>NC_090933.1:108734421-109984421 GCF_040938575.1 Ambystoma mexicanum
ATCCATTAGCATGCGTACGGGTACACCTCGAATTACAACCTCAGCATAAGGTTTCTGCATTTTCACTCTGCCATTGACAGCATTCACTGTAAATACCACTTCTCTGCCATCCTCACAATATGACTCATCTTCATAACTTGCACTTATTTCATGCACTTGATTTGACCCAGCATTAAAATTTCTACAACATCGGGCAATGTGCCCTCTCACACCACACTCATTGCATATGATATGAATAGCAAAGCAATCCTTATCCGAGGCTATATGCGACAAGCTTCCACATCTAAAGCATCTTCTCCCTGGAAAACCTCTGGATTGTCCTGAATCCCTAACCATCTTGAAAGAATTCATGTCTTTGGGAATCCCTCTGCTATCTTTTGTAGGAACCCATTGACGCCATCCTCTGCCAGTTGCTGGTCTGTTCTCTTCGCTCCTTTTAGCATTCTGCGAGGCGCATCTTGGATTCCACGTACTCTGCCTCTGAACAACCTTTGACACCTTCAGCACTAAACCCTGACTCTCATCCAACTTGGGTTTACCATTGTTCACAGTATCCGATTGAAGAACTTCAATGCACTTATCTGTGTGTTCCACCATTTTCGCTATCTCAATTGCTCGATCCAAAGTGGGGTTCCTCTCTTTCCATAGTTCTTTCCTAATACTGTCATTGGAACATTTAATCATTAGCTGGTCTCTCAAGTGCTCATCCTGACAGTGAGTGAATTTGCATTTCACTGCTAAGCCCCTTAAAGCCGTGACAAAATCCTCGATACTTTCCCCATTCTTCTGCTCTCTCGTGGCAAATTTATATCTTTCCAATATAATGTTCTCCTCCACTCTAAAATGCCTGTCCAGTTTGGCTAATGTCCTTTTATATGGACCAGCATCCAAAATGTCAGAAGGCTCCGGCAATCTCTTTAAGACCTCTTGGCCTGCAGTTCCCAAACAGTGAAATAGCAATGCCTCCTTGCGCTCATTGGAGTAGTTGGCACCAAACACTGCTAAGGCATATTTGCTGAATCCTTCCTTCCAGTCTTCCCATCTAACCCTGGGTTCACCTGGCACTGCCAGAAAAAACACAGGAGCAGGCACATTTGCCATGTCTCAAAGTTGCACAATAGAATAACAAGCTTGCAATTCTGGTTTAACCAATAGAGCTCCCACCCAAACAGGTAGGTGACACTAATTAAAAGATAGCTGCTTGGTTATGTACTCACCCTGGAGCGCCTCACCAGGGTCATCGGCGGCGACTCCTTTCTCAACCTTGCTCAGTGTGGGGCCAGGGTGTCCAATGGCCGCTCGGAAAACACACAACCCAAAATCCAATTATAAAAGTGCCAAAGCCGTGTCTTTGCCAGCCCGGTCTCCACAAGTTCAACAAAATTGCAGGGGTCCAATTCCAGCTCCCACAGTCCACGGAGCCTCCAGGGGTTTTCCTCTGGCGCTAGCAATGTCCCTCCGGTGGATGCCACACACTGGATGTCAGGCCGTCAATAATCCACTGAAAAAGGCCCTCCCTCAGGCAAGTCAGGCTGGCTCCGCTCCACAGCCAGCACACTAGATCTGTAGAAAAGGCGCTGGGGGTCGTCCTCCGGGTCCCAGTCAAAATCCTCGTCGCCAAATGTTATGTACAAAGGGAGGCTTTCACATAACCAGTAGTTTAAAGGTAAAGAACCTTTTATTTGCAAGTTGATGACATAAGACGACCCCCAGCAGGAGGAGTACAATCTTCCCACTAAGGCCCTGCTTCTTCACTGGCTCTCCTTGGAACCCTGCTACATAAGATGCAGTTCTATGTTCTATAGTATCTAAGTGACAATAGACATAGTGAAGGAAATATTATACACTCATGGTTTAACAGGTAAACATAGGAAACACTGCACATCCTAACAGAGGCCTAATACACAGCTCAGTTCTTTAGAACCAAGCCATGCGGTCTAGTGTTTTGGGTGTGGCTGGGCCTGGAACTACTTGGCCTGGAACTACTTCACCTGGGCTATTTAAACCACACCCAAACAGCAGAACACGCTTTGCGTTATTCTGCACTCCTGCAGCGTAACGCTCACCGTGTCCAGCTTCTGCTCGTCTGCTTCTCCGGCGGCCCGATCCTGAAGCCCTAGATCCGGATTCCATTAATAACCTGGAAGAACAAGAACAACATTAGCGAGAAAGAACACTTACCTGTGAAGTAACCGGCCTTGAATCCGTCCTATGCTTCGCTTACCTCGCCCATCACTGGAGTTCGCCGCAACCTGCAAAGGTAAAGAAACCAGGACAGCATTAATAACAATTCTTACTTGGGCAAGCAGCGAGTCCTGGCAGCACCTTGCGCTTCTCTTACCTCGCCCATCTCTGGGTTTCACCACAACCTGCAAGGGAGAAGGAACAAGGTCAGCATTAACAAAGCACTTACCTGGGCAAGCAGCGCTTCGATCGCTCATCACTCCGGAACATCACCGCAACCTGTACAAAGAAGAGAAGAGAACACAACATAGGCTAGCAATTAACACCAATAAACAGCGCAGCGCTCTGCGCATCAATAACTCACTGTGGTCTTCGCAATCGGCGCAGCAACTCCGAGATCGCAACCATCCCTGTGAAAACAAAAGACATTGTTAGGGAACAGCGTAGTAGAACAAGACACCGAGAAGACAGAGAAAACGGAGGGAAAGAGACAGAATAAAGATGGAAAAGACATTATAACTCACCTGGAAGACAGCAAACAGAGTTGGAGTTGCAGCCGGTCTGGACCCAACATAAGGGCACACGGACCAGTGAAGCAACTAGGTCCACGGAACGCCCGCACCAACCACGCGCCCCTGCACAGAGACGCAGGACGGAGAGTTCAACGCACAAAAACCTAAGGTGAGCAATAACCCCAATGGAGGGGATTTGGACCAGAGTGGGGTGGGAGTCCACCCATCACAGAACCAGTATCTTAACCCTCCATTCTCCTGTTATAGGCGCTACCCAATGTCTGGTACATAACCAAGCAGAGAGGGGTCTGGGATAGCGCTTAGACCTCCATCCAGTATCGTGTGGCGCCCCTGTGGATACCAGGTGAGCGTAACAGTGCCGTACGGCTGTCGCTTATCTGGTTAGATTTGACAGGTCGAAAGACATCAGTTCTAGCGGGCTCAACAGCAGGAACTGCTAGTCGCATGTCAATCTCATTGGCGCTATTCAGACAAGGTGGGAGACGCTTATTTTGTCCTCCAACCGTAACATATGTCTCACTGAGGTTATGGCAATTATTAGCGTTTGGCAGATGCAGATCTATGTCGTCTAATTTAGAGTGTTTTAAATTTGTTTATCAGCGCAATCCGGCTTGCTCGTAAGTGGGACAGGGATAATGATAATGATTGAGAGAAACCCCATGTTGTGTAGTAAGGCAAACCTTTAACCTAGCAGAAATGACGATAATGAGTAACCTAGTAATACCTGTTGGAATGGAATCTGAGCAGGGAAAGAGGCCCAAACGCCGAAAACAGCGATGACTGGGGAAGACTGGGCATGTCCCAGGTGCGCTGGCGCAGGTGCGCCAGGTCAATTAGTTGAGGAGCCTGGGGTTGCTGGGAAATGTAGTTTCCCTGGCCAAGTAGCTTATGCAGAATGCACAAAGCCAAATGCTGCTTTTAAAGTAAGCAGGCTAACCTCACATGCAGCCAGCCACACAATCCACAGAATGTGATGGAATCTCACAAGTAAATCTCCATTTGAAACCATACAGACTCCCAGGAGCACGAAAACAAATAGAGGTTGAGGAAGTGAAAAAAAATGCTGAAGGCAAACATTATCGAGCCCTCTTCAAGTCCTGGGTCCTCCCCTATTGTGTTGGTAACAAAACCAAATCATTCTTGGAGGTTTTGCATAGACTTCCGGCAGGTTAACGCCATCTCTGCTTTCAATGCCTATCCTATGCCACGCATCGTAGAGTCGATAGATAATCTTGGAAATGCCACATTCCTATAAACCCTTGATTTAACCAAGGGATATTTTCAGGTCCCAGCATATGGAGCTTATAAGGAAAAGACAACTTTCTCGACACCCCTAGGACTACTCTAGTTCAAAGTCCTCCCTTTTGGCCAGCATGGGGCCCCAGCTACGTTCCAACGACTCATGGACAGGATATTACAGCCCTACTCTGATTTCTGTGGGGCCTATATTGACGACATAGTCATTTATAGTAGAACTTGGGAAGACCATCTTTTTCATCTTTCTACTATTATGTGGACCCTCAGAGAGGCCGGCCTAACTGCTAATCCATTGAAATGCAAGATGGCTCATACGGCCGTGAAATATCTAGGCTTCTTTGTAGGGAATGGCAGCATCCATCCCAAACAAGAAAAAGTGAAAGCCGACCTAGTTGCCCCCAAGATCAAGAGAGATCTCAGGGCATTCTTAGGACTGATTGGTTATTACTGTAGGTTTATCCCAAATTTCTCAGACAGAACAACCAGGTTAACAGACTAACTAAAGAATGCTGAACCTCAGAAGATTCATTGGAATGAGGAGGATGATGTATATTACAACAAGCTAAAACAAGCCTTGTGTCAGAACCCAATCCTAAAGGTAGTAGACTTTTCAAAAGAATTTGTGTTACAAACTAATGCAACTCTCACAGGGTTAGGAGCAGTTTTATCGCAGGTAGACGATGGATTAGAACATCCCATTATCTTCATCAGTCGAAAACTCTTCCCATGTGAGAATAATTATTCTGTGTTAGAATTAGAGGCCCTTGCCATCAAATGGGCAATCATCCACCTAAGGTACTATCTTTTAGGGAGAAAGTTCACACTTGTCACCAATCAATCACCTTTAGTATGGATAAGTCAACGGAAAGACTAACCCTCGAGTCATGCAATGGTTCTTAGATCTGCAACCCTACTGTTTCACTGTGGAACACCGAAAGGGTAAAGAAGCCTTTGATTTACAGAAACCTTGATTTCCTTTCCCGGTTCCCTTGTGAAACAGATGCGGCTACAATGCATAGGGGAAGGGTATGTGAGCAACCAGAAGGCGTCTTACCTGCTAGTCCCCGGGGATCTCGATCTCTCTCTCTCTCTCAGGTGGCCAGGGCACAGCCATCACCTTTGGATCCAGACACTGGGAGAGGACGAGTGCAGGAGGATCACCTGGGTGAGGGTGTCCTGTTCAGCCTTGGCTCTTAACCCTTCTTCCTCCCCACTCTCCTCACCTGTCTCGTAGTCTTCCAACTCCTCGGGGTTGAGGTGGCGACGTGTGCAATAATCTCTCCTCACTTTAGAAGACGTTTGCCTACCACGAGAGGAAGCCACAGTGAATGCTTGAAACAAGTAGTCCTGGGGATCCTCTCCCGTGGACAGGCAACAAGGGAAAAAGCTTCAAAGGCAGAAAAAACCCTTTGCACCAGGAAAAGACGAATTCCAGGAGTCTTCCGATATTGTTGGTAGGAGGTATTCCACGGGTTGGAGATAGGAGATCTCGTATAGGGAGGAGGAGGAGAACAGAAGCCGCGAGGGGCGGCGGCAAAGAAACCCTAATGCAGAGATGAGGAGTGGAAAGAGTGGCTCGTTCCGGGAAACCTGAGCGAGCAGAGTAACAGCAGGAATGCAAGGTAGGTAGCATGCGGGAAGAAAAGAGAAAGGGAGGCGGCTCACAGGAAAGTGATCCGAAAGGGAGTAACAGAGCGGCTTAGAAGCCGTGATAGCAGAAAAACTAGCGTTTTCACCCAAAGCAGCAAAGCCGGTAACTAGGGGGTTGCAACGCGGCGATCGCTGGGAGAGGAGTGGTGAAGTACGTTCCCGCGACCGCCATCTTGGATGACAACTAGACTGACACCGCACGTATGATGAAACAACGTGCTGGGACTATCGCCTACGCCGGAGCCGCCAACGCGGAAGCAACCGCTAATCGGCGGCATATGACAGAGGGGTCTTCGGGGAGCGAGGGTGAGATGGCCGATGTGGTATTCCCCCCTTTTTTGTTCATCTACCCCATCCTATGTTTTTGCATTGTCTGAAGTCCCAACTCCGCCTCCCCCTTTTTACACAAACACTGGGCGGAGGAAGAGGGTGACAGAATAACCAGACTAACTCTCTTACGTCGTACTAGAGATGTCCTGTTAATCGGGTCAGGCAAAGTCAGGCACTTTACCCTAAGTGCATTCACCTGATACCACTTAGCTCCCCTCACACGAATAAAAGGCAACACCTAAAGACACACTCTGAGCAAGGCAGAACACAAGAATGAGCAGAACTTCCGGGACAAAAGTACACCTACTGGAGCAGATCAACAGACCAAGGGACGAGAGCAGCTGGCCGAACTCCCCAAGGCTTCCCTACTGGAGGTCGTTGCCTCCGACAGACCATGAAAGACACGTGGTTGAGGCCAGATCCCACATGTGAAGATTGCATTGTGTTCAAAGGACGCCAGCGACCCTCCCGGATGAACGGCAGAGTTAGGGAGGCGAGGTCAAGCCTGTGGTACTAACCTTGACTCAAAAATTGGAAAACGCAAAAGAAAGAAGCGCACAAACCCGGTGAGTTGGCAAGCAACCTGAGAGCCTAGTGTGTATTAAAGTGAATGAAGTAGCTAAATCTTATCACAAGTAAAGGCTGCACGCGTGTTGGTGAGATGCGAAGAAAGGCAGACCTGTGAATGAACTTTAAAGTGAAATACAGCTGCAAGATTAGCGATACTAATTGACGGAGTGGTCCAGTGATAAGTAACCCATTCGAAAGTCTTCGTGAATGGTGCATTGTTTAAAGCAAAATAGCGAACAAACAGCAAGAGTGAAAGTAAATTGTGAACGTTGAGTAGGAGTGGTGCTGCAGTGGTCAGTAAGCAAAAACAACGCACAGTCGAAAGACTTCGACAACCAAAAGTAGTCCGGGCCCGATTGAGGGAGACTCAAACTGCATTAAGCTTGGGGAAGGGAGCCCCATTGCAAAGTGGTGTGAACTGTATCATAAGAGGTCTGAGCCCGGCAGAGGGGGACCTTTGTGACCATTTTGGTTGAAACATTATTTTGGAAGTTAGAGAAAAGGAACTTTCAGCATGGAAGGCCAGGCATGCCTCGATCCACAGTTGTCAACTGTGTACTATGTTGGAAGCCGAGCCAGAGTGTGTCATCCTGCCTACAAGGATCACTTTGCCCTGTGAAGCCTAACGTGGGGAGGAGAGCTGGTTCAGTCACATTATCATTTGAACACTGACTTTTCCTTTGCATACATTTTCTCCTTTTTTCACTTTTTGTACAAGAGACGGAAAAGTCTTTGCCAAAGTTCTCAGAAGTAGTTCGTAAAAGAAAGATTCATATGTTGGGTCACAAGCTGACTAGGCCTGCAAGTTGCCAAAGTTTCAAGCACTTTCACAGTGAGAGGTAAGTTCTCTCGGTCAGGTTTTCACAGTACCTTACAATGAAGAAAAAGATGCAGCAGAAGACGTCTGTTCCTGGCAGTTCCTGCAGATTTCACTGTTCCTGAGCCTCAGTCGTGGGGATGAGAGGGAGGATGTTGGGGGACTCCTGCACTGCACTGGGACTGGTCAAAAAAGCTGGCAAAGGCAAATCTTCAATTCTGGTAGCTGTAGTCAAGCACACAAACTGGTGTCGTCCTTCTTGGCTATTAGGTTTCCTGCAGCACTCTGAGGAAAATACAACCAGCACTGAGAATGGTATCCAGGTGGCTTACGAGTTGATTGGTCCCACCAACTCAAAGGGAGAAGTCGTCCTTGAAGGGCTTCTCTGTCGAGATGAACTTGGCGTTTCGGACCTGCAGCAGGGCTTCACCGGGCAAATCAACGGTCCAGGAGTTGCAGCAGCCGTCCTCTTCCAGCTCGTCTTCGGTTCTTTCGTTCCAGTGGTCGACTCTGCCTTCCAAGCCAAGAGACTCACCTTTTATCCAGTACCCTCCCATTCATTCCAGCCTAGCTGCCACTCACCCAGCAGGGTGGCTGTCCTTGCCGGACAGTCAGCCAGCCAATCACGCCAGAGTGCATTTGGGTCTCCTAGGAGACTAAGCACAGGGATTTTCGGGAACCTCCCTCACTTCTTGCCACCCAAGACACTCGGACGCCAGAGGTGGTCTTCAGTCCTGAAGCCTGCCAAAGACGTAGGAACAAAGGGACCAAACCTTGTTTGGCGTGCAGAGAGAAACTCTAAAAGGACCTTTCCAAAAAGAAATGATGATAAAGGAAGACTGGGACCTGGTTACACAAAGGGGGCTCAGACGCCATCTTGAAAAACATGACTCCCGCGATTTAACGCTACCGGTGTTTGCGGTCGGGTAAAATCATGGTAGTTCATTGTAAAACCAGTGCCACCAGCCATTTCCAAAGTAAAGGGTAGCATTTGACTGCTACATGAGTTTCACCTTCAAAACAATGTGCATAACGCACAGGGCAATCTGCGGACAAGGATCAGAATTCCTACAAAAGAAAATAATCTACAAGCCAACGAGACCGCTCAGGTCAACCAACGAAATCCGACTGGAACTAAAACCTTACATCAAGAAAAAACTCGGAGGCAACGCCTTCTACCACTTAGCCGCGAAAACCTGGAACAACATCCCAAAAGTAATAAGGAACACCAAAGATCACCTTAAATTCAGAAAATTACTAAAAACCTGGCTCTTCAACACCAGAGACTAAAACCAAAACAACAGTAAGACAAATGACTCAACAGGAAAGGACATTTACAAGCCCCTAGAACCGACAGAAGTACTCTGAGCACCAGTAGGGCTGACGCTGGACACAGGGGTCCGCCTGCGAGACCCAGGGAGACGGAGGCAACAACCCCAGCCAATCCTTACCATCCCCCACCGCCCGTACAGCTACAACTAGGTACCACGGGGTTGTGGAACGGACGAGATAACGCCAATCACCACACAATCTGAAGTATGGACACTAGCAGGTGCGCTGGTCATGTGGGTGGGGGTGAGGAGCATGCAAAGTTATTGAGGGAGCGGACAGAGGGGACAGCTAAATGCTCAAGGGGCCTCGAATGCAAAACGGACACGTACCTTCTGAGGCACAGGGTGCGCAAGCACCCTGTCGTGTATGATTACACGAGCCCAACTGGTCAATCCAGGGTAGAGGTACCAACTAACCAATACCACTAACAATTTCCTTCTCTGCATACATCTCTCAAACTCCAAACCAAACACAAACACAAACCTCCAGCACAATAAACCGCACAAACTTCACTACACTGCAACAACAAAACAAAAACACACATAGACTCGCACATCAGCACACGACGACTACCGGCCGCATACACCCCAGGCCCAGCCGACGGAACCACCGGGCTGAGGCTGCCAACAGCACATCACTGCAATCTTGCACTTTTCCAGCCTTCACCCACTAACCCACCTCTCCCTCCCTCTTTCAGAGCCGCCAGAGCGCCAGGGGACCACTCCGGTGGTGATAGTGCGCGGTACAAATGTCCTTTAACATTAACATTAGACATAGGGGATACTAGGTAACCCCTCCAGCACTCTATGGTAAGATAGTGTGTGCTGGGTCTAGGAATTTTTAAAAGACTAGTAAAGTCAATTTCACTTTACTTTCTCTGGGAAACAGTAGTTTATCCAAGAGAAGGTATTTAAACCTTGGGACAGCCTAAAAGGCTTTCCTGTGTCACTGCACTGAGGGTGCTGTGTGACACCTATGAAAAGATGATGCCTATGGAGTTGTTTAAAACCCCACAATCAAAGAACACAAGAGTAAAACACACATCAAAATACATGAGAGAGTGGGAAAAAAAGGCTCACACTCTCCAGGTAAAAAAAATCAAGTCCTCAAAATCCAGCAACGTTGCTGGGGGTCTCTATGGTGAAGGGAATTAGCACATTTATGAGAATTCTCCCTAACAGCCATCTTGATCCTTTATGTTATAACACTGATTTTCCTTTCCATACATATTCCCTTTTACACACTTGTTGTCTAAGAGATAGGGCAGGCATTAGGTTTTGTTAGTATAGGCCATTTTGATTTGACAAAGACTGAGTACGACTGTGTTTTCTTTATTATTTTGATGGTAGAGACTGCTCCCATCATAGCAGGAGTTTTTCCAAACCCCAAAATCTGAATAAAGGTTTTGAAATTGTATCCCCTGTGTCAGTGTCACACTTGTGATGCAATGCCTCCCTTACAACTCCTCTTACATGTTAGTGTAATGTACCGACAGAAGAAAAGTATCAGCCTGGTACTGTGAAGAGTAAGAACATAGGAGTGATAAAGAATACCTATCTGTCAATCACTGAGAAGAAGAAACCTCAAGGAGTTTTGAAGAGTACATTTCCAACACAAAGGAAGGACTATCTTGAGAAGCTGTGAAAGCCCCAGTGTTGTGTAATAAAAGTGGGAGGGCCAAGAGAACTAGGACGAGAGACCCAGGAGTTTCAAACCGGCTTACAGAGGGAAGCTGGTAACTTTGGGTGAACGCTGGTGTGCGTGTCGGCCAACAGCAGGAGAGACAAAGTTCCCAAAGTACATTACTTGGAAAACAGATTGGTGAGAGGTTATCCAGAGGCTGGTGGTCCCTTGAGGGATATTCGAATGGGATTAGAATGTATCCCCAACCCTGAAGTGAAGCACCTGAGAAGGGGCTCGGATAGGTCTGTCAACCCGAAGAGAATCCCAGAAGGGAAGAGAGCGCAAGAGGTGGTGGCCAGGAAGGGGAGAGACTGAAGACCCCTTACTTTGCCGATACCACACATGGACACTGTAGCATGCTATTGGGGAATGGAAGAAAGCAGAGAAGCCTTCCTGACTAAAAACGGAACAGAAACAAAGAAGAACGCAACCCAATTAGACCAAAGGTAAAGGGGAGAGCAGGAAATCTGGGGAAACAGGGATGAAAGATAAAAGGGCCAATCAAATTTATGTGTGTTGGAAAACCAAATATAAAGACTGGAGTAATCTTACTTGTCCCTGTGAATGTCAATATTATAAGAAAATTGAAAATCAGTCAGCGGCTCATCATAGTCGCCCCAATGAATGGCAAGATCACAAGAAGAGCAAGAGTCAAACAAGGACTCAGCCTACTTGCTTCAGTGAAAAGATAAATGACAAAAGGAAAGTGGGTTGTTCCAAGAGCAGATTTGTTTATCCTAAAGAAAAAAAGAAGGGTTGTGAACCGCAACACATATTCAAGAACCAGAGAAAGTCCAGAGAGAAATCTGAAGGGTCAAGAGGACCAATATACAAGGGCCTAGAAAATCTTCTTGAAATGACTGAAGGAATTATTACGAGAGATCGCAAAAGACTATCTGAAGATTGCGTATTCAGGAGAACTTTGCTGAAAAGCAATCCAGGAGAAGGGAGTCATTCTCCTGGTCTTTTCTTGTGTAGATGGACTGCTGGGGCAGGAAATGTATCGCAATTAGATGGGTTGCTGGGGGGACGGGTATCGCGCTTAAATGGATGTTGGGGGTTGGAAATGTGCTGCACTTAACTGGTTGTTGGAGGTAAGAAATGTGTAGTACTTGGATATGATATGATATGGCATTTATAACACGCCTATACACAAGTGTTTCAAGGCGCAAATTGTTGGGGGTAGTGTGAGAAACCTGAAGGTGTCTCCCTAACTAGTCCCCAGGGATCTGTCATCCAGGTGGCCATTGCTATTGGATCCAGTTCCTGGGGGTAGACCAGTGAGGAAGGATCACCTGGATGGAGGGTCCTCGGATAGTGGAAGTTGGACAAAGACGGGTGAGACGCGGTATCCCACTTCTTCCAACACATTTTCTTCATCCTACCACGTAGGATATTTAGAAACACTGCCCCTCCCCTTTTCCACACAAACACTTTTGCACACCACGAAAGAAAATGGACTAACACCAGAGCCATTTACCTGACATGTCACAATACAAGGATCAGGCAAAGTTAGGCAATTGACCAGAATCACATACACCTGACGGCCCTTTCCCTTCCCCACAGGGATAAAAGGTGGAGCGTGAGAGCACAGGTTGAGCAAGGCAGACCGCACAATGCGAGAGCTAACTCAGCACTGCAGTTCAAGAGAAGGAGAAAGACAGCGCAGACCGAGAGGGTGACAAGGAGAGAATCGACATTGCCCTTTCCGACTAAGGCAGACGAAACCTCAGGAAAAATAATCATAAAACCGCGAACAATAGCCAGTTTGTGTTGCAGCAGATGTCAATGGTACACAAGACCTTCCTTTGCTGATTACCAAGCCGGCGAGAGACGCTTGGCTCTCTGGTACCGACCTTGCCTCCAATGAGAAAGAAAGCCAAGCGGTTCATTACAACCGGTGAGTCGAGGGGAAAGTCGATAAGAAACCGAACTGTGTTGAAAGAAAAATAGCAAATGGCTAATTTGAAATGGGAAAGGCTTAAAGAGCTATTAATAGAAAAGGGGGAAAACCAGCGACAGAGGAGTCCGGCACCAGGTGGATGCACATGCAGGAAATTCTTGGTGATTAACCGATGGTAGAAACGTCCGTAACCAGAAGGCTTTAGGAAAAGGTAAAAGGTGGTCAAAGTGGTCATACAGGGGTCTTGTAAAATCCTCTGTACAGTCGAAAGTCTACGGCCGACAGATTTGTGTGAAACGAAGGGAAGTGTGTCCCGCATGATAAGAAATGAATGACAAGTTGGCAAGAGTAAACCTGGCAGAGGGATGCTACCAAGAAGGGACGAAGCTTGAAGTCCCTATGAACATTGTGTTGACAGGAGTAAACCCGATCAAGGGATGTCCACAGTGAACTGTTTAGCAAAGGTTGGCAAGAGTGAACCCGGCAACAAAAAGGGCCTACGCCTGAGGAGCTGTTTAAAAGATTTGTAGTTTCGTGAGTGCAAGAAGGAGTATAAGACATGGGGAAGTGGATTGTCCCCCTTGGCATTTGGATCCGAGCCCGACCGAAGGAGATCCAAGGGTGAAAAGTCATCACCCAAAGTCCATTTGGAAAATAACTTTTTCTTCGTCTGTTTTTGTTGAACATATCAGGCCCTTGTAGGCAAGAGACTATTGATTGAAAGGAGACTTAACCATCGAAGAACCCGATAGCTGGAGGAACTGTCGGCTCATGCCGAGAAAACTCGAGCATGTGGTGTGCTCAGGAGATCCACCTTGTCTCATGCTCAAAACGTGGGGAAGGAAGATCACATCCTGACTTACTATTTATGAACACTTCTTTCTTCATTGAAAACCCTATCCCACACTCTTTCTGTAATTAGTTGTAAGGATTTGGCAATATTTGTTTTTTAGCATAGGCCTTTAACTTTGACAAGATGCCACAAGGACGGCCTTGTTTTTCATTTGATGGTTGAAGCTTGCTCCCATCTTAGATTTAGGTTTAGGTTAGGTGTTTTTCCACCCTGCATTTACAGTTTAATAAACACCCTTGAACTGTGAGCCCGTGTGTCGGTCTTCACTGTTGCCACCATGAGTTCCTTACACACCTGCTGGACTCTCTGCTGAGCTACTGGAGCTGTTGTGACTGTGCTGCAGAGTACTCTTTCTATTTCCAGGATTTGGTGGAGGTGGGCTAACCCTTTAAAACCACACTGAGCGTGGATCGCATGTTCGCAGTGGATCTCGTGTCTGCGTGTCGGCAGTGAAGCTGGAGCCGGGAAAAAACCTTTGCCGTGATACAGGCCTTCGAGTGCAGTCCCCGATGTCTTCTGGTGGGCTGCGTACATGTCAACAACTCCTGCTTCAAGACGCTGTCTTGACAAGCCCGAATCAGCCACCCATGGTGAGTGTCCCCCACTCTACTGAAAATGTGACTTCTAAATTGCCCACTAAATCGCTGAGCATTCAATCTGTCACGCAAACTGAAACCGTGATGACCATGAGATCAGCGGCAGACATGCTGCCTGTAGAACATGATTCTAAGACATTGGAGGATGGGGTGCAGATATAGCTTCAGACTGGGAGGTGCAGGCTGAGGCACCCAGTACCCTCAACCCTGGTGGGCTAGAAACGACAACTCTACTCGGCAACCTTGCAATAGTGACATATATTACTAAACTGCATTTTAATTCCCCCCATGCTTATGCAGGAGGGCTTGGGTGGGGATAATTCACCCTGCAAGGACCTCAATGCTTGCAAGTGTCCTGAGGCACCTAAAGCTCTACACGGTCATATAGAGCGGGAACATGGGGAAACTTTATTGGCGGACTTAATGGCGGACTGTAATACCCTCGATCGCATATCAGCTATACTGAGTTCTTCAACAGATTTGATGCCGGCAGAAGATTCTTTCCATCAGGATGTCGGCTAGGTTGATTTTCAGGAAGTCTCATCAGCCCGTGAAGGAATATATTCAACCTTGATGGCTCATTTGTCACGGAATATAGCTGACATTGAAATGCAAACTGCTTAGCCATGAGAAAAATAATGATATAAGACAACGATATAATTTCACTCATCCCGACTTCACCATGTTGTAAACTCTGCCAGGGACTCCTTAAGTTCAAGGGCGCCACTCATCTAACTTATTTCACTCTTAAACTCCACGTATTGGGGAGAGGAATACTACCATCTCATATCTTCATTCCTTTGTCTCCCTGTGTGGCAGGCTGGGACCGTACTTTAGGCGTCGAAATGAAAAATCATAACAGGAACAGGACGTTTATCTTTGTCCAGCTGCAATGTCGTAATTGCAAAATAACGTAATGGCGGCTTTAACCATCTCTATGGCTCTGTTTGCTAAACTTTATGAGGCACTTAATGGTACATTAAAAGATCATATGACCCTCATGACAATGATATACTCCAAACTAATATTAATGGAAAGCTTTGTTAATACTCTACAGAGCAGGCTATACAAGGAGGCTGAAACATCATCAGCATGGAAAAACAGACTATGTGATTTAGCTACCCATGAACATTTTGATAAAAATACCTTGTTGGTGGCTCTTTTGGAGGGCTTTAATTGGATGAGATCCCACTTCCAATCATCAACCATTTCTATTAAGTAATTGGTTAAGACCTCTGAACAGACAACTCAAATCCTGGTGCCTCATCTTGAAATTATAGCGCCTGTAAGGGGCCCCACCCCAACGGTGGCTAGCCCTATAGTAATAATTGATCTGGAATCGCTAAAAGAGGGGGAACAACCAAAAAGCTTAAAGATTCTGAGCAGACTACCGGATGGGAAGCCAGATGAGGAGCGTCAGACAGAGAATGATGTAGCGGCAGACACCAAATGGATGGTGACCCAGGCTACTTTACAGGCTTTCTTCATCATCCCAGAACATGGAGAAGACAAATGGGGGAAACATCAAATGATTTGCAATTTTTGAGAAACAGGGCCAATCTAACCCAGTAATCGTGAAGTCCAACTCAGTATGTCAACAACAGAAAAAATCCCAAAATCAACAGATAACAAGTAGACCCAAGTCAAATGTGTCAACAAAGTTTGTGAGAAAAATGAGGACTCCTCTGCTGAAGCCTTCAGGAGATTTCAACATAGACTGAAAAGCGAACGGATCGAACCCAAGCCAGGGGGACTAAAGTCTTCTCTGCACATTCTACCGAGGAGCCACAGGATGATAAACCAGCTGCGCAGTTGCTAGAAGAATCTGGTCTTACGGCCCTCCTAGAAAACATCACTACCCATGAAGATGAAGATATGTGGGATTCAGGATGCTCAGAATTTCCGGATTTGGCTGAGGGCAATAATAGCCCGAGAGTCAGCACCAGATCTTCCATTCAGCCACCACCGGTGGAGCCGAGGGGGTTGAGGGACTGGAGACCAGATTTACTGGTTTTGCCACTCTTGAGCAATAAAAGGTTGGTCTTGGCTGGGAAAGCTAATTTCAGACCTGGAGAGAGACATAACTCTATGCATCCCGGTCATACAGGAGTAGTTGAGAGTCTTTGATGTTCAAACTTAGACCTGACCGAGGGAAATCTTATGATGCTGGAATAACTGCTGCCTCTAGATGGAAATCTGATTTTGAATCAGAGAAAAGTTTTAAAACTGTTGCACCATACCCCAAAGCTAAGAAACATCAACTCTGAGGACAATAGGGTGGTCCAGTTTGTAAACAAAAGAAGGATGGACTGGGTAATTTTACACCTAGCCTCCCCTATGATAAAAGGCCAAGCTAATCCATGCAGGCAACATCCTTCTGCTGTTCGGGTTTGAACGTATTGAATATAAACCTGACATAGAGGAATGGCATGACAAAAGTCGAATAGAGTGTAAAACGGGATCGCCTAATGCAGAACCAGTGTTCAGATCTAGAATTGACAACCCTGTGGGAAGTGAGCCGGACAAGGAGAGATTAAATAAATCAGTATCTGCTCTTATAAGTAAGGGTTGACAGAGCAAAAGTATCCAGCCGACAAGAGGTGCATG
This sequence comes from Ambystoma mexicanum, assembly GCF_040938575.1. Classification (NCBI taxonomy): domain Eukaryota; kingdom Metazoa; phylum Chordata; class Amphibia; order Caudata; family Ambystomatidae; genus Ambystoma; species Ambystoma mexicanum. Next base: position 108,750,737 of record NC_090933.1, read on the forward strand.
ACACAGATGCCGCGAACATGGCTTTACAAGACTGGTCATGGTTGGTGGGAGCATTGGCTGCATCTAGAGACCCTTAATGCCAGGCCTCGGATAGGATCCCAGGTCCCCTAATAGGGTGTTGTAATGCCAGGGGTTTTGTCCATTTATTTAACAATTAAGATTTAGGTTTGGCATTATACAACATCTTATGTTTACAGGAAACCTGGCTAATGGCCAACCCCAGTTGTGAGGGTTTTGAATGCTACTTAAATCAAGCCCAAAAAGGCACAGCAGGAAGACCTTACTCAGGTCTGTTAACTCTCATGAAAATGGTAAAGGAGTTTACAGTGAGGGAAATATATAACTCCAATCTATTTGTCCAAATATTGATCCTGGAGAGAGAGCAGCTGGGTATTGAGGACGTAACAACGATTGTGGTATTCAAATTATATTGGAACGGGGCCATGTGTGACAATGAGATTTTCATTGACTTTGGTGAGGAAGCTGGATGTGGTCTATGCTACCTATAAAAATCCATGCATAATAATGTGCGGTGACTTAAATGTAAAACTTCTGGATAAACAGGGGATACCGCTACAAGGAACATACTGGACAACAGGGCCAGACAGTTCTGTAAGGAACTCATGGTTGCAACAGTAAAGACAGACACATGTGATCACAGTTCAAGGGTGTTTATTAAACTGTATACACGGGTGAGAAAAACACCTAATCTAAACCTAAAGCTAAGATGGGAGCAAGCTTCGACCATCAAATAATAATAAGACAGGCCTAGTAGCGTCAAAAAAAGGGCCTATACTAAAGAAAAACGATTGCCAATCCTTACCACCAAGTTACAGAGTGTGGGATAATGTTCACCAGAAAAGAAAAAGTGTTCACAAAAAAAGTCAGGATGGTATGGCAGTGTCTCCCTTCCCCACTTTTTTTAGCACGGGACAAGGTGGGACTCCTGAGCACAGCACACTCCTGGGCCTCTCCAGCACGAGGTTCGCAAGTCTATTTCACAATACGAGAACCTTCAAGTCTCTTTCCTTGTGTCTCTTGCCTCGGAAGGCCTGCTGGGTCAAAACAACAAACAAAAAAAAAAAGTTTCTTCAGTGATCTTGCACCTTTGTGGGCGATTGTTTTTCGCCCCTAGGACTTCCCTCGGCCAGGATCAGATCCTCTTAGCAAAATGGGCCTCCCTCCGATGGGTTCACTACGGTCTCTCAAATATCGCTCGTAACATTCAGGATCTTAAATGTCCTTTTAAACAAACACTGTGGACAACACTCAACCGTGTTCACTCTCGTCGACACACTGTTCTCGGGTGTATTATTCTTCGTCCCTACTCGTAATCAGCAAACAAATAAACAAACAAAAGTTCCTTCAGTAATCTTGTACGTTGGGCAATTGCTCTTCGCCTTTTGTATCGCCCTCTGCCGGGCTCAGATCCTTCTTGCAACTTGGGCCTCCCTCTGTCGGGTTCACTACAGCCTTTCAAATGTAGCTTGCAATATTCAAGAACATTTAACACAGTTCAGGATTTCCTAATACAGTTTGTGATTTGCTTTGTCTCAACAGAAAGCATGGAATTCCTTTTCCTAGCTCTCTTTCAGCATCCTTATGTCGGGTTCACACTTGTCTTATTCTACACAATGTTCACGTTTGACAAATATACAGTTCACCTTACTTTCTCACAATGCTGGATTCACTTCCCTTGACTTTCTCTTGGCAATGGGACAGAGAATTTCGAGTGTACTAGGAATTTGACGTGACCCTTGTAGGACCACTCCGACACCTCATGCAGGCCTTTTCGAGGGCCTTCTGACACTTGCAGTTTCAACAAAAAAAGGGTTCGAATGAGTACTCCTGCGGCACCGGACCACTCTGCAGCTGGCCCTTCTCTGGCTTTCCCAAAAGTTCAAACACACACAAGTTCATTCTTCTCAAGTTCTTACATTCATATAATGTTGCCACATGCAACCTTGGGCTCAATACAATTTGGATTTGCTATCGGCCTCCTCCGACTCACCACTTGTGTCGAGTCTGCTGGCTTGGCTTGCTTCTGGAGTCAAGGATGGTACCACGGTGGCCAGCGTGCCTCCCCTCATGTGTTATCAATGCGGGGGGCCCCCGTGCAGAATTGCCATCTGTTCCTCCACACGCCAGCTGTAACTCCCAGTCTTATGATTTCTCTTTCGGAGGCTTCGTGGGTCTGAGTTCAAAAGGGTAAGGGTGGTTTCCCCTTTGTCGTCCTTCCAGGTCTCGCCGCCTTTCTCCTCCGTTTGAACTGCCGGTTCCATGTCGCTGTTTCCTCGTGCGTTCGGCCTTGCTCGAAGTGGGCTCTTGCTCTACGCCTTTTATCCCTGTGGGGAAGGTAAAGGGCTGTCAGGTGTGTGTGGTTATTGTTAATTGCCTGACTCTGCCTGACCTGTGTGTCGGGACATGTCCGGTAAACGACACTGGTGTTAGTCTGTTGTCTGTTACTGTGTAAGAAAGTGTGTCGGAAAAAGGGGAGGGGTAGTGCTTCTAAATGTCCTACAGGGTAGGATGGGGAACAGGTGTTACAAGGAAGGGGGTAACGCGTCTCGCCCATCAGTGTCCCACTTCCACTACTAGGAGACCCCCCCAACCAGGTGATCTTCCCCCACTGGTCCACCCCCAGGTACTGGATCCAATAGCGATGGCTGTGTCCTGGCCACTTGGATGACAGATCCCTGGGGACCAGTAAGTGAGACACCTACAGGTTTCTCACAGTGGTCAGATGAAACTGGGGAATGGGAGTTGCATATGTTGAATGGTCAAACCAAGGGTGACATTCCTGGTAAATGGACCTTGACTAGAGGCGACCAGAAAGATTGTCTGGACTACGGTTTCATCTCATCTAATATTTTACGTCATGTTGATCTGTTTAGCGTGATCCAAATGGTAATGAGGGACCACAATATGTTGGAAGTGAGGTGTGAAGGATATGTTGGTGCACTAAAAATCCATCCACATCCTGTGACCATGGTCTTCCATGGAGGTCATAGACTAAGGATGAACCCAGTTGAGGTGCCGATCATAACAGCTAAATTGGGTGAACATCTGACAGGTCCTAACCCTGGGATAGAATAAGGCAGGCTATCAAAGGACTTTGTTTGAGCTCAGAGGCCCCAGCGTTGTCCTGGGTTTAAATCCAGGCATGTTTATAACCTGGAGGTGGCGGAGGCAAGGAGATCTACGCGCTCGGATGTAAGAAAAATCAAACAAGAAGCAAACTTGGGGTGGGAGCTTTTGATAAAAAACCCAAGCAAAGATACAGAATCTGGCTGATTGCAAACAGAGGTCAGAGCGCGCAATATAATGCAGAGTTTATGCTTAAAATGATGTGCAAAGGTAACACCAAACGTCTCTGGGAATTGCTAAATAATGATGGCAGATTTCAACCTGCAGCACAATCTAACCAGGTTTCAGAAGAAGCATGGGTACCCCATTATTCCTCTTTTTTCTCTGCACCGTCAAACAGGGAAATATGGATGACAGAAGAAATGGGCCCTTGAATTTGATTGGGAGGATATTGAAGATCTAATTCCTCGCAGGCTCTGGGGCCCCACAGGCTGACTAATACCATGCTGAACGAAGCTGCCTCCCCCTGGGCAGAATTTATCACCTTGATTTTGAACCAGGTGACTGCCACCTGATGCCACCCAATCCTGGAAATCAAAGATAATAGTCCCAATTTTCCAGAGGGGCTACATGGCAGACCCGAGGAACTATCAGCCCATCGCTCTTCTTGATACTATGGGAAAAATCTTTGCTTCTATCTTTCTTCAGCATCTAAATAAGTGGCCCATTAGTTCTGGCAGGTTGGATCCAAGACAATCAGGATTTGTCAAAGGCGTGGGCACTGGTCTAAAAAGGCGAGCAAGTCCAAGTCTTGTTACTATCTAGCTTCTATTGATTAACAACAAGCGTTCAGTAGTGTCGATAGAGGAAGGCTGTTGGGAAGCTCTATAACAGGGCATGCCCGTCGGATCTAGTTGCTGCAATTAGGACTCTGTATTCCAGAACATCTATCTAGGTCAGAATGACAAGGCACGGGTTGTTAACAAAAATAAATAGGACATTTTGTTTTTTATTTGGGCATTTAGTTAATTACAAACTTTTGCCAATCAAAATCATGATCATCAAACATGATCCAAATATTCCAATCATTCTGAAGATTCCAATTCCTTGATTGTTTTTTTTAAAAAAAGCATCTCTAAGAACTTTACCAAAGCACAAGTCAACCCAACATTTTCCTCACACTAGAGGGCCTCCCACCATGCTTCGGCATCAACTCCAAACTTTTTAAACAGACAATTATAGAAATACCAAGTCCTGTAAGATTTCAACTCAGGGCAAAACAGAGTTAGGTGTTTCAAGGTTTCCGCTTGAGCATTACATAGCCTACATTTGTCGGTTCCTGAGTGCAGTCTGTATCTACATAAGGTGGTCTTTGTATGTAGTATATTTAATCAGAATCTAAGGAACAAGTCTCTATGTCTGGCGCTCTGAAACGTTTTGAGGTATAACAGTGTCACATTAGGCAACACTGTGATTTTTTTTTTTTTAAAGCGTTTGCACTTTAGAATTAGCTCTTTCTAATTCTGTGTCCCTCCAGTCATCAGCCCACAGTGTTCTTTTTAAGTGTGTGGGGTTTCAGGATAAGATGTCAACGGATAGGCCTAAATTTGACAAAACCGCACTGCATCTTTCTAGCCACAAATTGAAAGACCAATCAGGAATTGCAGCTTTGTTTGCCAATAGAATCTTAAATTGGGGTGGACAGTCAGATGGGTGCAGTTTGCCAAAAAGAAGTAGCGGCTTCCAGACCACCTTTACTTGTAAAGATAGTAGACCGATCTCATGTCTAATCACTGCCTTAGGGATGGCTTTTGGTAGGTGCAAGATCGGTCTCCAAAATTTTCCCTCGAAGCAATCCCATATTTCCCATGACAATCCAATACGGGCTTCGGCAGCGTAAGTGAGGGCTGGTGTCACTGTCTGATACTAGAAGTGTATGATTGGCAGAAGCAAAACTTTCCATATTTTCGTCCAATTAGGAGGCCCTGAGTGGTTAGTTGTTTGATTTTGCTCTCTGGATGCTCTTCCCACAGAGTTTCACTTGCACTTATCATTGCGCCTGGATAATTTATCGTCGGCAACAACCTGATTCTGTAATTGTTTAGTGTCCAGCTCAAGGTCTTTGATTTTCGGCTACTTCTGTTCTCCAAGATTAATATTTCGGACTTACTAGCGTTGATTTGTATGCCATTTCGTTCAACATACTGTTGCTGGGTGTCCAATTTATGTTTATGTTTGTTTATTGAGTTTATATAGCACTTTACTCCAAAGCGCTTTACAGTTTAACAACAAGGTACAATAATGAAAGAAGCATATTTACAAACATAATTTCCTCTGTAGGCCTCGCTGGGTTCTATCTAAGATGACTAAATCATCGGCGTACAGGAGCCACCATGTCATGTACCCATTGATCTTTGGAGAGCGAGAAGGTGGAGGATCCATGACATCATGCAGGCCAGCAATGAAGATGTTAAATAATGCAGCAGCCAAGGGGCACCCCTGCTTTAGTCCCTTAAATGTCAGGACGCTCTTGGTCATATGTCCTTCTTGGTGAAGTCTAATTTGCAGTGCTCTAGACACTCCAGTGTTATCATCTTCTCCCATAGAGGCTCTCTAGAGATGCTGTCAAAACCGTGTTCCATGTCGAGACATGCTAGGTAGATCTCACAGTCACCCCTCAGCGTCTTCATCTTAAAAAGGCTCATTAGCAGCAGGTTTAGATTACAACCAACTCCATTGACGAAGCCCGTTTGATGGATATAAAAGGTTCCCGACTCCTTCACCCACTCGTTCAGCCGTTTCAGTAAAAATTTAGCAAAAATCTTGCCCAAAACATATAGAAGGGCGATAGTGTTTAGGATCCACCTGATCACCCTTCTTAAAAATTGGAACCACCACAGATTGTTTCCAGGAGGCTGGTACCTGACCCCTCAGTGCAATCCTTTTAAACAAGATCTGGTAGAAGTCGGCCCATGCTCCCGGGGCAGTCTTTAGTATTTTGTTTGTCAGGCCGTCCTGTCCTGGAGCACATGACCTGCAGGCTTTCATTATTATAGACAAACTGTCCTCTTTGTCAAAGCTGATGTTCCATTGTTTGCCTTGAACAGTCAAAGGTTCTTTCCCCTGTCCAGTGAAGTTGCTAAATAGATTTTCAAAATAGGTCACCCACAAGCTTTCAGGTATGGGATTTAGTTGTAAAAGGCAGCTATTAAATTTCCCACGATTCAAGAGCTGCCACAAATTCCTTGTGTTCTGCGATCAAAATTTGGACATATACAGGATTAAAAGAAGGCTGTGCTCTAGCCCCAACTTTGTTTAATTTATACATTTCTGGATTGGCGGCATCATAGAAGGGTGTTTGTGCTTTGCCTCCGAAAGTTCAGCAATGTCCCATCCCTTGGATCTTGTATACAGACGATTTGATCATTATGGATCAAACACCAATAGGCCTTCAACGCAGGCTAAACAAGTTCATGGATTACACAGTAGAAAACAATCTAAGAGTGAACATCAAAAAATCAAATATCTTGGCATTAACAGCTGCCCAAACAGGGAGAGAAAAAAAAAGGGAAGATTCCATTAGACAATGGGAGGAGAGAGGGTCCCCGAAGTAGATTTGATATTATACTTGGGAACCCTGGTTAATCGAAATATAAATGAGCGAGATTGGCATTTAGCCCTTAGAACCAAAGTCAAGAGGCTGGCAGCCCAAGGACTGGCCTTACATAAACGTTATGGCAAATTTACAACGACTCCAGTTATATCCTCCTATAAACAAAAGGTGGTCCCTATTTTAATGTGTGGAGCCAAGGCTATGATAAATCTACTGTGGCAAATGTGGGGAATTCTAGAGTGATGGTTCTGGAGACGTGTGTGGAGGCTTTTAAAGATTTTGTGAATGCCTATGATTCAATATGAGCTGGCTCTTCAATCCATGGAATCTATGGTATTATGGAAATCCATTTCCTTTTTTAGAAAATGTATTATGTCTGATCACCTACCTGCGTCTGAGTTCTTGAGGAATCCAAAGAAAGGAACGGTAGACAGGTTTCTGGATAAGTGGCCAACGGGCTGTATGGGTTGGTTGACATTTTTGGGTGTTTCAGCAGATATGTTGAAAAGGAACCCGGATAGAGTCAAGGAAACAATAAAACCTCAGGGCTGGATAGACACCCAGGACTAAATTTTCAAGTTTAGATTGGCCTTGGATCCATCATTTGAAAGAAGGGTGTTGAACCAACCACTGAGGTATCTTTCTATATTTCTTCCTCCCTATTATTGGGACATGTTCATGAGACTCTGTTTAAACATCTTGCCAACAAGGGAGGTCTTATATGTCCGGAAACAAATCCCATTGATGTGCCCAAAAAAAAAGTCTGTATAAAACCTTTTAAGCAAAGGTGGGGGTCCTTAAATAAAAGGAATATATATAAAAAATAACTTCCAGAGAAGTCGCAGTTCTCACTATCCAGTCAGAGATCTCAGAAAATCCATGTAACAGAATCACAAATTCCAAGTGACCGAAACAAGCAGATTAATCTGGCATGGGTGACTTTCAAAACCTTGTGCATCTCCCATCGAGCACTGCATAAAACCGGACCTCAATATCTTCAAGACAAGCTAAAACCCTACCACCCCCCACGCACCCTAAGATCAAGCTCAGCGGGCCTCCTAGTCATACCGAAGACAAACTCAATCAAGTTAGGCAGATCATCATTCTCAGCTTTGGCCACCACGCTATGGAACTCACTCCCACCCCACATCCGCCTAACTGAGGATTTAACTCTTTCCGCAAACTCCTGAAAACCTGGCTCTTCCCCTAAAACCAACCCGTACCAAACAAACCGAAACAGACCAACAGCAACTCAATGACACCAATCCATCAAACCACCTGATGCAAGAAATTGACAGCTAACAACCCCTAATATAAACTAGAAGGACAAACAGAATTAAATGAATAAAGTAGATCAAAGCAGTGAAATGGTTAATAAGAACTCCTGAAATGGACAGAATGCATGCGGAGTGAATGAAGTGAATGGCGTGGATGAATTAGTTAGAATGAATGAAACAGGCAGAACAAATGAATGCGCTGAGTAGAAGAATAAATGAGTGGAAGAACAGATACCTATATAGTTCGAATGAGTGTGGAAATCGAATGAATATGTAGATCAGATGAGTGTATAGAATGGATGAACATGTTGAGTGGATGAGTGTGTAGAGCGGCTGGGTGTGTAGAACGGACGAGCGTGTAGCGCGGATGAGTGCGTAAATACAGAGAAGCGAGTCGAACGCAGGAGTGCGTAAAATAGATGAATGTCCAGAACGGATGAGCGTAAACGGGATAAGTGTGTAGAACAGATGAGTATGTGGAGCAGATGAGTATGTAGAGCACATGAGTGTGGATAACGGATGAATATGGAAGTGCGGAGAGTGTGTAGATCGCTGGTGCAGATGAATGTACAGACCTGGCGAATGTACAGAGCGGATGAGTGTATAGAACGGATGAGTGTATAGAGCGGATGAGTGGATAGACCGGATGAGTGGATAGAGCGGATGAGTGGATAGAGCGGATGAGTGGATAAGTGTACAGAGAGAGTGAGTGTGCCGAAGGGATGACGGTATAGAACAGATGAGTGTAGAGATGAATATATAGAACAGGATTATGCTGTTGAATGCGTGAAAAGCATGAGTGCTTAAAGCGGATGAGTGCGTAGAGGGGATGAGTGCGCAGAGGGGGTGAGCGCGCAGAGGGGGTGAGCGCGCAGAGGGGGTGAGCGCGCAGAGGGGGTGAGCGCGCAGAGGGGGTGAGCGCGTAGACCATACCAATGGTATATAAGGCGCTATATAAATGCAAAACAACAATAACAAGATATTCATGAACAGGAATCAAACACCATACTGCTTCCTAAAGGAATAGTGCGCTCAAAAATATTATTGTCCCAAAAGGTGGGCAATAATCCAAAACATGCATTAAACATAATTTTAATGAAAGTTCCTATGTAAACTTTTGAGCAAACGAGTCTCAAAGCGTTTACATGGGAGAATCCATTTTGCCATTTCAGGCAGCCTCCTCAGCTCATGTTAAGCTCTGCCCTTGCGGCACTAAACAAGCAGTAAAAGCCCCCTACTGGGAGCTTTAAGTTAGAAAGAAAACCGCAGCATTTATTTTCCGGTGCTTTTAATAAAGAAATTTAAGGCACTTACCAGCAGCAGGTTGTGTTAAGCTCTGCTCTCCGGCAATAATGAAGCAAAAGCCACCTGCTGTATTACAGCTGGCTGGCTTTTGCTTCATTAGTGCTGCACAAAATGGATGCCTCCTAGTGCTTTAAATCTGTGACTTGTGTGCTTGTGTGCTAAAAAGTCTGCATAGCAACTTTCTTAATGAATATTTTTTAGATATATTTTTGATGATGGCCCATCTTTTGAGCCAATAAAATGTTTGGTGGCACTACCCCTTTAAATATTCAAACCGCCTCCTGGATTCACAACAAAGCCAGACTTAAAACAGAGTTGTGAAGCACTGGTTAACAAAATGCTGTGGTTCAACATATACAACCTACATGTGCAGGAGCGTAATTTACTTGGTATGTGTCATTTCAAGGCACTCATGTGAAATGTGGTTGGTCAATAGACAAGTGCCAAGATGGTGATTTGTTACATGTGTGCAACTTCTTGGAATTACCCACAATGCTCCTTTTTTTTAACAAGGTTCCTACATACCATTTGAAGAGAAATGAGACCTGAAGAGATCATCATAACATGGTTCCTGGAGACCAGGTTAAGGAAATGTTCTTCCATGACCTGTTTGAAGATGTCAAAACCCATTAGCAGTTCTATCACACCAATTCTGTGTCCCTAGCTTATCTGAATGTGCACGTCGCCTTAGGCATCCCGGGCCTGTGCAGTCCTCTGGTAGCAGCCTCTGAGTGCGAGGAGACCCGACAGAATTTTCATTAACACCCAACATTCAGGGGATGGGGTCAAGGATGAAAGAACAGCCAATAGCCTCTGCCAGGGACATCATTTGGGGGTCGCAGCTGTGAACCTGAGGTCTCCCTCACTACCCCTGTGGTCTCCCTGCGACCCCTAAAAAAACTACAAAAAAAAAATATATATATATTTTTTTTAATTGAAGCTCTTGTGCTGTCGCCAGCACCATGTGGCTCTTTGGTTCTGGAGTGGCTGGCTTTCTTGTTCAGGCCTTTTAAAAAAAACAGGGGCTTTCATGAGGTAACACTGAGCTGTGACCCTAAATAACAAAGAATAGGAATAACAAATAATTTGTCTTTCTGGAATTCTACACAATAATTGCTAGACTCATTAAAGTTTTATTTCAGGCACACTTCAGGGGGCGAGTCACTGATTTAGTCTGTTCTTAAACACCTCAAATTAACAATGCAGACAAAAACGTACAAAAACGTACAAAAAGCATTTAGAGTCGAATAAGCATCCATTTCAGACTATGTACTTTTTTCACAAGTTGCAATTTTAGCACGTTTTTTTCTGTTGTTGTCTCCATTACGATCATCACAAGACATTCCATAGCAAATAAAGTGGCCCTTTATGTCATTGCACCACAATTAATACTTTGTTGTAATGTGTCTATATTTCCTGGCATGCTGTTCAGGATGTGCGTTTGCACGTATGAGGTAACGAGTACGGGATGTCATGCGAGTGCGCTGCTTTCCCCGCACTACTCTAAATTCTTTGATATACAGTCTTGAATCCTCCCAATCGTATGTATTTTGCCAACCTCTTAAGCCTGAAAAGTAGATCCACGCAGGCTTGACATGTGGCCACCTTTGCACCAGACCTGCAGATGAACTGGCCTGCTGTTAAATCTCAGTTACCAATTTAATGGTATCAACTACAGAGTGTAGTTTGCTTTCTGACTGAGAACATTCGAACATGTAATTGCTCATTTTACAATAACCGGTAAAATAGCTCAGTGGGTTAAGTGCTCGCTGCTGCAATGTCTGTGTGATCTGCAGGTTCGAATCCTGGCGAGATCAATGTAGTAACGAAGACCTCCGGTACTCAAGGTAAGTTCATAGGGTTTTATTGTCCTTGTCCTGTACTCAATCAACAAGACACAGGGATGGTAGGGGACACAGATGACACAAGATCACAAGGGAAACACCGGGCTCACCACCACACCCATCTTCTCTGGTCACAGCTTTCTTTCCCTCACCAACCGTCACCCAGCAGAACACTTCCACCACCAACATTCCTCTAGCAGATGACATCACACACACTGCTACTCTGCAACCAGATTACAACACTTCTCCTTCCCTAGGGAAACACAAAAGAATGACTAAGGCAACATGACCAGCACCAAACCCTAATCATCCCATCACAGCATGGTACCAGAGGTTCCGCACACAGCGGCCGCCTATGCCCAGAACCCCTGACAACTTCAATTAATAGGAACCACACACAAAAGGAACCATTCACAAGCCAAACTGGACCAAGTTGAAAATGCCAACGGCACACTAACTCCAAAACACAACTCACCAAATCCCTCGGTTAACAACCTCGAGGCCTAAAAACAATAAACAGTGCACTTACTCCTGTCCTAAACTGCCCCTCAGGACCTAGGGCTGCCACCCCGAGCCACACTATTGTTAGATAACACTAACCCAACTACCTAACCAACTTACCCTCCTTTGCACAAAACACCTTCCACTCCGGCTTGCCACCCTGGAATATCATAGCTGCCCCTCTGAGCACAAACCAACCGCCCCCTAAATGGAGCAACAACAAATGCCCAACAGCAACCGAGGGACCCACGCAGCACAACCCCAACCGCAGTAAAAAGAAGAACCGCATCCACAATACTGCTCCACCACCACAAAACCGTTGGCCATTTCCTCTTTCTAACATTACACCAATTCTAAACACACCAGTAAGACAACCTGATTTACCAAACTATAAATCAGGAGGTAAACTGGCAACCTTAGATCCAACATAGTAACCTACACCTGATAAACCGGGTACTATGAAACACTGGCAAAGTTAAACCCCAACCCATAGTGACCTACCTCGGCCCTTGGACCAAGCACTGTGGATGACATGAAAATTCAACACAACTCAGGTATAGCGACCAGACTGGAGTTAAAGTAAATGCTATGAACACACTGCAGCAAACAACTGCCCTGAGAACAGCACCCATGCCAATAGTGACCTACCCTGATAACACATCAGGCACTAATGACCACAACACCCACGCCAAAAGTGACCTACCCTGATAACACATCAGGCACTAATGACCACAACACCAATGCCAATAGTGACCTACCCTGATAACTCATCAGGCACTAATGACCATAACTCCAACCACACACTCAGGAATAGAGCACAACTGGGACCTAAGACACCATAGCGACACACCCTGCGACTAAACAGGAACTATGGACCCACAGAACACAGCGCCCTACCCCGGCACTAGACCAGGCACTACATAACAGAACACAAAATGAGAACAAACACACTGAGGAAATGAGAACAAGCACACTGAGCACTCTATACACACATAGGCAATAACCAACCCATGACCATACACACGGCGACCTACCCCAGTATCAAAACTGGGCAACATGGAAAAAAAAACACAACACCTGCTGTGAAATAGATGGAGAAAATACCAGGCACCAAGAACCATGGGACCACATGTGCACCACTATTGTACCCTCAGCCGTGCACATCAACAAGCATCAAAGGATGGTCAAAATTACGTTACACAATGCATGGAACAACAATATAGGTGCATATGAATAAAATGTCACGAGAGCACTGGAAATGTTTAACACTGGTTGATCTGGAAGCACCGGTTGATCTGGAATTACACATTGCATAAAAATAAACGCTCCAAGATGTAAGAACTTATGTCCCAGAACACAGTTCACGGTCGACACCACGCCATGAACAGGTGCAGTGCTGAACACCTGCCTCCCATTGCTGGACATCTTCTTCAAACCCCCCTGCCCCCCACACCAAAGGAGGGAAGTGGAAAACCTTACATTCACATCTCTGAGAAAGGGCACTAGCTCCACGGAAGGCCACAACAGAACAACTCACAGGCACAAGACAATGGCCTTTAATAACATACCCATAACACTACTTCCGGGAACCCAGGTACTCATCCTTCTAACATGGGCCACAATATATACTCTCTCATACCCACGCATAAGGCCCAAGACACTAACTGGTAAAATGTCCCCAAGCCAGGTTGACGACCACTCTGCCATTTCTTGAAAGACTCTTTGTTTGTGTCAATGATCCACCATGACATGTCCATGCTTGAAAACCCGACCAAGATCACTGTTAAAACACGCCCATCCATGGACGCGTTGTTGATTACACCCTCGTATTGCAGTACCAGCGTGGAAAACCCAGTAGAAACATCAACGGCTACCAATCACTTTGCAAACCTGGGACCGGATCAATTAGAAACTCCTGTGCATAGTCCGATCAGCAACACTGCAGGTAATAGCCCCCAGATGGCTTGACTGGCTAGCGATCAGGATAGTCACCTAATAACAGCCAGACTATGCTCCACCTGCGGAAAACTCTTGGGCCAGGCCTGCGATCCGCAAATGCCACGAGAAACTCCTTCCATCCGAACTTGGCAATTGACAAGTACATCAGCCAGTTCGCAAGCCAAGACACTCGTAACCAGACGCATTCTTGTTTAATTTCAACAGGAAGAGAGAAGGTGGAATTCTCGCACGTGACAGGCTGGAAACGCCTCTGCCAACCTTGTTTCCTTCCAAGAGGATGAGAACGTGGAGCCCTCGCACGTGCCAGGCTGGAAACGCCTCTACCAGCTAATACGTCATCATTTTACAACAGACTGCAGTCCCAACAACTTCCTTCGAGACGACCTATAGCAGCTTCCCACACACACTTCAACGGACTCAAAGACGAGTCGTAACGTTACCTTCAGTGCCACAAACAAAATCCCTGATGGTGGATCGGATTACTTTCCCTTCGACCGCTCACACCAACGGCATAGATCACTCACACAACAGCGCAGATCCCTGCTTGTCAGCGACTGCCACGCACAGAGCCCTGGCTGCCCAAAAAGCGGCAGCGTAGGTCCGCCCCCCCTTGACGGAGCATGCAATGTTGCAGCAGGGAAAAATGCAGACCTCACTTGATGGGCGACCGCTGCGTACAGACCCTTTGCTGAGAGGGAACGCAACAGCACAGGACCGCCCTCCGTCGCAGCAGCGCAGGACCGCTCTCACCTGGAACACACGACACTACACCGGAAAACTCTGCTGAAGTTCCCAATGACCAGAGGAGCGCCAGGATCCAGTCGACCCCCTGCAATGCTGTACACCGAACAGGGGCTCACCTCTGTTGCTCAACGGCCCCACTGGCAGCAACAGTCACCACGATGCCTCTGGATGAAAGGACGACCGCAGAAGGCACCAGAGAAAATTGAATGAGCTCGGTGGCCACAGACACAGAGCCGCCTGGGTGTGGGGGGACCACACGGGGGGGCGGTGTTCCAGGAGTGCTGCACCCCCCCAGCAGCGCCATCAGGAAGGCAATCCACCTACCATCCCATCCTCGTGGCCAGTGTAGTAACGAAGACCTCCGGTACTCAAGGTAACTTCATAGGGTCTTTATTGTCCTTGTCCTGTACTCCATCAACAAGACATGGGGATGGTAGGGGACACAAATGACACAAGATCACAAGGGAAACACCGGGCTCACCTCCACACCCATCTTCTTTGCTCACAGCTTTCTCTCTCTCACCAACCGTCACCCAGCAGAACACTTCCACCACCAACATTCATCTAGCAGATGACATCACACACACTGCTACTCTGCAAGCCAGATTACAACAATCAACTCATCCTTTCATCCTTCCGAGGTTGATAAATGAGTACCAACATAGGTTGGGTGATATTGTATGTATATTTGTTCTATATAAACGAAAGCGCTTAAGCATAAGTGCTATATAGTAATATCATTTGGCCTTGGACATCTGCTTGCATTCAAAATAATTTGGTCATATGGCCTACACACTCTGATGTAAATGAAACATATGGTGATCCATTCTTGTATGAAATGTAAATCACATTACAATGATATTGTAACCATGTTTTTTGTAGTGTACTTAGGAACAATGCTATATAATGCCACTTCCAGTTTTGTCAAGGGGTGAAAGGTCACGTTCCATCGCTTCCCGTGATGTCACTTCAGGGTGGGGTCAAATGACATCACTTCCTGAGATATCATCAGAGGTCAAGGGTTGTGTGCTGTCACTTCTGCTACCCCTGACATTTTGGTGAAGTGACGTCCCTGGCTTCTGCCTGAGATATCAGACAAAGGGTGGGTAGAAACTGACACCAACAAAGGGTTATCTATGTTTACACCTGCCTTTAACAAAGAAACAGAACTTTGGTTGTATTTTTATGTGTAATGTTAGTCAAGTGAGTTACATGTATATAGCATTGAAACAAACTGCATTTTCTTGATCCCTAATGTCATGGCTGTATATGGAGATCTTTAAATAGATGTCTTGTGCATTCACGGACAAGTGTTTAGTGCAAAGCTCTATGCTGATGCGTGAAATGATGAAGTAGTGTGGGTGTGTCCAGTAGAAAAGCGGATCACAAGAAAGACTGTTGCAAAGATATACTGAGAAGAAATGTGATAGATTTCACACCACTGCAGTTCTTAGTCACTTTGCATGGTTGACAAAGACTGGTACAATTAAGAGGCTTGTTTGGATGGTGCTGCCTATCAACTGTGTCTTTTTTCGGAGGCATTTTAGTTTCTTGGCAGCTTCCTGACGATGAGATTGGCAACAACTATTTCTCCCTTGGCCAGAGTAGAGATCATGTTTTGTGTTTGTGTTGTGGGTTCAGGAGGATCAAGTTAGCAAGTGTCTAGAGCCCTTTGGAGATACTGTCCAACACCCCAGAGGAGGGCCCTCAAGGCTGTAGTGTGTCAGGGGACCTTGTAGCGTGTATGTGTTCCAACACTTGAGTTTGGGTACTCCCTAGTCAGAGACATATCACCTTTGCATAGTGCACAAGTTCATATCTAGGTACAAGCCTTTTCGACAATGCAATACAGGGTGGGTGGTTAATAGCGAAACCTCTTAAGGAATGGCTGTAATCTGAAGGTGCTAGGAAAATGACTGGGTGATACTCGGTGGGGCTTGCTGTTCACTGAGCAGGAAAATCCAGTGGACTTTTCAGAGTTACGAAAATATGCAAATATCCACTCACATGTCAATCAAGTATCGTACACATATTCGTTATGTTTAGTGGGCTGATGGGCCCAACACGAATGACTGAACTTTCCATAACTTTGGACATTTTTGAAGCAGGAGCCTATTCTAGAGGTAGTTTATAGGGTACGACGTCCAGTCATCGCCGTTTTTTTTTGCTGCATTTTTTGCCAACAGATATTTTACCGCAAAACAACCCATCGAAAAATATGGGGGGTGGGTAGAGGGATATAAGGTTTCTGGGTGTTTTGGGACTAGATTTCAAATCAGTGGGAAGGGTGGTTGGGGGGCTAGCCCCCCAAAAAGAAAAAAAGAAAACATTTGATGAGTTTTTGCGGCAAAAAGAAACGTGCGATGGAATGACATGGAACCGTTTATTGATGGTGCTTTCTTTCCTCCCACATTCAGGACATCACCTTAACACAGAGGGCCTCATCACGAGTTGGGCGGTAACGCTGGCGCTAATAGCGCTGGTGCTATCTGCCCTACCGCCAAACCCACCGGAGCTATTAGCGCCGGATCACGGGTTTGGCGGATTTGGAAATCCCCATTCCCCATTGAGCCCATACGGGAATGCCCCATTCCCCATTGGGCTCAATGGGGAAATTTCGTGCTCATACCGCCGGCGGATTTCCCGCCGACGGTATGAGCGCAAATTTTCTGCGGATTTCCCCCCAGCTCAGAGCTGGGGAGAAATCCACTGAAGCCCTGATTTGGCAGACCCTTAAATCAGGCGGTAACAGCGCTACCGCCGGATTTAAGGGTTACCGCCAAACTCATGATGAGGCCCAGAGTATGTAGTTTAAGACAGTTACCAACGACAGTGACGCGACTAATGGTGTAATATGCCACCAAAACATGCACTATCTGAGTATAATTGATGCATTGTTAAAACACATAACAAAACCCCCAATCAGAGGTTTAACAAAGGTGTACAAACCAAGTTGAAAACCTCAGGAAACCTAGGATTACCAAAGTTTCTGACCTGAAAGGGCACAATACAGTCAAATGTCCTCCTTGAAGTAGTGAGGAAGGGTACAAATGGAAGTTAATGTCTAATTGTACACTTACATAAAGACGCTGTTATGCCCCAACATGTATAATACGTGAAGGAAAAGGATTACCTGGTTGCCTCCTTGGCCATGGCATCCAAAAAGTGAGAGGTGGGCCCCAACAGGATTCCGGTCCGGGGCATTGTAATCCAAGCATTCAGACGATATTCCCATACTACGGATCTGAGAGAAGGATAATGATATTTTGTCTGAAACCCTTTCATCGGCGTGTGTAGCTTTACT
Source organism: Ambystoma mexicanum (assembly GCF_040938575.1). NCBI lineage: Eukaryota > Metazoa > Chordata > Amphibia > Caudata > Ambystomatidae > Ambystoma > Ambystoma mexicanum. The sequence continues at coordinate 108,768,371 of NC_090933.1, forward strand.
TTTGAAATCTTATAAAAAAGGAATGTATGAAACACTTACTGCCCCATGCCAGCCCGGGCGATCCTCTGGCACATGTAATTCTGAAAATATGTTTTTCAAATACCAGTCAAAGTTCTTGCATTTCAGTCGCTCTCGCAACAGTTTTCTTTCAGAAATGTTGCCAGAATTTTCCTGGAACAAAATCATACAAGCAACCATTAAAAAAATAATAATATAAAAGGCAATACAGGTATTGGGACTCATTACAAGTACGCTAGTGTGGGTAAAAATGACAGTAAAGTGCCACTAATTCTGTTACCGGCACTCTACTGCTGCATTATCGCACCGTTTGATGTTAGGGAGGTAGATTTAACTAGCAAAGAAATTTGAGGTAAACCATCCTCAATACAACCAAAAATCTGCGGATTTATCATGCAGTAATTCCACCAGCTGTAAATCCGCCAAAAATTCCCACGGAGTCCTATGGACTCCAAAAATGAGGAACTACCACCACTTGCAATCCCATGATAACTCCATTGGACCAGTGGCTTGTAACAGTAATCGAGTTTGGTGGTAATTAGGCAGATTTACTATCGAATTACTACCAAGCTCGAAATGAGGCCCATTGTCTCTTGTTAGTCCTAATGTGGCATTTGGAACTTTCAGTAAAACTATTGATTAATAAGACACTCTGCCACTTATTAAAAGAAAAAAGATTTCCAAAACACATTGCTGATGCCCTACAAAGCGGCAGGAATGGGATTATCATATCCATGATTCTCGAATTAACAATTATATGACTTCTGCTCACATTTTAAACTGCTAAATGTGCAGTCCTTCTACTTAGAACATTCTCATTTACCTTCTCTTGACATTACCTTAACGCATTCGAAAATCCTTGAACAGCTGATTTCTAAGATTTAGTCTATTATCAGCAAAATCTGTTCTAAAAACAGAGGCATCTTGGAGCCCTATACAAACGTAATGGTAACCCCATAGTTTTCTGATCACGTTCAGCCCCTTGGACTGGAAGGGTGTAAATTAGAATCTAAGTGGAGAAAATCTTTTTTCATAGTCTTACTTAAAGCTTTGCAAAAACCATATGAAAAGGCTACTCTACTGGCTAAAAGACGACATTATACTATCTGAATTTAAGGTGCTAATAACTGCAGCCAGGTGTAGCATAAAATATATAAAGAACTTAAAATTGTACTTCCAGTTTTTCTGTCACCTTTCTTCCTTCTCAGGAGGTGTGTGATTCACTGGAAAATTATTTCCTAACTAGAGTTCCAGCATTTCTTAGCAGCACTGAGCGTGAGACAGCTACAGCCAGCTCTTCACCCAATATTGTCAGACAAGCTGATAAAAAAATGTGTCAGCTTCAACTATTGTCAAGCCTGAATATTGAAAAGCGCGTTTATGGCATAATTCCTTCGGGCTCTTATTGAAATGATATACTGGCGATGCAATTTGGATGCTTTAAGTGAGGACTTAAATTTAATGATTAAGGTAAGTCTTAAACATAGGGAATCCCTCTTTTAATCAAGAAAATCATAGCGCTTTCTTTATTAAAACAAAATATAACACCTTAGATTCTAATACTGTAGCACATTTTCGTCCCATTTCTTTTCTACCTTGCATTCTTTTCTACAATTATGGATGAAGAGGTTCCTGCACAAACAGCATAATGTTAAGAAAACGTCTGGACATTAGGAGACAAAATGGACGCATGGTTCAGGTTGTCCAGTGACACCATTGTTACATGACTGAGGGAACACACAACCACTGGAATATTGTTAAAAGGTTTTATTAAGCAACAGTAAAACATAAAACTATTGCATGAAAACTGGCTGATGATGGCTGTAACGTAAAGGTTCTTGGTAACCCACAATTATATATGAAAGGCATCAAATAAAGAGGCATTGGATTTAGCGCTCAGTCCTTGCACCAGATCAGATTAGTAGAGAGTCTTGCCGGCAAAGAAGTATAATGCTCTGAGTCAGGATACTGGAGCATACTCACTAGAGTCAGCACAAAGCAAAGAAGGCTTGAGAAACCAGGAGGTGGGAGGACATGAGAAACAAGGAGCTCGGTTTGGCAGTAACAACGTCTAGACGATGGGTAGTAAGTGAAAGGAACGTCTAGCATGGAATCTTAAACCTGCAATTGCAAAGCATATCTCTGCGTTCACTGGTTCCTGAAGTATCCGTATTCAGGAAGTGACATACAGGTGCAGCGGATGACATTTTGGGAGAACCAAAAGTTGCATTGTTGTTTGTTCCTTCTTGCCCAGAGCCATTGATTCCATAAAGACTCATGACAACTGCACCGTCTGTGCTATGTGCGGTTCATGACAAAGACTCCTAATTGCTTGATCAACTTCACCAGAGTGAATCTGGTGAGCGAGCACTGGCTATGGAAATACCAACTTTACAGGAGCAGTCACTTGGTAGGCAAGCCTGTGAGTACCTCCGTTATCCGAGATTATTTCTTCTTTGCCATCTTTTAATTTGCATTTTCTTTGTAAAGGTTAGGGTCTCCCTGCAGATTCCGGATCCTGCCTCTGGTGGCAGCGGGTAAGCAAGGGATTCCTTCCCTTGTGTAAGCGCCCACAAACGCGTCCAGGTTGGTATGGGCATGCATGATTAGCAGTCTCTGCATGTGTCTCGGATGTAATCAATCTTCCATATCATTATTCGGAGCTCTGGGGACACTCGCAGAAGTAGATCCTCGGCATGCGGATCACATCTCCTCTGTTTGGCAAACATGTCTTTCTCTACAGAATTCAAAGTGAAAGCTCCTCTGATTTGTAGAAATGTCTTTTGCTGCAAACGAAACACCCAGTTCTCGCTCAATGGCACAAGAGTCTTCATTATTACTGAGGAAAATTGACCATATACAACATGCATAAGGGGCTTTCTTGTTAGCGGGAGAGGGACGCACTGGGGCTACCAGAAGGCTTAAAAAAGGTCAGACTCCCTCCTTGCTCAAAGATGCCCCACAAACGAGGCTCGCATTTCCCTGGGGAATGAGAGCTAGCATTGTTTATTACTGGATGAGAAAGTGTTCTCTTTCTTGTAGCCATAAACATCTAGATCCAGACCCTTGACAATTTGTTGCTCTAAACAAGATTGTCCCAATGTATTCTTGCTTCGTCTGGCCATTCATGGTCAGCCAGGGCTCATTAAGGTTCTGGGAGGTTGGGAAATATACAATTAAGGATAGCAATAGGATTGTGGGGTTTGTGAGATCCCCCAAGTACTAACTCCGGGTCTGTACTTGGAATGGGTGGTGTTTCCTGACCAATTCTCATCACCCGCCCTACAATATCAGTCTTCGTCAGACACCCCACTGCAAACTTGACCTTCATCTGCAAGAACTTTGACAAAATGGCTATGCAACAACTGGTTGAATCCCTGAACTTACTTCATGACCACCAGTCAGTGTTCTGACCCTTCAGAGGTATGGAATTCGGTGTTGTGCACATGAGGGCCACGTTCCTGCAATCAGTGCACAATAACACCTCAACCATTCTCAATCTGTTAAACCTGCTTGCATAATTTGTCAGGAACTTCATTTGGGGGGGCGTCACAGACGTGGCCCCTTTGTTCTCCCTTGCTGCCCCTACAATCTCCCTTGCTACCCCTGTAAAATAAAAAAAGAAATCTTTTTAAACCTCAGCTCCTGGAGTAGTGGGGGCCTCGCAACACCAGGTCTGGGGGTGCCTCGGCGCAGTCTTCACCCATCAAGGTTAAGGTTGGGCCAGGGCTTGCAGCACGAGAAGGAAGCGCTCAGTAGGGGTTAATGCTGACCATGACATGTGGCACGTGTCACATGCCACGTTCAACTCCAACCCCTTCTACGGCTTACTTGCGGCTCATATACAGGAACCAGGAAGCTCTCCCAGCTTCCTGTTTGTGAGCAGCACGGAGGAGCAGAGGGTGGCCTGGAGTGACAGACCGAAGCTGGAAAAACAGGTAAGAAAGCTTTTTAAAACAAAACGTAATTTGTATTTTGCATAAGTGCGTGTCAGATGTGTGTATGTGCTATGGGTCAGTGAGTGGTGGGTTAATGAGATGAAATGTGATAGTGTGTGTTTTTGAATGTTCTGGGTGGGTGGGCGTCTGTCTTCCTGTGTAGATAATGCAGTCAGAGTGGATATAAGAGAAGGTGTGACTGGTGGGCGAATGAATATAACTATGATAGTGTGTTTCAATGTTTTGGATGGGTACATGTCTGTGTGGCGAATGCAGTGTGAGTGGACGCGAGAAAAGGTGTATGTGTCAGTGAGTGGTTGGCAAATTAAGTAGGGATGTGATAGTGTGTGTATGAATGTTCTGGCTGGGTGGGTGCTTTCCTGTGTGGAGAATGCAGTGTAAGTAGACGTGAGAGGTTTATGGGTGAGTGAATACCTGCCATTGTTGTGCACTTATGCATACTGTGGTGGAGAACTGCTGTTTCAGAGAAAAATCTGGCTGCTTGTCCAACATTGCTGAAGAAGACACCACTGTTATGCGTTACCGAGCTGCATGACTTCAGGGCCTCCTGCCTTACAAGATCTGTTTTGTGAATGATAATGGTCATTATGCACGATCTTCGAGCTACAGTTCACCCTTGTAATCCAAGTAACGAGCACGTTCACTCTATATATGTTCTTTATTTCACGACCTAGACGGCTAACATAATATGCTGTTCCTCTACATCAATATAACTTTGATGGATCAATGACAAAAGAATGTTTCTGTAAATTGACTAAATTACTCATTCTAATATGAAACCAAAGAATTCATCTTTAGATTTATCGTCCGAACAATTACGCTTCTTTCACCTGGAAGTATCTCCCAAACTATTTTTGCTGGAATGTGTGTTCACATTTCTAATTGATCCCTACTTGAAATCATAAATGCTGTCAGTGCATAAAAAGGTATTTTTTAAAGCATAATAATGCCTTACATTTTACAAGGCTGTGGAAACAAAAAATCCAATTAATGGGCTAATTCAAGTAAACTCTTTCTGTATCTCTTACACAGGCGGTACAGACTTGTGGCATATCGTTCCTTTACATGGTGGATTCTTGGAAGACTGGGATTTCGCGTTCAATGAGTAATACCTGCCTATGCAGTTCGAGCCATTCGTGATGAATTCCCCAGTGACCAGACAATGCTGTGGCTTTATGCAGACAGTACCTCAATCTCGGCAGTATAATTTGTAGTGTCATTGCCATCCACTTTACCAAACTAAATTTAAAAAAATAAATTGGGTAATCTGAACAGTTATGACATTTTTTGTAAGTCCGCAACACGTCCAAACATCTAAGAGTATCGTAAAATACTGGTGTGCTTTAACAATTTTACTGGCCTATCTCACTTACCTCATCCAAATCCAATTCCCCTCCGCTATGACAGTTCGCACCTGTGGGCATGCACTCGCAAGGGGGATGGTGACGCTCAAGGTGCTGAATACCATATCACCTTGGAGAAACTTAGTGTGTCCATTAAATCCTTCCATGTTAAACATGAAAGTGGAGCTATTTCACCCGCCCTGAACCTTTATGGAAAACAAGTGTTGCCTGCAGCCCTGTATGGGGCAGAATTGTGGGGCCATGCCAATGTGAAAAAAATCATCACAAGTGAACGTACGTTTTTTAAAACGCTGTTATTACTACCCAACAGTGCGCCCTCTACATTGGGGTTTATTGAACTTGATATAATTCCTGTGGTTGTCCAGTTCAAACTTAAACCCTTATTATTGTGGTTAAAGTTGTGGTCCGAAGAATGCCTAGAAAATCTACGGTTTGTATTGAGACATCTCATGTCATTAGAAGGCAGGAGCTCTATAGCATGACTCATCATTTGAAACACGTTTTGAAAGGAGCTGGTGAAATTGATTTGTGGTCCAATCCTGAGAGTCTATGTGTAGGTGCTAAGAGAAGAATTAAAGCAGCTTTGTCTAATAAAGTGCAAGATGAATTATTGTACTTGAACATGGAACAAAAAAAAGTGCCCGGATTATCATGAGCTTTCTCCTTTTGTCCATACGGCCTATCTGGATTATATCCGACCAGCGTTTGAAAAGTCACTATATTTTCAACTAAGACTTGGCCCCTTACCCGTGGCAGTTGTGACCCAATCATGGCATGTCTCTAACACGGCACACTGTCCGATGTGTGGGAATCCAAAATATTCGATTTTACATTTTAGGTTTGTGTGTCAAAATTCCTTGCACCTTAGGTGTTTGTACCGGAGGCCAGTACTATGGAAATTGGGGGTTTGCGATACCAAATCAGCATTGACTTTGCTAAAAATGAGCCCAGACTCTTTTGTGGTTTTAGGGTGTGCACGCTATATACATAGAACATGGCTTTTAATGAACAAAGGGTTGAAACGGGGGGGGGGGCAAATCAGTAGTTGTTAAATATAATTCACTCCCCGACACTATATTGGACTAAATGTTTGGTTTGTATGTACCTCTCATTTAGAAGATATTCTAACACCTTGGTCTATTCTAACACCTTGGTCTAATTGCATCCTGAGGTTGTGAGCATTGCTCTCCTCAGTGATTTTAATGGCTACTGTTAGTACACATTTTAATTGTTTTTTAGCTTTTTTATACTATGACCTCTGTCTTAACCTTTTCACTTATTGTAGGGGAGAACGAAAGGGGGGAAATGTAGGGGAGGACTGGCCGCGAGGCCCTCCTCACCTGCAGCCTTCTCCCCAGGTGAGGACCATGACTCGGTGGGCGTCCCCTCATGCCACCCGGGCCCAGGTGGAGGAGGGTTCACCCGCCGACGACATTGCCCACACGTATCTGTTCCCTACATATACAAAAATTCAGTTAGGCCTAGAAGCCATCCTGTCTAGCAAAGATGGCGTGAGTTCAGCACACTGTAGCGCGGCCCCCACCTTTGGAGGGCTTTCCAAGCATCCCTGCCGCCGCAGCACCATGGTAGATCCACTGCGAGCGCGTTCCCATGAGAAAGCCGGGTATGAGCTAACCCGAGATGCTAACACTGTAACATTTCGTCGTTCACAATGTAATACTGCATCCCGTGTGACCTGGTCCGCGAGGCCAGGGCGACGCAGAAATGAATTCAAGTGGTGATATTAGTGAACTGCTCTTCTTAAACAGAATCTGCAAACTATGAATTAGCCATAAAAGTGAAATGGTTATATGACTTCACATTGTGACTGTACTAATGCTGCTAGATCACAGAGGGAGTGTCTTTAAGTCATATGTATACACATGAACCCCTATATGTCGTCTTGATTCACCCATAGTGGCAACCGTCAATCTCTGTGGTCCATAACATAGTTCTACCTCATGTACCGTCGAATGTATATAAATACTTAAACACTGTAGTAGATATAATACCATGTAATGAAAAGGTACTCGGACCAAATGTATTGAAGAAATGTGTAACAAAATTGAAATATAAATGTGTGTTTGAATAAGATCAAAATAAGGCAAAACATTATAAAAGTTCTGCATTCAAAAGTCAGCAACGCACGAGAAAAAAACCTTTGTGAATATATGCAAGGCCATTCTCCCTCCCACCCTACGAAGCCTGCCAGATGAAGAAGCTAAGGCATGTGCCGCGCTCCCTCTCCTCCCCCAACCAAGCTGGAGCCGCTTCAGAGAATCAGAGGCCCCAGTGCCGCACCCAAGGCCACAGCCCGCCACCTGTGTTATTTACAGCACGGTAATAAACCCACGTCTGAATCCACAGATCTACCAGCACCCTCTCGTAAATCCCATAACCCCCCTAGACCACCCCAAGAATCATGACCCCGTGCAAAGACGACCCCAACGCAGCAGACAGACATGTATCATTCGGCCCAGGCCCCAGAGCCCAGCCCCTCGACCTGAAATACCAGACGTCAGAACACCGGTAAATCCAATAGATGACCACCCGACCCCTCACAAGGTGCATTCCTCCTGTGTTGTATTTCATTGATTGAAAGATTTACTGTAGAAGTTAGATATGGGGTTAAGTAACTGCAATGTGCATGATCTAGGGCACCCAAGTCAGGGAAGGTATTCATCTTTGTCACAGGCTGCCCCAGAGAACCAACACCGCCCGGATGACCTCAAGCCGGCCTGCCAGGCCCAACCCTACCCACGAGGCTGACCAGTGACGTCCTCCCACCCGGACCAACCAAGCTGCAGCAACACCTATAGTTAGTCGACGCCACCCAATCCCAATTAACTTGTGCCCCCTATAGTGTGTAGGTTCTGATGACGTTTTTTGTATTAGAAATACGCCTGTCTTTGCTATTGTCAGACAGAGCGCTCTCGGAGGTTGCAGAGTTCTTTGCATGCCATATTCTTTTGATAAACTCCCACTTACGCTCACCCGCACTCTGTCTTGGCCTTATTCCCATTACGGGAGTGTCCATTATTGTCTCCCATTGCGGGGAGGATCGTGCTAACTTGGGGGCGCTTCCTTTCAGTGGTGACCCCGATAGCGTGATATTTCCAAATTATTTTTCATGAACTCCTTTTAACGACCCACTTTTGGCACGAGAATCTCCGGTCAAAAAGGGAAACGCACGGTGAGCCGGCTCCGGGAAGCTACCCGCCAATGGCGACCGGTACGCTTAGAAGTGCGCACTCAAACTAGAAGGGGTACGGGATCCCGGTTGCAAAATCCCCTTTGAGTACCGCTCGCCGGAGCCGGGGCTGACTGTTGAGCAGAAAGGCAACACCGCCTGGACGGACCCAGTTTCGGAGACTATCGGTTCAAGACGGGCACGTGAGTACCGAGTGCGAGCGATCATAAAGGGAGAGGGAGGGGAACTTGTGAACAGGAGAACGTGGGCAGATAGAGGAGGGAATCACGGGTGTCTACTAAAGACAGGTCTTAAAACTTTCTTATCTTTTCTTTGCATATGGCCATTAGGAGTAAGAAGTAAGTGAAGAAGTAGAAGTGACGGGAACCTAGCTCCGAAAGGGGGTGGAAGGCGGCGCCGCATAGTGCTATCTAAACTAGTACTGGGAATATATGAAGAAGTAAAAAATAAGTTATTGGTGTCTGGCAAAGGGAGACACTTAGGATACTTTTAGTGATTGCTACTCTTTCTATTTCTTTCGTTTCCGTTCCACGGGGTAAGGGGTGAAAGTGAAAAGGGTGTAAGATAAATATACTTGTAGAAGAACTATAAAGTAGGGAGCACATTTGTAGGAGTGGGGATTAAGTAGTGGCACGTACAGACGTGAACACAGTAACCTTAGCAGAAAAACAGGGACAGCTGGCCAGGGAGGAAAGGGAGGAAAAAGACGAGGTGTGAGTGGGAAAGTACTGTGAGGGGTGCGCGCACCGTGTGAGTATTGGAGACGAACGGTTGACCGCGAGGTGGTGCCAGAGAGTGTTGGCTATAACTAGTAGTTGATTAGTTGCAAGTGAAATCACATGAGAGTGTATGGGAATGGGAAGGAGATGAGTTGTGGTGAGTGAGAAAGGATTTGCGCAGTGAATAAAATTGGGTGATATCTTTGAGACGTCCGCTCTTGTCTGTGCCATAAAGGTATACATACACATATCTACACCTAACTAAAAGTAAAGGAGGTGGATACGGTCGTTGCTAGTGATTTAGAATATGGGGGCAGAAACTCCCTTGTCACATATTTGTACGAGCTTACCGGGATACGCTGAACGAATAAAGAAATACCACGATCAATGGGTAACAGAATTAAAAGGGGAAGGATTGCCCCAGATTTGGCCTGAGGGGGGGTCTTTTGAAAAAAGCGTTCTAGATATGGTACGAACGTGCATTCACCTCAAGTATAAGGGCAAACAGTGGCAAAACAGGAAGGAGATATTAGATCTCTGGAGACTATTTGAGGAAATACCCCCACCCAAAGCTCCGGCACCAAATATTGATCTACCTTCCACCACAGATAACCCATTGATGATTCCAAGAGAGGAGAAGGAACAACTAAATACAGAACAACCTGTAGAGGTGATTAGTTTGTACCCGATATTACATAAACCGGCCCCCGCAGCAGGATATAGTGATCCTACTTATGTGCCTCCCCCTACAACTACTACACCCCTAAGACCAACAGCCCCCCCACCATACGAAAGCACTAGAGAGCGTGCCCAGACAAGCACGCAAAGAGGGGACATAGAAAAGCTAACGAGCGATTTAGAATCGAGGCTCTCGATAGCAAAGGATGAACTCTCAAGAATAAAAGACATATGTGAGCGTACAGCAGGCACTCCCACTCGATCAGGACGTGTATCCAGAACATCAAGTGAAAGTAGACAAATTGAGGAAGGATGGAAAAAGGGTGAAATATTGTTCAGAATTGAGGAAGAACCGACAAGAATAATACAGGTGGAAACACCAGAGGGGAGCATCGGTGATGTATCACGGCAGACAGGGATCAGAGAGGACCTGCTATGTGATGTCCGAGGCGAAATAGGTGAGAGTGAGAGGTTGAGCATGGCAGTAGGAGGGGAAAGCGAGGAGCTGGACGGTGCATGCTCGCTAGGAACAATAGATGACGAGTGGATGGGACGACTAAGGAATAGAGTGGGGAGGATGGCGTCATTGGGGTCAGCGACGACCAAAGTGGGTGAGGGCGCAACGTTAAAAGGAAAATTACAACTTCCACTAATACACAGAGGGGGAGGAAGACCAAACTATATACCCTGGGCCCAGATGGATAAAGCTAATTTGATGAAGTTATTGCCCCCGTTGTCCGGAGGGGCGAGCAAGTGGATATATGCATTCGAGAAACATACTGCCGGCATACCGCTGGCAGTAGGCGATGTGAAAAGCCTACTAGTATCAGCAGTAGGAGATCAAGCAGACAGGGTATGGGTTAAGGCTGGTTTCCCGGCAGTGACATTAGATTGTGACCGTCATGATGGAGCGTCTTTTAATACAGTGCGGGCACGGGTTTGGGATGCGCTGCGGGAGACGTTCCCAGATACTCCAGATTTACAGTCAGTAATGCAGTGTACAATGAATGACGGGGAGGATGCTATGGATTACATTCTCCGGGTGCAGGAGATGTGGAGAGCGGAAACGGGTACACCCTGGCACCAATCCACATCTCTATTTTATTTTATCATTAAGAGAGGGCTCCCAAAAGAGGTGCAGAAGGCACTCGATAAAATAGCGGGCATTGAAGCAAAGGGGTGGCCAGAGATCCAAAGTATAATAGTGCACCATTGCAAAAGGATAAAAGAGAGAGAGAGGGAAGTAGCACAGAAAAGGTTGGCAGACGAGGCAAAGTTGGTACAATCAAAACTGGTGAAGGTTGCAGCAGCGGTAGCAGGGCTCCCACTCATGAGGGAGGGAGACGAAGGGGAGGAGGGGCAGATAGCAATACAAGGGAGAATAGCAGCTAATTGGGCCGGACAAGGCCAGCGACAGTGGAGCGAGCAAGAGCAGAACGGAGGTTTAGCGTGGCAAGAGTGGGCCCCACGAGGGGGAAGAGGTGGGTACAGGGGCCGAAGAGGAGGACAAGGGTATGGAGGAATGGGAGGAAATGGGTGGCAGGGTCCCAGAGGTCCACAGGGGAGCTGCTGGAATTGTGGGAGATGGGGACATTACTCAAGGGAGTGCAGAAGCAGACAGAACAACGGGTTTCAGGAGACAGAGCAGTACGGTCACCCCCACCCAGGAAGCCCATACGGCCTCCCCATGGGACAATACCAGCAACCAGAAAATGCAGGTCAAAGAAGTAACGCACAACTACACGGACATCAGTACAGAACACAAAACCACCCACAGAGTAATGACAATATACAATACACGCCAGGTAACACTTTCGCCACAGTAGCTAATGGAGCGCCTGCCCCAGCACCTTATAGCGGCGTGTCAGTAGTTTCGGGGAACATTTTTGATCAAGGGGGGGCAATGAGACACCCCGCATAGGACAGCCCACAGAGAGCACTTGCGTGTCCAGTACTATCTACGACCCACAATGCATCAGAGGAACCATTGATAGGAGCGCAGATAGGAGACAAGCAATTCATATTCATGGTGGATTCGGGAGCGGAAAAATCATGTATTAAAGAGGGCCGGTTACCGTTATCTAATAAAACTTTAGAGACGCAGGGGTTCTCTGGGGCTGTAATTGAAGTTCCTTACACAGAGGCATTGGATGTGACAGTGGGGGGTAAAACAGTGAAAGCACCCTTACTGTATTATGAACGCTCTCCCATTAATTTGCTGGGGAGGGATCTCTTAAGCAAACTAAATATGACCATATCATTCACAGAAAGTGGTATCGTATGTTCAACACCTGGCATATGTCCCCTCCGCATAATGACAGTAATACATGGCCACACAATCATGCAGGAGATCAGAGGGTTACCAAGAAACGAGGAGATGTTTATTGAGGGCATGAGAACATTGGCTCTTGTAGTACCAGAACTAAAAAGGATGGATTGGAGGATCCCAGCCGAATTCCTTTTCCGCCCCATAGTGAGCCCCGACACAGCTCCCGGGTCAGTGCTATCGTTGGATTTACACGCAGTACACGTGTCAGCAAACAGAATATGTGTGATTGGCATTGACATGGAAGGATGCGAGTGGCGGACAGTACTGTGTACAAATGCAAATATCCCACTGCGGGAGCTATCGGACGAGGAGCTATTTTCCGACACTGAGACAGATGGCGAAATAGTGATGGAACTAGCAATGCCGTGCGACATTGTAGTTACAGCCAGAAAAACTCAAGTTGAATTAATGGCAGTAGTAGGAGCACCACATGCATTTTTTGATGACGACATGAGGTTAGTACCCACTAACATATGGACAAATGGCCCCCATGATGTGGGGTTGTTACATGGGGTTCAGCCTGTGGTAATAAAACTGAAACAGGGAGCAATTCTACCCCGGGTAAAACAATATCCATTGTCACGCGAAGCAGAAGAAGGGATTAGAGAGACAATAGATGCACTGCTAGCGCAAGGAATAATAGTGCCCTCAAACTCCCCATGTAACACATGCATTTACCCGATTAAAAAGGCGAAGGGAGGTTCATGGAGGATGATACAAGATTTACGCCCACTCAATGATGTGATTCAGAAGGAGTTCCCTTTAGTGCCGAACCCGGCGACAATACTATGCAATATTCCAAAGACAGCGTCCCACTTCACGGTCATTGACTTGAAAAATGCATTTTTCTCGATTCCCTTAGCAGAAGAGAGCAGGTACTTAACAGCGTTTACACTAGGGGGGAGGAGGTTCGAACATTGCAGACTACCACAAGGATATTGCGAGAGCCCAAGCATATTCAACAGGATACTACATGAAGATCTGGGGAACTTGTCTGTAGAAAGCACGGTGATTCAGTACGTTGATGATTTATTGGTTTGTGCACAAACTGAGGAAGAGTGTAGAAAGGATTCAATAACACTCCTGATATTATTGGCCAATAAAGGGTACAAAGTGGACAAGGGCAAGTTACAATACTGCCTGACAGAGGTCCTATATTTGGGACAGCTGATATCAAAGGATGGCAAGCGGATCATACCAGACAGAGCACAGGCGATTAGAGCAGTTGGGGAGCCCAAAACAGTAAAAGAGATGCAGAAATTCCTGGGTATGTGCAACTACTGCCGAGCATGGATATTGGATTATGCAGCATACACAAGGCCCTTATTACAGGCACTCAAAGAAGCCCAGCAGGAAAACAAACACATAGAATGGACAGAAGAAATGAACACATCATTTAACTCACTGAAAGAGCTGATATCAAGCGCTCCAGTACTGGCAAATCCAGATTATGGGCGCGAATTCTTCCTATTTTCGCACTGCAAAGGAACACTGATGACAGCAGTGCTGACACAAAAGACATCGTTAGGGCACAAGCCACTGGCTTACTATAGTGGCACTCTAGATGCAGTAATGCAAGGTCATTTCGCGTGCGAGCAATCACTAGCTGCAGCCGCGTTCGCCATTGAAAAAAGTGCCACGATAGTAATGGGCTGTCCTGTGACACTATTTGTGGAACACTCACTCTTTGCAATATTAGAGCGATCAAAGAGCACATTGACAACACAACGCGCCACAGCATATGAAATAATATTGTCCAGTGCAAACATCCATATAGTAAGATGCAAAACAGTGAACCCAGCCACATTCATCACAGAGGCGTGCACCATAGAAGACATGCAGAACCACAACTGTGCAACATACACAGGTGACGAAGGTCAGGACCAGGTGGTTTTTGAGAATGCCCTAAACGAAGGAGAGGTGTATTTCGTGGACGGGTCAGCCTCAATAGACATGGAGACAGGAGAGAAACATGTGGGTATGGCAGTGGTACGATTAGAGGAAGGTGAATACGAAACACTAGTGCAACACCGCCTCCCATCACACTATTCAGCCCAAGCAGCCGAACTAATAGCACTAATAGAAGCATTGCATGCAGCTAAGGGATGCGCAGTGACAATATATACAGACTCAGCATACATGACAACAACAGTGCACGGAGGGCTGGCACGGTGGGGGCGGAGAGGGTTTCGACGAGCAGATGGAACACCGGTTCAGCATGCAGAATTATTGAAAGAACTGATTGAGGCCCTGCAAGAACCCACGGCAGTGGCCATCGTAAAATGCCAAGCCCACACTACAAATACAGATCTTATATCTTTGGGGAACGCGGCAGCAGACGCCGCCGCCAAAGAAGCTTCATATTTTCAGAAAGGTGAGGTAGGAGAGTACATGTTACACCACACAGCAAGCCAAGAGGTCCCCACAGGATACAACATGATGCCTACACAAGAAATAATAGAGCTGCAAGAGGGAGCAAGTGCAGAAGAGAAATTGCTGTGGAATAAGAGGGGATGCAGCAAATCGCCGACAGATTTATTGTGGCGACAAGAAAGTTCAGGAAAAGCCGTGATGCCAGTCACATTGTTAGAAATAGCATTTCAGCAACTACACTTCCCTGCACATAACGCAAAACAACACATAATGGCGGAGATACAAGAAGACTGGTTTGCACCTTGCCTCCAGGAACACATCACAAGGCTGACATTGGAATGCACAACATGTCAAATTTATAACTCAGGTATGACATTGCGCACACTGAGAGGTACGATACCAAAACCAAATGGCCCATTCAGAGAGCTCCACATCGATTATGTAGACATGGGAGAAAGATGTAATGGGGCTCGCTACATGATTGTGGTTGTATGTCCATTTTTGAGGTGGGTGGAGGCAGGTCCCTGTGCGCGTCCTGATGCGAGGGGCGCCGCAAAGTTCCTAGTACGGGAAGTATTTCCGCGCTGGGGAATTTGCGAAGTCATTCGCTCAGACAACGGCACACATTTTGTTAATGAACTATTCAAAGAAGTGACTACGTTATTGGGAATAAAGCACAAATTATGCTCTATTTATCATCCTCAAAGTAATGGCGTAGTGGAAAAGATGAACGGTCTGTTAAAAAGCAGATTGTCAAAACTGTGTTTTTCCCTTAAAAAGACCTGGATGTACTGCCTACCTTTGGCCCTGTTCGAATTGCGCAATCAGCCAAGTAAAGACCACCATTTGTCCCCGCATGAGATCGTCACGGGAAGGAGGATGCACACAGCGCACTCGCCTCTCCGTGAACGTTCTGATGCACACAGAAGCGCAGCGATATTGGGAGAGGAGTTCACAGAGTACTTGAAAAAACTAACACGGGCAGCGCGCATAATAGCGAAGCAACTCGCCCCCCCCTCTACAAGAGAGGAGGGGAATACAACAGAACGGGTACCACTGCCTGACAAACAATTACAGCTAATGCCAGGTGACTTTATATATGTCAGAAGTTTTGTGCGAAGGTGGAATGCGCCACGTTTCCATGGCCCTTATGAGGTAGTGTTTTGCACGCCCACAGCAGTAAAGGTGAAGGGCCTAAGATACTGGGTGCATTTGACAGACGTACGCAGAGCCTATAGCGCCGTGGAAGGTGAGGTGCAGGACGAGGCACAGGCAACAGCAGACAGTGGTGTTATGGAGAATGAGTGAAGGTGATTTTGTGTATGTACAGCGATTGACAATGAATGCAACTGATGACATGGCATTCGTACGGAAAAAGAAAAACCTTTTTTTTCTCAATTTTAATGTTTTTGTTCTCTCATTTCTTGAAATTTTTCTTTCTTGTGAAGAAGATTTTATATATATTATACAATGATCTAAACGTATTGATTGCAAATACCCTTGTCTGTGGAAACAAACCCTTCCCCTACCCACGTCCATGCTTTATGAAGAAAAAAAAAAAAAAAAGTTAATAACGTCCGGGAAATGTTTACATGTCTGTACTTAATGCACTTTTGTGTCTCAAACAGGAATTACCATGGCATCTAATGGGCAGCCTGCAACTAATAGATTTGTTAGGATTAGAGAAGTGTTGATAGATAGACTTACATATTCATACGAATGCGGATTGTCAATTTGTGTTATTGTATTCTTCCTATCAATATTTTGCCTGGTGACGTATTGGTTTATAGCGTTCATCTCTATCGAGATGACCGAGGGGGGAGGGGGGAGTAACATCACCCGAGCTCTGGGGAGCAATACAACCACAAGTGTAAATATAAAAGAAGGTGATTTTTTAGTATGGGATGGATCACACTTTGTATGGGGTTACTACACTGAACCACCAACTGTCGCCCTGTCAAACTCAAGAGGTATACAAACAGAGATGGAAAACAACACAATGTCCACACCTGAAATGTATAGCAGCCCCACTACCCTCCCCACCCCATTAGAAGAAAGTGATTTGTTGTTTATTGAGGAAGATGGGAATGTTATAACTATGACAGAACCTAAGGAAACATATCAGAAGTTTGACAAGGGGGGTGGGGAGGAGGAAGGGGGGCCCATTTTTTCATTTACCAAAATCAGACGTAGGAGAAGCAAGGATAGTAGGCGGAAAAGAGAGACAAGCAGGAGGGGGTATGATGAGTACTATGGGTTAGGCTTAGACAAAATGGAAGACCCCCGGCACCCCCACCAAGCAAATAAATGGTATGCTGATATGAGTGCCACAGCCAAACAAACGACAAATGAGAGCTGTTATGTCTGCTCGCTTATTCCCCATGCATCAGGCACACCTAAAGTGTTGTTGCCCAGAGAATTGCCCATTGTAGATGCCCAGTGTCTCCTTCATCTCACGCTATGCCGAATAAAAAACACCTTCCAGGCACACAACGTCACTTTCAAGATTATACAGACGGAAAAAACGTGCTATCCAAAAGCAGCTGGAGTGGTATGTCTCAAAGAACCATTTTTTGCGATACAAGGGACACTATTTTCTGAAAACAAATGGAAAGATGAAGAAGTACTGTGCAAAGCGGAAGCACTGAGAGGTGTCCAACCAGCCAGGATGCGATGGATAGAAGAAACATGCACACCAGTATGGAAGGAGCACATTTCCAAACTGACATGGGTAACAGCAATGGAGAAACCCTTCAAACTACAAAGTGAGATCAAGAACGAACTATGTTTTAAGGGAGAAGGAAAAGTGGCAATAGGGACGAATAAAAGCTGCAACAAGACTCTCACCATCCCAGACATGAGAAAAGGAACAGCCGCATTAATGGACACATACTGGGTATGTGGGAACCAGGCCTACTTGCACCTTCCCCAGGCATGGAGCGGCAGCTGCTCGATGGCCACACTGCACTCGGCCCTAATGGTGATTCCAGAAAGCCACGTTGATGAAAATAAAAGGACGCCAGGGAACATGCACCAGGGTGCGGTTCCTCCTACTGCAAAATCACACCTCTATGTCCTGTCCTCCGGAGGGAAGGGAGAAGAGCTATCACGGAACAGACGGGCGTCAAATTACATATCTCAAGCTTCATCCGATTTATTGGCACAGATCCCAGACAGGTACCGACTGTTCAGCTCTGTAGAAACATTCTTTGCCTCGCTGATCTCAAGTGTCCAAGCAAGGGCAAATGCAAAATGGCTCCAGATAACACGGTGGGAACTAATTCAGTTAGCCAATGACACTGAAGAAGGGTTCAACATAATAAAAGTAGAACTGCGAGCTCTACGTCTGATGACCATGCAGAACAGGTATGTTCTGGACCTGCTGACTGCGATGGACGGAGGTGTTTGCCGAAAAATAGGAAGTGCCTGCTGCACTTTCGTACCTTCTGAAGACGCGGAGAATGGTTCCTTATCCCACGTGATCGAAGCAGTACACAATCTGGGAGAGAAGATGAAGATGGAAGGTGGAGCAGAAGCCAGCACGTGGTTCGACAATATCTTCTCCTGGGTTCCCTCTTGGCTTGGAATGACAATGAAATTTCTGGTACCAGCTGTGGTGTTTCTCCTCGTGGCGTTCTGCCTGTGCCAGGTGGGCCTCCGATGTTGTGCAAATGCGGTCCCTAACGGCGCAATGATGATGGTGACAATGGGCAACTCTGGTGGTACAATGAGGGCGACACAAGAAGAACATGTACAGACAGGAGCAGATAACACTCCCAGGTACCAGTTAGTGCCTATGTACCGTGACAAGTACATAGTAGACAAACTATGGCACACCACTATCAAAGAACCCCGAGATGTGGAACTGGAATGGTATGAGGAGGTCTGGGTAGACTTGGAAGAAAGTGGTGACTGTATATATTTAACATGTACACCAGACGAGTATGCTAGAAGAGGTGAGAGCTTGAGGGGGGTATGTAGGGCATGGATGCCTAGAAAAGGAACACCTGCATGGGATGACGCAGTGATAGAGGAACAAGAATGTAGAAGATTGGAAGAGCTAAAGAATTCGTTACTTTAGTAACGAAAGGGGGGAAATGTAGGGGAGGACTGGCCGCGAGGCCCTCCTCACCTGCAGCCTTCTCCCCAGGTGAGGACCATGACTCGGTGGGCGTCCCCTCATGCCACCCGGGCCCAGGTGGAGGAGGGTTCACCCGCCGACGACATTGCCCACACGTATCTGTTCCCTACATATACAAAAATTCAGTTAGGCCTAGAAGCCATCCTGTCTAGCAAAGATGGCGTGAGTTCAGCACACTGTAGCGCGGCCCCCACCTTTGGAGGGCTTTCCAAGCATCCCTGCCGCCGCAGCACCATGGTAGATCCACTGCGAGCGCGTTCCCATGAGAAAGCCGGGTATGAGCTAACCCGAGATGCTAACACTGTAACATTTCGTCGTTCACAATGTAATACTGCATCCCGTGTGACCTGGTCCGCGAGGCCAGGGCGACGCAGAAATGAATTCAAGTGGTGATATTAGTGAACTGCTCTTCTTAAACAGAATCTGCAAACTATGAATTAGCCATAAAAGTGAAATGGTTATATGACTTCACATTGTGACTGTACTAATGCTGCTAGATCACAGAGGGAGTGTCTTTAAGTCATATGTATACACATGAACCCCTATATGTCGTCTTGATTCACCCATAGTGGCAACCGTCAATCTCTGTGGTCCATAACATAGTTCTACCTCATGTACCGTCGAATGTATATAAATACTTAAACACTGTAGTAGATATAATACCATGTAATGAAAAGGTACTCGGACCGAATGTATTGAAGAAATGTGTAACAAAATTGAAATATAAATGTGTGTTTGAATAAGATCAAAATAAGGCAAAACATTATAAAAGTTCTGCATTCAAAAGTCAGCAACGCACGAGAAAAAAACCTTTGTGAATATATGCAAGGCCATTCTCCCTCCCACCCTACGAAGCCTGCCAGATGAAGAAGCTAAGGCATGTGCCGCGCTCCCTCTCCTCCCCCAACCAAGCTGGAGCCGCTTCAGAGAATCAGAGGCCCCAGTGCCGCACCCAAGGCCACAGCCCGCCACCTGTGTTATTTACAGCACGGTAATAAACCCACGTCTGAATCCACAGATCTACCAGCACCCTCTCGTAAATCCCATAACCCCCCTAGACCACCCCAAGAATCATGACCCCGTGCAAAGACGACCCCAACGCAGCAGACAGACATGTATCATTCGGCCCAGGCCCCAGAGCCCAGCCCCTCGACCTGAAATACCAGACGTCAGAACACCGGTAAATCCAATAGATGACCACCCGACCCCTCACAAGGTGCATTCCTCCTGTGTTGTATTTCATTGATTGAAAGATTTACTGTAGAAGTTAGATATGGGGTTAAGTAACTGCAATGTGCATGATCTAGGGCACCCAAGTCAGGGAAGGTATTCATCTTTGTCACAGGCTGCCCCAGCGAACCAACACCGCCCGGATGACCTCAAGCCGGCCTGCCAGGCCCAACCCTACCCACGAGGCTGACCAGTGACGTCCTCCCACCCGGACCAACCAAGCTGCAGCAACACCTATAGTTAGTCGACGCCACCCAATCCCAATTAACTTGTGCCCCCTATAGTGTGTAGGTTCTGATGACGTTTTTTGTATTAGAATTACGCCTGTCTTTGCTATTGTCAGACAGAGCGCTCTCGGAGGTTGCAGAGTTCTTTGCATGCCATATTCTTTTGATAAACTCCCACTTACGCTCACCCGCACTCTGTCTTGGCCTTATTCCCATTACGGGAGTGTCCATTATTGTCTCCCATTGCGGGGAGGATCGTGCTAACTTGGGGGCGCTTCCTTTCATTATGTACCTGGCTATATTTGTGTATCTGTTGAGCGGTTTTTGTAATATTATTTTTTTGTAACTGGATGTATGGAATTCGTTTTACTTGATGGCGCACACCGAATAAAAGTATATTGACTGACTGAATACCATGTACACTACAAAGGGTTCTTTCGCATGCCACTGTGAGAAACCAGAGGGTGTCTCACCTGTTAGTCCCCTGGGATGTCTCTCTCTCTCGGGTGACCAGGGCATGGCCATCGCCTTTGGATCAGACTCTGTGGGTGGACCAGTGTGGGAGGATCAGCTGGGAGAGGTGTTTTCGGGGAGTGGCAACGGGGGTGGGATAGACAATGGTGAGACACAGTATTCCCCCTTATTTTGTTTATCCAACCCATCCTATGTTTTAGGATGGTCTGAGGTTCCAACTCCCCCAACCCCCTTTACAAAAACACGGGCCGAGGAAGAGGGTGACAGAGTAACCAAACTAACTCTCTCACATCGTACTGGACATGTCAAGTTAATCAGGTCAATCAAAGTCAGGCACTTTACACTAAAGTGCATACACTCGATAGCAGTTAGCTCTCCTCACACTGATAAAAGGCAACATCTAAAGACACACTCTGAGCAAGGCGGAACACGAGTATGAGCAGAACTTCCAGGACAAAGGCAAACCTACTGGAGCTGAGCGACCGACTAAGGCTCGAGAGCAGCAGGTCGAGAACCCCAGGAGTTCCTTACCTGAGGTTGTCGCCTCTGACAGGCCGCGGAAGACACGTGGAGAGCACCAGATCCCACAAGTGAAGACTGCATTGTGATTCAAGGACGCCAGCAACCCTCCCAGGTGAACGGCAGAGTTGGGGAGGCGAGGCCAAACCTGTGGTACTTACCTTGAATCATGAACTAGAAATCACAACACCAAGCAAAAGGCGCACACAGCCGGTGAGTTGGCAAGCAACCTGAGAGACAGGTGTGTGTTCAAGTTTTAAGTAGCAACATTATATCGCAAGTGAAGGCTGTGCGCGTGTGAATGTGATGCGACGAAAGGCAGACCTATGAATGAACTTTGATGTAAGGACAGCTGCGAAATTAGCAATACTAAGTATAAGAGTGGTACAGCAAAAGGAAGTAGCCCACTCGAAAGTCTCTGTGAAAGGTACATTGTTTGAAGCAATAAAGCGAATGAACAGCAAAAGTGAAATAAAGAAGATTAATTCCTAGAGAAGCGAAGAGTTGAAGTGGTCTTGCGGTGGTCTGCAATGAAAGCTTAGCACATTCGAAAAGTCTTTGACATCCGAAAGTGGTCCGAGCCTGACTGAGGGAGACCCAAAGTATAAGTTTGGGGAAGGGAGCCCCTGCAAGTTTGTGTTGAACTGTGTGGTGAAAGGGATGAGCCCGACAGAGTGGGACCTTTGTGAGCTCTTTGGTTGAAACTTTATTTTTTAAGTCAGGAAAAAAGACTTTAATGTGGAAGGCCAGGCAGCCCTCAATCCAGGTTTTTGTGTGGGAAGCCGAGCCAGAATGTGTCATCCTGCCTACAAGGACTGCCTTACTACATGAGGTCTAACGTGGGGTGGAGAGCTGGTTCAATCACATTTATTCATTTGAACACTGATTTTTTCTTTTGCGCATATTTCACTTTTTTGTACAAGAGATAGGGCAGGCATTAGGGTTTGTTTGCATAGGCCATTTTGATTTGGCAGACTCTACTAGGACTGCGTTATTTATTATTTGATGGTCGAGACTACTCCCATCTTAGTTATAGGGCAAAGTAGGAGTTTCCCCAGCCCCAAAAATTTCAATTAAGGTTTTACAAATTGTACCCATTGTGTCAGTGTCATACTTGTGATACCATGCCTTCCATACAGCTCCCAAATAGGAAATGGAAAAGTACTGCCACAAAGTGCCAAAGAAGAAGCTATAATACTAGTATAAAGACCAATCACGAAAAAGGACATTTGTAGGCCTGGTTGGTTACTATCGTCGTTTTATACAAATGTGCTCAAATACCGCCAGTCCTCTGACTAAATGACTGAAGAAAGAACATCCCAACATCATAAAATGCGAACAGTCAAAAAAGATTTCGATCAACTTAAGGAAGCCCTATGTAAAAGTCCTGACCTTATTATGTCTGATTTTAATATAGAATGAATCCTTCAAGCGGATGCCTCAACCGTTGGTTTGGGAGCAGTGCGATCATAGGTAGAAGATGAAGAGAAACCCATAATCTACATTAGCTGGAACCTAAACAGTAGAGAGAGAAAGTCCCTAATAGTGGAACTAGATGCTCCAACAATTAAATAGGCTGTATGTAGTCTCCAGCGTTATCTGAAAGGAAAGCGATTTAAACTAGTGACTGACCAGGCTCCTTTGGTCTGGATGGCCAGAAACAAAGATACAAATACCAGAGCCTTGAAGTGGTTTTTGAAGCTACAGCCCTTTTCGTTGACTGTTGAGCACCAGGCGGAAATTAAATAAGCCAACATTGATTTCCTTTCAAGATACCCGAGGCAGATAGCGAGCTGGTGACAGGCGGGGGAAGAAAAGGAAGACTTGGGGAGACTTGGGAGAAAGGGGGGAGGTGTGTGACACAGTCAGTAACCTGGCCTTCGCAATAGGGGACGGGAACCCCTACCACGGAGGAGCAATTCAGAACCATCCCTACCTCTGAGGTGATTGTGGCAGCAGTGAAGGCCCCAATTCCTGTCTCGTCCTCTTGTCCCAGCATATTTGTTTGCAGACCCTTATCACTAGCCTTACCACATGTCTCAAATTCTGGATGGTGTCTCTTTTCATTTTCAGAGACCATCCCAGTGTAGAAAGTCAACAGCGAAGGACAAGTAAGCAAATTGACATTAGCGCCCCAGATCTAGGGAGGAGAGGAAAAGTCACAAAGAGGAACCACACCCCCGTGGAGACCTGATTGCAGCAGTGCATTGCCAGTAGAAAGAGAGATACCAGCTCCAACCGTGCACAGACAACACATAAACCCGCATTGCAAGGCTGGAAGATGCCACAACCAGACTTGTGCGCCAAGACACAAGTCACCTAGACCACCTGGGACAAAAAAAAGGGGGAACAAAACCATCCTCTCTTAAATTTACTGGGATACCCCACAGGAACAGTTCCTGGAACACAAACTTCAACATTGGACTTCCTACGCTGCCATATTTAGAATGCTGCAAGCCAGCGTGCAGAAAGTGGGTAGGTCTTAGCCCCTTCATATGATTTTTCATCGCACATACACGTCCTGGGTGGTGAAGGCAAAGGGAGATTAGTCAAGGAAAGTTGCCCAATCCTCAAAAGGGGACCTCGATTTAAGCAGCGGTCAGGAAGCAGGAAGTGTGAGTATTTCAGTGGAGGTGAGAAGTGGAGGTGTAGGACAAGTATGAGACCAGATGGAGGAGGGAAGGAGCTGCGCTGTGAGGAGATTCATGGAGCAGGTCAGGTTGTGGCTTAGGAGTGATAGTGGTTCTGCCGTGTGTGTGTGTGTGCGTGTGTGTGTGTGGCTAGTGAGCAGAGAGTTAGTGTAAGGAGTGAATGTGAATTGGATGATATAGGGTGAAAGGAGACTGTCTGATTAGTGTGAAGTAGGGGAGTACAAGTGTAGCGGATTGAGAGTAGCCATCTGGTGGAGAGGTGTTGTACTGTTGAGGGGGAGAAGTAAAACCAAAGGGTTGTGGTAAGTCAGACATAGAAGACTCACAGATGGGTGTACATATTTCCCATGAATGTGCATTAATGACCGAGCGTAGCGAGGGAGCCCAAACCAACCAAGGGGAGTTTGGGGGGATAATGGGTTAAAACGGTCCTTTCACAGCACGCTTTTGGTGAAAAAATGGGTAAAATACATCTTTCAATCGATTTTCAGGGTAACACGTCGAAAGGTCCAACAGATGCCAAGTCACCAACAATGCACAGGAGCATTTTCCAATGCATTTTCATGAAACCTTTGCATTTCATTATGTTAGTAAAAAAAATAAACATCAGGTTCGCTGTGCCCATATGTGTCCATGCTGGCTGCACCAATGTATTCCAGTATTGCCACATAAGAGGATACTCAGGGTTGCTTTGCCCATAATGGCCGTAAAGATGCTATAGAAAAAAATGTGACGATGCTGGTTCTACCAGCATGCCAATAGACCCATGTAAAAACATACTCCTGTTGGATGTGCCCATAATGCCAATAAAGTAACGCCATACCACTGTAAGAAAACATGGCCATACTGTTGGCACACCCACTCAGAATCTTGCTGTAGATCCCCTGTAGTCCAATGTGACGGATATGAAGGATTCCTGAAATGCTGGGGAAAAGTTGCTCATTTAGGAGCAGATGGAAAAATAAAAAGGGAGTGATGGAAATTATAGAGCAAACACTTCTATGCCACAGGACTTCCTCTCTGTCACATTCTAATTCAGTGTACTATTTCACTCATCTGTGCCATTATCAAAAGGGACTAATTATAGTAACATCAGTCTCAATAGTGTACTTGAATGAGTACCTATGTAGGCCATTATGCCAGATGAGAACACTCATCATGTTGGCTTATACCCATGATGCTAGTACAGTACAAAATGCCATGCCAATGTAAGGAAACATGGCCATGCGTGATGTGGCAGGTAATGAAACTCTGTCTGCAACCATGGGAAAATAAAGACAGTAATCAAGCAAGCAGTGGCAAAGCCATCGGTTTGCCTTTTGTGAAGTCATGGGATAAGCATTTGCTAGGTACTGTCATAATGGTACTACCTTGCCATAGTACTTCAGCACAAGGAAATCATGTAAGGAACACACATACTCATTATAAATCAAGTGGCTGAAGGCACACTTGTTTAAGACATTATCATTACACCATAGCACATTTACAACTGCAAGTAAGCAATCAACTTGCAGAGGATGGCTTAGAAATAATACTGGCTTGCTCTATAAAGCACAAAGCATGATAGTACCGCATGACAGAAAGCATGTATGTAACCAAATAACCCCCATATGCTGTATGCTCCCCCAAACAACCCAACTGCCTCCTAACCATACTCCAATGTAATCCTTTCTGCTTATAGCTGGCTCCACCTAATAGTCAAAACAAAAAATTGACAAAAAAATCTCTCATGACTTCTCTAAGACCTGTCCTCGTGTTGAGTGTTCTGCTGTTTTTAACCTCCGTAATAGTAATCAGTGCTTGCCATTAACAAAATATTTGTTAGTGGTGCACTAGACTTACTTTTACGAGCTCGCTGAAAAAAGTCTACCTCTTATGGTCCTGGGCTGATCACTGCTTTTGTTGTTCCATGTGAAGTGCTTGCCAGATTTGACATGAACTACAGAAACCAAAGGATTATGCACAACTCCAGGCGCATGAACTCACTGACAGCTTACAGTACACTTTTTAACATTAACTTTGGGCCCTGCACATCTTTAGCACAAATGCCACAGGAGGCATTTTCTGTATTTTAGAGTTCGGTTCATACAGCATGGGGAGGTATCAGGAATGCTATGTGAGAAAGTTGCCTAGCTGCTTCCAGGAATGAAGCTGGAGCAGCTAGCCCAGCGCTATAGGGAACACTCGTTTGAGATTCGTATTCGTTTGTATAGAGATCACGTTACATTTGACTTTTAACACAGATTGTTCAAGCTAACAACTGGTCGTAATAATACAGTGTTTTCTCACGGTGTTTACAGATTCACAGTGCTTTAGACAAGCCAGAGCAACTCCAAGAACTCGTCGGAGTCGGGACCTACAGTGACCTGGGATATCCTACCCAGCCATGGTGCCTCAACAGTTTGCAGGCCATGGTTGCTGTCAATCAGGAGGCATTGGGTACTCTATGCAGAAGTCAGAACTTGCAGGACCAAACCTCCGACGCCTAGGAGGTCTTCTGATGATTTTGTTTGTTTGTTTATTTATTTCTAATGTGCACCAGACCCAAGGGTAACAGGGCGCAGCAGTAAGAAGATGCAAAGCTTACAGAGTTGTTTAGTAAAATAGTTCAAGGAGACAGAGGCGTTGCTAAGGGGAAGGAGGCGGGTCTTAGGGGGCTATAGCCCCAGGTCATTTGGTTGTAGCCACATATAGAAGCTCAGGGGCTACAACCAAAAGGCTAGCTAGCCTCGGTCCTGACAGCCCTGACATTAGCATAGCCCCAGATCCTTTTCAGACCTAGCAACACCCCTGCAAGGAGACCAGAGTACACCAAGCGCCAAACAGATTAAACATCTAAACATGGGACACGCCCTGCAACACATAATCATGCCAGTGTCTGGCTTACCATGGCCACAAAGGACCACATGATGGCGCTGTGGAGCGCTGCATCAAGTGAAACGGAAAAAGATTTAAGTTGCATTTAAATTTAAATTAAAATGTGCATCGTCTTCTCCCCTACTGTAGGAACATAGGGGGCTTCGCCCCTGCAACCAGACATACTAGCCACCACTGAAGATGGTGCTAGCCAGGATGTCTCAAAAACATTCTGTCTTCGGTCCAAACCTATTCTAACCAAAGTTCTCTCCCTACCACCAACATAATAAAGTACGTTTTTTCCTACTGCACTTGGCGTCAGGTGGCTGGCTTTTGAGCCCCTCCCACTAGTGTCTTTGGTTAAATCTGCGCCCTTTAATTCTTTCTCTTCTGGTAAAATATTCAGTTTGGGACCCCTGGGCAAGTGTTCGTGTCAAATCACAAAGTTAATCTTTTATTGGGTCTTGCACATTTTCTCCCGGTTGTCTTTTAGACCCACATCGGCTATCTAGCCCTCCAGGCCATCTGTGTACTGGATAGCGTCCACCCCCTCGTGGGTATTCTGTGTCTCAGCCCCTTGTAGGTGATTCGACTTCTAGGGTCATCCACTTCTTGGTTGCCTTCACCCTCTTGTGGGGTATTCTCTCTAACAGACCCCTTGTGGGTCTTCTGCTTTCTCACCGCAGCATGGGTATGGAGATGGTCACCACGGCCTGAGTAGTTCTCAATATTAGCCCCTTGTGGACTTTTGGTTTTCTCACTCTGGCGTGGGGTATAGGGATTGTCACCCCGGTTTAGGCAGCTCTCAATTTTAATGCCTTGTGGGCTCTTTGTCTCTCTATGCACAATTTTTAGGCCTCTGTTGTGCTCACCCCTTCGCAGGGTATCGGGCTGGTCATCCAAATTTACACAGCTCTTGTTTCTAGCCTTTCTTGGGATCACCGTCCCTCAATACACACCCCTCTTGTGCTTCTGTTTGGCTCGCCCTTGCTTAGAGTATAGGGGTTGCCTGCCCACCTCCCCGGCTCTGTAAATGGCCCTCGTACCATCTGTGTTGGGGTCTTCTTTGGGAATGGCGCATTACGTTGAAGGCTTCCGCCCTCTTCCTGGATGAGGCTTGGGCTTCAGTATTCCCCGTGTGGCTGATGGGGGTTGGGCGTTGATTCCTGCGTGTACCTCTGCTTGGCGATTCCCATAGTCACTTGATGCAAGCCGGTCAGGCTGAGCTTTCCCAGCTCCAGGACAGTTGGTCGGAAGAAACGTTCCGCGGGCTTCTCTTCTCTACCACGTCCTTGCTGGATGTGAGGAAGGGTCGGCTGACTCCATCTTCCCACAGGATGGTTCCTCCTCCTTTTGCGGCTCCGCGGTCAAGCAGAGCCTCTTCTGGCTGTCTCTCCTCTCGGCTCGCCTTCCCAGAGCCTTATGTTTGTCCCTTGTAACAGAAGGAAAAGGTGATTGGTTCTTTTCCACCTATAGCGATTGTAACCGGTGTAGGCCAGAAACAACACCAGCCTGTCTTAAAGGGACCTGCGCATAATTACCTTGCTCAGTCCTTAGGTATGCCATTAACAATCAAGAATCAGGGTATGAGGGAGGTATAGATGAATCCCTGCATGGGGTCTCCTTGTCCCATAAGGGAGGGGTCACCCCCAGTGGGATTCCGCCTGCCTTGTTCCTAGGGAGGGCATTCGTCACAAGGTGGATGAAATATCAGGAGGAGTAAATCATTAAAGGGATGTCGAGAAAGGAGGGACGAGTGAGAGGGCAAGTAGCCAGAGAAAAGAGGGAGAGGCCAGCGTGGACGTGCAAAGGCATTTTGAATTAAACCAGAGTAAGTAGTTGGCACAATCCAAATTTTTATTAGAAAACTAACTATTCGGTAGAGTAGGGTCTGTTAGGAAATCAATGGCGAAGATTAGAAAGCCAGCATCTTACATTACCATCCCTAGCATAAAACAGCTTAAACACAGAAGGGCAGCTAATAGACAGAAGGGGTCAGCATTCAATAGCACTAACCAGGGGCTAAGCACCCGGGCGTTAGGGTGGATGGTCCAATCTACACAAGATATAGAGGTAGAGAGGCGGCCCTAAACCCCATAAAGAAAATAAAAACCCTTGAACTTTCTCTACGGGTCAGAGTGATTTTTGTGCCATCTGTGACACACATCTGATGAGGCAAATTACACCCTCTCACAATAAATGCTGCAGGATATAAATCTCGTCATATCCTCAGTGAGTTGCCACTTGCAAAGGTGCTGCCAACAAATAACTACAATATATCCTAGTCAGTGTGTCCATATAGCATGGGTCCAATGAGGATGATCCTGAAGGAAAGACAAATTAGGGATTTTTTTGGTTACTTATCCTGGAGCATGGAGATCGCTATTGACCTTTCCCCCAGCCAATCAGAATGATCAGAGTGCAGTCAATAACACGGATATTAACTGCATTTGGAACATTCTACCTTCAAAAGTAAACCGGGAAACAACAATGCAATTTCCCAGCAAGTTTTTCTTTCCCCAACAAGACTCCACCTATTTGGGGGTAGCTTTTTTTGCTGCCACATCTTATGGCAGCACAACGAAGAAAAAGCTTTCGCATTCTAATAGAGAAATGTTTTACTTTTAGATGCAACCTAATGCGTGCTTATTTTATACGCCCTCCAGTATAACCAAGTTAGCAATTTAAATGCTGAACTTATGAGACAACCTTATTTAAATACTACAAAATAAAAACATTTAAATTACTAAATCAGTTTTCCATTTACTTTACTCACTATTAAAGCAGCGTTTTTAATTCACCACGAAAACGCCCAAACATTCATTGCTATTACCACTATGTGCTAACAGCCTTATAGATATACGGCCCGAGGCGGAGTTGGTGGGTTATTACCCTGCAATAACGACCCCTCCCTCGGTCTATAAGGCTATATTAAGTAATCACATCAGTCGCTGAGAAAGACATTAGAATCAGGGGTAACTAGTAGGTATGGAACATGACCCTTGACAAACCTCGCTCAACCAGGCACTGGGAGAATAAAAATAGTGAGGACCTAAAAATGCTATAATCAGAACTGGCATTGGAGTCTTTGCATCAGCTGGCACACCTAAGAGACATAGAATACATATATTTGCACTTGTCACCCTCTTGCTCATCAAGGATGCCATGTCCGCTGGCAAAGTGTTTGCTGGCATGTATATTGACAGTAGGCTTTTCAGAGCATGCCACGGTTGCAATGCAGTTTTGGGGGGGTGGGGGGAGGGTCTCTGCAGCGGAAGACGATGTTCTAGTGCCTGAATGCCCTGGCCCTCAAGAATAGGCAATGGCAATC
This sequence comes from Ambystoma mexicanum, assembly GCF_040938575.1. NCBI lineage: Eukaryota > Metazoa > Chordata > Amphibia > Caudata > Ambystomatidae > Ambystoma > Ambystoma mexicanum. The sequence goes on from NC_090933.1 coordinate 108,798,451, forward strand.
TTGTGGTAACATACCCAAACACATTAACAACTATTTTTAAAAAAGCATGAAAGGCAACATGTCAATGAAAGTGGTCTGAGAAGGGGCAACGTGATGTGAAAGGGCAAGGGCTACTTTATGTGGCGAACCATAAGAGGGAGTCAAACAAGAGTCTGACATGTTCAAAGGTTTTATTGTTAAATTAAATGAAAAATGCCTAACTAGCCCCATTGCTATGAGGGAAGTTCCCTACCTGGCGTAACTAAAACTAAGAGTGCACATCAAGTCCTAAGTAAAAGCCTTCTGTCCGAAACCTAACCACTAACTGGCCCTACTACTTTTGAAAACACCAAACTAAAGGAAAAGGGGAGGCTTGTACACCAGCCTCGGGGAGAACTTTGCCTGGCCCAATTTGTAGTAGACTTGCTCACATTCTCACAATTCTTTAGTGTGCAATGGTTTAATTTTCAAAATCTTCAGAGAGAGTCTCTTTTGTTGAAATTACAAATATCCTTTGTATGGGTTTCAATAAATAAAGAAAATATTGTTTCCACTGATACTCTTCTAAGATTTTATTTTCAAATGTCCAAATCCCTGTTGGATTACTTGGCAAGACAACCTACCAGTCTCCCACCTTTATTTTTTTACTTTTTTTATTTTTTATAACATGCCTAATACCTACCCGAGTTTGGTTTCTAAGCGCGGATCCGTATTCAAACCTCTGTTGCTCTGTGTGGTCTTGCTCTCAAGACCATTGCGTTGCCCCTGTGCTATCCTTTGTTCACATTGGTATTGGTATTCCCCCAAAGTCCCGTGGTTCTCTTGTGGATGCCTTTCACAACTGCAATATTCACTAGCCTGATAGTCTATTCCAGCCTTGATATATAATGCCCATATCTCTTTCATTCTATTTAGCAGGATTGTGTGCCCATTAGCCCCTCTCACCTTCTCAGACTTCTGGCGGCTATCCCAGCATAAATATACAAGGTTTGGATGATTTTCTCCTGTTTAATGGGGCTGTGTGTCCGTGAGCTTCTCTTTCGTTTTCATACTAGTGGCGGCTGCTCCAGTCGTTTGCAGCCTTTTCCTTCTGCTTTCATGGGGCCGTATGCCCGGTAAAGTCTTTAGTTTTCATACTCTTGGCGGCTATTCCAGCTGGGATATACAATGCTTGTATCTTTTTCCCAATGTAATCCGTACCTGCAGCGGTTTCAGTACTCCGTGTAACCAACCGTTCCTGGACTTACTGGCATCCCCAAATCGACGGTAGCTGTGTTGCCGGACGGTGCTCCTTCCAGCGGGACAGGCGCTTGTCAGGTGGAGCTCGGCTAGCTGGGCTCCTCTCCAGTCTCTGGTTTCGGTACCTGTTGCTTGGCTCCATGCACAGAACTGTTGGTCAGTGGGCGTGCCACCAGAGAAGATGGTTGTCTTCTTGTCTAGTCTTGTTCCTTGACGGAGCCTATTACTCGGTCAAGGCAACTGCCGTCCAGCCCTCAGCTAGCGGGTCTCTCTCCAATCACAGCTCCGCTGACTCTGTGGCTCGATGTGGCTTCACCCCTCCAGGACGTGGTATTCAGGTGACGTTAAGCATTACCTGAAGCCAATACAGACACAGAAGGATCTTTGTTGAATATACTCATTACAGGAGTTTTTTCTACATCCATGTATGCATACAAGATGGTTTGGTCTGGGAGTTCCATCATGGAATGGGAGTCCTAGTCTCCAAGAGGGGAGTCACCTCCAATGAGGTGCCACTTGCCCTGATCCCTAGGGGGAAGAGGGGGTCCTTGCATAGTGGGCTAACCTCCCTAGCCTCAAAGGGGTTGGGTCTGCTCTGGGGAGAATGGACGCATTTTCCTGATTCATTACACATAGTTCTAGCCTAAAAGAAGAAGCAAAACAGAAAGAGACAGGAAGGGCTGCAGAAAATAAATGAAGGCAATGGAAAGGTGGGCCACAAGAAAAGATACTCAAAAGGACCTTACCCTATATTTTGACTAGAGGTTAAGGGAGGTAGACTCTCAGCCTTTCTCATACCCAATTTGCCCTGGCCCTGAAACGGCTGGCAACAGCATCAGGAACAAAAGAAACACAAGGACATAAAAGCAAGGGCAGTTCGAATAAATTGCTGCTTCACGCAGACGAGGTGGTGTTTTCTATAGTTAAACATCAATTACCATCCGTGTGTAAACCACATCGGTATGTGATACGGATTGATGGGGCATCCCCATTTTGAACAGCTCACCCATAGTGATGTCAAGGTGTGGGGTACCTCACAAGCAACCTTGGCCTTGAGGCATTCCTGTGGGTGTTGGACAAAGCCAGAAGCAGTGAGACACTCCCATCATGGTGCAGCGCAGTAGAAGGGGATATCTGGCGTGGGGCCCCTGGATGGAGGACGGGTGAGGCACAGTGAAGGAGGGAGCTGGCACGCAACTGCTGCCAATCCAGACGTAGGAGGGTGAGCGGAGATCCAGTGGAGGAGCCGATCACCTTGACGGACCTCCGTGGAGCGGCCTGTCCATGTGGTGCAGACCGGGGAATCGTAACCCGAGCTCGCTGTGTGCCGCATCATCAGTGGTGAAGATGGAGATAGAGGACCGGTGAGGAGACCCGGCCCAGCCTGCAATACACTTCACCTCTGCATACAGAGGAGCCTGTACTTGAGACAGGTAGGCTTTGGTGGGGGTGGCAGCGAAGCAGGGGAAAGGACAACATTCAAGGGAGAATCACCCCCCTTCTGGCAACCCCCTTCCTCACCCCCCAGCCCCCTAAAGGCCAGATACGTTGGAGGTTTGTGGTGCATGGCTGATACAGTGGAACAGCACCAGAGCGGGGGCGGATAACAAATTACTGCAGGAGGCTGCAATCACCACAACACAGGCATGACAGGGATACCCATGGGCCTATACCAGTGATTTCTGATCTTGTATTAATACCCTGAGGCCTAGTCCATATCGACCCTACGGGACACTTCAGGGACACTGGGGGCTGAGCGTCCACACTTCTGGGCAGGGCTGTGAGAGCTGGCTGGTAATATTAAGAGGTGTGCCGGGGCCTGGGAGACGGAGAGCCATGGGAAACTCAGCAGGACTCCAGCGAATGGAGGAGGATAACTAGAAGGCGGCCGTGTTTGGCTAATCGCTCCAGAAGCCCTGCAGGGTTTCAGCAGTAGGAAGAGAGCACGAACTGCTCACCGCATATTGTGGCTCCTGCTGATAGGGCGCACAGTCAACTGCCATCAGTATCCATACTTGGGAGACTTACAAAAGCAGTACAATGCTGATGACCATTGAGTGTCGGGGGGTGAGAGGCTGCAAATAGGTAATGCTTTACCAAACTAAATGTATATTGACTGCATATTGAATACCGAACTGAAGGGAAACTTGAAATTAAGCATATAGAATGCATGTTGAATACTGAACTGGATGGGAACTTGAAATTAAGCATATTGAATATCTGCTGAAAAACGAACTGAATGAATCCTTACAATTAAGCTTATTGAATATGGAATTGAGTACAACTTTATAGGCAAAGCAAATAACAGAGGACAGCCAAAGAGCAAGTGTCCATATGACAACAACATATAAGAAAGAGCGCAAGTGTAGAGGTAGGACATGATCAAGACCACAACAAAGTGAACTTTATGAGTCAATGCAGTGCGGCAAGGCCAAAGACTGGCAAGAGGTGTGTGACATATTATGGCAGAGCCAGGAGTCTAACCAGAAGAAGCCAAAGGAGTGTAAATACTGCACATAAAGCCAAGAGGCCAAAAAGAGAAACTAAGGGAACATGACTCTGTACACAGGGGCAAGTCTCGAAGAACCTATGTGGGCTGAGGAGCCTAGGGATCCTGGTTGCGTGACCAGTGATGGGTGGACCATTTGGTCTGACAACTCTGGCTAGACTACTGAGCTCTGAACTGTGAGAACCAAAGACATTGGGGAATAAACCAAGGAGAGGCACTGCAAGTGCACTCATGAGGCAATCCAGACAGAGGGTCAGGCTGCCCTTGAGTTGTGTTAAACCTTCTTGAAAGACAGAAACGGACAAGTGGGTGAGCTAATGTCTTGGAGAAGGGCACCCTGAGACTTGAGGAACTGCAAGTATTGTCTTGAGAATGAAGCCTCAAGACTCTTTTCTTTTGAACTGTGTTGCTTGGAACTTAGGGAAGGGAACACAGAGGATTGTGTTGAACTGTATTACCTTGAATGCGAGAAAGGTAATTCTGAGACTTTTGTGGAATTTACTTGAACCTGGGGAAGGGGAGCTGAAAAGGAAGTTAAGAGCTGAAAGAAGCTCAGAATTTTGTGTTGATCACCATTTCTTTGATTATTGACATCACTATACATTGTTAAGCTTTAATTGTGAGGGCAAGCATAGGGTTTAGACAGAGACAGACTTTTAAGTTGAACTCTTTGACTCAGACTTTCCTTAGTTTCGTTCAGGTAGGGAAATCCGACCTTAGCATAGGGCAAGTTAGGTCTTCTACCATTCTGACATTTAAGTTAATAAATATCTTTTGGTTGAACTTTAAGTCTGTTGTCTGTGTCTTGCTTCATGATGCCTTCACACTGCACTGCCAGTCAGCTTCTCCGTCATTTGACAGATGAAGCGATAGTCAGTTGCTGCTTTTGCCGCCACTTTCATTCCCCCTTCCACTCCGGCCACTGAATCACACTGACACAGCCCTTGCTAACCTTCACGTCTCCTTCTGCAACACTCTGGACATCCTTGCCCCTATCATGAGGATTCCGCATGAAGCCTGCCTCCACTACACCTGGTATGGTTTGACCTAGCCTCTTTGAAACGCAAGTGCAGCTTTGCTGAGTGGAAGTGGCACACTTCAGGCATATCCTCCGACAGACAGGCCTGCCGCCCGCACCAAACAGAAGACTCTCCATTCGCTTGAAGAAGGTCTATAGTCAAGCCTGCATCTCTGGGGCCCCTAACAACACAGATGAACTGTTCAAAATCTGCAAGGAACTCGCCAATTCAACTGCAGTCTGCACTTCTCCTTGTTCATCCCTGACCCTCTGCACTGCACTGGCCTCTCACTTCATAACCTAAACTCAGGATATCCTGTCCTCACTCTCCTCTACATCTCTCCCTCCTCCGTCACCCGTCTCTCAGGCCTTCCTTGGCCCCCCTCTGCCCTTCCTACTCTCCTCTTTCTCGCCCACATAACCGGATGAGGCCCCTAGACAAGTTCTCTCCATGAAAGGCTCTTCCAAACAGGTGCTCCCCTGCTCCTCCAGAACTATCAAGGACAACATTGCTTCCCTTGTTTCTGCCTTGTCTGATTGCTGCAATCACTCTTTTGCTACTGGCTCCTTCCTGGTACGCCTCAATCACTCCCATGTGCACCCTCTCCTCAAAAAGGCTTCTGCCGACCCCTCTTGCCCGGCTAACTACCGTCCTATCTCCATTACCCCCCTTCCTGGGCAAACTCTTGGAGAAGCTAGTAATCTCCTAGCTGATCCACCACACTGAATAGGTTGGCGCACCCGAGAAGACCCGTAAAGTCCCGTTTTGCCGCTGGGTTTATCTTGGAGCTCCTGCGATTCTGTGCTTCGTGCTCTTTTTTGCTTCAGATTTTCACTGGACTACTTTCTGAACTACAGCAACCAGAAGGTGAACTCTCATACAAGCACTATATATACTACGGCTACGTTATATATCTATATAAAGTGCTAAAAAACACCCTGTTTGTTTATATCTAGGCATCCTGTGTGGGGAGGAGCTATATATACGAGGCTCCGCGCGCACCGCGCGCGCGCACCCGAGAAGCCCCGTAAAGTCCCGCTTTGCCGCGGTGAGTGGCGAGGCTTTTGGTTTTGCCTGTTAGCGTAAATAATTTATAATATTTCTTTCGTTTATTTTTGTTTATTGGCGTTGTGTGAAAATGAAACGAGGCATTACCTCTTTAAAATCAGGGATGCCCCCGGTTTCGGCCTCACATTTTTCCAATGGTGTGAATTCTCCGGCAAATTTGCCATCTACTATAACCAAAAAACCTCGTCTAAGCTCTACCCCTCGTATGTCTAATACGAAATTAAAGCCTAAAACCAAAGCAGAGATACTCTTAGGGATGGATATTCAACCTTTCTACCGTGAAACAAATCTTGTGAACTCTTTTGAACTCAATAATGGAAGCAACATAGCAACAGTACATGGCAGTGTGGATCAAACATCTGCTGCATTAAAAAAGGATTCATCTTATGGACAATCAGCTAAGATGTTTGCAGCGGAGGAGGGTACAACTGGTGAGACATTAAAAACTGTCCCTCCGGTCGTTGCCACAGTTACGTTTGCTAAAGAAAATGTGTCTCTTTCAGATAGTATTTTGCTAAATAATGTGTTGACTGGTGCTGCTGTGCCTCTTGGTAAAACACCTAACAGCCCTGCCACATCCATAAGCAATTCCTTGAATTCGAAAATGTCTGCCATTTCAATCACCGGGGATATGCCTATAATTGATCTTGACACAAATGCCTCTGCTTTTTCAACTCACACTCTTTCTGAAAACCTCTCTAAATCTCCCATTTTGTTCACAAATGTTAGCGTTGCTAATTCTGTAGCTAATCTGTCATTCATTGCTCCAACGGCGTGAAAAATGGCTACACATGGCATCCCCGAGTCTTGTTTGGCTGAAACTCACAATGTAAACACTGGGATAGCTCTCACTTCAATAAATACTGCTATCTTAGCTTTAGCTAAGTTGTTTGAGGTCTTAGTCACAAAGGCTGATGTGCACTGTAATCACCTTAACCAGTTACTAGCTGAGCAACTCACGCTTGCCAATAAATTGGAAAGTTTGACACAATTTGATAGTCCACTCTCTAGTAGGAAGTCTGTAATGTGTCAGACTTCTTTGCAGTTGTGAATTTTCATCACAAGTATATTAGACCATTCCGTGTATTCCAAATCCCATAATTGATCTTATGAGTGTTACACATGAAACTCCTCTAGACCAGCAAAAAAATAAAAAATCAACATATACGTTGTTTGATGCTAATATAAATCCATTTGATGTGGTCAAGCCGGGGGTTCAAAAAGGCTGCCTCCACAAAAAAATCTAAAAACATTAAATCGGGAGCCAAACGTTCCACAAAAACCAAATCTTTTATTAAGAACCTTTCAACTCCTGCTGCGGCCTCTGTATTCGCGGCCAAAGTGATTGCAAAAAAATATTCCTTACAGTCACAGACAAGAAAAGCAAAGATAATGCCGGTATCAGCTGCACCGGTTGTAGATCACAGTCCTTTAAACAATTTGATATATGTGGCTACTGACATGTCTAGAAATACCCTCAAAAGTCAGACTTCCAATGGCTTTTCATTCAAATCAGCCTGATCGATGGGAGTTGTGGACAAGGAAATGCGACTCAAAGAATTAAGGCAAGCTATCGATGAATATATGGTATCTAAATCCGTTTCTAAAAATTTGACTTTTGTGCCGGGTGAAACGGCTCTGATGCATAAACCTTTTGCGCCTGTTGCACAGTTACCGCAAATATCTCTACAAGATGTTGCCAAGGCTGTGCCTGGTCGAATCGTGTCCCAGGCGCCAGTTCAGAACAAGACAAACATATCTGCTTCTGAGCCTGTTGTTGCTGGTGCCATGGAAAGATTGATCCAGTCTTCATTGATCAAATTCTTTGAGACCTCCACCTTTTCTCAAATTAAAGCATGCGCTGTAGATGAGCTAACTTCAAAGGCTCCGCCTCTGTCAGTTTAATCAAAAACGCGTGACTGTATGCCCTAAGCGCCCAGCAGTTCACGCACTGACACTTAGCTGCATGCCTGCTCCAGCTAAACAATACCATCTTAATCGTGCCTCTGTTCTCGCAATATTTGGTGAAGTTCCTGAGCTCGATGACATTGGTACGATTGACATCGAGCTTGTGGAATTCATTAATCAATCAAATCGGACTTCTGTAAATCTTTGGATCAATTCGAGGATTGTGGTTAACACAATTTGGGCTGTGAAAGCTCAACTTCTTGAACTGGGTTTTACTCTCCATCCCATGTCTGATTCATCAGACCCTTCAGTAAATTGTCAACAGGTCTCACACGTAAAGCAACCTTTAAACAAGAAACAAGTACCGATCTCTAGTACATGCACTTGTGACCCCAAAAGCAGTCAATGTTAGCATCACGAATCTGTAGAATGTACTTTGTCTCTCATCTGTTGGAATTCCAGAGGGAATAGGCATTTGATAAATAATAGGAGTGTGCAGCTATTAGATCATGATGTAATTTTGTTGCAAGAATCCTGGTTCACTAGTGTTCCATCATGGAACAATTATGATGTCCTCTTGATACCAGCAGTGAAAGGTTCTTGGGGGCGCCCCACATCTGGTTTGACGACGGCTGTTAAACAGTCTTCAACTTTAAAAATCGAACCTTGGTACTCCCCAAATGCCTTTTTACAAATGACAAACATTTTGGGCAAAAATTTCTCATGTGCTGCTATAAATGTCTATTGGAATCCTGTGGGTATTTCTGATGACTGTTTCTTGGATTCTGTGACCAAAGCCTTTGATATCGTCACTCTTGAGGGCCACACTGATTTTATTTGTTTAACTGGTGATTTACATCTGCACTGTTTGGGTCCTCTATGTCAATCTGAAAGAAATCGTATTGGGAAGTGGACAAGTTTCGTCGAATCTCGAAACTTGTTCATGTTAAATGGTGCCTTTCCCCAGGATATTCCACCTAGACCTACTTGGCATCGTGGTAGGAGCAAGGGAATCATTGACTTTATGTATGTAAATGCATCCATGCTAAATAATGTAACATCATTCAACAGAATTGACTCAGAAGTGAGTGACCATAACATGTTACACATGACCTGGAGCTCAAACTCTATTGCTGTCCAAGTAAAATCCCCCTCTCTTATGGGCTCCTATAAAGGTAAACCCAGCCAGGAATAGATTAATATGGACTGAGACTTCCCTGGCAGCCTTTAGGACATGCTATTATGCTGAACTGAATAGTGGAGAGTTGGGCAATTGTTCTGCAGAGGTAGTATACCATGATTTAATGCAGCTGTTCCAGCAGGGTTCAATTATACAAAAACTAAAGCAAACACCTCATTTGCATATATTCAATCATGAAATTAGATCTAGGAAAGCCATGGTTCGGGCAGATAGGAGGGCTGCTCTTAAATTCCCACAAGATATGCAATCAACTGCCCTCTGTCGCATTAAAACCAAGTATAGAAACTGGGAAAGAGGCAAGAGGGCTAAGCTTTATCAAATGGATGGAAATAACATGTTGAAATCTTTGCCTTCTAAGAGCACTGCACAGTCATGGAACATCATAAATCAAGTAACAGCAGGTCATCAGGTTGCTGTTCAAACCAACGACGTGATGGAGGTGATGTGGATTCAGCATTATTCTGAATTATTTGCTGCACCCCCGTCACACCCAAGCTTTCCCATGCCTGAGTCTTTGCCTCCTTTCCATATATCTTTTGACAGAGACAACATTATGTACTTCATAAAACAAGCAAGTAATTCCAGAGCTCCTGGGCCGGATGGCTTGTCCAATAGACATCTTAAACAATTCCCGGACATCTGGGCGGATATACTTTCTCTTATTTGAGTCCATTAATGTCTCCCAGAGGATCCCAATGTCCTGGAAACGATCGATTGTCATCCCCATCTATAAGAAGGGTGATTGAGCTAACCCAGCTAGTTATAGACCCATCTCCCTCTTTCACGTGCCTGGGAAGATTTACTCTTGTTTAATTCTGAGAGAGTTGAAAAATTGGACAAAAAACTGCTTCAAGAGAGATCCTCTGCAATCAGGCTTTGTTAGTGGCCTTGGCACACTTCCTAACATGATTACATTAAATATGCTCAAGTCACAATACGCGGCTAGGAAATAATCTTTATATTTTGCTTTTATTGATTTTCGCTCAGCTTTTGATTCCATAAATTGTAATCTGTTATTTCATAAGTTAAAATCTTTTGGTTGGCCATCCTCCCTTTTGTCAATAATTATTCAGTTACACACAGAGACTTCCATGCGTGTTAGGCTCTCTTTTGAAGGCCTTTTATCTGCATCTTTTTCCACGTTTTTGGGACTCAAACAGGGGTGTATTTTGGCGTCAATACTGTTTAATTTGTTTATTTTGGATATGGGTCTCTCTTTTCTTCGAATTCTGTCGGATGCCCCTGAATTGGGTGGCCAGCGTATACCATGGTTGCTGTATGCTGACGACCTTGTATTAGTATCCCAAACTCCAAAGGGTCTCCAGAATTTGTTATCTGCCCTGTCTGATTATGCCACGGAGAACCAACTAATAGTCAATCTGGAAAAATCGCAGATCCTGGTTTGTAGACCCAGAGGGAGATCCAAGATTCAAAATGCTGTATGGCACCTGCAACATGAACCAATGGAAGTAGTCTTGGAATATAAATATTTGGGTCTATTCATTCAAAATAGTGTTGGTGATACCAAATATTTAATTATGCTACAGTCAAAACTTCTGACTCTGATGTCACAGGCCAAAATACTTGTTTATAAGTATGGTAAATTCACTCTAAAGCATCTGTTCATGTTTTATGAACAAAAAGTCATCCCTATGCTTTTATATGGTGCGGAATCAAAGTTGTACTCTAATGACCAATCATGGGATTAATTGGAGGCCACTTTTTGGAGAAAGGTGCTACATCTACCAAACTGCTTGCCCTTGCCCATACTGCGTTTTGAATTGGGCTTGAACTCATTATCTAGCAGGGTTAAATGGAGAATGTGTTCCTTTTTTCGTAAGTGTTTGCTTGGTGTGGCCAACAACAATATATTGAGTACGATTGCCCGCTATTTGTCCTCCTCCACTCTGGCTTTCCCTTTAAAATGGCGAAGTTTTGTCTTGAATACTTTAGTAGAAGCCGACATTTCACTACAGTTCCTAATTGAAAATCCAACACGTTCTAAAGCAAAATACTATCAATGGGACTGGATCCAGAACTATGATCTTTACATAAAATATAGAGATTTTAATACCAAGATTTTTGGTATTAAACGCATGGGTCAAGTAGCTGGATACCTGTTGAAATGCCCTTCGGCGAAAATTCGGAACAAGTACTTACGTTTAAGGATGAACTTATGGCCTACGAGGGAAGTGCTAGAGAGGCGCAAGATTTTTCCTTCCGATGTAAATTTTTGTCGATTCTGTGAATTTCATAGTGTGAGAGAAACTCTGCAACATGTGATAATATCGTGCCCCAAGTTGAAGGAGCTTTGGGCTAAACATTTTGCAAACTTGTTGAATTCGCATATGGAACGGGATGAATTTGAGACATGGAGCATTTTATTTAATAGTGCCAGATTTTCAGTCATAAAGGCCTTGGTACAGTTTTTGGAAATTATTTTACCTAGTGAAATTCATTTATAATCATTTTGAGCCATGGATATATTTGTAAATACCTGCTGTTATGCACATGGGAAATTATTTGATTTGTATTAGACTTTAAGTTTTTATAAATTGTGTATATGATCTTTTTGTTTTTAAATTGCTTTTTTGTCTCTTGTCATGTTCCAAACTGTAAATGTGTATTTGTGTTTTTATTCTGTTATTATGTAATTTTGAAAAGTTGATTGATTTCAGCTGTATCAAAATAAAAAAATAAAATAAAAATAGGTTGGTTGTCTACACGACCACCAGTATGGCTTCAGAGCAGCCAGAGGCTCGGAAACTGCACTCCTGAACACTTGTGAAGACTTGCTCTCAAATCTCGATTCCAACTCTCCTTCCGTTTTCAATCTTCTTGCCGTTTCGTCTGCCTTTGATACAGTCAATCATGCCACCCTTGTAAATCTGCTCTGGAATACCCTTGGCATCACGGACCTGGCACTGGATTGGTTGACCTCCTTGCTCTCTGACCAACCATCCCAGGTTCAACAGGGCCCTTTTCTCCCTCAGGACTCTATCCTCTCGCTCTTCAACATCTACCTTGCCCCTCTAGCCCATTTAATCTCTACCTTCTCTCCTCATTTCCAGTGTTATGCAGACGACACGCAGCTCTCCTTTAAGCTTCCCTCCACTGCCTCTTCTTCCGCCTCTCCCATTCCTGACTGACTGCTATTCAGGCATGGTGTTCAATCTCTGCCTTAATGCCAGTAAGACTGTGATCCTTCTCATTGGGACGACCAGCTGCCTCCTTCCCTCTTTCTCGCTGGCCACCCTCCATGGGCCCCCTCCCCTCACCCTCTTGTGAGGCAGAAAAACCTTGGTGTCATATTCGACTCCTCTCTCTCCTTCTCTCCTCACATTGCGGACCTTGCTAAGAAGTCCCACTTTCAGCTGCACCTCCTCAGAGGCATTCTCTCTTTCATCGCCTTCCCCCAGAAACTCAATGTCTCCAGAGTTCTGGCCCTCTCTAGGCTGGACTACTGCAACAGCCTCTTCCTCAATCTTCCTAAATTCTCGCTTCCCCCACTTCAACTAATCCAGAACAGGACTGCAAGACTTATCCTTGGCCTCAAGCCCCAGGACCGCATCTTTCCACCCCTAAAGGCTCTCCACTGGCTCCCGGTTGTTGTGAAGATCAAGTCCAAGACCCTCTGCATCATCCACAAGTCTTTCTGAGGCCTGGGACCCCACTACCTCCAAATATCTCTCCCTAAATACCTTCCAGCTAGAGTCCTTCGGTCTTCTAGCTCCAGCTCTCTGCAGATCAGGTGCTTTTCCACGAAGATAGTTGGGGGTAGATCTCGCTCTTCTGCAGGAGCCTCCCTCTGGAATGGCCTCCATGCCCCGCTTAGACTTGAGCCATAAGCTTCTCAAGACCATAGTTTTTCTCTTCTTCCTTCCCTCTCCCCATCCCCTGCTAATGTCCCCCTCTGCTGCATTTTGAGTGACTGCCTGGTTCCTTCTGATTCTTACAGGGCACCAGGCCCCCCCTCGCTCAGTCTACCCGAGCACCTCTATCCCTCCTGACCCAGACACCCCCCACAACCTGTACTTGCCCTACTGGGCTCCCTTCCCCGTACTAGCCTGGCTAGGCCTGCACCCCCATTGAGCCCATATAGCCCCGTCCTCACACTTGCATGTGGACCTTCATTCCCTGCACTCTGCATTCCCCTGGCACTTGTCCACCTGACCTCCCCTTAGTGCTCGCCTAGCCCAGGGGGCCTATCTCCCCTGTCCCCCAGCACTTGCACGCTCTCCAATCTGACCAGCAGGTCCTATCCCTCCTTAGCATTATCGCATTCCGCTCTGACCGTCTCTTCCCCACTCCCCTGCACTTCTTGTTACTGCACTTGCACGATCTGAATGACACAAGGCCTAGTAGGACTGTTTTTTTGTTATTCTTCATCCCTGCTCCCCCCCACACCCCTTTTTGTCTTGTTGCGCCTTGAAACACCATTTGCTGTATAGGCGCATTAATAATACCCAATAAATACTAAATGCTAAATTTACCATAAAGAACCACAAGGAGACACTCCTAACTATAACATGGGTAGTGAACAACTTTAGAAGTACTTCAGGCTGTAAAAAGAATCTGGGGCAAGATTCACAGTTTGTTAGTTAATGATTCACTTAAATATCGACCCTGCATGACAGGCCTTTTTCAGCAATATACCCAACTTAAATACAATCGGATAACAATGCTGCAGGCACGATCTTGAATGATGTCAACAAACATGCAGCCACTCAGGATAAAAATAGAAAACAAGCAAATAGATGGTGTGGGGCATACAGTCTTTATAATAAAAATTATATGTAGACATGCACATATAATTAAACTTTTATAACGAAAAATATAATGAAAATGTATGTGGGGGTAGGGTAAAGGGTTAAATCTAGTGGGAAAACGGTTGGGGTGGGTTTTTAGGGGTGGGAAACAGGGTTTTGGGGGACCTAAGGGACTGCAGCAGCTTTTGACTCAACTTGATAAATATGTTCAAGCAAACTTACTAGTAATAAACCTTGCAAAGTCAAAGGTTATTATAAGTGCAACCAGACAAGTCATTAAATCCAATCATTTCAGATGGTTATTCCAACAAAAGCCACTAGAAGTTAACGAATATAAATACCTGGGGCTTAATACCAATACCCAGGCCTCTGTTCGACCATATCTCTGCGAGATAAAGGAGGAAAATTCAAACGGCAGCTGCTCAAGCAACCATCATTCATGCCAGATATGAAACATTTTCGAGGACACTCCTGCTGACTTTCTACAAGCAGAAAGTGGTCCCAATTGTAATTTATGGTGCAGAATCACACACCTGGCGTCAAGAACAATTTTGGCTCCAAATTGAAGTTTTATTTTTAAAAAGGTACTGAAGCTTCCTAAGAGTGTGTCGATGTGTATTCTAAGATATGAACTAGGACTTTTGTCATTGTATAGCATGTACATGTGGAAAATGTGCACCTTACATAGAAAATGTATAATGACGTGTAAACCCAATTCTATATTAGATACTTTATCTGTATACAAAAATGAGTCAACACACAAAATAATGAGAGTCTGGAGGGTACAAACACAAGATTTTATGATGGCAGCGGATGTATCTAATGAACTTCTAAAAGCTAATCCAAATAGAGGCAAAGTCAAGATCAGGGAACAGGACTGGATCACTACCAGAGAAGAATGCCTAAAACTTCACCATTCACAAGAACACAAAATCTCTGCAAAAGAAATTACAAATGCCTAAATCTTATTTAATGAAATTTCTGGCTCGCAAGCACAGAGACTTGTTCTTAAGATTTCGGCTTAATTTATGGCGGAACCAAAGACGCGCTAGCGATACATAATATAATTACTCAAGATGCTAATATTTGCAGATTCTGTTTGGAATCATCCCAGCCAGAAACCAATAAACCCTTGTTATCTGCCTGTCCGGCATTCTCAGAGGTTAGAAAGCTGTATTTCTATCGTCATTTTGAGGAATATCAAATCATGGCCCCTGAAATTCTGTGTAATACCTTGTACAAGGGGTATTGTGTATCTGTGAGACTGGCCATTGTTAATATTTTTAATATCTCTTGAATTGGATGAGGTGGATGTTTTCATTGTTCTTTTATTTTGTTAAAATGCAGTGATGTTGCGATAGAAATGCGATTGCTCGTTCGATATGTATTGTAAATTACTTGAGTGTAAAGTAAAGAGCTTACCCCTTTTTTTCGAGGCATATAAGATCTATCAGGACTTATTAATGTAACTGAATTTAATTTTAACTGCCTTTGTTGAGTATGGAAAGACACTGGCAATGTGAAATGTAATTTAGATAGAAAAGATCTTAATGTTTATGATGACATTTCAGAGAATTTTTATATTGAGAACAGAAATTTGTAAAATCTGTTAATCTTTCAGTTTTCTCTTAAATTTTGCATTATGTATTTTGTATTCTGTAATTGTATTGAAAGGTTGAATTACTCAACTAAATCAATAAAAAATAAAAAGACATTCATTATGTTTATTCGCTGTAACATTTTCGGTATATGTGCATTCTACATAAAATGTGTAGTTATAAAGACATGTAACCCCACACCATGGTTACATGTCTTTATAACGACACATTTTATGTGGAATACACATATACCGAAAATTCTACAATGAAAAAAACAAATTATTATTATTCTTTTTTTTGCTTGGAGAAACTCCCCAGCTTTTTGAATGAAGGAACCATGCCACAGACTATAGAGTTGGTCTGGCTTGGGTTCCCACTCCCCTCAGAGACATGCTGCTTCTATGGCTCAGAAGGTTATTCTGGACTATAGGTTACAGCATGCATCATAAGGGTCCAAGTCCAACAATACAAAATATGACATTTGTAAATGTTTCTTACATTATGATGGAGGAGTAATATTAAAGGCCCAGAAAGAAGGATGCAATTGTTTTGAAGTTTGACAGTATCCACTTTAACAGGCTTGAACACTGAAAGAATGGTCAACTGTGGGAGTTTGCAGAATGCTGTACGTAGAAAGTAATCATTGAGTATTTTCCTGAACACTAACTTCAGAGCGAGAATAAGAACTCTTCTGGTTGCAAGAAATTGTATTTATTTATTTATTAACATTTATAAAGCGCGCAGCAGCCTTGAGGCATCGTGGCGCTGTTACATTTGAGACAAATCTGGTTACAAGGAGCATAACTGTTACAAAGTCAGGCAGAGACAACTTAATTGCATGACTGTTAGTTGGTTATACATACTTGGTGGTATCCAGTCATAATTTCGAATACAATATATTCGAAAGTAAAAATGTCGAAAATATTTAGTCGAAAAACAAAAATGTCGAAAAACAAAAATGTCGACTTTTTTCGATTTTATGTGTTAATAATAAATATTTTATTAAACTTTTTTTTAAAAATAATTAAAGGTATTTCCATGGGGGGTGGGGGTGATGGGGAGGATGGGGGGGGGTTGGGGATAGGGGTTTGGGATGTTTTTTTAAATAATTAATTAAATATTTAATATTATATTAAAGATTTTTTTAAAATAATTAAAGGTATATCTATGGGGGGTGGGGGGGATGGGGAGGAGGGGGGGGTTGGGGTCGGGGTTTGGGATGGGGGGGTTGGGGGGGCACCCCCCCCCATAATAAATGTTACTATCTGGGTAAAAAAAAGAAAAAAGAGTGTTTTGGGTTTTCAATTTTTTTTTCGACATTTTTTTTTCGAAATTATGACTTTTCCTATTATATGCATGTTTTTTCGACTTTTTTACATTCGACATTTTCTTTTCGACATTTTTGCTATTCGACATTATGTTTTCGACTTTTTGACTATAAACCATACTTGGTTACATACTTGGTTACAGCTAGTACAGGGAGTTGTGACATCAGAAGGCAACAGTACAAGTGTCAACAATTGAATCGATTCGTTTTGAGGCCTTTGTGGAAGGAGAGGTCGGAGGTTTCAGCACGGAGGGCGTTAGGTAGGGCGTTCAGAGTTCCGGGGTTATGGGTGGAAAGCCTATGCCCCCTGCTTATATGACAATGCATTACTTACCGTAAAAGCATTTCTGATGGTTGTATAGTGACGTGCGTTGTACCCACAATCCCTCACGCGTCGAGGTCCCTCTGTTTGTATTTTTCTGCCCTGAGGGAGCCTTCTAGACGTGAGTGAGTACAGAAAAGAGAGATATAAAAGGAAGTCTATGTTCCTTCCATCCGAGCGGGGAGGAAGGGTGGGCGCATGTGAATCTAAGCAGATACAACCATCAGAAATGCTTTTACGGTAACTAATGCATTGTCTTCTGATGTTTGTTAATCTGCTTAGAATCACATGCTGTGCATAGACTAGCGAGCAGTACCCGGAGTTGGTGGTGGGTTATGAGAAGGAACAGTAGAGAAAAGATGTCTTAATACTGCCTGTCCCACCTGGGAGTCAGATCTAGAGTGTGCATCTAGACAGTAGTGTTTTGTAAAGGTGTGCACAGAACTCCAGGTAGCCGCTTTGCAGATGGACTCAAGGGGAACATTTGCAATGAATGCTATGGACGCCCCCGTGCCTCGAGTGGAATGTGCTCTTGGCCTAAAGGGCAGTTCTCTCTTAGCAAGAGTATAGCAGAGAGTGATGCATTGAACAATCCATCTAGTAGAAATAGTGGACTTTGAAACTGCATCCCCTTCTCTTCCTGCTGCCACCGAGACGAAGAACTGATTAGTCTTCCTCAGTGGTCTGGTTCTTTCCATGTAGAACATGACCGCTCTGCGGACATCTAGTGTGTGCAGAGTCCTTTCTCCCAAGTTGGAAGGATTTTGAAAGAACGCTGGTAGTTCTATAGACTGGTTTACGTGGAATTTTGAGATGAATTTCGGAGCAAACCTTGGGTGAGTACGTAGAACCACCTTATCTCTGTGAACTGTAACAAAGGGGTCTAGAACAGAAAGAGCCTGTAGTTCACTTACTCTCCTGATGGAGGTGATAGCTATTAGAAAAGCAGTCTTAAGAGTGAGGTCTTTAAGAGATGCTTTGTGCATGGGTTCAAATGGTGAGCCCATGAGTCTGGTAAGGACCACGTTAAGGTCCCATCCGGGAGCTGGGTCAGCTATCGGGGGGTGTATTCTCTTTACTCCCTCCATGAAGGCCTTTATAACAGGGATCTTCCACCATGACACTTTGAGTTGGGAAGTGGTGTATGCAGAAAGTGCCGCTAGGTGGACTTTAATGGAATTGAACACTAGACCTGAATCCAATAAATGGGTCAGGTATAGAACAAATGTGTGGGAGAGCAGTCAATCGGGTTGATGCTCTTTCCTCTGCACCAGATGACAAATCTCTTCCATTTGCTAGAATAGCAGTGGCGAGTGTTAGGTTTTCTGGCTTCCCTGAGGATGTCCATGCATCTCTGCGGGAGCTGTAGATGTCCAAATTCTATGATCTCAGGAGCCAGGCTGCTAAGTTCATGTTCTGGGGGCATGGATGCAGAGTCCTGCCCTTGTCTTGTGACAGCATGTTGTACGGGCAGGGGAGTTTCACTGGGGGAGATAGAGACATCTCCATCAAGTGAGCGAACCATGGCTGTCGGGCCCACATTGGGGCCACCAGTATCATGGTCACTTGTTCCTGGTGCATCTTGTGCACCACCTTGTTGAGAAGGGGAGTCGGGGGAAAAGCGTAAACAAATTTCCCTGACCATTGAATCGACAGACCGTTCCCCTTGGATTGGTTCTGGGGGTACCTGGAGGCGTAACTTTGGCATTGTGAGTTCTCCAGGGTTGCGAACAGGTCTATTTCTGGGAATCCCCATTGCGTGAAGACGTCGAAGACGATGTCTTCGTGCAGTCGCCATTCGTACTCTTCGGGCAGGGGGAAATCTCTGCTGAGTTTGTCTGCCAGCAGATTGAGTTCCCCTGGTACATGTTGTGACAGTAGGAACATATTTTGTTTGAGAGCCCACTTCCATATATTTTGGGCCAGTTTGGACAGTCCTGGAGAGTGGGTTCCCCCCTGCTTGTTGATGTAATACATGGCTGTGGTGCTGTCTGTAAGGACCATCACTGTCCTGCCTTGTAGGTGTTCCTGGAAGGCTTTTAGCGCCTTGAACACCGCTAGTAGTTCCAGAAGATTGATGTGTTTGGATGCTACGTTCGGAGTCCACACTCCGTGAGCAGTCTGATGGGATAGGTGAGCCCCCCATCCTGTGAGGGATGCGTCTGTGGTTAGAGTGGCTTCTGCCGCGGGTGTGGCAAAGGGTTTCCCTTTTCCCAGGTTTTCCTTTGTCCACCACCGTAGCGAGAGAACTAAGGCCTGCGAGACCACCACTAGATCGTCCCATAGTCCGCTGGCCTGACACCACTGGCTGTTGAACCACTCTTGCATTGGGCGCATGTGCAGGCGCGCGTGAGGTACCAAATAAATACACAACGCCATCATGCCTAGCAAGCGCATTGCTTTGCGTACCGTCACCTCTCGACCGGTCACATATTGAGGGATCTGAAACAGCATGTTTTGGACCCTCTCTTTGGAGGGGAAGACGAGGCCGTCCTTTGTTTGAATTAGAGCCCCTAGGAATTGTTTGATTTGGCTGGGGTCTAGGCTGGACTTCTTTTCGTTGATGGAGAAGCCCAACTGGAACAAAAGGTCTACAGTCTTTTGGGTATTGGAGAAGCATGTTTCGTAAGAATCCCCTGTTATGAGCCAGTCGTCGAGGTAAGGGTAAACTGGGATGGACAACCTGCGCAGGTGGGCCGCTGCCACTGCCAGCACCTTCGTGAATACCCTTGGTGCTGATGCTATGCCGAAGGGTAGCACTCTGAACTGGTAGTGTTTGCCCTCTATCATGAACCGGAGGTATTTTCTGTCCGCTGGCAACATTAAAATATGAAAGTATGCATCTTTCATGTCCAATGTTGTCATGTAATCTCCCTGTGATAGCAGTGGGATCACTTCTTGTAAGGTCACCATACGAAACTTTTGGGGTTTGATAAACTTGTTCGCTGGGCGCAGATCTAATACAGGGCGCATGGTTAGATCCTTTTTGGGTACAAGGAAGTACACTGAATAAATACCTTCCGTTACCTGAGATAGAGGTACGACCTCTATGGCTCCTTTTTCTAGCAGTTGTTGTACTTCTTGGAGAAGGATGGCAAGATGTTCCGGTGTCATGCGACGTCCCCTCGGGGGTTTGTATGTTGGGGAACTGTTGAATTCGATGCAGTATCCGTGGGCTACGGTGGAAAGTACCCAGCAGTCTGACGTTATACCCTCCCATGCTGGAAGAAAGGATGTTATCCGGCCCCCGACCGGTGTTGCATGGGAGGGGACGCGAATCTTTGCGTCACTTGGTGTTGTTGGGGGCTTGGGAGCCTCTGGGGGTGGACCCCCCGGCCTCTTCCTTTGCCCCGGCGCTGGCCTCTTTGGCTGTACTGGCCACTATTGGTCTGGAAATTGGTGGCAGGGTACTGTTGCTGCTGGTTTTGTTGTTGGCGTTGGCCACGAAAAAAGCGTTTGTTGCCATAGCCGCGCCTGGTAGAGGGCTTAGAGATTTGGTCAAGAGTTTTGATATTATCGAACTCTTTTTTAGCCATCTCCAGAGCCTCATCCACCGCTTTCCCGAAGAGGTTAGAGTCTTCAACAGGTTTATTTATTAAAGACGCCTGTGTCTCCGGTTTGAACCCTGAGTTGCGCAGCCATACGTGGCGTTTTAGGATTATTCCCTGAACCAGGGAACGTCCCGCTGTTTCTGCAGCATCCAGAGAGTTCTTTACATTACTCTGGTTGACCTGGGTTCCTTCGCCAATAGTTGTAAGCAGGCGTGTACGTAATGGTTCCGGCGCTTCTTCGGCGTCTTTGCGCAGTTTGGCCCACTGCGCGTCCGCATAGCTAGCGAGCAAAGAATTGTTGTTCGCAATTCTTGCCGAAAAGGCAGCCGAGGATGTAACTCTTTTTGCAAGGGCATATAACCGCTTGCCCTCCTTGTCAGGTGGTGCCTCACTGGTGGAAAGTGGTACCCCTGCCCTTTTTCTTGTGTTGGTTACTACCAGGGAATCCGGAATGGAATGTCCCCTGATGTACAGCGGGTCTGAGGGTGAAGGAGTGAAAAGTTTTTCAATTCTAGGATTGATCCCTCTGATTAGTGCGGGTGTGGACAGCGAAGGGATGATTCTTCTCTTCACCGAAGCGAGGAGGGGAATGGTCTGACTGACCGGGGGTTTCTCCTTAATGACTCTTTCCACAAAGTCTAATTCAGGAGAGAGCTCCCCAGTGTCCAGTTCGAAATGTGCTGCTGCTCTGCGCAACAGGGCATTAAATGTGGGCTGATCGTCAATGGGAGACGTGTTTCTAATAGGTGAATTGTCAGGAGGATTTAGGTTCACATCAGTGTCGGAATATATTGATGGGGATTGCCAGGGGTGAGATGGTCCTTCTTCTGGATTTTCTCCGAAGCCTTCTCCTACCAAGTCTGGGCTGTCTTCCAGACCTTCCTCCTGGTTTCGTCCCTCTTCCTCGTCCATAAAATCATCCTCTTCCTCAAAATAATGTTCTTCCCCAGTGAGGTCATACACACTATGGAAGTCAGAGGCTGTGTCCTGGTGGGGATTGACTAGTCTCGGAATTTTGGCCCTGGGGTCCTCCTGAGGCCCTTCTCTTATTCTCTTGGGAGTGGGAGGGTTCTGGGTATTCATAAACCTCTCCATTCTTTCCATGCAGAGATGGAGCCTTTCCATGGTTTCATGGGGTACCCCTGAGCGGTCTAGCGGGGGAAAAATAGTGTCTTGTAGCTGAAAACGGCTCGACCTCTCCCACAACGTCGAGGAAAGTGTCCCGTCGACCTCCGAAAAGCCTTCAGGTGTGTTGGGAATCCCCTCGACTGAAGGAGATAGTCCCTGCCTTTCTTCGGGCTTTTTCGGCGTGTCTTTCGACCTCTGCGTAGCGTTCGACGTGTCTTTCGGCGTACGCTTGTGGGCGTCGGCTACCACGATCCTCGCCAAGCTCTCAGCGACTTGTTTGTCAGCGGAGGGCTGTGGTTTCGACGTTATGGGTGCCGATCGCTTTACAGCGGCATGCGCTTTCTGCTGATGCGCGCCGGCCGATGATTTGGGGGCGGCGCCCTTATTTGCCGAAAGCCCAGTCGCTGGTCGCGGCTGCGGTTGCGAGAGGGGCTTCGAACCCGAACGGTCCGAGGAGGCCGCCGGTGGAACCTGCATCTCCTTGGGCGCTGATGCTCTCTTCGCCTTCGACGAAGAAGAGCCATGGGTTGTGTGCTTATGTGTGGTCTTGTGTGCGTCAATGTCGCCGGGGTGTTCATCCCCATAAGCAGGGCGTGAGCCGTGCCCGTCGGGGCCGGGGACAGACGACGAAGCGCGTGTGCACTCTTTAGGGGGGTTTTCGACTTCCGTAGCGGAGGTCGTGGTATCACGTTCCTCGTCACTGTCGGTGGTAGCAACGGTGGGTGAAGCGTCGGCCTTCGACATAGCGTAGGCCGCCCACCTCTTGACCCTACGGTCTTTTAGAGTCTTAGGCTTAAGAAGCCAACAAGCCGTGCAACCTTCCTCTTTGTGATCGAGCGGCAAGCAGCGGTTACACCGTGAATGCTTGTCCTTCCAAGTAAACTTGCCCTTGCAAAGCGGGCAAAACCTAAAGGGTGTCCTCTCCATAGCCGAGGCAATAAATCGTGATAACCACCCCAAGGGAAAGGAAGTGGAAAAGGAAAGGCATTCTCAGAAAAGAACCAGAGATGTCCCACGACCCCCACTCTCCCTACTGTATATGGCCTGCGAGGCCAGGCCACGTGTTCGGCAACGCCGAAGGATCTCCTCCGCTCGTCCCCTCCGTCGAAGATCTTGCTCGGCGGAGAAGCTTCACAACAGCGTCGAGGGGGGGGATCGATATGTTCTATATTAATATAGGAAAACGACCAAAGGTCGAGGAGATGAAATCTGCAATGTCTCTCGAGGAGCTCCACGTAAAGGCGACCAGTAGCTGGGCGGAAAAAAACAATCTGAGGGACCTCGACGCGTGAGGGATTGTGGGTACAACGCACATCACTATAGGGATAGTGTTTCAGACACGCCTTGTCGACGTCCCTTTTCGACTACGAAAAACAAAATGCAATACTCCGCAGTGACCACTGGATGTCAGACCTATGCACAGCATGTGATTCTAAGCAGATTAACAAACATCAGAAATAGTATATATATTATAGATAGTAAGCTTCACTCACTGCAAGTTCACTGAAGCAGAACACTACAGAGGCACACCTGCCTGCAATTCCAAATCCAAAATCGGCTGAGCACTCCCTTGGCCCTCTTCCTGCTCCCACCTGTGAGGCTAAGAACCTCAGGGTCATCTTTGACTCCACGCTTTCCTTTTCTCCACACATCTGACGTCTCTAAGAAGTAAAACTACCAACTGCACCTCCTCAGGGGTATTCTTTTCCTCTCCTTGCCCCAGAAGCTCACTGTCTCTATAGCTCTGGTTCTCTCTCCACCAGCCTCTTTCTAAATCTGCCTACCACTGCTCTCCGCCTTCTGCAACTCATCCAGAACACGACCGCAAGACTTGTCCTTGGCCTCAAGCCCAAGGATCGTATCTCTCCAGCCCTTAAATCTCGTCATTGGCTCCCAGTGGCTGCAAAGATTAAGTTTCATACCCTGCATTGTCCACAAGGCCTTCTGGGGTGTGGTTCCGCAATACCTTCAACTCTCCCTTCAGAAATACCTTTCTACTCAAGCTCTTTGCTCCTCCCCCTCCAACTCCCTCGAGGTCAGTCGCTTCTCCAAGCAACGGGTTGGTGGTAGATCTCTTTCTTCAGCAGGGACCTCCCTCTGGAACAGCCTCTCTGAAACTTGAAGAGAACCATCTTCGCTTCCGGAAGCACCTCTAGACCTTCCTCTTTCCCTCTGCCTTCTCTCTTCCTCTCCCCTGCTGATCTCTGTCTGTTTCTGCACTGGGCACCTGGCTACCCTCTGAATTTGGGCCCAGATCCCTGCCCACCTAGCTGCATACCCACACTGCCTACTGGCAACCCTTGCACTTGGGTCTGTATCTGCAATCCTACAGTCCCGTTACCTGCACTTATTAGACACTCGTTGACTGCGCTTAATTCTTGCACTTGCCACCTGCTGGCCACACTACCTGATGTTGTTTTGATCACGTGTTCAGCACTTTCCACTCCTCCCCTGCCCCTTGCACCTTCCCCCTTCCCTCTCCCCTGCACTTGCACATTCTCAATGTCACTGGTCCTAGTAAGATCATTGTTTTGTCCTCCCTTGTACCGCTCCCTTGCCTCATGGCGTCTTGAAACAATGTGTATGCTCGCGATATAAATAAAATATCATATCATAACCCCTTCAATCCTGAAGGGCTGGAACTCGGGGATGGCCAGGGACTAGCTGCCCACACCAGCGGCTAGCCTCCCAGAATTTGTGTGGTGGGAGAAAAGTGCAGGTGTAAGGATGGTAGATGGCAAGAATACACAAAAGAAGCCAGGTGATGGGCATAGGGAAAAAGGCTGAGCAGGATGGGGACTCAGACCAACAATACTGGAACAGGCAGAGTGCAAGGAAGGAGTACGACTAGCAGAGGGAGCAAAGAGAGGGGGGGAGCACAAGGCAGAATCAAGGAAGGCAGTGCAATAGGCTAAATGGGGAATCAAGGTGCTGCTGAGCTGGCCGAGAACTGACTGGCCATGGAAGCGCTAAGATACACCATGTCCAAGTGGTATCTTCCTTTTATGGAATGCTGCGGCTACAACTGAACCGATGAGTCATGGTGCGTTGCCATGGCAACAGGCCACAACAACGTGGTCAGTACACGTTGTGGGCGACATTGTAGCACACTCACAGGCGGTATGGCGGCGATCCACAGAGTTGATCCGTACGGGAGCGGGTCAATGCAGCTGCTCCTGCAGGAACCCATACCATTGTGGATACAGGCACCAGCCTGATTCAGGTAAGGGTCAGCTCCGCCGTTCCGGCGATGTGTGACACCTATTAAGATTCTGTTTTGACTTTCTATCGGCATCACCTTTGAACTTTCGCTGATAGCCTATTCTGTCCCTGGAGGGACAGAATTATAAGATAAGGCTTAAGACATTTATGTTAGAAAAACGGATCACTTGCAGCTAGCACCTAGGGATGTTAACTTTACGATATCCCACCATTGACACTGGTTTATTAAGGGTTAACCTATTATTTCTAGAACATTTCCCTAGTACCTAAAACGTGGTAAACGTGGTAAAACGTAACTCGTGTTAATGGGCAAGATAGTTCTGGTCATACTGATTCCACTGCTACAAGTGAATTTCCTTTTGACCTCTGTATGCCTAGCCTACAAAGAGAAATACTTCAGTAGGCCAGCGATAATCCTCCTTTGGTTTCAAAGGCAGTGTCCTCTCCTGGCTCTCCTCTTACCTCTCCAATCGTTCCTAAGCTGTCTCCTGGGGTGGCCGCACCTCCTCCAACATCCCCTTGGACTATGGTGTTCCCCAAGGCTCTGTACTTGGCCCTTTCCTTCTCTCCCTTTACACCTCCCTTCTCGCCTCTGTTATCTCCTCTTTTGGCTTTTCCCACCACTTCTACGCTGATGACACCCAACTCTTCCTCTCCTTCTCCTCCTTCACTCCTGATCTCTACCACTCCTTATCTTCCTGCCTTACGGCCATTAAAAACTGGATGTCTTCTCACTTTCTCTCCCTTAATACTGACAAGACGGAAGTCCTTTTCTTTCCTTCTAACACACTTTCTCCTATTCCTCATTCAATCAACTTTCCCTTTTCTACTCTTCCCATCTCTACCCACGCTCGCAATCTCGGTCTCCACTTTGACTCCTCTCTTTCCTTCTCCCACATTTCTCTCACCTCTCGCGCCTGCCGACATCACATTTTCAACATTCGTAAAATCCGATCCTCCCTCACCTTCCACGCTTCTAAACTCTTAATCTCCTCTCTCATCTTCTCCCGTCTCTTCTACTGCTCTTCTCTCCTCTTTGGTCTCCCTGCCTCTCATCTAACCCCCCTCAAATCCATCTACCACTCCTCTATCCGTACTCTCTGTAACCTAGGTCCTGGCGACTCTATTTCCTCCTTACTCTCCCTCCTTGGCTGGCTTCCCTTCCTCTCCCAACTCAAGTTTCAATTCCTCTGTCTGGCATTCAAATCTCTCCATGACCTTGCCCCCCACCTCTCCTCTCTCCTTTGATTCTACACTCCTTCTCACTCTCTCCGCTCCATTGATCATTTCCTACTTGCAGTACCCCCTTCACCATGTGCCTCTTCTTGTTTCCGTTCCTTTCAGCTCTTGGCCCCCCTACACTGCATCCGCTCCATGCCCGCCTTCTCCTCCTTCCGCTCTGCATTGAAAGCCCTCCTTCTCCACTCCGCCCCTTCACTTCCTTCCTTTGCTCTCCTCCCTTCTCCCCAGTCCGCCCTATGCCCTTCTTTCCTCCCACTTCCCCCCCTTCTTCTGAAAACGTGGAACCTAAATAAGAAAACTGACTTTGATCCCTCTCGCCGACTACCCCCACTCCCCTCCTCCTCACCCTTCCCTCGCTTCCTCCATCTAAGGAAACTGTTCTACGCACTGTTACACTGGTTTGTATCATGATTGTTTATATGCTTCTCCCTCCATTTTACCTGTTTTATTGTAAAGCGCTTTGGGTGAAAGCGCTATATAAATTTAATAAACATAAACAATGTTTCAGAGTTTGCCTTTTGGGGGAGAGGTAGAAAGCTATAAATCCTAAACTTAGCCTGGAGTTATACATACATTGGCTTTCCATCTGACAAAACTGGCCAAACTAGAGGGCAGAGAATGCAAAAACTGCTTTGAGTTGCTACAGAATGGGCAATGTAACTGACTCATTTTAACAAACTCATGGCACTCAGATATGAGTATGGAGATGGACTAAGTAACAATCCGATACAAGCTGCTTCCTAGGGGTCAGGATGAAGGCCAACAGGCAGTGGGACACCAAGATACATTCATCAAGAAAGTCCCTCGAGTGGCTCAACCAACCCTTGAGTAAGGGGGGGGCATGTGGTCAAGATAATGATTTACAAATGGGTTAGGGGTAATAGTAGACCTATAAACTAGTGAGACAGTAGTGCCCTTTTAGAACATAAAGTGATGGTATGAATTAGATAATACTGTGCTTACAATTGAGGCCTTGACTTTGGAAGTTAAAATTGAACACACAAGGGGCTACTATGACCTACCTTGGGAAAACTTTCTCAGAGCCACAGCGCTGCTAAGGGGGGCGATGGAGACAGGCTCTAGGCAAGAGAGGGAGTAATGTATCAAAGAAGAGGAGTGAGCGGTGTATACCAAAGACTTTGGCGATCCTTCCATAAATACATTTGATACCATTTTTCTTTTACTATTGATTTTAACAAGGATGTATGTCCCGTTCATCCTTTGTCAGTGTTTTATTTTTATTTTAAAATATAAGTTTAAAACTCAATTAGAAATCTTAACTGGTAGCAGAACTATGATGATGCAGGTTTTTGTGCAACCGGCTATTTTAGTTAGGGGACTATGATAAAAATTTAAATCGATTTTTTTACCACATTTCAATGCTCTGTGTTATAAACGACTATTGACTTAAAATAATAAATCTGTGTACTAAAAAAGTTTCCAGAAACAGCTTGAGAAAGGAAAGAAGGAAAGAAAGACCAGTACAGGTTCTAAAACAGCTACCACAAATTATCTGTCATGTGCTTACTAGAGTAAAAATGGTCTAAGAAAGTAAACCATGACTACCGTTCAATTTAAACAAAGAAACATAGGGCCTCATTACAAGTGTGGCGGTCTGGAAATAAGGGTGCTGGTTGCACCGTACCAGCACTTTTTCCGGACCGCCACACTACAACTCTGTGGGCAGGGAGTCTTACGCCTGGCAGGTCTGACTTGCCGGGCGTAATGGCACCCGCCCGCAGTGTTTTCACAGAAGCATCAGCACCGTTGCCCATGGAGCGCTATGGAACTCCACGGGAATGCGGAACATTTCCGGCGCCTGATATCTTGGGCTGTTAGGTAAGAATTAGTGCAGTCCAACTGGTGAGGACTACACAAGACTTATCTGCTTGGTATTAGGTAACCCACCTTTGGATATAGGCCTGTAATACACACGTTGGTAGTGTGACTGAGCAGCCAGGCTCATCTTAAGAGGGGTAATGTGAGCTGTACAATTGAAATCAGTAAGTACAAGTAGCCAAGTGGCACTTACACACTTAAAGTTATATATAGGTATTTATTTATAGTATATATATACACAAGGTTTAAATAAGCATTATTATCTACTAGTAACATTCAATCAAAGTTTGGATTCAGTTTTAAAAAAGACAATAAAGGTTGGTAAATACTTAAGGCATTTTCCAGCACACGGATGTGACTTCAGTTAAGGTCAGTATTGCACTTGCTTTCAGTTACCAATTCAGTTATTGGCCCTCATTACGACCCTGGCGGAAATCGCGGTGCTAAATGCACCGCGGAGCACGGCGGAAAGCTGCCGATAGCGCCATGGAGGTTGGCGGATTTTCCGCCCCATGCCGACCTTGGCGGGGCGGTAAATCCCCAATCCCCATTTTACCCTTCCCCATTCCCATTTTTGCCCCATAGGGTATAATGGGAGTGGGGAAGGCGTTAATTGCGCCACCGCAAAATACGGTGGCGTAATTAACATCAAGGTCCCGTAGCGCCATGGATTTCTCCGCCCGGAAAAACCAGGCGGAAAACGTTCCATGGCGCTACGGGAACTCGTAGTAGGGCGGACGGGTCCGCCGCGAATAACGCTGGCGTAAACCCACTCCGCCAGGGTCGTAATGAGGGCCATTGAGTTTTAAAGGAAGGAAAGGTTAGAATCAGATTTAGAACATATTTTCCACAGTGTAAAACAATTACAATCTCTGAAAGGGAGGCAGAGGAACTTTTATCCCTAGTGTTCACAATTACAACCTATGAGGGAACAAGTACTACCAAAGCCAGTAGGACTAGAAGGGTACTGTAAGGGAGCCAGAACAGCCAAAGTTAATGGACAAAGTCAATAGTTCTGATGTACATCTTCTTAGGTAAAGTCTTGACAAATTTAGTAAGTTCAGCAGAAATCACAGTAACTCAAGTGCGCTACTTTAAAGAGAGCACAAGCGGTTCAGGCTAGTGCAAAACAAAAGCACTCCGCAGGATAGGAAGCACAACTTATGGCTAAAAGGTGAACACCCCAAGCCCCACGGTACCTGTGATTCGAACAAAAATGTTCCAGCTGGATTACTCCTTGCTACACCTTGGCAGACGCTTGTTGCTGGACCTTGGTTGTGGTGATGAAAGGAAGGACGTCTGGTGGGCTCCTGCGGCAGTACCCTGGAGAGTGACTCCTCAGCTACGGATTTCCTTTGTTTCAGCGGCACTTTGGTGTTTTGGCACCTTTTCCTCAGCGTCAATGAAGAATGAATATCTCCGGTTGGAAGGAGCTTGCTCCCTCGGTCCTGGACTCTGGATCAAGATGTCTCGTCTCTGTAGGGTCTTCGGATGCCCACAAAGATTTGGCCGGTTTCGGACTTCGCAAGACGATGCACTCATCAATGGTCATAGGGCCCCTGGCATTGGGTTTCTGCAGCAAGTCAGGGGTTGCTTCAAATGGAAGCTTCTCTTGAGGCTAGTTGGTCCCAACAGCCCAAGGGAGAAAGTCGTCCCATACAGATCTTCCCAGTCGATATGAAAATGGAGTCAGCACAGTTGCAGGGCATCACCGGACAATTCGCAGTCCAGGAGGGTGCTGCTGGTGTCTCGTCACGTCCTTTTCGGATGTTCCTCTGCAGTGGTCGACTCTGCCTCTGGTCCCAAAAATGCTTTTCATGCTATCTCCCATTCATTCACATCCTATGCTGTCAATCACACAGCAGGGTGGCTGTCCTTTCACGACAGCCAGCCGGCCAATCAGGACTGGTTTCACTCAGGCACACCTAGAGGCAAAGGACAGGGAAGTTTTGGGACCCTCCCTCACTTCCTGCCTTTCCAGGCACACTGGAGCCTTTTGGGCTCAATGGGAATGGGGAGCATTTTTTACCGGCGCCCGGGAATGGGCAAATACCGAGTCCGGCGGGCCGTAATGACCCAGTAATTGCCCATTCCTGGGTGCCGGTAAAATTCGCAAGTTCGGTGGCAGCCTGCCAATTTTACAGGCAAGGCTACCGTCGAACTAGTAATGAGGCCCATTGGCCCCCATTACAACTTTGCTGGCATCCTGGCAGTAATTCTGCCAGGATACCAGCAAATGGTAATAATGTTACCAGCACTCGGTCCGGTGGAATGGCCACAGGATTCAGAGTGCCGTGTGATGGTGGTAACTCTGCGTTGTATGGAGTCCCAGTATTACAGGTTCCGGTATTGATGGCGCCTGTAATACTGGCGATTCTTGCCTGTAAGGTGGAGGAATGACCTCCAGCTCTCAGCTGGAGGTCAATCCAGCTACCCCACCAGCAAAGACCTAGTTGGCCGCCAAACGATAATACTGGGACGCTAATAACACACCGGCCAACTCATAAGGAGGCCCATTACCCTCATGCAGAGGTCTTCAAACCGGGGTGCCCGGAGGATGTACAGGTGGGGCGCAAGGCCTTTCAAAACGGGAGTATGGTGACTGATTTTAATAGAACATTTAAGCTGCTATGGCATCTAGGAGGTAGCAACAATATTTTTACTCAAGGGTGTGGGGGATGAATATAAAAAAGTGTGAATACCACTGCTTTAATGAAAACATGTTGGTATTTGGGAAAATGTACACATTTGTTCACTGAATAGAATCAGTGAAACTAAACATTCTTTGTATACATTTTTCCCAGGTAATCTAATGTTCACAGATGGAAGGGGGGGGCACAAGCTCACAGTGAAGTGAATTTCTCACTGTTCTTGAGGCAGTTTACATAACATGACATTACTTTATGAATGACAGATGAAATCAGAACAAAACATAACTGGATAAAAATAGGCAGACATGAGCAGTTGAGGCGTCAATCATGTAATGCAAAAAGGATAAAGTATTTCATGATAGAAACTTGGCTCCAGCTAGAAAGCTGAAAAGGGAGTTGGTTGCATGACTGTAGGTTTCTGTGCAGAGCAATATCGATCTGATGAGTTAAAATGTAATATATATTAAATAAAAACATGGACTGCAAAAAACATCGACGCATATAAAACGAATAGTACTACAGTATAGTATACGCGATATTGTAACCATCAGTTGTTTTCCCACTGGTTATCACAAATGCTTTCCAGATACCTTCACCTAAAAAGTCACCGCACAGTGGCAGTGGGATTTACTGTGTGTTGCCAAGGCTTTAGAAACACATCAAGAGGCTATCTTCTCATTATGAATTTGATAAGGCTGGGCAATACAAAGACAACTAGCAGACTCCATTATGTCCCTTCATATTGCTCTGTGTTTTGGAATCCAGGAAACTTGGAATAGCAACCACATAAATACAGCCATGAGAAGCTGCACTACCACCCACCCAATTGCAGCCAGTGAATCTACAGAGCACTGCAGCTAAATGCTAGTACGTGTTATCATGCAATTGAGTTTCTTTCGAGTGCACTTTGGGTTTCTCTCAACAAGCTAAACGATTGTTTCTGGCAGAGTATGTACAGAAGAGGCCAAAGAGATGGAAAATATGTTCTCTCTCTTTCTCTGTCACTCTGTCTTCCTATGCCCAATTCTGATTGCCAATGCTGCCCCCTACGGTTAAGCACCGTACCTCCAACACTGCTTTGTAGTTTAGTCTGAGTAATAACAATCACATAATCTCACGTATAGAGTTTGGTTTAAAACAATGTACAAGTCTCAAATAAATACAATTTGGGACAACTCAAGAATGTGTCTGAAAAGGCTAGATTCTGGAACCCCCAAGAAAGCCTTTTATTCAACACTAGGTTGAATAAAATAAGTCCCACTTTTAGCTATTCCTTCTCAAATTAACTTTACCTTTTCTCACTTTCCCTCAGAGGCTCAATGTGACTGAAGCCCTAATTCTCTCTAGGTTGAACTACTACAATAGCCTCCTCCTGAATCTACCATCTTCCACTCTGCGACCCCGCCAGAGCTAATCCAGAATAGGGCAGACGTATACTTGGCCTTAAGCCCAGGGACTGCATCTCTCCTGCACTAAAAAGTCTTCACTGGCTCCCGGATGCTGCACTGATTGAATTCAAATCCCTCCGCATCACCCACAAGACGGTCTGGGCTCGTGGACCACACTATGTTCAACTTCATCTCACTAAATACTCTCCCTCTAGACCACTACGCTTCTCTGGCACCAACTCTCTGTGTGTAAAGCGTTTTTCTAAACAGAGAGTAGGTGGTTGTTCACTTTCCTCAGCAGGCTCCCTCCTATGGAATAGCCTCCTCTCCCTCTGCGCCTTGAGCAGGATCTTCTCAAATTCCGGAAGCTCCTTAAGACTTTCCTCTTTTCCTCCTCCTTCCAGTCTTCTCTCCTCTGCTAATCCCACAGTTGCTGCGATCAGTGTCCTGGGCCCTTATGCATCCTCATAGGCGCTTCCCACGCCTTATCAATTTACTTTCTTCTCCTGACCTCCCACACCAATCCTGCCCAGCTCCTGTCTATCCACAGCACTTGCATCTGCACACCCTGGAGGTTCGCACTTACACCTACCACGGCCCCAGTCCGTGTAGCACTCAACATTCCTAGCACTTCATCTGTGGCTCACCCATAAGCTCGGACTCCCCAGAACTTACCCCCCTTTCCCTCTTCCTTGCTGCACGTTCTGAATACTCTCAAGGCATAGCGGGTTCGTCCCTTCTACCTTTTCCCCCACTCTCCTAAATATTGTGCTTCAAATGTTTTTTTCCCACCCATGCTCCCTCCCTGCCATGTGGGCGCTCTGAAACTGTATTTTCTTATTGTATTAGCGCCTAACAAGCAAACAATAAACTAAAAAATAAAACAAATAGGTTCAGATTTCTTTGTCCACCACATTTCTTTAATATACCTATATCCCCTGTCCCCTAGACAGTCCGCAAATGATTCAAGTCAATTCCTCCATATTAATTAAAAAATTGAGATTCTGAATAAAGTAGTTTATCCTAAAATATTATTTGACCTAAGGGACATATATTTAGGTCAACTATCCAATACAAATATTGGCAATTTACAGAATTTCTTTTTTTATTTGTGCTTCAACATAATAGACCTTCATTAAATGGACCATGCTGTATTGGAATGTACACGTCTGTTGGGTATGTGCAATAATTTCAGCACTGCATTGTACTTAGTTCCTTGTCTCGTACCTCCACCCTGTAGGAAGTTACACCTAATGTATGTACTCCCACTGCTACGGGCCAACCTACCTTCCTCGCGGGAGGGTTTCTGTTGTAGAAATGCTCCTTATAACCATCCATCCACACCTCTGCAGCTCGTGCAGTGTTCTGGAGGAAATTTGGCCTTGCATAAGGGGCCTTCTTTGGAAACACATGGCCTACATGCGAACAGGGATGTATTTCAAGTGTGCCTCCACACTGCCAGACCTGTCGAAAAGGAGAGAAATACATAAAAACCCAATTTGTGATATAGTTGTGTTAATTTTTAGTGGTAAAATCAAACTAAGATAAAACACATTCAAACATCAGAGCGTGCACACTGAGAAAATTCATGTCTACGCATATAATAACATTCCCATACACATTCGGTAATAGTAATGGTATCAGTTCCAATAATTTGCAGTTCAGTCTGCTTATCATTTAATGATGAGTAGTTTAACGCCATCCAAGACTGGACAGCAAAAAAGACTTTGTTAACCATGTAAGCATCCTTGGAATACACTCCAGATAATTCAAGGAGGACCTGGGTGTCGTCCACATAGTTTGCAAACAGCACACCGAGATCATCCAAAAGGTCGGACAAAGCTCTGATATATACATTAAATAATAAAGGGGAGCGACATGGCCTCTGTGGTACACTACATGTAAGAAACACAGGGGACGAGCAACAGTCATTCTTGATAACTTGAGCTTGTCCGGGCCCAAGAAATGATTGAGTCCACTTTGCAGCATTCTCATATCATTTCCCTGTCCTGACCAGTCGATCAATTAGTTCGAACTAATAAATTAAAATTGAACACAGCCGATTAATCAAGCATCAGAAGCAATGCGGTGTGACCTTTGCCCACAATTTTAATAACATTAGACTTCAGATGTAGCAGAGCAGTTTCTGTACCGTGCTTTGAGCGAAATCCAGACTGACCAATCCCAAGTATTTTGTGTTGTTCAACAAAATCATGATATTGACCATAAGCGATCTTGTGGGCACATTGTAATTGCTTATTTGTAAAGCGCTTATATACAAGTGAAGTGCTTCAAAGCGCTTCCAGGCAGGAAGGGAACAAGGGAACACAGTCATCATTCTTAGGCCTTGAAGATTCCCAATGATCTTAACAAAAATAACTAGCATACTAGGCCAGAGTCATTTCTACTAGTACAAGTACATGACAGGAGGAATGAGAGAAGGGGAGGGAGAGGAAGGAGAAGAGTATACAATCAATAAACTACTGTACTATGCCTAACGACTTGACAGATAGTACAGGTTCATGACAAAGAGTGGGGAACGCGACTATGCTTGAGTATTTCAGTATTTGTCTCTGGAGGATAGCTCAGGGGCAACGTTCTCACCTGCAACACAGGGTATCAAGCGCCTTAGAAATAACCTATCATATCATACAACCAAGCAAGGGAGGGGAGACAGAGGGAGGACAGACAGACAGACTTGCTAGGCCTAGTGCATTCGAGGTTGTGCAAATGCTCAGACAGGAAGTGGCTAACATAGTTATAGGCCTGAAATGTGTGGGGACAGCAGGATACAAATGATCTTTTTTAAAAAGGGAGAAATCCAGGCTTCTTTCAGGCAATTTGGTATTTGAGCTTCGGAGAATGATATATTAATTATTTTCGTGCACCATGGGCAGAGTGGAGCAAGAAATTCTTTAAATAAAGAGGCGGGAAACACATCGCCTTTACATGAAGTGTGTTTCATGTCTTGTACAATGCTTTAGACGTCCATTTCCGATAACTCCTCGAACATAAAGAGCGGAAATGACTGCAACGAAACACCTGGAGCAGGCCAGAATTGAGGTTCCACCACAGGTTTCTCAAGCAACTTAACTCTCTACGTAATGGCTTCTTGATGACTGACAATTTTACAGGTAAACCCATTTTCTAAAGGATAGTACAGTTAATTCTGCTGCATAATGCTTCGTTGCCATTTACTGCAGTGGTTCGGGGGTTACTTCTCTGCATGGATTGAGCAAGCAAGTAAAGAAGCAATGCATGTTTTATGTATAGCACAGACCAGGGATGTGGGCCATTAGGGCACTGTACAATATTTGACAGGGCGAGTAATAGTTAAAACAATACCACGATATCAAAATGTGGGGGCGGGAAAGTACTAAGCAGCAGAGGAATTTTATATAAGCTAGAGATGAGCTGAAGGAATCTGAATGTATAGCCCCTTGAGATAGATAGTAGCTTGGCTTTAACGCAACCTGGTTCATATGCGTCCAGAGAGGCTCTGCCGTGACTAAAGGGAGATAGTGGAAAGGGAGAATCCCATCTGGCTTTGTGGGAGAGAAGAGGTGACACACTAAGAGGCGAAAAGGGTGAGCGCGTCTTTGTACCTATAAAGCAGTGGTAATCAAACTTTTTTATGCTGAGCCCCCCCCTTGAGTAAAATATTGTTCACTGCCCCCCACAAGCTGTAACTGCTTATATTTACTATTCAAAGCAATGACAGTAATCTCTTTTTAAGGAGCCTTGCAATCCACCCCCACCAACCCCCTGCGAAGATGACCCTAGAATCCCCCTGGGGGGCCAAGCCCCATGGTTTGAAAACCACTGCTTTAGAGTTTGGGGGCACTATTGGGCCTATTTGTGGCTAACCCCCTATAGAAATGTATAGTTAGGTCAACAGTAGTAAAGTGCACTAGAGTATCCAAGCCTAGGCGGAGAAGTCTACCTGGCCCTGGCATGCAGGGCGTTGCTGCAAGGACTGCGCGGAAGAAAGTGTAGGATTCGCAACATAGTGGCTATGTGGGCATCAAGCACCAATGTCATTGCCCTCTCAAAGTGAGACAATGAAAACACACCATTGACTTCCATTACAAACTCTCGAATTTTAAATTGCCTCGTATTCCTGACTTCCTCCAACAAAATCTTTAAACTTAAAAAACTTTTTAAAAAACTTTAAAAAAAAGAAACTCTCCAATGAATGTAGAAAGTACAGAAAAAGGGCCAAAGTGTGGCCTCACCCAATGAAAAACATCCCAATACAGAAAAAAAAACTATAAACTGATGGTGGCAAAAAAAGCAACAATTAAAAAATATCAGGTGTTACAGTGAAGCTCGGAGGAGAGGGAGAGAGATACCTGGCAACACCACATTCTAATTGGTTAAAAAAAAAACGTTTTTATTTTGGTCCCATTGTGTTTTGGAGAGTGGTAGTTTTTAGCAACAGGCAAGTCTAAATAATGCTGCAATCATAGTTAGACATGGGAAGTACAACAGTCAAGGCCCAGTACAACATTTTTAAAGTCTTCTCTAATCATAGTGTTTTTGTTTATTGTTAGATTGAAATGAATCCGTCTGTTCCTACCCTAAATGACAACTCCAGGTTTTCTCCTCCCCAGACCTCCATTCCAGTGTCATACGTGCCAAGGTACTCAAAATAACTCTTACTGACAGCAAACAGCCCACCAGCCATGGTTGGAGACCTGGGAATACAAGAAAGCACACATCAGTTTACAGAATTTAGATTTACATAACAATGAACGTATTGCGAGCATTGTGCACCCCAAATAATAAATAGGACAATTGCTAGTAATGATGATGCTACCATATCCACTGCGAAAAGGCTCCTTCCTACCTGTTAAGCCTGGGCAAACACGTTGTGATAATGTCTGGCTGCCCCTGGGGATGTTGAATTGGGTGTCACAGAGGCAATGCGTCACCACTCTCGGTTTCATGCTGGCCCCACGCCCTGTGCCAAAGGACTGACACTGAAAGCTTGCCCATGCTTTGCCAGTCCCTTTAAGGGATGCCCCAATGAATAACTGGCATCACTGTTCTGATCCTTGGTTGGCATTGGAATAGTGCAAGACTCACTTTAGCTGTGGGAATAGCTGGGCCTGGTTTGGCTTCATTCAATTCAGCATGGTTGCGGAAGCAATGTGGCAGAGGAACACTCTGCGAGGACGGTTCACCTGGCAGCAGTTGACCCGTACATCGAAGATTGCAGAAAATAATTATGAGAGCTCGGTCCACGTGACGCAAGAGCCCTGCATTACCAACAGGCAGCCACAAGAGATTTAGTAAACCAATAAAGAACCAGAGTTCTTTACTTCCAACACATACACTCACTGACAGTAAGCAGGGCACAGCACGAGGACAACAAACCCATTGGCTTTAGAGTGGGCATTAGAAGTTGGCGTGAAAGGCACATACTGCAGAAGAGAGAAGGCTGTGGTAAAAATACACTAGAGAAAGGTAGATTGTCAATTCCATAGTGGAAGCTATGAGATTTTTTCAGTCCTTACCAAGCTAGGCAGATGGTGAGCAGGTGCAAGTGGATCTAGGTTAGCTGGCCTAAGCCCCACCCACCTGGTGCCTTCCTGGTTGCCACTCTTTTCCCCTACTTAAGCAGCCCTCCAGCCTCTTTTCCTTTGCAGATGGGGAGCAGGTGCAAGTGGATCTAGGTCACCTGGCCTTAGCACCACCCACCTTCTGAGCCTTGCCTCTTCCTTTCTGCTCTTAGATCAAGTGCGTCTCTCGCCCGGGCGTCTGAAGCGAAGGGCAGACGAAGAAATGGGCAATTCCTGTTTGGACCTGTTTGGACACAGGGCCTGAACCCCTGCAAGCATGCACCAACATGGGTTTACTCCCTCTGTCCCCACAGGCTATCCCCACAATCATCAGGCAACGTCAACTTCTCCGGTTCTGGTGGGAGGACAGGTTCTCTGTGGCACAAGCTGTGCATATGTAAAGATTTATTCTCGCGCTGCAGCCTGTTGTGTGCCCGCTCCCCCCTCCCTCCAACCCACCGCGCTCCCATTGGATGGCATGCCCTTTAAATCAGCCAACCAAGTCACCCCCTGCTGTGACAGCCCCCTCGGCCAAGAACCAGAGGGTTTGCCCTTCCCTGCGTTGCCCCTCGCATTCCTTGATTGCGTACCCATCTGCACCCCTCTATCCCTGCTTGCTACGCGCCAGCCCTCACCACCTCTATCCTGGCATTGCTCGCGCTTCAACTCCCTTACCTGCGTGGTCCCTCGCAATCCTGCGATTGCGTGTGCTCTAGCGCCCTCTCCACCTTATGCCGTGGTCACACCTGCGTGCCGTTAGCCCGGGCGGAGCCCCACAACTCCCGATTGCATGTGCCTCGCGCCCCCCTTCTCCAACCTCTTGCACCCACGCACCCGTTGGCTCTTCCTCACTGACTGCCATGTTTTGCATTGTATTGCTTTGTGTTCTGCTACGTTCTTCCTTCTTCTAGGTTTACATTTGTCGAATGCTTTGTTCTTTTGTATATTGTTCTGTGTTCTGCTGTTCTCCATCCTCCTCTAGGTTCTCTTTTTAATGACTGCTCTGTTCGTGGTGCCCTGGTAACCTGATTTGCTTACCGGACTGCCTTGTTTTCGGCCTGCTCTTCCATCTGAGCTCTTGTCTACTTAGTCAATCGTACACTATTGTCTTGTACCTTTCTGTCTCGCCTGTTTGCAGCCCTCCTTGTGTCCTCCCCTAGTCTCCCCCCCACCACTCCCCTCAACCCCTCTTCCTCTCTTCACCCACCTACTCTATGGTGCTCCCTGTTTCTCCTATCTTTTCAAACTGCTTCTCTATCGACCATCCTGATCTCCTCACGAAATCTGGTAGGAAGAAGTTCAAAAAGGATATCCTGGTCTCCAACACAGGCTTCCCTATCGCTGACACCTATACCAGTGCATCCTCCAGACAGACCCTCACAACATCCTCGTTATCGTTCCCTCGCCAGACCTATGGACTCTTCATATAGTCTCTGTGCTCTCTCCTTTCTCTTCTTCTCCCACTAATGGTGGCCCCCGGTGGGAGGCCCTCCTGGCCCCCTTCCACTCTTCTAAGGTCATCATTAATGTTTACCTGAATGGTACTATCTTGGTCCTAGGCCCTCATGGCAACCTTCTCCTCTTTGATATACGCTTCCCACACCTTATCAATTTATTTTCTTCTCCTGCTGTCCCTTCTCTCCCTTCTTCAGCTTCCTTGACTCCCCCCTCTGCCTCCTCCTTGGCTACCTTGCCCTCTCCTCCCTCCTTTTCTGCCCACCCCAACGGCTGCTTCTACACCTCTGCAGGGCATAACTCTGATTTGTACCCCTCCCCAGAAGTCTTTCAAGTCTATCGGCCACCTGGTCAGATCACCTCCTTCCTCTCTGAATTGGCGGACCTCTCCTCCTCCCTCCTGGCCTTGACCACTCAACTCCTCCTTCTTGGAGACTTTAACAGCCATCTGGATGCTTCCGGTCCCTCCTCTGGACTCTTTGGCGACCTCTGCGACTCTCGCTCTCTTTCTATTCTCCCCTCTAGCCTGACTCACTCTGCAGGGCACACTCTGGATGTTCTGATCTCCTCAGACCTTCCCCTCTCCATCTTCCTTAACATCCCTCTCTCCTGGAGTGTTCACTTTCTCCTTTCCTCCAATCTCTCCCTCTCTACCCCTCAGGCCAAGCTCCAGCACTGCCACCTACCTTCTCGGTCATCCGACCATGAAGCGTGCGTCAGTTGAGGCTATCGCCGCCACTTTCTCTCCCTCCTCATCCTCTGACTGACTCACATCCTGACACAGCCCTTTCCATGCTCCACTCTTCTATCTCTGATACTCTTGATGCTCTTGCCCATGTCATGAGGATCCGCTTGAAGCCCAAAGCCAAGTGCAACTCCTGGTATGACTCTGACCTCCAACTTGGGTCCTTCCTTTCCTCTATCTCACTCTCTATATGTGGTGTTCCCCATGGGTCTAACCTCTCTCCCTGGCTTTTCAACCAATACCTGGCACCTCTCGCCCACCACATTGCCACTCTCTGCTCCAACATTCAGTGCTATGTGGATGACACTCAGATTGTTTTCAGGCTCCCCTCTGCCATCCTTCTCTCATCTCTGACTGTCTGCTATCCAGGAGTGATGTGCCGCCAACGATCTCTGCCTAAATGCCAGTAAGACAGATTCTCCTCATCGGCACACCTGCACCCTCCTTTCCTGTTACTCTCTGGCCGGCCTCCCTTGGCACTCTTCCTGCTCCCACCTGTGAGGCTAAGAACCTCGCGGTCATCTTCGACTCCACACTCTCCTTACATCTCCGACATCTCTAAGAAGTCAAACTACCAACTGCACCTCCTCAGAGGTATTCTTCCTTTCCTCTCCTTGCCCCACCCCCGCCCCCAGAAGCTCACTGACTCTAGAGCTCTGGTTCTCTCTAGGCTGGACTACTGCAACAGCCTCTTTCTAAATCTGCCTGCTTCTACTCTCAGCCCTCTGCAACTCATCCAGAACAGGGCTGCAAGACTTGTCCTTGGCCTCAAGCCCAGGGATCGTATCTCTACAGCAATGAAATCTCTGCATTGGCTCCCAGTGGCTGCAAGTATGAAGTTACAAGACCCTCTGCATTGTCCAGAAGGCCTTTTGGGGCCTGGTTCCTCAATACCTCCACATCGCTCTTCGTAAATACCTTCCTACTCGAGCTCTTCGCGCCTCTACCTCCAACTTCCTCATGGTCAGTCGCTTAGATCTCTTTCTTTGGCTGGGGCCTCCCTGTGGAACAGCCTCCCTGCTTCTCTGAAACTTGAGGAGAACCCTCTCTGGTTCCGGAAGCACCGCAAGACCTTCTTCTTTGCTTCTGCCTTCTCTCTTCCTCTCCCCGCTGATTTCCTTCTGATACTGCACTGGTCACCTGGCTACCCTCTGATTTCGGGCCCAGGTCCTTGGCTGCCCACTTGCACCCCTGCACTGCCTCCCGGCAACCCTTGCACTTGGGTCTGTATCTGTAAGCCTACAGTCCCCCTTCCTGAACTCTTGGACACCTGCTGTCTGCACTTACCCTTGCACCTGCCACCTGCTTGCCGCACTTCCTGTTATTGTTTTGATCCCATGTACAGCACTGCCCCCTCCCATTTCCCCTGCACCTGTGCAATCTCAATGTCACTTGGCCTAGTAAGATTGGTGTCTATCCTCCCTTTGTTCCCCCTTCCTTGCCTCGTCGCGCCTTGAAACATTTGTGTATAGGCACGTTACAAATGCCATATCATATCATATCATATCATAAGGTAACTTCATGGGAATAGGGTACTATTGATGAACCATTTATGCTGAACCAAGGACCAGCCAATCAGATGTGTGTCAGTATGATATTGTTGAGTGAGGACATGTAGCAGGACAAGACCTATTTTCTGGTTCTTAACTTCATGGACATCTTAGAGTCTAATCCGGTGATGATGAGGCTTATCGTGCTTTAGAGGCCTCCAGAGCTGTGGAACTGCCACCATCAACTTACTCGCCATTTAAATCAAGCATTGTGATTTTCACCAGCTCTGTACTACAGCCAGGCCTGAAGACTAGCTGTGCAGGATGGAACAGCACATGGTTCTACACAAACCTTGTGAGCTGGTGTCCTACCTGTTCTAGCTGCTTAGCGAATAAAGGAATTTGGGAGATTGGGCAGAAATGGCTGAAGTCTTACAGCTTTAGAAGCGTCTTTTCCAGCAGAGGGAGAATCACTGCTTGTTTCCAAGCAATAGCGATCACACCAGAGGTCAATGACATGTTGAAGAATCCCATGACTTGGATGCTAAATAATACTAAGATGTCTTTGGGGATTTGAGGTGGAGCATAATCTAATGGTGATTCTGAACATCATGCAGCTAAAACTGGGGACTAGACTTCTCACTTGATTTAAGCTAAAACGGTTGGTCAATATGGCTGTGGGATGTGTGGCACGAATATCAGAAAAAAGTGGCAAGGTGGAGTATTTCCGATAAACCACCCACCATCTTCTGAGAGTGGAATATGGTAGTTGATAGGACTTGATGGTTGCCCAGGTGTTTTAGGAAAGTAAACAATTCTTTAGCTGCATTATATATCCAATAAAACAGAAAATCTTACTTTGCTTTAAGTAATACAGTATTTTAGATCTATAGCTGTCTTTTACATACAATGTTCTATGACAGGGTGAAGCGAATATCTCGATTTTATCTCTAGATTTCTGGTTGGATACCATAGAACATTGGTCTCCGGTGAGAATCAGTTATATTTGGTATTTATCTTCTTTGATGGGACCATTTTCGGTGGTGCTATTCCATCAACCACTTACATCATGTAGTTTTTAAGGTGTTCAAGTTTAATGCTCAGGTTGGTAGAAGCCTCAACCACTGCTTTCGTGGAAAATCATTTGGCTTTGACCAATTCTTTTGTAATTAGACTCCCAGATCAATGATTAATTTCCAAGATCATGTAATCATTGCATCGGATTCTAATTTAACTGGAGGTTTTGTAAAGGATTCAGACAGTGGTGTGATAGGATCACTGGGAATGATTCAGCTGATAATACTCTTGGAATAGATGTAGTGGTGGGATCAAAAATACGACAGGCTTTATGTTTCTGGAGTGAGACCAGTGATGACAAAACTAATTGAATGCAATCACTAAGTAGGACATAGAATCTTCTAGAATAATTAGGCTAGGATTGGATAGTAAAATGTCTGTTATCAGCTCCAATAACCTGCCCAAGAAGCATTTTTGTACATGCAAAATTCGGTAAATAAATAACAGATTACAACGTGAATTATCTCATAATGAAAATGTAACCAGCAGTTTCTGGTAAATCGAGGTTAACTGTTTTGGAAATTCATAGGGACTAATTAAAAAAAAATTAAGATGCCCTCCGTCCTCTTCCTGAATGTAAGGGGGCGGGTGGTCTGGATTATGTAACTGGGTGGCAACATATCCATGCCAATTGTATTGTCGTTCTTGCTATATTGGTGGATTTAAATATCTCGGTTAGCTAAGAGTTCCCCTAGCAGTTCTTTGAGATGTACTTAAAATGCGCACAACCTCTTTTGCTTTGTAGAATCTCTAGAACTGTGATGCATCATTCTTAAAGCATAAAAAGCTTTCGAATGAACTTTTTTTTAATTTTTGGGATAACTGGACAATGTTGTGTTTGTCACACAAGCAAGAAAAAATCCTGAAACAAACCCATAGTTACATTTTCCTACTTAGCATTCATAAACTAGAACACGTATGTGTTAGAAAATTCCAAAGAGACTAATTGGTATGGTGGCACATCAGTTCAGTGAGGGAAAAGAACCTCAGGAGGAAATTGAAACATAGCAACATTATATATATTTTCTGATTCCAGACACCCTAAAAATCCAAAGGATGGTGACCTCTCTGTCTGCAACACTTTATGGCCATGAGGCATTATAAAACTGGCTGAGGAGAAGGGTTCAGGGAGTGTTTACATGTGGGGACAGGGGCAAGCACATAGTCCATTACTGGCCATTTCTTTGAGTTTCTAGTTGATCTAGTTTATGGACTTCATTGATCCACGGTGCAGCACCCTTTCTCAACTCTCATGCTGGACTTCCTTTGCATCTTGTACTCAAGGTGGCCCTGAATCATGCTGTTCCCATCTTCATCTTGTATCCTGGCATGCAACATTAGGTGTTACTACTGACTTCTGCAATTGTATTCACTCTCCCCTCTTGCTTCTCCACTCTTTTTGACTGCTTACTCTCTGTTCTCTCCTCCTCTCCCTTTTCCCATCTCCTCCCCTTACTTTCTTCTATGCACTTACTCTATCAGAATTATCCCTGGACCTAGTATGATAGCAACCTTCTTTGTCTCCTCCACCTATCCTTGCTTGCCCCCCCCCACCTCAAGCAATATCTGAAATGTCCTCAGGCCTAGTACGATAGTCGCTTTTATTGTTCCTCCACCCCTTTCTGCACCCCTCTCCCTCACCTTTTGTTTTTTTCTGGCTCTACCAGACATGTCGTCAGGCCTAGTACGATAGTCACCTGTCTGTTTCTATTTCCTTCCCACTCTCCCCCTCCCTTCCTTCCTTATCCATGTCTTAGCTCTTGCACTGTCTGAAATGTCGTCAGGCCGAGTACGATAGTTAATTTCACATCCTTACTGTTCATGGCCTGTAAGAATGTCATTGTATTTCCCCATATTACCTCCCTTGCCTTGAAGCGCTTTGAAACACATTGTGTATAGGCGCTATATAAATAAACTATCACATCATATCATATCCTTTTAGGCGGATTCTCTCAGCAGTTATTAGGTGGTGCAGGGACCAAGAGATGCTGCTTGAAGAGAAGTGTTTTAAGTTATTTCCTAAAACGGATTAATGAGCGGGTGAGTCTGATGGAAAGAGAAACAGTTTCCTATCCTGAATGCATAGATAGAAAAGGCCTGTTTGTGGGCATTTTCTTTC
Source organism: Ambystoma mexicanum (assembly GCF_040938575.1). NCBI lineage: Eukaryota > Metazoa > Chordata > Amphibia > Caudata > Ambystomatidae > Ambystoma > Ambystoma mexicanum. The sequence goes on from NC_090933.1 coordinate 108,842,861, forward strand.
TTGCACATGGGGATTTCTAGCCGGGCAAGGTATTGGCTAAACAGTGCTGTGTCAGTCCCTGAACAAATCATGCAAGGGCCTTAAAGACCCAAAGATCGATCGAAGAGTCGGCAACTCCAGGTACTAATGTTCCTGACCTGCACTGAACGCCCTGTCTGGACTAAGAAAACACATTACCTGAGATACGCAGGTCCACAGAGAGACAGGGGAACAACACAAGGGGTGGTTAAGGGTCAGTGTTCTTCACAGAATCCCTGTAACTAAAGTGCTTTAATTAGTATCTTGCCTCATTAACACTGTAAATAGTCAGAATTATAGGTAAATGTACATCTCACCCAGGAGAGAGCTACAGTCTCCGCAGACACCCACGCCAACCTCTCTTGAATCTCGTAAAGTGGAAGTGTAAGGAACCCAAAAACAAAGGCAAGCATGGGTATCTGTAGGATAAGGGAACAGATTCTAGGACCTCCTAATAGTCACAGAATCCTGGCTCCACCAAGCATCTGGACCATTGCTAGCTCTCGCCATCCCACCTGACTATACCATACTCAGGGCTGACAGATCCAATACTCATGGAGGTGGCGTAGCCATTATAGCTAAAACCAACCTACAATTAAGATCATGCCCCCTCGAAGAACTAGAAGGTTACGAAATCCTCTTAGCCAAATTTGCAACCAACCATAAAACTACTATCAACCTTGTGTTGATCTACAGATCACCCAACACCAATAACCATCTAGACGCAGACATACCTCTGCTATTAGACTCGCTCAACAAACCAAATACTAAATGTATTATCCTTGGTGACCTCAATCTAGGCTTTAATGATAGCCAAGACCACGAAGCCCTTCACACTGCCCTTAAAGATATGAAATTCACGCAACTTGTGAATGCCCCAACCCATATAAAGGGCAGAACATTGGATTGGATACTCTCACTCAACGGCACATTAGCTATTGAGTCAATCACACCTCTTGACTGGACAGACCATCATAGTGTACATTTCACCCTTACATGCAATGAAATATGCCCTCCCAAGACTAAGACAATGGATACTTATGAAACACGAAACATTCGTAAACTCACAGCGGAGAACTTAAACCCTATCCTTAGTAAAGCCTTAGCAACTAACTGTCACTAGTGATAACCTACCACAAGTGCCACACCTCCACTATTGATTAATTATCACCACTAACAACTAAAACGCGACATGCCGATAAAAGAACATGTTTCTGGTTCGACGAGCTAGTATCGCTAAGGCGAACCAAACGATCACTTGAAGATAACCACAAAAAAAACAAAAAAACCACTACAGGCTCTGCTAATGCTTTTAATGCTGCAAATAAAATTTACAAAGCGGTAATTATTACTCACAAAGCAAATGCATATAACACACGCATTAGCAATGCCGCCTCAGACTCAAAATAGCTGTTCTCCATTCTCAGAGAGCTGGAAAACCCCCTTGCCAGCCACCACCCCAACCAATACTAGCAAAGAATGGTGCACCGCCATTCAAGATGCATTAGCTTCCAAAATCGATTTGCTGAAGAAAATATCCCTAATAACACAACAAATTCCAATGATAATGATACCCTACTATTCTATTTCACACAAGTGACACGAGCTAGTGACTAATACTATTACCAAACTAAAAGCCTCTAACTGCAAAGGGGATAACTTCCCAGCCCATTTTGTTAAATCATGTGCATCTACCCTCACCCCTATTGTTACTAATTTTGTCAATGCTTCCTTCAACACAAACATGGTCCCAGCCAGTATCAAAGAAGCTTGGGTCACCCCACTTCTAGAAAAACCTACCCTTGACCCGACTGTGCCCACGAATTACCCACCAATAACCATGGTCCCATTCCTGCTTAAGATCATAGATAAAATAGCATACTCACAAATCCAAACCCATTTCAAACAAAACCAGCTCCTGGGAGTCAGACAATCTGGATTCGGGCCTAACCTTTTACGGAAACGGCACTCATTGATATGAAAATTTAGGTGGACACCATCAGAGACTCAGGGAAACTATGTATACTACTGCTGCTAGATTTATCTGCAGCTTTTGACCTTGTAGGTCATAATAAACTATGCACCACCCTAGCTAATGATTTTAGCTTTTCTAAAAACGCGACCCTTTGGGTGAAATCCTTTCTAGCCGAACGCATGGCTAGAGTCTCCATCGGCAAAGATGCTGCTGATCCCATATCAGTCCCCATCGGGATTCCCAAGGACCATGCCTCTCACCAACTCTATATAATGCATATATGAACTTTCTATTTTCAGCATTAGACGACATGGGTGTCATCTACACCAACTTCGCAGATGACACCCAGATCCTCATACCAATCTCAGGGAACGACGACCAGGACACATTGACCATTAACAAAATCTATGCTATCATCCAAAATTGGATGGCTTTGAACAGCCTCTGCCTTAATGATGAGAAAACAGAGATTCTCACTGTGGGATCTCAAACCAAAATAGGTACCCTCCACTCGGATTACTCCTCAATCAACATTGATGGCACATTGATTCCAGTACTTAAACAGGTAAAAACGTTAGGAGTGTACCTAGATGCCAATCTCACCATGGCTAAACACATATCTGCACTCTCGTCATCCACATTTTACACATATAAATGAATTGCCTTAAGCCGCCAATTCCTCACACCCACAAACTGTATTACTTTGGCTAGGGCTCTGATTCTGTCAAAGTTGGACTATTGTAATGCTCTACTACTAGGGACGTCCAACACAAACCTAAGTAAATTACAACTAATGCAGAACAAAGCTCTACGAGCAGGCCCAGCAATAAACAAATCCGACCATATCTACAATATTAGGAGGGAGACCCACTGGCTACCCATTATCTTTAAAACATTATGTGTCACCCACAAATGCCTTGCAAAAAAAGCCCTTATCTACATGCACAACGCCATTAAGAAAAAAACATCCAGCAGAATGCTCAGATCTAACAATAACTCGCTCCTCGTGGTTCCTCGCTACAAATATTTTAGAGCAGGAGGTAATAGCTTCCAATTTTCAGCCCCCAAACATTGGAACTCCCTCCCACTAAACATCATAAATGAGAAATCCTTCTCTGGATTCAAAAAAACTTTAAAAACATGGTTATTTAACCAATTTTAGCAAACGCATACAAAAACCAACCTTAGTGAGCCTCCTTAGGTCTAGTCAGTCCCCTTAGGTTTAGAAAGATGCACACCTATTGGAGGACTGAGTTGTAAATAATTATGTTTCCTGTATTGTTTCATCCTATGCATGTTAAAAGTCTATGCTATTGATTTGTATTGTATTGATTTATAATGTCTATTTTGTAACACTGTCTATTTACAAGTATGTAAGGGAATATTTCCAAAGCAATACTAAAGATGTCTGTAACTACGTCGTGATACCCTAGGGTTTGGGCGTGTAACAAATGCAATAAATAAATAAAATAGGGGCAAATCCTCTACAGCTGAGTAGGGGAAACCATAGAAGGAGAAGCCCATCAGATTGTCAAGCAGATAATCAAGGGAAGGAGATGGCCATCTGACGAGCAAAAGCAGAAGGTGACAGGCACCGAAGAATTAGAAAAAGCGCTGGCAGGGGGCCAATGCACTAGCTGGCGTCACTGGACGCGGGAAATGGGAAAAACGAGCAAATGGAGAGGAAGTGCAAGGCAAAGAGGAGAGGATGGTAGCCTATGGCATCGTGGGAAGTGTAGCAGGGAGGACTGTCCAGAGGCACATAGCACAAGAGACATAAGGAAGCCAAAGCACTGGGAGAGGTAGGAGAGGAAACAAGGAACCAGGAACATTAAAATCTGGAAGCTAAATGCGTAGATCAATCATGAGGAAAGACAACACCTTGGCAAGTGTGGAAGTATGAGCTCTGTGGTCAGTTAGAATCAGGACTCAGACTAGGAGACATAGTTTAAATAGGTCTTTATTCTGGTTAAGTTCAGATAGTATAGTCTTTCTCTAACTCTATAGAGGTTAAATCCCCATACTATCAAAGAAAATCTAAAGCGTGCTCATTGAGACTTCAATAACATAATAATAATGTCCTCTTCCCGGAATACTATTATAACCTGCTCACCTTACCTAGCTCAAAGGAATCATCCAAACAACAACAAAAAACAGGAAAGGGAGACTTCATCCGGGATGGCTGTCGGCTTGTGACCTCATCCCGCCCCCTTTCGTACAGGCCTTTGCCCATAGTTCAAGTATCAAAAACAAAAAAGGCATTTCTTAATGTGCTGGACGGTTGCCCTATGGTATCAGCCAGGTTTTCTCTCAGTTTCTTCACATTCTGGGATTCTTTCAGTCTTTCGCTCCCCTTTCTGGAGTTTTCAGGCCCTCCCTACTCTGGGGCTCTGTTTCTTCTCGCTACCCACTCTAGGGTTTCAATCTTTCTTGTTCCCCACTTTGGGGTTTGGTTTCTTCTCACTCCTCAGTCTGGGGTTTCATTTGTCTTCACTTCAATCATTCACTTTCTCCACTCTGTGATTCGTCTACTTTTCTTTCTCTCTCCCTCGATCACTCGCCTCTCTCTATCATTGAGTGACCGCATACTTGGTTTCCCGTGGCAGTGCCCGTTGGGAGGGCCATTGAGTTTCTACACTGTCTCTGCTGACGCTAAGCCACTTACTTCAATCTTCAACTGGGCACTGCGTCGGTCTTTCCCACAATGGCTTCAGACCATACCAATGGTATATAAGGCGCTATATAAATGCAAAATAACATAACATAACTACACTTTCCTGCAATGTGTCCCATCCCATCACGCTGGCGCTGGGGTTTCTCTGTTCCGCCCCATGACTCCTTTGCCCTGTATCACGCTGTTAAACTCTGCAAAGCCTGCTGAGGCTCCCTGTGATTAGCCGTCGCACGGACACTCCTCCAGTGGGCTGGTTCACTTGTCTGTCCTCATTCTTGGAGGGGGATTGGCATATCTATGGTTAGAAGCCAAGTCAGCCATGAATAAAGGGTGTATATGATTATTACAAAACCTAGGCCCTGCATACCCTAGAATAGAATTAGTATGGGGGGATGACATATACCCCAATCAGGGTCCCTATTCACTAAGGGGACACCACCGTAGAGGGATCCTGCTTGCCCTATTCCCCGAGGGGTAAGAGTAGCAGGCTCACAGGGCTCCACCTTAGCCAAAGGTGTCGATCCCCCAGGATTAGTCACAGCCCTTCTGGTATTTCAAGGATCCCCTACCACAGCTCTAGAAGTCTCTGAACTGCTTCCTGTTTCTTCTGCTAATGCCGTTTGCCATCTTTGAACAGCATTAGCCCTAATTTTCCTATATTTTCTTCTAAAAAAAACAAAAACTTGACCTAATATTCCATAACAGCCATAATCGCTAAGGCTCAGTTATTTTCCTAGGAAACCTGACAGCGCTACACTGGAAGGTGCAGACGGTAAGTCACAGGCACTTCTCCTATAAATTATATATCATCCAGAGAGCCCTTATTTTTTTAACAAAGAGAACACTGGGTTCAGGGGCCTGCCTTTGGCTGAAGGTGCTTGGTGCATCAACCTACACATAACCTACAATCTGCTTCTTTCTCATTTCTCCACTGAACATAGCAGACCTGGGAGTTTTTGATTGCTTTCACTGAGGGGTCCCCAATTCTACCGAACTGCTGTCCATGAACGTGCATAACTGGTTTTCCTGCTATCCGGACTGCCCACTATAGATGCTTTTACAGGGTTGGCAAGATCCAAAGCCCTTCCAACCCTGTTTGCTTTCTTCTTACTCTTTTCCGACTCATGCTTGTTTGATGAAGAGAATAACCTGACTAGAGATTTTCCTTGCATTTTATAAGTACACTTCTTGTGATTGCAACCTACCCTGCCAGGATTGCCATCCTCTTCCCTGGTTGACCATCAGAGGAGGCTAAGGAGATCTCTGGGATTTTGTTGCACAAGCTGCTCCTGAGTTTTCACCATCACCCAGAAGCGCAAACCTGATAAATACACTATTTTTGTGGTATAGTTTTATGCAATAACTTGACTGTATTTTTATAAACTGTCAGATCAACAAGAGCCAATTCGCAAGCAACTGTTGCATTTAGGAAGCAGTAGTTACTGAATAGTGGTAAATACGGAGATTCATTTCTTATCCATGAAAGACTAGAAATGTATGGGTTAGAGGATCAAACCGGTAAGTTATTACGAGGGTCATCAAAAAAAGTGGGGGAAAGGAAAACAATCAGCTACACTGAACATTTTTAAATAACTGATGTTTGAAGCAGCAACATTGAAGGAGATGGGCACTTCACACATTTTCTTTTGCAACAACTTTTATTTGTTTTAAAAGTTTAAAAAGAAATGCACAAAACATCAGATTGATCAGTGGTAGGTAGGGAAATTAATACACCCTCTAGTTGCATGAACCCCTCACCCCAACATGCTCTTGTTGAGCACATGGACAATAAATCCAAGTAGAGGTACAGTGGTATTTAAACTGTATTTATTGATTTTTATAACATAAACCAACACATAACTTAACACCACTTCCAACGTGCCCTCCAACCACTGTTTCGCCTCTTCCCACGCACCCAGCATCGCGGCCCTCATCTTCATGTAGGTCTGAGAGATCAGTTTCCTTTCTCCCTGGGCCTCCATTACCTCATGCAGATGCTGGAAGGCAGGTGGCTGCTGCAGGAACATCGGGAAGAAAGCCTTAAACTTTTTCTGAATCCTAAAATGGAGAAATACATCAAGGGAAGACATCTCTCTCCCCCTTTAAAATCATCCAGGCTCAGGAATGAATTGCTCACGTAGAGGTCTCCCATCCGCACAAATACCACTTTATCCACCAGGGCTGTATACGCCCGTTCATTAGTAATTCCCACCTAGTGGATAAACTTAACTAGCAGGGCTGGAGAATACAGCATTTCCACCCCAATGGTCCCCACCATTCTCTGAAATGCCTCACATGTGCTGGCTACTACCCCGGTACCGCCTCTGCCTCTGCTTGTCCCCGCCTCTGACACCAAGAATCTCTGTACGCACCAGATGCGTGCTGCTAGTGACCTCTCGTTTTGCACACGAGGCCTACTGGGTCTCTGCTCTTACTAAAAGGATAGAAAGTGGGCTTGCGCTGCCCAGAAGTAGTGTTCAAAATCCAGGAGTGTCAGACACCCCCAGATATGAGTGCATGAGCACCTCCCAGCGCACCCTCTTTCCCTGCCCACAGCAGTCCCTGCAGCATCCACTACAGTCTATTAAAGAAGCATTTTGGGGAGAATGATTGGCAGATTCTGGAACAGGTATTGAAATGTAGGTAATCCCGCCATGTTAATAATCACAACTCGTCCCATTAGGGAAAGTGGGAGATTCTTCCATCTGTCTATCTGCTCCTGTAACCTGTGGTCACCCCTACCATAGTTTTCCCTAAATAAGACCTCGGGATCTCGTAACATCTCTATGCCCAGATACCTTCCATGAACCAACTCCCACCTAAACACGTAGTCATCACCATCACACGGGTAGTATAGCTCTGTGGCAATGTGCTCGTCTTGGAAGCAAGATGACACAGAGCAACACAGGTTCGAATTCCGGGTCTGCACTTAGAAACCTCTTCGGTATTAAGCGTGTTATAAAAAAACATTTATAAATAAAAGGGCTCTACTCTGGCTGTGAGAGGGAATATCACCGATTTGTAATAATAATTTTTTATCCAGACAGATTGCCAAACTGAATTATCTGCCTCATGACAGGGTTAAGGTTTTCTCCAGGGCTATATTGTCTGCATAAACTTTAAAGGGAGAGGATGTGTGTGTGTAGAGCTGAATGCCCCTTTCGAGGTGCCATTCCTTCAATGCCATGGTCAACGGTTCGATAGCAAGCGCAAATAGGAGCGGCGGGGGGGGGGGGTTCAGCCTTGATGCATCCCTCTCCCAATCGGTGTGGATGCCGACCGCTCCCCGGCTATCCATGCAGTGGGGGAGCTGTACAATAAGGTTACATACTACAGAAACCTGCACCCCAAGCCCATCCCCCGGAGTGTGCAGAATGTGGATGCCCACTCAACCAAATCGCACGCCTTCTCAGTGTCCAGGAGGACTGAAATGGCTAGTACGTCCTGGTCTATCCCCTCAAGAAGGCCAAAGAATCTTTGCAAGCCATAAGTGGTATTCCTCCCCGGAATAAACCCTGACGGATCCGCCAAGACAAAATTGCACATGAGGCGAAGGAGCTTATTCACCAACAATGTGGCCAGTGTTTTATTATCCAAATTAATTAGGGATATAGGCCTGTATGAGGAGCAGTTCTCGGCAGGTTCCCCTCCTTGTGCAGGATCGTTATTGTGACTTCACGCAATGTAACTAGTAGGGTGCCCTGCAGCACCGCCTCCTGCTACACCTGGAGTAGATACCATATGACTGTAGGCCTTGTAAAATTCACCTTTGAGGGAGTCTGGACCCAGAGATTTAGTCCCCACTAGCCCCTTGATAACCCACAGGATTCTGGCTATCATTAAGTCCTTATCCAGGTGTTTCTGCTGCTCTGGTGACAACCAGTATAGGCCTGACTACCCCAGATACTTCTCAATATTATCCTCTGACTGCGTCTGCTTAGACAAGTATAGGGCACTATAGTACTCCCAGAATAGCTCTCCAATATCCACGGTCGGATATACACACTCCCCCCGGGAATTTTTCACATCGTCTACTTGGGTCGGTCACCGCTCCGCTGGCAGGAGACGTCCCAAAAGTGCCCTAGCCTTCTGGCCCTCCCCGTAATGTTGGACCTGGGCTAATGAATGCATGTAGCGAACCTCTAGCAGCGTGTTTGCCTGGAACGTGTCAAGCTCTTTCCTAATGTCCGCCAACACCACGTCTTCGCCCCGATCCTGATATAAACTCTCTACGTCTTTCAGTTTGTTTTCAATGGCCTCTAAGTCGATCTTTATCTGTCTCAGTATCCCTGCCTCTTTCCCCAGACACATGCCCCGGTCACAACACTTGAAGGCTTCCCACAGAACCCCGGGGGATTTCACTGTGCCACTGTTAGTGGAAAAAAGACCTGAATGTCTGCATGCAGTTCGTCATCTGCCTTAAACCACCAATTTACCTCCTTCACAGCCAGCCCTGGAAGGCGGTACTGCAATGTCAACGGCGAGTGATCCGAGAGTGTCCTTGGTAAGATGTTGCAGGACCCTAGGTGCACACCTGAATGGTGTACCCATGAGTGGAATGTTTAGTCCCCCAAAGTGGCATGATGCGTCTGCCATACATCTATCAGCCCATATATTGCGCAAATGTCCTGGACCAGCTAGCCTTGGATTGACGATGGGCCCCATTATTGGACCTGTCCAGGCCCTCTTCTAAAACTGTATTAATATCTCCCCTCCGGAGAGTCCGCCGCCTGCTATAGATAGGGCGCCGCCAAATCAACTCAGGTCATTCAAATTGGTTACATACATGTTTAGGAGAGAGACCTCCTGCCCTTCAATGTGTCGGGTAAGCAGAAGCGCCCGGTCTTCCAAGTCATTGGTCACTTCTAAAGGGCAAAACCTAAGGGACCTATGGATCAGTATAGCCACCCCCCTTGCATAAGCAGAGTAAGATTCAAAATGATCTATGGCACCCCATTGCACCTCCCACTTGCTTTCATCCTGCGCCGTCGAGTGACTCCTGAAGAAATGCCGCTTTTATATCATGTTGCCTCATATATAGGGGAACTTTCCTAACCTTAGCGGGGCGATTGTCCCCCTCTGTATATTCCAGGGGATCATCTTGAAACTCTTCACCTTATCCTTCCCTCCTCCCCCGCAACAACCCCACTGCCCGGAGCCATTCATGGTGTTGTAGCGTCGATCTCTGCCTCAGTTGAGTAGTCGACCCTGTACCAACCATCTGATCCACCACCGTAATACCCTATTGGTAGTTTTAAACGAGCGGAAACTCCGAAAAACATAAACATCCCCCCTATACCGTTCCCCAGACCCTCCCACCCTGCAGAAAACCCACCTGACTCGTTTCGGACATCCTCGTCCCATCCCCCTCCCCCCTTCCCAGTTTAAGTTGGTGAAGCACACACGGGGCCTTGCGCCTACACCCAGCCAGGATCATAGTAAGCAACGATCGCTCCTGGCACTGAGCAACCCACCAAGATGGGTCTCTGCAGGGCACCCCTCTCCAAAAGGTACCTTCATACCAGGCAACCATCAGGATTTGCCATTTGTCAGGCCTACGACCACTGGACCGGACGGTGCACCACACCTAGTAGTTCGAGCAGCGTCTGCCCCTCTCAGGAGACGAACAGGATGAATCCATGCTCCAGCACCATATGTAGTGCCCCCCAGGCCCACAGAACAGCACCAAAGCTCCTCACCACCCTCAAGTGTACATCGCTGTACCGTCCTCACATGCAGTCCACGGCTAATGCCTCCCCCCTCTGTAGCCTCAGGTCTTTTTTTGGGAAGGCCCGACTAACTCATGATCAGAACTACGAGGAGACCGGTCTCCTTCCGGCCCCCTCTTTGGAAGTCCATCCAAAAACCTACTGGCCTCCTAGAGGGCTCCAAAAAAGTGTGCCTTCCTGGCATATTGCATCCTGATCTTAGGATGTTAGGTAAGAATTGATGTAGTAACACTGTGTGAGACTACACAACACTTATCGGCATGGTACTAGGTAACGCATCTTTTGGAATAGGTCTGTACTACACAAGTTGGTAGAGTGACTGAGCAGCCAGGCCTATCTCAATAGTGGTAAATGTGAGCTGTAAAGCTGTAGCAATGACATTTGTATTAACAAGTAACCAAGTAACACTTATACTCAAGGTTGCGGTTATAAATAGTTATTTAACATCCATTTTTAAATAAACATTCTTTAAAAAGAGCAATGTATGTAGCAATCAAATATACTTTAAAATACTTTTCAGGATCACCACAAGTTAGTGGATTCTCTTTGGATATGCTCTTTACACAATTCCTACACCCGAAGTTGACTTCCTTCACAAGGACAGTAATGGCATTTATATATCACCAGTTATACTTTGCAGAATCTGAGGTTGCAGAAGGAAAGTTTAAAGAAAGGAAAAAAGGTTAAACAGGTTCTCAGGTCATGTGATTATACTTAAATCTTCCAATGAAGTCTAGACAAGCCTTTCCCAGCCATAACACTCTAAAACAAGTTACAATCTATGAGGGACAGAAATATGAAAGTCAATGGACTAGAAGAGTCTTCAGGGAGCCAGGACAGCCAAAGTCATTTGGAACACAGTCTATTAAGTTGAGGCTCTTCTTAGATAATAAAAGTCTTAGTAGGGTCACAAGCTGTGAAGCCTCTGAAAGGAGATCTGGAAATAAATTCTCAAAAACAGCCAATGGCTTTTTTCGGTTCAGCAGCACTTTGTGGTTTCATCGCTCGGTAAACAGAACTAACACCGATCTCGGATACCGGTTGGGCTTCCTTCACTCCTTGGGTCCTGCACTCTGATGAGGGAACTCGAGCATGGGTTGTCCTGCTTCTGGAGGGTCCTTATGAGACTCCTGGAGCTTGTGGACGGATTTCAGACGTTGCACTCTACTACAGATTTATCGACCCCGGCACTCGGTTCCTGCAGCAGCAAAGAAGTACAGCCAGTTGGGGAAGATGGTCCAGTGGAGATCGTCTCAGGGTTAGTTGGTCCCAGTAACCCAAGGAAAAAAGTCTGTCATGCCACGGGCTCTGGGGAGCCGCTGGAGACTATGGAACACTTGGCGATAGCGGCGCCATTAGGATGTCCCGGGTTTTTCTCTCGACTTCCTGGTTGCCGTTCTAGTCTTTTTCTTCTGTCTCTCTATTTTCCTATGTAAGCCCCACCCCCTGTCGGGGCCGGCGCGTTGCAACTTTGTCAGTACGCTCTGTTGCTTGCTCCCGTGCTTTCGCTTTGCACCAAGCCTGTGCTATTTTCCTCTTGTATTCCGTTCTCCTCCCTTCCCTCCTGTCCCTTCTCCTTCTCCCCTCGGCGCCCCGCCGCCACCTTTGCTTTCCTTTTTTCCCCTGGCCTCCCACTCGCCTTTGCTGCTCCAGTGAGTCCCGTCTCGCAGGTGCTTGGATTTCCCTCCTCTCCTGCTACGGAACTCTTACCTTCCAGTGCTGGACCTGCTGCTCCATCTTCTCGTGCTATTCCCTTCCTGTGTGTTTTCTTCGGACATTCTCCCTTCCGGTCCTGAGCTGACCAGTCCTCTCTACCACACTCATTCTGACGCTGTGCAGTTACACTGCTGTTTTTTCCAATTGACTTTTCACCCGGACCGGCCAAGGCATTTCTGCAGTCTTCAGTTGTTACCATCACCAAGAGGGTTTTTTTGAGAAGTTTTGCTATTATGGAATGGGGTGCGGGGTGTCCCCGGTATAGGGCGCAATGCTGGGATCCTCTGGGCTTGCTCCACAATGAACAATGGCGAGAGTTCTTCCTTCCTGAAGACTGGCACACACAGATTTTGAGCAAAGTCATCAATGCTGCCCATCCCCTGCTGCTCCCAGACCCCCACCAAGCATATGTTATTACGTCTCACCCTGCCCGCTAGGCCCTCACTTTTAGCCATAATAACCTTTACTGCCATTTCCAGGGCTACCAGTCTGTACGGGAGCGTTGCTGCTGCGTCCTATAGGCCAGAAATTCTATTCTCTGCTTCATCAAGTCTAGCCCCGTGCTTATCGAGCTGTAGTTGTATCAGCTCACCTTAGTGTCGAGGGCATCTAGTTTGGTATCTAGTTTCCCTATACCTTCCTTGAGGTGCAGAAGGATTTCCCTCATGTCCAGGTCTGCCCATGATCGCACCTGCTGCACCTTTGGCCCCCCAGGAGGGGTGGTGTGCTCCTCCGACACCTTGGACTTCTTCCCAGCCTGCTGCCCTTCAAAGGCCAGGGTGCACTGAATGTTGTCATCTTTCACCATCTTGGCACCCCGGTTCCCCTTCAGAGCCACTCAAGCACTGCCTCGAGATGCCACCACTTGCCTCTGCTGCTCTGTACTAGCCAGGTGTACTGAGGCACCACGGGGTGTCCACAACCTGGGCCACTCCGGGGCCTCTTTCAAGTTGTGCCCCCTCTGGCTGGAGCACCCCCTTCCTCTTGGTCCCGGTTGGCAGGCCCTCAGGTAGTTGCTCTCTCTCTTCTGCAGACCCCGAACTCCCTCAAAGCCTTAGCGGGCATCCGCCCCCTTGTGCCTTTGAGTGGTCAGCTCCCCCTTTCACCTCACAACATAGGCACCTTCCTGATACCATGAGCTCACCCAGACTCGCCGAGGCCACTGGCCGGGATGTTACCATGCATGCCATAAAGTCAAAAAGCCAAGGGCACACAGAGAAGCAAGCGTATATACACACCATATCACATTCGGTGACATGGGTAGAGAGTATTTTGACCGCCATCACATCAGAATTCATAGAACACATATTATTCAACTGTATTTGATGGGTACTTCAGAATCGATGGACAGATTTGTGCTCAAGTGGAGGATAGGCATATTGCATATTGTCTGATAGTTGAGAGGTTACTGTAAAATCATTCACCCGTAACAATAAGGAGTCTACTGAAATCCACAGCTAAGCCTGGGAGAAGAGGGAAATTTAAGGAAAATTACTAACTGATTTAGTATTCCAAGTCTACTTTAAATACATACAGAGGATAGCTCAAGGGCAACATGCTCGCCTTGGAAGCAAGACGACACAGAGCAACACAGGTTTGATCCCCGGGTCTGCGCTTAGAAACCGCTGGGTATTAAGCTTGTTATAAATAAACAATCATATCATACATTAATACCCTCCCTTTTGGGGGCAAACCATACTGGTGAGGGAGTGATATCGAAAGATATCCCAACTGAACCCATAAAGGTGCAAGGTCCATCTGCAGAAATAAAATACTTCTTTGTACCTTCACTAGGGCAATTCTTGCAAGCATCTTTGTATCAAGCTCTCCTGCCTAATCTCCCATAACAGATATTGATGTCAATGACTTCACATGGTCTTGATCACTTTCCCTCCATCCCCTGTTTGACTGTTTGGTTGCCCTCTTAAGTTCAGATAGTGTCAGGCTTACTGTCCTAGGCCAGGGATTTCTATTGCATGGGGAACTATTTTTGCAGGAAAGTCCAATCCAGCCATCTCAGTAATGAAGACATAATGTCCCTGTAAACCAGGGTCTGTAACATTTGTCTCTCCAGATAAGTTGGACTACAACTCCCATCCGCCTTAGCCATCATAGTCAACGGTGAGGGCGGGTGGGAGTAGTAGTCTAAAACATCTGGAGAGCTGCAGGTTGCAGACGCCTGCTTAAACCAATCCCAGCAGTGATGCAACCTTGCTGCGCCTCATACTTAATGTCAGGTGGAAAATTGCTGCCTTCAACTTTTGCCTCTGAAAAAGAAAAAAACATAGTTCCAGGTAAAATTGCTGCCATGGATGCTGCTAGATTTACTCCTAGGCTAGGAACTGCTTCAAAATGAGAACCTGCAGAATGTTGAAACTAAATCAATGTATCAATTTTGTAATGTGTGTGGCACGTCAGAAGAAGGACACAAACACTGATCCTCCACATCACTGAGAATTTTATTAAATTAAAGAAATGCCTATCTTACCCTATGCTATGGAATTCCACAGCAAACAAAACTAAGGTACTCGTCCGTCATCAGTGAGAGTCCAAATAAGAATCTGTCCAGAGTCCAAACTAACCTATCCTAACCCTACCACTATTATAACAACTAAGACCAGGAGAATGTCTCCATTCTTCTGAACACTGGAGTTTCCAGACAGTTCACTTCAGTAGTGGATTCTTAAGTAGTTCCGGGTAACTCTTTATCAGTTCATACAGTTTATTTCCTCTCTCATATAGTGATTCTCCTTTTCTTTTTTGTTCTTCTCTTGGTTTATCTCATTTGTAGTCATCCTTTTATTCTTCCAAGGTAACTTTATCTGTTGTTCAGGGCTCTCCCCTCTGGATATCTTCTCCCATCTGGATATCTTCTTGCCTCTGGATGTCTGACCCTTTTCATACAGTTAGCAATTTCTTAGTCCCTTTTGGATTTTACCCTTTTTTATCTTTCCAGTTTCTCTTCAACGTTTCCTTTCTTAAGGTGTCTCTCTTCTACAATTAGACCTTCTTAGTCTGTTTGTGTTGTATGCAGAACATTCTGAGTTTAGAATTATTTCCCTATGTTATTTTGACTGGGACAAAGATGAGGGCCCCAATAATGATTCTCATTCACTTCATTCAGGTCCAATTCTGATTCTCTTTTACTTCCTTCAATCTCAATGGTTGATTTCTATTGAAACCAGTATGAGTGTTTCAATAATGATTCTTTTTCACTTCATTCAAGGTCAACACTTTATCTCGCGTGGGACAAGTGTAAGTGTCCAGTAATGATTCTTTTTCACCTTATGTGCTATCAATATCTTATTTCTACTGGGATGAGTATGAGTATCTTTCACTTCCTTCAATAGGAATACTTTCTCTAGACCGGGAGGAGTATGAGCGTTCCAATAAAGATTCTCTTTCACTTCACTCAATTTGAATACTTTATTTTGACTGGGACAAGTATGAACGTTCGAATATTGATTATTTTTTACTTAATTTCATATTAATGCTTTATTTCGATTATGACGAGTATGAGTGTGTGAATAATGATTTCTAGCCCCCCACCAGGTCTCCCATGTTCCCAGTTACCCATTGTATCCAGAGAGAACGTCACCAGGTTTATGGTTTGGCTGGTACTTTCCCTCTCGACTTCCTGTGACTTCTCGATTGCTTTCCTCGCATTTTGCTGTCCATGCAAAGTCTCCGACTTCTTGCTCATCAGTTATTTGAGCTTCAACTTAGGCAGAGCGGACTCAGTGTTATTTGCGGGACCTGTGGTCCACCACACTTTGGTTGTGGTTACATCACTACTCTGTTCCTCTTTGGGATACAGATACCTTGTGTCAGCATTAGTTTCTCTCACTTCTCGGATTCCCTCACGTTGGGTATTCAATTTGGTAGTTTCCTCTTTCTTCACCACGGGATGCTGCACGTCCACTCTTGCCTGCTTACAAGCCAGCAAGCAAGCAACTTTGTATCTCGCGAGCATCCTCTCTCTCGGTCCAGCCTCCTCCCCTTCTCTTTATGGCGTAGTCGTGGGATTACCCAAGCGGAATCTAATTTTCCTTCTTCTCGGTTTGTTTCACATTCTCTATTCCTCTATGGATCTTCTTCGTCTAAGTAAAAAGGGGTTTGTTTCTATTTTAAAGGAGTAGACAAAGCCTCTGGACAACAGTGACACATTTTGGTGGTTTCTTCCCACTTTTCTTTCCTGGAAGTGCTTGAAGATGTATTACTGGAAGGTTTCTTAGGGAGTTCCTCACAGGAACGAAGTCCTTGTCCCCAAAGGGGAGTCTATATTCCATGAGGTCCCACTTAGCTCGATCCCTAGAGAGGGTGCTGCAGAGCGGGTTCACCTCCCTAGCCTCATAGGGTGGGCTCCCCCTTGAAGAGATGGGACAAATTCCCGAGATCATCACACGTGCCATAGAACAGTACCATATAAAATCTTTGCTGATATTTTATCTTTTTTTATAGTGCCAATTGACTTTCTATCCAGTGTTGAAATGAAACAAGTGTATGGCAACCAAAGCTATTCCAGACATCTATTTCGTTAGACGCTATGTTAGTGGTGGTGTATATGCAAATAAGAGAAATCATTTCCCTGCTGTGATTGAGTGTGACAAACGTTTCTGTAATCCAGGTATATAATTTGTCCAGAAAGGTTTTTAGATGTAGGATGCCCTGCATGGATTAAGTTCTTAAGTAAAGCTGAATGTCATTGGCACACTGGCTGATGGGGACCC
Organism: Ambystoma mexicanum; assembly: GCF_040938575.1. Classification (NCBI taxonomy): domain Eukaryota; kingdom Metazoa; phylum Chordata; class Amphibia; order Caudata; family Ambystomatidae; genus Ambystoma; species Ambystoma mexicanum. The sequence goes on from NC_090933.1 coordinate 108,859,703, forward strand.
TCCTGTTCTCCATCTAGAGGTCGAGAGGTTACAAGTGCAGGTTGTACAACATGGGAGAACGGACAGATTGCTGAGGGACCCCACAGGACGTTTTAATAAACTGGAATTTTGCAACCCCAATCTTGACAAGATGGTGCGAGTCATTGAGTAAGAAGGAAAATCACCCAGTGCCTTATTTCTGACGCCCACTTTTGACTCTGGGGTTCTGGTAGGATTATGATGGTCAATCAAATTGAAGGCTGTTGAGATTAGGAATGATGGGGAGGCTGGAGACCCTGCCATTCAGTGTGCAATCTAGGTCAAGAGTGCAGTTGACTTTTAATGGGAGCAAACATGCAAGGTAATTCTTTTTTAAAACACTAATTGCATGCAAGGGACCACCAATGCTTAAGCGTACGTGTCGCTGGTCCCCCCTGTATGCAATTTGTATTACTCTCAAAGCAGAGTGTAAAATTGCATTTTAAAGAAAGGCAAACTCACCTTAAATAGTCACTTTTACTCCCCACTTTGAGAGATATAGAACTACACCTGCAAATATACTTTGCAGCTGGTGTTGTTTTATAATGGATTCCAATGGAATCTGCCTGCTCATAAGCAGGTGCTAATGTGAGGCGTATTCCATTGGAAGCCATTTTTGTTATGCCTGCTCCGCTTTGCTGGCCGCCTATGTCTCAGAACGGCTGCAAAAAGAGCTGGAGAAGATAATGAAAGCGTAAAAGCACATTTCCACACCGCTGATTTTAAAATGGCCTCCATAATGTTTAACTATATTTTTATTGCCATCTTCACTTTCCTTTCTGTTAGCTAGTAAAAGCAAGAGTGACTTTGTGTTTGTCTCCAGGTCAACACTTTTGTTTAAATGGGTATGCGTAGTTCATGCAAATTTCCGTTGCTAAAGGTTTAACTGACAAGAGAATTCTTATCTGTGCATCACCACAGAGTGGTACATGAGTATGTGCCATGTTTACCTGAATGAAAGAGGTTTTGTTTAGGTACAGAAAGTCCTTCAGGAGGCAACTACAACTCCCATTATCGCTCATCATTAACTATGGCTACTTGGGATGCTGGGAGTTGTAGTACAAAACATCTTGAGAGCTAATGGTTGGAGACCCCTAACTAATATCACACATTATTCTTTTGAGAAAATGTTTTGTTGTAATTGTTTTTTCTAAACATTTGAACCTTTAAAAATGCTTTTTATATCCCTGTGTATTTCAACCATTCCATGCTACTGGTTGGTGGCCTTGCAATTTCTACAGTACCCAGTTCCTGTCCAGTTGCACCTGCATTTTAAAATGGCCTACATAATGTTTACCTATATTATGGTAATGAGGCACCTGTCAAACAAGCGCTGGCTTTAAAATTGCAGTAGACCTGGAATGGGTGTTTGGCATTGACAAAGTAGCTTTGGTTTGCCGCACTCTCAAGACACATTCCACCCCCATTATTGGCCTATAAGCCTCGACCCTCTACCAAGAACGTCATGGACATTGGCTCCTACCCTAGGTCATGTCACTGTCTTTTTCTGACTGCTAGAATTATACTGACACGAGTGATTTCGGATACCAGCGCATATATTTCTCTCGTTTGCGATCTGCCCCACTTTGTGCTTTGATCTATGTTGCCCTTACTCAATAGAAGTGTTTCACAGGTAAACTGCTGCTATGAACCCTTTGTTCATATTTCAGGATGCACAGTATTTATATCAAGCAACAATCTCAATCTCCTTGACTTACAGTTGTATCACTTTATTTCGGCATTTTCCCTATCTTATTATGGAACTGGTGCTTTAGTCAATTTATGGTGTAAATAAACTATAGATAAAGTCACTGAGCAACCCAGCACAAGCTAACGTAGAACTTTCCAGGGTACTGAGGACAATGGTTTAGCATCGAAACTGAATCAGTTCCGAGGCTACCTCATTTTGGTACATGAAAAGCGAGAAAGTGGGTATCTGGTCATTGCATTGAAAGCAATACCATTGAATGCCTTTCCATCGAAAAAAAGCATCAGATGCATGTTTTTTAAAGTCAAAGGGGTTAGTTTAATTTTAATGGGTTTTAAAGGGTAAAAAACGGAGGCTTAAGGGGATGACCCCCCCATTAAAGAAGAAAAAATGCATTTGATGCAATTTTTTCGATGGAATGGTCCATCGATGGTAATAATTCGATGCAATTACCATAAACCAAGAAAGTGAGTATACAACTACAGAACACATTCCTGATCCGGCAACCCATTAACGGGATCACTCTAGTAACATGCACCTGCTAATGCCAGTAATAGTGTGGTTGCATTTAAGGAAACGCTACAGAGGTCCTGGATGGCAGAGTGCAGGTAAAACAAGCAGAAGGCCAGGAAGCGGTTTTATCCTGACTTTTTGCTCAGTTTTCCTGCTCTATCAGCCGGATAACCAACATTCAGCTGAACCAATATATTTATTTATTCTGCACGATTGGTCCTCCCACCTCTCCCAATTGTTACCAGATGCTCCAGATTTTACTGTATTTGGCATTACAGCATCAGATGTGCCCACTTCCAGGGCAGCTTATAAAGTGATTGTTCCACAAAAAAGGCCCTTTAATTAAGCAATAGGCCCCAAGCAGGGGGGCATTACCACTCCAGGTAATGCCCCAGGGCCCATAGTTACTGGCCCGAGCAAAGCTACTAGTCCCTTCTCCCTTTCCATGGCAGCCATTCAGAAAATAGGGAAAATGCAACCAAGAAAATGGCTGCCATGGAAAGGAGAGAAGGGACTCAGTGTAGTCTCTTCTTCCTTTCCATGACGGCCTGTCACAGATCGGGAGTGGACGCGCTGGGGACAGAAGTGTTACCAGCACGTCCGCTCCCGAAATGGACAAAAAAGAAGGTAAGTGGAGTTGGGAGGGCGAGAAGGGGATTCTTTGGATTGGAAGGTGCGGGGGGAGGGAACAACACTTACCTCGATCCCTGGCAGGGGAAGATGGCAGGCTCCAGCCATGTGGTGGCTCGGAGCAGGGATTACGCCCCGGCGATGGCCAATGAGATTGCATGTACTAATAATAAATATACATTTGGAATAAACAGTATACCACCAGAAGACGTTACCATAAGTGCACAGTAAAGCAACTATGAGAGGGAATCCGTTTCCATTACCTGATTGGGTCAATTCTGGATTTCCGCCTTTGCCGCTCGTTTTCTGGAACTCCATGCCACTGGAATGTCAGGCGCCAGTCAAATCCCCCAATCATGGGCTCGCCCGTCTGCATGTAGAACTCAAATGAGTTCCAGTCAATAGTGTCAATGACAGGACACACAATAGCAGTCTCATTTTCACCAATCCTGTAAAAAAGCAAAAAATAATAACAATGAAACAGTTACTATTGCAGAATTGAAATGCCACGTGGGTATAGTGCTATTATTTGCCCCGTTGTAAATTGGTTTATTCTTAAACCTTACACAAACTACAAACATATAAAAAAACACACATAATATAGGTGGACTAACAAAGAAGAAATGATGATTGCTTTGGGGAGGGATCCTGCTTCCTGATGGGATACCATTGTAACACTGTCACTTTAAGTCCGATCTCTGACGTTCATTAGATAGAGGATGCTTATCTGGTCAAGAAGGCAAAGGAAATCCTTACTGAGGAAATCTTCGGGAAAATCCCAAGTCCTTGTGCACCAAATTCACCCAGGATTTCAGGATATCCAGAAAATATAAATTTAAATGCAATATATCTAAAAGGGAATTATTTATAAGTGAGTGGTTATCGGGAACACTTGACATGACAGGGCTCTCGACGATTAGAGGTCGACAGCCCATAGGCCTGGCTTTTAACAAAGTGCATCAAAACCGTTCTTCTTGAGGAAAGCTCTCGCTAGGTGAGTAATCAGAATGTCTTCATTGAGCAATCATGCCTTTCCAAGATGAGTTCCTGTAGTGTTTGTACCTTTACTAGGAAGATCAAGGATTTCAGAATAGGGGAACGGGTGTGGACCTTATCCCATCTTACTAACTGCAAAACCAAAAATTGAGTTTACTGCATTGAGTGTCCCTGCGGATTAAAATATATCGGACAAACAAGCATAGCAGCACATATTAGAATTGCGGAACATCGTTCCCGTATTAGATGCAATATTTTGACGGCTCCACTTGTCAATCACTATATGACTTTGAAACATTCACCAAATGACATGATATGGTGGGTATTAGAAACGGTCAGAAACTCTGTCAACACACATAAAAGCCTGTTGGAGAAAGAGGCACGTTGGATTTTCCGACTAGGCACTCATACTCATGGACTAAATGAGGAATTCATTCCACCATTGTAACTCTCAACACTCTTAAGCCACATTGCCCTAACTTGGCAAGTGTGGTAGGCACTCTCCAAAATCCTTTAAGTCAGTCCTGGATTTTTCGGCTTTCTGTTTTGAATCTGTAGTCCCTTTTCCTGCATCTACTTGCTTTCGTTTTTCTTTTCAATTGCTTCATACTTTATTTTTCAATCTATTTTTGTGTATCATTTCTACATACACTTCAGTTAGTAGTGCATAAATGTCTTTTAACACGCTCGTAGGTTTTTCTCCTTTTTTCTCTTTCTTTCAATTTCATTTAACAACACGTGATTCATTCATTTTAAACCAACTTTCACGTTATGTGAAGTACTGTGTCTGAGTTTCAGTTTTATTCTTACTTGCGCATCATCGTAGGTCCTTATCCCTTTGACAATACACGTTTGTGTCATTTTTTATTGATACTCACGTTATGCGTATTATTCAGCTCTACGTGGATGCATGGGCCCATTTATATTCATGGGTTTCCTTTACATTTATTTGTCCATGGAGCTTGCTGCCTCAGATGTTCGTGTGGACGAGTTCCCCTTTACGGGGTTTCTGTCGGCACTCCTAATAAGCCTGCACTGCTCCGGCAAGAGACACCACGTCACCAACAGGGTGTGTCCTGTTTACCGCTTTCGGGTTGGCTGAGCCCCGCGTGCATCGCACGCAAGGGGGTGTGTTGGGCCTTGCCCAATAGGGCTGTTTAACAACGGCTTCAAAGCTCTGAGCATTTGCTCATACGGAGGAAGTCACTACGCCCTCGCCAGTATATTTACACGAAGTGACGGCTACAGTCTTATGCTGCCAGACCTTCGTTGGAGTATTCGATACGCAGTGTCTAACGCCTCCATTGTTGAGGGTAAGTGAATGGGCCTCTATTTTGGTTAGTCAGTCACTTTAGTGCTTTCACAAGCACTTGCAATCCCTAGGCTTTATGGACAATAAAAGTGGTAATTGAACAGGGTTTGTTTCATGCCTCCCGGCTAGATTTAGAATCAACGTGCATACACCTGTTAAATTGCATTTGCATTGCATCTAAGCACGAACTGAAAGGGATGTTGTATTCTCTCTAGCAGGTGTTCATTTTCATTTTTGTTTCCAACATGGAAAACAATCAGTGTCTACGGATGGGGCACTCTTAATTTGCATTCTGAGGAAGCATTTCCTGGCATTCTACTTTTTCAGCGAATATTTTGTAAAAAACTTGACCAAAGTAAGCCATTATTTTCCTTTACTCTTTTCTAATTTTCCTTTTTTGTGGTTGACCCAATGACGCACCACCTTAATAATAAACCCTCTTGATTCAGCCCTCTTTTCTTCTTTCCCTTTTCTTTTTCTTTTCTTTGTTTCTTTTCTTTATGCTGGGTGATTATTAGGAGACATTACACCCCCTGTGGATGGACCTGGCACTCTAAAAACTTCAGGACTTCTTTTTCTTCCAGAGTGGAAGACTCTGTTCAAAACCAGGTATACATAGGCCTGTATCTATACACCTTGTTAGGAAGTTGAAATATTTATCAATACAAATTGATCTACAAGTTTCTCTGACTTGGAGTGTGTATCTTTGGTCCCTCCATGGGCACGGTTGCCCATGCTTGACACCGAGGTGACTGACGCCTAGAAACCCTGTCTTGAAGAATTTTCCCCCCCTCATTTATTTTGGGTAAGGTTCCTCTTCAGGACAGAATTACTGAGTAGTCTCTAGAAAATAATTCTTTTTAGTAACAATTGTTCAGATAATTTGGCAATCTGAGATTTTCATTTAAGAAATATATGGAAAGTTAAAACCCCCTCTTTTTCTTGCAATTTGCACTGATTTGTGTCTGCTTCCCTGCAGGGATTATCATTATTGACTCTGCCCTGAGGAAGGCGTCTCTATAACACCAGTGGCCTTACAGGAGGCTCGCCGAAACGTAAATGTGGGATTCTTTCCAGCTGGAACATCAAAATGGTTCCCAGCATTATTTCTTCGAATTCCTCTTTTCTATTTGACCATTGTGAAAAGTTTACGTTGGCAGACCTGTGAATTTACACTTTTGCATAAACAAGGCATATATGTATAAGTGATTTCACACTTTTGCTTAAACAAAATTGCACTGAAGGTTTTTCCCTTTTATATATATTTTTTGTCTTTATTTAAATGTTAAATTATGGCAAATTTGTTATTGTACACCCAGACTTATATGCTCTGGAATGTTTATTTCTCACTGTAAATTTTATGTCACTTCAATATCATAATTCTTCTTGTTTATTTTTTGTAAAATAAAAAAATGGGAGAAAAAAAACCCTTTCTTTTTGGTATTATATTTCTATTTTGATTATCTCCGTTTGTTTCAGGTTAAAATAATTAGGATATCTTTTATTGGATACCATGTAAATTAGGACTACGGTCTATCAATTTATTATTTCCTACAGCCTTTGAATTTCTTTGTGTGACTTTCCAAGATGAATTGACAGCCCCAAGAAGTCATAAGAAGGTTGATCAAAAAATTGGCAGATTTTGCCCTGGGTAGACTGTCTTCATAATAGCAGATGGGCACACGGAGGCAATTGAGCTAGAGTGGGCCCCCCCGCTCATCATCCATCAGTTGGGTTGGCCAGAGGCTTTGAAAGCTATTTTGTCCGAGCCAGCAGGAGCTTCAAAATGGAACCGCTGTGCATACATAATGGACAGTACAAGCTGCCTGGTGGTAGAACGGTGTAGCTCTGGGTAGTCCGTAGCACGCACTTTGTGTCATGAGGATCATGGCCCTGTGAGGTTCGGCAGCCAAAAACTTGGGGAAACCGGTGCTGTACTGAGATCAACAAGGACTGACTGGAATTAAAAAGTGTCTGACCTCTAGCACTAGTTCCCCAGTATTAATATTTTCATTATATTCATCATCTTTAAATTCAGAGATGCCAGAACACTTTTTGGAAAAAAATTATATCTTCTTTTTAATACACAAGGAGAGTCCAGCAAATATCCATAAATATCCACCTGTGCCTCTTCAAGTCCAACCTCTGAAAGAGTCAAAGTGCCAGCCTACTTGGTTAATTTTTAGAAGCAACAGTGTTTCAATTCCAGTCTGCAAAAAAAGGCAAATTGCTGGGAAGGAATGCTATGGGCCTCAGTTATGAATGCCCCTTAAATTACGCTGGGGGAACCTGCTACTTTTGCACCTTGGTGCAATGGGTCCCCTTTGTGCAATTTCCATCATTTGCACATTCGAAGAACCAAAACGGAGGTGTAAAGTGGGGCCGAAATCACCCTTTTGCCTCCCTTGATCACTTTACAGTGCAAATTGAGTAAACTCCACCTGCCATTTACGCATGCCAGGTAGCATTTACAATGGATTCCTATGGAATCCAACTGCTTTCTGCTGGTATAAAAAGCAGACAGATTCAATAGGAATCCACAGCATTTACACCAGCATGAAAATGACATGCTGAGAGGAAGGGGGAGACCGAATCATAATTATCGATGCAGGAGGAGTCTCCAATGTGATGATCACATTAATCTGTGCCACAGTCAATTTGTGAAGAATACTGGCCCTACTTTTCAATTGGAAAGATGCCAGGGATACTTTAAAGATGTATTTAATTCCCAAGCAAGCTACCTCCAAGTAAGCTACATCAGCGCATCATCCCCAGTGCCTGCTGCAGGCCTCATCTACAACGCGCAGGTGATGTGCGCTCATTTAGTGGTGCGACCCCCACAGTCCGACGACACAGACGCATCCATTTCACCCAAACTTTCTCGTGGCCTGATCTAAGAGGGCTGCCCAAGTCTGGTGTCAGCAGGTTGCTAGGCAACTCCTGCAGAACGCTTCAAGCCTGCCCCGATTGAATGACTACCTTGATTTCTGCCACCTCGCATGACCGGAAGGCGACGCTGGCCCTCCTCCCTCCAGGCCCTCCTCTTTAAGGCCAGCTACCTGTCTGTCTGTGCCAGTCTTTGTCTGCAGCGCCAAGCATGCTGCCCAACTGCACACTGATCTTCTAAAATCACGGTAAGATATCGATTGCTTGCATCCATGCATATGCCGGGCTCGACCTGTAACAACCCATCTCTCAGCCGCATGCTACCTAGGTGATGTGCCCAACGACGCATTACTGCCTGACTGAAGTCCTCAGCTAACGCCTTTACAACCACCATGACTATCAATACTCAGTACCAATACAGTCGCTATCAGCTGTAACCCGTCCTGAGATTACTATCTCTGCATTTCGGAAAGTTCACCTGCCGATCTTTGCTAGCCCTGCCCATTCGTCACTGCACACCTGATTATACCAGACCACAATGAGGGCAAACCTTGCTGACTCTCGAGCCAATCATCTATGCCAAACAAACTTTTGCTACTTCATCGAACTTTCATCTAACCTGTTAGGCATTCTCATCATATATTGGTTTTGTTTAGATATGTTCCTATGTCTGAGAGACCACCTAATACAGATCGCCACAAGTATGTGGCAGACAGATGACCTCGTACTTGACTCCAGCTGCATACTAAGGTCTGATTGCTAAGACCTGAAAATACCGAACCTACATTTTTACTTCAGCCGCTTCACAGCTGCATGGCACCCGTATGCCATTTATATTCATAGCTGCATCTGCAAAGTAAATGCTAGATAAATGTGCACAGCTACATGCGAGTAACTCGCTCCCATATGGACTTCGATCCATACCGCCTATATTGTGTTACGCCATATCCTGTTTAATATGTCTGTGGATAAACACTGAATGATCTCAACCTGCTGATCAACCTGCTGATATGCCAGTCAACTAAGCTATCAGCCTCAATTTCGTCATACTGATTTATAAACTTGCTTATGTGTGTTGATTACCTTAGCACCTTTGGCATGTGCCTGATCTCCAGCCCTGTTGATTTAAATACTTCCCTTGCCTGCTGACTAACCTGCAGCCTATTACATCTGCTCGGGTGGGCTGACCACCATATTGCCTATTGTACTTGCTTATGTGTGTTTACCACTGTACTGCCCACGATACCGGCTTGGTTATTTTCTACAGTCCTTGCCTGTCGATTAATCCACATCCCATTGTATTTGTCTGCCAATTCGCAACTGCATATATGTGTTTCTGAGTACCAGCCCCATGAGATTCCCTCCAGGGCCGTAGCATGTTCTTACTTATGCCAATACATCCTGCACACCGGTATGTTACACACCTCTACTAATGCACACTGCATGGCACAAACTACTGTCAGGAAAATGTACTCTCCTAGCCTATGCTGTTCTAGAATACTTGGTATAAGTTTTAATTAGCCATTTACACCACACTCAACACAACCCCCTTGCCTCTCAGAGCCGACCCCCTGACCAGATCATCGTTGGCCATAGGCAGGATATTAACAACCTTGTCCTACCCCCCAATGGACACCAGGGTTAAACCAACCTGTTTTCTCCCACCACTTATAGCCTACCATTCTATCAAACCCACATCTTTCTTACCCCCATTGAAATCTAGATCGCCCACAGCTTACATGGACAACAACACGACAAGGGAACCCCCCCATTAGCAGCAACCATAATATCACTAACCTGCACACCTTAACTGCTACCTCTAGTTCCCCATGCCCTACTCCACATAGAAATACTAGGCTAGGCTCAAGACTAGGTAGATCATACCACCTTCCCACTAACACTACACCCTCTAACCACTGCAGGCTTAGCACTGCCAAACAACTGCACAAAAAATGTAAAAAGGCCCCCAACGTTATACGCAAGACCACACCCTTCTCAACCCCCATTAGCAAGACCTGCACCCCTATTACCGCAGCACTGATCAAAGCTAGATCCTTAGCCGCCCATGCTACTGAAATTGCAGACCTGACCACAGAAAGGATCTTGGACTTCCTGGCAATCACCGAAACCTGGTTACATGATGCAGTCGGCCCCTCACTCCTCATCGCCACACCTGATAACTACTCTATTCTCAGAGCCGACAGAAAATCATCCAGAAGTGGAGGTATTGCTTTTATTGCTAAGGACTCGCTTAACCTCAGAGCCTTCCACCATATCTCCACATCTGCCTGCAAACTACAGACGGTTAAATTGCCACTCTCCACAGCACAAACACTGACCATTCACCTCATCTACCGTCCTCCTGGTCCCTTAGGGTCCTTCGAAGACGACATTAATAATATCGTCACAACTAATACCAAAACCACCTCCCAAATCTTACTCCTAGGACACTTCAACTTGGGCTTCAATGACCCAGCGGCCCACTCAGCCTTACTCCTTGCCAATTCCCTATCTGAATTAGGTCTCACCCAAAGAGTACTTCTCCCCACTCATGACAAAGGTTGCACCCTGGATTGGTTAGCAGACTTAAACTGGCCAACTAATATAACGGCTATTGAACCTCTATCTTGGACAGACCACATCTTACTTACCTTCACTCTCCCAAACTGCAATCCACCAGCAATAACCAAAACTACAGCACCTCCCATCCTAACCACAAATGAAAAAAAATTACTGTAGACAACTAAGGCCCTTTCTCGAACCCCTACAGGCAGCTTCACTACCACCTAAAACTGAAGAACTGGTAGAATTGTACAACACCAACTCTGCTATTGACTCTATTGCACCCCTAAAAATGTGCAAAAGTAAACCTACGGCCCATGTGAACTCTTGGTTCACCCCTCATCTCAAAGAGCTCCGGAAAGAAAAGGGGAAGCATGAATCCTTATGGAAACAGAACCCATCTACCACTAACAAAGAAATCCTACTAAAAATTACTGCTGACTACAAAGAGGCAATCCTCACAGCCAAATGTAATTCCTGCAACAAAAGGATTGATAAAGCCAGCTCAAGCACCCGTGAACTCTTTATCATACTCAGGGAATTTGAATCACCTGCCCCCCCAAACTGACCTCGGTGTCATGGACCAATTCTGGTGTACTAAAATCCAGGATGCGCTAGCCAATAAAATTGCCCTTCTTCAAAAGAAAATCACTGATAAAAAGCACTCCTTGCCTCCTCAAAATGAACCCTTCAACACTCATGCTAAGACCCCCATCACCACCCAACGCTTTATGTTTACACCAGTATCTCCCCATGAGGTACTAAAAATGATAGCGCCTCTCAAACCATCAAACTGCAAAGGAGACTCTTGCCCTGCTGCCGTCATTAAGGAAGCAGCAAGCATTCTCGCTCCCTTCATCACATCACTCATCAATGCATCCTTCCATACCTGCACTGTACCAACCAATCTGAAGAACTCATGGGTGCTACCTCTGCTAAAGAAAACTACCCTTGACCCCAACATACCCACCAACTTCAGACCCATCACCACTGTCCCCTTCTTGCTGAAGACTATAGACAAAATTGCATATAACCAAATTCAAAAACTTTCTAGGCACCAACAAATTGTTAGGCCTCCGTCAATCAGGATTCAGGCCTCAACACGGCATTGGAACAGCCTTGATTGACCTAAAGATGCAAATAGACGACCTCAAAGGTAAAGGAAAATCAGCACTCCTACTCCTTCTGGACCTGTTTGCCGCATTTGACTTGGTTGACCACAAGATCCTTTGCAACCACCTCTCCACCACTTCTCACTTCTCACCAGTAGCCACAGCTTGGATCAAATCATTCCTAAGCAACAGACCGATGAGTGTTCTCGGCAGCGGCAGACCCTATCCCCATTACATGTAGAGTCCCACAAGGATCATGCGTATCTTCAACCATGTACAGCACCTTTACCAAACCATTGTTTGATGACCTGGATCACCTGGGTGTCACCTACACGAATTATGCGGATGACACCCAGATCCTTATTCCCCTGACAGGTGACTATGACAAGGACTTAGCCCTAATCATTCAAATGTACCTTATCATTCAGGCATGGATGGCCACACATGGCCTCTGTCTGAATGATGAAAAAACAGAACTCTTCCTCCTAGCCACTCCCATCCACACCTCCAAACTAGGTGAACAATATCGGTCATTCAATATTGACGGCAACATCATAAAAGCCGCCAGTGAAACAAAAACGTGAGGTTTCTTCCTAGATTCCTCCATAAACTTAAGGAAACAGGTCAGTGCCACGGTCTCGGCAAGTGCCTATACCTGTAAACGTATCTGAGCATGCAAACCTTTCCTCTCCACACAAAGCTGCACCACTCTGGCCATAGCCCTATTATTGTCAAAACTCAACTATTGTAATGGACTTTACACCTTGGAGCCAATAAGTACATTACCAAAAAACTGCAGATCTTGCAAAATAAAGCCCTTAGGACAGTCCTAAGCATTCCTCGCAAACAACACATCTCTGCCATAAGAAGAGACCATAACTGGCTCTCTATTAAAGAAAGAATTCAATTTAAAGCTGCATCTCTCACTTACAAATGCCTTAACAATGCTGCCCCACAATACCTTTCCAACAAGTTCACCCCTAAACAACACTCCAGATGTACCAGATCAGTCAGCCTGGGCCTTCTACAAGTGCCCAGATATAAATTGCAAAAAGCAGGGGGTAACAGCTTCCCTGTCCTAGCCGCCCAACTGTGGAACACCCTCCCCTCCAACTTTAGAACTAGCCCATCCCTTTCCAGCTTCAGACTCAAAATGAAAAACTGGCTCATCGCCAACAATGACCCTTAAAGGCCCCCAGCCTTTGTTCATGTATATAAGTAACCACCTACACGGTAACCATACGTTCCTGCACCCCTCTATGCCTTCCTTTACTGCATTGCTTTCTATGTAATTATTGTGAATAACCTTGTAATCACGATTGTACTTCTTGCTCAATACTTGATTGTATAGTTTATTTTTTACCTTTGTAGCTATGACTTTGTACTGTACAGTTTATCTTTGCCTGTATAACTAAGAAATTGCACCATCTTGTAATGCGCCCAATTACCTCTGGGTGAGGCGCGCATTATAAATAATAAACAAAATACAAATAAACAAAATACAAATAAGGAAGAAGATTGAAACAGTGAAAAGACTGCTTCAAGAGATCTTGCTTCAGAAAAACGCTATACCAAAATGTAGTCTTAAAGGTCTGATATCCTTTGTGTAAAAATGTAATGCTGGTTCAGTGGAACTTCAAGCGCAGCACTTTAATCACTTACTCGGTCTCTGCCATCTAACCGGCCTGTAAGACCTTACACTTGGTCTTGCCATGTCATGATCATTATCTATAGTTGGGCATTTCATATGTTGTAATGACAGATTTTGATAGTATTTTATTTAATGATACTCAGTCTATGGACCTCTGACATATGCAAGGCTGGTTGGCCATGGAAGTATTCACATCTGTGACCTGTTGGCCACATTTAGATCTTAGCAGTTAGGGCTTCGTCACTGGGCATAACATCTGGCTAGCGATAATGGCTTTAAGCACCCGTGATATCTCTGCAATGCAAAGACAACTCATCGAAGGGAGAGTAAAGGAAGAGCAAATCAGTAAAGTTATAGTCATAAATGTGAAAAACCTAAGAAACGCCCAAAAGAACACCAAAGATGATTGATAAAAACAACAAGGAAGGGTGGCTCTGAGGGAAAAAAAAACACTTAGAATTGCCTGATCACGGCCCTTCTCTCAGCTATGGTGTCTCTTCATAACAATCCAGTTAATTGAAGAGCACTTGAAGCGGGTCAGCTTCACGCTGCCAGTTTTATTACCTACTCTTGGTACTCAACTTATCAGCCTTAGAACGATGAAGGGCTCAATTACCCCGATGAGGAATTCAAACTCTTAAACGGTCCCGTTACTGGGGTGAGCACTTTGTGCATGACCTACCAACCTTTTGGCTCTTGGGAGTAAACAGATCTTTAATGCTTGTGTTTGGTGGCATTTAGATATTTTAAAGGTTTTAAAGGTTGAATTGGCACAGTCTTGAGATCTGTGGACTGTAACACCAAAACAAAGCTTTGGATTCTCTTGAATTGCCCAATTTAGTAAATTCAGGGATTGTCCCACTTTTTTAATCTAGAGGCAAAATATAGATTGCCATTGAAGACTACCTCAGACCTTTTCCTTTGCCGGGTGCTGCACCAATTTCTTCAAAAATGGGTGGATTTCTTTTCCTATGGTCTTCCGGGACAAAAAGGATTATCTAAGTTTTGGTTTGAAATCATTCCACGCATCTCTTTGGCATTTTAGGCCTGCATTGTACAAAGTAAATGTTCCAGTTTTTAGCCCAGTACTCCATTCCTGTTTATGGTGACATGTAGTCAGGGGTTAATCTGGTCTTTCCTGGATACTGTTCATAACTTGCAACTTACTAGTGGTAATAATAGTATTGGTGGAAACTTGTAAACAAATATGTTGTACCCTTCTGAAACAAGGCCTCCCCCAAACACACAATGCAGATGTCTTTAAGCATTGTCCTTTCTTATTCGCTGCTATTATTTGGAAAGATCACTATTTGTCTCATTTTAATCGAGTCAGAGTATCCAGCATAGACGACCCACCTGGTGCTTTATATGCTGTTCGGCACGCGCTACAAGATTTTCCTGATTCATCACATGAAGCAGTCTCAGGCATGGAAATCTTTTCAGAAGGTGAGTTATTTTGCCTGTTACTACTTCACGCGGGGAATCTGTACAGATGGTTGCTGTCATAAGAAACATTGCAGCAGTCATTACAGTGAATCCCCACAGAGTGCAGGGAATACTGATCCCGCAGAGAATACAGGTTTTTACTGTATATGGTGCAGTAATTTCAGAGGGCGAATTCTGATTTAGAGTTTTCTCGTGGGCTTCCTGCAACATGCAACGAATCCTCAAGAGAATGGGGCGGATGAAGGAATAGTCACAAAATGCCTTCGCCGTTCTCTTCTTCCACATCGGACCCCACCAGAATAAGGCACTTGTAACTCCACAATGTTGCCTGCGAAGAATATTGTGCAAACCACTTAAAATGGACCCTCTTGCCATTTTGTTGTGTGCGCTGACCGAAATATCTTGTTCATTAGTGCATTTCAATTTGTATGTGTATTGTTAAAAAATGATATGCTCACGGGATGGCCCGGTGCTCCTTAAAACTGCTGTCTCCAGCATGGTATTAAAATAATCAGTAATTCCATAGGTTCCATCGTTGAAAAAATGAGGCAACGGTAAAGGGAACCTTGATGCTGCAGGCTAAAGGGGATTTCAGTACTCCTCACACATCAAAGATGGAGCTCCCACGGATCAGACAAGCACACTCAAACTCACTACTATTGGGAGTGCCACGTTGGAGATCATTCAACATGGTTGTTATTGAGGGTTTGACATATAGTGATGGTGGGGCAGGTTTGCACCCAAATAGGCTTGGTGAACGGGAAGATGGCTGCAGAGGCAACGCAATTGACCAAAGTGATAATAGGCTGCGCATTACAAATCTATAAACTACCTTCGCAACTATCTGTCGTAATAAGAAGAGGCCTGACGTCCTGGCTGGTTTGATACAGATTGTTCGAGGCCAAGACCAGATTATTGGCTCTGCTAAAAGATCCTGCTAGCAACAGACAGCAAATTATGGAGGCCAGATCACCTTATAAAAAAGTGATAGTTGAAGTAGAAAAAGAAATGGCCTGATCTTGTAAAAGCCTCAGAACTAAATGACACAAAAACATTCTGGGAGATAGTTAACCAGGGACTGCTATACACATATATGAACCATGGGTTGGTAACTATGGTTCCAGAGCATAAAAGGATAAAGCACTTTACTAATCTATATAGAGCTCCTCTCCACTCAGGGGCAGAACAGAATAGTATATGGTCTCCGGTTCAGCTGGGATTCCGACGGGTGTGGACACTGGCGAACAGACCCTGAATTTGTATTTCGTGATAGCCAATTCTTTATTTATTAATAAGGAACCAATTTTTCTAGCCTCCAGTCTTTGATAAAGTCAATCGATCCAAACCCTGGCAGGTGCTCAGGTCCACGAGGTGCCTGGAGGGGTTTGTCAAGCTCCTAATTATCCTTCATCAAAATACACAAGCTTGTGTGAGAAGGGGGAAAGATTGCCATTGTACCGGTCGAGGCAGTGGAGCGTCAGGGATGTGTCCTGGCCTGATATTTTTTAGCTCATATATAAATGGCCTTTATGATGTTCTGGTAGAATCGACTCATGTGCTGAGATTTGGGAACATTGCATTGCTGCTATTGGCCTATGCGGATGACAGGGTTTTGACTGCACGCACTCCACGAGCGCTTCAGAAATTAATCACGGATTACACAGCTTTTATGAAAGGATTGGATCTGAATGTGAACGCCTCAAAATTGGATGTCATGGTTTGTAGTAAAAGTAGACAAATACCCAAATTCCTGCCAATATTTAGCAACGAGAATATCATTCCAATGGTCAAAGTGTTTATTGAGGGTTTGTTTCTCATCAAATTTCTCATGAGCTCCACAAATAAAAATCAATCCTTAAGGTTTAAACAAGCGTTTTATGGGAATTTAGGATGAAGATATGAGTTGGGCCGCTAGGGTTATGACCCTAGTCCCTATGGTAGCCCCGCCTCATTGGAGACTAAGAGCCAGGCTATCCATCTGTCTGTACTGTCCCGTGTCCCCAACCAACCCACTCTTTAAAATGCCTCTTAATGTATCCTCAGTCCAGTGCCACCCTCTAGATGCTTATTTTAATGCTAATGTGAAATAATTAATTGTTCAGCGCTTTGGGAATGTCAATGGCTAAGCCAATAGATCTTACTTTAAATGTATATTATAGCAAATCGGACTCGGTGGCCAATTATGGATTGACTGTGGGCTATGCAGACACCAATCCAATTCAGGTAATTGAAAAGGACTTCCTGAGAAAAATGTTGGGACTCCCTATTAAGCTTGAAACCACAGGGTCCATACGGAATTGGGCTATACGTAGAACAATGATCTACTGGTATTACAACCATTAATCCATTGGCTACGCCTTTGGAGGAATGAGAAATCCATGCCTACTCGTGAGGTTATTAAATTCCTAGTTGCTAAGGACCCATATGCTACTATACCTTGGCTAAGGTCGGTAAAAGTAAGACTCAATGAGGTTGATGCATATTGTATTTTAACGCACCTGGCATTTTAACTTCTTCGGCCGCTACGATTCCAAATGAAGATCCACATGCCACATACAAGAAAAACAAGAAGTGTTGGAATTCTTACAACCTTTTAATTGTAGACATGCTATGATTACCTAGCCCAGCGTTCAAAAGGTTTTTTTTCTATGGGCTGGTTTTCCCACCCATAGAATTTCAAGAACTAGAGCACAATTTAATTGCATTGTCCTTAGAACAAATACGGCTCTATGGGCAGATGGTAACAATGTTTTAAATCAGTCATGTTTACAGTGTAATGCGCTTAGGGAGTACACGGCTCATTTCTTGCTATTCTATCCGGCTTGCAGAGATATCAGGACTGTGACGTTATTACCATGAGTGCAAGAAATGGACTTTGTCCACTATCGTCCTGCCCCAGCTTACCTGCTATGGGTGGATGCCTCAAAGGTGGGATGGGCATTATTGATGACTTGGAAGCGTGCCTTGCATAGAAGAAAAGTTGTATCTACAGTTTAATTCTGGTATTTAGTTTTGCAGTTGTTTCAAATTGTTGTGAGATATATCTGCTGGTTTGGAGACCACCCTGGGTCTTTTGGGGACAGAATTTTATGATTTTAGAATTATATTTTTAAAGATCGTAGATTGTCTATGAATTTGTATCTATGTTTATGACTGTATATTTTTATGGAAAGCATTGTTTCCCCGAAATAAACTTTTTGATTGATTGAAAATAGGCAGTGAGTTGATGGCTGCTGGTCCACGTATTAGCCAAGACGATGGCGACGGCATCTGCAAGCTGGCGGAGAAGCTACCCATCAAGAAAGCACTTCAAACGTGGCTCTTTGAGGATAGCATTGATCTGCATACAGCCCAAACACCTTTGATCAAGGAGCAACCAACCCGAATTTACAAGAGCAAAATAGGACCTAGATTGCGTGTCATCATGCCCAGTACGGGCTAGAACCACGTACGAGACCTATGTGTGTCCTACCTATCTCTCTCCCCGTGATATGCGACTTGCTGAGACGAGGCAGTACATTTCCATCTCTATAGCCCTCACACAAGACACCCATAGTGATAGACCCAGGACTCTTTCCAGCTTCTCCTATGTAATAATATTGATGCAATATTGAGCTGGACTGAAAATGAAGTGGGGAAGAACATTGACAGTAAGGAAAAAAACAGTACAAATAAAGACATTTTCCCATGAAAAAAGTAGAGTTGTCATTTTACTTCCTTTTTCTAAAAATGATTATCTTTAGGTTGAATTGCCACAAATGTGTGTGAGGCAACGTGGGCTATGGGCCGTTAGTGGTCCGTACGACATACAAAGCCCCCTTTTATCATCGTTACCATCCTGGTATACCATCCAGGGTGCAAATGTTTTTATAAAGAAAATAAAAGCTGGGCACAGGGAGCGCACCCTTTTCTACACAAAAATAAAATACAACCAAGATGGTCACCAGGAAAATCAGAAAGCGAGATCTCGGAAGATTCCTTTTCTATGTTCCAAACAGCGTGTGGGTGATGGGAGCGACATGAAGATAGAAGAGAAGAGACAGCGGAACGTTTGTTTTTTGGTTTTCATTACTTTGAGGGGCTAGCTGGTAGAGACCGAGACGGTAACCAGGGGCGTAGACGAGCCAGGGACGTAGCCAGCAGATTCCTGAGGATGCAGGCCTTTATTTGATCATTTATAATGGGAATCTAGTTGCAGAGACATCATAACCTGGACGAGCAGGAGGATGGACTTCCCGGTAATGCAGATCACGCCCTGAAATTCATTCTCAGGGAGAGCCTGTTCACAGGGCAACCGCTCAGGAAAGCAGTCCCAAAGATGAGTAGTGACATTCAAAAGCAGAGACTCGGAGCTAATGAACCAGGTCGTTGAACACAGACAGTACACAAACTCTTCATACTGTATGTTAGTGGAGCCCCAAGCTCCAAAGAAGTGCTGCTTGTGTGCCATATTTATTCCTTCAGAAGTTTGCCTGAATATCTGTTTTCTCCATATTGTTGCTGCCCATCTTTTAAATGACCGCAGAGCATACTGCTTGTACTTAACCATTTGATTGTCGAAATTACATGAATTGCTTATGCTAAATTAATTGCATGCAATATAAATATTAGTAGTTTTATCATATGCAGGCTCTTGTTTTTAAATGCTCTAATAACAGCCTATATATATTTTTACCATATATAATGCTACTCAATGTATCACCCTCAAAGGGATAAAGGGGTGTGTCAGCATTTGTACTTGCCCATGTGGGCTTACCACATGTGGAGGTGAGTGCTTAACCCGTGAGCTATCCACCTGACATAGGATGTATTCATTGCGGCCAGGACTGTAGATAAATAAAGCTTCAGCAGCATATATATGTTTCAATGGGCGTGGCCAATCAAAGAACAAACACATTCAGCCTTTGTTTTCTGGTAATGTTTAGGTGCCAATATTTATTGGGTTTTAGAGGTCTGTTTTCCAATTGCTTTTGTATTAGCATTTTATTTGATTTCTCTTGAACTTTCGCCAAAGCGATGAACAATTAATTATTTCACATTAACATTAAAATAAGCATCTAGAGGGGGGCTGGCACTGGACTGAGGATACATAAAGAGGCATTTTTCCAAAGAGTGTTTGAGTTTACTGTCCATTTAAATGCACAGGAAATTTGGCAATGGGTATTTACATGCCCAAAAGTATCGGTAAAAGTGCCAATTGTCCACTTCTTAGAAAGGACAGTACCCGAAGATAGTCATAGTAGGAAGGGTGAAGGGGAAGGATGATGAATTTCTTACATTATTAAGTCAGGTTGGAGCTGTTCTCTTTCCCGCCTTCGCTTCCCCTTACCCTTATACGTCCTGTGCTTTGCCTTTCTTTCTCTGTTTTTGCGTGTTCATTCAAGTGAGTTTCTGAATTACAAGTTAATTGCAAATTTTAAGGTTGGAATTTAAACATGAAATTTGAAATTTGATTGAAAGTTTTATCTTAAATGAAATGAGTAGAAATGAAATAATTGTATGTTTATATGTATTTGAAAAGTTGTTATGCAACTAAACAAATTAAAAAAATTAAAAAAATAAAGAGGCATTTTAAGGAGTCCGTTGGTTGGGGACACAGGAGAATACAGACAGATGGATAGCCTGGCTCTTAGTCTCCGATGAGGCAGGGCTACCATAGAGACTAGGATTCATAACCCGAGCTGCTCGACTCACATCTTCGTCCTAAATTGAGTGCTACAATTGTGGTTAATAATTGGTAGTAGTCACAGCGGTTTGCTTAAGTGTTCTAAAACCAGTGCCAAAGGTGTTCGGCTCTATACAAAGCACCCTATATCATCATTATGTCAAATAATTGGCAGGTGGTTTGTACATGCATCACTCCAATGCAGGAAAAACAGGTTTGAGCTTAATGAAACAGAAATGCACAGTTCATGAAGGCTGTGGGAGCAGTGACTTGGAACATGATTTTAAAAAACTGGCACATGGTACCAAAACATGGAATATAATGCGAGTAGCTCTGCATATCATGGCATTGGCTGGTAAATGATGGGAACATCTGGGCATATTATAGCAATAGCTGGCATATGGTAATGTCTAGTGAATAATGTGGGGTCTGGGCACATGATGGTAAAAACGGCCAACTTTATGAAGTACCTGGGCATATAACAGAACAACTTGCCATATGGCAGGGATACCTGATCATATGAAGTCCGTACCTGGTAAATGGTGTTAGTGCTTGTAACCTCAATGGCAATATCAGATAATGATGTTAATGTCTGGGTACCTGATGGCAATAACTGGTAAATTATGGTAATACTTGGGGTGCATCATGGCATTAATAACCTGCCCAAACAATGGCATGTCCTGGGCATATCATGACACAGCTGGAAAATAATGTATTTCCACATAAGCCAATATCAGCTTTAGTGGTATGAAAGTCGTGACAAAAGGACATGTAATACAAAAATAAATCAGGCACACAAAGTACTACATGTTTGTTGATTTACAAATCTGAAGGACTTGCATTGTCCTGATTTCACCAACAAAATAAATGCAGCTAAATGGACCTGCCACAAGTAGGAGAAAATATGTGGAAAAGTAATAGCAAACAATGGGCCATAGTCAAGGCAAGGTGCGGAGTCACAACATTATTTTGAAGTTTGTGTAATTTGCTTCACTCGGCCAAGTTATGGGCGTAAAGCGCCCGTGTATGCGAGTCACCTACAATTGCCTGCCCGCTTTAAATGCAGGATTTATTAGGCAAGGACTTTTTGCCTAATCGCCCTACTATGTCCAGTTTTCACAAAGGTGTTACTCTACATAGCCCTTACCCCTTTCCCTGCACCTTCTCTCTCCCTGCACGTGCACGTTCTTAATGCTCACAAGGCCTCGTAGGACCGCCCCTTTCCTGTTCAACAGTTATTTTATTTGCCTGTGTTCCCATGTTCCGTCCACTTTGCCCTGTGAGCACTTTGAAAAACAATTTCTTGATGTATAAGAGCCTTACAAATAAAGAAATACATACACTGCTTATCCAAATTTCCAAAGCCTTTCTGATCCAGCCCCCTTATTTTTTTAATGGGGTCCTTGTTTGATCCTTACAGATTGTAAGAGATCACTGTCTGCTTTTGTTGGTCTTTGGATGAGTGTGCTGGATGCAAGTTGATCATCTAGAAGTGAGGACCCTCAGCGGGACACCCTTCAGGCACTTTCTCTGATTTCATGTGGCTGTATATGCATTATCATGTGATATACAACGTAAGTTTGTGGGTCGTTTTCCACAGCAGACTTGTATTTGGATCTCAGGCACAGGTCTTTTCCCTTTGGTTTCAAGCTCTGCCGGTGGAGGGGAAATATTCGACTTTGAAACCTCTGATCTGAAGAGCTTTAGTTTGGAACCTTACCTGGATCTATAACTTAGTTCCATTTTTTGGCTGTGGAATTGATCCATCTTTTCGTTGCGTTCTCTGGGGTCCTTGCTTCCATGCTTTTTGCAGGTTGATGCTGCCAACGCATTGTCTCGCAGTGGTGCTGCAACTGATGTGATCTTCAAACCCCAAACACAGATGGCATACTTGGACATAACTGCGGCCCTTGCATTTTCTTATTTAGAAATCTCGCACGGGCTGCATGTGAAGCCTTGATGCCATCCCTTGGAACCAAATTAAATGTCATGGCCTCATGAGGTCATATTCCCAGTCAGATAATACCACATGTAGCAGTTACCCGTACAGCACGCAGTGATCAGAGAGGTCCAAAATGAATGCCAAATATGCAGTATTTCTGAAATAATACATGCAGCTTTCTTTTCTCTAAAATACCATATGTCCTGTCTAAGTAAGTATTAACAAATGCATTTCCCTTCCTGCTTGATGTTTGCAAATGCATAAAGAAAAACAAAGAGGTGACGGCTGGAAGGTTTAGAAATAATCTTGACCTCTGGCATTGCTCTGGGCAACCCTCCAGACCAACGTTCTTTGCCAGCCAAGCCATTTCAAAAGGGGAAAGACCAAATGCAAATAAGGTTTGGTCCCACCCCAAAAAGGGGCTGTCCAGCCCAAACTGCTAGGTCACATCCCTTCTGCACAAGACCACAAGCATCCCCAGACATGTTTCGGCCTGGTTGGGCCTCATCAGTGAGAAGTAGCTTGTGTCTCTAGGCCCAGCAGACAAGAGACCCATGTCTAGGCATCCCTGTCCCACTCTGGGTGACTATAGCAAAACAGAAGAGGTGATGGCTGGAAGGTTTAGTAATTCATGTTAACCCCTGGCATTGCTCAGGGCAACCCTCCAGACCATTGTTCTTCACCTTTCAAGCCATTAGAAAAGGTGACAGACCATATGCAAATCAGGCTTAATCCAACCCCAAAAGGGGAAGTCCAGCCTGAACTGCTTGGTTGCACCCCTTCCCACTAACCAAAGAAGTTAACTGCAGGTGGGTATCGCCTGTCTCTGGACACATTCGGTGAGGACTAGGGCAAGGGAGAGAAGGACTGAGCGCAGTGGGATTATATGTAAGTAATCTAGACATTACTATCGAAAGAGAAGGGAGGCAAATTTATATAGGAAGCAGAACGTTCCATCCGCGACAGTAACACATTCTTTTTTGATGGGTTTAAATATAGAAGATGCCAAAATTAATCCCCGAGTGTAGAGATTGCCGTCAGCAAACTGGTGAATGGAGGTGCCCAACCCCAACATTATAACACCCAGCGCCACCATATGAAGATTAGAACTATAAGCACTCATCTCCCGACTCGAGCAGAGTAAAGAACAAAGCATCCTACTGCTCTCGGCGCCAGGGAGCAGGTGTGGTAGTGGCACAGAACAGAGTCGATAATCCATATTAGTTGTTGGTTTATTCCCTGCAGCTGCTACCTGAGGTGTAGCTGCCCTTCCAACCACTCCCACGGCAAAGCTCTTCATGCTGCGGCTGCTTAACGCGCTGGATGCCCGCCAACACGTGGCTAGAGACGGCGGATTAGCAGGAACAACAGATGTCCCTCCTTATCCGAACCGTGCCCTGTTCACTCACTAGCAGGTAAATAACTGGAGCCAAATGGACGTGTCATAAATGTAACTGAGCTGGCAGGCGCAACGTCACCGGCAGAAATGATCAGAGTAAGAAACAGAACAGACTAGGGGCCTAATAACCGCCATAAACAGCGCGACAAAGCAAACAGTCGAACCATCGCATCTACCTGGATTATCTCCTGACAAGGTTAAGCAACAGCAACAAAAAAGAGAAAAGTACGGCAAGTGGAAGAATTAGCTACTTGTTCGCTGAACGATAATATAGAGACGGGCGTCACTGCCTCAGAAAACGAATTCCTTTCCCACGTGTCCACAGAGCGGTAAAACAAAAACAGATATCATTTAGCAAAAATGGCGGACGCCTACTACCACAGAGCTCTTGCGTTTCCCGTGGCCAGTGATGTTTTTGCTTGGAATTCTGGGACTTGTAGAAAAACAGGACTGGATTGCCTTCTCAAATATGGCCACGAAAAACCGGAGAGCTCTGTAGTATTATGTGTCCATCATTTTTGCTGTGTGGGCATACGGAAACGGTCTTCCCTTTCTGAGGCATTTAAGTTTTCTGCATATTATTGTATAGCCACCAGTAGCTCTTTCTTCCACTTCCACTCAATGAAACACATAATGCAACAGCTGCTGCAGCCCTGGTAAAAAATAAGTGCTCCCCATCCCCAACATGAATACATGGGAAGCCACATCTGTCTAGGAGCCAAACATGGCACCCTCGTCCAAGCTCAACAGAAACTTGAGGGTGCATCGAAGGGTGCATCGAAGTAGTGGTCTTCATAATCTTATTGTCTGTATTTATCAGGGAGAAGGGCCTGTGGGAGGTACACTGGCGTGAGTCCTTGGCTGGTTTCAACAGAAGTGTAACCAACGCCGTTCTGGTGTATTCCGGGAGGATGCCCGCCGATATGGAATATTCATACATACGGCATAAATGTGGGGCCAGAAGCTGTGCATACTCTTTATATAATTCTGCAGAAATACAGTCCATGCAATGGGGCTTTCCCGCACAGCAACAAGCTAATCACTCTGCATATTTCTTCTCTGGACAGAGGGGAATTCAAAATGTCCGCTTGAGCCATGTCCAACCAACCCAATGCCAAGTAAAAAAAAATGCCCAATTTCGCCAGGAGACACATTGGTTTCTGTCACGTATAACCTGTCATAGTAGTCTAGGAACGGTTAACTTCTCTGGAGTCCTTCACAGGAATCCCTTCAGGATCTTCTTCTCTTTTGAATATGAAGCACAGGTGATGTTCTACTTTCAGGGAAGGTGTGCCTCTGGCATATTGGTACGGAAATATGTCTCCTTGTCAAGTCTGGGGAATAGAACGCTGTCGATATATTTGAGAGGTCCGGGAAGGTGAGTCATTAAACATTATGTCCTGGAATATTCGTGGCCTCACCAACAGTAAGAAATTCCGTCTGGTGTTGAACCAGGCTAAGCGCCACCAGGTTAATGTGCTCGGTTAACAAACAAAAAACATCTGCGCTCCCTGGAGCTGCGGGTTGGGATTCCACAGACACGGTTCCTTCTACTCCACACAGTGTAGAGGCGTGCCATTTACATTCACAATTGCCTACAGTGCCGACTCCATGAAAGAATAGCAGATGGGGATGGCCGTTTCCTCCGAGTCGCGGGTGAATGCCTACGCCTGAAACTTCTGATCAACATCTATGCTCCCAACATCGATTCCCTGCATGTTTTCTATGAATGTGCAGCTCACTTGAATACATTTCCCTCATATGATGTGATATGGGTAGGGAACACCAATGTTGCCTTATCCTTAGTATTGGACCGCTTCGTTACATCCCAATCAGTTGTGACAGCAGCAGCAGCAGCTGCGGGGGGACATTGCAGAAACTCACAGCCTGGTTGATGTGTGGAGACCCCTGAACACCAGGGTTGGGGAATATTCTTATTACTCTGCAGCACAAAACAGCGCCTCCGGAATAGATTATATCATGTTCAAATCGACCCGCTCAACCTCCAATAACATGGCGGGCGTGGCGGCCAGCTAGTGAGACCAAGCGAGCTACGCTGGATCAAAGGTCAGATCTCCTCCCAATTTCAGAGTAGTGACTACACGGTCGTCTCAGCTGTCCGTTCTCCCGTTAGTTTCTCGTCTCGGTTACAGAAAAAGGAGGAATTCTGAAGAATACTGGAGTCGTTTTGACTGAGCTTTTCAGGCAGTGGCCATCTGGTATTACCCAAATTGACCTTTTACAATTGACCTTTTGCACAATTGACTTAATTATAGCGGTCCTAATTGACCTTCTGCACAAATGACCTTTATATTATTTTAGTTATTTTATATATGTATTGGGTTGGTTTTGGATTATAAATAATATAAGGGGATTGGGTGTAGGTTACAGGGGTATATGTCCTAATTGACCTTCTAAATTAGGTCAAATCTCCCGAGGTCAACTGTGAAAAGGTCAATTAGTATTCAACCGGCCATCTTGTAGCTGTGCTGCAGTGCCCCCCTAAGTAGTTGTTCTCACGTGGAAAGTGTTGCTGCGTTAATCAACCGACTGTGATCACAAGCGCAAAAAGCAGATCTAGTGTGCTGCTCTCTGCCCGCTGTCACTTCGGCAAGCGCTGCTCTCTCAACCTCCCCCTGCGGCCTGATGGCATGCGACCACTGTATGTTGCACACAGCCGTCTTGCAAGGGCTGTGTTGGTCTGTCTTCACTTTCCCAGATGAAAATTCTCCTGTGTGTGCCTGCCATGCCCTGCCTAACATGTTATTCGGCCCGGGTACGAATTCCCATGCTCGGAAACACGTTGAAGTACCTACACAGCAGTATTACCCTAGATTAAGTGTCCTGCATACTGAACATATGTTGCTCAATTTAGAAACGTTTTCTGGCTCACCAACCATTCATCATGTGTGATGATATTTCATCATCCACGTGTGATGCACCTTCTTCATCACGTGTCTTTCAAAATTAACATTTGTCTGATGCTGTGCATTTGCAAGCTTTACCACCGTTTGACATTACGGGTTCCAGTAATTTGGCACCTAGATGGGCCCCATGGATACAAGATGTTAATGTTTACCCAGATGCCATGGATCTCCATGATGACAGACGTATGAGGGGAATATAAATGCATTCCATGTGGCCTACAGTGCGTGACATCATATATGAGATTTAAGAGGATGCCACAAACACATTTGAAGGATTAAAAGATTGCCTGAACATGTATTTTGCCCCTCACAAAACAGAGTACGAGAGGTTCTCATGCTAAGGGTGAGACATTAGACAGGAAGATAGCGGCCGGCAAATTCTGGGCCAAAATACATTATGGGTGCACTGGAGAAGAGTCTCTACTGAGCTGAACAATTATACACGTAATCAGGGCCAGTAAAAGTAGATGGTTTAGTGACCTGGAGGTTCTAGTAAATTGTAATTTCAGTGAAAAAAGTATACATATTATCCCGGCTTCTGGACTGGATTTCAATCTGGCGAAGTTAAAGACAAAAACCAGACACAATAACATAATCCAAGCACTGAACCAATTGGGTAGATATTGGCCCTATTCAGAACAGGAGTTAAACTGGTGGTGCTCAAAGGGACATAGCACACAGTCCAAGCTCTCCTTTTAAGGGAGAAAGAACAGTAATGTATCTTATTTTATTGATCATTGAAAGAAATTGTGAATGTGTTTTGTTCTTTCTTTTCATGACTTAAGAGTTGTATTACTGTTTTTTTTTTCCTTTTGTACGTGTTATAGTGTAAAAGGTTATTGTTAACCAAAGGCACTTAATTAGCAAAAAATGACTATTCTTATCTGTCAGGGCAGGAAGAAGGCCAAAGGACAAGATGGCCAAGGAACAAATAAAAAACCTCATGGCAGGGCCATGTTTGGTGTGACGAATCCCAGTGTATTGTCACTGCTTTCATGTGGTAAGCGCCTTGCCATGAGGCCACGGAGGTGAGGCCACCACTCGATAGTCCCTGTGGGGGTGGTACTCAGCAGGTGGATCTCATGTGGAGGGAAACCCTCTGTGGGACCAGTGACGATCACCTTGGGAGAATGCAGTATTCCCCTCCCTCGTTTCTGACCCCTCCTTCCTTTCACCCCACTCAGTAAGCCTGTGTTCTCCCACACAGAGGTGTGGGAGACCACAGGGTACTGTGAGGAACTCATGGTGGCAACAGCAAAGACAGACATGTGATCACAGATCAAGGGTGTTTATGAAACCGTATGCAGGTTGGAAATTTAAACCTAAATCTAAAATGGGTGTTTTGAGTACGGGACAAGGTGGGACCTTTGAGCAGAGCACACTCTCGAGCTTTCCCAGCACGAGAGGACAGTTCCGTTCTTGTCTATCAGGAGCCTTGAAAGCCAAGTCTCTTCTCTCAAAAGTCTCTCGCCCTCGAGGGTCTGATACATCAAAGAAATAATGAATGAAAGCTTGTTCTAATTGCACTTAGGGTGATGTTTCTTGGGTCCCCCTCTTCGGGGTGCAGAACCCTCCCGAATTTTACCCTCCCGCTGTTGGGTTCACTATGGCTTTTCACAATAATATTTTCTCTTGTTGCCTTTCACAGGTCTTAATGTCTTTTTAAACTGCTTCCTGCGGACATCTCTGTCGGGTTCACTTTTGTCAACATACGGTTCATAGGGACTTTATACTTTGCCCCTTTTCATTGGCATCCCTCCATTGGGTTAACACTTGCCGACCATACAAAGTTCGCTCTCCTCTACTCTCCAAGTGGGATTCACTTCCCTTACCTTTCTCAATTACTTGTCGGTCAAAGACTTTCGACTGTCCCTGGAATTTTGCGAGACCCCTGTATGACCACATTGACCTCCTATTTGTGGCTTTTCTACGGCCCTCTAGTATCTGTAGTTTCAGCACCCACGGGATCAACCAGAGTCTCTCAAGTTAGCGCCCACATGGTGCTCGGCCCCTCTACAGCTGGTTTTCCCTTAAGGTTTTACAATTCTTTGAACTTCCCTTCTTGTGCCGCTTTGCGACTTATTCAACACAGCTCGGATTGTTATCAGCTCTCCCCTCGACTCACCGGCTGTGATGAACCACCTGGCTTCTTTGGTATCTGTAGTCAAGGACGGTACCATGGTAGCAGGCGTCTTTCTCTGTCCTGCTCATCTGTGTATGCATTCTCTGTGTACTGTTGACATCTGCTGCAACATTGGATAGCTATTGCTTGCGGTTTTACCATTCCTTTCAGGGAGGCTTCGCGGGTCTGGGTCGGAAAGGGTAAAGTAGCTTCTCTCCTTGCCGTCCCTTCGCTTCTTGCTGCCTTTCTCCTCCTCTTGAGTTGCCATGCTGGGTTAGCTGTCTCATTGTGCGGTCTGCCTTGTGGTCTGCCTTGTGGTCTGCCTTGCTCGTAGTGTGCTCTTGTGCTCCAACTGTTATCCCTGTGGGGAAGGGAAAGGGCCATCAGGTGTGTGCGATTCTGGTCGACTGTCTGACTTTGCCTGATCCTTGTATTGGGACACATCAGGTAAACGGCTCTGGTCGTAGTCCGTTGTCTTTCGTGGTGTGCGAAAGTGTGCGTGTCGGAAAAGGGGGGTAGTGTGTCAGAGTATCCTATGTGATACAATGGGGAAAAGGTGTGATAAGAAGGGGGATACCGCGTCTCACACATCGGTGTCCCACTCCCCGAGGACCTCCCCATCCAGGTGATCCTCCCTCACTGGTCCCCACCTAGGAACTGGATCCAATATTGTTGGTCGTGTCCTGGAAACCTGAATTACAGATCCCTGGGGACTAGCTAAGGAGACACCTTCAGGTTTCTCACAGTACGTAGTTGGGTGAAAGGAAGGAGGGGCCAGAAAGTTATAGATCTTTCTATGTAGAGTTGAGGAAACCAAGTCCCAGGAGAATACGGAGACAAAGAAGCCACTGATCTCTGCGATGATCATCAGTTCAGTACTGTGACGAGGAGGAAGGCTGGAGAAATGAAGAATACCTATGGAAATACCCAACGGGCGCTTCGAAACACAATTTTCTTGATGTATAAGTACCTAGCAAATGCCCAAGAAAATAAATAAACCAGCATACGCAGTTTACTTGCTGGAGACTGCCTATTGGTTTCCGAAAGCACAAATTGGAAGGACTGTGCAATTGGTTAAGCCTGCCCCAGAGGAACCGGAGCGAGGTTTAAATGCCAGAAATGGAGAGACATGAGAAAAAGCTGAAGACCTGGACAACGGTGGAGAGAAGCCGCCATCTCTAAGGGCGCTGCCAAAGAAGCGGCTGGTCAAGAGAAACCAAGTATGCAGAAGACTTGGGATGCCTACTGGAGGGAAGCCACGCAGCCCGACTTGCTGAAGCAGAGAAGCGGACCACAGCGGGAGCAGTGAGTGAAGGATCAGAAGCTCGCCAACAGAGTAGGAGAAGCCAGAGCAGAACGCCATGCAGGAGGAACCTGAAAACAACAAGGTACAGGTGCTGCCTGGGTCCATGAGAGGGGCTGGGGACTGTAAGGAAGGCATGGTATCAAATTAAGAGGGATAAAAGTGATCACAGTTCAAGGGTGTTTAATTAACTTTATCAAGGATGTGAAAAACGCCTATCTCAAACCTAAATCTAAGATGGGTGCAAGCTACAACCATCAAATAATATAATACAGTCCTGGTGGAGTCTAGTCAAATTAAAAGCTCCTATGCTATAAAAAACAAATAACTATTGCCAATCCTTACCACTATGCTACAAAATAGTGTGGGATAATGTTCACAAAATGAAAGAAGTGTTCACAAAATTATAAATCAGGATGTTAGGCTATGTGCCTCCCTTCCCCACGTTTTTAGCACGGGACAAGGCGGGTCACTCAAGCACTTTGGCACGAGGTCACAGTTTCTTTCTCCAACATCAGGGCCTTATGTGCCCAAGCGTCTTTTGTGAAAAGTATCTTGCTTTAGAGGACCTGATGTACCAAAATCACAAAGAAAAGTTCCTTTCTCAATATTGACTTTGGGCAATTTACTCTTCACCCTGTATCCCCCTCAGCTGGGCTCTAATCCTTCTTTCACCATAAGCCTCCTTCAGTCGTGTTCAGACCAACTTCAATTTTTAGGAATCCTTCAGTCGGGTTCACATTTGCCACAACAATCTTCTCAGGTGTCTTACTCTTCACCCACGATCCCCCTCTTCTGTGCCCAGACCCCTTTTCTACAATTAGTCCTCCTCAGCCGGGCTTAGACCAACTTCAGTTTACAGACAATTGAAGACCTTCGAATGTGCACAGAATTCAATGGAACCCGCTGCAGGACCACTTGGATTTTACAGTTCAACAATTCTTCCCCGCTCAGGTGGGGCACGCGGTGGTACCAAACAGAGACCTTAGATTGAGCACCCACGTGGCGCCGGACCACTCTATATCTGTTATCTATTTTGGTTTCACAAAGTTCAGTTGTATACAAGTTCTTTTTCTACATACAATGTTGCTGCTTGCAACCTTGAGGATAACACAGTCTGGTCTGCTATCAGTTTCCACGACTCACCGGCTGTGCTGTTGGAGTCAAGGAAGGTAGCATGGCGGCAATCGCTTCTCCCTGCCATTGGCTATCAATGCGGGAGGGCCCTGTGTACCTTTGACACATGTTACACCTTTCGTCAGCTGCAATTCCGGTCTTAAGTTTCTTTTCCTTGAGGCTCCTTGAAAGTCGTGTTTTGTTGAAAAGCGCAAGGGTAATTCCCTCCTTTTTGTCCTCTCTTATCTCACCTCCTTTCTGCTCGGTTTAAACTGCCATCTCAGAATTGCTGCTTCCTCGTACGTTTCGCCTTGCTCAGCGTGTGCTTTCGTGCTCCACCTTTTATCCGTGTGGGGAAGTGTGATGCAAGTCAGGTGTTTGTAATTATCAGTAATTGACGACTGTGCCTGACCCTTGTGTTGGGACATGTCATGTATACTGCTCTGGTGCTAATACATTTTTGCTCACAATGAACTGTCCGTGAGAAAGTGTTAGTGTCAGAAAAGGAGGGGGGGGCGGTTGAGTTTCTAGATATCCTACCTGGTAGGATGGGGAAAAGGTGCAATAAGGAAGGAGATACCACGTCTCACCCTTTGGTGTCCCACTTCCACTCCCCGAAGACACCCCATCCAGGTGATCCTCCCTTACTGGTCCACCCCAGGAATTGGATCCAATAGCGATGGCTGTGTCCTGGCCACCTGGATGACCGATCCCCAGGGACTAGCAGGTGAGACACCTTCAGGTTTCTCACAGGACCGGACGAGGGGAGCCTAAGGAGGGTCGGGGACCCGATATGGAATGAAGATGATATATGAGCCAAGGACTCTAAGAGAAATGTAAAGAGAGACATATGCTGCATCAGTAGACACTTGAAGGAGAGTAAACCAAGTGTCTTGGAAAGCCAGTTCAATGGGCTCTGGCACCTAAGTGAACCATAGAGTCAAAGGCAAAGAAAATCGGTCGGGGGACCTGAAAGAAATACAAAGGCAAAGACGAGGTAAGACAATCTGCGACCTGAGAAAAATAAAGAAGCAAGCGATTGAAACAAACTGTATACAATATCCATGTGGAACAGTACCTGGCTGGAGAGTACACCTTTTCTGTACAGTTGGACATTGATTTAAACTGGGTTAGAGAACTGGTGAAGGCAAGTCACCAGGGTCTGGGACCAATATGAAGTTGGCCGAGTGCCACAAAAGCAAAGCACAAGTTTCAGGGACCCATACAAGATAGAAGCAACATATGGTCAAGGGGCTGAAGCCCAGAGCAAGTTGGAGAGGGCCCAAGAGAATATAAAGGGTCTTGGACCCACACAGAAGAGAAAGGAGTTGCAAAGCGAGTCAGGGAGATTGCGAAACAACCCAGAGGAATCTAGGACCCATGGGAAAGAGAAAGACATTTTCTCAAAGTCTGAGTTCTATAGTCAAGTCTGGCAGAATAGTTCACCAGACGTGGTGCTACAGATTTTAGTTGGAAGATTGGAAGAAGAAACACGGGGAAGAGTCTCCTCTCTGCCCCCCATTCCCCTGATACAAGGAACATATGTTTTGTGACGTAAAAGTCGAAGTTAAGTCTGGCAAGATAGTGAACAAGACTTAACACTCCATTTGGGAATTGATACTTGGGAACTGTGTTTAAAGAGTCAATCGTTGCGTTTTCACACCATGAACTGAATTTTAAAGGTCTGTAACCGGAACGAGAAAGCCTCCTTCTGGGTCCAGAAGGCGCCATGTTTTTCCTTAGTCTAGTGAAAGGGACAGAAATAGGTTTGGACACAGGACGGGGGACATGGGATACATTACTCACCGTAATTGTATTTCTGATGCTTGTATCTGCTTAGATTCACATGCTGTGCATAGGCCGACATCTAGTGGAAGCTGCAGAGTATTACAGTTTGTTTTTCGAAACTCGAAAATGGGCGTCGACACAGGGCGTGCGAGTAAAACTATCCCTAGTGTGACGTCCACTGTACCCATGATCCCTCACGCGTCTAGGACCCTCAGATTGTATTTCTTCTGACCTGAGGTAGCATCAGGAGTAGCGTGAGTACAGATAATCCAATCAGATAGATAGAAAGATAAGACTACAAGCATCCATGCGCCTTCTCTCAGAGGGGAGGAAGGGTGGGTCGCATGTGAATCTGAGCAGATACAAGCATCAGAATTACGATTACGGTGAGTAATGTATCCCTTCTGAGGCTTGTGGAATCTGCTTAGATCACATGCTCTGCATAGATTAGCGAGCAGTGTTAGAAGAAAGTGGTGGGATGTGAGAAGGGTCATGAGCAAATAAATGTCTTAGAACCGCTTGTCCCACTTGAGTATCTGTCTTGGAATGGGTGTCAATGCAGTAGTGCTGAGTAAAAGTGTGAATAGAGCTCCAAGTAGCTGCTTTGCAAATGGTGTCAAGGGGTACATTTGTGATGAAAGCCAGAGTGGCCCCAATGCCTCTTGTAGAGTGGGCTCTTGGTGTGAAAGGCAGAGTTTTTTCGGAAAGAGAGTAACACAGCTGGATACAGTTAACAATTCACTTTGAGATGGCACCTTTAGAGTCGCGATCTCCCTCTCTGCCTGTAGCTACGGAGACAAACAGCTGATCTGTTTTCCTTAGCGGTCTGGTCTTGTTTACATAGTATAGGACCACCCTACGCACATCTAGGGTGTGTAGTTTCACCTCAGCCGAGCCTTCTGGGTCTTGGAAGAAAGCCAGAAGCTTGATGGACTGGTTCACGTGGAATTTAGAAATAAACATAGGTGAGAACCTAGGATGTGTACGTAAAACCAGTTTATCTTTATGAACTGTAAAGAAAGGATCCTGTACTGACCGAGCCTGAATTTCACGGACCCTTCTTATAGATGTAATTGCTACTAAGAAGGCCGTCTTATATTTGAGATGTTTGAGACTGCTTTTATGCATGGGCTCGAATGGGGGGCCCATGAGCTTAGATAGCACCACGTTAAGGTCCCATCCTGGTGGTGGGTTTGAAATTGGAGGGTGAAGTCTCTTTACTCCTTCCATGAATGCTTTAATCACTGGTACTTTCCACCACGACACCTTGTTATGGGAGGTGGTGTATGCTGACAGAGCTGCCAGTTGTACCTTTAGGGAGTTAAAAACCAGTCCTGCATCCAGCAGATGGAGCATGTATGTGACAATTGTGGAAGGAGTGCAATCAACCGGGTTGATTTGTTTATTCTGGCACCAGATAACGAATCTTTTCCATTTGTCAAAGTAGCAGTGCCTAGTGTTTGGCTTCCTATATTCTTTTAGGATGTCCATACATCTCTGTGGTCATTTGAGATGTCCAAACTCTATGACCTCAGGAGCCATGCTGCCAGGTTCAATGAGTTGGGTTGAGGATGCACCTTGTGACCTTGGTGCTGGGACAGTAGGTTGTACCAGCCTGGGAGTTTGATGGGTTCGCACACCGCTAGTCTGCGTAAGTGTGGGAACCACGGTTGTCTCGCCCACATTGGAGCAACTAGGACGAGCGTCATCGATTCTCTGTTCATCTTGTTGACCACCTTCCTGATGAGAGGTGTTGGTGGAAAAGCGTACGCAAACATCCCCGACCAGTTCATCCAAAGGGCGTTCCCCTGGGAGTCTGGTTGGGGGAACATGGATGCAAATCATGGGCACTGTCTGTTTTCACTTGTGGCGAATAGGTCTAAAGTGGGGAAACCCCACTGAGAGAAGATATCTTCTACAATTTCTCTGTGTAGACACCATTCGTGTTCCTCTGGGAGGGGATCTCTGCTCAAAGCATCCGCTAGAGAACTGAGATCCCCTGGAACATGTTGAGATGACAGGAAGATGTTCCGTCTGAGTGCCCATATCCAAATTTTCTGGGCAAGCTTGGACAGATTTGGCGAACAAGTCCCTCCTTGTTTGTTCAGGTAGAACATGGCTCTAGTGCTGTCCATTAGGATCTGCACTGACAGGTTCAACAGGTAGGGCTCGAACGCTTGAAGCGCTCTGAATACTGCCAGAAGCTCTAGCAGGTTGATAGGATTCCTGGCCACTGAGTGAGACCAGAGACCCTGAGCTGTGTGGTGGAGATGGTGAGCTCCCCACCCTGTCAGGCATGCATCGGTTGTGACTACCGCCTGTATCTCGGGATCGTAAAAGGGTTTCCCCTTGGACAGATTCTCTCTTGTCCACCAGTGAAGGCTTTGTACAAGTGTTGGCAAAACGACCACTAAATCGTCCCACTGACCACTTGCCTGAGACCACTGTTTCGCCAACCATTCCTGCATGGGACGCATGCGCAGACACGCGTGGGGGAGCAGGTAAATGCATGACGCCATCATGCCCAGCAAACGCATTGCTTTGCGTACCGTTATCTGGCGACCGGCCTGATAGTGCGGAATTCGCAGCAGTATATTCCGAATTCTTTCCTCTGATGGAA
The DNA here is from genome assembly GCF_040938575.1 of Ambystoma mexicanum. NCBI lineage: Eukaryota > Metazoa > Chordata > Amphibia > Caudata > Ambystomatidae > Ambystoma > Ambystoma mexicanum. Next base: position 108,895,419 of record NC_090933.1, read on the forward strand.
AGGCCAACCCCTCTTGAGTGTTTAGGACAGCTCCTAGGAACTGTTTGGAGGTGCTTGGCACCAGACTTGACTTTTTCTCATTTATGGAGAAACCTAATTCGAAGAGGAGGTCGATCGTTCTTTGAATGTTTGTTCTGAAAATTACAGAGTCTCCCCCGTGATGAGCCAGTCGTATAGGTAAGGGTACACTGGGATTGCCTCCCTGCGTAGGTGTGCCGCCGCCACCGCCAGTACCTTGGTGAATACCCTTGGAGCCGAGGCTATCCCGAAGGGCAGTACCTTGAACTGGTAGTGCTGACTGTCCACCTTGAAGCGCAAGTACTTTCTGTGCGCTGGGAAGATGGAAATATGAAAATAGGCATCTTTCATGTCCAATGTTGCCATGTAATCCCCCTTTTTTTAGGAGGGGGATTACCTCTTGGAGAGTAGTCATGCAAAATGTTTGGGGCTAGACATACTTGTTTGCAGGCCGTAAGTCCAATACTGGGCGCATTGTCAAATCTTTTTTTGGCACAAGGAAGTAAGTTGAATAAATACCCTTGTTTACCTGGAGTCCCGGGACGAGTTCTATTGCGTCCTTTGCTAGAAGATTGACGATCTCCTTGAGGAGGATCTTCTGGTGGTCTAAAGAATGTATTTTTTGTCATGGATGGTGGTTTCAGGGACGCTCTAACAGTTCTATGCAGTATCCTGCGGACACTGTGGACAGCACCCATCTGTCTAATGGGATCCCTTCCCAAGCTTGGGTGAAGTTGGAAATGTGCCCCCCTACTGGGGATGCGTGAGAAGGGACCCTGAAAGGAACGTCACTGTTTTGGTGGAGGCGTGCCGCCGCCTATATTGGGGCTGCCTCTACCTTTACCACGTCCTCTCTTATTACCCCTGCCATAACCCTGGGTAGACTGCTGGTTGTTGTTGTTCCATGGTGTACCCTGCCCCTGGGAATAGTTAGATCCTCTCTGGGAATTTTGTCCGCATGGGCGACGAAAATTGCCATTCCCTCTTTGATTCGGGGGTTTGTTGGTTAATTGGCCCAGGGATTTGAGTGTCTCATACTCGTCCTTGGCATTTTTTCAGCGCGTCCTCTACCGCCTTTCCAAACAATAGATCCGGCTCCACCGGTTTGTCTATCAATGATGCTTGGGTTTCGTCCTTGAAACCAGACTGCCGCAACCAAGCATGCCTTTTGATAACAGTTCCTTCTGCTATCAATCTGCCAGCGTTATCCTCGGCATCAAAGGTTGCTTTTAATATGCAACCGGACACAGCTCTTCCTTCCGCTGAAACTCGCGCCAACTGGCTTTTTAAGGGTTCTAGGGCGGAATCTATGAGTGCCGCGACTTCTTCCCACTGGTGGCAGTTGTAACTCTCCAGCAGGGTGGTGGAGTTGGCAATCCTTGCCTGGTAGGCGGAAGTGGAGGCTACTTTCCTGCCCAAGCCATAAATCTTCTTGCTCTCCTTGTCGGGAGGAGCTTCGGACGATGACAAGGGTGTTCCCGCCCTCTTACGGGTGTTTGTAACTACCAGGGAGTCCGGTTTCAGATGCCCTCTTATGTACAGTGGGTCTGTTTGGGCTGCCCTGAAAAGCTTTTCAACTCTGGGGTTTACCGCCCTAGTGAGATTGGGATTAACAAGGGAAGGGTCTATCCTTCTTTGTATTGACTTAAGGATAGGGGTGGCCTGGGCAACAGGTCTCCTTTCTCCCACTAACTCCTCGGCAAAGTCCCTCTCTTCCTGAGCACCCTGGGTGTGAATGTGGAAGTGTTCTGCCGCTCTGGAGAGAACTTCATTCAAGAGAGGCTGGTTGTCGACAGGGGAGTCGGTAACCGGGGGTTCTTTATCTACCGGGGAATCTACCCTGTAGGTTTCTGGGTCGCCGTCCTCCTCCTCTTGGTCCTCATCATCCCCATAGTAGCCCGTCCCAGTTTGTCCTTCCAACATGCCCAATTCTGGATCCTCACAAAGGGATGGATCTCCCTGATATTGAGAATAGGGCTGTATATAGAAGGGGTCTGAAGAAGGAGCTTCAACCTGAGACTTTTTACTTGGGGGTATAGGATCCTTAGAGCCTGAGGGTGTTGACCCGTCGGGGTATACGAAAGTGTTCAGGGTTTTTGGCGTAGAAATCTGCCAATGATGACATCCTTGACATGACTCTGTCTATGTCATCACTCGACCATTCTCTTGAACTGGGAATTAATCTTTCTTGGAGGGCTTTCCCTGTTTTATCTTGACTAGACCTGTCTAGTTTGAACAGGGGTCTTTGGGATAACAGAAGACTGAGACTTGTCCATCTGTTTAAGTAGAGTAGAATGTTTTTGAGGTGTGGAAGGAGGCTGAGACTTCTTCCTTTGTTGTTTTTCCCCTACCCCGTGGGTGGAAGAGTGTTTACCCTGTTTTTTCGCCCCTTCGGAGCCTTTCGACGCCTGGCGCCGAGGTTCAGGGGTAGTGCCCCTATCTCTAGAGTGTGGAGGTTGGGACTCTGACGCAGCCGCTACGCGGTCTGCTGGCGCCGACTCCTGGAGTGCGGCCTGGGGATAGAGGTCTGCTTCGTCTTCTGACGATCGAACCTCCGTTACCTTAGGGAGCGAGGCACTTTTGGCAACAGTGGATGGTTGCCTGGCGTCATGCGGCGGTCTTGATCGAGAACGCCCAGACGACACCGATTTGGTGGACCGTTCTCTGTATGCCTCTTTCCGAGAACTCGACGTGCGCGTCGAGTCTCGGTTGGACTTATGTTTTGGTGGAAGTGGTGTGGGTAGCGCTTGTGTCGCCGGGTGTTTTCCCCATAGCCGCCCTGCCGGATGAGCTTCCGAGGTCAGGGACTTGCGCTTGGCTGTCTCTCGACGCCACGTTGCCCTCGCTGTCCGAAAGCACGGCGTTGCTGCCATCGCTGAAGGCGCCCTCCGCTGCCATGGCCTCTTGACGCCTGGCGTGGTGGGCCCAACGCTTGATCGAACAGTCCTTTAGTGTTTTAGGTTTGAACCTACTGCACGCTCTGCAGTTCGCCTCGGGGTGGTCCCTCGGCAAGCAGAGATTGCACGTGGCGTGTCTTTCAACCCAAGGGTACTTGCGGTTGCACTTGGGGAAAAATTGGAAAGGGGTACCCTCCATACGCCCCTTGTGGCAGCGGGCTAATAAGTGTAGGAATATATAAAATGTACTTATATAACAAAGAGTGTAGAGTATGTCCACCCCCCACTCTCCCTACTTGCAGGGCAAAGGCCAGAGGCATTCCAAGACCCGGGCCGAGGTCAGAGCCCTTCCGAGGCCCAAATCCGTCGTGCAGCTGTCGACGGTCGATTCCTTCTCCGGGCCGGCGTCAAGTGTGGAAGTTCGGTGACTCGACGTTGGGGTGGAGAAATGGGGAAATATAACAATATTTTACAAAAGTATGGCTAAGGCCAAGGAACTCCGCGGAATGCTTCCGACCAGTATGGCAGAAAAAAACAATCTGAGGGTCCTAGATGCGTGAGGGATCATGGGTACAGTGGACATCACACTAGGGATAGTATTACTGGCACGCCCTGTGTCGATGCCCATTTTCGAGTTTCGAATAACAAACTGTAATACTCTGCAGCTTCCACTAGATGTCGGCCTATGCACAGCATGTGATCTAAGCAGATTCCACAAGCCTCACAAATTATTTTACAAGACATCCTGACAGAATCTTTAGTGTTTTTGTTGAGGTAGGGCAACCCACTGTGTCAGACTCATACTTCTGCACCCTTACAATGGACACTAGCCACTGTTAGTAGTCAAACGCGGCAAACAAGACAAGGATAACAAAATGTAAAGGAAAAAGTAGGATGAAGTAGCTGCTGCCACCAGTTTGTCCTTAGGCACACCTTAGGTAACCGGAAAATCCCTTCGGAAGTAGTCCAGGGTCATACGAAATAAACCCCATTGCACTGCATTCGAGCTGCATTGTGCCATGACGAACAATTACCAGAAAAAGTAACTAAGTCAAAAGACTAAGGGAAATGTTTCCCCATAACAAAAGCCTAGTGGAGTGAAGCTGAAGGAGTTTTCACTTCACTGTAAAAAGTCAGGTCAGGATGAAAAACAAAACCATAATGTTTGAGGGTCCACAGACTATGGAGGGAAAGTTGTTAAAAGAGAAAGCGCTCCTAACAGTGAGGTATTGCTTTGGGGAGAGCAAGTCCTACTGTGTGTGTGTAGGTGGTGAAGAGTTTTAGAGAAAGAGCAGATGGTGAGTGGAGGTGACAGGGTGAAAGAAGTGTGGCTGTGTAGAAGCTGGGGTGGAGCGGGGAGAGTAGTGGTGGAGGAGAAAGTAGTAGAAAAGTCACGGGAGAGGATTAGTAGAGCGGACAGGGGGTGAAGAGTAGGAGTGGAGAGTAGTAGTGAAGAGGGGAGAGTAGAAGGAGAGTAGATATGCGTAAAATCGAAGGGGGAGGCAGAGTGTAGAAAGGGAGCGAGAGACATCAGTGGGACAGAGGAGGAAGAACCAGAGGTGAGAAGTTGGTTGGATTTAGAGGGAGAGTAACAGGAGGAGTGGAATAGTGGATCTTAACGCGGAAGCCACAAAGGAAGGTTTGCAATAACAACAATGTAGGATTCACCTTTTTTCATGACCTGACACCGGCAGCTGAGAGGAAGAGAAAGAGGTTCAACACGCTTAAGAAATCTCCTACTCAGATCTGCCAAGCTCAGAGTTACGTGGAAGGACAGGGAATATCTGTTTTGGGATGCTGAGAGGGCTAAAGAACCTTTAAAATCGATCCCTTAAACCCCCATATCTGTTTCCTGAGAAGGGATGAAGGACTATAGGTTCAAGCATCAGGGGTGTTGTGAGTTATCTTGATAGTTCAGGACTCCCTTGTTTACTCAGTTTGAATGGGTGAGTAGGTAGCTACAATGGTGGAAACGCGACTGGCTGTGAAGCGGAGGGAGGGCAACGAGGGGAGGTAATTGTTGGGACCTTAAGTGGTTGGGGGATGGCTTCCATAAAAGGCTCTACTATGATAGTGGGTAGTGTAAAATGTTTTGTTTGAATCTCCTAGCTCATGGAAATAGGAAAACAGGGTGTACATATGACAACATTAGTATTACGGTGGGTGATTGAGTCTTTAATTGGTGTCTGGAGATTGGGGCAGGAGATATGTGAAGTGACAGTATAATCTGTGGGGAATACTATGTTGCAATCAATGTTAAGTTGATATACTATGTTGCAATATGCTGGAAATATAGGAAAGCTCCACAGAATATTTTCTCATTCCCCCATGGTAAGAGAACTGTCGGGGAGATGCCCGGATGGGCAGTGGTTATTTGTTTTTTTGTTTTGTTTTTGGGTATACACTGAGGATGTCTCCCATGTTAAGGGATTGGCTCTTGTAATGTTATGCACCTAAAACATCTAATAAAAAAATATTTGAAAAAACAAATAGTGTAGGTCTCACCTAGGAAGTCCCAGATAGAGGTTAGATAGATAAGGCAGGTGCCTTTTGGCCCTCACTAACAGCATGGCAGAATTAGATAGTAGGGCTAAACAAGCAGTAGATACAAACCTGGGAAATAGGACGCCTGGGTTAGGAAGGGTCTTGCTTATTTTAGACGAGCAAGGGAGGGATGCCCGTAGATGTATTTTCACAAACCTTCATAAAAACCTTTAGACTGACTTTAAGAGTTGATGTGTTATTGATGCCATCTGCATTAAAACCTCAACCTTAATGCGTAGATTCTAGACTGAATTCAGACTCTGTTCACAAAACAGGTCTTATCTGGCTCTGGCAAGTGCAGTTTTTGAATTCTGAGGAAGACAGCAGCCATAACTATTTATCACAACATACGTATCCCACTCCTTCTTTCCTAGGACACAACGTTAGGCTTTTGGAATGGGTTTCTGAATGTACACAGGAGTTCCCTGTATGAACACCCCATGTCCCTGCAGGCCATGCCCCACTTTACGTCACAAGAGCAGACACCAAAGCGTGGACCCCACACAGTCAGCTGTGCAAGGGGATTTACCCATCGAAAAAGGTGTCTTTAAGGCGTCGAGAGAGATTTGGGCCCCTTGAGGGCACATTCAGGATTCACATCCCTCATGAGGAAAAAGTGGGGGAAAAGTCGGCAAACCACTCAAGGAAAAAATGTAATACTGTCATGACGCGCGCTCCATGGAAGCTATGGAGCCGATGGAAGGGCTGATTCCGTTCCTCCACCAGCGGTCTAGTTTCCCACGTACTGCACGTTACCGTCATGACGCATTAACGTCATGACGCATATATATAGGCGTCACTCGCGGTAATCGTTGCGTTGCAACCTTGCTTTCCTCGCCAGGTTTAGTACGCTAGTGCTCCTCCCTGACTCCCCTTGTATTTTCCCGCTTGAGCCTTTGTTCTCTCTTGGTGATTCCTCTACTCCTCAGTTCCTCCCACTTTGTCGTCCTTGATCCGTCTACCACTTTAATGCTCTTTACTAACTTGTTGTACATACATCTACGATTGTATGCTCCTTCCCATCGCAGCCATATGCAGACCTCTTCCTCGTTCCTCGGCTACGGTCTCCAACAGTGTCTTCTGGGAATTGAAGTCCTCTCTTCTACATCAACGGAAAGCCTTCAGCCTCAATATTCGTAGTGCTACAACATCCAAGCACACCAGGGTTTTTCAGCCACGCTTTTCCCTGGTATTGGGGGCGGACTCCCGGAGGGTCCCTTCTGCCTTGCTGTTTGACAGCGGGCAGGGTGGCTTCCAGTGGAGCTCGTCCCAAACTCAACAGGAAAGGACTGGACCTTTGGAGAGAAAGGAGAGCCATAGACACAGACAGTTCCTCAGAAGAACCGAGTGCAGGTGAGGAGAACGAGGAGGGAACCAAAGAGGGTATTTGTCAAGCTACTACTACCTCATCGCATGACAGTTTGCAACGCCAAAGGATGGCTAGCTTAGAGCAGTATCAAGATTTGGTCAATGCTATACAGGGGATAACTGCTGAGCTCCAAACCATGAGGGTAGAAAATACCGCCCTTAAGGCTGACAATGCCACTCTGAGACAACAAATGATTCTGAGAGAAGAAGTTCGGGGAGATCTCCCACCTATGCCCTTACCTTGTGGGAAGTATGAAGGGAACCCCAAGAAGATTAAGGAATTCCTCGATGCCTGTAGAGTATACTACACTTTTCGCCCAAGGATGTATGAATCCGACAAAGCAAAAGTAGGCTTCCTCATCTCAAACCTTGGGGGTAACGCTCTAGCATGGGCTACCCCGTTAGTTACAGAAACTGATCCTGTTCTGAATGATTACAATGCCTTTGTACTACAATTCAGAGAACGCTTTGAAAGGACCGAGACCTTGTACGCGTCCTATGAAAACATGCTAGACCTCAAACAAGGTCTTGTTGATGTTCAAACCTATGCCTCAAACTTCCAGAGGGTAGCATTGGAGACAGGATGGCCTGACTCAGTTAAGCAGACTCTCTTTAGGAGAGGACTACATGAAGACTTGAAGGATGAACTCTCTCGAGTTTCAAGACCCTCCTCCTTCCAAGAACTGGTCGCTCTGACCCTCCAGATGGAATTTCGAATTTCCGAGAGACGAGCAGAAAGAAGGAAGACCAGATCCAATCCGCCTTTTACACCATCCTCATACAAGCCTACCACTCCAGACAGATCTCTTTCCCAGACTGAAGAGCCCATGCAAATAGGTGCAGCGAGGGGTCCCCTCAGCGCAGCAGAAAGAAAGAGACGAAAAGACCTGCACTTGTGTATGTATTGCGGTTCTGAGAAGCACCTTCTAAGAGATTGTCCGGAAGTACCTCCCCGAAGATCGGGAAACGACAGACCCCGACCCTGAGCAGGGACACGGAAGGGGCTTCTCTTGCTAATCCCTGTGTTACAAATCCACCTATACCATGTACTCCCTCAAACCAACTTATGGTCCTAAAGATCGTTCTGGAATGGACCTCTACCCAAGCAGTTGAGTGTCTGGCAATGCTTGACTGTGGTGCAGCGGGGAACTTTATGGACGACCAATGGGCCAGTAAATACGCTATTCCTAGGAGAGAAAAGCCTCAACCCATACCGGTAGAAGGAGTGGATGGTACACCCTTGTCTTCCGGTCTTATCCGACAAGAAACCACAGAAGTCATGGTTAAGATGAAGACTCACCATGAAACCGTGATATTCGATCTGATTAAGGCTGCCCACTTTCCCGTGATACTCGGAATACCCTGGTTAAGAAAACACAATCCGGGAATCGACTGGGTAACTAACATTATAGAGTTCAGGTCTGACCTTTGTATGCAGTCCTGTTTGAAGGAGGAAGGGCAACATTCACATCAGGGTGACACAGTGCCAGCGAGGAGTATTAACTCCATTCCTATAGCCTATCAAGAATTTACCGACATATTTGCTGACACTCTTCCTAGACCTCTTCCTCCACATCGAGCCGAGGACTGTAAGATCGACCTTATACCTAATGCGGTAGTTCCATTTGGGAGAATGTATCCCTTATCCCTTCCGGAGAAGGAAGCATTAAGAGACTACCTAGCCAGCAATCTACAGAATGGCTTGATACAAGAATCTACTTCCTCAGCTGGAGCTTCCCTGTTCTTTGTACCAAAGAGGGGAACCAAGGAACTCAGACCTTGTATTGACTTCAGGGGCCTGAATAGTCAAACCATCCGAGATCGATACCCAATGCCTCTGATAAAAGAGATCATGGAAGCAGTACAAGGGGCAAGATGGTTCACCAAACTAGACCTCAGAGGGGCTTATCATCTCCTACGAATCAAACAAGGGGACGAATGGAAGACCGCCTTTCGTACTCCGTTAGGTCATTTTGAGTACAAGGTAATGCCCTTTGGTTTGGTTAACGCGCCAGCCCAGTTCCAAAGATTTATGGATAAGGTCTTTTGTGATCTTCTGTTCAAGTCCACTGTAGTCTACTTGGATGACATCTTAGTGTACTCTCACACTATTGAACAACATCGTCTACACGTAATAGAAGTGCTCAAGAGACTTCGAGACCACCACCTATTAGTCAAACCAGAGAAATGTCTTTTTGAGGTTTCTACAGTTTCATATCTGGGCTTTATACTGTCAGAAAACCGCATTGAGATGGACCCTAACAAAACTACATCTATTAACGATTGGCCTGTTCCCAACTCTGTCAAGGACATCCAGAGGTTCTTGGGGCTGACAAATTTCTATCGTAAATTCATCACAGGCTTCTCCAACATAGTCCTACCTATCACAGCTTTGCTAAAGAAAGGGGTGAAGTTCTGTTGGACGTCAGAAGCAGATTACGCTTTTCATCAGCTCAAACAAGCATTTACCTCAGCTCCTATCCTCAGGCAGCCTGATCAGTCTCAACCCTTTATCGTAGAAGCCGACGCCTCACAAGGGGCTATTGGAGCAGCTCTGCTACAAAGGAAGGAGGATCAACTTGAACATCCCGTTGCCTATTATTCCAGGACACTCACCTCCAGTGAAAGAAACTATTCGGTGATCGAAAAGGAACTGTTAGCAATTAAACAGGCTTGTGAGGAATGGCGCCATTTGTTGCAAGGAGCGAAATACCCGTTTCAGGTATGAACAGACCACAAGAACCTAAGTATCCTCCAACAGATGGAATGCAAGAACTCACGTCATGCTCGTTGGGCTTACTACTTCTCCCAATTTGATTTCATACTCACATACCTACCGGGTAAAGACAATCACTTAGCTGATGCACTCTCCCGCAGCCATCAAGAAGGTTCAGGGAATTACCCCGAACAGGAATGGCTGCTCAATGGGAAGAGATTCATAGGAACAGTAGATAATTATTTTCAACAGGTTCTGCAAGCCCAAAAAACCACCTCTCTTCCAAGAGACCCCTCTCTATCCTACAAAGGAAAATACCTGTTTAAAAATGACTTGCTTTACCTACCCACCCAAGAACTCCAGAACCAAGCTCTTTCGTGGTGCCATGATCTTCCCATGGCTGGTCACAAGGGCCGTACTGCTACACTAGAACTATTGAAGAGGAATTTCTGGTGGCCAAAGATGAATAAGGATGTTGTGGAGTACGTCTCTTCCTGTCCAGTTTGTGCTCAAAGCAAACACAGTTCGGCTAAACCATTGGGGCTGCTACAACAAGAGGAACCACCTGCTGGACCTTGGCAACATATCTATGGATTTTATCGTTGAGTTACCCAGATCGGGAGGATGTTCTGCCATCATGGTAGTGGTCGACTCCTTCAGTAAGCTGGCTCATTTCATTCCTCTTAAAGGCACTCCTTCTGCCACTACCACAGCTGACGTGTTCTTAAAGGAGGTAGTCCGTCTCCATGGTCTGCCTTCCTCAATTGTGTCCGATCGAGGAACCCAGTTCACCTCCAGGTTCTGGATAACCTTGTGTAAACAGTTGCAGATTCAGAGAGCGTTGTCTTCTGGCTTTCACCCAGAAACAAACGGACAGACCGAACGCCTCAACGCGACACTTGAACAGTACCTAAGATGTTACTGCAACCAGACTCAGGATAACTGGTATCATCTCTTATCGGTTGCAGAATTCTCGTATAACAACACCAAGCATACTGCAATAGGAATGAGTCCTTTCAAATGTACATATGGGTACGAACCCAAACACATCCCATTTCCTGCTATTCAACCCACTAATGTCCCTACTATAGACCTACTACTGGACACTCTGAAACAAACTCATAGGTCTGCTCAAGAAACCCTGTTAGCCAGTCGTCAGACTTACAAGAGATGGGCTGACAGAAACAGAAGACCTAATCCTGATTGGAAGAAAGGAAGCAAGGTATGGTTATCCACTAAATACCTTCCCCGGAGAGTCCACTCAGGTAAATTCACTCCAAGATATATTGGACCGTTTTCCATAAATCAACGGATCAATCCTGTGGCCTTTCGGCTAAACCTCCCGCACTCTCTTCGAAGAATACATCCAGTGTTCCATACCTCGCTTCTTAGGGAATATATACCTGATCCTTTTCTGAGAACCTCTAGAAGAAGGATACCCAGTGTGGATAATGACACCAAAGAGTATGAGGTTTCACGCATCTTAGACTCACGTTACAAACACGGAGTCCTACAATACCTCGTACTGTGGAAAGGATACCCTTGGACAGAAAGATCTTGGGAACCAGCCAAAAATCTACATGCCTCCAGACTCCTACGCATATTCCACAGACACCATCCGGGCAAGCCTGGAGGAAGGCCTTGGCGAAGGGGTTATACTGTCATGACGCGCGCTCCATGGAAGCTATGGAGCCGATGGAAGGGCTGATTCCGTTCCTCCACCAGCGGTCTAGTTTCCCACGTACTGCACGTTACCGTCATGACGCATTAACGTCATGACGCATATATATAGGCGTCACTCGCGGTAATCGTTGCGTTGCAACCTTGCTTTCCTCGCCAGGTTTAGTACGCTAGTGCTCCTCCCTGACTCCCCTTGTATTTTCCCGCTTGAGCCTTTGTTCTCTCTTGGTGATTCCTCTACTCCTCAGTTCCTCCCACTTTGTCGTCCTTGATCCGTCTACCACTTTAATGCTCTTTACTAACTTGTTGTACATACATCTACGATTGTATGCTCCTTCCCATCGCAGCCATATGCAGACCTCTTCCTCGTTCCTCGGCTACGGTCTCCAACAGTGTCTTCTGGGAATTGAAGTCCTCTCTTCTACATCAACGGAAAGCCTTCAGCCTCAATATTCGTAGTGCTACAACATCCAAGCACACCAGGGTTTTTCAGCCACGCTTTTCCCTGGTATTGGGGGCGGACTCCCGGAGGGTCCCTTCTGCCTTGCTGTTTGACAGCGGGCAGGGTGGCTTCCAGTGGAGCTCGTCCCAAACTCAACAGGAAAGGACTGGACCTTTGGAGAGAAAGGAGAGCCATAGACACAGACAGTTCCTCAGAAGAACCGAGTGCAGGTGAGGAGAAGGAGGAGGGAACCAAAGAGGGTATTTGTCAAGCTACTACTACCTCATCGCATGACAAATACACAGAGGAGGCCTCACAAAAATCCAAAACATAACAAGAGCGTTTTCTCATATGCAAACAGATTCAGGTACTACTACCTACAGGACTTAAGTAGACTGTTCCCACTGGAAACTACAGCTTGACTCATGTAAATTCTCATGTCTGGAAAGTAGACCCTGAAAGCTGAGATAACTGCAGCACAGCAGATGAGGCAAAATGTTCACAGTGGTACACTGGCCCACTAGAAAGAGTAGTGTAGCTGATTGTCTTTGTTTATATAACTGTTGCTAGTCTCAGAATGACCCCCATCTGCTGGGTGAAGGGAAAACTGTCGATGTTGTTTTCTCATGTGATAGTCTTAGTTCAGTCTAACGGCACTACAGACTCAGCCTGTCATTCCTATCTAATCTGGCAATCCAGGGCCTACAGAAAAGCAGGCAAAAACTATTATAGTGTGTAGATGGGGGGCCAAATCTGACCCTCATGCCCCGCACACCACTCTCAACACAAATGCAGGCCCATCACGCAATCATCAATGTATCGCAGGTTTGAGAAGCATTATTCGATCAGACAGCCGTTTAGACCATACCCAATCGATGACGTGGACGACATGGAAATGACATTGATCGAGCAAGTCAACTGACTGCAAAGCCAGAAACCAATGACGTCATAACTGACATCAATCATGACATAGCCGCATTATACATGAAGTACATATTCATCCATTCAGGAAGTTACATGTACATGCACTAGTTTATTGCATATAGGCACGAAGCACATGCTTATGACCCATGTAGGTAGAGGCTGGACACACATACATATCTCTTTATATTCATAGCGTTCGCTGAAGCGGAAACCCCAAGATGCAAAGTATTCATATATTTAGCTTGCACATGCTTGACTGCTACTAACATGGAGAAGCCAAAAGGAATCATATGGAAGCTATAGGTCTATGAATGGATGGGAAAGGAGAGATAGGCTTTCAGTACATGGAAAAGCTGACATGATTGTCGCATCCAGAGGCAAGCAGAAACTGCAGAAAATCAAGCTAAAATCCTCAAAATTACTAGCAGGAGAGCTTCATTTCATGATCTCCACACACATGACCCAGCTGAACAGGATAATGCCCATTCAACCAAGGTAGATGAAGAGGACTGTTCCCATCGAACCAGAACGGAAAAAAAGCTACAAGTGTTGCCCATAAGATGCTAACTGAATGCACTCTCGCTGGCTTAGGTGATCAGAGATGGTAACATTAGGGAACATTTTGCACCTCCATGTCCAATCCCATTACCTTGGAAAAGGTACACTCAGTCTGGTAACTGTCCAGGATGCCAGGGAAGGGAGGACACATTCTGACCAATCCAGATTCACCTTTCACGTGGGGATATAATTTGTTGCAAGGGCCAATGGTCTCTCTGTGACCCTGCAACATTGTAGATCAATACTAGTAGAGGTGGGTATAGGAGGGGCCAATAGACATGGCTATCAAATTGTAGAACTAACCCATACATCTACTACATGTATCCTACCCAAAATAACCAATGTAAATGTGAGATAGTTTTCTGGGATGGAACCTGGATTTATTGAGTCACATCAGAATAAAATCAGGTGACGCATGCTTAGAAGATGAGAGCTCCGGAGGATACTTGTTTTTCTGGTGTGATCCCCGTCATAGTGTTTGCTAAATAAAAGACAGTAACTTTGCCGCCCCATGGCTGAGTCTTACGTTCTTGTGGCGTGGAGTCTTTGTTAGGCACAAGTGTTCTTTGCTGATAATTGGGGTGACTGGTAAAGGACCCCAGCCACAAATATATAAGTGTATCACAGCTGTAGGAAGACAAAGAAAAACAGAAAAAACACGATTCTGTCTAATTCTTTAACAAAGAGGGATTCAATTAATGAAACGAACAAATAATCATAGTGAAAATCACTGCAACGAGGTATGTCTTTGAGGAGGGATAGTGGTACAAGCATTCATCTGGATGAGTGCACTTTTTTAGAACCACTAAGCAGCAGCATGTGAGATGCTCGTGTGTAAACACTACTTGCAAAGATTTGCTCAAGAACGTCTAAGAGATGCTATCGGCAGCTCCAGATTGGCTCAATCTCTAAAAGGGGGTGAACGGCTTTCTTTTTATATCTTTGAACAGTGTGTCAGGGCCAACACTGATCTCTATCTAGGTTTGTGTTGGCGGCAAACCAGTACAAAAAAATATGCACCAAGAGAATGCTGTGCACTGCTTCTTTGTTTAATTGTGTGCCAAAATACTAGCAAAGAATAAGAGCATTGCCCAATTGTTCTTTCAAAGAATTAGGGTGTAGCACATTTGGTCTATAATCTTTTGAATACTACAATTCTATGACCTAGGGCTGGTGTCATTCATATTTGACCCATGCATGATGATCACTCACCTTTTCTAAATCATTAATAATTGCTTAAAAGAATTGAACTGAACACAAATTAAGGTACTGAGCTCGATGGGTTAGTAGCCCATCCTTTTTTGATAAACTCAATGGATCTATATCTTAGATTCAAAATCAAAGAAAAACAGCAATGAGAAGCACATGTAAACTCCACTGAAAACTCAAATAGGCTATAAAGCATGATATAAATGATGCCTTTGTATGACAGACCACAACAATTGAAGTGGTGGAAAACTGTATCAGAATTCAAAGCTTATAAAAAGCATCCCTATCAAGCCTGAAAACAAAACTGCATTTAGTGCAGCATTACAAATGCAATTCCTCATGCAATCTGAAGAAAACGCATGACACAGTTATCTGTATGGCTAACTACAATGGAATCTGGAACCCGTCAATTCAGAAATGTAAACTGAGAGAATATAGAGCAAAATCTCTGCAATAAACGTAAAATTGCAGGCAATCAGGAAACCATTTATTCAAAAATGGGGAACCTACAATTTGCCTTTCCAGCGACCTTGAAAAGCCTTTTGGCAGGAACAAAGCTGATCGGCTGACTGGTGGCACTAGCTGATTCATCACGTGAATCCGGAATCGTATGAAGGCATCTGGACTCAGCCAGTTCGGCATCACTGGCCACCACGTTGGAACGAGGATATGAAAACAGTAATGGCAACGGATGCATACAAAGCAGCGCACTACAAAGTGAATGTATACACTCAAAAGTGAAATCACCGACATTCAATAATGCCAGTGGCTTTTTATCACATGTATAAAGGCATAAAATAAGCAGTGTTGTATAGCAATTTGCTCTGCAATTCTGTACATTTGCTAATTAAATTCACACTTGTGTAGCAACGCTAGTTATTTAATTTACCCTGTACAATGAAAGCATAGCATTAACTTGCCTCAGGGCTCTCTCCACAGTCTTTTCACTGCAAGTTGAAAGGGGCTAATGTAGAGTGAGTGCAACAGTAACCATTTTCTCCAATGCCTGTGTGGGCAAGAGTTCCTTTTTCAAATATTTGCAAATCAGAAGTAATCGCGATGTCACTTTTATTAAGCTAACTATATCCTGTCTGATAAAGACCATTATGTGTTAACTATTAGTTTTAAAAAAGACAATCATGCAATTCCTTTCCTAAAAATGTAAGCTGTAACATAATGCATAATTACAGTTTTACTACTGTAAAACACTGCATTGTCTCCATGCT
The DNA here is from genome assembly GCF_040938575.1 of Ambystoma mexicanum. Lineage (NCBI taxonomy): Eukaryota > Metazoa > Chordata > Amphibia > Caudata > Ambystomatidae > Ambystoma > Ambystoma mexicanum. The sequence continues at coordinate 108,911,001 of NC_090933.1, forward strand.
TTACAGTAAAGTTTAGGTTAGTGTTTCTAAGTCTCATAGTGTCAGCTATATTTTATGTTGTTGGGGAAGATGCATCATAATGGCAAGTGAACACTTTTGAAAATGTACATGATCACACAGCCAAATGCTTTTGATGGCTGTGACCTGCTTTTTTGCATTCATCTGTGCAATTGGTGCTCACTCCATGAACTGACCCCATACCTTCACATTCTATCTTATCACCCTGTTGCTTAATACCAGCTGCCATGAAAGTGAGAGGGCCGCACTAAAATATTCCACCAAGTTCGCTAACATTTCTGTGTGCAATGTAATCCACTCTGCTTAGACTCTGACTTTCATTCCTCATACATGAGGACTACACAAAGCTAACTAGATGTTTACACAAAGTAGTGTCAATAGTTCCATCCACTCTATATATCTACAGACCTACTGCAACGTATTAGCATACCTGGTCCAAAAACATTTGACCTTTTACTTTGACCAAATCTTTTGGATTGTTTTCTGGTCGAAATGTGGTCTAATTTAATTTAATTAAATGTATACATGGGGTGGGGTAAGGAACTGGGGGGGGGGGTGTTACATCGATGATGATTATGCCCTGTATCAATTTCAAGTATCATTTTATCTGTTAATAGTGACAGTACTTAACACTGCACTTTATGCACCCTGATGCTTATGAGCACCTGCAACTGTTGGTATTACGTCGTTCTATGGTATATCAAAGCATTGATGGAATATTGCGTGTTGGCTTATTAAATCTATGTTTCCAAGCTCTCACAAAATTAAATGTTCAATATTGGTGTTTTTTCTGGAATTTTTTAGTTAGTTATAATAATATAATGGTAGTCAATACATTTCAAACAATCCTAATCTAGGATTATGTTAAAATGTGACTACTGTAACGTTTTACAACCATCAATATTTTTCTGTTGAAAAGCCTTTTCAGTATTCATGCCATTATTGAGTTTCTGGAACCATTTCAATCACAATCGAGGTTTGTCTAAACAACGGACATCTGAACTTTTTGCTTTGAGGAATTAGATGTGGACACTGTAAGGAACTCATAGTAGCAACAGTGAGGACAGAGACAAGTGATCACAGTTCAAGGGTGTTTATTAACTGTAGATGCAGGTTGGGAAAATGCATAATTTAAACCTAAATCTAAGATGGGAGCAAGCTACGACCATCAAATGAAAAAGAAGGCAGTCCTAGTGGCGTTGTGACAAATAAAAGGGCCTATACAAAAAAAATATTGCCAGACCTTACAATTAGATACAAAAAGGGGGTGGGATAATGTTCACAAAAAAAAGAAAGAAGTGTTCATAAATGATATGTCAGGATGTTGTAGCCGAGGTCTACCTTCCCCACGTTTTGAGCATGGAACAAGGTGGGACTCCTGAGCATAGCACACTCTCGAGCCTTCAAAGCATGAGACGACAGTTCCGTTCTCATCTATCAATACATTTGATGGTTAAGTCTCTTTTTTCATAAAAAAAAGTCTCTTGCTTCGAGGACAGGATGTATACCAAAATAACGAAACAAAAAAGTTCCTTTCTGGTTACACTTTGGATGATGTTTGTTCACACCTGGGTCCCCCTCTTGTGGGCTCAGACCCCTCTTGAATGCTTGCTTCCCTCCGTTGGGTTCACTATGGCTCTTCAACTTTGCATCTCCATCTTTCGGGCTCAGATCCTGTTTGCCTCCCTCTGTCGGGTTCACTATGGCTTTTCACAAAACACTTTCGTCTGTTGTATTCACAAGCCTTAGTGTCTTTTTAAACATTGTACTCTGGACAGCTCTCCGTGAGTTCATTCGTGTCATCACAATGTTCTTTAAGGTATCAAGCTTCACCTCTTTCTATCGGGGTCCCTCTATCGGGTTCACTCTTGCCAACCACACAGTTCCTTCTCCTTTCTAACTGAGCAGGATTTATTTCCCTCAGATTTCCATTGACGTATCGGTCAAAGACTTTCGACTGTACAGGGGATTTCGCAAGACCCCGGTATGACCACTTTGACCTTTGCCTTGCTGTTTTTCCAAGGCCTCCTGTATCGGTTGTTTCACCCTGAAGGGGAGATCAACCAGAGTCTATTGAGTAAGCACCCATGTGGTGCCTGTGTTGCTGGTTTTCCCCCCCAAGATATCAAGAGTTGTTTGTTCTTTCAGTTCGGTTTCTTATCGGTTCTCCCCTCAACTCACCGGCTGTGATGAACTGCTTTGCTTTTCTTGTCGCTAGAGTCAAGGACAGTACCACGGTAGCAGGCGTCTCTCCCTCGTCTGGTTATCAGCGTAGGAGGGCTCCGTGTACCGTTAACATCTGCTGCAGCACATGTTAGCTATTGTTTGTGGTGTTATGATTTCTTTCAGGGAGGCTTTGCGGGTCTGGGTCGGAAAGGGCAATGTCGCTTCTCTCCTTGTCTCCCCTTCAGCTTACGCTGCCTTTTTCTTCCTCTTGAATTGCCGTACTGGGATAGCGGTCTCGTCGTGTGGTCTGCTTTGCTTGTTTTGCGCTCTTGTGCGCCACCTTTTAGCCCTGTGGGGAAGGGAAACGGCCATCAGGTGTGTGTGATTGTTGTCAATTGCCTGACTTTGCCTAAACCTTACATTGGGACATGTCAGGTAAAAGGCTCTGGTGTTAGTCCCTTGTCTTTCGTGGTATGCAAAAGTTTTTGTCGGAAAAGAGGGTGAGGTTGTGTTTTCGAGTCTCCTACGTGATTGGATGGGGAAAAGGTGTTGGAAGAAGGGGGATACCGCATCTCATCCATCAGTGTCCCACTTCCACTCCCCGAGAACCCCCCGTCCATGTGATCCTCCCTCACTGGTCCACCCCAGGCACTGTATCCAATAGCAATGGCTGTGTCCTAGCCACCTGGATGACAGATACCTGGGTACTAGTCAGGGAGGCACCTTCAAGTTTCTCACAGTATTTCTTATATATTTTTTCTTAAATATTTTGTTAGTATGCCTTTTTAGATATAGTTACATCACCTTTATTGAAATCAAACTTTTGCAAATCTCACAAAATCATTTGTAGCAATAACCTTTTTTTATCATGTGAGTACCATGTAATGGCTTTATTTATTTTAGCAGGAAGAGCATCAATTATCCCTGCCAACATTTTCTTATACTGTGATTCAAACTCGCCCTGGTCTTGAGAATGGGTCTTAGGAAGAGTGTTTGCTTCAGCATTGCTACAAGTGACTCCTAGTGCATTACCAAAGTTCTGAGCCGAGACTGTGACGACATGTCATGCAGCAACTTGGATGGGATGCACTAGAGCAGGGCTGCCCAACTCCAGGCCTTGAGAAAATATGATGTATTTTCATGTTACCCCTCATTAATATTCAGAAGATAAATGTGCATACACTGATTCTAATGTGTGCAAATGTATTCTCATGAATATCACTAAGGGATATCTTGAAAACCTGTCAGGATTCTGTCCCTCAAGGCCTGGAGTTGGACAACCTTACATGACTAGAGCAAAGAAACTGGCATAATGGTGTGCATAATGGGTGACTATGAACATGTGCAAGAGGAAAACTGTAGGCCAAGCACAGGGTGCTGCAACATCTTGAATAAAATCTAGATCTTTAAATATTGGCAATAAGACAATGGGGGCCGGGCTGGATTTCAATGGCCATTCACACATAAGTTAAGGTCCCATGTGACAATTTTTTTGTTTGTCTGCTTTACTAACGATAATATAGTATCGAGAACATGGCACTAAGAAGGAACTGTCTGGCCGGTACCATGTCATTTCGCTGACGGCAATTACTTTGTGTTCATTTACTACAAAGTCATTACTTCGAAATCCTTCTTAGAAGTATTTTATTTATTTGGGGGAGTTCTCCCCAATGCCCTCCCTTCCCCTTCATTACTTCCCCTATACTAAACCCCACCCAACACCCTTTTTGCTCTTTACCCCAGAAATACCGATATTTGTTGAAGAAATTTGAAGTAAGTACTTTGTAGTGAATTACCACAAAGTTATTACTGTCGATGAAACCACGCAAATAGTATTATGGCCATATTATCGTGGGTTTCAATTGTTTAACTTGACATTTCTGAACTCGAAGACAACCTCTTAGTAGCCATCATGTGAGTCTGAACAGTCAGCGAGCCTCGGCCTGCACCTTATGCTAGATATTTCTTTCACAAGGACAAGGGACACTTCAGCGCCCATTAGTCTTGACTTCGATATCGAAGTTATCTCACCAGTTCTGTTTGTGCCAGAGGACATACTTCAACAAAACAGGAAACATTCCTCAATCTGGATGAGATATGATGCGCTAACCAAAACAAAAAATTAAGTTGACTGTTCGTGCTTTACGGACACGAACCTGGCAATATAGCTGTCAAACACATATTTCCTTTTGGCACGCACAGCGATTTCCACATTGCAACATACAAGGACTCAAACTACCTGATGATGTTCATTACCAATCCACCAGATAAAATGACCATTTCCGGTTTCATAAAATACATCTATTTCTAAGGGCAGCCATGTGTCTCATTGCTTATGTACCTTCTAGACCTTGATAACTGCACAGAAGTTTTCAAGCGGATGTTGTACGGTCCAGCCACACTCCCCTCTTGAAAGAAGGTTCCTCGTTAGCAAGCATCATCAGTGGAAAGATCTAGTTCACCTTCTCTCACTTCTAAAGGAATTCAAGATGTTCAACCATGGACTCCCAAAAACAGAACCACATTTTTCTAGACCATGGGTACGCAACCTGTTGCTCTCCAGTAGCACCAGTTAGTCAAATCAAGCTGAGCGCGTTCTATTTTAGTCTGCGCTGCGCCTGCGTAGAGGCCCTAAAATGCCCGGTATTTTTTTTAAGGACAAGACCTGACGGAAAGTGCAGTGCAGACAGGATCATTTGCAGTGTAATGAGGCGCAGTACCCTGGTGGGAAAATGGAGGATTAAAGGAAACAGTTTGCTGATGCAGGATAAAGCGTAACAGCTTATTGACAGCTAACGCATGGCATCTGTTTTCCTTCAATAAAGGGAAATGTTTAATAAAAAATTAAATGAGTGTACTGAATTGGACTTGGTCTGTTCTAAAAATGTGTTTTTTAAATGTGTCACTTTGTTATTAAATGTTATGCATAAGTCCCCTGCGCAGTCAGCAACCGCAGATTTCTCTTTTTGTTTTTTCACACAAGGAACTATAGTTTTTTTCTTTTTAATGTTCTTGATGTGTTTTACAGTGTGTTTTTGTTTTTGCGCCATCTAAACGACAGCGTAAGCGTGCATCAATGTTATTTTTTTAAATATCATGCAACGCTCCTTGTGGTGCGCTTTAATTGGGGAAACATCATGCCGACACATAAGAAGTGCCTGCCTTTAGCGCTCTGCGTCGCCCTTCCAAAATACCTGCAACGTGCACGCACAAACAACGCATGCACGCTCTGCACCACCGCTCAGCTTTTCTTAAATAAGGCCTCAGATGTTTTGGCCTAGGACTTCCATGATCCCTCACCAATGACGATACTGGCTAGGGCTTTTGGGAGTTGCAAGCCAAAACATCTGGAGAGGTGCTGGTTGCATTCCTCTACTCCAGAGTAACAGGTTTTGTCCTGTCTTTGATTCCACTTTACCGGCTCTTAAAACAGACTCATTCTGCTTTGAATTTTACAGAAATATTCCGTTTCTGATGTGCTCAGCACGAGGTTGTACAGTATGCAGAGATATTACCAATTCGCCCACTCACTGTTATTAAGTTATGATTCTAGTTACCCGTGTAATGCTCTATCCCCTGCAGTCCCCCTCAGAGGTATCCTCTGAGCTATCTTTGCCGTATCTGGCCCTTAACCATGCCTTCCTCTTGCCACCTTTGCTCTTATGGGGCGGACCCAGGGGGGTCTGGGCGGTAAGTTGCCTGCAGGTCTTTTTTCTTCCTCCTCTATGGGGCCTCCTGAATGTTTTCTTGCAGTTTTTGGCAGTTTCCACAAGACGCACCACAAGAACGCACCAGCCAGAAATTATTGGGTGGTTATGTTTACAACATGTACATACTCTACTACTTGCAGAATGAGTAAAGGTAACCGTACTTTACCTCTCCAGCAGTGGTTCCAGCCAACCAGAAATGCACTCGCAGTGGCAGTCCAAGAACGTGAGAACATCACCAGTGGCAAAAGTGGCTCCAATCAGTCGTGCCCGGACCAAGCCTTCTCGTTTGTTAGTTCTGATCAACCGAACTCTTTCCAGAGCACTGATATAGCCCTCCAGCTGGGACTTCAAGTACACTTGAAAGGATACAAAATGCAGCATTAGTGGAAAATGAGCCAATACAATTATTTTTCACTGAAAGAAATATCAGAATGCTTTCCAGCGATTGTTACCTTTGTCACTGTAGTCATCCACAAGTATAATTTCTTTTAAGAGGATGGCGGGAGAAGTCTCTAGAACACTGTGTATCGTCCTGAGCAGAGTTGACCATGCTTCATTGTAGAACGCGATCACAACGGATGTTGTAGGAAGGTTTCTGTAATTGAAGGACTTTGACTTGCATCTACATGGGAAACAAGCACATAGTTATTTTCTAGACCTGGCATCCGGGGTGCTAAAGACTCAAGCTTCGCATCCATTTGCCAAAAATGGGCAGTAACAAAAGGGATCAACAACCGCATTACTGAGCGAACTTCTTGCTCGTCTTCCTAAATCACGCACTGCCTCCTATGATACTTTATGTGGTTTTGTAACAGGCACCGCATCCATTTGCATGGACATAGGTATGAAAAGTGCCTTGCAGCGCACCTGCTGGTAATTCTATGTCACGACTCGGATTACGCTAAACTCAACTCTACTTCTCAAGCAGCCAAATAATTACTCTCACTTAATAAACAAACTGACAAATGAACTACAAAATCCATAAACATGTGAGAAATGTGTAGTTTGTGTTCCATAGGCTCAACAATCCATTTGATCACCAAAGTCCAATCACGTCCCAAAGTCCATAATAAACAGCCCCGTCTTCCTTCCTTCATCCTCTTCCTTTGCGGTTCGAGCAGCTGAGACAAGTACATTTATGATATCCCTTTCTTGACTTGTATGGATTTGGTGTGTGTATGACCAGGCACAGCACAGAAGCGAGCGCATAGCGTGATCATATCTTGGCGGAGCCTATCCACAGGCAGGGAACGCAAAGGGGTTGCAGCTCCTGCTTTAGAAGCTTGGTAGGAGGCAGTGGCACACACAAGTTCACGCCAGGCGCGACGGGACCGTCAGTGGTCTGGGCGCCACAGTAAAACTTCTGTGTGGGGTCTAACAAACAGGAAAAGCGTTATAGGGTGCAGATCATGCTTTGTGATTACAGATGGAGCGGCGACTCCTATTCTTACAGGCACGCCATCTGCTGGTGGTAAGAGTGCAACGCGGGCAGAGTGAAATTGAGTGCTAAGAGAAGGAGGTGCGCAGACGGATACAGTGCCAAGGAAAACTGCCAAAAACTGCAAGAAACGATCCAGGAGTCTCAAGAGAGGAGGAGCAGCTCCTTTTTTTGACGAGCAAAGTCCCAGGTAATACTGTTGACTCTTGAACAGAACTGCATAGCTACAAATAAAAACAAGATCGACGGGGGCAACCCAGGCAAACTGCATAGATATTCAGAACCCGGCACATGCATTAACATGGGTGGAGAGTACTCTGAGGAGGACTCTTATGGTCCACATGTAAGTGGCATCAGAATGAGTCAGGCAGAGAGCCAGAGAGTCATGAGTGCCGGCTGAGGCCCCATGCGCGAAGACGGGCATTATGGAGGACCTCGTAGCTTTCTCTCAGGGCATGGCAGAATTGAGGACATAAGCTTAAAGAGGCAAAGGGGAAGAAAAAAGACCTGCAGGGTACATAGCGCTCTGACCCCCCCTGGATTCAGCCCATAAGGGCAAAGGTGGCAAGAGGCAGGCAAGGTTAAGGGCCACATATGGCAAAGATAGCTCGGATGATACCTCTGAGGGGGACTGCAGGAGCAGTGAAAAATCAGATAATAGGAGTTCACAAGAGTTTGAGACCTCCTCATTGAGTGACGCCAGAAGGCACAGGAGGAAGAAGGGCAAACTTATGGCCGAAAAGCCTCAGGGTGACAAATTTGACCTGGATGCACTAGTGCACCCAAGATCATCAGTGGGACCCTCCAGAGAACATTATGGCCTACCTAAAATGAAGGCTCAGAGCCCCCCTGAGTAAGATGAGGGTGGAATGCCCTAGTCCCAGAGTTCTGGCCGGGGTAGCCGAGACACCCGAAATTGATGATCGCATGCTGACCTTCATGGGAAGGTTACGGCAACACGGCAAGAACATCAAAAAAGGCATTGAACGCTCATGGAGGTCATGCCAAGACAAACTACTGGATGTGGTAGGACTGATCACAAAAATATGGCAACTGGCAGAGGAGGCTAAGCAGAGAAAGGAAGCTATCGATCCGGAGGTCCTCTCAGGCAGGGCTCAAAGGGGCAATAGGTCTGTTGGGAAATGCAAATAGCTCCATTGCAACAGAGAGGAGATGGTCTATTCCCGTAAAGATAAGACTAAGTTTGGAGAACTAGCGCCATCAGGGTAGCTGCCAAGGGCAAACTGTTTGGGGAGATATTCATCAAGGACATGACAAAGTTTGCCAGCACATACGCCACACTGGACAAAGCACAGGCCACCCTGAAGAAGATCTTTGGGAGGAAGATTTTCAACAGGGCTGGCAGAGGCAAGGGCCGCTCAGCCTGCTGGTACCTCTACTACAGGCCCTCGGGACACAGAGCATTCTGGAGAGAGCAAGAAGACTGGCAAGCCAACCCCTTTTTCCCCATCCAGAGGAAGAGGCAGGGGCAGAGGCTGGAGAGGAAGCGACAGACAACAGCAGCATAACAGTGCAGTTGAGAGAAGGGAGAGCGCTGGCAGGTGTGATAAAAGCATGGATTCCTCTGGTGGGAGGGAGAGTAGCACTGCATATGAAAAGATGGTCAGAATTACCCTCAGAACCATGGGTTCTGCAGACAGTTTGAGGTTTTCACTTAGAATTCTGGCAAGGACCAGTACAGGAGAGTTCCCGTCAAGGCCGATCAATCTCAACAGAGAAGGCGAGGCACTATTAGACAGCGAGATAGAACAGCTGAGAATAAAAAAGGCCATCAGCCCAGCTGTCGGAAACCAGGGAGGATTCTTGAGGAACATGTTTCAAGTGAAGGGCAGATGCAAGGTCAGGCCAGTGATCAACCTCAAAGCACTGAATTCATTCTTGGTGTACAGACACTTCAAGATGGAAGGAATTCACTTACTGAGGGACAACTCCAGAAGGGGTACTGGCTGGCTCGGATAGATCTCAGGGATCCTTAACTGACGGTCCCCATTCATCCAAGTCAGTGGCAGCTACTACAGTTCCTCTAGAAGGGGAAGAGATGGGAGTTTGTAAGTTTACTGTTCGGACTGGCCTCAGCCCCTTGTGCTTTACCAAACTGATGAAGCCAGTGGTGGGGCACCTCAGAGAGCTGGGCATCAGAATGATTATTTACCTGGACGATATATGCATCATGTGCCAGGACAAGGAGCTGATCTCGTGACAGCTTGAGATGGCGACGGACTTGTTACAACAACTAGGGTTCTTGATAAACTGGGAGAAATCAGAGTTAGTCCCATCCCAGTCGATGGAATTTCTGGGGTTCATTCTGGAAACGGTCCAGGGCACGCTGAGCTTACCTTTAGAGAAGGTGAACTCTATCAAAAGAGAGATAAAGAACATGATGGCAAAGGAGATGATTTCCTTGAGGAGGGTATCCTGACTGGTACGCCGACTGTCATCCTCGATTTAAGCCATTTTACCAGGACCCCTTCATTCCCGGGCGTTGCAACGCCTAAAGATAGAGCATATCAGACAGGGAGTGTCATACAGAAGGTCCATATCTCACAGGAACTAGAGTGGTAGTATCACCACATGGAAGCTTGGATTGGTAGGGCAATATTTGGATCCTCCCCGGACCTAGTGATAGAGTTGGACGCCAGCCGCTGGGGCTGGGTAGCCAGGTGCAGCAAATTGTCGACTGGAGGGAGGTGGTCAGAGGAGGAGAGTCCAAACATTTACCGGTTGGAACGCATGTTTCAGTTGTCTACCAGCTTCAGAAAGAGGATGAAGGAAGGAAGACCGGGCTGTTTATTATAGACTTTGGGAGGTGATTGAACTTTGGTGATCACATGGATTGTTGAACGACTTTGTTGAATCTATGTAACACAAACTACACATTTCACGCATGTTCATGGATCTTGTAGTTCATTTGTCAGGTTGTTTAAGTGAGAGTAATTGTTTGGTAAAGAGTTGAGTTTAGCATAATCCTTTGCCTCCAAATCTTTAATAGAATTATGACCTTCTATAACAAATGTATTGAAAATCAGTATTTTGAGATGTGTTCCTCTGATAATTCACAGACGTCACAGAACAGTTTTCTACAGTCGGCTGTTTACATTCACAGCTTGAAGGGGTGTCCCAACCATATTCCCAGTAGAGTTTGGGTCCTTGGCTGTTTTTATGTGGAACATCTCTCTCCTTAGAGGGGATGGTGAGCTTATGGGATCCTGTGCCATACACTATCTAAAGGGGCATTTGTATTTCGACCTATCCTCACATGTGGTGTTAATACAGTTTAGGGTAGTTTGGGAGGCTACTGTTAGAACTTGCATATTATTGAACACTTTGTTATTTTTTTTAACATTTCTTTTTAAATGTTATTTTTATTAAGAGTTTTCATTAGAAATGTTACATGAGCAGTGCCCATAACATCGTTATACATTGACAAATATATAAACCACAATGTTTACTTTCAGTAGCTCTCCTAGATGTCCCCTTTCACTGTGGTTTGTTATCTTTATATATTTTTCTTGTTATCGAGTTGTTTATTCACAAGATAGTGGGGTGGTGCTGGAGGTTTTTAGTCCGTTTTCTCATTTTCCTTCTGTCTTTGTATACTGTTGAATAAACAATATACTGGGAAAAAAGAAAGATTAATTCTGGTGTGGAGTTTGGTTTGGGATGCTACAGAGATTTTATAAAAGTCGTCTGGTGAGCATCTATTCCCTTGAGCTATTGCTCAATCTTACAAGGGTAGCTACATATACCTTCAGTGACGTCGGCATCAAGACGGAGGCCTCTGAGGGACATCAAGTCAACGCACAGCCCCCACTGCTGAAAAAAGATTCCAAAGCAACAAAGCTGTATATTGGAAATATCAAAGATAAGGAATACATGGGAGGACACAATCCATTCAAAGGGAGGCATATTAGAAACAGTAACTTGCCCCCAAAAATCCTAAACCACTATCTACACAAGAATACAAGTCACGTTTACAGAGAAGTTACCCGAGACCAAGCAGGGGAGCTGCAGAGAAGACATCTTCACGTCTGGCAATGATGGAGGATCTCAACCAAGGTTCCACGACCAAAGGCCCTCTAAGGAAGATTGCCAAGAAGACCTTGTATGAAATGCAAGTTGCATTTTGGGTGGAGGGCAAGAAGAACTGAAGGATCAGAGCGCAGGCACATAAGATCTAAACCAAAAACAGGATGCAAATCAAAAGACCCCAGAGGTTCCACTGTTTTGAATTCGTTCTGATCGCTATGCTGGCTCCTGTAGCAGGGTCTGCAAGCAAGGTCCCTTGAAATGACTGGGTGAAGAAAAGAGTGCACAGAAAGAATGAGTCTGTCCAGGAGATGCCCCACAGAGAGCTTATCTTGACAGAGGCAGCAGCATGGACGCGCAATGGTGAAACCTTAACACGGACTAGAGGATGATTGGGCCGACAACAGGGCTCTGGGACAAGGCATAGTGATAGGATTCCTTTGTCACAACTATCACTTTAAGAAGCATCACCCTCACGTTTCAGTCTGCCAACACACCATTAAGGTACAGCCCAAGCCACAGCCGGCACATGCCCTTCTTTGTAAATCTATGTGATGTTCCCGTCAGCATAGGAGAGACTAACAAATCGAGCAGGATCTCTCAGTGGAAAATCTTTCAGAAATCATCTGATGTGTCTACCGTGGTTACTTCACGGCGTGATGTACCAAAATGCATTTAGGAATTAGATATTGGCTCTACCTATGAGAAGAGATGGTTTGGCTAATGTTTCTACACTTTGGTAACTCAGGGCACCCAGTTTAAACTTAAGTTTGTTTTTAGCCAAGCACAACAAATAACATTTTGGGGCAATTTAGGGAATCCGTAAACGCTGGGGTACCACGGGAGGTTGAGCCACTCATTGGATTGAAGCCTTATAGAACAAGGCATTTTTGAGAGTTTTGTCGTATTTACGTGGCTTTCTAGAAATCTCGGATTATCTGCGGAGACCCACAGTTTGGACCATGCCGTACTCTACCACACTCTTCATTTTTCATTGCAAAGACATATTTTCATGTTCCAAATCGAAATTAATTTGGCTAAAACACCTCAATGTTCACAACATCCAGGCACATTACCTTAGAAACAAAATATCCAGCACTGAAGTCAACTTGTGCTGAACTGACGCCTGCCTGCTTGCTCCACAAATGCTGGACCTACCTTGACTGCTTCCGCTGATGACCATGATTTCTTTTTTTAAACCCATTCAAACATCCCTCTTGAAGCAAGTCATGCTGGTTTTGGTCTTGTACATAAATCTTTTTTTTGCCCAATGCCTTTAAGTGCTGCCTAGGACCCCTCTTGTATGTGCTTCAACAGCTTACAAAGAGGATTCAGGGACTTTATATGTACAAAGTCTGCCACTGGCATGCATCCTTTGCAATGTTGTTGCTCCTCTCGTTAACAAACAAGATCTGAAATTGCAAAGTAGTGTAATGTAATGAAAAGTGGTCTTGTACAACACCCTTCCGCCACTTTGGTGGCCTTGTTGCTCATGGCCCTGCAAAAGAGGAGGGACGGGTGGGTGCTAATGAGATGGAAGATGCACAAACCTGTGGTGCAGATGGGTGCAGGTTGAATGTACCCGGTTCTTGAGAGCTACTCTGATTCTATTTGTTTTGCGGTGACATTTGGGAATGTGTTTATCTGGAGGAGAGTACCCATTTTTCAATAAATTACATGACTCTATACCTGGTTTAACCGCTTGCATTGGTGGGATTGTATAAGTAAAGAGGTGAACTTTGTGGCAAATTAAATAATTTTGATGTAGAAACTGAATGGCCTCAGGTGGCATCTCAGAGGCTTGTGTGTGGGTGTGTATGTGTGTGTGTGTGTTTGTAACATAAAATGGTCGTCTGAAGCCTCACTCCGAAGAAATGCCTGGATATGCAGACAGTAGCTGCTACAAACTGTGGTAGCTCGTAGACAAAAAAAGGGATGCAACCTTTGCGTCCCTCACCCATGCACAAGCATGCAAGCCTGTCGTGTGGTTATGACTGCACAGATGATATTTTGCCTCTAGCCAGTCATGGGGTTATTATTCCAAAGCTGACATTTTGCCTCCAAACTAGTCTTTGCAGGGATTTCGAGCAATTACGCAAGTTTCAGTTAAGAATCTTTTATTAGGATTCACAAGATAAGGTCTTGTGTTGGATAACTGCCTATAGACACTATAGGGTTGTTCTAGAATAATCTGGAAAGTCCTATTACACTAGTGTCAAGGATGGGAGAGCTCAAAATATGTTTCTCTGGGTGTTTTCTGTACCCCAGGGTAATCAGAGGGCTTAACATAAAATTCTTCAACCTATTGCACAAGTGGTTGTCAATCCAGGAATCCCCTATTCTAACAACTTAAATTCAAAATGATGGCCAACAGAAAGTTCAAACACCACGTTTTATAAGCCTGTTAGCATCAATGCTAACCATAAGCTATAACAAAATTGTTCTCCAAATATGGCCCAAAAATTGTTTCATATCCTCTCTTTTTATAGCCCATCCCTATTCTATAAACCATACATTTTGCTTTCTAGTACAGACACCGACCGCGGTTACGCGCAGTTCTGCCTTCTGCCAGCAGACCTCCCCATGGCCTCTCGTTCATTTCCCACATCAACCTTCATAGGTCTCTTCAAAACATCTAATTTCTCTGGGGCTTCTCCCAGGTCTATCCATGACCTTTGAATCTTTTAGGCTTGCCTCTGGTCTCCCCACAACCTCAGATTCTCTCAAACCTCTTGCAGGTCTCTCCACAGCCTTGATTCTCCAAGGTCTCTCGGTGACCTCATTTAACACAACATTCTTGACAGTAATGGGTAATACTCCTTCCTTATTCAGGGTTTCAGAGAAAAAACGGTTGTCCTCCTGCCAGCATTGGTTCTGCTCAGGTTTCTATGGGAAGCACCTCACCTTCCACCCATCTCTCTTGTATCAAGCTCTGTGGATATGACCTGCCCCTAGGTCCTCTCTTGAACACCGTTCCAGCTCTTCTGATTGCACTCTAGCATAATCCGCACCAGAAGAATTGCCGCACAGCAGTTTACAAATGTACAACTCTTCCTAGGCATGTACTGTGTCCGTCCAGCCTCCTCCCCTGATAGATATATTTCACCTTCTTTTCTAGGACTGGGCCGGTGACTGGTTCCCCAAGCTGGCCCAGGATTGAGGTTTCCATTGTGTAGTTTGCTTTACGTGCCCTGATTGGTTTCCTTTGCTTCATTTGAAGTCAAGGTTCTTTGTAAATTGGACAGGTCTTAATGGATGTTCAACTTGTCCCACGGTTGGTGCAGAGCTCTCAAATCAGGACCAAGACATCTGTGATATTTTGGATTTGCAAGTGTCGGCATAGGCACTTCTGAGGCATCCGTAGTGCTCAGCGGGTTCACAGGGAGCAAAGCGCAAGTGCTCTGATGCTCGTTCTGGAGGTAAAGTGTCTCAGCGGGTTCACAGGGAGAAAAGCGCAAGTGCTCTGATGCTCGTTCTGGAGGTAAAGTGTCTCATGGCTCTCTCTTTATTTTTCTTTCAGGCACAGCGTTCTGCAAACTTCCATGATGCGCCTCTACTTCGCTCTGCAAGCGGGATAAAGTGAAACTGTGAGGTTTAGCTTCATGCGACCTGCTGCCTCCAGGCTGGATGTTTACTGTTAGTATAATTTAGGAAGCATTTACAAGAATCATGCTCTCCATTGCTACAGAGTAGCATTTCTGGGTCTTGCTGGAGCCTGTAAACATGGATCATCTTTTCAGATCAAGATGAAGCCTCTTGAAGTAAGGAAGTACTTCACCTCTGAGGGGAGGACAGGGCAGGGAATCCCTCTGGGTTCACCCTTTGGTGGGGGAGGTAGGACACCGGGCAGCAGCTGGACCAACCTAGTCCCCTGTGGCTCAGCCCCCTCATAACAAAAGGATGGGGAGTCTCCCCTACTCACCACAACTTTACTCGTAAATAACAGCTCGGCCCTGAGGATGGGAGAGCACAGCAAAGCAGGGAGACGTGTGAGGGCATCAAGTCCCCTGCACATCTTCAGAGCCGTCAAAAGGGGACAGGTGCTAATGGACAGCAGGGGTCGTGCTGGCAGCCTGACACCAACTGTGTCTTTGTTTTGTGTTTTAGCACCCCTTAGCCATCAACAGAAGCATGCACAGCAGTGATTGTGGAATGTTTTCGTGATCAGAGCCGATGGGCAAATTAGACTCTGACTATCTAAACCCACACAGCACCTGGTTACCGTCAAAGTGCTAGCACTTGCAAAAACAATATTGCACTGAATAACCAGGTGAAGCCTTTTTCTTAAAACGTCTTCATGTAAAGTCCATTTCCATTGGCTTCATTTTTTCATGGGACTGGAAATGTTAATACCATCGTCAACATGCTACGTGCATAAAGGCACAAATGGACAACAAAACAAGCATTGACAATGCCAACAGTTTGGGATTTTGTGTAGGCATGGGAAAGGCACTTGCCAGGCACAGTCGTAATAGTATTAACTGCCCATTGATGGTAGCAGGTGCAACATGATATGAGTACCTGGGCATCTAATAGCAGTTCCTGACAAGTGCCTAATGCTTCTAAGCAAGCCAAAACTGTTGGCTTTGCCAATTCTTGTTATAACAGGACTTCAGTGAAGGGCACACATACTGCTTATAAATCGAGTGTGCTTAAGACAGACCTGGTTGAGACATTTTTATAACACCAGTGGCGGGCTTAGAACTCCAATTAAGTCATCAACTTTCAGAAGACTGCTTTGAAAAAAACACTGGCAGGCACTAGTGCACATTCTGATCGTAAGGCTTGATTAAAGCAAGTTCCACAAGTTCCAATGAGTGGGGAGGGACAGAAACTGGGTGGGAATGGTAATAGGGATTGATATGAACATGGGCAGTCAAGGGGTGGGCAAATAACCAAACACCATCTACAAGCTGTGTGTCCCTCGACATATAAAGTGGTTCAGATTTATTCAAAACCTTTCACCCATCACTTTTTTGGTTGTAGTTTGTCTCCCTAAGTGAGAAAGGGTATGCCCAGACGTGGATCCCTTGCTTGCTGTACCTTAGGGAACCAAGCTGCACCTCACTCAGGATGCCCAACAAGGCTGACACATGTCATGGGTTGCTTGTGTTTCCGTGCAGAGGGGACCTGGCCGTGAAGTTTGAGCTGGGCTCCTACCATTGGTGGCAGTACCTGACTGATTTGCATATGGCTGGACCCCTTTTACAATGGTGGAGACGGGCTAAAAACCGGTGCTGTGGAAGGTTGCCAAGAGTGATGCCAGTGGTTCAAATTTATTCAAAACCTTCCACCCATTACTTTGTTTACTGTAGTTTGTCCATCCTCCTATGCCATTTCTCCCTATCTGTACTCCTGTGCAATAGTTTTGGGTTGTAGGTGGCGCAGGCAACACGTAATAGCACAAACTAAAAAGCAGGTGTCTCCAGTAGAAGGCTCGATTTGGATTGTGCCTTTAAGTCTTTAAATGTAAACCAGAGGAGAGTTCCCAGTGATCTCAGGTCGCACCACGTTAGGTGACGGCGATTATCCACTTCTGACTGTTAGGCTGTCCCCGTTTTCAATTATTTTACTTGTAGTCCTGCAATCCTAGCGGGGAAATAAACTACAGGTACGGCATTTGAATTCAAAATCACATGAACCAAAACACCAGTACTTGCAGAACATCCGAGACCTGGCAGGGGGAAAATTTAAGAGCTGTTTTCTGTATATTCTTCGAAAATTAGTATATGAGAACAATGGCCAGTAGTTTATCAGGGTTAATATTTTGACTGGGACTTCACATTTATTTCACATGCAAGGTAGCCCTCCCTTCATTGATCAGTTTTACTTTTGAGTGCCGACAGGAAGGATTACCAACATGATGACGCATCTGAAATTCCGGTTGGGATGGTTTAGGGTCATTGGCATGCCGACCCAACCCCATGCCTACTGGCTTTTCAGAGGCAAACTGAGCCTTTCAGTGCTCCAGGGATAGATCCTGGTGCTTTGAGATGGATGCGGTTGGGGACGCAGGAGAGGTGGGTGGGGGTGGGGTGTGACTTTTCCTGCTGCTCCTGCATTGCAGTGATATTTATACGCAGGCGCAGTTGCAATGCAATCATAGCGGCTCTGACCGTCTCTGAAGAGGATGGCTGGAAAAAATGCAGCCATGTTCTACTAGCATATGCAGGAGCCATTAGAATGACCCGGCCTAGCCCTAAGATGGCAGCAGAGAGCGTGGATTAATTCACAGCAGGATTCTTGTGCATTTTCAAAGATATGTTGGCCCCCAAGGACGGCTGCCAAATGTATACTTTCAGACTTCATCTTCTTAGATACAAAGGGTGCAGTTTAAACACAGCAAAATGCACCATTTAAAATAAATGCTTGCTTGTTTGTCCCCATCCACCAGTTTTAATCATAACAGCCTCCAAAAACATCGATCTTTAACTACTGCGGCACCGTTTTTTTAAAATCCAGGATCAGAAACTTCTTTAGTAGGAAAGAGAAAGCTGCACAAGTACAACAGCTTTTAAAGATGCTGCTTGCCGGACTCTTTACTGTCAGATTTGAGGATAGGTACGTTTACTGCCGCCTATGTCCTTCCCCAAGCCATCATTCCAAAATAGACTGGGGATATGAGCAACAACTCCGCTAATCTATACTAAATTAATATGTATTCCCACCTTCTGTGACTCATTATGTTCACACAGATTCACAGATAAAAACGGAAACAAAACGAAATCATATAGGCAACACTTACTCAAACATCCGATTGTCCTCAATATGGCGATGCAATGATATCCTGTCGCTCAGAAAAATATTAATGGCATATTTCTCTACACTTTCCTCCTCCAGTTTCTTTTCGTCCGCGCTGAGCTGTAGACTGGCAGATTTGCCCCACTCTCCTAGGGCATTCCTGTCCGCCGGCGGCTTTGCATAGACCGGTTGCGCGAGGTCTTCATCCTTTTCCTGTGTATTAGAAAATTGCCTCTCCCACCTCCTCTTGGTGGTGAGGGTGTTCCCAGGGTTGTCTTGGAAAGTAGAATTGGACATTTCCACTATGAAGTAGGTAAGCATAACCAGGCTGGCCAGCATGCACCCTTTGGACACCCAACTACATCGTCTCCACTGGATCCTCATAGTTTACGCCTTCTTCTTGGCAGGCGGTTTCTGTTACGAAGGAGAAGTTATCTAAACAGAACAAAAAAGAAGATATAGATTAATTACTTTCAGGAATGTCCCCTTCGACGTGGTTACTCATATCGTGACCGTCCAGATGTTTAAGACCCATGATGCTTATCCACTGACTAGGCTGGCTAGTGCTGATGGGAGTTGCAGTCCAAAACATCTGGAGGGCCAAGTAACTATTAACCTGGCTCTGGAAGAATACACATCGCAGACCTGTGCTTCAACACTTGTATTTCACATGTAAACTGGGAGGCACGTAGCCCAGGTTGGGGTTACACCACTGTTGATGAACGTAGGTTTAAAATTACAAAAGGCACGGAGAGGCTGAACTGGGCTCTGTATCAACATTGTAATCATCATTAGCTTTTATTTTTAGATTTGTATTCACTCTACTGTATTAATGTAGGGTGCCGTGCATTGGAGCAATTTACAAAATTACATAATGACAGCATTCGGGAAAAGTATGCAGGGGTGCTTTGATAATTGTTAAAGACTGGAATATATTAACAAAACAGAAAGAAGATATTTCATAACACATGGGAGAGAGATGGCTGTTGGAGTAGGGGAATGGTGAGTACTTACAGTACAGTAGGAAAAATATAAAAAGGGAGGTGGCTGGGGTAGGATGGGAAGAGCAAAGCAATGAAAGGAAGACCGATTGGCTGGGTAATAGGGGAGATGTGGAAGAGAACAGAGGGCAGTTGTAGTGGATGAAGAACAGTCAAAGGGAAGATGAGACATAGGTAGGGGGATATGGATGGGGAGGAGATCAAGGTGCTAGGAGATGTGGCTGCTCCTGGGAGTCCTGTTTCCCTGGCACCTATGGCATGTGTATGGTACTGCAGGCCCATGCACAGATGTCTTGCACCCACACCATGTGACAGATGGATTCTTTCCCACTCATGGGTAGTGAGGGCCATGAAGGACATACTGCAAGCTTTTTCCTCACTGCTCAAATGTGAGAAGTGGCAGGAGGGTAGAAAATTGACGATGCCCCCAAAGCTCTTGTTCCACTAGTGAGTGGCCAGGCCAGAGCAGTGGAAGTAGTTGTGGCATCTCCAGAACCTCAACTTTGTGGCAGGGATGGGTTAACAAGATCTGCAGTGCAATATAGGCGATATTCTGCCACTTGTAGTGGCAATGCAGAGAAAAGCCAAAGCGTACTCTGGGAACATGGTTTCCTTCACATTGATGACCAGGGGTAAGGGGGTGAAGAGTTGTAGTGTGATCCTGGAGGGAATTGTCAATTTCTCTTCTGGCAGCAGGGTCTAGGAGCTGCACTGCACCCAAGGGGTGAGGTTTCACATACCCACTCAGGTAGGGGTTGGTCAAGCGACGCCGAGTCCCTTACCCATGGATCAAGGGGGTAAATGGCTAATTACTCCAGGTGTAATGTGTTCCCGCGCTAGGCAACACCGAGCTATTGGATCATTTTAGAATGAGGAGAGCAAGAAGGTGATAAGTAATGCACTGGCTCTTGTTTAGGTAGAACACTTCCTCAAAATGGGAAAATATGATTACATATTTGCATGGAGAGCTCTGAAGACCGATTTCTTCTTTTATAAAAGATTTGTTAGTGAATTTTAGTCATCACAGAGCAGATTAAAATAATGCAGCAGTTGCCATCTTTCCTGAAATAATCTTCCCTAACAAAAATTAAGTAACAAGAATACCATGATGTATATTGCACACAATTTCTAGAAAACAGTAAAAAGTAACTGAAAGAACAAAGAAAGAGAGAAGCATTTGGAGGAAAGAGGAGGTGAGAGGACAGGGAAGGATTACCAGAAGGAAGACCATCAACATGGGTAGGTGCCATGATTTACTATCATCCTTGCATCTCACCACTGCGATCAATTACAGGGAAGTCCTCATCCACCACTAACTCCATAAAGGACCACCGGATCTCGGAAATGTATGGGTCCGCCTTGTTAGACGGTGTGATTCTTTCCAAACGCTCCCTCTAAGACTTTAGTAGAAGCCCAACATCTACTGCACTAAGCACCTCACTGCCAAGGTTTAGATCAAATCGAATTAAGTATAAAGTTTGTGTTCATCTTGCGCTAGTTGAGATGCATTCTGAGATAACGAAACATGGGTTTTGCCCCTGGTGAATTTGTGTATATGCATATCCTCAAATAACTGGCATCTGTTATCATGCAAGAAGAATCTTTTATGAACGTATAATCCCTAGTGAACAGACAGTCCTTTTTCTAGGAATGCAACTGTACTATATTCACCACAGACGATGAAACAGAACACGGGAACTGCTGCACGAACAAAGACTTGCACAGCTCAAGCCTAAAGCAACTTCAAAGCTCTGGGGGTGGCAAATCAGAAAGAAGGGAAAGTGCCTGGAAAGTGGAAACCGGGAAAGGGATGGGTTCAAGAAGCTGGGGTTGCTGGCTTGTGACATACGGCACAGCAATGACTCACAGCATGAAAGTCTGAAGTTCGACCAGGTACGGTCCGGGGCTGTACTGGGTTCCCGCTTGGATTGGCGATCTATTCTCCAAGTCCGCCAGCCTGCCAAGATCCCATGTGTTTACTTCTGGCCTTTTTTTCTCTTTCCGCACCCAGAGTATAAGGACCCGATTTACAAAGATGTTTTCAATAGGACTTTCCCATGTTAAAACATTTGTGCAAACCAGGCTCGAAGTCTCTTTGCACATGGGATTGCACATTTAATCCTTTGTAAACAAAAAGAATCTTCTCTTGTCAAATATTTATCATATAACACTTTTTGCTCCTCATGTATGTGCCTGGTGTTTACACTAACCGTCCAAGCGTGCGGACGGCAAGAATCCCAGCGCAGAGCCAAAAAGCAGCACAACAAATGTGCTGGATAGCCTGGAAGAGATGAAGATAATATATGCAACATCCAACATTGGGATGATCTTAGTGGTTGTATAGAGCATGAGTATACTGCCGCCAGTCTGTTGTATTCAATGAGCTACTTGCGGTCTGGATTAAAAATGTGCTAATTTAGCTTAAGCAAAACTGAAGAGTGATGGGCTCAGTGCTCCAGATAAGATTTGGAAGTGGGAGTATTTTACTCTCTAATTTTTATAGTTGAGAGTGAAATTATTTTTTGGGTAGTAAAAATGTAAGTACAATTCCCAATGAGAGTATTTTATAAGCAACTAGAAATATGGTTTAACTGAAAAACGGAAATATTTTTATAATATTTATTTCTTTGCACCTAGTTATTTGTGCACATTAAAAGATACATATTTACTTCTTCCAATCAGGCAGTTAAAATAGTAATTTCTTCCTTTGGTGCACTACTGCTCCAAACATATCATGGAGCTGTGAGGGTGAAAACAGAGGCGCAGAATTCTACATGTCTTTTTCCTACTTTTTGTTAGGAGTATTTGTGCTCCCTATTTTTATTTTTTGGGAGTATTTGCCAATTTTTTGTGAGTGAAAGTGGCCAATACACACCTTATCTGTAGGGCTGGATGGGTTGGAAGGTTTCGAGTGACCCATAACCAATGGACAACCTTGCAGACCATGGTACTGCCGCCTGCCTGGCCTTTACAGAAGACCATTTGCAAATCAGGCTTGATCCGACCCCAAAAGAGGCAGTCCGGCCCGAACTACAAGGTCACATCCCTTCTGCATGATACCACAGGCAGCCCCATGCATTTCCCTCTCTCTAGCCAAGGGTTTAATCAGTTTGAACTAGCGATATATTTAAACTCTTGTGACTACCTGATTTTAGGTATTACTATATGTTTCCGAATGTTGCTATGACATGTGAAATGATATGCTTGTACTATATGTGTGTGTCACCTTATTTCTAGATGCGGTTCGAATGAATACAGTGGATTCTGCCTCAAAAATGCTTTTGTCATCGATGTAAGGATTATGTTCATATTATTCGACTCAAACAACAGTCAAGTGGAGAGTCTAACATTAGATATTCCCAACTACCAAATTGTTTGATCCTCACTGCTGACCAAGTAGAATAAGAAGGTACTTGGGGGCATTCTGCAACGTCGATTGACCTTCCCCCCAGTGCGTGCAGTTTTTTCTTTGGGTTGGGGAATTTCAAAAACCTTTACATGACATTCATTATAAAAAGCGGACAGCCATGGTTACTTATTACTGGTCCCTGCAGATGTTTTGGATTACAACTCCCATGATCCTTCACCACTGATTATGCTGACTAGTGCTGATGGAAGTTGAAGTCCAAAACATCTGGAGAACACAGTATAAATAACTATGCACGTCTGAGGATGAAAAACATACAGAACAAAAGCCTACCTGATACATGGAAAGTCAGGCAGGCAGATCTATGTCTTGTATGCTGGACCTCTTTAGAAGAACTATTTTCTTCGCCTCCATAAGCAGATACAACCTCTGCCTCTCACTCTCCCTATTCAGCATAAAGAAGGTCAACATGCAGGCAGGCTATTAGTGGTGTCCAGTTTTTTGGCCAAAGAGTGTCAATCTGACAAGTTACTTCACTGTGCAGCTTGTAGTTTTGCACACTGTTACTGAACAAACATTCTTTAAAATGCATAATTTGCAACACACTTTACAAAAGAAACTCCCCTTTAGGACATCAGAAATGGCATTCGACCATCTGCATGAATGCCAAATGAATGGCCGCCCACCCTGGGCCCTCCACCCGCACCGTCCTGTGAGGCAAAGAACCTTGGTGTCATCTTTGACTCCACCCTCTCCTTCTCTCCTCACATCTCTGACGTCTCCAAGAAGTCACACTACCAGCTGCACCTCCTCAGAGGAATTCTTCCGTTCCTCATTTTCCCCCAGAAACTCATCGTCTCCAGAGCCCTGGTTCTCTCTAGGCTGGACTACTGCAACAGCCTCTTTCTAAATCTGCCTGCCTCTACTCTTCGGCCTTTGCAAATAATCCAGAACAGGACCTGAGACTTTTCCTTGGCCTCCAGCGCTGAAATCTCTCCACTGGCTCCCAGTGGCTGCAAGGATCAAGTTCAGGACCCCCTGCATCGCCCACAAGGCTTTCTGGGGCCAGGGACCACACTACATCCAAATCTTTCTTCTTAACAATCTTCCTTCTCGAGCCCGCCGCTCATCCACCTCCAACTCTCTGAGGGTCAGACGCTTCTCCAGGCTGAGGGTGGGGTAGATCTCTGACCTCAGCTTGTGCCTCCCTCTGTAACAGCCTCCCTACCTCTCTCAAACTTGAGTAGGACCACCTAAGGTTCCAGAAGCAACTCAAGGCCTTCCTTTTCACTTCTGCTTTCTCTCTCTCCTGCTGATGCTCCTGTCTGCTGTGCTAACTGGTTCCCTGGCCACCCACTGAACCTCACGGGCACCAGGCTCCTGCACGACCTGTGACCACTAGCCCCTTGAACTGCCTCCAGGCCTCCCACCCGCTTAGGGACTCAGCACTTACCGCATCTTGCCAGAGCACTCTCCCCCCCTCTTCCCACCTGGCACTTCTCTTCTTCCCTCCCACTCGCACAATCTGAATGACAAGGGCTAATAAGATCATTTGTCTTGTCCTCCCTCTGTCTACCCTTCCTTGTCTTGTCGCGCCTAGAAACACTTGTGCACAGGTGCGTTATGAATGACTTATATAATATCATATCAATGCATGCAGGTACATTTCAGCTTTCAAATCCAATATCACCTTCTAATGACAAGAGTGAAAACTGCCTTTGTCAGCCAGTAGTCAAATGAGCTGCTGCACCCTATGCAACGCATCTCCAAGCCTTATCGAGAAGTTATGCAGTGGACAGTCCACCTGGCGCTTTGTCCATGGTGGCTTCACTTGGACTAGCCCACCAAAGGCTGCACACATATATTCAGTTTATACGTATGACATTTTTATGATTTAAATTAAAATGCCAAAGCCTCAGAAATAGAATTCGTATAGCATTCTTTTAAGTTATGGCCATGGGAAAAGCACGTTTGAGAGGTTAAGTAAAGATCTGTGGTTTTGAGAACTAGAAAAGGGGTTGCTGTAGGTCAGGGCAGAGGTGCATTGCCAGAGTGGTATGTGGGTCCCAATACAGGAATCGCTGGAGTGCTACATGTTTGGACTGAGGTGCATTGCAATTGGTTATTTATAAGGTGCTTAATACACAGAGGTTTCTATGCACGGACCCGGGGATGCGCTGCGTCGTCTTGCTTCCAAGGCGAGCTCGTTGCCCCTGAGCTATCCTCCCGAGGCATCAGCTCAGCAATGTGTATATCCAAGTTCTGGAATGTGAGTGTGTGCTGAAAGACGAGTAGAAGGAGCATTTTTTTTAGAGTTTAGTGTGGGACCTGGTACAGAATAGCAGGGTTAAAAGGGAACGTCCCAAGTCAATGCTGCGCAGCATTAGTAGAGAAACGTGTGGGTTCCAGCCAATAATGTGAAGCGTGCATCTGTCCATGCTCTTCTGAAATGATAGCTGGAAAATGCTAGACTGTTTGGCCAGCACAGCTTCTCCTCTTGGGCAACAATGTAAATGCGAGTTTATGACCTTAACAACAAAAAAAACCAAACAGGAGCAAAACTCTGTTAAGAGTCCAAAATCCACATTGTCGGGAAAATAATCGAAAATGCAAATAAAGCAGTGTGAGAACAGGTTTTTGGATAGATGGCAGAGGAAGAAAGTGGACATTAAATGGGAACTCTAAAAGCAAACAAGTTTGGTCGAAGTGGTCAGCAAATGCGCATTAGAGAATTGGGGTGTCGCCGAAACATTTTCTAAAATCATACGTTCAAATGGTGTATTTTACAGCACAATTTTAAAGAAAAGTCTATAAAAAGCCATTCGATTTCGAATTGGTTTTCAAGATGACACATGAAAACATCCAGTAAATGTCATGTCACCAACAGAATACAGGAGCATTTTTCATCTGCATAATGCTGCAGCTACAATCTATCAATGCCAGTATTGGTTGCAGTACATCAGTTCCATGAGGTTGCAGCCACAATTTACCTATGCCAGTTATAGTGACTGTACATTATTTTCATAATACTGAGCTCACAACCTCTCTTTGCACTTTAACATTTTTTTCAAATTAATTATAATTAACCTGTTAAGCGACTGCCAGCCCTGAGGGAACCAGTGGAGAGCGGACACCATGCACCGAAGAGGAGCTTGAGGGGGCGACCATTCACTCTGGCTCCACCATTGGTGGCATTATGGAGGCAGCAGGAAAGGCTGTGAGCAGCTGTGAGAGTTTCTTACAAACTGTGTACTGTTCACTATCAGGAAGAACGTGTACTAGGATGCTGCTTATTATGACAAGGCCAAGAGTCATGGCGGCTCCAAGGGTAATCAGCATTTTACAAACCATTAACGGTTTCCAGCATGGAGACAGCAACCATACAGGTGGTCAACGATCCCCTCAACATCCTTGATGACTGCCACCCCTGCCTTCTGGTTCTACTCGACCTCTCGGCCACTTTCGACACAGTAGACCACCAGGCGTTTACGGACACCCTACATCGGCACATGGGGATCAGCAACCTTGTCCTACGCTGGTTCAAGTCCTACCTGGCCAACCGCCATCTATTTGTTCAGAGGGACTCCTCTAGATCGCCAATGCTACCTGTCACTGGTGGAGTCGCACATGGTTCCATCCTCTCCCCGGTGATCTTCAATCTATACATGGAGCTGCTGGTAGTCCTCATAGCCACACTCAGCATCCACAAATACACAGACAACACCAGCTATACCTCAAGATCGACTCCATCAGGGATATCCATAGGCTCAAAACCTGCCTCTCGCTGATCCAGTCTTGGATGTCCAGTGCATACTTCAAGCTCAACCCCACCAAGACCGAATTGCTACTCCTCACCAACACCACCGAACATCCAGACACAAAGAACTGGCTATCAACCATGTACTCGAAGGGCTTCACACCTGAGCTCACCTCCTGCGCCAAGTCTCTTGGGTTCGACATCGACAAACACCTCTCCTTCAAGACACACATAGCTACGAAAACCTAGACAGCTTGGTATCAGCTCTCCCTCCAGCAGAAAGTCAAGCCCTTCCTCCCTCCGGGCAGCTTTAAAAACACTGTTCAAGCACTGGTCCTATACCACCTGGATGGGGGAAATGCACTCCTCTAAGGCCTCCCTTGTGCCCCTGAGAAGTGTCCTACACGTGGCTGCATGCCACATCAAGGGTCTATGTAGATACGACCACATCACCCCGGCCCTCATCAACCTTCACTGGCTCCCACTGCACGCACAAATCCCCTTCAAGTCTTGCTGCATCATCTATAACACAGTCGCCCTCAAGTCACCCAGCTGCCTCACGGAGAAACTCAGCATCTCCGATGGACAGCGCACCACCAGAAACCAGGACACTTCTGGACTTGAAATCCGTTGCTGCAAAAAGTAAAGGACCAGAAAACAAGCTTTCTCTGCCTACATCCAAAGACTATGGAACTTCCTCCACGTCAGCATCAGACTCGCCCCCATGGTCCTACAATTCAGAAAAGAACTCAAGACCCACCACTTCAAGGAATCTCTCCTCAACACCTAGGTCATCAGGTCACCCTTCGCACCACCTGACTTGCTAGATACTGCCCCCCTCCTCCCTGACACCCGGTACAGCTGTACCCCTCCGCTGTGCCCCTCTGTATCCTACTGCCGCGATATATATGTTCCGTTATCTCTGAAAAGCGCTCCATTATGCATCTGTACTGTTGTATACCTCTGTAAAGTGCTCCATTATGTATCTGTTTTGTTGTATACTTCTGTAAAGCGCTCCGTTGCTTCTCGAGGCTAGGTCCTCGCTCAATAATTACAATAATAATAATGATAAGAATCATTAACCCAGGCCCGTCTTACAGTCATATTGCCATAATGAATTACAATATAAGAAGGATCACCACAGAAGATCTAGATGTATGTTTGTATAGTGATGTATCCTGTCTTTATGCTTGCCTGCCAGTGTGCATGGAACCATGGGTGAGTGACAGGTGCATGACTTGATTTAGAGTCCTCAGAGTGCTCCCTTCCTGAGTTCTCCCTGCATCAGTTGGGACAGTTACAGCTGGCACCTCTGTGTGGGGGACGCCCAGTGTCTCTGCTCCATCTCTGCTTCTTCTGTATCCTGCATACTTGTCCCTACCCTCCTTCCTGCTCTCTTGCTGTTGTACCATGGTGTATGCAAATAAACAAATACAACAACAAGCCCTGTCAGCAAAGTGCATACAAAGAAAGTTCATAGTACAGTGACAAGAAAAACACATGCCTTATTTTACAGTAGATTCCAAAACAAATGAATTGGCCTCCGGACCAAAACAATGTCTAAATAAGTTGTAGTGTATTTACAATGACAGCAACACACCATTCAAAAACACACCATATATATTATCAGTGACCGAACGGTGACGAAATTACATACATGTAAATCACAATATGAACATACAGTACAACATTACTACAAATTGCTTTTGAATACAATACTAGTACACTTAGTTTATACACCAGAGTTCTTGATGATATAGTGCACTACTGTGACATGTTTAAATCCCCATCATCAATAAAGGATCTTTCTAATCCAACTATAGCTACTGAACATTCTATTGGATTTGATATTTGTAGTAGTATGGGAGAATTAATTTCACCTGGGGAAAGAGTCTTGATCCCCATGGATTTCCTTTTTACCCTGCCCAAGGGTACTTATTGCCAGGGGTGATTGACCCTGACTATAGAGGTGCCCTAAAAGTCCTAATGTAAAATAATGGTAAAAAAAGCATACCAAGTCATGGCTGGGGAAAGAATAGCCCAAGGCATTTTGGAATGTGCCTTGTTCCCAGAGCTTAAAGAAATCAAGAATTCAAGAACAACAGAAAGAGGAAGTCAAAGGT
Organism: Ambystoma mexicanum; assembly: GCF_040938575.1. Classification (NCBI taxonomy): domain Eukaryota; kingdom Metazoa; phylum Chordata; class Amphibia; order Caudata; family Ambystomatidae; genus Ambystoma; species Ambystoma mexicanum. The sequence goes on from NC_090933.1 coordinate 108,939,369, forward strand.
TTAGGGAAGCGGATCAAAACCCCAAACCACAGATGAAAATAAAGAATAAGAAATCATGTCCGACTTAGATTTTGCTCAGGAAAATCACCCTCTGCTCCCAGAAGCCTTTAAACAAGTTACCAATGAAAAAGAAGGCAGAGCAAAAGGGGCCTGTTTTCTTTCAACAAAATGCGTTATTGTATCAGGGAGATGTGGATCCATCTGGTAAACCCCAAACCCAGATTGTGGTACCAAGAAGTCATAAAGACATTGTACTGGAGATGGCTCATGCTCATCTGACAGGGGGATATCTAGGGACTTACAAAACCCAAGCCCAAATTGTGAATAGGTTTCACTGGCCTAATATCTATGCTGACAAAAGGTTTATAAACAACCTGTGAACTTTGTCAAAAGACCAGTCCAGAAATACCTCCCACATCCCCCTTACAGCCTTACCTATTGATATTCCTTTCTCTCCAATTGGAATAGACATAGTTGGACCTTTGGAAACTTCAAATTTAGGTAAAAAATATATTTGGGCAGGAGTTGGGAGCACTAGAAGTTGGAACAGCTGCACCCGATTAGTACTCTTGGGTGTACCCGGCTGCGTGTGCTGGTGCGTTTTAGGACTGTGCACCAGTGTCCTGAACTGGGACTGCAGAAAGGAGGTTGGAGACCCTGCACAGTCGCGCTAGTTACTACAAAATATATTAGAGTTGTATCCCTCTATTAATGAGTCAGAAACCTGTTGATTGGTGTGGTGGAACAAGCGTTTTTATTCATGTAGCGGACAGGTGTTTTGACCCTCAGGGGTCATTTTCAAGGCTAAACATTTAATTAATCACATTAGTTATTAAGTGAATCACCCAATTGTGTGTTATGCCTAATTGTGAGAAAAAAAAACAGATTTACATGGGGTATTGCATTAACGGTAATTTGACAAATATTGGCAATACATACATGAAAATATGAGTGAACATTGAGCAAGTAGAATTAATTAATAATAGATATAATGGAAAGAGTGACAGTGTTAGTTCCGACAAATTCAGGTCATGTTGGATGCATCATTCAGAGAGGGAGGAAGGGAGGAAACCTAGGAAAGGTAGGAAAACATTAGATTATGTAAATAATGCCCTCATTGTTGGGGGCAACCCACGTGGTAAATATGAAAGAAAGAAAAATAGTCTTACTAATGAGAATTATGGAATTATGGGGACTGGCGCAAGTCCTGATGTGTATTCGAGGAAGGAGCCCCATATACTGGTTCCGTGGGTATCAACAAGGTAATAGATAGGGAGGTCTAGGAAGGAGGAAGTTAGATAAGAGTCATGGAAAAGGAAGAAGCAATGAGTAGTGAGGGAGTTGGCCAGGTGTGAGAATGGATACATGGTGAACCGGGGGGGAGGGTGGAGGCGAAGAGTGTGTGATGGTGGTAGCTGTGGTCCCTGTGTCCAGGATGGTAGGGGGTAGCGAGTCTCGGGGTGTTGTTATAGGCTCTAGGGGCTCAGGGACCATGTGCGTAGGAATCATGGGCCGGTGCATGGATGGGAGTGGTGATGTGTGAGCCTCAGTAGCGGGGCATAATGTCGAAAGTGCATGGGAGGCCAGTAGTCAATTGGATGATGGTGCCTGGTAAAGGGGGGCCCCATATGTGTGAACGCCGCAAAGTAAATTGGAAATTGCTAGTAAGGAATAATACACCTCAGCAGATGTTGAAGGATTTGTTACCATGTATTTCCCAGACAGGTTTCCCAAAAGAGATTTTAACCGATCATAGTTCCACTTTCAAGAGTAAACTTATGTCGGAGGTAAAAGACATTCTTCATATTAAAACACTTAGAACATCAATTTACCATCCACAGATAGCTGGGCTAGTTGAAAGGTTCAACCAACTCCTCTATAACACATTCTGAGGAAGTTGGTTGAAGTAGATGGGAAAAACTGAGATGTTATGATACCCAGGGCCTTGTTTGCCATCCAGGAAACTCCTTGGTCACCTACAGGAGTTTCCCCCTTTGAGTTGTTGCATGGAAGGCAACCAAGCGACGTACTAGACATGTTAAGAGAAACCAGGGAAGAGAGGGAGAGAGACACCATTGCCCTTTATCCCAAACGGCTCAAAATTTGAAAGAAAAGATGGCAGCTGTTAGGAAAATAATTCACTTAAATATGGCAAAGGAACAAGAACAGCAAAAGGAATGTTACAATCAGAAAGCAGTAATGTGATCCTTTTCCATTTGGCAACAAGTACTAGTACTTCTTCCTTCATCTGATAAGTGACATGGACCTTCTGAAGTCATTGAAAAGATGGGAGCTTATAATTACAAAATCTCACAGCCTGATAGACAAATAAAAACACATATATACCACATCAATCTTCTTAAAGAATGGAAAGAACCCATATGTAAAGATACTTCCATCATACTTACTAGTCTATTATCAGAAGAAAATCATAAGAATCAAATAATATCCCCTTAGTTATCTCAAAATAAAAAAAACAAATTTAACTGGATTTATTATTACAATTTCTAGATGTGTTTAGACATGTCAGGCTGAGAGATATCGTGTGTCCGCGGAAGCGGCTGAACTCCCGACAATCCCCCTGAAATGTAATCCTCAGAACAAGTTTATACTCGGCTCTGTTACCTACACCCCAAAGGGAAAGGGGGAAGTGGATAACATAAGAAAAACCAGGCTGGCGACGTCTAGACTAGCTGATGCGTAACCTGAAGTGAATACATAAGAACACACAAAATCCTCAAATTACTTAAATACCTTTTGATTTTGAAAACTCTATAACCTTAACTAAAATGTAAAGAATCATACCTGGTTCTTCTCTTTAAGGATCTTAGAGAAGATAGGAGTAATTGGTGATAAAATCTTTCTACCTTCTTTTGCTTTGAAAATCTTGAAAATAACAGCAACTCCTTTCGAGTAATGTATCCTTAAGAACCTTGACTCATGCCTTTTAAAACTGAATAATGTTCCAGTTATGTTGGGCTTAAAAGGAATCAAGTTCTTCTTTCGTAATAAAGTACATAGTCTCTTTAAGAACTTGCAAACTTGTCCACACGCGCAAAGATTTACACGCGCTGAAGAAAAATACCCGCCGGAGAAGAACACGCGCTGAGGAACACACGTGCTATGAAAACACGTGCTGAAGAAATCACGTAGTAGACTTTTCTTGCGCTCGCGTAAACGCGCAATAAACACCCGCGCTATGAACACACGCGCTGTAGAAATCACGTAGAAGTCTTTTCACACGCTCTCGTACACACGCTATGAATACACGCGCTGAACACACACGTGCTTTTACGAATTAAACGTGGAACTATTAACAGTGTAACATCACAGTTCTAGTTTTGAATTTACATTTACTTTCTCTAAAAGTCACTAATGAATCTGAGCAACAGATTTACATATCCAAATAAAGTCACTTAGCTTAAGAATGTTTCTTTTCCAAAAGAACTTCTGAAAACTCTCCTGTGAACCTGAATACTTCTCCTGAACAACCCCGAATAAGTAGCCGCTCGACTGCCAAGATTTGAAAGTTCAAATCCACTAGGCCCAAGACTTCAGCAGGAGCAGCTACAAACACGTCCTCTCAGCTGGGGTTACGACGATGAAAGGCAGAGAGCGACAGTTTAGAACGTTCATTGTTGTCCTCCAGTTCGCTCTAGCCAATCACAGCTTCTATTGTAAAACTCCATCTTGCCTTGGGCCAGAGCCAGGAATCTGTATAGAAAAGTCAAGGCCAAACCAACTGCAGTAGAAAACTTCTAACACACCCAGAAATAAGGGGAATAATGGAATAATTAAAGGAAACCTGATAAGACCACAACCAGGGAGAGTGAAAGGAGCGTACCATTACATACATACTCCTCCAGGAAAGATTGTACATAAAAAAGTTGTATTGAATCCCAGAAAGTAGAAAACAAACCATTGAAGCAGCAGTAGAGGCTATGTTAAAGGCTGATGTAATTGAACCCTCACAAAGCCTGTGGTCCTTCCCAATTGTATTGGTAGCAAAACCAGACAATTCTTGGAGATTTTGTATAGATTTTTGGAAAGTGAATAAAGTATCTCAGTTTGGTAATTGGTCAATGCCCACAATAGATGATCTAATGGATAAACTAGGTGATGCCAAATTCCTTTCTACTCTTGATCTCACAAAAGGGTATTGGCAAGTACTGTTTAATCCCGCTGATAAACCCAAGACTGGGCTCCTGCTACTTTTCAGAGATTGTTGGATCATGTCTTAAGACCTTTAAGACCAGGCCGGGAGGATAGCTCTGGGGCAATCTTGCGGTTAGATACTGGTGTCCAGTATTAAGCTTGTTATAAAAGAACAATTATAATTACATAACATCTTTCTGTGGGGCCAATATTGATGACATAATTATATTCAGTAGATCATGAACATATGTTCTGTTTATACAAGTCACCAGGGCATTGAGAAAAGCAGGGTTAACAGCCAATCCAAATAAAGTCACATTTCTGGAGTCACTCTGTGAACAACCTCAGGGTGAGGTCATATGTATGATTACTTAAGCTTCTTGTGATAAGAAAAACCGAAGCATTTAGTGTTTTTATTTCTTTTCTTTGTAGGTTTGTGTGTTTCTTGGCTGTGTTACCTTTTGCAACTTGTCCAAGTCTGATGGCCTGGTCAGTGAACGGCAATAGTGAGAAAAGTTGTTCAAATAGTGGTTAAAAGTCACAAGATATACCTTGAAATAATGAGCAAGGCTTTAAACTGAAGCGAAATTGCAGCCCGATTGAACCGCGCAAGGCGTGCTGACAAAACATTTACTTGCCTAGTTTCGTGAGAAAGCCCTTTAATATTTGAAGTCACCTACCCATTTGGTTTAGAGAAATGGAAATGGTACAGTTCACCCTAAAAACTGGCATGCCGGCAGTGACCGTAGCCCTGTTTAAGGATGGAACAGTCACAGCAATGAAAAATACCCAAGCAATTGTTAACACCCCGATTCAGAAACAACGACAAAAAAAAAGCATTGGCTCCCAGAGGCGATTCAAAAGCATTGAATAAAAACAGAAACCACTCAATTACAAGGGGTGCCGACATCCGCCATTATTACAACTTTGGCATGATATCGGAAACTGACCCAAATAAAGCTGGAACAATCAAAGAGAATCAGGCTAAACAAGACAAATTGCGTGAATTGAACAAACGCCTTGATAAAGAGATAGCGGCCATTAAGGTAATTGTGCCAATAATGAACTCTGACAAAGTAGCGTATTATATCGGACACAACTATGGAAAACGAAAGTAGACGCTGTGATGACAAAATCCAGGCGTCATATAAAACATTAGACAAGATTAATGAAGGCCCTTCCAAAATGTGTACTGTAGCGGCCCAACAAAGATTAAGAGAAGCTTATCATAACCTGCACATTACGGGCCAAGTGGGTGAAAATGTACTAAACTTTATGAACATGAGCTCTGCCTCGGCATATGAAGTAGTAGTAGTATATGTCCATTCTAATACGGGCGACCTAATGCAGGTAGACGACTTGTCACCCATTCAAAGACAAAACCCAAATGATTGCAGCCTGGCGGGGAGAACTGAAGAAGACCAAGAAACTCAAACACCAACAAATAAAAAGGCCTCAGTATCGTTTGAGTCATCGGCATGTCTAGGCGAAGACATATCGGTAAATTCTTTGTCATTCGTACCACCAACTCTGAGGCAAGTGCATAGACCATTGGGTGTGCAATCCTCCGTACAACCCACAAATCCCTGCATGGAAGAGGTCTCAATGCAGGTGGATATGAGTAATACACTGTTGCCTATGAATGCAGCCATATTATCACTGGCCAAACTGTATGAGGCAATGGACCAAAAAATCAACTAATCAACTATACTGCTAACGAAACTATCAACTCAAAACAAGGATGGACTGCCTGATGGAGCCACAGGAGAATGTGTACCACAATATGATATTTTTAGACACTGTGGAGTAAAAGATACTGAAACCCAAACAGAGCCTGTGCAAGACACTGGGAATAGGGGAATATTACAGCTGAAGCAATTTAATTTTGGTGGATCCAACTGTGTAAAAAAATCAGTCTAGGATGCCATCCTTGACCTAAGGGTTGGTTGCTGTAGTGAGGATGAAGGAAATGTTACAACAAACCCGCCCGTGATGCAAGAGGAGGTCGATGTGCATTGTGAAGATAACCAATAAGAACCAGCGGCAACTTTTGGCAAGGGGATTATAGAAAGAAAGGATTCCAACAAGGCGGTGAAAGCTCAGAGAAAAAAGGCAAATAGGGTAGCAGCTACTCAACTAATCAATAAGACAAATGTGAAACCAAGAAGATATTTAAAGATCACAAATGTGGCCAAAACTGTGAATATTGAAAATGAAGTGATCCAGGGAAACAAGGGTGAATTGTCTGTGTGAGCTGAAAACAACAAAGGGAAAATAAACTCAATTTTTTGCCACAAACCTCTGCACGACCTAGTGGCTGAAGACGATCGCATGAGGGAGCAAGAAAGGCTCTCGCAACCACCCACTGCTGCTTCAGGTCCGTCTGGATCGATGGATAGAAGACAGAGTGAATTAACAGAAGCCCAAATGATAGAAGAGATAATCAAATCTGTAGAATGCTACATGGGCGACAGATTAAAGGGGATGCCTTAAATTGAAACTGATAAGGTTGCCCAAGAAAACGGGAGGCCTATTTTATAATCTTGTCCAACGAGGATTACTTCAATAGATACAGATGGGAAGTCACAAAATAATGAAATCACAAGACAAACTGTGCAATGGAAAAAGAACATCAGCCTGATGAAAGATCATACATTTAGATCAAGAGCGGTGGATCAAAATAAACCTTGCTGTTTCATATTGGAATGCAGAGACCATCCGTTTGCCCAGTTTGACCTAAATCGGTCGAACGTCCTAAGTATATGCAAGGACCTACCTGAATTGAGAAACATAATGACATCAGATATTAATAGAGCTGAGTTTTTGAATGACCAGGACCTGTCAAAATCACGTATCTCCATTCGGTCGGCTGTATTGGCTGACATCTTGTGGCTTGCAAGGGACACCCTCCTTCACATGGGTTTCAACTTATTTAAAGATGATGCACAGACAGTGGAGAAACTTTGCTGAAAATGTTGGGGGGACATGACCTCTGAAGAAAAGGTGCCCCATTCAAATGAATGGGGACAAAATAGTGTGCCATGAAAGTTGGGGGGACAAATACCCCCGCCCCCCCAAAATTACGCACATGTGCACAGATGGTAGAGAGTGATAGAATGGGTCAAAAGAAGTGGTCCCCGCGCATTTATGGGTCTAGTTTGTACAGCTAGAGTAAGGTGGGAAATCAACATGTAAACCAGGCATAACAACTCATGGAGAAAGAAAAATTCCAGCTTTTATGCTGGAATACACATGGGTTCTCACATTTTCTTAATGCGCAAAACACAGAGCTTAACCTCTTTGATATACTAGTATTTCAGGAAACCTGGTTAGTAGAAACCCCTATATGGGATGGCTATGAGATAATAATAGAACCTGAAATAAGCATACCTAGGGGGCATCCGATGGCAGGCCTCATGGTAGCTATAAGAAAATCAAAGGGGTTCAAGGTATCGATATATGATCTGCATACACCCTTTATCCAAGCTGTCAAACTGGTGAATGATGTATACTCAATCTTGGTTGTTAACATATATTGGGGTAGGGCACATTTGTCGCCAGTGTCTTTTTTAGAACTTATAGAGGAACTCTTTGTCAGGATATCTGCTGAAAAGTGTGTTGATTATATAATAGTCTTGGGTGACATTAATCTCCACCTTATGGTGAAAGGAAAAAGACAAACATTGGTAGAGGAACAAAGATGGCTCAAAATCATGAAAGACATGCAATTAGTAATGGTAAACGGAGCAGTGATGGGTGATGTGCCGGCTGCTAGTACTTGGCATAATGGTCCATATGAAGCCACACTCGATAATATATTTGTGAACAGGCCAATGATGAATATAATCCAAACCTTAAATGTCAAACTAAACAATAACAGTGACCATAGTCAGCTTTGCTTAACATGGGAACTAGAGAAAATTCAATTAGTGAGAAACAGTAAAATTTATAGAGGAAAAATAACAGCAAACAATATGAGAAATAGAGTGAAATGGTCCCACCACACGTTAAACAACTTTGAGAGACAATTGTCGTTAAATTCTGGGAAGGATTATGTTGCATGCATACAAAGGTATGTGCCTGTAAAGGATTCTGTGCAAGGGCACAGTTACAAACACACTCACATGTTTGACAATGATGTAAAACTTAAAAAAGCTGAGTTAAGGCACCAGATACGTCATTTACAACATTTGTCAGCAGATGAGAGGGTATTTAAAGTAAAACACTTTCGATCAGTCTACAAAAACTGGCAAAGAGGAAGGAAGGCCTTATGCTATCAGAAGGATAGCGAATATATGTTAAAAAAAAAATTGCCTTCAAATCGTCTGCAGAAATCTAGGGTGTTTTGAACCAGGCTATGCACAAAGATCAGAATTCTGTTCAGGTAAATTCAATTGCTGAAAAAACCTGGTGCGATTACTTCTCTCAGATATATCAGACCATGTTGCCTAACCATTGTCTGGTCCTACAAAATGAAAATTGGGATTACTCCATTCAATTTGATCAGAATGATATACTGTTTTATATCTCCAAATTGAGCAATTCACGAGCGCCTGGCCCGAATGGGCTCGATAATAGAATGCTTAAAGAAAATCCTGAAATATGGGCTAGCATACTAATGAGGATATTTGGAGAAGTGATGCACACTGGGAAAGTACCTGAATCGTGCAAGACGTCAGTACTTATTCCGTTGTATAAGAAAGGTGAAAGACTGGATCCGGCATCGTATAGGCCTGTTGCACTCCTGGATTGTCCAGGGAAGATATTCGCCCGACTAGTTCTTCGCGAATTCAATGGGTGGTTAAACAAAGAGAACCTTAGAGATCCATGGCAGACGGGGTTCTTAAAAGGATTAGGAACAGGCATTAATTTGCTATGTATAAAAGCGATCATCGCTAAACAAGCTAGCAGGAAATTACCATTATACGTCGCTTTTGTCGACTTTAAAACAGCGCTCGACTCCATCCTAAGAGAACTCCTGATCATGAAATTGATGAAAAAAAACTGTCCTTGGAACATCTTAAAATGGATCATTGATTTCCATAAGCAAACCTCGCTTCAGATAAGATTGACATCAGATGGTGCGTTATCCAACCAGATTGTTACATCCAGAGGCCTGAAACAAGGGTGTATACTCGCTTCAGCAATTTTTTATTTATTTATCTCGGATTTAGGTGAGGGATTCACTAATATCATAACTGATTCGCCTAAAATTGGGCAAAAGGAAGCTAAATGGCTATTATATGCCGACGACCTCCTCTTGTTGTCTAAAACCCCATTGGGTTCACGGAATATGTTGCAAGCGCTGGAAAAGTATTGTAACGCTCACCTGAATCCCTCGGAGGCGCAGGTCCGGGCTGGGAGATTTCAGTGTCTTCTATGGTCACGCGCAGGCCTCTGGTAACACCCTGAATGGGCCCTCTCCTCACCGTAAATTTGACCTGGAGGGTGAGGTGTCTGCAAGTAGGAGAACAAGGGGTTAATGTATGTCTGATTGGCCAATCTGACTTTCCCCTTTCTGGACTCCCCACGTTATTCGTAGGCTGAATGTGCTCACCTTAGATAGGTGAAAGCGGAGCTCTCCATCCTGCGTCTGTGCAGGGGCGCTAATGCCAGTTGCTTCACTGGTTAATAGCCCAGCCTCTTGATTGCAGAGGATGAAGTCGGGGAGCAAGGCCGTCGTTAGCCGCACGAACGGTAATTGCTTGAATATGGAGTTTTATTTATATGTCCACTTAAATGTCTCTTGCCTTTGCAGGTCCGGTATGCAGATAAGGTAAGCGAGAAGAATGCCGGAGCTCGTGAAGGCACGTAAGCAAAAGAATGTTATTCGAAGTTAAATGCACTTCTTAAGGTCTCTTTTCCCTTTTTCAGGTAGCCGTAGCAGCCGGCGTTGGAGATGGACGCCGAGGTACGTGCCGGAGTATGGGCAAGCAGATTACAGCTAGAAGGCACGTGAGTAGTGATGGCGTACAGTGCCCCTAATGATGTCCTTGTTTTTGCAGGTGCGGTTAAACAGCGCTTGGCGGAGATCGAGGCGTACGTGGCACAGGTAAGCAAAATTATCACGGAGGTTCACTAACCAATGTTCTTTGTTTCCGCAGGGTTGCCGGAGTATGAAGAGTGCGGTACGCGGCCTCGGAATGCACCGATGGACGAGGCAAGTGCAGCGCTGGTTTTGCCTTGTCCTAACCTGGTGTCCTTGTTCTCTTTCAGACGCTGCTGAAGACTGAAGACTGGTTTTCCGGGAGGTAAGACTGAAGATTTCTTGTTCACAGATGCAGAAGCTGAAGATTCTCTGGAGCTGACACGGTGAGCGTCCTGCTGCTAGTGCAGAATAACGCGAAGCACGCTGCACTGATCGGGTGTGGTTTAAATAGGCCACTGGAGTGCTTAGGTGTCTCCTTCCACAGCCTCGCCCAGGCAAGAAAGAAGTTCCAGCTTCCAGAACAGTTCCAGTATCCAGTTCCAGGGAGGGGTGCTGGCCACACCCAGAAGGTAAAGTAGTTCCAGCCAGGAATGGATGAGGATATCATCCTACAGGTAAGTGAGCAGCATGGTCTGCAGCAGGTAGGTCCACCCAAGCACCATTCCTCTCAATATGAGCCCGGCGCTTCCTGTGCCGGGACTGGGTTCCCTTATGAGCCTGGCGCCACTGGCGCCAGGACAAAGTCCAAAAGGCCCCTGTGGGGACCGACTGGTGCCTGGAATGGAAGTTGTGACCCTGCTTCCAAGGATGTTGGGCTGGATCTGACTCTTTGGAGGCAGCGGTCATGACAAGTATGCCAATTGCAACAAAATGACTATAAACATCAAGAAAACCCAAGTTATCCAGTTTGGTAACCTAAAACAATGGAATAGAAAGTGTGGATGGAAACTAAATGGTCAAGAGATCCAATCAGTGTGTGAATACACATACTTGGGTGTAAATATTAATAATGATTCCAGCGATGCCCCATATGAAACCACCATTATGTTAAAATGGAAGAGCTTAATATCCCAGTCCAGGGTTATTAGTAGCAAGTATTGTAAATTCAGTATCACTCTCGTAATTACATATTCCAAACAAAAGTTCTCATGTATGGAGCTGAAACGAAAGCACATAAATCAGGCAATTATTGGAATAAGAAGTAAGGAGAATATGGAGAAGATTATTAAACCTTCCAAAAACAACTCCAATAGCCCTAATAAGGCTTGAGTTAGGACTAATCTCAACATATGCTGTATATCAATGGAGAGTCTGCATGCTCTATAGGAAATGTGCATTAGACAAGCATCAGAATGAATTGATTACACAGCAGGCAGAGTATGTGGGGACATCTGAAGACAAATTTATAAACCAATGGAAATCTTAGGCGCAGGAGTTCATGCGAGAAGCAGATATTATGGAGGAATTATTATTACAAAACCCAGATAAAGCGAAGCGCAAAATGTGGTAAATGGACTGGATTAGGACCAGAGATACATGTTATAAATATACAAATTTTAAAACAAAATCCTTTTGCTCTGAAATCATTCGGAACTCCAGAGGCTTACTTAATGAAATCACCAAATGTCAGGCATCAGGCAGGACTCCTGCGTCTAAAATTAAACTTATGGAAAACACGGGAAATCACAGCTAATTGGGAGAAGGATGGTAAAGGAATTGACATTTGTAGATTTTGTAATAGTAGTTTAGAATCCCTTGAACATATCATCACTGAATGCCCGAAATTAAAGAGCATAAGAAGCAAGCATTTTAAAATGTTGTTTGAACACATGATACACATGGAAACCAAAGTGTTATGGAAATGTGTATTTCATGTGTATTCAAGGACAGTGGGATATGCAACAATGAATTATCTGAGTGAATTGAAGTTAGATAATGATGAGTGCAAAAATGGAATATGTTAACCAATGGGTAGGATGCAATAAGCATCATGTTCACCCTGAATTTTTTAGTGAAGAATTGTATTTTTTGATTTGATGTGAATTTCTGTTCAGTTAAATTCAAATTGTATTTCTTTTTTAAGATTCATGTGTTAAACTTAAAATTTCAAATTGTTTTTCAATGTAAATGATCAGAGTATTGTGTATTGAAAGGCTGAATTTTTCAACCAAATCAATAATACATTTTAAAAAAATAATAAAGTCACATGGAGCATAAGCATGGCCAACCCATCCAGAGGCTGTGCTTTGCTCTCATTTAATAAAGCACATGAACTTGAGAATAAACCTTCAGAAAATAGACGGGCAAGTGAAAACAAGAGTGGGGCTGAGAATTTAGGAAACAGAAGGGACACATTGGGACCACTGAATAGCAGTCATCCAGGCTGCCAGTCCAGTTTTATGTTCACATTTCGCATTGCTCACTTCTGGGCAAGAACCCAAAACAGGTGGCAACCATTTTGTGCAAGCAAATCAGCTTGCTATGTAGGCGCGCGGCTGTACAGATGTAGTGTACCTCGAGTACTTCATTGCATAACTTGTGTGGGCTAGAGCGATTCAAGGCCCATGAGAGCTGGATGTTTGTAAATTCTGAGTGATTTCTCCTGTTGGTATTGGGCAGGTGCGGTGTACTAGATGCATCTAAGTCTGTTTTCTGCCCAACTCTTGAACAAAGTTCAGTGGCACTTTCTGACCTGTTTTGTTATATGTATTTGTATGCTTTTTGGATCCTTATTTCCTTGACCCTTGGGACAAGGGTTGCTAGATGCAGCTCTGTGATCAAACCCAAGGTCCCAAATTCAATTGCCGTAGTTCTTTAGTGAGTTATGTGATCTCTATTCCATAGCATCCCTGAGTCCAGGGAATATTTGATAGCTTTGCTATTGCTGTGTTCCCAGATTGTTCCTGGGTTTCCCGACATAGCCACTAGACCAGTAAACTTAACGCTCTTGACATATTATGTAAACTTGCATTCCCAACTTTACTCAAATTTCCCACTGACCAGTATTCCCGAGTTTTCTGGGATATCTGGGGCATGAAATTGAGTCCTACATTTTTGTATTTATATTTCCTGTCTGTCTTTCTTTTTCCGACTTTCCAGAGACGTTCACTGGTTGCTTTGCTAGTCTTTTGCATTTGTTCTAGCATGTGTGTCGGTGTTAGCCTTCTACGATTTAGCCTGCACTCTGAAACTGATTATTAATATGCCACGGGTTCTGGTTACTAAAAGTAGAACCTTCGCTTCTGTGGTGTATCTCATTTTACAAAGTGCAACGGAGCATATCATATTTACAGATCTCCAGTCAAGTTCTTGCATACCCCATAACCAACCTCGAACAAGCTTTAAACGTCCATGAGTGTCTTCGGCTTGCAGGTTCTCCTTGTTCTTCCAGTTTCATGGTGTTGTGCATTTAGCCACAATGTTCCTTAGAACAGCACTGAGCGCTATCAACCTTCTTTCTTTGTTTCCATCTCTTGTCTTTTGGAAGCTTGTGCAATGGATGCCAGGTAGCATAGATAACACAAATAATCAAGACCGTTTAACTCGAAGCCCGGTGTGCCCTCCTTCTCCAGATTTCAAATTGGAGCTCAGGAATCTAAGGAGATGATGATGACATTTGTTTCACATTAAAGAACCTTCACATCAGCTGAGTCACAAGATTGTCAGTCTTCTAGGTCTTGTGAGCACTCAACAAGTGTTCTGATTTTGGTTTTATGAGCAGACATGTTAGCTCTGCAAATGTAGCCTGTTCTTGACTTTCTCCAAAGCTGCCCTCCAGATAAGTGGCATGCAAGGCACTTTAACTCCCTAAAAACAGACAGATACTCCGTGTTTTTTACTAGGAGTAAAAATACACCGAACAAAAAATAGGGAGTGCATGCCACATAGGAGCCACCCCCTAACTGCACGCACAAAGCACACCTGATATATTCATATCAGTGGTTCCAGCAGAGGAAAGCCACAGAAGGGAACTCTTTTTTAAAAATTTCTTTGAGAATCAGAATATATTTTTAATCGTCCAAAAATACTCCCATTGGAAACAGCAATTACCTTTTCAACTCCTAAAAAACCCATTAAAAATAGTGTGTCACATCAGACTTTTATTTATTTAATTTATTTATTGCGTTTGTTATACGCCCAAACCAATGGTATCACAACGTAGGTTACAGTATGCTTGGTTCTGGTTACAAGTTAAGGTTAATCAGGTGAGTAAGGATACAGGTTTAGGTTTTCATTTCACATAGGTATACCAACATTGCTTGCTAGGTCACTTGTCACAGAGTAACAACCAGTCCAGAATGACACTCTACAGGCACATGGTTAAAATTATATTTCCGGGGTTAGTATTTGTTGAAAAGCCATGTTTTTAATGCTTTTTTGAATTTCTGGTGGGAAGGCTCATTCCTTGTGGTGTGGGCGGTGGGGGAAGAGTATCAGATTTTAGGCCCATGACTTTGAAACTAGTCCCTCCCGCTCTTGTGAATTTGAAGCGTGGGATGAAGAGTTAGGAACTGTTATTAGATCTCAAATTTCTCATAGTTAAGTTATGTCTGATAGCTTTGTTGAGTTATGAGGGAGCTGTCTTGCTAAAACATTGATGCTGAGTGTTTTAAAGATGATTCTAGCTTTGATGGGGAGCCAGTGCACTTCTCTCCTGGTCTTGGAAATATGGTCAGATTTTCTTATGCCTAATGCAGCTCGCAATGCCTTGTTTTGCAAAAGTTGGAGTTTGGCCAGGTTGGTGTTAGTGAATCCTAGCAACAATACATTGCAGTAATCCAACTTGGATAGGACAAGAGCACGAGCAAGCGTAATGCAGTTTTGTGGGTCAGAAATTGGTGGGTAAGCGCAATCAGTTTGGAAGTATATGACGTAGCTGATGCTAGTGCATTGATAGGTTTGTTCATTGTTAGGTTGGTGTCTAGATAGACACCCAGCGTTTTGACCTGATTAAGGATGGGGATGGGCGTGCCATCGATGGTGATGGAAGCATAAAAAAGGGGTAGAGCTTTTATTTTGGCTGGAGAGCCCACAATATGAATCTCTGTCTTTTCGTCATTAAGACAAAGACTATTGTTGGCCATTCAGTTCTGGATTATTACGAAGATTTTATTTACAGTTCTTGTGTCTTGTTCTTGATTGCCGGTGATGGGGATAAGTATCTGCGTGTCATCTGCAAAATTCGTGTAGATGACACCCATGGCGTCCAGCGCTGCAAAAAGCAGTTTTTTATAGACATAGTATAGGGTGGGCGATAGGCTTGGCCCTTGTGGTACACCTATGGGGACCAGCATGAGGTCTGCTGCTTCCTAGCATATGGCCACTCTTGAGGTTTGTTCTGAGAGGAAGGATTTGACCAATTGGGTGGTTTTCTGGGAGAATTTAAATTTGTTAGCTAGCGTGTTACATAACTTATCATGGTCGACCAAATCAAACGCAGCCGATAGGTCCAGTAATAGGAGGATACACATTTTTCCAGAATCTCTTATAGCATCCATTTGAATTTTAAGGCCTAGTAAAGCCGTTTCTGTGCTATGACTGGGTCTAAAACCGGATTGTCTGGCATCTAGGAGTTGGTTTTGTTCGAAATAATTTAGTATCTGGGTGTAAGCGATTTTATCAATTATTTTCAATAAGAATGGAACTGTCATGATAGGCCGGTAGTTGGTAGACACAGTGGGGTCCAATGATGGTTTTTTGAGAAGCAGCGTGACCCAAGCTTCTTTGATGTTGGCTGAGACCGTGTTAGTGAGAAATGAGGTGTTGACAAAGTTAGTAATGATGGGAGTTAGGGTTGGTGCACAGAGTTTGATTAGGTGAGCGGGGAAACAATCTCCTTTGCAATTGGAGGGTTTTAGTTTGGCTATGGTGTCTCGTACCTGGTCCTGGCTGACCTGTGAACATTTTAATTGAGATGCCGAGTTATCCTGCACAATTCTCATGAGGGGGGAGGAACTTTTGCCCTCTAATAATAATCTCTTAGCTGCGATTTTATTGAGCGTGGTTATTTTGGAGGCTAGGACATTTTGTATGGTGGTGCACCATTCTTTGTCCCCATTGGTGTAGGTAGTCCCGGGAATGGGGTTCTCCAATTCTTTGAGGATGCTGAAAAGTTCTTTGGAGTTTGAGGCAGCATTAAGTATGCAAGTGTTAAAAGCCTTAGCTTTATGAGCTATAATGGTGGTTTTATAGAGCTTAATTGCAGCTGAGTGTTAGCTGAGTCGGCAGTGGGGGATTTTCTATGCATATGTTCTAGAGATCTTTTGTTGCGCCGAAGTGCTGCAAGTTCCTCATTGAACCAGAGATTAGTACTGGGGTAAGGTTCTCGGCAGTGAGTTTTCGGATTTTCAAATTTCTATGGGATTGAATTTAGTGAGATTGTCTTGGGTGCAGAGTTTAAAACTGAGCAGATGATGATCTGACCAATTGATTGGTGTGATGGAGTCAATGGTGATGTGGACATTAAGTGTCAGTATCCAATCTAGTATTGTACCTTTTTTGTGCGTGGGCGTAGTTACCACCTGTGTGAAATTCATGTCCGACATGGCTGTGTGGAAGGCACTCGCTTTGTGGTCTTGTGAGTCATTGAAACCTAGATTAAGGTCTCCTAGAATAATGAATTTTGTCTTTGGTTTAATGAGTGGTGTGATAAGGAGGGGAGATGTCCTGTTCCAGCTGGTGGTTGCGATTAGGGGCTCCATATATTATGAGCAGGTTGGTGGTAGTTTTAGGGTACATAGTCATTTTAATGAGAATCATTTCATATCCTTCTAGGGTGTCTAATGGGCATGGTCTGGTCATTGGAGAGTAGTTTCAGCAATAATAGCTACACCTCCTCCAGTTGCGTTTTGGCAGTCAACCCTGATTATATTATAATCAGGGGGAATGGCTAACATAAGTAGTGGGCCAGAGGCTTGATGCAGCCAGGTCTCTGTAACTATCAGGAAATCTAGATCTTGGTCTATGATGAGGTCATGGACTTCGATGGCATGTGCTCCTAAGGAGCGTGCATTGAGGAGTGCACCATTTAGGTTACTGGCACACTCCTGCTTAGATTCATGTAGGGGTACCTGGGGTTGTGTGAGTATGTGGGTCAACTGTTCTGGTAGATTGTGCATTTTTGCCAGGGTGGCGAGACTGGGTGGCTGTGGAAGGAACGTGAGCCTAGTCTTGTGTTTCTATCGTATCCTATTATAGGGTTCGAGGTCATTATAGTATGTAGTGGGGATCTGGGGCATAGTCGTGTTGTACAATGTAGTCCAGTGCAAGGATTGCTCTTAGAGATAATAGTCTTAACTCTATTATTGGAATGATTTGATAGGTAATACAGTTGGATTCATACTGTGGTTTCTGGGTGTGCTCTGTTGAGGCACATGTAGTGAGTGCTATAGGAATGCTGGGGTTTTGGGCAAAAATGGAGTGGTACAAGGGAGTGGGTGGTGGCGCCGACAACCAAGTTTCGCCAAGCCCTTGCCCAGGGGGGGTGTAAGCACCTCCTGTGCAGTGTTTGTGTTCATCTATAGTGTGTGAGAGGTCCATGCTCATGGTGGTGGCTGCTGGTTGGGAGCAGAATGCCTAATGTCTGGGCGGTTACCTAGTAGTTTGTTGGTATAATGGTCTAGTTAGTTAAGTGACTGAGTGAGCATTTATAGTAGCATTTATGTATTTATTTTGTATTTATTACATTTTATATAGCGCTTTAAGACAAAGCACTTTACATAAGCATTTATGCCAACAGGGTGCAGAATACCGACACCCGACGATGCTCCGATGCAAGGAGGGGCTGGAGCCCACTCCTTTCGGGCCTCTGAAGCGCCACACGACCAGCCGCGTACACGAGCTGAATCCTGCAATCCTGCGAACAGCAGATCCACATGGTAAGCAGCTCCACTGCCCCCCATGGCCTGTAACTGGTTGGCTGATATCTGGGCTTAATTTTGGCTGCTCCACGACCCAACCGCAGTAATACCCACGACCCGACACGAGATCCAATACAAAATGGCCGCCGGGCCTCAAGCGTCCTGTTGCTAGGCAACCAGGACCATTGTGCGGCAATACTCCATTGGCTGCAGCCGCCTACTTCTGCACCCCAAGCCAGCCGGAAGGCGAGAGCCGGCACATCACCCTAAGGCACACATCACAAGGCACCCACCTATCCGTGCCTGTCCAGTGACTGCAGTGGCAAGGGCCGGACCCCCTGCTTGCCCGAGCCTTGCCTCTCCTGTATCCCGTGCCAGCCACAATAACCCGGTAAGCCACCCCTCTTACCCAACATTCAACCTTACAATATCCTTATACCCAGCTTGTTTGGAAAGAGTGCATCCTTACTTGCTGACACCACGCCTGCACACGGAGCCGTGAACTTTGAGCTACCCAGCAACCTTCACACCTACCCTGCTCCATTACGTCCGGCACCTGCAGGTTCTCACAATCTCCCCCACGCTCAGCCCATGAACCTACAGCTAGCCCGCCTCATATTCGCACCGAGTGCTAACCGACCACCATATAACTACTCGATTTGCCCACCTCCCAACTTCTTCCTTCTCTATTGTATTAATTGTCAGTTTGCCTGTATTATTTTTAAAAAGTCTACCGCTGTATTTCCTTACTACTGTACCTAGACCGTTTCTGCAATCGAACCCTAACGCCTTCATCGATTGAATTGCTGTGCCTACGGGTTGCCTTCCATCATACTCTAACTTGTAATACTGTCCTATTCTGCGCCCCCTGATAATTTGGGCATTGGATAGTTTGTGCTTACCAGGTCATGTACCCAATAGACCCTTAATGTGCCTCTACAGCCCACACTTTGTAGCTTCTCTGCAAATGTTACTAGCACTATGTGTCGAATCTGCTTGACATGGTAACTTACATCTATCTTTGTACTTTTGCACCTAACTGTTTTCATTTTATTGATCACATACAGATGTTTTACTTTTCTTAACACTACATATTGCCAGTATTAGCCGTTTGATCACCAGCTGCAAGCTAGTACTGTACTTATTCTGTATTTCAACATTAGCACTGTGTTCTGTAATACTTCAATTGTGCTATCCTTCCTATGTCGAGGAGTATTCTAGATGGTCAACATACACGCCCGTTACACACCAATACGTACTGGTTCTTGAGCTACCTAGTATATTCACTACATTCTAGTACTTGCACTAATCCCGTGCCTATTGCTACCAGTAGAACCTACCAGCACGTTATACTCTAATTACACCAGCATACTCTTCGCGCTCCGCTCTCCTCCCACGTATGCAGTAGTCACCTCCTACACACTCTACAATCACACCATGACATGCAGCAACCCTTACCTGAACGACCCTGACCTCTGGCTTCATCATTTCGCCACCAGACCAACACCCAACCAACCTTGTTCTACCCCCTTCAGAAATCTTAAACTGAGATCTAGATGTATCTCTACTAAATGGCGCTCTTATTCTAAGGTTAATAGTAACACACCAGCATATCAGGTTACTGCCAATGACACTACTCATGCAAAACCCACATCTAATCATCCTAGTACCTCCCTTAGAAACCTAAGATTAGGTGCTAGACTATGTCCGATAACCTCTCACCCACTCAAGACCAGCAAATACATGTCGATTCACGCTATTCCCTCCAACATTCCCAAGGTTGTAGATACCACTCCTGTCCACAATGCTACAACTGCTACCCTGCTCCAATCTATACATAAAACAATCACTAAAGACACCACCATCAAAGTAGCCCTCATCAATGCGAGATCCCTTCCAGCCCATGCACTGGACATTGTAGACTTCATAACGTCCGAAGATCTCGACCTCCTTGCTGTCACTGAAACGTGGTTACACGCAGCATCAGGTCCTACACTGTCTATTGCCATTCCAGACAACTACGCCATTATTAGATGCGATAGAAACACTGATAAAGCAAAAGGAGGTGGAATTGCATTCATATTCAAGAACTCTATCGATATTAGAGCCATTCCTAACCTTCATATCCCTTCTGCTGAATCTCTATCAAACTACCACTATCGCCTAACCATATAGCCACAGTACATCTTATTTACCGGCCACCGGGACCCATCTCCACCTTCTTGGAGGACATCACAACACTACTTAACACCAATGCCAAACCCAACTCCCAAAGCTTAATACTCAGAGACTTTAATCTCGGTTTCAAAGACCCCACAGACACTAATGCCCTTGACCTAGCCAGTACACTATCAGATCTTGGCTATATCCAGCAAATTCACAAGCCTACACACATCAAAGGACAAACCCTTGACTGGCTAGCAGACCTCAGTTGCACAACCAATCTGATCTCTATCTCACCTTGCATTTGGTCAGATCATTACAAAATAACCTTTTCTATTAAAACTACCCCCACACAGCCGGAATCCTAATATTGCCCCAGCCCTTACACACGCAATAACAAGGACATCACAACAGATAAACTCCTCCCACTCCTTAATAACACATCTCCGACCCACTCTGATCCGACTGTTCTAGTGGATCTATATAATCACGCCATCCTGAAAGCATTAAACATGATAGCACCACTAAAACTGCGTGAACCTAAACCACGATCTCACCTTAACTCTTGGTTTACACCGCAACTACACAAGTTCCGCTTTTCTCTTGGCTTTGCGCAAGCACATTGGAAAAACTGCCCGTCTGATGCCAACAAAAATACCCTGACTACAGCCTCCGCTAATTACAAAGAAGCTATCATGCTAGCCAAAAAAGACACCTACGATAAACGAATCATACAAGCTGAATCTAATACTAAAGAACTATTCAAGATTCTCAAGGAACTGGAATCGCCTATTGCCCCCACTGACAAGTGTATCACAGATGCCTTATGGTGCACCAACATACAAAAGGCTCTCCTCAATAAAATGTCAATGCTGCAAACTAAAATCAATTCAGAAAAATGTAACCTACTCTCAGATCCAGAATCCATACCTCCATTATTTAATAATACCACAACTGAGCCCGCATCCAAACCATTTAGCTGCTCACCTCTCTCTACGTGGGAAGTAGAAAATATCATCAGGAAACAAAACGTCCAACTGTCAGGGTGACATGTGTCCAGCACCCATCATTAAAGCAGCCGCACACAACCTTGCTCCTTTCATTACTAATTTCATCAACGCCTCCTTTAAAACAGGAATTGTGCCAGGTAATCTAAAAGATGCGTGGGTCATCCCGCTGAACAAAAAACCCACCCTCAACCCTAGTAACCCTTCCAACTACAGACCCATTTCAACTGTGCCTTTCTTACAAAAAATATTGGACCGGGCAGCCTATCTGCAAATTCAGGCTGATCTAGAAACTCACAACCTCCTGGGTATTAGGCAATCTGGCTTCCGCCCGAGACACAGTACGGAAACGGCCCTGATTGACCTTATAACACAAATCCAAGACATAAAAGATAAGGGAAAACTTGCCCTCCTGTTACTGCTCGATTTATCGGCTGCTTTTGATTTAGTTAATCACCAAACGCTCTGCCACCACCTGAAAATCGCTGCCCACTTTTCTGACACAGCCACATCCTGGATTAAATCCTTTCTGGCTAACAGAACTATGAGGGTTTTCTCACCCTCTGCATCAGCGGATCCCTCACCAGTACTCTGTGGGGTCCCGCAAGGGTCATGTGTCTCCCCTACGCTCTATATTGTCTTCACGAAGCCTCTCTTCGACATTCTTGACCATCTGGGTGTCTCGTATACCATTTACGCTGACGACACCCAGATTCTCATCCCCATCACAGGAGACCACGCAATAGACACCAAAGTACTCAATGAAATCTATTCAGTAATCCAAGCCTGGATGGCTCATCATGGACTCTGTCTAAATGATGAGAAAAACGAGTTACTCATCCTTGGATCTCACGCTAGACTCAATAAATTAGACACTTCCTTCAAATCCTTCATCATTGATGGCCCCACTATCTTGGTATCCAAAAACACCAAAAGCTTGGGTATTTACCTTGATGCCACACTCTCCTTCACTAGACAAACTAACGCGGTAGTTGCAGCATCAGCATACATGTGCAAATTAAATCACTGCATGTAGGCCATTTCTCACAACTCCCAACTGCATTACTCTTGCCAGAACCTTAGTTATGGCAAAGATTGATTATTGTAACGCCCTCTACTTAGGGACTAGCCATAAAAATATTAACAAACTCCAAGTAACTCAAAATAATGCCATCAGGGCTGCCCTCAACATTCCGAAGAAACTCCACATTTCAGACACAAGATGCAACCTTCAGTGGTTGTCGGTAGATCATCGAATTTCCCTTAAAACACTTGCTCTCACCCATAAAGCAAGGGCGAATCTTTCACCAACCTACATCTCCAATAGACTCTCCCGACACACATCCTCAAGGCCTCTCAGAACCGCTCAAACCCACACCATGTCCACTCCCAGATTTAAGCTTCAATAATCTGGAGGCTCTAGCTTCCCAGTCCTGGCGGCCAAGCTCTGGAACACGCGTCCCTTCTCCCTCAGAGCCGAACCATCCTTCCAATTATTTAAGTGCAATACTAAACGCTGGCTCCTGGATCTCCATCTTGCAGGACAGTAAGCATAAACTTGCCACTTGGGCGGGCTGTACCATAGGAACTCAATCCGGCAGGTCCTCACTTGTATGACTAACTATGCCTGACGGGTAGAGCTAGGAACACGTTTAGCACCTTCCCCAACGGTACAAGTAAATGTGCCATTATCGGTCAGCTGTGGATATATTTTTCTCTATGCTTGCCTGCATCCATTATTGTATATTGTCCTGACTCACTGTAATCTATGTAAATGTACTTTATATGTGTTGTTAACACTATATTTCTGTAAAATATGCGCCCAGATGCCCCAGGGCCAGGAGCGCTGTATAAATAAAATGAATACAAATAAATACAAATAATTAATATTTATGGCAGCAGTGTATAATTTGCTAATATCTATGGCAACGCAGTGCAATTTCCTAGCATTTATAGCAACAGGGTACAAGTTGGTGCAATGTGCTAATATCTATGGCAATAGTTGGTTTGCTAGCGTTTATAGAAACAAGGTACAGGTTGGTGCCATTTGTTAATGGCTATGGCAAAGGGTGCAATTTCCTATCATTAGTGGCAATAGGGTGCAAATTGCTAACCTTATGGCATCAGGGTGCAATTGGTACGAGTTGCTGACAGCTATGGCATTCAACTAATCAAAAAGGGTGCAAAATAGCTATTACCTATGGCAATATAATCTGGTACAATATAATAGCATGTATGGCAGCAATGAGCTGTTATACTACGAGCATGCTACGCATTAGTCATGGTATTATATGCTAAACATTAATGGCGGTATTATTATAGCATTAATGGTGAGTGCAAAATCAGTACAATGACACTTAGATGCAGTATGGCCGGACCAATGTTATTGGGGGAATCAGCACCGTGAGGAGTCCCACGATCGGTCGTAGTTTGTATTGTATGGACACGGTTGCGACATGACGAGAAAGTTGAATGCCTGAGTGGGATCAAGACAGGTGCGTCGGTAGTGCGGTGGTGCTTTGAAATGCTTCAACTCAGGCACTATGGTAACAGAGGAGCTCTGCTCCTATGAATCAGTTTGCTTGCGAAGAAGCATTGGCAATCCTGCTCTCTACGGAGCATTGGCAATCCTGCCCTCCCGGAATCCTTGGCAATCCTGCTCTTTGAAGCTTGAACTACGCATTCTAAGTTTCCTGTGCTATCATTTATAACCAAGGTCTTGGAAACCATTATGGTGAATGGCACCTGTATAGTGTCTGTGATTTGGTGTAGATCAGGGGTCTCACTTTTCGGAAATAAACAATGATTTTATTAACAACTCCCATCACCATATTTAAATATGTAGTGTATGTGGATTTCCAGAAAAAGTGGATTGGATTTGGCATGGAAACCCATTGTGTGGGAGATGATCACCATCTCCAGTTATTGCCCAACCACCTTTTAAGTGCACTACCAATTCCTACCCTCCCACTCCCTCACCAATGGAATCTAACCACTTACCTTCATCATTCGGCTTTACTGTCTTCTTCGTGGGGTTTCCTCAACTGGTTCCCCTGAGGGCAGGAGTCTAGCACCTTTGGCCCGCCTGGTGTGTTGAACTACAAACCCTATCAGCCTTAGAATCGTTAATGGTGAAGGATCATGGGAATCGTAGTACAACTATCTTGAGAGCCTCGAGTGCCTTAAGGAAAAAGCTATACAATTGACACTCGCACCCCTCACTCCCTCTGTTTTGAGCCACAGCATGAGCACATTTATCCCAATTGTGGCCTTATGTGGCTGGGGAACAGCCACTTGGTTATTAGACACTCGTCCCCTGCCCGTGCAGTGCTCGTGGGGCTTTGATGCAGCGAGTAGGGGGTGCATGGTTGAGTTCTCCTTATGCAGGCTAATGTTTGCAGTCGCAGGGAATGTTGTCGAGCCGGTACCACGCCGGCCTGCACTCCAACACCCCACCCGTCCTGTAGCAATTATTCTATTTGTCTGTGGAGGATCAGTAGAAAAGGAACAGAAACCCAGCAGGGTGTGTCTGCGAACTAAGAAAATGCCATGGAGAAGAAATCTGAACGAAGACGGACGTTTCCACCTCACGCTTGTCGGAACTAACATTTACCAGGCCTTATTTAACACTCCTCTAGGTTTTCTTAATCTGTTACTCTGGCGTTTACGACGTATCGGCAGACAATCATTGTGGAGCTATTTTTGTGCCCAGCAACAAATGCAAGCATGCATGAGTGAGATAATTAGCAGGTTAGGCTGGTCTCATTTTAGTCACCGCCACCTTCCACGTTTTTCGTTCATCCCCGGAACAAGATGTCCCCGCTTCCTCCCCGCTCTGCCTGTTAACACACTGCAACCACCTCGGAGCCCTTCCCTTAGCAAGCTCGTCCAAAAAGGGTGCATGCAATTCGCAAGGCAGTGAACGCTTTTCCAGGAACTAGCCCATTTCCTCGAAAGGTCCATTTGTTCTTCATTTACATATTTCGTCGCAAACATAAATGAGGGTTAGGTGTAGGTCTTTATTAAGGTGGGGGTGATGTCCAGGGCTTGCGGGGAGGTTGGGGGCGGGGGGCATTTTTTTGTGTGAACAAAAAATTAAATAAGAAAAAATGGGCCTCAAACACTGTTTTTTCACGGAAACATCGTACATTATTTCCCCAGGAACAATTAATCGCGCCCAATTTACTTTAAAACATCTTGTACAATAGGCCAGCTGTATAGTTATAGAAATTGACAAGCCTGCCAGTATGTTTGAAAGTAAAACAAACTGGTTTTCAAAACTGCACATTTTAATTACGCCTATGCAAAACAAAATGTTGCTTGCCCGTTTTAAAAAATGAAAATAGCAAGCTATGTTTATTGATAATACAACTAAACCAGAGCAGACTTCAGACACTTCATTGTTGCAGTGTCACGCGTGAATAGGGCAACCAGGCCTGCCTCCTTTTTTGCACTCTGTCACCTACACAGTTCTGCAATGATGTTAATGTTAAAGGTATTTGTATAGCGCACCGTCACCAACAGAGTTCTGTTAACGAGAAGGCGGGTTGGGTTAGTAGGGTGAAGAGGGAGTAGGATAGTGAGAGAAGTGGTGTGCTGTTGGCGGCTTCAGTTCGGTTTACACCGTGCAATGAGCTTGGGTGTTCGTATCGGATCGAAGTCAGGCCTAGTGTGCTATTGGTGCGGCTTATGTGTTTGTTGTTGCGGTGAAGTGCGTGCGTATTGCTGTGTGAGAGGTGGTTGTGTAGGTTGCTGTATGAGTTAAGGATGCAGAGTTTGAGCTTTATTGGTTAGTGGGTTATATGTCTCAGAGCGGACCTACACAGTTTGGCTAAATGCCTAGAGTTAAGTATCCTATGCGGTGGGGCAGAGGCCCATGTCTCATTATACACTACGTTTCACCATACAATAGACAGAGATGGAGGCTATCCCTTAGTTGAGCAAAACCACAAATACCAGAATGAAAAGAAACATTCTGCGCAGGATGAACCACACACACATGACCAACGTGGCCTGCGGGAATGTTCGCCTCTGCTCCACAAACACCATGTAAAAGGTGGCAGTGGCGGGAAAGAAGCTCACCCGTGGTCAGAGTTGTTTTATTAGCCATGGACAACTTTAATTTGATTTGCGGTACACACATTTGGGAAAAGCTAATCCGCAGTTACCAGAATGCAAACCACTGCTGCATGAACAGCCAGGGGTGGAGACAGGGTATGGAACGACACCATTCATGGCCTCCAGGCCCACATCAACCTTCAAACCTCCTACTTGTAGATCGGCAATTCTATTGGCAGAATTGTGGAAGGGGGCACGATAGCTATAATATTGCTGTTTGATACGCTTAACAAGTGTAACATAAAGATCAACTGGGGAGATTTGAGAAGAGGCCAGCTCCTCTATGTGAAAGGATAGGAGGATTGAGAAACAGTCAGACAAAAGTCAGCCTCTTATCTCATATGACGCAATGAATAGGATTCTGGTGGGAAATGTTATCTGGCACGATTTAATGTCTGGCCTGTGCCCCTAAAAGTTTGGTAGGGATTAGGAAGAACCAGCTTCATGCCAGATGTGTGTAGACCAGCTGTTAAAGTTTACTGTACTTGCGAAGTTAGGTTGGTTGGGCAATATTGGCAACATATCTTAACATATCTTAAACATTGCAACAGGTCATTCTGTTACTGGTGTGGCTTTATAAATTGGTTGAAAATCAGTCTCACCTTTTCGACCTTTGCCTTTCGCTTGGAATGTTGGCTTGGTGGGTTATGTGCCCGCTGCAGTGATTTATTTGAAACTAGTAGCTAGATCTCGGCTGCAGGTTCTTAGCACACTGAGATATTCTTAGGAATCATTAGCTTTCAAAGCTTGAAATAAAGCATCTAGGAATGGTTTTCAGCTGCTTTTTATTATTATCAAGGAAATGATCAGTGTCTTCTTTTGATCTGGCCAGATCGACACGTGGGTTAATGCCCATGTTGCTCAAATCTGAACTGCTTGATACAGGTCTGCCTAACCTCCAGCATTGGCCCGGAGACACTGGATTTTCGAGACTTTCTTGGAGAGGTGAGGGAGACCACTGAGATTTCTAGGGCACACAGCCAGCACAGTGGAGGCGGGAAATAAAGCTTTGCCCTCCAAAAGGGAATCAAACCTGTGCTCTGCATATTGGCATCAGGAACTTAATCTCTCTGAGGTATCCCACAGGTACACACGTTAAAGGATTTTGTGTCCCTAGACCTCTCATCCCATGCCAAGTCAAGGAGCTAGAGATGTTCCGGACATAGTTTGAAGTGTGAGAGAGGCCTTAAATCCTAGGGGCTGTGTTCTCGCCCAGACTCCACAGCCTATGTTACTATAGTCTGTTAAATGACACATTATTGGAGCTAGCCCATTTCCTTGCAGACCAGTTTGTTCAAGGTCCTTTTGTTCTTACTTTTGTTTAAACTATGTTTCTCTGTAAATGTAGATGGGGTTGGGTTTCGATATTTAGAAAGGTGATAGGGAGACGGGGGGGGGGGGGACTTGTGGGGGTCTCCCCTCTCATTTTCTGCTGTGAAATGTGTTACAATAAAATCAAACAAATGGGCCTCAAGCTAATTTCTGTGAGGAAACATCATAGACCCACATCATTATTAGTTTGCATTCTGGTAGTTTTAGACTTCCAGTCAAGATGGAGGGAAAAGAAACTACAATTGTGCTCTTTGCTGAACAGATTTCTGTAGGCATTATAGATTTGTCAAGTTGGTTTATTTTGATTTGTGCACTTTTCAGAGTAGTCTTCAAATCCACACATTGAACACATTTCTACCAACTTGACCTAGGAAAATATGAGGTCAAGGCCCTATGTTACAGACTGGTCTCAGGTCCTAGCTTCAATACACGCATGCATGCACACATGCCCATAAACATCGGCATTGATTGGTACTGTATTGTATGTAGGTATGTATATGTACGTGCTCCTGACACACACATGATATGCTCTGTATTGCTTGTATGTATGTATATATTTGCACATGCCAGTGATATGCATTGTAACTAAGCTATAAATCTACTTGTACTGCTGCGCCCGGCTACCCAAGGGTTTGGTGCGCGTTATCAAATAAAGAAACAAACAAACATTTAACTAAAGTATGTGACCCTGGGCAAATAGCAGAAAGAGGAATTTCATTTTCAACTGTAGGCTGGTCTGGTTTGACACTAATTCGAACCATTTTGTCAGAACCTACTCAGCTTTTCATCGTTCCTAGGTCTAAAAATGTATGATGTATATTTTAGTGAAATGCCATTTTTAGCCTTACATAATTATTTGTTATTTTACTAATGTAGATTGTGTTTTTTTTTAAACTGCATGAATTTTTTTTTCTATCCCCTTGCTATTGTACTACAGTTTTTACATTTGTAAAAGAGTTGTGTCAAGGGCGGGGCTTCTAAAAATGTGGGTGTTGCTTCAAACAAAGGTGGCAACTTTATGTACATTGAACAATAAATATTTGAGTTTAACTTAGTGGTCTTTGACATACATAGCACGTATTTCCAAAGGTTCCACAGTGTGTGCTTTGCGATACATTATGTAAATAAGTGTTTAAAACCATTTTTTATCGCTTGCCTAGCAGGAACTACAGAGGTGCTCACACACCTGGTTCTCAGCAGCTGTGCACTATACTTTGTAGCCATCGCTCACGAGCAAAACAAGCATTGGCAATGGCAACAGTTTGGGCTTTTGTGTAGGCATGGGAAAGGCACTTGCCGGTCACAGCCGTAAAGGTATTCACTGGCCATTCATGGTAGCATGGGCAGCGTGGTTTGAGTGCCTGGCAAATGGCTAATACACAAGCGAAAACCCTGCTGGCTTTGGCAAAGCTCGTTTTTAACAGGACGTCAGTGAAAGACACGCACAGTGTTTATAATTCGAGTGGTTCAAAGCAGACCTGGTTTAGACATTATTACACAATTAGCACACTCCAATTAACTCTCAGAAGACTGCTGTGGAATTACACTGGCAAGCACTTCCAGTGCAATGGTTGATGGTAAGGATTGAATAAAGCCCGGTCATAGAGTTCCCAGCAAAAGATGTTTTGAGTGGGGAGGGGCACGAACGGCCATAGAGGGATGAGCATGGCCATGGGCAGTCAATAAGTGGACAAATAACCAAAGAACACCCTCAAGGTTTGTATCCCTCCTCATATATAATTTCTCCCTAGCTGTACTCTAATATAATAGTTTCATCTTATCGGTCGCTCTGTCACCTATTAGCCCAAACTAAAAAGGCCCATTTGTGCTTTGTACAACATTAAAAATACATCTCGGGCTTGCGGTCGGCTTTCTCGGCACATGACGTGTTTTCAGGATGTTCCGTTTAAACTTTACAAGATAAACACGTGCTCTTAGAACTTCAGCGCACGGGCCGCCGTGGGCACAGATATTTGACTTTCCACTGTGAGCAATGTTTTATTTGTTTAACCCTGTAATCTGTTTTTTTTTTTTTTTAATTATGTTTGCGCTTGCCTGCCACAGCCGTAATGGTATTCACTGGCCATTTATGGTAGCAGCGGCAAATGGTGTGAGCACCTGGGCATCTAATAGTAGTGCCTGGCAAATGCCTAATGCACAAGCCAAAACCATTAGCTTTGCCAAAGCTCGTTTTTTAAACAGGACGTCAGTGAGGGACAAGCAGCATGCTTATAAAAAAAATGGCTGAAGGCAGACCTGGTCAAGACATTTTTTATTACACCAGTAGTGGGTTTACAACTCTAAGTCATGAACTCTCGGAAGGCTGCTTTGAAAAAACCCTGACAGGCACTTCAAGTGCAATGTTTGATGGTAAGACTTGATTAAAGCGAGCGGTTCCCTTGAGGGGTTCCCATTTGGGCGGATAGGGGCAGGAACTGGGTGGGAATGGCCACAGGGATTAGTATGGTCATGGGCAGGTAAATAACCAAACAATACCTACAAGCTGTGTGTCCCTCCTCATATGCCATTTCTCCCCATCTGTACTCTAATGATGGATGCTTTGCATAAAAACAAATAGAATTGTGGCTGCTTTGCATAAACACAAATGTATGTTGGGAATATAAGAATGACGACCAAATTATCAAACATGTCTGTGCTAGTAATGAAAACGTTCGTTCTTTCTGAGCATGCATGCAATGGACACTTAGTATGGTGCCAAATTCTTTTGTCAGAATAGTCACCCTGAAAGTAAAATGTGTGCAAAGCATGATACATATTTACAGTTTGGAAGGTATCATCGTTTGAGTTTTGGATGTTGAGCAAAGGATGACTTCCAGATGCAGTCTGTTAGGTCATTCGATTAGACCAGGTCAGCTAAACACATAGAAACACTGCAGAGCGACGTAACTCGAGCCCCCCCAACAGGGACGTCATTTCACCAAAATGTCAGGGGTAGCGGAAGTGACATCACACAACCCTTGACACCCTGATGACATGACAGGAAGTGATGTCATTTGACCCCACCCCGAAGTGATATCGCAGGAAGCGATGGAACAAAAGCCTTCACCCGTTGACAAAACAGGAAGTGGCATCACATAGCATTGTACACTACGAAACATATGGTTACAATATCACTATAATGTGATGTACATTTCATACAAGAATGGATCGCTATATGTATCGTTAAGATCAGTGTGTATAGGCCCATATTACCAAATTACTGTGAATGCAAGCAGACGTCCATGACCAAATGATAATGATGTGTTATTATATAGCACTTACGCTTAAGAGCTTTATATAGAAGACATATACACCCAATATCACCCAACCTGTGTTGGTACCCATTTATCGACCTCAGAAGGATGAAAGGCTGAGTTGAGGTGTTTAAGAAAAGTCTAAATCAGTAACTCACCCCCTGAAGTGTGCCTGAAATAAACCTTTAATGAGTCTAGCAATGATTGTATAGAATTCCAGAAAGACATTTTTTGGCATTCCTATTCTTTATTTAGGTTCAGTGCTGAAAGTGTTAGACTTGTGGCACTCCTGTTCTTATTTTTTTTCTTTTTTTAAGGGGCCTGAACAAGAAAGCTACCTAACTCCAGAATTAAAGAGCCACGTGGTGCTGGCCACAGCCCAGGAGCTTACAATGCAACCCCCCCCCTTTTTTTAAGCAGTCGCAAGGGAGACTTCAGATGTCGCACTTGTGACCTCTGGCGACCACCAAATGACGTCCCTGCCCCCCAAACCTCCAAGTTGAGGAAGTTCTGCGCTTGCGTGTGGCAGCAGTCGGGCAGACAGCTTCCTCAACTTGGGCGGTGGGAGACTTGGGTCTCGTGTCTACACGGAACGGTGCCCGGGCAAGACAGTTTTTGCTGGAGCGCAGTTCAGTCTTGTTCCGTCCCAATTCCTTGCCTGATTTCACATCCACCATGTTGTTGTGCGCTATAAGATTTGTGAACCTTCATTGCCTTTAAGTAACACTATTGTGGATGCTGTGGGGGGCGGGGGGAGGTCCCACTAGCAGGAAAGAATGCGATAGTCGTGCTGTGTAGGCCATAAGATATGGGAGCATTCCGTCCCTTTAAGTTTCACAGTTGCGAGCGCTATTGGAGTGGCAATTACAAGCAGAATTAAGGGACCCATACTGCGTATTGTCATAACGCTCTGCCTTGGCTGATCCTTTGCAGACAGGCTACGCGTAGCATTCCACACACGCTGACGTTTTCACTCTTGAATCTGTATCCGTGGCCAGTCCTCTTTCTCTAACCTTAGTGAGATAGACAGAAGGCGAACGTAATGACGTTCAGCACCATTTAGTAAAACTGCGCTACACTGCACCAGCAAAGTCTTATAACCTAACCTAATCTGAGACTGGGTGATCTGTCTCCCCCCGCCTCCCTATACGGTTCCTCCCCGGTCTACTAGTAGATCCCTTGTTGCCAAATTGCCTGCCCCCCTTTTCCATTTGTTAGCTCCCCGCCCCCTTGTTCTGCTCCCTTGCGATCTTTTTTCTTCACCATCTATTATCTATTTCCCACTTTGACTCCTAAAGCACTCCTTTGCTGCTCAATAAATAATAGCCTAATACTAGTAATATGAGGTGAAGCAGGTTTGCTCAGAGGGTGGAACACTGGGCTAGCAACTTCTGGGTGTTGCCTTCCAGCCAGCTAAAAAAAGATGTGAAGAAACTCTGACGCAGGCATTGGGAAGTGACGTGTCCGGATGAGAATTGGAAATACAATACAATATGCACATTTCATCCAACCTGTCTTTCACAACTGAAGAAAGTGCATAGACCAAAAATGTACATTCGGCAGTCGAACATATTTTCTTATTGCATTGCTAGCTAAAAAGGTACACCACCCTTTAGATCTAGGAATCTAACAAAAAATACCCTGTAAGGCAGTGTGCCACTTCCAGTGGTCCTGTGGCTAAGTATCTGATCGCCTAGCTGCATGACCTGGGTTCGACTCCTGGCTGTGGTACTCCTCATGTCAAGTGCACGCAGCAAATTGTTTTTTTTTAGTTTGGTTGGGTGCTAATTGCATGTAAATATGTTCTATGTACAGGGCTTTGCCGAAAAATCGTTATATACATAAATAAATGATCATCATCAGATTTTTTAAAAAATTCCATAGACACACAGGGTTGAGGGAGGCTACAGCTACCACAATTCCTTGAGACCTACTGAGACAAATTTGAAACACCTGAAAAGACAGCCTCCCCGATGACTGTTAGAGACATGAAAACGCTTGGAGGAGAACAGCGACTTGAAATGCAGCAGGTATCTAACACTGGGAACCAGAGTGCGCACCTCACCCACCCTCTGTTTCTACAAAATGGGTTGAGGAAGGCGACGTCCGCCCTTTCAAAAAAGTGGGTGAATGGCGTCCACCCACATGGTCCCTGAACTTATGCCCTAGTTACAAGCCCTAGTCTGGCAAAATAACTGCTGAAATGTATTCAATGATCAAGGTCTGTGGCTCAGTGGACGATGCATGAACAACTCCAATGCATAACTTCAGAGGTTCGAATCTTGGTGGTGAACCGTTTCAATCTTCCAGAATGATCCAGTGGGATTCAAGGCAAAGGTTATTAGTATAGGCACTTCTAGAGATTTTGTGATACAGGGATTCCCCACCCTTTCTGCTTCTGACCAGATTAATCAAATAAGGATATCGACCGGGTCCTGTCAACCGGGACATTGCATAATGAGTTATACATGAACAATCTATTGGTTCTAGGATAAGAGCATAATGTGTTCCACCTTTCGTAATGGCTACACGTGCTACCATGGTTAAATTCAGTTGTTGCATGAAATATGTTCTCTGCATGCTTTCACTTCCTGGGTCTCCTCCACTCCTCTGTCGAAGAGTTCTATTTCTTGCAGGTTACAGGGAAGCGCTAACTGGCGTCTTCCCTGGTGGCTGTTTGCACAAACTTCATTATGCAGACATCGTTGGGGTGCTCTGGCGCGGCAGAGGGGTGGGCTGGTCTATAGGGAACTCTGGAGGTTTCTCGGCAGGCTTCTGCACCCTGGGCCCTCTTTTGTGTGTTAACCTATTTTATTTCCAATTGTTCTCGCAGGAAAAGGGCTTGGCTTGCTGAAAAAGTGTGATATGGGGCCACTTTGAAAATTATTTCCAGGGCCTCTTTTGGTACCCAGCCCACCCATGGCGGCAAATACCACAGCGAAAAGCCTGCAACATTAGAGCTGGTGGAAAATGGGGGATTTCAACCACAGAGAATTCGTCCTCGCCATTTGACAACTGCAGTGAGTCTTCCATGTGTCTCACTGCGTATTTTCCTGTTTTAACCCACTCTGGTCTTTCCTGTTTGGACCTCTGACTGTTTCCTCGATTGCTTGTCTGAGGCCCTTTGGTTGCTCCTTTTTGGATCAACGAGTATCCCGACCCTAGAAACTGTTGTTTGGCCTGCTTTGGATTCCTCCTCTTTTCTGGTACTTGGGTGGACTCTCTCTTTGGATATTTGACCTGCTACTGGTCTCGGATTGGCTTCTGGACCTCTCCATCTACTGGCACACTCGGACTCGGAGGGACCTTTCACTGATCCCTGCCCCTAGTTTATGTACCAAATCTAAACTGGACAGTGGACACCTTCCTTTGTTAGTTGCATACTTGTACCTCCCGGGGGAGGGTGCTTCCCTACCTCATAATGAAAATGGACCTGGATCCAGACTATCAATGTCGCCCATAATGCTTTATCAGGTATTCGGATAATACTATGAATGGAGAGGAAGGTACAGTCTCGTATAATGTCCCTTTCTCTTCCAGGACGGTGTCCTGTTACCACCAGGGAGGAGGGGGAGATTAATTCCAGCTCAGTTTAGTGTGTCTGGATTTGCCACACATACACCCTGGAATAGCCAGATGCCTACAAGACCGCATCAATTTCCTTAAACGACCACAATAACAAAGCCTAGAGGGCTACCCCAACATTACTGGGAACTGTGGAATACTTCACCCACTAGGAATTATTACATACTTGTCACCAAGATTAGCAAGGACCAGATGCCTTGGAACTGCAATGGGGCACTCTCCTCAATGACCATCAGGCATCACTGGATTACCTTCTACCGTGAAAGATTGTATGGGTGAACTTGTTAATAAGATAGGCCCGAGGCCAGATATGCACCTAGGACCTTGGGGAACAAAGATTCGGAAAAAGCGCCCCTCATGTAGTACCAGAAATAAGATGTCTTGCGATCTCTGCGTTGGATTGGGAGGGGGAGGGCAGGGCATGCTAGTGGGAATGGAGGGCGGGAGTATTATTCAATGTTCATCGTTGATTTTCTGTTGGCTTCAAAAACTCAATAAACATATGTCAAACAAAAGAACAAAAAAATTAGTAAGCACCCGGACATGGTCTACTAACTGAAGTATGTTCTCTTTTCATTTAACATGAAATTTCAGTTTTCTAAGCACGACCTGTGCAAGCGTCTCTTGCATTCAATTTATATCCATGTTGCGACTCCCTTCTTCTAGTAATGTATATGTTATTGCATAAAGGCCTGGTAAATGGTTCTGTTCTTTTTTTCTCTCATCTAAATCTTTAAGCATAACCAAAGTCATTGGTTCTGAAGCAGGGGTACCAGTAGTGGGTTCTGTTGTTTCAGCGCTTGGAGGCAATCTGTCTGCATGAAGCACTACATAAATAATCAAGGAGTTTATTGCTATTAGTACTCCGGCCCCCAAGACCGGATTATGAATATTCCTTTTTTTCAGTTGCAAGATGCCATCGGAGCTTAGCAATGGCCAACATGGAAAGGAGAGAAGGAACTACACATAGTCCCTTCTCCCTTTCTATGGCGGCCACTCCCAGAAGGGACCCTGGGCATCGGCAGTGAGCAGAGCCTGGTTGGCCAGTTAAGGACACGGCGAGGGCCAATCAGATCGTGTGAAACAATCAGATTGTCCCTCGCTGGGTACTAATTAATAATAATGTTCTTCCAATGGCGAATTAATGATTTCATGTGATTAGTATGTGAGTTCTGATTTGTCTAGCACAGGTGCCTGCAACCTTTGGCTCTTGAGATGTTTTTGGACTGCAACTCCCATCAGCCACAAACAGCATAGTCAATTGGGAGGGATCATAGGAGTTGTAGTCCAAAACATCTGGAGAGTCACACGGTGCAGAGCCCGGTCTCTAGCAACCTCCTACAGGGGGCTGCAGAGCATTCCGTACACCAGGAATGGCAGAATATGCAACTACTACTACCTTCATCTATACAGAAGGTATCCCGGGGAACTACTGTGCTAACGTCAGGTTTCCCACTATGAAGGGTTCGGTTTTGTTAGTGCAACCCCCAGTTCTCCTCCAAACTACAGCAGGGAGCCCAGTGGCGAGTCCAGGCTCTTTTGACTGGGTAGGCCCAAGTGGGGCACTGACTTATGCAGGGGTGGCAGGAAGTACAACCGTGCGCACTCACACACGTCTGAATAGCATTAATTTACTATTTGTCTCCACAACCCACATCTACTTTAATTACTAACATTAGTGTCTTACATTCCTGTGTTTAAAGTTGTATTACTAACATGGGGTGGCATCTGGTGTGGCCAATGCACGTAGCACGTGCCACCCCTGGACACGCCTCTGAGGGAGCCTGCTCAGAGTTGTCGAAGCCTGTCTTTGATGGAAGTACAATGCATCCTCTTTCATATTAGTGTATGAGATGCTTCAGGGAGACCTTTAGATCTGTTGGTAGAGTATGGTCTTCCATCCCCAGGCGAGCGCCTTGATTCCTAGGAGAGGTGAAACAGGCTTGCACCAGGATGTCAGCTGAAAACTCGATTTGAAAGTTGTCTCTGAACAAGTTTCTAGTAACGAAGATCCAGTGGTTGTGCACCTTGCTCAAAATAATTAAGTATTTCGTTGCTTACTGCTAGCAAATGAGATGATACATTTTAGTTTGCACACACTGAATTTTATTGTGGTGAACAAGCTGATATAAAAGTACAGGTCGAGGTGTATGCAGAGGTTTTTTATATTTTGCATTAATTTTGACCTTGTCTTCTAATTTTCAATTGCTTGGTTTGTGGCTTGTTCCCTGGTGTAAGGGTTTCCCCTGTGGTGTGCTGTTTCTTTGGAGAAGGTGACATTTTGGTGCCTTTTTAGGTCTATCCTTTCTAGATTTAAGAATCAATTGTTTTGCACATTTTATGTTTTTATTGTGTCTTTATGTTTCATTTCGTATGGAAACCTTTTTGGCATGGATTAAACAGGTTGCCAAAAACTACTATTGTGGCTATTAAAATAAGTAAAAATTAGCTGAAATGTTTCTGAATCCTTACATTTGCCTAAAATATTGAGCTGTAAGTTGACTTTGATCAATTGACACGCTAGAATTTGCAGGTACCCTCTTCCAATGTATTATTGCTTACACCAGGATGTGGGGCTGAATTGGGGCTACACTACGGGCGAGTCTCCACCAATAAGGGGTCCACGTTATGTCAATTCGGTCCACTGGTCTGGTTGTCCACATTCTGCCAAATCAGGCCTGGGTCTTGGTGCCCACTTGGTTCACGATTATTGGTATCATCTGCATTTGGCAAGTACTATGCAGATGCATTTGGATCTTTGAGAGTCGGTCACAGCTATCATAACACTTGTGTCTGAAGTGCAGGCTCTGGGTTCAAGGGGCGATTCTATTGTGTTTGATAAGAATCCTAGGTTTCCTGGCAATGGTGTATGGAGCTGATTCAAATCTGGTTCCTGTTATTATAAATATTCTACATGTATGTCATGTCCACCTAACATATTATGACATTAACCACCCATTCCAAGGGCTGGAACAGGTGGGAACGGCCCGGAGCCCGAGTTAAAGGCCCAAGCAAAGCAAGGGCTTTTAACGAGGGCCCTGGCCCGTTCTCACTCGTTCCAGCCCTTGGAACAGGTGGTTAACACCATTAGTACCTGTCCCAAGGGCTGGGACGGGGCTAATTCAAAGTATTGTCGTTCGGTGGATGGGTCACCTTGGGTTCCATTAAGTTCCTTCAATGCTATATGTTTCAACACAATCTAGTAACACGGGTTGAGCCCTTGAGAAACTAAATATGCTCAAACAGTTTTCTGCATAGCTGCACCCCTTTCAAACAATTGCTCTGGCACAAATATCATAAATGCCTGGGTTAGCTCTATCCCATATAGTGTCACAGCTGCATGCTTCATCTGTCTTGGGTAAAATTCCTCATCAAGGTCATACGTGTGAGTGGTTGCTGTCAGCAGCAACAGAGGCAAGTGCATCTTGAGCACCAATGTCGCTGACCATTATGGGAGGAGGAAAATCCAGCTTGCAGCCCTGAGCTATAGGGCAAGTCTGCTCACTAACCTGTAACGCACATATCAAGGTTTGTACTGTTGCCTCTGCCACACCTCTATGCTTCTTCGGTCACACCCCTTTCCTTATGGTTTAGGGACTGTGTTCCTATTTGATCCCACTTAAAGCACTGGTGAGAACTTATAGCTCAGCACACTGTTGTCCTGACCAGGCGAGAAGAGTTCTTCATCCTCCAGGCCTCTGGCTCAGCTTGTGGGTTTGGGTCCTCAGAAGTTGGGTTGTAGTTTGAGGCCAGGACCATAGGCGTGTCCAGGGAGAGGGCTGGGGTGGCACGTGCTACCCCTGGAAACCGATTGGCCACCCCATGTGCGTGTGCGTGTGTGTTTTTCGTACTTCATACAGTCAAAAAGAGTCTCTGGAAGCGCGACTGGCCAGGACCGCCCTACTGTTGTGTGAAGATATTTTGGTTGAGTCAAAAATCTTCTGGTGAAACACAAGATGCATGGTGTTTGGACACATTGATATAACTGTTCCTGTGATAGAATAGACTAGGTCTTAGTTTTGTCACCAATCAATACGCTCAGTCTGGAAAATGAATGTATATACTACTTGATGACGTAGAGGTATTGGACAAAATTGTGAAGGAAGCTAAGTTTTTGGTGGTGAAGAATTGGACGGATGACGTGTCAGTGGAGTATGCCTGGGAGACATTTAAATGCTACATGAGGGGTATGCTGATTGAACTATCGAGTAAAAAGAAAAAGGAAAGGGCAATGAAGCAAAGAAACTGGGAGAGGAAATTGAAATCTAAAAGCAAACAATGGTAAATTATACTGTAGATTCTTGCTCTGCTCTTAAACTCAAGAAAAACAAACTAGAGAAAAAACTTACGGCGAAGGCGGATTGAATCCGGTTTAAAAACAAGCTGCAACGACTATAAAGGAGGAGAAAGATGTGATCGTCTCCTAGCCCACGGTCTATGAGTAATGGAAAAGGAAAAATCAATTAGTGCAATTGAAAGCATGACTGGTGTTCTAGCATATGCGCCAACAGAAATCAATAGAGAGTTCAGAGAATACTATACCAAGCTATACACATCGGATGTACAAATGAAATCTGACGCCATGAAGTTGTACATTGAAGGTTGTAATTTCAAGAGACTCAAATCGGAAGGGAGACTCAGTTTGGAGGAGGACCTGAGCATAGATGAACTTGAGAGCCGCATGTCACCTGAACACAGGAAATGTCCGGGTCCGGACAGTCTGCCAGCTGAATTGTACAAGGTAAAGCCAGATGAAGTATATGATCTAATGTTGGCCATGTTGCATTCCTCAAAGAACAACGGTTTGCTACCTCCCACCACTAGACCTGCCACAATTTCCTTATTTCTGAAGAAAGGTAAACCTTCAGTGAATCTGAGTAGCTACAGACCAATAAGTCTGATTTACATGGACAATAAGATCTGCGTAAAGGCCTTGGCTATGAGACTTGAGAATATTTTACCCGAGATTGACCCTGAACAAGTGGGTTTTGATAAAGGGAGACATGCATCAGAGAACATGCGCAGATTGATCCCGACCCTATATGAAAGCTGGAAATTACCAACAGAGGTGACAGTATTGTCATTGGACATGGAGAAAGTATTTGATTGCATGGAGTGGGAGTACCTCATGGCCACCGGTATCATGTAATATGATTATCCCCACCAATAATATCGCCATATATATGGTCGTGGGTTAAGGCCATAGGCGATATTAGTGGGGATAATTTATGGGGCAATTAGGACCGGGCTTTGCGGGGGTGTGCCCAGCTCCATTAAAAAAGTTATGGGGGATGCAGGGGTGTCCCCCGCAGGTACCATGGCTTAATAACGCCACAAAAATATGGCAATATATTTGTAAGACAATATGTTTGCAGGGATATTAGCACATGGAACCTGGCCACCTTAGAAGGTTTTGGACTGTGAGAAAACATAGTTCAATGGGTACAGCTGTTGTACTGAAAACCAACAGCAAGTGTGAATCAAATGGACTGTCTTCTGAAGGATTTGAACTAGGAAGAGGAAACGAGACAAGGTTCTCCCCACTGCTATTTGCCCTTGCAATGGATCCGTTAGCTGCAAAAGATCAGAGACGATCCCTTGAGTCAGGGGGTTCAATTTTGAGAGGCCTCACAAAAACTATGGCTATATGCGGACGATATGCTACTGATTTTACAAAGTGTAGACACATCTGTCCTGGCAGCAATTAATCAAATCAATACCTTCCATAATCACTCGGGATACAAGATAAACTGGTTAAAAAAAAAACGGAATCTATGCCAGCTTCAGAAGCATGTATTAGTCAACAGCTGAGTAATTATGGTTTCAGTTGGTGCCCATAGAGAATGCGATATTTGGGTATTTAGCTGACAAAGGATTGCATGATTGATGTTAATTTGAATTGTGTAACTCAGAACCTGAAGGATGACTTGTGTAGGTGGAACAAACTGAGGCAGAGTTTTTGGGCGAGAGTGAATGCAATCAAGAGGACATCTGCTGCAGATATTAATTACATCCCGAGTATGGTTCCTGGGGTGGCAAAGAAGAAGGTAATGAAGAAGATTGAGAGTTTGATACAGTTTTTCTTGTGGGACGGGAAACAACCACGTCTGAAGTTGTGGAAGCTACAAATACCGACTGAGAAAAGTGGTTTGGGAGTCCCAGATTTTGCAAACTACCACCTGGCTTTCGGAGCAAGACATTTGCTTCCATCCATTGAGAATTCAACAAATGTTTGGACGTAGGAGGAAACGAGCACGTAAACCACTGTCACCCAGGGCGCTGCTAACTGTTAGGCAAGATTGTATGCAGTGCCCTTTGGGTGTGCTACAACAACCCTGACCTCATGGCAATAGGAACCCAACCTTTGGTATAAGTCTGTACTACACAGGTTGGTAGCGTGTTGAGCAGCCAGACATATCTCAAGAGGGGTCAATGTGAGCTGTAGGGGAGTTACACAGAGATTCACAGTGACAAGTATCCAAATAAACACTTACACTCAAGGTTTCTGGAATAAACAATTATTAATTTATTTATCAGTCAGGTAGAATAAGCATTCTTCAGAAGGGTGCAATATAAAAGCAAAACACAAATACACTCCAAAACTACACACTCTTAGGTTCTAAATCAGTAAAGACCCTTTTGGGATGGCCCACAGTCACAGCCTACACCCTCAGTAGCTTCAATAGCTAGGGTGCTGGGGACATTAATATCTTATTATTGCATTTAGAACATTCTTCGGAATTGGTCAAAGGAAAAAGGTTATTAGAATAAACAAGAGATCACAAATATTCTTAAGCAGGCAAATACCTTTAGACCCCCTAAGCAGAGTCATTCAGAATAACAGGTTAAGGCAAAGTCAATGGGCAAAAGTCTATATGGGCTGAAGCACTTCTGGTAGGTAAGTAGAAGTATTTGCACAATGTTTTAGAAGTCTTTGACGAAATGAAGAATCCATGTAGGGCCACAAGCTGGTTAGACTTGTGAGCAGTAGAAGATGCAAGCAACTCTACAATAAGAGGTAAGTTCTCTCAGACTTTACAGTAGCTTTTGAAATGAAGAAAAAGTGCAGCAGATGACTCCTGTTCCTGTGCAGCTCTGCAGATCTCACTGTTCCTGGGCCTCAGTCGTGGGGACAAGAGGGAGGACTTCGGTGAACTCCTGCACTGCAATGGGACGGTCACCGCTCGCAACCGGCAATTTTCAAACAAGTGGCACTTCAGTGTTTCACCTCCTCGCAACTACCGCAAATAGCAACACTGTGTTTTCTGGCTGTCGAGATGGACTTTCCTTGCTTCTGGGCTCCCGCACTCTGTTGAGGGGGCTCAGGCTCGGTCAGTTCTGCTTTCTGGGAGTACGGAGGATCTTCCTGGAGCTCTTGGCCAGCTTAAAAGCAACGCACACAATCTGGTGTTCCTCTCCCTGACTATTCGGTTTCCAGCAGCAACTCTGTGGAAATTCAATCAGCTCCGAGAAGATGTCCAGGTGGCTTACTTTGGAGTTGATTGGTCCCACCAACTCAAGGGGAGAAGTCGTCCTTGCAGGGGCTTCTCTGTCGAAACGAATTTAGAGTTTCAGCACAGCAGCAGGGCTTCACCAGGCAAACCAATAGTCCAGGAGTTGCAGCAGGCGTCCTCTTCAAGTTCTTCTTCAGTTCCTTCGTCCAGTGGTCGACTCTGCCTTCCAAGCCTTCCAAGCCAAAAGCCTTGCCTTTTATTCAGGTTTCTCCCATTAATTCCAGCCTAGCTATCAGTCACCCAGCAGGGTGGCACTCCTTGCCGGACAGTCAGCCAGCCAATCACCAAGAGTGCATTTGGACACAGAGTTTCGGGCACCTCCTTCACTTCCTGTACCCGCCAGACACCCTGGAGCCGGAGGCGGGCTTCACTCTTGAATCCCGCCAAAGGCAAAGCGAACAAAGGGACCAAACCTGGTTTGGCGCACAGAGTAAATCTCAAGAAGAACCTTTCGACAAAGAAATGGTGAAAAAAGAAGACTGGGGCCATTTTAACAAAACTTGCACCCTTGGATGCTTTGCTGCAGCTGCGACTGCAGTTCACGGTACATGCACACCACGGTAGTTAAAAGTAAACCACTGCCACCAGCCATTCAGTGAAGAAAGGGTAACATAAAAATGTTACATGAGAAGCTAGACAAACGGGATACTAAGTAACCCCTACAGCCCCCTATTGTAAAATAGTGTATGCTGGGTCTAGAAAGTTACAAATGTAAGTAAAGTCAATTTCGCTTTACAGCTCTGGAAAACAGTAGTTTATCCCAG
The DNA here is from genome assembly GCF_040938575.1 of Ambystoma mexicanum. Taxonomy (NCBI): domain Eukaryota; kingdom Metazoa; phylum Chordata; class Amphibia; order Caudata; family Ambystomatidae; genus Ambystoma; species Ambystoma mexicanum. Next base: position 108,982,049 of record NC_090933.1, read on the forward strand.
AGAAGGTATTTAAACCTTTGGGAAATCTGGAAGACTTCCCTGTGTGTCATGACCACTGTGAGGAGCACAAGTTGTGCCACAAGCAGGCTCCCACCAGAACCCTGAGGGCCTTCAAACCACTGCAAAAGGGCTCCTGGAGCCAGTCCTGGCGCCTTTGGCTCCAGGCTCATATGTAGGAGGGAAGGGCTGTTCAAACTAGGTCCCATTTATGTACATGGGCCTTTAAATCCAACATGGAAGCTGCCACACAGTCTAGTTCTAATAACCAAGCCATGCGGTCTAGTGTTTTGGGTGAGGCAGGGAACTACTTTACCTGGGCCATATAAACCACACCCCGTCTACAGAACACGCTTTGTGTTATTCTGAAACCTGCAGCGTGACGCTCACTGTGTTCAGCTCCTGATCTCCAGCATCTTCCTGTAATCCTTCAAGAACAAGATTATTCTGTCTTACCTGGGAAAACACCATCCAGCACTCAGCATCTCAACTGTGCTGCAATCTGTGGAAAACGAGAGAAGAAGAAACATCACTCACCTGTGAGTACTAGCTTAAGGACTTCTGGCGAACCGCTACCGCAGCTGCTGTTCGAACATTGCGACCTGCAATAATGAGAAAGGGAAAAACAATACTAGAAGTTGCGCTTCCAAAACATTAAATTCCATCGGTGTTACCTGAATTCCATCGCGCTACGCCACGCTTCCATCCGGAGCACCACAGCAACATCTGCAAAGGAAAAAAGACATATTCAGGTTCTCTTTCAATATTAAACAACCACACAGTGCTGTACTTACCTTAACGGATTCCGGGGGCCTGTTTTTCATCGCGCTCTCATCCAATCGCAGTACCACAGCGGCCTGTGAGGAGAAGAAGAAAACACAGGTTAGCTTTAAAAGACAATAAAGGCGATGCGCTTCGCGCTTTCTCTTACCTAGAAAACGTGCCTCTGCATCCGGCAAGGCAGCATCAAGACCTTCGGACCTGAAAAGAAGGAGTAAAGACATTAATGAATTCCCACCATAAACAGAACAAAGACTTAAAATTAACAAATCTACCTGCCTGCCAGCAGATTCGGGGTCACAGCAGGCCTGGGCCCAAGGAAGGCCTACTGCACCAGTGAAGCAACTCAGGCAGCTCGCCAACAAACATCAAGCGCCCCTGCACAAGAAACGCAGGACGGATAGCCTACCCTACAAATAACTAAGGTGAGAAAAGAACCCAGTGGGAAGGGAATCGGTCAGAGGGAGGGGGGTGATTCACCCATTAGAGACATTTACCACAAATCCTCCCTTCTGTAATTGCAGATTCATTATTCAGCACTGGGCATCTACACATCCAGGGTTCCAGATCTCAGAGCATTCCAGACGCCCCCGGGGATATCAGGTGAGCGTAACACTGTGCCACTGCACTGAAGGTGCTGTGTGACACAATGGAAAAGACGATGCCTATGGAGTTTGTCAGACTCCATAACCAAAAGAAACACATAGTACAAATATCACATTAAAATACATGAGAGAGTGGGAAAAAGGGTCTCACTCTCTGAAGGTTTAAAAAAATCCAGCGAAGTTGAGGTTCAGGTGGAGGGAATTAGCACATTTCTCAGAATTCTCCCTAACACTAACATCAGAAGATGCAAATGAACGCAAATCGTATGCGCCGATGAAATTCTTCAGAGAATGTTGGCAAAGCCTTATGAAGCAGACCAAAGATGATGTCTCCTGCTCTAGTAATTCATCGTTATGGCTAAACCCTAACATTAAGTTGGAAGGGAAAATGCTTTTCTGGCCAAATTGGTTTCTGGGCGATCTTTTTTGAAGATAAAAAATGGATCACCTTTAACAGATTAACTACCGAAAGGGGTCTAAAGGATCGTATGTTTGGGGAATATCGAAGACTGAAGACGGCTGTTGGTGAGAGAATCGCTGAAGAGTACAAAGACTGGACAGAGTTGCTGCAAGAATTCAAGTTGGAAGGACACACTGCTTCAAAGGTCTATAAACACTGGGCAAAATATAAATAAACTAATAGGAATTTACTGGATAAATAGAAGTAATAGATTCAGAAATGAGTGTGTGCAGGTGGAACAACATATGCAGGAATGTGACCTTGACAACGTTACACCTAGGAGAAAGGGCTAGACACATCAAAGCTTTGAACAGAGTGTACTGGACACTGCAGAAACTGTATGGGGGCTTGCTAGAGTAAGAGGCATTTTTGAGATGCAAAAAAAAGTGGGATCGTTTGAGCATATGCTGTGGTAATGCAGCAGTTTAAGGGAATTCTGGAAAGAAGTCACACTGATTAAGAACAAAGTTCTGATGATTGAAATGGATTATGATTTTACAAGTATTGTCCTGGGGGAGGAGGATGTAATAGCGGATCTGTCTTTCCCACAGTGATGTTGGTTCTTCAGAGCATCGTTATCTGCAAAGAAAATTATACTGCGGGAATAGAAGAGTGAGGGGTGCCCTCTGCTTCTGCTTGGTTAAGAGATTTATAGCAAATGTCTGGATAGAGAGGGTGATCATGTACAGGAATAGGAAATGCAACCTTTATGAACAAATTTGGGAAAGGTTCATGAAGTTGAATGCATCCAATGATCTCTATATTCAGAGTCAAAAAGTATGATGATATGGATGAGTGATATTATTGTTTTCCCGACCACTACTGTGAAGGAGGGTGGGTGGGACTGTTTCTGTATTCTGTAAAATGTGTCGAGTCTTTGATTGTAATGTTTATATACTTAATAAATACCCAAGTACAAATAAAAAATAGATTCCATGCTTGGTGTTTGGACACATTGATAGAACTGTTCCTGTGGTGGTATAGACTAGGCTACGTCTTAGTTGTGGTACCAACCAATACACTCAGCTTTCTAAAGTAATAAATATCTATGACTTCTTGATTTGTTATTGACTATTTTAGGTTTGGGCAGAACAGTTGTATGCTCTTTACGTCTGCTATTAGTTCACCCCTGAGGATCTGCGTGTTCCATGCACTACAGGAATTGGCACGTGCACGTTTAGCCTGTTCTGCTTGCAAACACAAAGCTGCCAGGCGTGGGCAAGCCAGTGATTATACTTTAAAGCCTGCAAGTACCTCTAGTAAGCGGTGCACACTAAATAATTTCTGCTTTCATACATAAGTTGTGTCTACTGACATTGTATACAGGTTTGCATAACCCAACCGGGTGTATCATAACTACTTGGTACAGCTGAACCCATAGAGGGGATGTTCCTGAACCGTTAACGGCCATCATCACTAAAGAAGCAGAAGCAGCATAAACATGGCAGCATCATATCCATACTAAATAAGATAATGGGCCTCATTACGAGTCCGGCGGTAACCAAGGTGGTAAAACCGCCTGGTTACCGCTGGACTCGTATTACCATTCTGCCTCTGTGATTCCCGGAATTACCGGGGCATTACAACCCCGGTTTCCCGGGAATCACGGAGGCGGAATGGTGTTAATCCCCATTCCCATTGAGTCCTATGGGACTCAATGGGAATGGGGATCATGGAAACACCGGCAGCATCTCGTAATGCTGCCGGTGTTTCCTCGTCCGCCTGCAGGCGGGCGGTGTTAAACCTGCCAGGTGAAACCTGGCGGGAACATCACCTCCCGCCTGCAGGAGTCGGGATCAGGCGGTCCGGAAACAACAGTGGCGGCGGGTTTACCGCCACCGTTGTTTCCGGACCGCATGATTTGTAATGAGGCCCAATGTCTCTGGTTACTTTGCATTCATGAAACATAACACGTGTCAAGAACAATTCAATGAAATGCACTATCTACAGTGAATCGCTCAAATGGCTGAAGGGATGTAAAATACAAACTGAGCCAAGGAGACAACAAGAGCATTCTGCACCTTCCATGTTCCCCCACTTCGCTACTCCCAGGTGGACAAAGTGCAAACGACCAAGGAAAATAACGTGTTAGTTTTGGGTAGTTACATAGCGCTGCAAGTGCTGCCTGTAAGCCATAACTATTGGCATGGGAAGCAAAACTAGAAGAGAAATAGTTTCCATGGCACTATGCTCACACAAGAGAAATAGTTTATGAGGAAGGACACACAGCCTGTGGGGTTGTTTGTGATGTTACCCAACCATTGTTCGCCCCTGGACGTGGCAATCCGTATAGCCATTGCCATCATTATTTTATTTTTTTCTATTTATTGTGTCATAGTTCATTGAACTATTCACAATATATTTAACAAAATAACAATATTAATTGATTGCTTTAGATCTTACATTTCACACAATACATTACAAACATGTAACAATATTAAATTCATGCATTTCATACATTTCATCAAATTCATCTCTAAAGAAACAATTTAATGCTAAAACAAGAACATATCAAGGTGCAATTTTCATTTCTTTTGTTAAATCCTCTTTCTCAAAAACAAACCACACCTGAATCAAAGCAATTGTCCGAGTAAGACTATGCCCCCCCATTCCGTTTAGCCAAAACCACTCTTTTTCCACCTCTTCAAAATCACAAACTAGATATGTATAAAATCTAAAGTAATGCATTTGCATTGCCCTACAGCCCGTTAATACATGCCTTATGGTTTCTAATTCATTCATAACTTTATATAGTCTACACACTGTCTTTTCCCTATTAATTTTTTGACCATGCCCCAGTATTGGCCAATACAGGTAACTTGTTCAATCGAATCAACATAAGGACTCTCCAAAATTTTGGGTCGGGAAACTGATAAATATACTTTTGCGGGCACATATAGGTAAACATAATTTCAAAAAGTTATGTAAAGATTTTAATCGACCAATATGGTCGTGATTACGTACCCAGTCCCAAGCAATAGCACCTTTCTTCGGTGAAATTCTTAACACACCCAAACTCTCTTCCCAATTTGGAGAGCAAGCAATCTTGCTAAAGTATTCTTAATTTAAAATTCTATTAGACATTTACATCGGCCCTCTAACATTGCCTTTTTTGGTGTCAAGAAGATCGTATCACATTCCGTCTTCATTATATTCACATATAACATCCCCATTTTGATCTTAATCAATGTACTTTGAGGTTAGGCCAAGTTCTATATGCAAATTGCCTGCCTGGGAGTAGCACTCGATAGGCCCAGAATTCTATGCCATACCAACCCTTCCAGACCATCAGCCATCTCTCGAAGTTTACAAATGAACATTTCAAGGCAAAAGTAACTGCAGAAGCCAACTTTTGGTGATACAGAGTCACTACCCCAATTAGAATGTAGCCAGAATTTCTGGAGACAAAATCTTTCAGCATAGGCATCAGTGATATCACTTTAGCACGGTGATGCTTCAATAACCCCTGCTCATTCCGTTTTCCACGGATATCAAATCCCAAGTACTTATAGGACTCCACGTTTGAGATACTCTCCTCACCCACTACCATGCGCCTTCTGGCAATTCTTGTTTTACAAAATGTATCGAAATTGATCTTCAAGTCATTTTCTTTTACATATTTCATCATTTTCGTAGCACTTTTCTTCAAGCCAACATACGTGGCATCAAAGATAGATAGCCAAGTCATCTGCATATGCCAAGTATGATATTCTCTCACCACCCAATTTAGGGGCGCAGGTGTCAGAACTAATAAGATGTTCATCAAGGTCTGCCAGGTAAAGGTTGAAAAGGACCAGTGACAAGATAACCCCGTTAAACACCTCTCTCTATATCAAAAGGGGATGTCGTATTACCAGCACCATTCAACCTCAGCTGAGCCTTTGTCCCCATGTGTAATAATTGACATGCATGAAGAAGATGACCTGGCATACCCATCTTTTTCAATTTTACCCAAGATTATGTCGAAAGCACTTGAGAAATCACTATACAATATAAAAAAGGGGCACGACTGCTTTCTTTGTTGCTTGGTGGATTAGGGTGTTTACAACAAAGATATTATGTAAACATGACAGCCCTCTTTGGAATCCCACTTGGAATCTGCTTAAAGTTTTTTCTTCAGTAATTCATTTCTCAATTTCCCTTAGAATGCAACCTGCACATATCTTCCCAGGGCTGTCCATTAGGGAAAGAAGACTATAATTACTAGGGTCCTCTCTCCTCCCTTGTTTATATACTGGGACGATAAGGACCAAGATCTTGGCAACTGACCTGTAATTATGACTATCAAGTAGAGTTTTTAGAATGTCGGCCCATAACTCCGGGTTAGCTAGCATAACCAAATTGCAGACCCTATCAGGACCAGGAGTGAGGGACCGCTTCAATTTCTTAATTAAAAGAAGGATGTGTTCATAAGAGGCCTCCAAATGAAGCTTTCTCTCTCCCAATAGCACTGGTTTATGGGCTGCCTTAAACATTTTTAGAATATATGCCTCCCAGGTTTTTACAGGTACTACATTCAACAAAGCCTTATTAGGGTGCACCATTTTGTTGTTAAATGCATTTCATAGATGTTTAGTATCATTTTTCCTCATAGAGGCATATACTCGCTCCTATGCTGTAACTTTTAAAGCTCTATGGAACGCTACAAACCAAGACCTATATCTATTTTTCATTTTATTTACTGCTCGGTTTACGTCGGTTTCCATATTTTTTCTACTGACTTTACGGGTTTCTTGTTTTAGTTGCCACTTTTCCTTCTTTATCAAATTTTCATAAGTGTGTACATGGTTCCTTGAGTCTTTAATACGTTGGGGAGCAATTTCTGAACAAAAATAGCTTCGTGATTGATCCGATCAACTATTTTATTTGGTGAATCTCACAGCAAAATGTGAGAGCACACAGACAATTCAACCATTACAAGAAGAACATTAGAACATTGATCTTCCACTTTGACTTCATAGGCATTGTACCCATTTACAATTAGCGTTAACCGTGCATCATACGGTCGGCCATGATCACCTTTTCCTGCAGGATTAGAAACACTTTGGAACCCATCAAAATACACGTCATCTAACAACAAGGTTTCTTGTATCAAAATTAAGTCCAACTGTTGCAGGTTCACAAAAGAACACTTTTCTGCAAGTAGGTGGATATGTACTCTATTGTTCCAAGAACATATAGTCAAAACATTGTTAGGAGGTATTTATAGGAACCGGTAAAAGTGGTAATAGCCATTTCCAATGTGATTTTGCCCCCTGATTCATTATCACTTTCAAACCATTCTTGGTCGCCGCCATGGTTTTGTTTCTGTTAACTTTTACCCCCATCTTGGGTTTACCCATTTGGTCTAAACCAAATCCCAATTTCAATAAAGAGCAGGCATTACACCTAACCAGAGAAGCTACCTCAGCGTCCCGGCAGTGTACCTTTGAGCATACAATATCAAGACCTTTCAGCTGTTCCACAAATTTAAAGTCTCTACTTTTGTGAACCCTCAGTCCAGGAAGATGATCAAATAGAGTTAACAATGCACCTCTATTTATTGGCAGCGCTCAATACTGAGTTGTGATATTGTAAAACGAATTGCCGGGCAATCAATCTTTTTTCTTATTGCATCTTTTTGGGGTGATCCCATGTGCCCTGATACTTTCACCTTAGTTCCAGCAATTGACAAGGCTTTACAGCCCTTCCCCACCACCTCCAACACCTTGTCATTGGCTCGTCCATACTCTCTGTAGTGTTATCGTCTACAACACTTCTGTTATTTACCACTGGGGAAGCTATATGCACCACCCTTTTCTAATCCTTTTGCTTAGCAGCCAAGAAGTCAAATTCCCCACTTTAGTGGTTTGCCTACATGCATATCTTGCTGCTTTGTTCGGTGAGTTTTTGGTTGGTGGCACACTCTACTATGAAACTATAGCAATTATTTCATCATCATCAACCATATTTACAACCATTTGCTTGCCAGCTGACACTTGGGCACCAACCCGCCTTTTTGCTCTCCGTCTCCTTTGTCTCAGAGACTTGGGAGAGACTCTATTTGAGTCATTTTGCTGGCCCACAATCATTGATTCCAAGGGACCAACCTCTAATTGATTGTCTCTGTTATTCAAACCTGCATTGTTGTTTCCCTTGCTTGGGTCCCTCACAGGGCTTACATGCTTAGGCCCTGCATTTTCCACCTCCTGACCCACTTTTACCTCCTTAATCAATGGCACAATCTGATGTAATATTGCTGAGTGCTTGGACACCTCATTGGATAAAAAATTACATTGTTTCATTAACATTTTCAGTGCGAAATGGGTTGCTTCATTGTCCATGTTGGACTGGACGATTTCATCATACAAGTACAAGCCCGGCTGACCACAACCAGGACTTGCACTTTCTTGAGCACCAACAATGGTTTCTTCTACAAGTCCCGTCGGACAAAAGGAGACAGATAGTCGTTGCTGTTCAACTGTTACCCCCACCTCTGTACTCAAGACTCTTGGAACATTGCTTTAACAGCTCCTTTTGGCTCCCCACTTGGAGCGATAAACAGATTTAACAACACGTTTTCGTTGCCAATTAAAAGAGACTACGGGAGCCCTACCATGTTAACCCGATTTCTCCTCCTTTGCTTTCATCATGTCATGCATAAACCGCTGCGAGATGGGTCACATGTTCTTAGCTTAGCAAAAAAAAAAAAAAAAGAAGACACAACCGAATAAACCTTGGGCTACGGGGTTTATTAGCAAGGAGCGCGGCTCGCCGCAGTGAATGGAGGTTACCATGGAAGCTACGTGATTCGTTGCTAAGGGGAAGCAACGTTCGTGTGGGATCACAGTGTTAGTCATATCATCTTGGCTATTTGGCCACGCCTCCACTTTGGTCTAGTGCTTCTGATCGAGTATTTTTTGGCGTTCAGTTTTTGGCCCTTTTCTTGTTCTGACTACGTTAATACTTTGACCCGGCTTTTGAACTTGACTTGCTTTTGGATTACCCATGTCCGCTTAGTTGCCTTCTGTCTTCCTGGTTATGAACTCTTGCTCTTGTCCCTCGATTACGTGTGGTATTTCTCCTTTTGTTCCCGTTACTGCCCGCTTGGTTTTCGACCCAGATTGAACTTGGATAACTCTTTTGGTTTACGATTCTATCTGTTTAATTAGCACGTTCGAGACAGTGTTCACCTCTCCGCGCGACAGCCTCTGCTGCAGCGTGGGACAGCAACCGCTGCACCGTGGGACAGCAATCGCTGCATCGAGGGAGATCCTCCATTATAACGCCGGAATCAGCACAACTCTGCGTTATCACAGCGAACCAAAAACAGCATCTGTCTCTAAACAGTAGAACAGTTACTTTTGAATCCAATCCTTCCTGGTGGACTGAATAAGGGCGTCCCGCATTTCCGTGCCTAACTTAGGGAATATTCTGGGTAAGCAGGATTTTTCTTTTCTTGTTATATATAGTTTTTCGTTCACCCGATTTCAGGAAAATAGGATCATAGTGTACAACTTTCTTTAAGAACATCTGTTGGATACCGCCCTAAAACCAGTTGTGTTAGTCATTCCAAGTCTATTATTATTATTCAGGTTAGTGGGATTAACATTTGTGAACTGTTTTCTGAAATCTTAATCAGAGCTGTTCTAATCACATATCTCTTGTTGTTTATTTTCTACAGCCACGAGGTCTCGGTGGGAATCCAATCTTTTCAATTAGATTGCTTTGTATGTTTAACTCTACATTCAAAGTGATACATTAGTGGGAAGAATTCTTCTTCTACACTACGGGGTCAAGTCTGAGGAGAAGAATTCTGACACATCACCAGTTTTATTGTCCAATGGAGGCCCAAAATACTTAGTAAATTTTGTTGACGCATTATGCAGCAGTTGTGATGCAAGGCTTAGTTTGTGCCAGCTTACTATTTGGGCCAGTATACTCAGTCATTTTTGCACTTTCAAGGTATTTGTTGCCACGCAGGGGATGCCTACTTTTAGCTGGCATAACTTACCCCCAACAATGTGTCCAATCCTTTCTTCACAAACTACTAAGTTCGAAAAGGATGCCGGTTCACTCACTGTTTTGCAGCGGTTTAGTAACAGTCCAGGTACCAATACACTGCACACCGAACACTAAACACTCTGGCACTCTGTGCGCTCTGCCAGAGGGCAGTGATTTGGTAGGGAAGCACCGCCTTTCCAAACAGCAACACTAAAAACAAACTACACAGGGACTACTCACTCCAGGACCACACGAGTTCCACAGTCTCCCAGCAAAACACCAAACACTTTGGCACTGCCATCCACAACCTGTGCAACCCCACTGAAAACACACCCCCCTGGGATTTCTTAAAACTAGCCAATGCAATTTCTAAGCAGTTCTCTGAAAGTTAATGCCTTAATTGTAGCAGTAAACCAGCTCGTGGCCTTCAGTCACTTGCTTTAAAAGCAAAATGTGTGTTCTTTACACTGAAATCATGTTAAAAACAAGCATTGGCAAAGCCAACACTTTTGGATCTTCTGTAGGCATGAGAAAATGCCAGGCACAGCCATAAAGACACAGGTTCTAACACCATTCCCCAGCTATTGCCTTATCATGACAAAGTAGTAAGTCTATGGGAGTACCTGGGAAATGCCTACCCCATTCCTAAACTGATGGCTTTGCCAATGCATTAATTTATATAGTGGTGACTATCACAGATGTTGTAGTTTCAGAGCTACAAATGACAGTTACTAAAGGAAAAGAAAGAGCTGATGAAATAAATGGAAAACAACTAACATGTTGCTTTACACAAACCAGACATCGAACACATACAAAAAATATGTCCGCCAAAACAAAGCTCTAGTCCAGCAGGTAAATGGGGAGGGGATGGGGAGATGCTTCCTTTTGCCTCCCATCATACATTTTAAAAAAAGATAGCACTACCCTAGGAAGGGCCTCAGGTGGCTGGAAAAGGCGGGCAGGACTCTATTCTCGCCTGCTGTTTCAGCCACCTGATTGGCAGCGCGCCCTTCCCCGGTTGCGAATATGTCATGGAAAACACAAGTAATTAACAGAGTTTTCTTATAACCATGAATGCCTGAAGTCCCCAGTTGAGGAACATCTGATGTGTTGCCTGTATTACTGTGTAGTAAAGGAATTGAAAGAAGCTATAAAGATAAACAACATAACATTATCTAAGACACCTTCAACTGAAAAGCAGCAAGTAACATGATATGGTCATGCAAAACAATGTAAAACATTTTCAGATTTTGCATTTGATGAACATTAGTTACAGGCCCTGGTCATTAGTTGTGGTTAACAGAGGTAACACAAGCCACCTGCATGGCAAACTATTGGTGCTGAAGGATGTGGGCTAGGCACCGTTTTCTGACAGTTGTGTAGAGATACATATAGGTCAGTACCATTACTTGTTGCGCCTTCTGTTTGTTATCCAAGTCTGTGGCACATTTAGGAGATTATGAGCAGTCACATTTGCTTGTAAACATGGAAGGTATTAATGGGTTAATCGCAATAATTGAATCCTCTAAATTCTTTTCACAGTAAAGTGCTGTGATGAATCCCAGGATGTCATCACTGCTTCCGAAGGGGGAGGCCCTTCCCATTTGGCCAAGGTGTGGAGGCCGCTACCCGATAGTCCCCCTGGGGTGCTACTCAGCGAGTGGATCCTTTGGGAGGGGAAACCCCCTCTGGGACCAGTGACAACCATAAGGGGAGAACACGGTATCCCTGCCAATAATCTGACCCTAGACCCCTTACCAATCATAACCCCACCTCTCCTTCCTCCTCCTTTCCACCCCTACCCTCAAATGCCATGTACTTTTGTAGCTCAGCAAAAGTAGAGAGTACTGAGATAAGGAAGATCTCTATTAAGTTACAACATCATGCCTCACTCAGAACTGGGATGACGACGAGGCGCACAGCAGTACCGAATACTTAACAGAACCACTTTCTGCATTCAAGTGGTTCTCAAGAGCTGATTGGAAGAAGCTGCGTTAAAATTAAAGCAGGACTTGACAAAGTGTCAAGCCCTCCCTGGAGGTGCCGCGAGAGCAAGCACTGACCAGGAGTGAAGACGAAAGCTGACTGGGGACCCCGAGAACGGAAAGAGAGAGTCTGAGGCCGATCCAGGACATGAGGCCCACGTGGCCAGAAGGCGAGTTAAAACTCTGAGCATCCCTGAGACCCAGAAGTACGCATGGAAAAAACAGCAGTGCCGGGAATGCCAAAAATACTGTGGAACTGCTGCTGAGTAAACAATGCTCCCGGATGCCACCACAGCCCCATGACAGAGCCCAGCTGCTCCAGAGGAGCGGACATCCATGCAGACCGCAGAGTAAGCTATGCCGGTGACTTGAGAGGCGCTAAAAGCCTATGGAGGTGTTGGCACAGGACGAGAGCCTGGAAAGGAGGGTCTGTGACCCTGCACCATGGGAGAAGAAAAAGTTACTTACCCCTGGTAACGTTCTTTCGACTGGATGTTCCTCCCACATATTTCTTATCTTATGATATTTCCAATATCCAGTTTAGCTGCTTCAGAATTTGTTTTTCAGCAGAGAGCGCTATACATCGCTGCCGGTCAACTCGATGTCCCTCGGAGGCTTCCGTCTCGAGGTCGACATCACTGAAGGCATATATATTGCGTGCAGTGCCCAAAGGCTTCAATACCGTTCTTACAAATATAGGATCTATCCCATACCTGACAGTTACTCCTCCTGAGAGAGCGCAGACTGCAATAGCAATGGCAATTTTACTGTGGGGTAGGTTGGGAGGGTCGATAAGGAATACGTGGGAGGAACATCCAGTCGAAAGAACTTTACCAGGGGTAAGTAACTTGTTCTTCGAATGGATTGGGCCTCATTCCATTCGAAGAACAAGACCGCTGCTACCCTTGATCTTTTCTTTCGCCTCAATCTTCATTTCCTCTGCCTAACTGAGACATGGATTCCACCTCAAAACACCTCTGTCCCTGCTTCCTTAACGACCTCGTCTTCCTCTTTCGTCCATACCCCTCGTACCTCTGGACAAAGTGGAGGCGTTGGCCTCTTATTCCACCCGAAATTAATTTCCTCCTCTTCATCTCCAACTCTCCCCTCTTTCTCTACCTTTGAATTCCTCTACAAATCCTTCTCTTCTCCCTACCCTATTTCCTTCCTGATCGTCTATCGACCCCCTGGTCCTCTCTTCTCTTTCCTTGATGATCTGGATCACCTTCTCTCACTTATTTCTCCACCTGCCTCTCCTTTAGTGGTACTTGGCGACTTTAATATCCATCTGCCTTCTCCCCCACAATCTTCCCCTCTCCTCTCCTCTCCTCTCCATCCTTGATTCCTATCTCCTCTCCCTCCTTCCTTCGCCCTCTACTCACTCCTCTGGCTCCACTCTTGACCTGATCTTTTCTTCCTCCCACTCCTCCTCCCCTGTCTCCTCTCTCCCTGTTTATCTCTCAGATCATGCTCTACTCTCTTTCTCCCTTTCCCCTCTCTCTACAGCTACTACCACTAATCCTTCTCCCCCAATCTACTCGTGTCGTGACCTCCGGGACTTTGACGCTACCCTCTTCTTCGACACCTGCTCTTCTTCTCTCCCATCTCACCAAGACTTTGCATTACTCTCTGCCGATGATGCTCTCTCTTCTCTTTCATCCTCTATCTCCACTGCCCTTGACCAACTTTACCCCCTTTCTCTCTTTCGCCCCACACGGAAACCTTCCCAACCTTGGCTTACCCTCCATCTCCGCTCTATGCGACGCCTTCTCAGGCGTTTAGAGAGACTCTGGCTCAAAACTCCCTCGCTTTCTAATCGAGCCTCTTACTTTTCTTACCACGCTCTTTACAACTCTTGTCTTGCAACCACCAAGTCCTCCTACTACTCTAACCTTCTCCAGTCTCAAGCATCTCATCCTCGTCGAATCTTTCAAACTCTTACTCGTCTTCTCTCTCCTCCTACTCCCGATCCCTCATCCAACTCCACGCTTTCTCCCTCTGACTTTGCTAACTTCTTTTCCTCCAAAATCATCTCACTCCGCCAAAAAATTAACTCCCCCTCTAGCTCCCTCTCTTCTCCTCCCCCCCTCTCCTCCCTCCTCCACTAGGTCTGTCTTCTCATCTGTCTCTGCTTTGGATGTCTCCTCCCTCCTTTCTAAAGCCCACCCCACATCCGCTCCCTCTGACCCTCTCCCCTCTGTTCTCATCCCCAAAATCTACCCTCTTCTTATCCCATACCTTACCACTTTCTTTAACTCCTGCCTCTCCTCTTCTACCTTTCCCTCAGCCTTCAAACATGCAACGATTATACCTATCCTAAGGAAACCCTCTGCTGATCCACTCCTTACCTCGAACTACAGACCTATCTCCCTTCTACCGTTCCTTTCTAAACTCCTTGAGCGGCTCGCTTATTCTCAACTCTCTTCTTTTGTCTCTTCCTCCTCTCTCCTTCCTCCCTTTCAATCTGGCTTCCGACCTAAACACTCCACTGAAACCGCTCTCACTTCCATCCTCAATTCTCTCCTCTCTGCTCAGCATGCCAAGCAATCATCCATCCTTATTCTCCTTGATCTCTCTGCGGCTTTTGACACCGTTGATCACCCACTCCTCCTACACACTCTCTCCTCCTTTGGTTTCAAAGGCCCTGTTCTGAAATGGCTATCTTCCTACCTCTCTTCTCGTTCCTTTCCCGTCTCATGGGGGGGTCAGACCTCTTCTTCCTTCCCTCTAATATACGATGTTCCACAAGGCTCTGTACTTGGTCCTTTCCTCTTCTCTCTTTATACCTCACTCATCGCCCCTGTTATCTCCTCCTTTGATATCCCATCACTTTTATGCTGATGATACTCAACTCTTTCTCTCTTTCTCCTCCTTCACACCTGACCTCCATCTCAAACTCTCCTCCCGTCTCACAACTATCAAGAACTGGATGTCCTCCCGCTTCCTCTCTCTTAACACTGATAAAACTGAAGTCCTTTTCTTCCCTTCTAACTCACATCCTCCTCCCTCCCCTCCCCCATTCATCCACTTTCCTCCCTCCAACCTCCCTATCTCCTCCCATGCTCGTAATCTAGGCGTTATATTTGACTCCTCTCTCTCCTTTTCACAACACATCTCACTTACCTCTCGCTCCTGCCGTTACCACCTATACAACATTCGCAAAATCCGTCCCTCCCTCACATTCCATGCAAACTCCTTATCTCCTCTCTCATCTTTTCCCGACTATTCTACTGCCTCCCCCTTATTGTTTGGACTTCCTGCATCCCAGCTTGCCCCCCTTAAATACATTTACCACTCTGCTGTTCATACCCTTTGTCTCCTTACCTCCCGTGATTCCATCTCCTCCTCACTCTCTCATCTTCGTTGGCTACCTTTCCACTTACAGTTAAAATTCTGCTTTCTCTGCCTTGTTTTCAAATCCTTACATGGTCTTGCTCCTCCTTATCTCACCTCCCTTCTCACCTTTTACTCCCCCTCACGCTCTCTTCGTTCTGCTGACCATTTCCTCCCCACTGTACCTCCTTCCCCTTGTGCTTCCTCCCGGTTCCGCTCCTTCCAACTCCTTGCTCCTCTTCACTGGAACTCACTCCCTCTCTCATTCCGCTCTTCTATGACCCTTCCCTCATTTCGCATGTCCCTTAAATCCCTTCTCCTCCACTCTCCTCCTTGAAGACCTCCCTGTTCTCTCTTCCTCCCCCTCTCTCCCTCTTCTAACTCCTCCCTCCCCACTCCCTTCTCATACTCCCACCCTTCTATTCTTCACTTGTTCTGTCCTTCTCTGTTCCCCCTTACCAATCCTACTCCCTCTCCACTTCCCCTCCCCCTCAGTTAATTGCTTTTTGCACTGTTTTATTGTCGAATGATTCAATATGTAATTTTGCTCCCAATGTTTATTGTTGTTCACTGTATGAGTTGTTCCATTGTACAGTGCCTTGGTGTAAGGCGCTCTATAAATAAACAAATCAATCAATCAATTACACGGTAGGCGGTAGCCAAGGCGCTATTAGCACCATGGCTATCCCCTACCGCCGTCGGAGTACGGGTTCCCGGAATAGGGACTTACCGGTCTATTCCGACCTTTGCGGGACCGGTAATTCCCTATTCCGGGAACCATTTCCCATTCCCATTTGAGCCCCCGTAGGGCTCATTGGGAATGGGGAAGGAGCTAATAACGGTACCGCAATTTGCGGTACCGTTATTAGCTCTGAGGTCCCTCAGCGGGAACCGTCCATAACGCCTGGGCAGACCAGATGTTAAGGACCGGGCCCACTGAGGGACCTCGTAGTAGGGCGCTAGTGGATTACCGGCACCGGTGCCCTTACCGGTGCTGGTAATCCCCTACCGCCTACCGTGTAATGAGGCCCATTGTGTCCTCCCACGTATTCCTTATCTAATGATAGACTCCCAAACCAGTTTCTAGTATTTCTGTTAAGATTTAGAGTTAGATGAAACTGTGAAAACACCTTGACTCTCCCAGTCTCCCTCCAACACCACACATCAAAAAGGAAACTTCCTACCTGGTCTTCAATTAGTGGAATGAGGCTATCAGGAGTTCACCTGTTACACCTTCCCTCCGCCTCTAACTCGGCAAAGGAAGGATGTGGCAGGGAAACCCTTAGTGAAGGGAAAAAACCCTGTGTCGCTTGAGAGCGTGGAGTGGATCGGGATTCAAGCCTTCTGTTGCCGCTTCGCGATGGAAATGTTAGTCGTGCAGCTATTTCCGAAGTTTCTCCAATAGTTCGCCGATTGCTAAGCCGACTCTCGGAGGAGGGTTTGTAGAGAGGTTTGGAACCGGCGGGAACTTTGGAAGAGGAAGAAAACAAGGTCAGTGCTCTATTTTATGTAGAAAAGACAGGTTGTATGAGGGTGTAAGAGTTTTGACTCAACCTACCCCGTCTGAGTATGCAGGTGGATGTGAAAGGTGATTCCCGGAATGAATGATGGGAGATGTAGTTTGGAGATTCCTATTCAATATACATGAAGGGAAAGTAAAGAAAGGTAAGTATAGCACGGGGCTTCTTGATTGAAGAAATATGAATCGAATGGAGAACCTACGGGCAGTGGGCGGTTCAGAAGGCGACTTCACCAGTAATGAGTCTTTGAATGTTATGAAGAGACAGTGCTTGATAACAGTCAGCCTGTGAAAGAGGAAAGATGAAAAGACAAGCAGGTTTCAATAAAGGGAGGAGGTGGAAGGTTGGAACCAATTTGGAAGTGAAATTCCAGTATTTCTCCTAAGCGAAGACTTACGGAGCGTGACCACTAAGAACAGTAGCAACGCGCTGAGTCTTCCATTCCGGTGGTTTAAGTACCGTGATCGACTCACAAGGCGGAGTTTCCTCAATGGCTGGAATGGGTTCTAGACCGTCCACTCTATTACGCGACGCCATCTTGGGGGTGACGGTGTGAATGGATGGCATGAAGCGCCATCGGCGTAGAAAGGACCACCGTTGAGAACGGTTCGTAACAGTATGCCCCCTGCCAAAGGAGGCAGCACCCGGACTACCCGGGTGCCGGCGATAGAAGGCCCGAATCAAACGCGGAGCATGCACCGCAGAGGCGGGCTCCCAGGATCTCTCAGCCGGTGAATAGCCCTTCCAATCGACCAGAAATTGCAGAGACCCCCTGTGAAAACGTGCATCACATATATCCGATACCTCATATTCTGGCCCGGAACTCCGAAGTATCGGAGGGGGTGTACCGGCAGGGACAAGATGAAAACGATTACGAACATCTGGTTTCAGTTGGGAGACATGGAAAGTAGGGTGAATCCTGCTCCATGACTTGGGTAGCTCCAATTTGAATGCCGCTAGTCCCTTCCGCTCCAACACTTTAAAGGGTCCAAAGTATTTAGGGGACAGTTTAGAAGGGATGAGTCTTCGAGGCAAAAACTTTCCGGCCAACCATACACGATCCCCTATGGCAAGAGGAGGATCCTTGGATCTGTGTTTGTCCGTCTGTGCCTTGCTTCTATCCTGTGCAACCTTTAAGGCTTCCAATGCCCTTTGGTGTCCTTGACGAACAGAGTCCGAAAGCTTCCCCAAGCTCGGGAAGATTGAGGAAGAAGGGGAGACTGATGGAAATACGGAAGGGTGAAAGCCATAAGTACATTAAAAAGGACTGACTTTAGTGGCCGAATGCACAGCATTATTATATGCAAATTCTGCAAGAGGTAACAGGTCTTTCCAATTGTCTTGTGCCGCCGAAATATAGCATCTGAGGTATCCCTCTAGCGTCTGATTCAGGCGTTCCGTTTGTCCGTTAGTTTGCGGGTGGAAGCCCGAGCTCAGAGCACGTGAGATTCCCAAAGTGTTACACAAATGTTTCCAGAACTTGGAGGTGAACTGGGGACCCCGATCAGAGATAATCGTTTTGGGAAGACCATGTAAAGAGAAGATGCGATCCAAAAAGACCTGGGCCATTCGTAGGGCAGAAGGTACAGATGGAAGGGGGATGAAATGTGCCATTTTAGTTAGTGAATCCACAGTGACCATAATGGTGGAACAATGATCCGATTCGGGAAGGTCCACAATAAAGTCTGTGGATATGATTTGCCAGGGTCTATTGGGTAGTGGCATTTGCACTAATTTCCCCACAGGAGGTCTGCGAGGAATTTTAGTCTGTAGACAAATCGCACAAGAAGCTATGTATTCCCGTACATCCTCCTTAACCGTGGCCCACCAAAAATGTCTGAGGATCAGTTCTATGGTATTGGAGATTCCTCTATGCCCAGCGATCCGTGAATCGTGGCATAGTCGTAGTACCTCCAATTGAAGGGTTTCATTTGGGATGAATAGTCTATCTCCTTTAAACAGGAGACCGTTATCAACAGACAACTCGTGCTGAGTGATAACGTCTGGATTGACCGTCAACATCCTCTGTGTCTGATCATGGATCTTCTGCATAAAAAGATGTATGACTGGAATGAACTTAGCCATGGGGAATAAGGGCTCTGGTTTAAAGCTTTTATGATCCTTTCCCTCCCGTCGAGATAGAGCATCTGCCTTCAAATTACTTCTCCCGGGAATGAAGGTGAAAGTAATTCGGAACGGTGAGAAGAAATGAGCCCATCGAGCTTGGCGGCTATTGCATGTTTGAGCATACTGTAATGTTCGTAAATTTTGGTGATCTGTCCTTACTTCGATCGAGTGTTTCGCTCCCAAAAGCAGATGTCGCCACTCCTCAAAAGCTCTTTTTATAGCCAGGAGTTCCTTCTCCAAGACTGTATAGTTGAGTTCTGCTTGAGTGAGGGTTTTTGACAAATAGGCGACGGGTCTTTCCAGATTCTGTGCATCCGGTTGTAATAGTACTGCTCCTAGTGCCGAATGGGAAGCATCTGATTCCACTATAAATGGTCTGTTTTGATCTGGAACAGCTAGAATGGGTGCTCTAATGAATATAGATTTCAAAGCGTTAAAGGAGGTCTGGGTTTCGGGAGTCCAAACAAATGGGACCCCTTTCTTGAGCAGATGTGTCAGTGATTGAGAAAGAGAAGAGAAGTGTGGAATAAACCGTCTATAAAAGTTGGCGAATCCCAAAAACCTCTGTATATCCTTGATGGACTTGGGGGATGGCCAGTCTCTAATGGCGGAGATCTTTGTCGGGTCCATAGAGATTCCTTGCGGTGAAAGGACATACCCCAAGTAAGTGACAGAAGACTGATGGAATTCACACTTTTCTAATTTACAAAAAAGATGGTTATCTTGTAGACGGGAAAGGACCCTTTTGACATGTTGAACGTGTGTAGCTTCATCGGGAGAAAAGACCAGGATATCGTCCAGATATACGATGACATAATGTAGTAATATATCTGCGAACAAGTGGTCCATGAACCTTTGAAACACCGCGGGAGCGTTGGTAAGACCAAAGGGCATGACTTGGTACTGATAGTGACCAAAAGGGGTGCGAAAGGCTGTCTTCCACTCATCCCCAGATTTTATGCGTATTAAGTGGTAGGCTCCCCTGAGGTCTAGTTTAGTGTAAATCTGTGCACCCCTGACCGCCTCCAATATGTCAGGGATTAAGGGCATAGGGTACCGGTCTGGGACTGTAATCTTGTTCAACCCCCGATAATCTATACATGGGCGAAGTTCGGTCGAGCCTTTTTTTGGAATAAAAAACAAAGAAGCTGCTGCCGGGGAATTAGACTCGGTAATCAACCCATTCCATACATGTGTGTGGAGGTACTCCTTCAATACTTCCTTTTCTTTGGCAGAAAGTATATACATTCTCCCAAAGGGGAGAGGACTGTCAGGGATTAAATCGATAGCGCAATCATCTCTGCGGTGTGGTGGAAGAGAGGAGTACTCTGTCTGTGTAAAGACTTCCTGATATTGTTGGTAAACAGGGGGAAGAATCTTCACCTGATGGACCCCTTGGTGGGACATGTATTGGTTTAAGGACGGGTTGTTTGATCCTAAACAGTGTTGAACACAGTGTTCTGAGCCTAGGAACAAGTACCGGCAGTCCAATTTATGTAAGGATTGTGTTTCCTCAACCAAGGCAATCAGAGGATTAACGGGTAATGGGCTGTCTTGATAATGTCTAATACCAGAGATTCCTGGTGATTAGAAACGCCCAACTGTAACGGGCCAGTATGATTAGTAATGGGTCCAGAGGTTAAGGGGCTACCATCCACGCTTTCCACTGGGATGGCTATGGGTTTTGCTTCTCTCGGAATACCATGTCGTGCTGCCCATATGTCGTCAATAAAATTCCCTGCAGCTCCGCTGTCTATGAGAGCAGACACTCTTTGAAGCTGTATGTTGTTCCAGGATAGGGTCACTTCTAACACAATCATGGCGCTGTCGGGGACAGGATCGGGATCCGAGTGAATGGTCATTAGGGAACCAGTAACTGTCAAAGAGCCCTGAACCGTGGTTCCCCTCACGGCCGGGCGCTGGCGTTTCCCGACTTTCTTTTGGGAGTAAGAGGACACTCTTTTACAGTATGTGTACTAGCCCCACAATACATGCACAAATTTAATGATTTTCTTCTGTACCTTTCTTCTGGAGAAAGAGGACCTCTAGTGTAACCTAATTGCATCGGTTCTTCTGACACTGAAGTCTTGGGTAGAGGGACTGTTCCTTCAGAAAAGGCTTTTTGTGAACGAACCTTGCGTCGCTCTCGGTGTCTTTCCTGGAGGCGATAGTCTATTTGCATCGTTAAGGCAATAAATTCTGTTAAGTTGTGGGGACGGGGAATACGTGATACTTCGTCCTTTAGGTCTTCAGATAACCCTCGTCGAAATATGGTTACGAGAGCGTCGTCCGCCCAGGAAGTGTCGGCGGACATCTGCTTAAACCTAGTAATGTATGTCAAGAGGTCCTGACTTCCCTGTTTAAGGTCCAACAGACTCTCTTGTGAGGCTATTGTGATCTCTTGCCTGCTAAACATGCTTTTGACACTGTTGCGAAAGGCGGGATACGAGTCCAGAATCGGGTTATTATTGGTAACAAGGGGGGTCGCCCATGCTAGTGCTGCGCCCGTCATATGGGCGATCATATGGCCTACCTTGTCGCGATCCGTGGGAAAAAAGGCCGTCTTAAAGGCAAACTGAACTGTGCAAGCCTCTAGGTATTCCTTAACTGCATGTGGATTTCCATCGAATTTACCGAAAGGAAGAGGACCCGGAGGCACCTCTGAGCTATGGGCAGACCGACCCACCTGTTGTCGTAATATTTGGTTTTCCTGTTTAAGCTGTTGGACCTCCCCTGAAAGGGTTTGTACAGCCGACATCAACTGTTGGACCTGTTGCTCCATATTGCTCTGTGGTGAGGTAGAGTACTCTAAGAGAGCCAAAACGCTACCCAGTCACCCTTATCGGGCGTTGCTATCTGTTAAGATTTAGAGTTAGATGAAACTGTGAAAACACCTTGACTCTCCCAGTCTCCCTCCAACACCACACATCAAAAAGGAAACTTCCTACCTGGTCTTCAATTAGTGGAATGAGGCTATCAGGAGTTCACCTGTTACACCTTCCCTCCGCCTCTAACTCGGCAAAGGAAGGATGTGGCAGGGAAACCCTTAGTGAAGGGAAAAAACCCTGTGTCGCTTGAGAGCGTTGAGTGGATCGGGATTCAAGCCTTCTGTTGCCGCTTCGCGATGGAAATGTTAGTCGTGCAGCTATTTCCGAAGTTTCTCCAATAGTTCGCCGATTGCTAAGCCGACTCTCGGAGGAGGGTTTGTAGAGAGGTTTGGAACCAGCGGGAACTTTGGAAGAGGAAGAAAACAAGGTCAGTGCTCTATTTTATGTAGAAAAGACAGGTTGTATGAGGGTGTAATAGTTTTGACTCAACCTACCCCGTCTGAGTATGCAGGTGGATGTGAAAGGTGATTCCCGGAATGAATGATGGGAGATGTAGTTTGGAGATTCCTATTCAATATACATGAAGGGAAAGTAAAGAAAGGTAAGTATAGCACGGGGCTTCTTGATTGAAGAAATATGAATCGAATGGAGAACCTACGGGCAGTGGGCGGTTCAGAAGGCGACTTCACCAGTAATGAGTCTTTGAATGTTATGAAGAGACAGTGCTTGATAACAGTCAGCCTGTGAAAGAGGAAAGATGAAAAGACAAGCAGGTTTCAATAAAGGGAGGAGGTGGAAGGTTGGAACCAATTTGGAAGTGAAATTCCAGCATTTCTCCTAAGCGAAGACTTACGGAGCGTGACCACTAAGAACAGTAGCAACGCGCTGAGTCTTCCATTCCGGTGGTTTAAGTACCGTGATCGACTCACAAGGCGGAGTTTCCTCAATGGCTGGAATGGGTTCTAGACCGTCCACTCTATTACGCGACGCCATCTTGGGGGTGACGGTGTGAATGGATGGCATGAAGCGCCATCGGCGTAGAAAGGACCACCGTTGAGAACGGTTCGTAACAATTTCTGGAGGAGGGAGTCAGAAATGTTCATGAGAATCTAGTAGTTTTCATGGGTCTGTGTGCACAGAATGCAACACTGCCTTACCAAATAAGCCTTCCTGGCCTGAAGAAGAGTCCAAACTGTAATGTTTGGTGAAAGTATGTATGGACGACCATGTGGCAGCCGCACGCATTTCTTTTGCTGATAATCCACTCTGTAACACAGAGGAAGTCGCCATGCCCCTGGTCAAATGAGCCGAAGGCCTTCTGGAGGACCATTTCCTGCTGGTAGCATTCAGATATTGGCAGTATTATCCATATGGATAATGCCCGTTTAGTAATAGCCATACCCAACTTGTGGCCTGAGTAGCCAACAAACAGTTGGTCATATTGTCTTATTGTTGCCATTCTGGTGATATAGAAGCTTAGTGCACGTTTAGGATCAAGCCTGTGTTGCCTCTCCACTTCCTATCCAGGGTGCACAGGAGGTAAAATGATGGTAAAGTTATTTTCTGTGCAAGATGGAATTCAAATACAATTTTGGGTAAAAAGGTGGATTTCAACCTTAAGAACCACTAGTGTATGGAGGCTTGAAGGATAAAGCCTGAAGTTCACTCACCCTTCGGGCAGATGTAATGACTACTAAGAAGATGGTTTTTAAGGTTAGCCACCTCAAAGGATAGGAGTGTATAGGCTCGAAAGGAGCACACATCATGAATTTCAACACCAGGTTGATATCCCAAACTGGGACTTGAAAAGGAATCGGAGGGAAAACATTTGTCAATCCTTTTAGGAATTGTATTATTAGAGGAATTTTGAAGTAAGATACCTCTTCCGAAGTATGCTTAAATATTGTAACGCTCACCTGGTTCCCACGGAGGCGCGGCGTCGAAGGCGCAGAACTCTGAAGATGGACAGGAAGGGCCCCTCTATTCTGGCTTCCCTGGCTCGTTGGATACCCTCCTTAGGGTTTGGAAGGATGAGCTCTCCATCCTGCTTCTGATGCAGGGGCGCGTTGAAACCCAGTTACTTCACTGGATTGAGGATTGATGGGAGTTCAGGTAAGCTTGACTGTTCAGGTAAGGCGCTGTAAAAGTTCTGTTCAAGAGTTCAAGCTTAATAATAATGTTCGTTGTCTAATTGCAGCAAGCGCTAATGCTTATGTCTTTTTCCCCTTAGGGGCCCGGGGTTCGGAGTGCCGGAGATATGGCGCCGACCCGAAGTGAAACAGTTCTGGATGAGCGCTCAGGTAATGTCTTTGCATTCGCTCATTCAATGTCTTTGTCTTTTTTCCCCATAGGGGCCGGGGTCCGGAGATGCCAGGAAGCGGCAGGACCCGAAATGCAGTGGGAATAATCCAACAGGTAAGACTTAAAAGGAAACTGAGCTTTCCTTATTCCTTTTCTCCCTCTCACCTTTGTTCTTGTCTTTTTTCCTCTAGGCGCCGGGGCGTAGCTGAATCCGGAAGATCGCTGCTGAAGATGGAAGCGCCTTGCAAAGGTGAGTAAAATGCAGCGCTGCAGCGATCGAAACAAAATGCCTTTAAAATGATGTCTTCCTTTTCAGGGCTGTTGGAGAAATGACTCTGGGATGCAGATTTAGCAGGTAAGGGCTTTTCTTCTCCTATTCTCTTCCTTTCTCCCCTTGCAGGTGTTCCAGGGTGCTGGCAGGCGTGGCTGAAGTCAGGATGCAGGAGCTGACACGGTGAGCGTCCAGCTGCTAGGTGCAGAACAACGCGAAGCACGTGTGGCTGTTCGGGTGGGGTTTAAATAGCCTTGGAAGAAGTTCCTGGTATGTATCCTTCCACCAATCAGGTATGTATCCTTCCCCGACCACACCCGGGTGGTGAAGTAGTCCTACAGGTAAAGTAGTCCCATTCAGGCCTCAAGAGGGCCTGGATGAAGCAGCAAGGTCTGCATCAGGTAAGTGTGCACCCAAGCACTTAAACACATATCCTCTTCTATGAGCCTGGCGCCCAAGGTGCCAGGACTGGGGACCGCTATGAGCCTGGCGCCTAAGGCGCCAGGACTGAGTCCAAAGGGCCCCGACTTGGGCCCGCTGAGACTTCCCTGGGGAAAATGATGTCTGCCTCTGGGGTTGCTGGGCCCGGCCTGGCTCCTTGGAGGTAGGCATCATGACAAATATAGAAAGCGCTGCAAGATATCCTTTAATAGTACCAATCTGGAGCCCCAGATTAGCTAAGTGTAACAAAAAGGATAACACCATAGATGTATTACATGTAAATGGATCATCATTCTTATCTCTACACCAGCTGCAGAATTGGTTCCAACGGCAGCAGTACAAAGACTTAGTTGCTGGCCTTCTGGCCGAAAGCAACATCTCCATTACGTCATCGAGGAGGTCCCAATCCTTGTATCTCAGCCTCTCAGAAACCATGCGTGAAGGCAGAGTGTCTTGATCTCTTGATGGAGAACCCGACTCTCCTATCACGAGACAAGGTCCTCTCTTTGTAGAAGATGTATTGGAGGGCAGATGGACATGTCCAGAAGGTCCAGGTACCACGTCCTCCTGGCCCAATTCGGGGCAATTAGGATAATGTATTTCCCAAACTTTCTCAACCTCATGATGACTTGTGGACTGGAGGAAACGTTCACAGGAATGGAAATTCCCAGTCCACCACAAACGTGTCTCCTAGAGCTCCTCTTGGGGGGAAAGCCCCTAGAGCAGAACAGTTTGCACTTCCAGTTGACACTGGTCGCGAACAAATCCACTTGAGGGGTTCCCCAAAGGGTGAAGATCTCTTGAAGGACTTCCTGAGCTAGTTCCCACTTGCGGGAGACTGTGCTCTGCCTGCTCAGAGCATCCGCCACCGTATTCTCCACTCCGACTAGGTGAACTGCTGATAGGGAGATCCATTTTCATATTGCCCAATACCAGAGCTGCATTGCTTCTCTGCACCGTGGTAGTGACCCTACACCTCCTCTTTTGTTGAGGTAGTACATGGCTACTGTGTTGTCCGTCATTATCAGGACATTCTTTCCCCATACAGAGGGCAGAAAGGCCTTCAGCGCTAGTCTGATTGCCTTCAGCTCCAAAAAGGTTGATTTGTAGTTTGGACTGCAATGGAGACTTATGGCCGCTGATTGTCAGATCGTTGGTGTGGTCTCTCCACCCCATGAGTGAGGCATCCGTCACTACTGTTATCTCCGGCCATGGCTGCCAAAAAGGTTCTCCTTTCAGAATGTTCTCCTGGTAGGCCCATCACCGAAGGTCCTGTGAGACTCTGCTCGGAACCTGTAGGAGGTATGACATCCTTCCTGAGAATTGGGAACACTGAGTCCTGAGAGCCAATTAGGGAGATCTCATTCTCAGGCGAGCCTCTGGCACCAGAAAAATACAGGATGCCAAGAGGCCGAACAACCTTAGAAAGTCAAAGGCTGAGCGATGTTGAGCACTCTGGAATTTGGTGGCCATCTGCAGAATGCCTTGAGCCTTCACCTCTGGTGGTGAGGCTTTTCCCAGGGATGCATCCAAGACTGTTCCAATGAATTGAAGTCTTTGAGATGCTATCATGTGAGACTTCTTGAAGTTGAGGGAGAAGCCCAGTCTGTGAAGGGAGTGACAGGAGGAGCCATGATGTTCCAGGGCCTGTTCAGGGGAACTGGCCCTGATCAGCCAATCGTCCAGGCAGGGGTATATGTGAATCCCCACTCTCCTGAGACTTGCTGACACCACTGCCTTTAACTTGGTGAGCGGAGGTCAGCCCAAATGGCATAACTCGAAAATGATAATGAGAACCGCCAATGGTGAACCTCAGGTACTGTCTGTGCTTGTGATGGATTGGCACGTGAAAGTAAGCATCCTGAAGGTCCAATGAGACCATCCAGTCCTGAAGCTGGAGGGCCTGAGGGATCTGCGAAAGGGTATCCATCTTGAACTTGTCCTTCCTGAGGAACTTGTCCAAGTCTCTTAAGTCCAAGATGGTTCTCAATCCTCCGTACTTTTCTGGAATTAGTAAGTACAGGGAGTACCAACCCTTGTTCCTCTCCGCTACAGGTACTGGTTATATAGCACCTTTCTCTAGCATGGTAAAGATTTCCTGCATAATGAGCGGATCTGGAACTTTGAAAGAGCTGTTCCCTGGTGGATGACTCTGAGGCTTTTTTAGAAAGGGAAGGCAGTAACCTTGGGCAATTGTTTCCAATGCCCATGCATCTGAACTAATAGCCTGCCATTCTGTCAGATGCTGCGACAGTCTGCCTCCCAGTGCAGTCTTGTGAATTAAGTCCTTAGAGAGGTTTTGGAGTTGCTGACACAGTGGCTGATGGCAAAGTAGCCGCTGCTGAAGTATCTCTTCCTCGTCCACCACGGGGGAATCTTCTTTAGCCTCTTTGAACTGAATGTCCTCTGCCTCTTCTAAATGTGACAAAAGGACCTACCCCTCCAGGGCGTACCTGTGGGGCGATTTGACGGTTGTCTGATCGCAGCACCAAGGGATTTGGCTGCTGCCTTTGAAGTTTGCAGTTTCTCCAGACTTTCATCAGCCTTGCTGCCAGACAAATGTGTTCTGTCAAAGGGCATGTTAAGCAGTCTGGATTGTACATCTGGAGCAAATCTCGACTTCCTCAACCAGGCGAACCTGTGCATAACTGTTCTAGCCACCATTGCTCTGCTGATACTGTCAGCAGAGTCGTGATCAGTCTGGAGGGATTCACACATTACGTCCTTTTCATCCTTGACTATGTTTAAAAAACGGTCTCGTTCTTCCCCTTCAGGGATATGGTCAGCCGCCATGGATATACACTCCCAAAGGGTATGAGTGAACCTAGACAATGTGCACCTGGCATTTGCTGACTTCAGGGCCTTACTTTCAGCCGAAAAAACCTTTTTGGGCTGGAGCGTCGTAACGCTCATCATCCCTGTCTGGAGGGATAGTAGGGTAGGCATTTTGTCTAGTAGTTGAGGTGGCAGCTTGTACCACCAGACTCTCCGGAGTTGGGTGCTTTGACAAATAATAGGGATCACTGCTTGACAACCTGTATTTAGAGTAGAGGTGTACTGAAATTCGTCTTAGAGTAAGTATTCGGCCGAATTCCGGCTGAAGATTAGGTATTCGGCTTCAGAAGAATACCTAATGGAGTCGTTACTCGAAGCCGAAGTTACACCCCTAGTCTTTAGTGCAGCTCTTACATGTGAGTAATCCTTTATAATACAACCACTAGGACTGTAGTGGTCTCCCAGCACCAGGGACTCTTCTAGATGTGCATTGGGCCCAACCCTGCGATAATAAGAGCTTGTGTCCTGCCCTTACCTTTACTGGGTTAAGGCGCCATGAACCAAAAGCAGCCTTACTGCTGCAAGAAAAAAAAATGTATCTGTCACATTCTCTAGCAGTCATTCACTCATCCTGGTGACCCTTCCCCATCGCTTGCTCAATGTTAGAAATGGAATCCTCGCTTGTGCCTTAGTGCCAATAAACTCAGAGAAAGCCACTGCTTCAGCACATTCGTAACAGTAAACTATTTTCTTCAAAGACCTGCAGTTTGGGAAAAATGGACCTAGGGCTGACTCATATCCTGGAGATTTGTGCTCATAAACAGTGTGATAAGCATGTGCACGCTCACTAAAAATAACTATTTTGCCAGAGCATGGCCTTTCATTGAAATATTACAAATGTTGTGTGGTACAGCGTGCTCTAGCACTGCACCCCTGTGACATTCCGCGTGCCCGGGAGGCCAACATTCACTGCATCACCACCAAGACGAGCACAGTCTCGGAAAACCACTTGCAATCTATCGCAGCTGGAACTATCCAGCGTGCGTGCCAGTAGTGAATACTGCTTTAGTTTGAGGCATCATAGAACATAAACCCACCAAACAACATGACGCATCAACCCAGGTGAAAACTGATAACCAAGCCCATTGCACAATGGCTGCCAGCCAGAGGTAAGTCCCGCTTTCATTTCAATGGAGAGAGGCAGGGCAGAGAGGGGGTTGGGGTTTCAAACTTGCTTTAAAGCTCCTAGGATCTTGCTGCTGTTGCTGCTGTCACGTGCTGAGTGAGTAGCAACTATCCGTACAGGTGCTGCCACATTGTGCATAGCCAGCAGTGTCAGGGGGATCACAAGAATGGCTTGCATTGCATCAATCACATTATGTGGAGTTCTGGCTGCATGAAAGGTTAAGAAACGAGACATTGGCCCCTTTTGAGTGCACCTGTACTGCGGACTCAGCCTAAACTGCAAAGTCGATGCCAATCTTGGCAGGCATTGTACTTTGCAAATATGTACAATGTGTTTGATGGCGTCAGCACCGCTAGGTGTGGTGCGCTATAGTGAATTGGGAGATAATTGCAGTGCTTTGAGGTAGAAGGAATCCAGCCGGTTTGAAAGGGCAGAAAGCAATAGCAGTGCCACGCTTTTATTTCAGTCCCATAGATAGCTTGTGTGATGTACATTTAATGATTTTTATGATCTAATAGCCGGTCCCTGCAACTGAAAGGAGCCTCTTTTCATTCACTAGTGTAAACCGTGGGGTGCCGCTCTGAGCAGGAGCCTGCCAGGCTGGTGGCAGGTGAGCGACTGCCAGTTTGTTATCCCCATGAGTAGAAGGAGACTGAAAGGCAATTGAGGCCTTGCTCTTTCACCAGGAGCGTGGCAGATTGCAGGTCACAGTCTATTGGCAAGATGCACGACCTCTTTGCTAAGAGAGGGGACATTACAAGGATCCCAGACTAATTAGTTTGCACTGATAGGCGCAGACCACATGCTTTCAGATAAACTCTGATTGGAAACCGATATAAAATGAATCTTTAACACAGTTTACAGCATTTTATGTGTTCACTTTTCATTTACGTTATTAAGTAATTCCAGCTCCTACACTGGAACTGACCTTAACTGCAAGATACGAGTGATTGATAATGGGGCCTGTGAATGTATTTACTTAAGACAGGCGACTCTCACTCCCACTTTCCCTCCTCCTCTCTCCACCACCAGCAGTGCCCATGTTGTCTCCTTCAGGGCCCTCCCCTTCTAAAGCTTAGTTACAGCTATGATCTATGTATAAGCATGTCCTGCACTGAAGTCCTGTAAAAACAAGCACTGGCAAAGCCATCAGTTTTGGCTCGTTACATATTTCCCATAGTAATCTACTATTCCGTAACTATTCGGGATCAGCCGAATATTTAGATCAACTATTTGGTATTCGGCCGAATTGTAAATTTACTATCGGGTACACCCTTAATTTAGAGGTCAGTTTCTTGTTGACAGCCGGATTCAATTCAGGCACCTTCCAATTTGTAGTTACGCATTTTTGCAAGGCTACATGGAATGGAACAATTGGGTCTTCCTGAGGTCCCCTATCCAGAATGTCGGTCACGTCATCTTGATAGAAAACTGGACTTGGTCTAGTCCATCCCATGTATTCTACTACTCATGACATCAACTGCCTGATAACTTCTGCATGATAAGAGGGATCTGACCTGCCAAACTCCAGCTCTGGTGAGGTGTCCAAACCACTGGCATCATGTAGGCACTCTAAGATCCTTTATTCTGGATTCTTCAGAAATTAGGGCTTCAAGGACTGATGGCGTACCATATTGGAGGCCAAAGGGTCTTGATTCATCTGATGATGGCTCTGCATCCTCATGAATCGAGAGAAGAGACTTGAAAAAGTCAGCCCTAGGTAAAGGGGTATATGTTTTTTCCATTATACCCAATGGTGTGATAATATTAGTCGACAAAGGTGCCGAAATTGTCGATACATTCGACGTCGAGGGCTTCAGTGCCTGCGTCAAGGCCTTCGACGCCTGTAGCATCGAGGAGCTTGAAGCCCGATGACGTGTCTTTCGGTGCCAATGGTGTTGATGAAGAGCCTCTGGGCGCCAATGTGGTCGACGACTCAGTCCTCGAAGGGACTTATTCTCGACTAGAGGGATCCTTAGACTGCTCTCGAGGAGTTTTGCCTACCAAGCCCAAAGGCGCATGGATGTTATGCTTATCGGGTCTTTTGACCTGAGCATGGCTTTTGACAGTACTCGAGTGGGATCAAGGCTGCATTCTCAAATACCTTCATCATTTTGAGTTTAAACTCTTCCCACTCAGCTGGTGAGTCTGTTTTTGATGGGCATATGACCCATTCCGGAGAGGAACTCGAAGACGAAGATGGCGACCTATGGTTGATTTCTTCGAAAATGTCTCGACAATGACGAATGGTGGGATCCACTTCGTGATCTGGATTGTTTATTCTTTTTACAGCGAGGAGAAACAGTTCTTGACTCATCCGAAGTCTGTCTTTTTGACAGAGTCAAAGGTGATTTATGGGTCCTACCTGCCGCATGTTTCCCTCTGCGCTCTCTCAGGGGTTTTGACGTCATGGACAGGCAGTCCTCAAACTCCGATGAAGGATGAGTGGATCCCAGACACAACAAGCATGTTCTGTTGGGATCCGTAACGAACATCTTCGAACCACAGTCACAGCATTTTTTTAAACCCGACTTCGGAGTAGAAGACGCCGATGACGAAGCCATTTCTCAAAGACTTCTTTCACAAGGAACGAAGCATACAGTATCCGAAGCATTAGCGCAAAAAAACAGAACTGAAGCCAACGGACGCTGCATGGTCTATATATGCCTTCAGCGACGTTGACATCAAGACAGAGGCCTCCGAAGGGCATCGACGCGCAGCGCCCTCTGCTGTAACTCTTTTTCCGAAGCAGCTAAGCTGGATATTGGAAATATAAAATAAGGAGTATGTGGGAGGACACAATCCATTCTAAATAGTTGATTCGACATGGGCTTGTTATAAGGCTTGGCATGAGACTCAACTGAGCCTACAAAGTGGGAAACTAAAGTCTGAAGGGCAAGTCTGGGACCCACATATAGAGAACTGTCAAACTGATATACAGTACATGCAGTACTTGGCAGGCAACTCAAGCAAGTCTGTATGTCCAACCACAGCTTGGGAGAGCATCCAGGCTGTTCTTTTTCATCACAGTACTTGGTGGGAGGAAACCAGGTTCGACAACCTGGTCAAGGGCCCCATACAGTTTGGAAACACAGCCAATCTCCTTGTGTGTATACCATTGTTCTGGGTGAAAGGGAACCAGGTCCCCAATCACGGTCTGTGACCCAGAGACAGAAAAAGAAGCCTGAGAAATGCCAACCAGCGGACAGGATTTCCCCCAACAGTTGCTGAACTGTACAAAGAGCCTGAACAAGGCCAGGGAAGATAGATCTTCCCCAATTCTTCAAGGTCTGAAGATTCCAGAACTGTCTTTTGTTCAGAGGAAGGGTATCACTCCCTTTGTTCTATAAAGACCAAACATTTGTTTTAGTTTAAACTTAGATGTGAGGGACAGAGTTAGGAGTCTGACATTGGGCATTGGGACTTTTGCTTTGGACATTCTAACACTAGTTATTTCAGTTGAGGCAGGGAAACCCCTCTTAAAGTTAGGGCCGGATAGGGTTGTCTTTTCCTTTTTACCTTTGAATAAAAGTTTCTAATAATCACCATGACCCCTCCATGTCAGAGTCGTACTTCTGCACCCGTGCACCACTTTAGAACAAACCTTTCTGCCTTGCAAAATTGTCTGCTTGAAAGGTAATTGATTAACTTGATTCTAAACAATATAGGATCCCAGCACATAGAAGTGTCTCATTTTTGTTTTCATTTGTTAAAAAAGGTAATCACTAGTTAAACATAAATGATAGGGGGTCACATGTCTGCCTATAGAAAAGCCAATGCGAGCTTCACCAATGCCCAATTTCTATTAAGCACTAAACCGGTGGTGATCTAGCACCGAAAATTGAGAGCTTGATTTAGAAAGGGCAGCAAGCACCAGCGCCTGAACAATACATGTGGCCTATGTTCACAACGTGAACATGCACACTATGGAAGGGCTAGATGCTAAAGGCAAGCCGGCAGGCAACCCATGCAGGCCACAGACACTTACATATGTGTTTGCTTCCGGTTTCCATGGAGGTGCCGGGACTCATGCCCGCTATCTCCCCCCCTACATTCTACTGAGAATATTGCCAAGGATAAGCCCTAACAGGCCCACCTCCGCATTGCTTCTTTGTCATTTGTACACCTAATCAAGGGCTATGAATGAAACTGAACGCATCAGCACTCATGATGTGCATGAGAACCTATGTTTAGGGCCTCAGTGAGGGATTCACAGAAGCAGTGGAAGAGTTCCTCATGATGCACATTTGGAAGCGTACACCTTTGTGAATCAGAGATGTAGTCCCATAGGCTGCCCATTACTGAGCAATACACATGCCTTCACAAAGATGCAACTGAATGGGACATGCCCAGTTAGAGTTTGTTGTGAGTGTGGGTGTAATGCAAATGCTCACTTTACAAAAAAGACATTTCAATTGATGTCATAATTTGCATTAAGAACATTTGCTTTTAAGTTGAGGTCCTCCTTTCGTATCCCTGAAAAGGAATTGGCATAGGGAGTAATCCTCCATTATGAGCATCCTAAAAGCACTAGCCATGACCACATCACATACCCGGATCTTTGCAGCATTCTTAGAATATTCGTCTGCTTTCAATCTAGTAGAATGGGGGCAAATTGTTGGCGAAATTTGATGCCTGGTGCATAGATTGAGGTTTGTTTAAGCGGATTATCCTTTCACACATGAACACATCCATAAAGATTAGATTAAAAAAGGAGGTCGATTTTTTAAAAGAAATCCCCACTATTAGAAGATTAAAGCAGGAACTTGATTAGCTCACTGCCTTTTACATTTTTACATGGGCGATTTGGGAAGTTTATTCACCCCTGTTAACTAACTACACTCATAATGATCAATTCTCATGTTTACGAAGTGGTGTTATATGATGTCTAAGTACAATTTGGGAGTACTTGCAAGAAATGCACTGGAAGTGAATGCCATGAAACCAAGGTTATGAGTTGTGTACACAAAAAAAAGATTGCCCTTTAGGAGGCAAAAGAGGGACTAAACTGGAGGAAGTTTCTGAATTGTTATACTTGGGCACTTGGTTAACAGCTAATAAATCTGAAGCCGGCCTTTACGATCAAATGAAAAAGACGATATAGAACAAGATTACATGCTAAAAGGATTTGACCGCAGATATGGATGGTTCTCCCTTTGGCTTATGATTACAGCATATATGTAAAAGCTGACTCCCATAATACAATATGGTATTAAGATGAGAAGGAGCATGCCCCCTCCATCAGCTATCTTGGTTAGAAGGCTGTGGGGGGTGGAGGGAGTGCGTCCAAGTTGGCTGCAGTGTCTCTCTGTATCAGGGCTTGCACGGGAGGAGGCCGGCCACCTGCTATACCGGCAGAAACCCATTTTTGTGAGCGATATTCCCTGTGGATGTTCCTGGAGCGCACCTGGTGCAAATGTCAGGCTTTTCTGACAAAGGAAGCAACATTATTGTGTGGAGGCCTGTTGTCCTTTGAAGGCACAGGCTGTGGGTGACGGCACTGGAGTGGCCCGTTGTGGCCCTTAGTCGGGATTGACGTGCAGTGCCTGTCCCGCTCTGCCAACAGAGGATGAGATTGGAGGCTGGCTCGGTCGTCAGCTGCGGGTTGCTGCTGGTCGGAAGATCTCTCAGTCCTCGATGCCTGCATTATGAGGCTGTCTGGAGTTCCTGGCTGGAGATCGGGTCCCGACACCTGTGAGCTGTTAGCTTTGAACCATGCCCCAGGCCGCCCCACACACACACACACACACGCATACAAAGTAGAGATACGCCCGACACGTCTGGTCTGCAGGGGGTCCCAGCGGCAACTGCCGTCCCAGGTCCGCATT
The DNA here is from genome assembly GCF_040938575.1 of Ambystoma mexicanum. Lineage (NCBI taxonomy): Eukaryota > Metazoa > Chordata > Amphibia > Caudata > Ambystomatidae > Ambystoma > Ambystoma mexicanum. Next base: position 109,016,469 of record NC_090933.1, read on the forward strand.
TATTTTCAAACCGTATGCGTGAGCCGGAATGAGGCTCGCGCATGCGCATAACATATGCGTACTATGCAACATGAGCCCCAGAGCAGGCATAGTGGAGAGTGGGGGCGGGGGCGTGCAGGCTCTCTAGGCCTGGACACCGTTTGTGGAGTGAGATGCCTGAGAGGCCTTGCCCTGCTGTCGGGCAGCTTGACTTGGATTGTTGTCACAAACACCTTGGTGAGTGAGCCCACAGTGATTCGATTGCCTGCTGTTTTTTGGGCCACGAAGTGGGGCAGCTACTCTTTTGAGGTGGGTGCCCTCTGAAGTACTCATATTTGTCCCTGGTGCGCTTAACTGTTCTCACTATTTGCACATTAGCGATCTGCTGCACCATTTTTGTGTGGGTTGGCAAGTCACCCTTGGGCCTAGATGAGGTGCTCCATTCATGGCTAAAGGCAATAGGTGCCAGTCTTGATTGCCCTTTGTTCACAAGGAAACCCAATCCACGTGTAAACCTGGTAGGGCTGCACACATGGCTGTGCCGGTCCCATTGGAGATGGAGGTTGTTGTGATGTAATTCAGTATTGGAGCATTCTTTGTTCCAATTCCTTGTGGAGTCCTTGCTTCATATGATTCTAGAATGTGGAAATCATACGAAGCAAAGACTGGTGCAGAGCGAAAGTGATGAAGGGAACTCTCCTAATAATAATAAACTTAATTGAATAGTTACACTACTTCGGTGTGCTGACATTCATGTGTACATAACATAACAAGTGGCGACGAGGAGGCCGACAGCTAAGGAGGAGAGTACCCACAGCAAGCAGTTGTGCTGTCAGAACCGGGTGGAAGGCGCGTTTTACAGAAGAGTTGTCGGCCGGAATCCACAAGCCTACGCTGATGAGGTAGGCGAGTGACAAACTAAACTAATGAACTTAAAGAGTAAGGCATCACCGTTACAAAAGCACGAAGGCTGCATCATTTAAACGGGCGCAAGCGCAGCCATCCTTGTGAGCAACTGACGTGAAAGAGGAACAAGCCAGTGACGTGGTGCAGTGGATGTGGCAGAACGATTCGAGTAAAGCACCCGTGTACGTGCTTTACGTGCCGCCATTTTGTTGTCCGTTACCACGGCAACATTATACAGAAAGTGACTATTGTGTGCAGATAGCCAAGACAAGCACGATATAGATCGATCACAAGAAGCTGATGTCATATGAGTAAACAAACAGTCACAGTGTTTATTTTGCCAACCATACTTGAACACTTTAAGGGGCTTATATGGGGAGTCCCTATTGAACTCAAGACTGACCATAAACCACTTATTCACATACTTAATCCAAAAAACCCACATTTGACTTCTCCTCGTATCAGACGATGGATTTTGATTATAATGCAATATAATGTGACCGTCAGTTTCACGCCAGGTAAGATAAACAGAGTTGCTGATTGTTTATCTCGGCTACCATGTGCTTCAGAAGGTGAAGATGTGAACGTGCATGATGAGGAAACTGATTGTGTGATAGCACAAGTTCATCCCAGTTTTTGCGAGGAGGAATGGATGGAAGCCACCAAAACGGATATAGAACAAGAACATCTAAGAAGAGCAGTGGAGTGTGGCTGGAAAGTGGTGGATGAAAATGTTGCATCTTGGGAAAGAATGAAGGATGAATTGTCCTGTGGTGAAATTTGTGTATACAGAGGAGGCCGCATTGTTCCACCGGTGAAGTTGAGGGAGAGGATCATGGAAATTGCGCATGAGGGACACATTGGAAGAAGTTTAACAAAAAGGAGGGTGAGAGAAACATTTTGGTGGCCCAACATGTGTGATGACTTGGAAACAATAGTGAAGGAATGCTCTGCATGTGCGGTAAGTGACAAGGGAAAGGTCACCAGAGCCACACCGTTGCAACCTGCATCAATACCAGATTCAGTATGGACAAAGTTAGCTATAGATATTGCTGGTCCCTATGACATATTGAAGCCATATAAGATCTACCTTATTGTCTTGATGGATTACACATCGAAGTGGGTAGAATGTGGAATTGCTGAAGAGTCTGCGTCGGCAATTCTTGGAGGAAGTTTTTAGTAAAGAAGGTGAGCCTCAAGAATTAATATCGGATAATGGTGCACAATTTATGTCACAAGAGGTACAGTTGTTTCTCAAAGAGCGGGCTATTAAACACACGACAGCTCTGTATCATCCCATGGGTAATGGGTTGGTTGAGCGTATGAACCGCTTTATGAAGGATGTTATCCAATTGGCTGTGGCTAACAGTTTACCATGAAGAGAGACACTTAAAGAGGCATTGAATACGTATAAGGTCACTCCACATTCCACAACGGAGGTAGAACCTTTTACTCTGATGAGGGGAAGAATTGCCACCAACAGACTTAGACCTGCTTGGCAAACCTTGAAGAAGAACAAGAATATAGACTTGGAAGAGGTTGTAAAAAGAGTGAAGAAGAAACAAGATTATAGAAAACATTATGACAGACAAAGACATGTTAAGGAAAGTAGAATCAAGCCAGGAGATTGCATCAAAGTGAAGGAGCCCAGGAAAGTTATCAAGGGAGAGTCCAAGTATCGCTCTCCACAAAGAGTGGTGGAATGCTCTAGAAAATCTGTAATTTTGGAAGATAGCAACAGATGGTCTTGTGATGATGTTATTGTGACAAGAGAGGGCAGTGGACAGTGTTCTAGCTCATCGGATGGTCTGGATCAAGAAAATATGTTGAGGGAGGATGCTGTCTCAGCAAAAAGATCCATAAGAGACACAGAAATTATAAATAATGGTGCAACTGGTATAAGATACAGAAGAGTTGTGCCTAATACAAGAAAAGACTTTATATACTATTGAAATGTTACTGTGGGTTACCACCACCTATAGTAACTTTCAGTCTTCAAGTGGAGTCTGCAACGTGTATCCTTTTTTTTCTGAATTGTTGTTATAGTGTGTTGTTGGTTTGTACAACTTTGTATATAGTTACTCACTGCATTTTGTAAATATAGGGAAGGAGATGTTATGATGTAATTCAGTATTGGAGCATTCTTTGTTCCAATTCCTTGTGGAGTCCTTGCTTTGTATGATTCTAGAATGTGGAAATCATACGAAGCAAAGACGGGTGCAGAGCGAAAGTGATGAAGGGAACTCTCCTAATAATAATAAACTTAATTGAATAGTTACACTACTTCGGTGTGCTGACATTCTTGTGTACATAACGTAACAGAGGTGGCTATCCTCCGACCCCCGCCCCCGAGGACCCTGGGAATGGGGATGTGGCCAGCGGTTCTTTGTCGGAATTAGTTATTGTGCTGGCCCAAATGAAGTCGGGATTTGCATCTGTCAATTCCAAATTGCATGGCCTTGTATACAAAGTTGATTGCATGCAGGAGCAGATAGATAAGGAGAGCGGTCGATTTTCTGATGCCGAGCACAGGGTTGGGATATTGGAGGACTTGAATGCGGGCGTTTGCCAAGCCATCCGTATGCTCCAACAGGATGTGAACATCATCCGGGATAATAAGGAGGACTTGGGGGCAAGGTCCCCGAGAAACAACATTAGAAGGTGTGGATTCCGGAGTCGGTCTCATCGCACAACATGGAAATCTTTATGGAAGACTTTATACAAGAGGTGCTCACGGACCCCCCACTCTTGTTGCAGTTTTTAGTCGAAAGGGCTCACTGCGTCTCTTCTCAGGTTCCCAAACCTGGCAAAACCCACGCCCTGTGATTGCCAGACTATTCAACTACAGAGACCAGGACGCGGTCCTTCGTAGGACCTGTGAGGTAGGTAAGTTGCCATACAAGGGATAGAAGGTCTACTATTCTAATTTCAATCCTTCTGTGCAGAGAGGAAGACTCTCCTTCTCAGCAGTTAAACGCTCCCTGAGGGAATGAGGCCTGCAGTATGCTATGTCATATCCCTCCACACGTAAACTGATTTTTTTTCAGATCCCGCTGGAGGTGCAACACTTTCTGGAGTCTCTGTCGAAGGGGTGAGGTCTCCTGCAGTTCTTTTCTGCCTGAGTTTTGTTGGCTGTGGCAGCCCTACGCACCACTATGTAACATTCAGTTTGCTGTGGCTCTAGGCTGAATGCTTTGGGTCTCTTGAAAGTGGGTGTTGATGCAGGCTGAGTTCCTAAGCTTCTTTGGTTGGCTCTCCTTTTGGTGTGCTGCTCCTTTATTCTCCTTTTTGCTGTTAGTTGTTTGCTGGTGCAATTATAGTCAAGTATGTAACATTGCAGTCCACTTGCTTAGACGAGTTGATGAGGTTGGCCTCCTCCCCCCGCTGCTCCTTGTAGGCCCGGTCGATTAGTACAATGTCCCCAGGTTTTTACCCTGGTCAATATGGAGGGGGAGTTTTTTGGGGGGGCTTTGGGAGGGCATTTCAGCATGGGTTGAGGGATGGCAGTGTGGGGGGGTGGGTGTTATCTGAGTAGGTTGTGTGGGTTTCACTTCAAAATTGGTTCACATCAGGTCAATATGTACTTGTGGTTTCGGGGTTAGAGATTGTCAGAGTGTGGACCTGTATGGGGGGGGGGGGGAGTTCTCTGGACCCTGGTTTCCTGCTTCGAGGGCAGGTCTTATCCTGTATCTCTTGCCCCTCCCCCCCCACCCCTGGATATGGAGTCGTGTAACATCATGAGTTGGAATGTGATTGGGCTGAATAACACACGGAAGGTGCAGAAGGTGATTAACTATTGTGAGAGGCACGTGTCGAAGATAGTGATGCGGGCCAACAAATCCATGGCTAAGGTGTGGGGGCAGCTAGGTATTACAGGTCCTTTTCATCCTACTCCTGTCGGGTGACCACTTTGATACAGATCAATACAAGGACCTGGATGGTAGATCTGTTGTGGTCTCAAGGATGTTAGCTTAAAGACTAGTAACGTTTGTGAATTTTTACAGACCTAATATGGATGATCCCGACTTCTTTGAGGCTTTTTTACTCAGCTGTGGTCCATATGTACACAAGGATCTCATCTTAACTGGGGATATGAATGTTGCACTGGATGCCCTCAGGGATCAATCGGGTGAGGCCGCTAAATGGCCATGCATTCTGCTCTTATGGTCTTACACTGTAGGAATGGATTGGGACTGGTGGCTGTATGGCATACATTGAACCCTGAAGGTAGGGAATATTGTTTCTATTCGTCCGTTCATGACATGCAATCTAGGATTGACTACGTCTTGGCTGGAGCGGCATGGCTGTGAATTACTAGATTGTAGAATTCACCCCGAACGCTCTTGGACCACTCTCCCATTTCCATGGTGGCGGTGCGCCCATTCTGGCAATTTAAATCCCTAGCGCTGAAGGACATAGTGTCCTGTGCGGAAGTATGTGATATTGTGTCAGTGTTTTTAAGCACAACGTAGACTCCGTATTCAGTGTGGCAGTGGTTTGGGAGGCTTTTAAAGTGTGTCTCAGGGTGCGCTGAATGGGCTTGGAATGGGGCGTGATTAAAAGTATCCTACAACAATTGCTAGACTTAGAGGTCAAGCTAAAAACATTGAGGCTCGTCTCGGAACAGGCAGCAGTACTCACTGCTCTTAAGTCCACGTTGGATGAGTTCCGGGCTGCGGTTGACAGGGATGCTACCTATATGGTGCGCCCACTTTAGCCCCGGAAATACAGGGAGGAGGGCAGACCGGGATACCACTTGGCGGCTAGGTTTAAGTGGGAGGGGGGGCTCTTCTGATATAGCATCTATAAGAACTGTTACTGGTTAGACTGTGACCCCATTCAAATCCAGGAGGCCTTTAGAGATTACTATGCAAGGTTATATACAGTGCAGAATGTGTTTCTGCAGATGTGCTGTCTGTGTATCTAGAGGGCTCTTCGATGCTCACGTTAGATTGCGATACCCGTGACTTGTTGGCAGCTCCGTTCTCTGTCGATGAAATATTGGTAGCCATTAAAAAGCTTCCTACTTCTAACGCGCTGGGCTCAGATAGTATTACTGACTAATTCTACAAGGAATTTGGGCCGGAGGTATCCACTTATTTGCTTCAGGTTTTGCAGGAATCTTTGCAATCCGGGATGTTGCCCCGCTCATGCAGAACGAGGCGATAGTGTCACTTATACTGAAAGCAAATAAGGACCCTGTTGACTGCTCGTCGTAACGGGAACATTCTTTGTTGAATCGCGATACGAGGATATATGCGAAAGTATTGGCGGACCATCTATTGCCCCATGTTTCCAAGATTATTCACCCGGATCAGTCGGGATTTATGCCTGAGAGGTCCACCTCCTTGAATTTAAGACACTTATTTGCTATCATGGTGCAAATAGATCCAAATGTGAAAGCGTTATTCATTTCAGTGGCACGGAATTATCTGTTTGCCATGCTGGATTGGGTAGGGTTGCCTCCCTACTTTGTACAATCGATCCGGCTTACTTTATGCTGGGGATAGTGCATGAATAGGTCTGTTTGGCGGTAGGTCAGAGTCTTTTCCCCAGGGTCGGAGAACGCAGTAGGGATGTCCCGTCGCCATTTCTGTTTGCGATTGCGATAGAGCCTTTGGCCAGATATCTCTGCAGGTATCATCTTGAATGCGGGTTCATGATGGGGGCGAGGGGTGAGAGATTTGGTGTCCTTCTATGCAGATGATGTCGTTTTATATTTTAAGGATCCCAAGATCAACCTAGCCCCGCTGTCAATGGAGGTGGAAACATTTCGTGATTTTTCGGGGCTACATGTAAACTGGTCTAAATGGATCATATTGCCACTTAATAACAAGACAACACCACCTACAGACATGGGTTTGTACAGATGGAAGCAGATTTCGTTATTGTGTTTAGGACTAAGAATCAGCAGGGATCATGGGTCCCTTTTGCATGATAATCATCTTATGTATCTTCAAGCCTTACGTGGTAAGATTGCCCGCTGGTGTATGCTCCCTTTGTCAGTGTTGGGTCGTGAAGCCATTTCTAAAATGGTGATTGCTCTATTATTTTCAGAATGTGCCAGTGCTGCCTGGGGTCGGATTCTTAGCAGAGGTTCAATGCTGTTAGTTAAGATGACTTGGTCTTCTAAGAACCCTAGGGTGAGATGGGACATGATGACGCAGCCTTATGACAGGGGGGGGGTCTTGGAGCTCCGGATATGGAGCTATATTAGCTGGCCTCACCAGTGCAATTTACCACATTTTGGTTGGATGCTGTGCTCCATGTACTCCCCACATGTGAGGATTGACCAATCTTCAATCCACCCCCTCTTCTTGCAGGGAAGTTTGGTATCATTGCAAGTGTCGGAAAAGTGCTTCTTTGATCCTTTGGCTTGCACTTTCCATGCGTGGAGATGACTACTGTGTTGCATGCAAACAGACTTTCCATATACGCTGCAGCTTTTGGCCTGGAGGATCGCGATCTTGCAACCTTCCTGTGATGAGAGCATTGCGCTGCAGTGAGAGGGACTGGGAATTCGCTGTATGTATGACCTTTATCCGGAGGTGGGGGGCATGGCCTGGAGCTCACGGTGGAAGGAGGCTAAGGCGCCGAGCTCTGGCCAAGACGCCGCATTACGATCCTTTTTCGACCGCATGCAGAAGACCTTCATGCGACAAAATTTAATCAGAAGGTGGCGGAACCCACTGCCGACTAGTGGCGGCAGTCCCAAAGAAAATCGGTGCTGGGAACATGCAAATATAGCCCACCACGGACCCTTCCCCCCCTCCGCCCTCGCTGGTGTCCAAGATGGTGGCCTCCACGCTGCACTGACGCTGCCTGGGACTCTGCGGCGGACCGTCGTTGCTGCGGTCAACACACGGGGGAGAAGGAAAGAAGCGGACGTGAATCCGTGGGCACATAAACCCCTGTGACTGCGAGGCCGAGCGCCCGTAGCCCCAACATCACGCGAGGCATTGCGGGCCGCCGGGGAGCACCGATAAGAGGGGGTGGAACCAGACTCCGAACTGCTCCTACGGAGTCGCGGCCTGATATGGTGGAGTGCGGCCTCCCATATACCCGCTCCACCCCGCCAGAGAAATTCAGATCACCGCTGGGGAGAGCCATCGGGGGGAGAAGAACCGGACCCCAGACTGCTCCGGAGGCACTGAGACCCCGGAAGGCTGAGCGCGGCCCCCCCACACAGTCGCCTGGCCCCACCGGAGGTGCACGGCACGAATAACACGGAAGAGGGCATACACCAGCGACCTCTGAGGAGGGAATCGACGGACGCCGCCGGCTCGGGGTGAGAAGACACCCGATCCCCCACCTGCAGACAGCACCGGCACGCCCGCGGTGAGGAACAGGCGCTCACAAGGTGAGGAGACCGGGGGGGCCCGCAAAACAACACAGAGGCATCAGCAGCCACCTCCCCGGCTCCGTGCCTAATACTACTTAACCACCAATCCAACGTATCCTCCCCAGATCCTGTTACAGGAAGAAGACCCAGACCCTAAGGGGAGATAAAATTTCCAGCCCCCCCACCGAAGCGGTGCCTGGGGTGCATCTAGAATGAACTAAACACTCCTGCAAAACCTGCAGGCCACTGACATCTGATGCACTACCCCTTCATAAAGCAAAACCCCGCAACACTCTGGCAGGGCACCATCACCCGGTGCCCACCTGATCTAGCCAACGCAGGGAGCAACATTAATACCCGCCCAGGCAGGCTCGGCATCACATATCCACGAACTGGCCATGTCCTCCAGAAGCAAGCCAAAACCCGCTACAATGGACAACTATGTCTCTACTAAACCTAAAAACACGGCTGACCTGCACTCCTCCGCCCCTGTACCCACTCAACCAAGAAATGCGGACCCCCCCCCCCCCCGAGAGCCAGACCCAAGTGTTGGAAGCCATTGCGTCTCTGCGCACATTTATAGATTCCAAGATAGACTAATTCAGGTCGGATATTCAACTTGTGCGACAGGATGCCAAGAATTTAACAGACAGGGTCGCCACCTCTGAAGCAACCATAAAAGAAACAACTGAAAACACAGTTGAACTGAAAGCCAAGGTAGTGGATCTTGAAAGGAAGGTGGCTATCCTCGAGGAGAGGGCCGAGGAGGCTGACGGGCGCGCTAGAAGGGGCAACATCAGGATACTGGGAATTCCGGACGGTGACGAAGGCCCAAACCTACATAGATAGAGTCCCTGTTGCAACAGGAAATAGGCACCGGAAAGCTCACGCAAGGCTTCACAGTCGAAAGGGCACATATGTCCCTCCAAAAGAAACCTCCTCCAGGTTCGCACCCTCCCCCAATAATCGCAAAAATACTTAATTTCCAGGACAGGGAAGTCATCCTGAGGCACTCCAGGGAAGGAGGCCCAATAGAACGTGGCAATTCAATGATATCCATTTACCCGGATTACACCCCAAAAGTACAAAGGGAGAGGAACTCATTTGTTCCAATTAAGGGCAGGTTGCGGCAACTAAATTTGAAGTACATGCTGCTTTACCCGTCCAGATTAAAGGTCATCTTCAAGGGCAGCTCAATCTTCCTAGAGTCTCCAGCGGCCGCCAACATGTGGATGGAGGACAATAACCTAGCTCAAGGCGAGGACACCCATCCCAGAGACAAATGAGAGAAGCTAAAGATCGGGACACATGAATCGTGCATGCTCGCCGAAACAAGAACTTACTACAAACACATGCACCCTGCATCGCGGAAGTACAGTTAGCCAGCTAAATGCGGCACTCGCTTGGCCCCACACCGGACACATGACTTTGCCCCCGCGAACAGACCAGGACAGGCCCACTCGAGCCCGACGCCCAGATGGGTTCCGACGGCGCGAGAGCGCCTGAGCACAGCAACAAGAATGCAGTCGCTAGGCGCACTTGTTATAGTTATGTTAATCGTTACGTTGGCTGCACAGTCTTCACACTACTACATCCGAAAAGACATCGGACGAGACCGACACAGCACCTGAACACAGGGAGAAATGAGAGACGAACGCCGAACCCAGTTAGCGAGAGGCTGAATCCACTGGGCAGACCTACCACGGAGGGGATTGGAATGAGCACCTATACACCCAAATGGCATCACAACTAAAAATAATAACGTGGAACGTGCATGGGATGAACTCGTACCTGAGAAGAAACCGGATTCAATCCTATCTTCGCAGAAAGAAGATCTCTATTGCAATGCTTCAAGAAACCCACTTGACGGAGGAATCCTCATCCAAGCTAGCAGAATGATGGGGCGGTATTGGAAAGGGAGCACCTTACTCCAAATACGCACGAGGAGTCTTCATGTGGGTGAACCCAAGCGTTCCGTTTCGCCTACAGGGCGTGGAAGCTGACAAGGAAGGCAGGTACCTAATAGTGTGTGGGACCATCGAGCACACCACAATATGCCTGGTCAACTCCTACTTCCCACAACATGGAATACTATCACACATTACAATGTTGTGCTCCAAAATAGCTCATCACAGAGAGGGAACCTTCATTTGGGGTGGTGACTTCAACTACATTAGAAGTGGTGAAATGGACAGGTCTGTGCCCCCCCAACAACCACACAATGCCGCTACCACGGCTCTCAACAACGCCTTGGAACACCTGGACCTAGTAGACATCTGGAGAGCACAACACCCATAAGAAAGAAGCTACTCATAGTACTCAGCCCCGCACAAGATCCAGATGAGGATCGACTACGTGTTTGTAGACAGGGAACAAATTGCATCGGTGGACTCCACCACATACCTGGGCAGATCGATATCTGACCACTCACCGCTAGTCATGCAGTGGAAACTAAAAGGCCCCAGGACCCCCGATACCGACATGGGGATTGCCCCCTGCAGCACTTACTGATCAGGACTTCAGGGAAGATCTCGGTACTAAGCTCGAAGACTACATCGACAACAACAAAGGATCCGTATCGAGCTGGAGTACGCTATGGGAGGCGATGAAAGTCGTAACAAGGGGTGAAGCGATCTCTGCAGCGGGAGGCATTCGGAGACATCTGAAAGAGTCATTAGAAGAATGTGAAACAGAAATAACACATCTCGAAGCCGACTCAGACGCCACATCGAAGACGGAGGAGATCACACGGGAACTCCGAGATCAATGCCGAACAGCGTGGGACAGATTGGCTAAATTTGACTTTGCTGCTAATACCACCAAGGCCCATAAAGAGGCTGATCAGCCAGGCAGACTACTGGCATGGCTGTGCAAACGTGAACATCCAAGACACTTCCCTACAGAGATCAAAGATGCACGTGGAATAGCATATAAGTCACAACTGAACATCAACACCGCATTTGCAGAGTTCTACTCCGAACTCTACTCCCACGATGAACAAGTACCCAGGAAGGAAATTAGAGCCACCCTCGACGAGATCGGGTTCCCAAGACTGACTGAAGAACAGAGAGAAGCACTAGACACTGAGATCACCACAGAAGATATCACGGACGCAATCAGATCCCTAGCCACTAGCAAGACCCCAGGGAGCGATGGTCTCCCACATGAATTTTACAAAGCCTATGAAGCAACCATTACCCCGATACTATACGGGGTCTACACGGAAGCATACGAGAAAGGAATTCTCCCCTGCACCATGAAGGAAACCATCATAATCCCCATGCTCAAACCAAACAAGCCACCCGAATGCTGTGATTCCTATCGCCCGTTAGCGATGCTGAACTATGACAGGAAGATTTTGACCACCATTCTGGCTAAGAGACTTGCGAGGGTGGTGGGGTCTATAATACATGAAGACCAAAATGGATTTGTCCCGGGACGCAACACCAGGGCCAACCTCCGGAGACTACAACACGTCATAGCGGAAACTTATGAAAGAGATGAGGACCTGGCGGTGCTGTCACTAGATGCCATCAAGGCCTTCGATTCCATATTCTGGGAATGGTTGATCGAGGTGCTGAGGGAGTTTGGATTTGGAGAGGGCTTCGTGAGATTGGTCAAGGTCCTGTATAACTCACCCATGGCCAGAGTGAAAACCGTCGGAATAATATCTGAAGCCTGGGCGATACCGCGAGGCACCAGGCAAAGATGCCCGCTGTCACCCATGTTGTACATCTTGGGACTGGAACCGATTGCCATCTACTGCAGGAAGCAGTTCTTTGATGCGGGCATAAAACTAGGCAATCGACACTTCATAATCTCCTTGTACGCCAACGACGTACTCTTATACCTAAAGGACCCACATGTAAACGTGCAGGTCTTGCTCAATGTCCTTGACAACTATGCTCGCTATTCCGGGATCAAATTCAGCAGATCAAAATCTTGTGCCTTCCCACTGGCCAGACTTAACGAGGTGGGAGAAGCCAATTTGCCAGAGGTGGGAATAAAATGGCGACCAGGTATGTTCCGATATCTGGGAATTAATATAAAACATACCCCAGAGCTTACACATGACCATAACACCGAAATAGCAACAAAAGCACTCTGCAACTCCATGAAGTTCTGGTCAAAACTACCACTCGCCATGATGGGCAGAGCAGCAATCGTGAAAATGATTATCCTTCCGAGACTCCTGTATTACTTCACGAACGTGTGCTACAACATCCCCCTGCCCTTCTTCAGAAAACTGGAATCACTAATCAGGGACTTTCTATGGGGCCCATCCAGACACAAGCTACCCCTAGCGATCCTCACTTTGCGACACAAAGAAGGCGGGGTGCAACTCCCAGATTTACACATGTACTATCTAGCTGCACAACTTAGCCATGTGACAAAATGGTTCCAAGAAGACCCGAACGCAGAGTCAGAATTACTAAGGCTAACACCCTCCAACCTGTTCCACTTTGGAACCCGCTGAAACAAACACGAGACGTCCCCATGATCGTACAATTGGGCAGACAGATCTGGACCAGAACCTGCTCCACCCTCCAATTGAGTCACCCTTACTCTCCCAACACTCCCATCCTTGTAGATGCATGCAAACCCATAACAGACCTCAGGGTGGCGAGAAGCTGGGAGCGCGCTGGGATCTGTTTTTTTTATTTGGCTAATCAGAACCATTATTAAATCTAACCTGCAATGTATACTTAACCAAATGCCAATAAAATGCGTTTAAAAAAAAAAAAATGACCTTTATCCGGAAGGGTCCTTTTTTACTAGGAATCAATCTGTTGAGAGGTTGGGAGCAAGCTTTTTACGTTTTTTTTCCAATATGCTCGTGTTCAGGCAGCATTTAGCACATGGTCTCCTGTCTTCCTGGTGGAGCCAGACACTACCCCTCTCCTGCAATTTCTTATGAATGCGAGTGATAGTCACAGTGTTGTTTCCTCGATATATCGCATGGCTCATCAGCAGATACAGAGTACACCGCTGACTTGTAGAGAAAAATGGGAGGTGGACGTGGGTGGTAGGTTTAGTGATAAACAATGAGAACAGCTCTGCCAGACCACTCACAAATGTGCTGTAAGCTCGAGATTTAAAATGATCCAATTTAGAACTTAACTTCAGGCATATTTTACGCCTTCTAGACATAAATTTGTTGATCCTACTAGAGATGGGTGCTGCCTACTGTGTCAGGCTGATGCTGTAAACATTTTGCCTATGATCTGGTCCGTTGCCGAGCTTGATTTGTTTTGGGATGATGTGGCGGCAAAATGTTCATGTATGTTGGGCTGTGAGGTGCTTCGTGAGCTCTTGTGTTGTATGTTTGGGTGGTTGCCCGGTGTACCCAAGGGATGTAGGAGATTGCTCTCCATTGGCACGATTCTGGCATGGAGATGCATTCTAATGAAGTGGACTAGTCCTCAGGCGCCCACTTGCGCAGCATGGATGGTGGTGATGACCTGGTGTTGCAATATGGAATGAAACTACTGTGCTATGATCACTTTGGCTGCTAGACCCCGGGACATCTGAGCCCCTTTCCGCTGATCTCTCCTTGCTCACGCTGGGGATACGCTGCCGGTGGTCAGTAAACCTCCTGTGAGGAGGATTGTGTAGCATTGGAATGTCCTGCTTCGCTATTACCAACCTGATTTTGTCTAGCTTCGTGCTCTGGGCTATAATTTATGATTTGATGAGGTGGAAACAATACGTATTGTATGACATGTTTGTAATGTTGACCTTGATGTGTACCTAATAAATAAAAAATGTATTTTAAAGAAGGCTGTACCCGGAAACACATGTTGGAGCTTCCATTGGCTTTTACTCATGCCTCAGATTAAGCACGATTTATGCCTGATCTTGCTTCATATTGTTGCTTTAATTAGAAAGATTTCGCTATATTTGAAAATCAAGGGGGTGGGAGGAAAATACAGTTTTGCAGATTCTTAGGGTGAGCCTCAGTCTAGAGAACAATGACCCATTAAAAGCATTTGCTTTGACCGGCAAAGAGTTTATGACTCACAAGGATTATGAAATAGCCACTAAAATCAGCCCCACTTTACTGATGAAGTGCATTGCATAAAGTAACAAACATGGAAATGGGATTCGCACCCGGGGAAGACAGACTTGCTAATCACAATCTGCCTTTCCCGGGCACGATTGTGCGGTCACCGCCCCGCGCCATGAAATAGAAACGGACTAGGTCAATTTTTGTGGCGGTGGCCATTTTGGAATGTTTTGTATGGCCGCTGTCATCCGAAAACAGAGCCAGTCCTTTTTCCATTTTAATGGCAGAGGCCATTTTCTTTCTCAGAAGGGAAATGGGCTCACACTAAGATGATCTCCCATTGGACACAAAAAAAAATATCTATCTTCACTGCAGTACATCTTGGGGTTGAATAGCTTTCACCACCTTGGCGGGGGGCTCACATGGTCGGTAACAGCCCACAGCCCTTGCTGAGGCCCTCGCTTCACTCGGGCCTACCTTGGCGAAGGCTGGCAGGCCGTTACCAGCCACGTCAGCCCTCCCCAACCCCCAACTGCGAGGGTGAAACCTATAGTATGCAGTAAATGATGACAATCTAGCCATGAAGAAACTCTTGGTCGAGTATCTTAATCTTGGTCCTTTGTACAAAGAAACGCAGTCCTAAATTTTCACATTCCCGAAGCGCTCATTGAGCATAATATTTACGCTTAATAGGCTAAAACTTTGAGTAAAAGGGACGAGATATAAAATGAGACAGGAAAAACCTGCAGACTTTGTAAGATTGCACATAGGATAGAAACATTAAGACATCTTTCTACGGTGTGTGAAGACTTAAATGTTTCGTAAATGCTTTACTCATATTATTTTTGGGTTCATTGGATGAATGTGCAACTAGCGTCTTTGATTAATGCATTGGTAACTGTATGGCCAAATATTTTAGGGCTTTTGGGGAGCACATAGAACACTATGAAGGAGGAATGCGTTATTTTAAAAGTTTTAACATTGGCTTTGTTTTGCTTTGTATATGTTTGGGAAATGGTATTTGATGAATTATGAATCAGTTGTGTGTGCATCTTGTTCTTTGTGTGCCCTGAAGCCTATGGGCGTGTGGTGCGTTACAAGAATTAAATAATACTAATAAAAATAATTAATAATAATGAAAATAAGTGTTGTGTAGGGTTTGCTTTCTAAACCAAAATGCAATAAATGATCAAATAAATTGGGAAGTTTCCTGGGTGATTGCCTTTCAACTGAGACCCTCTTTTCCTATCTCACAAAATACTGCCCCAAAGAAGGCATGCAATAGGCTGGCACTAAACACCCTCCTATAATAGATAGATTTTCTGAAAAACTTTTAAATGCTGGCTCTGCATAGGTCACTAGAAATTCCATGTCGGTCAGGAGCTGTTTCCTTTTTGTGAGGAAAGCCCCAATTCCAGTAGAAGATGCGTCACACTCGCCAGACATCAACCTCAGGCGATAGAAGCAATGTGTGGGTTGTGTGCCATCCCCCCTACGTGAAAATCGATTCACCTACAGCTCACCTCGGGCCTCCTTTGTGGTTTAGTGTCCTGTTATTCTGGATAAGCAAGTGTACGTCTACGTGTGCAATGGTTTCGGCACAACATTTACCCATACTACCACCAGCTCAGTAACATCGGATTCACATGTTTAGATGAATACATCAAAGTGTGCAATTATGAGAAGATTTACAGATGGTTATGTAAATATAGTGTCCGAAATCCATTTAGTCCATTTTGTATGGCAAATCTAGTCAAAAATAAAGGGCTTTCTTAAGCAATGGCTAAACAAGCAAAATATTTACAAAAAACATATGTTAAGCCTTTAGTAAGCCCTTATCAGACATGTATGGAGCACGAAAAATGTAAATTAGATAATGCGTGTATGCTGATTTGAAAATGCCACCCAATGCTTAACATCTGCTTTTTTAGCAAGTGCTACATAAATAATCATGTATTTAGACACCCGACTCATTACAATGACGGCGGTAAACCGCTGGTACTACCGTGTTGCCGCCGTACTCCTAACATTGAATCTGCCACCTGACTTCCCAGTGCGCGGAGCGGGAAGTCCGGCGGCGGATTTGGTAAATCCCCATTCCCGTGTAGTCCCACAGCAATGGGGACTTCGGAAGCACCAGCACCGTTGCGAACTGTGCCGGTGCTTAAGTGACAACTTTTTCCGGGGCCGTTGCGCCTAGCAGGTCAGACCTGCCAGACGCACAGGCCCTGGAAAGCAGAGTTCTAGTCTGCCGGTCTGGAAAGGGTGACAGTACGCTGCTACGGGCCCCCTTACTTCAGGACCGTCAGACTCTTAAGGAGGCCCTATATCATTCTAGATTCTAACAAACATTTTGGTAACTGTTTAATTCATGTTAATGAATGAACAGTGCATGAACGTTTTATAAGCAGCTTACACAATTCTTAAAAAATATATGAACTGCTTGTACGAGAGAAATGCTCATCTGTCCTCGGGAAATGTAATTTAAACATTTCACCTGCTTGACAAGGTCTTGAAAAATGTTAAGCACATATTTCTCACTGTCTATAGAAGGCAAACTATTTCACGCTCCATGTAAAAATAGAGGGGTGAGGCGCGTACTCCAATTCCTGGCCAATATACTACCTGAAAAAGGAAAAAGAATAAATGGGTTAAATCCCAAAGTGTCCAATTCACTGGGTTAGATCCCAATTGTTGCAAAAATATTCACAGGGTTGGATCCCAAATGTTGCAAAAATATTCACAGATCCCTTATGCTGCATTGATAATGCTGTACCCCTCCTCCAAATATTCACAGGGTTGGATCCCTTATGCTGCATTTGTACTGCTGTTTTCCTCCTCCTAGCGCTTTCGTGTCTCCCAACACACTTCGGGGAGGCTGTGTTGCCTTTCACTTCAGGTGAGTCCAATTAAATTGCTAATGCAGTCTCTAAGAATTATGGGAGCTGTAGTGAAATAATTTGTTCAATTCAGGTGACCAAAGAAAGAGCACATATCTTACCCTTAGCAGGGGGAGGAGGGAAACCATAACTATGATTCTCCACTGTAGGGAAAAATGTCCCCGGTGCTGCAGCCTCTGGAGTCCGGATCTCCACAAATGACATGTAAATTGTGGATATGAATTGGGTATCTCTATGTTGGATGAAATTGTCTGTACGAAATTAGGACATATAATATGTTGCGAAAATTGTGTGATAGTGGGTAATAATAAAACCACGAAAAAATAAGTCCCTTTGCTTATATGGGAAATAGAGATGAAGTTGTAATAGATGGTATGTATGACTTGTTATGCTTGAAGTCAAAAAAACATGTTTTTAAAACCAAATGTTTGTTTGTTTTGTAGAATATTGAATCTTTGGCAACTAACAAGTGATGACATACGTGAACACCTGAATATATAACAAAGATTAAGTGCCCTGAAGACAGCACCAACAGGATATACAATGGGGAATCAATCGCTGTGTTTATTCTTGAGATTAAGTTTCATGTTGGTTCTTGAAACACAGCCTTTTTTGCCTTTATGAATTAAGCAGGTCAATAACAACAGTGGCGTCTACAATAGAGACATACCCTACAGTAAGGCATAGAAAGGGGTCAAAGTGTTAGCTTCTCTGCCATTTGTAGTATATGTATACACATAGATATGTGTTTCAGAATGTGTTCTGACCATACTGTTGTGTGTTTTTTTTTAGAGAAATATATTGTGATGTGTAATGTGTTTTGATAAATATTAAAATATGTATTTTTTTGATAACTACATGGTTATTCACCCTTTTTTGGTCAAGGGGCGAACATGACGAAGTTTACATACATCTAGGATTACTCACTCTTAGCAGAAAGGGAAGGAAGCTGGTTTGTGGGATTTTTTTGATTTTGTGTCTCATTTTCCTCACCCACTCAGCCCCTAAAAAGAGGAATACTATAGCTCCTGGTAGCTGATGAGAGAGGAGCACAGCCATACCATCTACACGCAGCAGACAGATAAGCTATGCACTCCAGCTGAGTGATGGCGTCAAGTATGCATGGTAGCCACAAGGTGCCCTAGACCAACAGGCACTTACTTGCGGGCCCCAAACATTTGCAACCCTAACTTACCGTGGGTTGCCTGGAAGGGGCCTCCTAACATGAACAAGGACATTCAACTTCCCTAGCCACCATAGCTGTTTCATGGCGGGCCCGCATGGAGGAATTGTGCCAGGATTAGCCTGCTACTTGTAACTTTGTCTGTCCTCACAACATCCCGGGTGGGGAAGGTAGGGTCAGATTGGCCAGGGATAGAGATCCAATCTGAGTGGGAGGGGGATAAAATGAGACCACAGGAAGAGGGAATTGTGGGTTCTTTGGGTGAGGGAGAGAGGTGGTGGAGGTGGGGAACCAAGTGACCAGTAGGAAGTGTGGAGGGAATTTCTGGAGAAGGGGAGGTATTGGCGAGTGATTGAAAGTGGTAGTGCAACAAAGTATGGCAAGAGTGGCTAGGAGAAGGAGAGTAGGAGATGAGGTGAATGTGAAGTGAGTGTGTGAAAGAAAGAGGGGTGTCTGACTTAGAGGCGAGTGGAGTGGTAGTCGGACTGTGGAAGTGTGGAGTGAGTAATAGTGGTTTGGCAGGAGGAGGGATAATGTGGAGGAGGGAGTACTAGTATGAATGGAGGAATAGTAGTGTGGAGGGTGGAGTAGTAGGGAAGAGAGTAGAGTAGTAGCGCAGAGGGCTGACTAGTAGTGTAGAGGGAAGTGAGGAGAGAGGAGTAGTAGTGTGAAAGGAGGAGCAGTAGTTGGAGGCTGGAGCAGTGATGTGGAGGCGATTGTAGCAGTGAGAAGGATGGAGTAACAACAAACAGTTGAGGCGAGGCCTAGAACGATGACAGAAATCAGAGGGACAGAGGAAGTATGGAAAGAGGCAGGTGGACTGGGAAAAGGAGTGTAGTCGAAAGGTGGAGAGAGGAAAAGAAGAAAATGAGCAGGAGGGGAAAAGACTGACTAAAGCTGGGGGTGTCTGCAAGGCACAAATGTCACGTTCCTTTTGATTACTAACAACTAGCTAGAGTTGGGAAAATTAGGAAGTCCTTGAGGGGGCTTAGTGATATAAGGCAAACGGCCCTTAGGTCAACATCTTAATTAATCTAGAGATTAACATAGTGAGGGTGAAACAATTGGTATATACTAACATGGAGCTAAGCATGTCTGAGCTACAGAGGATATGCATTGAGGCGAGAGCGAGAAAAAGGGGCGGCCATAGGGCCCATTGATATTTCAATGAAAGCGCTTGGACCGCCTGCCTATGAGCTGTGGAGTGATTCTTGTGCCATCTATGACATGTCATCATGGGATCCTCTAGATCCAGATACAGAGGTTAAACATTCCCATCCAAGATGCTAGGAATCATGAGATATATACGGTCCGGCTTCCTAACACAGTCAGACTGGGAGCAGCAGGGTGCAACCTATATAGGGATGAAGAAGTAGCCATTGCCCCCGATATCCTCCCCTTCTCCCTGACCACTCGCCGAAGTATTCCCATAGGACAGATTTCTCAATTTTTTTACCTCTCGGAGACATAGGTCAAACGGCCGAAAATCAGAACCCACCAGAACCTCCTCTAGGAGTCCTGTCATGACAATCATAGACATAGTGACTTCCTGGTTTAGTAATTGAAATTTGACTCCCGCCTGGGAATATAGAGCCACATTTCTACTGATATGGAGCATTTCGGTGAGATTCCCCTGGTGTAGCTCTTCCATAGCAATCATGTCACTCTGGATAATGGTCTTTTTCTTCCTGCATCCAGAAGAGCATTTGCCGGAGGACCTTAGATTGTGACGGAAAGATGGAATTTATTATCAGTTTCCCCCGTAGTGCACACTTCCCAGGCTCTTGGCTCTGGTTCTTCTACTTACTCAGGAAACAGGTCCGCAAGGTATTTTGGGCTGTGCAGATTCTACTGCCCAGTCTGGGCAGTCCTCTTCCTCAAGGATGGTTCCTGCCACTGTGGAGTAGCCCAATTCCCTTTGCTTGTTCCTTGCTCTTCTCAGGGCATTGCCTGGAGAAATGTCCAGGCTTCCCACGGGCATAGCATTTTATTACTTAGGGACGGGGTGGAGGTCTGGGTTTCCGCCACGCTGTTGGTGTTGAGGC
This sequence comes from Ambystoma mexicanum, assembly GCF_040938575.1. Classification (NCBI taxonomy): domain Eukaryota; kingdom Metazoa; phylum Chordata; class Amphibia; order Caudata; family Ambystomatidae; genus Ambystoma; species Ambystoma mexicanum. Next base: position 109,036,831 of record NC_090933.1, read on the forward strand.
CCTGGTCCTAGTCTCAGGAGTTAGTATCTGGTTTCCTTACCTCCCTTGTACCAGCGGTCGTAGGTCACTTTGCTTCTTATGCCCTCAACTTGCTTCTCCAGGAAATACAGGTCTTTGATGGGCGCTGGTGGTTTGGCTCACCTGCCAGAGTGTCGTCTTATGTAACTGCCATAATACCTTTCCTAAGGTGTCCTCCCATCAAGATTAACGGCCTGAAAGGCCTGTTGTGCTTCCCCTTTTAACAGCAGTGCGATGTTTTGCATCCAGTAGTCTTGCTGTCATCCGGCAATTTCGGCAACCCTTTTGAAGTTTTAGAAATAAATGCTGCTGGATCCTCGCCAGAGCCCAGTTTTAGGAGGATAGCTAGAAGCATGGCTGGTTGCTCTCTCCTCTCTGCAATCGACCTCTGTTTACTGCTGTCAGGGCTTCTTGGTATTGATGGTTGATGGCCAATTGGCCGTCCAGTAACACCCATAGAAAATCCTTCATTGATGTTGGGGAAGAGCTGGCATCCCATGGAACAGGACTCTTTTTGGACAGTGGGGATTTAGCTGCCTTTTCGGCCTAGTCAAAGCTTGTGGGACTCTTCCACTGTTGGAAAGCAGCACTGGGTAGAAGGCCTTGTAGTCCACTCCCCCTAGCTTGTGCGCGTTTCCACGGGCTTGTGCCTCCCGTATTTGCTCTATCAGGCTCTTTTTGGTTTCATCGGCCAGCGTGCTGGATCCTTCCCGAGGACCTGTCCCAACTGGAGTATAATCTGACCCTGCCAACTCCCAGGATTCCATTGGAAAAAAAAACTATCTAATTCCACTCCCATTTTCTAAATGTCACGACCCAAGAGCTCAGCACTCAACCAGGAGTCTCCTGCCTGAGACTTCCCTTCCATGTTTGCGTGGCGGTGGGTGACCTCTGAATCAGGGTCTGATGAATCCTACAACTGGTGAACACAAAGGAATCCAAATCTTGGAAAACTGCGTCCCCTGCACACTGTCAATGAGGAAATAAGCCTAAAGAGATGTAATAACAGGTCTGGATAATTTAGAAAAGGCTTTTTTTTATATATTTATCCACATATACCGTGTAAACAAATGTAGAGTGACAGTGTTAATAAATTCAATATTTTCAAAAAATGACATTCAACAATTCTGTTGGTTTAGGTTAAGAGAAATTTTCTCCTTTTTTATTATTTTCAGGTTGGCCCAACGCGTTTCGAGATTCATTTTCTCTTCATCAGGGGCATAAGTATTTCAACAATTTTTTCACTTCAATCTACAAAAAATTAGTCCAACATTTAGTAATGTTATTTTAAAGAAAGTAAAGAGAAATCAATAGCAAACCAAATTACATCACTTTGTTTAGCAAGCAGTCAGAAAAATAATTTCTAAAGAGGCGCATCCCTTTGCAAGTAACTCAATGGACCTATCTTGACTGCGGTGTAATTTTTTCACAAAGCAATAGTTTGATTCATCATGTGCATTTTTGTGCATAGGTATTGTGTCATATGTGACAATAATGCGGATTAATCGAGATTTTAAACCCATCATGAACCTTTAATTTACATAGGTAAACTGTGTTTGAGAGTAAAAAATGCCTACGAATAGTCAAGTGTAAAATAAAAATAAAACCTTAATATAAGGTAGGGGGGAGAGAGAGAGGAAGAGCTCACCCTTCTTCTAGTAGAAAAATGGATTCAAGTGCAGGGAGAGAGCAGCTGGTTGCTGTAGATAGTCTGGTAAAGAAGCTCCGTTCTCCTATGGGAGAATAAGAGCATAAGTGCTTAGAATTTGTCTAGGCTAAAGAGATAGCCTAAAAGTGTAAGGAAGAAAAGACTTACAATTAGATACAGGAAGCAGGAACGGTCCACGGCGGGTACGCGGTCAGGAAGTAATGCTCACCTACCGCATCCGCCGTTGACCGCTTATTTATACTGAGTGTAAAAGCTGTGACGTCACTCGCGCATGCGCGAGCGGCGCCACAACAATTATGATGTCACTCACGCACGCGCGAGCGGTGAAATGTCAGAAATTACATTACTTCCTGACCGCGTACCCGCCGTGGACCGTTCCTGCTTCCTGTATCTAATTGTAAGTCTTTTCTTCCTTACACTTTTAGGCTATCTCTTTAGCCTACACAAATTCTAAGCACTTATGCTCTTATTCTCCCATAGGAGAACAGAGCTTCTTTACCAGACTATCTACAGCAACCAGCTGCTCTCTCCTTGCACTTGAATCCATTTTTCTACTAGAAGGGTGAGCTCTTCCTCTCTCTCTCCCCCCTACCTTATATTAAGGTTTTATTTTTATTTTACACTTGACTATTCGTAGGCATTTTTTACTCTCAAACACAGTTTACCTATGTAAATTAAAGGTTCATGATGGGTTTAAAATCTCGATTAATCCGCATTATTGTCACATATGACACAATACCTATGCACAAAAATGCACATGATGAATCAAACTATTGCTTTGTGAAAAAATTACACCGCAGTCAAGATAGGTCCATTGAGTTACTTGCAAAGGGATGCGCCTCTTTAGAAATTATTTTTCTGACTGCTTGCTAAACAAAGTGATGTAATTTGGTTTGCTATTGATTTCTCTTTACTTTCTTTAAAATAACATTACTAAATGTTGGACTAATTTTTTGTAGATTGAAGTGAAAGAATTGTTGAAATACTTATGCCCCTGATGAAGAGAAAATGAATCTCGAAACGCGTTGGGCCAACCTGAAAATAATAAAAAAGGAGAAGATTTCTCTTAACCTAAACCAACAGAATTGTTGAATGTCATTTTTTGAAAATATTGAATTTATTAACACTGTCACTCTACATTTGTTTACACGGTATATGTGGATAAATATATAAAAAAAAGCCTTTTCTAAATTATCCAGACCTGTTATTACATCTCTTTAGGCTTATTGCCTCATTGACAGTGTGCAGGGGACGCAGTTTTCCAAGATTTGGATTCCTTTGTGTTCGCTACTATACTCCAGCTTAGATACCAAGGCTGAGTCTTTCTCCCCTGCACCTCAAAATTTTGACTAAATTATCTTTTTGAACATTATAACGTATTTCTCTTTGAATGTCATTAATAACTAGGTGTGCAAGTGCATCTCAGCATTTTGGTTAGAATCCTACAACTGGTACCAGGTTTCACAGATGGCTCAGGGAATACTCTGAGTCTCGAGGCAGTTTAGGGGTTTTTATCGAATGGTTTCTCAGGGATCTAGGGCCGTCCCTCTAACTCTTGTCTAGGAAGCACCAATCCTCCCTAGCTGTAACGCTTACCTTAGACTCTGCGGGGACACCACTCCCAATGACTATGACCACTCTTCTCAGGGTGCGTTGCTCTCCCTTTTTCCCTCGACTAACCTACCTCCTATCCCACAGGAATCTTGGATAAAAAACACAGGGAGATAATCTAAATGAATGCTCTGTGGTTAACCTGAGAATAAACTTGTAATTTCCTCTTAAACCTCTTCCTATATCAATGTCACTCACTTTACCTTAAGTTATGATATGATGGGCTCTCCATCCTGCTTCTTAGCAGGGGCGCTTGTCCTGAAGAGTTGCAAAGCTGGATGCAAAGGCTACTTAATCGAGTGGAATGGAAGAACCCCCCATGCAGGTGTGACAATGAGAGATTGGGAAGTGTGTCTTGATCAAGGATTAAATTATGGACTTGGAGGTAAATTGCTGGTGTTGCAAAATGGAAACGTTCCCTAGTGTGTTTAAAGATCTAATTAGCACTTCAAGAGGCACTTGCCTTAAAACATGAAAAGGCCACAGAAACTTCCGTAATGGAAAACACTCATCTAACAATGTTATGTAATTCCGTGAATTATTTCTAATTGCAGAATTAGAATGTACCTATGCTATGACAACAGATCCTAAAAGAACTTAATGTATTCTCACACGGCACACTCTGAAGTGAAATCAACAAATGAAACGTGCGCACCTTGAAAAGGCTCAATGCTCTATACAATCGCGGCACACGTTTCAGTGAAAACAACAAAATGAACGTGCGCGCCTTAAGAGCTCAATGTGCTAAACTAACGCAGCACACCCTGAAGTGAAAACCTAGGGGAAGTACGCACCTAAGAGCTCAATGTGCCAAACTAACGCGGCACCCACTGAAGTGAAACCTAAGTGACAGTGCACGCCTGAGGGAACTCAAGGCTCTATACAAACGCGGCATGCACAGTATTAATATTGAATGGAATCATGTGCGCGTTACACAAATAACTGTGAGAGAAATACTTGCGGTGAGATGGAATGCTGACAGAGGTTGAACGGAACAGGAGATGCTGCCGACAGATGACGAGCGAGCGTATGTTCTGACTGGAAATTTCAAAACAAGAGAATATAGAGCTACAAAACTGACGGAATGTTCATGGTAATATAAAACTATGACTGTGAATTAAACTAAGGAATAATTCCCTCAGCAAACTGACAGAGCTGAAACGTGGTAAGCATACACTGCAACTGCAGAAAGACACGAAGCACGGAACAACAAAGGGGAGGGGCTTAAATACTCAGGGCGTGAATGCAACTAGACTGTACAGCCACATACAAAGAATACAACCAGGCGGCCATGTTGGGAGATGAGGAAGTGTCTGAAGTAGTATAGCCAACCAGGTCCTACCTACCCTGAGACCAGGAATTATATGCAACTAACCAGGAAACCTTGGAAGCTTTTTTAAGGGGAAACCCAATGGTCATGACAGTATTCCTGCCCAAAACCCCTCCTAACCTGGAACTCCCCTTCCTTGGTTTGCACGGGTTATTGCGGTGAAAGGTCTTTAACAACCTAGGGGCATGAAGATTTTCTAGAGGTTCCCATGTTCTGTCCTGAGGACCGTACCCCTTCCAATCCACTAAGTAGAATAGTTTATTGCGCACAATCTTAGAGTCCAGGATGGCCTTGACTTCATACTCAAGCTGATCATTCTCCACTTCCACCGGGGCTGGAGCCTCTTGGATTCGTGTGTTCGGATAAACTGGTTTCAAAAGGGAAACATGAAATACTGAGTGGATTTTTATGGTTCGTGGAAGGGTTAGCTTCATGGCTGCTGGATTGATTATTTTCTCAATGGCAAAAGGCCCCAGGAATCATGGAAGGAATTTTCGGGATCCTTTCAAGGCCAAGTTCCGAGTGGCTAACCACACCAAATCCCCCACCTTATACTCTGGAGCATCACATCTTTTGCTGTCCGCAAATTTCTTCTGGGACTCTTTAGCCAAGGACAATTGTTCTCGTTCTTGAGCTATAGCGGTAGTGATCTTTTCATGCAGAAATTTTACTGCAGGCCTCTACAATGGTTCAGGTGGATCGTAGGCTGATGTACGTGGATGCCGGCCGTGCAAGGCGTAAAAAGGACTTAATCCAATGGGGGTATGCATAGAGTTATTATATGCATATTCAGCAATCCACAAAACATTTAACCAGGTGTTTTCAAGTTGATGTAGCATACATCTGAGGTACTGCTCCAGAGTTTGATTGGTTTGCTCCGTTTGGCCATCAGTCTGGGGATGATGACTAGTGGACAGGCGTACATCTATTTTTGCTAACTCGCAACATTTTCTCCAGAATTTCGAAACAAATTGGCTTCCCCGATCTGAAACTACTATCGTAGGAAAGCCATGCAGCTTCACTATATTTTCCAAAAAGGTCTTTGCCAAGACTGAAGCTGACGGAAATCCTTTCAATGCTATGAAATGCGCCATCTTTGAGAATAAGTCCACCACCACCAAGATGGTATCAAACCCTTCACAATTCGGTAAATCTGTAATGAAGTCCATTGAAATGGTGTGCCAGGGGGCAGGTGGCACACTCAACGGTTGAAGAAGGCCAGCAGGTTTTCTTTTTTGAGTTTTATTTTGAGCACAATTACCACATGTTTTCAAATATTGAAGGACATCTTTTCTCCAAGTAGGCTACCAATACGATCTCTGCACCTTTTCCAAGTTTTGGTGATTCCGGGATGACCTGCCAACAGGGCTCCATGATAATTAGCAACCACTTGCTGCTCTTGCAGTTTGGGTGTGGGCAAGTGCAGACGTTCCTGATAAAAAGGAAAACCATCCTGCACAGTAAAATGTTCTCCTCTCGACTCCCATCTCATCAACTCGTCCTTAGCGATGCTGGTTCTAATCTCATTTCGTAGCTCTTCAAAGGTCGAGTCGGCGGTGTCCAAAACTCCAAGTACCTTCTCCCCAGAAATTATTTCCACTGGATTCACAGGCACATAAGCTTCTTCCCCTTTTCTAATACGAGATAAGGCATCAGCCTTCCCGTTTCGCACTCCTGGTCTGAATGTAATGATGAAGTCATAATCGGCAAAAAAGAGGGCCCATCGTAACTGCCTAGAGGATTGTGCTTTCACAGAGCGTAAGTATTGCAAGTTTCGATGGTCGGTGAAAATGATCACAGTGCGTCTCGCTCCGAGAAGATGATGTCTCCATTCTTTCAGTGCACATTTTATTGCCAAAAGCTCTTCATCTGTAATTGTATAGTTCAATTCTGCAGCAGAGAATTTGTTAGACCAAAAGGCCACTGGGTGCAGTTCTTGGGTGGCAGGATCGCGCTGAGACAAAACAGCTCCCATGGCTACATTCGAGGCATCCGTCTCAACCACAAACGGAAGGTCAGGTCTCGGATGTTGGAGAACTGGTGCAGCTGTAAATCGTTCCTTTAGTTTTTTTTTTAAAAGCCTCATCTGCTTCTTCAGTCCAATCAAATTTTCTGTTTTTTTCTGAGTAATGAGGTGATGGGATGAACCAAGCGAGAGAAATCAGAAACAGATCGCCTATAAAAATGTGCAAATCCGAGAAAACTCTGAATTCGTTTAACAGATGTAGGAGCGGGCCAAGAAAGAATGGCATCCACTTTTCTGTTGTCCATCTTGATCTCATGTGCAGACAGAATGAAACCCAAAAACTCCACTTCAGGGACATGGAAATGACATTTCTCCAACTTAACATACAGAGAGTTTTCCTTAAGCATTTGAAGTACTGACGTCACATGCTTCACATGATCCGAAAGGTTTGCAGAGAAGATTAGAATGTCATCCACATAAACAACCACACAGATGTCCAACAATTCTCTAAAGATGTCATTCATGAAGGACTGAAAGGCCGCTGGAGCACTGCAAAGCCCAAAAGGCATTACTTGGTATTCGAAGAGCCCGAACCGTGTTCGAAAGGCAATTTTCCACTCCTCACCCTTCTTAATGCGGATAAGATGATAGGCACCGCGAAGATCAAGCTTGATGAATATTCTTGCCTGTTTCACCTGATTCAGCAAAGGTGAAATGAGGGGAAGAGGATAACGGTTCTTCACAGTAATTTGATTCAAGGCTCTGTAATCAATGCAGGTCCTCAAGTCGGCTTCTTTTTTGGGCACAAAAAAGAGAGGTGATGTCGCCGGAGACTAGGATGGCCTGATAAACCCATTAGCTAGGTACTGATCCAGATAAGACCTCAGGTGGACATTTTCTTTTTCGGTGAGGGTGTGAATCCTGCTGCACAGAAGCTGAGCTTGTGGAATGAGATCAATTTTGACAGTCATATTGTCTGTGTGGGGGGTAGTACTTCTGCATGCCTTTCTTCCTGAAAAATATCCTGGAATCTTTGATATTCTCCTAGTAACGAACCGATGAGACCTAAGGTAGTTTTGGTAGTTTCATCTGGCTGTCTTGTTACTTCCGAAACTTCTGCTGACAAACACAAACTCTGACACTTAGAGGTAAAAGTCAGGGTTCGGGAACACCAGTCAATTAATGGGTTATGCTTTTCCAGCCAGGGTATTCCCAGGATGATCTGAAATTGCGGGGCTCGAATAAGGTCAAAAGATATCCTCTCCTTGTGTCCTTCCTGGTAAAGCAGAATAAGCGGGTTGGTGCACTGTGTAACGGGGCCTGACACCAATGGAGTGCCATCCACCCCGGCAACATTCTCGGCTTCTAACTTATTCCTTAAAGAGAATCCCAATTTGCTAGCCAGATGCTGATCCATGTAATTGCCAATTGCCCCACAGTCAATGTATGCAATGAATGCATGCCTTTCGGTGGGAGTCTCATGACTAAAAAGGACAATAGGAAACACGAAGTGTGAGGTCACTGCAACCTTTTCCATGCTCGACAAGCGGACCTCTAGACTTGTCGGGCACTGGAGTTTTCCGCCATCTGTTCATTTATATTCTGATTTACTCCTCCTAAAGGTTTCCGAGCAGGTTTCACTGGACAGTCTTTTAAAAAGTGACCAGCTTTGCCATAATATAAGCACAACTGCAGTTGCCATCTCTTCTCTCTCTCGGCCTGGGAGATTAGGCCTCGAATTCCGCCCAGCTGCATAGGTTCAGGATGAGCATCTACTCCTGACTTCACCACTGGTTCTCTAGAACGGACTACAAAGGGTTGATTGTCTTGAGGAGCTCGATCTGTTCTTCTGTCCTGAAGACGATGATCCAACTGGATAGTCAAGTCTATGAAGTCTGCGATACCTTCAGGCGGATTCACCACTTGAGCCAAAACATCTTTCAACTCACTGCGCAGACCCCGATAAAACAGTGTTGTTCTCTTTTCCGTAGGCCAATTAGTTTCTGCCACCAACCTATTAAAAGTAGCCACATATGCAAGTAACTCCTGATTGCCCTGCTTGAGTGACAGCAACTCATTGTCCAGTGCCTGTCCTTGAGTATGACGAGCAAACAGTTTCTCTAACTCTCGTTGGAATTCGGCAAAGTTCTGTAACACTGGATCATCCCTATTTACCAGGGGAATGGACCAATAAGCTGCATATCCCCCCAGATAAGACAACACAAAAGCAACCTTAGATTGGTCAGTGGGGAATACTCCCGGTCTGCACAAGAAAAGAAGTGTAATCTGCACTGATTTAAGAACACTGCAAACCTTTTTGGGACCCCCGTAAAACGCTCCGGAGGAGCCAAGGGAATATTCCCTGGAATGAAAACTTGGACAGGAACTGGGGGTAATGTAGAGGAGGAGGCCTGGGCATTACCTTGGGGTAAGGGCACCTCCCCCGCTTGATTCTGTAACAGTTGACGAGCCAGTTCTTCAGTCCGTTCTCTATTAATTCCCAGTTCTCTTCTAAGAGCACTGCTTTCGGACCAGGCTGCATGGATTTCGGCCCTTAGTTCTCCCAGAAGTTGGGTTAACTGATATACCTCAGGAGTTCCCATGATGTCCAGGCAGAGTACTTTTCAGTATGGCTTCGCGTTCGGTAACGCTTACCTTAGACTCTGCGGGGACACTACTCCTAATGACTATGACCACTCCTCTCAGGGTGCGTTGCTCTCCCTTTTTCTCTCGACTAACCTATCTCCTATCCCACAGGAATCTAGGGAAAAAACACAGGGAGATAATCTAAATGAATGCTCTATGGTTAACCTGAGAATAAACTTGTAATTTCCTCTTAAACCTCTTCCTATATCAATGTCACTCACTTTACCTTAAGTTATGATATGATGGGCTCTCCATCCTGATTCTTAGCAGGGGCGCTTGTCCTTTAGAGTTGCAAAGCTGGATGGAAAGGCTACTTAATGGAGTGGAATGGAAGAACCCCCATGCAGGTGTGACAATGAGAGATTGGGATGGGAAGTGTGTCTTGATCAAGGATTAAATTATGGATTTGAAGGTAAATTGCTGGTGTTGCAAAATGGAAACGTTCCCTAGTGCGTTTAAAGATCTAATTAGCACTTCCAGAGGCACTTGTCTTAAAACATGAGAAGGCCATGGAAACTTCCGTAATGCAAAACACTCATCTAACAATGTTATGTAATTCCGTGAATTATTTCTAATTTCAGAATTAGAATGTACCTATGCTATGACAACGGATCCTAACAGAACTTAATATATTCTCACACGGCACACTCTGAAGTGAAATCAACAAATGAAACGTGCGCACCTTGAAAAGGCTCAATGCTCTATACAAACACGGCACACGTTGCAGTGAAAACAACAAAATGAACATGCGCACCTTAAGAGCTCAATGTGCCAAACTAACGCGGCACCCACTGAAGTGAAACCTAAGTGACAGTGCACACCTGAGGGAACTCAAGGCTCTATACAAACGCGGCATGCACAGTATTAATATTGAATGGAATGATGCGCGCGTTACACAAATAACTGTGAGAGAAATACTTGCGGTGAGATGGAATGCTGACAGAGGTTGAACGGCACGGGAGACGCTGCCGACAGATGACAAGCGAGCGTATGTTCTGACTGGAAATTTCAAAACAAGAGAATATAGAGCTACATAACTAACGGAATGTTCATGGAAATATAAAACTATGACTGTGAATTAAACTAAGGAATAATTCCCTCAGCAAACTGTGACAGAGAGCTGAAACGTGGTAAGCGTACACTGCAACTGCAGAAAGACGCGAAGCACGGAACAACAAAGGGGAGGGGCTTAAATTCTCAGGGAGTGAATGCAACTAGACTGTACAGCCACATACAAAGAATACAACCAGGCGGCCATGTTGTGAGATGAGGAAGTGTCTGAAGCAGAATAGCCCACCAGGTCCTACCTACCCTGAGACCAGGAATTATATGCAACTAATAATAAATAATAATAATAATTAACCAGGAAACCTTGAAAGCCTTTTTAAGGGGAAACCCAGTGGTCATGACACTAGCTCAGGCGCCCTTACTCCCCATGTTAGTCTTCTCCAACTTGTTGGGATCACTTAAAGGAAAAAGTCTTGTCTACCTATTCTCCTAGATTGATCCTACACTATCACAATAATTAGATGACTAAAATTAGACAATGGGTGTCCCTTTCAAATACTATGCCTGATTATGTCTTCTTTCTATCACACCAATGTACTCCTCTCTCTCTCTGATGCTTCCCTCCAACTACTCTCCTCCTTCACACTCCACCCACCACAACTCTTTCTACACCCTGCATATTCCTCCGTCGTCCCTCCAATATCTCTCATTCCTTCTAAGCCTTGCCTCCTCCCTCCTCCACACTACTATTCCCCCTCCACACTACTCTTGCAACTCCACCCCACATTCTTCTCAGGTACCCCCTTTCACTCTTCCTCTTCTGATCACACTTACTAGTCTTCCACACACACTTGCCATACAATACCATACCACTTGCAATCACTAACCAATACCTCACCTGCTTAAAAAATCGTCCACTCCACTGTCCTTCCTCCTGCTATTCTCTGGTCTGCCACCTCCTCATCCACCTCCTCTGACCTCACAGGGGCAAACACTGTCCCGCTTCCTCGGGTTCTTCTATCTCCAGCCCCCTTCTTTGGTTGGTGTCCTTGCACTGGCTAATCTGACTCTGGCTTCCCAGCCTGGGAGGGATAATCGTTACAGACGTCTTCAAAGAGCAGGTTCAGCTGCCAGATCTCTCAGCGAGGGGGCACCGTAGTGCAATAATGGCAGCAAAGGCTGCATAGAATCCAAGTTCGTGTTAGGGGACAATGGCTTGGCTCCCCTTACATTAAGTTCAGTACTTGTTAGTTGTGCTCTCATTTTATGTCCCTTGTGGTCTGGGATGGTCACACTGGTCTTGCAGACGTACATGCAGAGGCTGGCGTGTGGTGCGTGGGGTCCAACAGCCACGACTGAACTCTGGCTCCACATTCGGTTGCTCCCTCTCTCCCAGCTGCGTTTGCATGCAACTCATGTTGGGCTCATAGTAGGTGAGCAGGAGTTCCAGCTCTCTTTCCATTGGATCGATCTTCGTCTCTCTCTCGCTCTCTCTCTCTCGTCAGGTTTTGGTAAGTGTTTGCATGGTGTGCTGTTGACTTGCATGTGATTTTCTCCTGTGGCTGGACTGATTTTTTTGGCATTTCTGGAAAAGCAAGAGAAAACTTGGCCAGAACATGAGTTAAGAGCCATGGGGTGATGCAAATTAGTACTGCACATATATAGACTGGTACATGGGCAGGGGGCACTGTCTTCCTGTGGGGTGGGGACTGACTCTCAATTCCTACCTGGAAGGACTCCCACCCCAGGCTGATAGGGGCTGCCATCTACTCTTGATCAGGTCACGGTAGAAGAGTGAGCAGAACACCATATCCCTTAGTAAAATAACAGCGGGTGAGAGCTTGTTGGCCCCAAAAGATGGGAATACGTAACAGGGAGAAGGAGAGCACCAGTGAATGGGAGGACATCTGGGACACTTGACAAAGAGAGGAAGCCCTGGATCCCAAGAGAGGTGGAGAGGTCATATGGTCCCCAGAAAAAGTGTTAAAGGCTGAATGCCAGAGTGACCTAAACAGGAGACCTTCCTGTCTGGAATTTACTGAATGCCTTTTTATTTGCAGTCCTTCATTTATGATCCTGAGGTCAAGCAGTACATCACCCAAGGACCTTTATGTTGCAGCCATTCTGAAATCATGTCTGTGCAATAGTCTTATTTTTTTACTCTAGTTTAATAAAACCCTTTAATTTTATTCTGGTGTCAATAGTTGTGCGTTTCTTGGGCCATGTGACACGTATAGAGCAGTGCAGAGAACATTGGGCTCAGCCCACCCGAGTATAGCTGGGCAGCGTTTGTCTTTTGTTAGCTTTATCAGGGGATTCTGTAGTGGCAAGTCTGCTGAGAAACGCTTGGGTACAAAGGTTGTATAGGTGAAAAAAGACAATTTACTAGGGATCCAAGCAACAAAAGGGCTTAGAAAGCCAGAGGCGGAATGTGCCGGTACCTCTGTCATGGCTCTCAAACGGTGGAGCCAGTCGGACATCTTCGGAGTCTGAACAAAAGAAATCATAAGAATTTATTTTCAATAGCAATAGAGACTAAATGTTGCTCAGCTTAAAGCATAACAAATCAATCCGTTAGATAAATAGGAGAAGAAATAAAAAGGTAGCCAGCCAAGAATGAAGTAAAAGAATTGAAAAAGGATCAGGGGAAAAGAAAACAAAATCATGTGTGACCAGCCGAGTGGGTGGGCCCAGGACCCATCTGAAATAAGTCAAGCACCTTCCAAATGATTAAAGATGGAATTGATCGCTCATAATGAAGGCGACTCCATTCAAACACCCAAGTCACCAACAAAAAGATCAGAACAAACTAAAGTCTGTTGGGAACGGGAATCTGTAAAAAGAAAGCCAGTGAAGGCTGGGATAATGTGCCCGTCAGTTATTTCCTTTATTCCTTGCATTTTGTTTGAGGCTTGGGACTGTCATTATCCGCCTGTTAATAAACTCTACCAATTCATTCTGGTGATTAACTGGTTGCAGAAGACATGGTACACCCTCAGCTTATATTGTTACTTGGTCTGGAGTAGTGGGTGAGTTTTATTTTTTGGGTGCTCATTGAATACTGCCAATATAATTTCACTTGCCGGGTAGCATTTGGGGTGTAAATTAAGTTTACATGAGTCTGTAAGAGCTTTTCATGAAGTAACACAGATTATGTTCCGGCAGAACAAGCAGTTAGCTCCACTTGAGAAGCCATTTCCCCGAGAATGACTCCTCTCCCAGCAATAGAACATTCCAGTGAGGATTTCCCACCTCCTCCTCCCTGCTTGCCCACTTAGATGAGGATAGGATGGTACATCATTCTTTATCCCACAGCTCACCAATCAGAGGATTCTAAAGTGGTAGCATGCACCCCCCACTTAAAATGCTCATTGGTGTTCCTCCTGAGCTGGTTTCCCACTCCAAGTACCTAACAAGGTTATATAGTGCGAATCCAATGTCCCTTTTCCTACAGGATAGCTCAGGGGCAACATACTCGCCTTGGAAGCAAGACAATGCAGAGCAACACAGGTTCGATCCCCGGGTCCAGGCTTAGAAACCTCTGGGTATAAAGCCCTTTATAAATGACCAATCATAACCATAATCACCCATAAAGAGTGTGAGGCAAGCACTGCTTTAGTGCTGTCCAAAAATAGAAGCCTTGGGCCAGCTACCTATCTAAACAAAAGTGTTGGAGCCCGAGTGCCCTGCCGAGAGAATAAGGAAAACCTGCTTCCAACTTTCTGTCAGGAGTATGATGCAAGCACTGCTCAATTGCTGCCCACCGACAAAAGCTTGGCAGTGAACATATACGTAGCCAAACTATTGTGTTTGCCTATAAACATAAATCTCAGCAATTGTGCCATTTGTAGCATGTTGTACTTGTTGATATTATGCTGCTTTGAGAATATTTGATATTCGAAATAAATTGACTGAGTGAAGTCAGGCTGACATTATTGTTGTGAAGTATTTTTCTAGGTGTTCCTGAATGTGGTAGATCAAAGTGATTTGCTGAAGATCATGCAACTTCGCTTAAAACAGAGCGCTAGGTTTTGAGATCAGATTTTCGGGGTCAAATGGGCCGTTTGCCATTAAATAATGTATTTCTAAAATAAATAATTTAAAAACAAAATCGTTCATCCACGCATCTCGTTATCTTCTTCCTTCATTACTCCTACACATCTCCTTCCTTTCTCCTCGTCTTCCTTTTATCATATCCCATTTTCTTCTCTTATTTCATTCTTTTCTCTCATCTTTCTTTACCGATTTAGAATCCTTCATATCTCCCTTCCCCAGTACTCTCGATCACCTGTCCGGTATCCAGCTACATTTCCGAAAAGACATTTTCAAATGCCATTTTCTCGAAAAAAATAATCCGATTTATTTTAATTTTGTTTTATTTTTATTTCGTTATTAAAAATAACTGTCAATAAAAAAAAAACAGGGGGTTGGGGGGAACCCCACCATTTAAAAAATAAAAAACATTCGAATTTTTTTTTTTGGGCATTTTGGTGTCGAAAAAATGGCATTTCAAAAAATGAGACGTTTGAAAAAGTCACTATAAACCCACCTGTCTCTACTGCAATCTCCTTCCCTCCAGCCGCCCATTCCTCCCTTTCTCAATGCTTTCTGCCACAATCGCCTTCATTGCAAAACCAAGGGTGCTAATAGCAATGTATCTGGTTCAACGAATGTTGGTTGCACTGGCCATGACCCTTCATTGAACCAAATACTCACTCAATATTGCCTCCATTGATATGTAAGATGGAGATCCGTGTAGAGCCCCTCTTCCATTTCAATGGCAGCCAAGGAGTGATGGATGAGCTGCACAGCGGCATGGAAAAAACAAAAGACAAGTGGGCGGGAAGGCAGAGGCGGGCGGCGGCCTCGGGCCCGGAAGGATGGAGTGTAGTGGGTAGCAAGATGGCAGAGTGGGTGCGAGCCGCTGTCAGCTTGCTTGAAACCCAGTCTTGGATCGTTAGATTCAGCCCACGATCTGAGCAACCTAAATGGCTGCCAAGCCCACCCCAGTTGCTAACAAGCATGAATGCAATGCCAAATTGAAAGCGCAAAAAGTAAAGGAAGCAAATACAATTATAGCCAAATTAATTAGCATCAATGCAACATCCCACAAATAACGTAAAAAAGAAACCAGAAATGACACCAATCTGAATAAAAAAGAAAGGAAACACGACTACATTCTCACCAAAATTAATCTTTGAAAAGGAACAGCTTGCATTAAGGCAGCCGCCTGACAGCTCAATAATGTTTCAGACATGGGTGGAGCACCTTCATAATATATGGAACAGCCAACATTAAGGTAGCCTGCTGACAACTCAATGATGATGCAGACCAGGGAGAAACATCTTCATAGTGCAAAGAAGAGCTATTATTAAGGAAGCCTCCCGACAGCTCAATAATGAAGCAGACACGGGCGGATCATCTTCATAGCGTACAGAACCACCTATATTAAGCAAGCATCATGACAGTGCAACGATTCTATTTTTATACTTGCATGTGAAATACAAAGGGACAAACAACTTTATATTTCTTGTACAGTATGTGCAAAGATGGAAGACTTGGCTTACATTCTAACATTACCTCTGTCCTCATCCTCCTTGATCTCTCTTCTGCCTTCGACACGGTCAACCATACCATCCTGCTCAACCATCTCTGTGAAAACCTGGGTATCACTGATCAGGCTCTGGCCTGGCTGACCTCTTTCCTCTCAGATCGACCCTCCCAGGTCCAACTTGGGTCCTTCCTTTCATCTATCTTCCTCTCTACATGAGGGTCTAACCTCTCGCCCTGGCTTTTCATCCAATACCTGGCAACCCTCACCCACTGCATTGCCACTCTCTGCTCAAATTTCCAGTGCCATGCTGATGACAACTCATTTTCAGGATGCCCTCTGCCACCTCCTCTCCCTCTCTCATCTCTGCCTAACTGCCATTCAAGATTGGTGTGCCGCCAAGGATCAATGTCTGAATGCCAGCAAGACGGAGATCCTCCTCATCGGCACACCTTCACCATCCTTTGCCCTCACTCTCTGGCCGGCCTCCATTGGCCCTCCTCCTAATCCCACCTGCGAGGCTAAGAACCTCGGGGTCATCTTTGACGCCACCCTTTCTTTGTCCGCCCACATCTCTGAGGTCTCTAAAAAGTCAAATTTCCTACTGCACCTCGTCAGAGGTACTCTGTCTTTCCTCTCCTTCGTGCAGAAGCTCATGGTATCTCAAGCTCTGGTTCTCTCCAGCTTGGATTATTGTAACAGCCTCTTTCTAAATCTACCTACCTCTACTCTCCACCCTCTGAAACTAATCCAGAACAGGACTGCAAGACTTGTCCTTGGCCTCAAGCTCTGGGATCGGATCTCACGATTAAATGCAAAACCCTCTGCATTGTCCACAAGGCTTTCTGGGGCCTGGGTCCAAAATACCTTCAGCTATCCCTCCGCAAATACCTCCCCTCTAGATCTCTTCTCTCCTCTACTTCCAACTCCCTTAGAAATGAGCTGGTGGAAGACCTCTGTCTTCGGCTGGGGCCTTCCTCTGGAACAGCCTCCCTGCCACTCTAACACTTGAGGAGAACCATCTCCGGTTCTGGAAGCACCTCAAGACCTTCCTCTTCTCTTCTGCCTTCGCTCCCCCTCTCCCCTGCTATCTGTTCGCTCTTGGCACCGTGCACCTGGCAACCCTCTGTCCTCCGGGCCCAGGTACCTGCTCACCCTGCCACCCTCCTGCACTGCCTCCAGGCCACCCCTTGCACTGGGGTCTGTATCTGTACGCATACATCCCCCCTCCCCTTTTCCTTCCTGCACTTATCAGGCCTACCCTGTCTGCTGTGTTAAACCTAGCACTTGCAAATTGCTGGCTGCACTACCACTGTTTGTTGCCTTTATTATTTATTTATTGTTATTTATCTGTTTCTCCTCTGCTTCGCACTTTCCACTTCTCCTCCCTTCCATGCACTTTTCCCCTCCCCCTCTCCCAAGCACTTGCACGTTCTCAATGTCACTGGGCCTAGTAAGATCGCTGTTTGGTTCTCCCCTGTTCCCCTCCCTTGCCTTGTCACGCTCTGAAACACTCGTGTACGAGCGCAATAGAAATAAAATATCAATATCCATATCAATGTATATCAATAATATTCTGCGGTATTATGTCAAATTACCTTTTTCTTTTTTCAATAGGAACATTTAAAAAGAACCCTCCGTGACCGCACAGAACAGTTTTTCTGCTGGACATGAGTGCACGCAGGGGCTGGCAAGCTCCGTGATCTCCAGCTGAGTCGTCGTGCAAGGAAGAGGTGAGTTCTGTATGTGTGTGTAGAGGATGCGTGTTTGGGGCGGGAGGGGGTGGCGAGTGGGGAAATGGAGGGGTTGAGGTGGTTAACCCCCCCGCCCTCCCACCCCCCGATGAACAAGAGAATGAACAGGAGAGGGTGGGAGGGAAGGGGGCAGCATGTAATAGTTCTGCATTTTAAATCCAACACAAAAACGGCCAAAAAGAATCAGTATTTTTTGTGTTCAGGCTTTAAAATGCGGATATAGGACATAGAACCTATTCTGTGGGTCACTAACCTCCAATGGTGTCATGTCTACCATCAAGCAAGCAAAATACCAAGGGCACCTTCAACCATCTCGGCCTTATTTCATGAGCAATCATTTGCACAATAGTAACTCCAGCCATTAGAAGATATGGGCATCTATCAAACATGATCATGGACATAGGGAAAAGGCTTTACATTCAAACATAAGAACTGAACGTATATGAAACATTCAAACATGCTACTAGGCATGATTAGGTGTATATTGAACAACATAATCTTGTTTTGTTTCCCCATACTCAAAAAATGGCCATGGGAGCAGGTACAGTCTCAACAGACCAAAAGCCAAATGATCAAAGTCAAAGGTCTCAAGGTTTTTTATTAACAATTCAAAAGCTATGGGATTAGGTACAAATTAAAGAAAGTGAAACGCAAACAGTACAAGTAAGTCATGCTTTCTGGAGGAGCGTTGTCAGTCGTTCCCTCAGACCCAGCCAAATGGAGGGCAGAATGTCACATGTCTTTTGGGCTGTAAGGGCCCCAGCACTTCTTTCTTAGCTCTGGAAGTTTGTATCTCGTCTTTTGTCGCACTTACCACGATTGTGTAGTCCTCTGGATGTGGAGCCGCACCACCGTTGGTGCGAGGAGCTGTTGGTACATGGGCCAGCCATCAGACTTCTTTGGTCTTTACTCAAAATCCTATCAGACACTGGGATGGTCAAACTTAACCCCCTGGGTGCTTGCGACAGAGTCTGCCACAGTCTCTCCCAGCACTTGGGTTTCAGCCGCTCTGCTATTTTCTTGTTCCTTGACTTGGGGACCTCCTCCTTAGCGATCTCACCCTTCTCTCTTGTATATCCTCCTTTCCCTATTCAGATGAATCTCCTTTACTTTGCTCCTCAACATATCACCACTTTCTGCTCCCCTCATCTCCTCACATATCTTTTCTTAACCTACTTGCTATCACAGCTGGTCACCCTCTCCTCCTCTTTAGGCTTATTCCCCCTACCACTCTGGTGTTCCCTTCACCCTGCTCCTACCTCTTAGTGGTATACTCTGCCCCCATGTGTCACCCTCCATCACAGCTTTCTTCTCTATTGTTATTAAATCATCCTATTTTCTCCTACCCTCCTTCATCCCTTCTTTCCTCCTCATATTTTTCCGACCTCCTCTCCAGTTCGCTCTTGGGCCTCTCTCTCCCTTACAGTTCCTTTTAGCCACATTTGCCTCCTCTATACTCCTCTTTTCCTCCACCCCAGCTTCCTCTACTCTTCCACCCATTTCCTGTCACCTTCTTTTCATCTGCCGTATTCTCTACAACTCCAGCCTCTATGCAGCATCGCCACCCACTTTCCTGCTCACTATGAATCCAACCCCTGACTTTCACACCATTCCTAATGCATGGTGCCGTTTTATAGCCCAGCTGGCACTGTGATTGTCTGATTATGTTCAGCTGTATTTTCATATTGTGTAACTGTGACCACTGAGATCTCCCTTGCTACCCCTTTTTTAAATGTATTGTTTTACATGTAAGCTCCAGGGCTGTGGCCAGTGCCATGTGGCTCTTTGTTTCTGGAGTGGCTGGCTTTCTTGTTCAGGCCTCTTAAAAAAACATGGGGGTTCCAAAAGTGTAACACTTTGAGCAGTGACCCTAAATAAGAAAGAATAGGAATAACAAATACTGTGTCTTTCTGGAACTCTACACAATCATTGCTAGACTCATTAAAGGTTTGTTTCAGCATAGCTCTCAACTCACACGCTTTTGGCGGGTGTCACCCGCCTTGTAAAGGGCTGACTCACCCGCCAAGCCTCCTGCACGCCCATTCATTCCAATGGGCGTCTCACCCGCCAAAAACAAAATCGGATGATTTCACCCGCCTTTGCGACACAAACGGTTGAGAGCTATGGTTTCAGGCACACTTCAGGGGGCGAGTTACTGATTTAGTCTGTTCCTAAACTCCTCAACTCAGCCTTTCATTCTTCTGAGGTTGCTAAATGAGTACCAACACAGGTTTGGTGATATTGTATGTATATTTGTTCTATATAAAGCACTTAAGCGTAAGTGCTATATAATTACACATCATTATCATTTGGCCTTGGATGTCTGCTTGCATTCACAGTAATTTAGTAACATGGGCATATACACACTGATATTAACCGGTTCCATGTCTTTTCACTGAAAAATGTTTCAGTGAAACATTCTTCATCTAATGTAGATTAATGACATTTTTCAACGAAAATGTATATATCGAATTTACTGTTTTTTTTTAAAAAAAATTTTAATTGGGGGTCCCGTCCAAACCCCCGTTTTCTGCACTTTAATATCACCCCAAACATTCCCCCTTTTTTTTTTTTTTTTTAATTGGGGCTCGGGGGGTGGGGGGAGTTTCCAAAATTAACCCTTTACCCCACCCAAACATACATACACACTTTTTAGATAAGACGTTTTCAATTAAACAATGTTTCTATTAATTTCTATTAATTTGTTTTTTACTGAAACATTTTCGATGAAACATCTTTTCAATTAAAAAATGTTCAATGAAAAGACTATACCATATTAACCATATGTATATGGTGATACATTCTTGTATGAAATGTATATTACATTATAGTGATATGGGACCTATATTTTTCGTCGTGTACCTAGGACCAATGCTATGTGATGCCACTTCTGTTTGTCAAGGGGTGAATGGTCATGTTCCATTGCTTTCCATGATGTCACTTCGGGGTGGGGTCAAATGACATCACTTCCTGTGATGTCATCAGAGGTCATGCTCGTTTGATGTCACTTCCGCTACCCCAGGCATTTTGGTGAAATGACGTCCCTGCTTGTAGTACAAAGAGTATACTGCCTATCAAGGTTTGCCACGACCCCATAACCAGTCGTTCTTTCACCAGTTTAGTTGTACATATTAGCACTTACTTCTCGAAAGGCACAGGTGATCCAGCTTAATGAATGAGAGGCAACAGCATGAAGGTGTGGGCAGGAAAGGGTGCATTTAAGGTTGTAGCCAGTGCACTGATGGATCAAATGAATGAGTGATGAAGGCATGGGAGGGTGGGAGAGCAGAAAGCAAGTGGTGGAATTAAACAAAGTACAGAAGGATGGCTGGAGTCAGAATTTCCATCTAGGGAGTGGAGTAAAGTGTGTGCTGTGCCGAATCCGGTGAATTCATCCCTTCTCCCGAGAGGGGAGCACCCCCTGTGAAGCCAGGGAGGTGAGCCTGCTCTGCAACACCCTCCCTCCCTCTGGGCAAGTGGGACCACACTGGCAGCGACTCCCCCCTCAGGGACAAGGACTCCTATACAAAGAAGGACCTCCCGGACCAGACTACTGTGTCAGCCTATATGGATGCTTAAAGGACTGTATTCAATATTTCTGTTTTAAAACGATCAAAGAGTGACACTTCTATAATTTCTTTGCCTCAAGGTTATGGTGGATCTCACTTGAACAATGCCGTTGACGAAGAACACACCCCTGTTTATTGTGATGGCGTATTTAAACTCAGCAAGATCTGTGAATGGAGAGAGAACTCCTACACAGGGAGGAGAGTGAATACCACGCAGAAATGTACCTCTGCAGAAGAGATGTCATGGAGAAGCGGAGGCACGCTAGCCCACAGAGTGGGAGGTGGTGTGGACAGAGACTAAAACCTAGCCGAATGCTGGAAGGTTGGTGTCTCATTTGAGCAAGCAGCCAGGATCGAAGGGCGACGCGTAAATGGGGAGACTATTGTTTCCTCTGGTGGCCTAGGAGCAGACGCCGAAGCCAGATTGCCAGATAGATTACTAATCCCTGACACCCTTAACCTACATACATCAACTGTCAAGAGACGCAGTAGGAGGGAAGCAAACGCTGCCACCGAGAGAATACCGCCAAGAAAAACAGGCACGTTGAATCAAGGTTAAGAGAACCTACAAGGTTATGGGAGCCTGAGAATGCCGAACGAGTTGACACACAGCATGTAACTGGGAGAAGAAAGTACGAACACCTTTGAATTAAGAGAACCTATGATATCACGGGAGCCTGAGAATCCGAAAAATGCAGACACCAAGTATGTAGCTGGGGAAGAAAAGTATTAACACTTTGAATTGTGAGACATACATGGTTATGAGAGCCATGCGGACACAAATGAACAAGCGTTCAATGAAAAGCACCGTATAAAAAACATAGAACCTTTGTATACAGGTTGGAAGAACCACTGAGGCTCTGCGAGCTAGAGGAATCCGAACAGGCAAGAGCCCAATTAAATCTGAGTGACAAAGAGACACCCTCATTGTAGCCAAGTTGGAAAAGACAACAAGGTTGCGTAAGCCAGAGAAGTCGAACGGGGCAGGGGCCCTGCAGGAACCAAGTTGATTTGAATATTACCTCTGTACCTACGAAGTTGGGCAAACCAACTAGTCAATACAAATCCAAGGTACCAAAAGGGGCAAGAACCCTTTGTAAATCAAAGCGAGCTGAAGAAGAATACTTTGCATCCAAGCCAGGGAAACTGCCAAGATTATAGAAATCTAAGGAACACAAGTGAGCAAATATCCTATTCAAAAATATAAACCACAGGGTTTGAAATTGAGATGCGATGAGCAGGAGCTAAAACCAGCTCCTGGGTGTCGGGCGTCACCCTGTAGGCAGGAGCTACCGCAGGGGAACCAGGAGCTACCAGAGATGCACCTTTAACGTTTTGTTCATTTTGTAGGAACCATTGTGTTTAAATGTGCATTAGATGTGGTCGAATTCTTCTTTATTAACATGTACTCAAAGTTAATGTTACATTTACATATTTGGAAGCCATCAGTTGGCCCTAGGAGCCAAAACTAGCTCCTGGTAGCTGTTGGTTTCAAGTTAACCAGGCTCTACTACGATAGAAGCATAGAAGCAGGAGCTAAATAGCTCCCAGATCCCCGCAAATTCAAACCCTGAACCGGAAGCAAGTTTCCCAGAGAGCCAGAGACTTGTTCCCACGAAACTTGGCAAAGAAGCAACTGGATTAAAGAACATTTCGTTTTGTAAACCAAGGTCTAAGCAGATTTCTTTGAACTATTTGATTTGATCTTTTGAAGACTTTTCTGTGTTGGGCCTTGCAAAAGTCTAACCCTGAGACTGTGTTCCAGTCTCCAGCTTTCTGTTCGTTTTCTAAAGTGGTGGGGCCAGTTAGGAGGTAGGATTTGGACCATGGATCATAATTTTAATAGGGACCCTTTGTTTTAGTTTAATAGGCAGTGTGCCAAAACCCTTGGTGTCGTTACTTCTCCCTGGGAGGGGGACCTTCCCCATGGGGCAAGGGAGGTGAGGCTGCTACCCGATAGCCCCCCTCGAGGTGGTACTCTGCAGGAGAAGGGAAGACTATCCGGGGAGAATGCTGTATGTCAACCACCATGCCGCCATACATTGCTCACCCAGCAACACAGATAGGGCTCAAGCACCCCCACCCGCTAGGTCTCCTTTCTTCTGTTCGTTACTTCATGCATTGTAACCTTGTCTGTCAGATAGGCAGTACTGTGATGAGGAAGAGTGAGGAAAGAGTGAAAGTAGATGGCTCAAGAAATACTGACACGAAGAAGAATAGGGCAATGAGGAACCCTACGCAGAACCAAGACAAACATACTAGCTATCTGGAATTCGAAAGACGACTTAGCATGAAATCCAACAAAGGACTCTCTTCAGAGTCAGTCCTGCCATAGAAGGGCATCAAGCTGGAAGGTGAAGCCATTCAAGGAGGATGCGCTGCAGACCCGGGAGAAGGACGTCAGCATCCGAGAAGGCGGAACGCAGCAAGGGCTCTCCTGAAGGCTGGGAAACCCGACATCCGGTCACAGGAAAGAAGCCATCCGAGTGGTCCAGGCGAGACCAGACCTACAGCGAGAAACCAGCATGGTGGAGCTGCCAAAAGCCAAGAGAAGAACGCAAGAGCCGAGGGGAAGCTAGAGAAGCTTGCCGTTCTTGCTGAGGACCGAGTCCCTCGTGGACCAAGTTAGAAGGTGCAGATAGGGGGACCGGGAAGACAGTGGGAAACTCTAGAGGCTGTAGGCGGGACGCAGTGCAGAACCATCTTCCTGGCAGGGTAGTGAACCAGGCCTGAGTAAGAGACATTATGAACTTGAAAAGGGGGTCTGGGACCCGAAGGTTACGAAATTTGAAGAATTGTACATGCAAGACAATGCCTGGCAGGAATGTGAACCGGGCCTAAGAAAGAGAAATAAAAAATGGAGAAAGGGGCCGGGCACTTAAATAACCAGAAGAAAACTCCAAGGGGGTGGGGGGGCGTGGAAGAGAGATATCCTTTGGCAATGGTTAGCAGTAGGCCAACAGAAAAGTGAAAAATCATTTAGTAAAAGTCAGGAGAAGAGAGAAATATACTTTGGCAAAGGTTGAGAGAAGACCAGAGGAGGAATGATATATCCTGTGGTAAAAATCCAGATATCATTGTGACTGTTAAAAAAGCGCCTTGAACAGGTTTAGGGAAGAGAGACATTTTCCCCATCTCAGTGAAACTATAAAGAGAGCATGGAAGAGGCTTGTGGAAGGAAGACATTTTTCCCCATCTTGGAACTATAAAAAGAGTTGCCAAGGAAGGCCTGGGGACGAGTGACCCCCTCACCCCCCATCTGTGTGGAACTGTATAGAAAGGCCTACTGACGGCCAGGGGAAGGAGGGTATTCCCCCATCATTTATGAACAGCATAAAACCATCCAGAAGGAATGAGACACCCTTCTAAAGTTAGGGCAAAACCTGTTTGATAACTTTTCTTTTGAAGTGTAAGGGACGGAAATAGGTTTGGGACATAGGACAGTGGACTATTTACTTTTCACAGACGTTCGGACATCATCCTTAGTTTAGTTTGAGGCAGGGAAACCCCTCTTAGTTTTAGGGATGAGGGAGCAGTCAGAAAGTAAAGGGTGAACAATTCTTTGTAATACAAATATTAATATTGCACTTTTTTACACCACTTCATACTGGATTCCTTCCACTTCTAATCCCAATTACATTAGCTGCTATTCCTATCCAACTAAATTGACTTAATGTATTGATCTCATAGAATGATGGGCGAGTCGCCCAGCTGGGTTTCAAAACTATGGCTGCAAGTTGCACACAGATTTCTAAAGCAAGTGACGAACTTGCTGAGCTATCTTACCAGCCAACTGCTTTGGGAGTTCAAAGGTGGGTGAGATTTAGTAGCTTGCTATGATATAGGAAAGCGAATTTGTGTTTTTGAGTTGACAGCAGATTATCTTGTTGAGCAATGTTAGGGAGTTTTACGAAAGTCCTCCTGTGGTATGTGAATGATTCCCCTGGAAAACCTGGCCTGGGGCCCTTCTTATGTGGTCAGGGAAAGGAAGACGCTTTCTGATCCCGATCCTGTGGGGCGGTGTTCTGTGGGAGGATCACATGAGGGTGGGAAGCAAGTCAGGAGGAATGTGAAACCCCTGCAAACAACTTTCCCCGAAGCACCACTCTTCTAATGGCTTTTTGTAAAACAGAAAGAAGAAAACCTACATTTTCCATAAGAGACTTCAAGTCCCATAATCCCCTAAATACTGGGACGATGACGATGGCTGAAGAGGTGCAGTGTTGCAGAAGTGGTCAGACAATTAATGCAAATGACCCAAACCTGAGCGAGACTGAGGGGCTTAAAAGGCCCACTCAGGTACATGCTATTGGTGAGAGGAGGAGGAGTGAGAAGCAGAGTGAGCATGAGAAGTGCAGCAGGAAGCAGAAACAGCCTGGGTCCTTGCAGGCTGCCCAGGCAGAACCTGGAGGAGAGGGAAGACATTGGGACCATTGCGGGTCTGTGCCTCTCGAATCCTCAAGTGCAGAGGTTGCGCAGCAGGAAGCGCTCAAGAGGGAAGCTTGCCCTGTGGCGACCTAATCTGCAGAGGCTACATAATGGTAAGTGAAGTCAAGAGAAGCTTTACCTTCCCGGAGGCCGTCTCAGGTAACTGGCATGCACCAGAGTGCCTTGAGGTTGTCTCTGGTGGCTGGCATGCATCAGAAGATCTCAGGAGTAACAAGAGCTTCATTTGCAGGTGGCATGGGCAGACAAAAAGAAAGTTTGCTGTGTTGTGAAGAGCCACAGGGAGAGAAGTCCTTCAAGCGGCGAGAGGAAGGGAGGCGGACGTCTTACCCAGTGAGTTCACAGCTTGTTAGTGACCCCAGAGCGGTCCTTCCCTGCTCGCATATGCAAGGCAAGCATTAGACGAGTGAGGAACACTTGCGTGTGAATTAAAGTGATGCGGAAAGCAGTTTTGAATCTCGCACCACTGAAAAGCAGCAGGAGCAACAATAGCGAGGGAGTGAAAGTGATTCCAAAGGTAAACTTTCTCCGCACAGATTTGCTGAGTATTGCCCTTGGCAGCGTACCCACTTTGAAATGATAGTTTGTTCTCCTGTTTTGAAGTATGATTGTCTTGGGGCAGAGGGGTTTTGTCCTTTGACCATCCCTGATCTAGGGGGTCAGATTTGTGGCACAGGACTCTGCCACTGCTCCCTGTCGGTCCCACGCCTGCTTTCCAACTGCTGCACAGACATGCAGCATTCTCCGGCCACTCCGTACCCTCCTTTTTTTCTGCAGTTGGCTTTCTCCAGAAGCTCCCTCGCTTTTCCTCATTCTGCCTGCTGCATTGTGTTGGCTCTCTGTAATGTTTCCAACTCGGGATGGATAGATTCAGCTCTTCTGACGTTTCTGGCCTGCTAGACTGATGATCTTGACCACAGTGGCTTCTGCAAGCAAAAGAGAAATACTGGCAAGCATTTTGGCATTGAGGCAGGGCTGGAGATAAGGATCTGCAGAGATGGATAGGGGCACAAGGTGGGGGGGGTATAGGAATTGGGGCCCTCTCTGCTGCCACCGTCCGCCTCAGGGGTAGGACTGGCTCTGGATGTCTGCCTGGTAAGTTTCCCACCACCGGATGATAGGTGTTCACTTCCCCTTGTGACAAGGCAAGCTAACTGGCCTTGTGACGCATGTGATAAGGTGTTGAGAAAGGGAGAGAATGGAGCAGCTGCGTCACAGAAGCAAATTTGAATTGTGGGGTCAATGGGGAGCAATGAAGCGAGGGGTGTGAGTAAAGGGAGGAGAACAGAGTGAACACTGAAGCAATGTCCTGTGAATACGGTGAAGGAATTGAGGAGATGGAGGACGGTGGCTGGGGGCCGCATGGTGGGAGAACAAAGGGAAGTGGGTGTCCTTGATTAACAGAAGGACCGAAGATGCAGAAATTATAGTTTTACATACAGATCATTTTGATCTAAGTGCATGAAAATTCTGCAGTTCCCAATAGTTGTGAGTCAATTTGACACCTAGCGACAAGCCTAGACTTGAAACCAGAGGCGTAGATCGGGTAGGGCCAGAGCGCGCAAGGCCCACCCAAAATCTATAAATGCCCATTCAGAGGCGCTGTTTGGGCATTTACAGATGTTAATGCCACTGCAATGGGCGCAATCACATTAGCTTCCGGCCCCACTTGATAGACAAGCCTGGCTCCCCCTCTGCTTGAAACGCTGAGCTCTGACTCAGTGCACGTAAGCTACCTAGAAGTTGTTAGGCAACAGCTGCACCTGTATACCACTGCCAGGCCACCCACCACTCATACAACAAACGTATTTCTTAACCTGGGCTTTCATGTGGTGCCAGAAAGGCTGCAGAGGCAGCTTCAAGGTAGAAGCTGGCAAGGGCAGGTCGTAACAGATTGGAAAGCACTGGACAAGAGGCGGGACTTTCGGAGCCTGCGGAACGTGAGGGTGCTGTTTTTTTGTTGGTTTAATTATTGTTCTTTCATGCAATAATACACAGAACAAATCAGTTTGGAAAATGACAACTGCAAGTAACTTGAAAAGCCTGGCCATTGCGGCAGGTAACACCGAAGATGAGTAATAGAGAGACTGGTGAACAGTGATGGAAATTAAGTTCATTATTGAAACAAAACAAAAAAGGTGTTCAGCCCTCTTTTATTATTACATTATAGGGCGCATAGTAAGCCTTAGACACTGGAGTATTATAAAATATACATTATATAATCCAAACAGTTCATTTGCAACCAACAGTTCAGGCCAACAATTCATAACTTTGTGTAGCTCTGACCTGCAGCTTTACCTTCATCTTGCTCCAAAATCACAATACTACAAGATTGCTGATTTTTATTAATACTTGCAAGATACGATATGTTCTGCAACGCGGAGGGAGCCGAGTAATTGAAGATAGCGAGATGCCTGCCTGTGCAGCTATTAGAGGGATGTCATTGTTTTTCAGGGAACACTTACCATCAAAGCTCTGCGGGTAGGCATTGTTGATGAGAGGGAGCTGGGGCAACACCCTTCCACTGGAAAAGGGGACAGTGCTCTGGTGGAGGCACAGCTGTTTCCCTTACTGAAAAACACTCCTTCCTGCTGGAAACCAGTCAATGGGCCTCGTACGGCCAGTTGTGATAATTCCCAGAGATGCACTGGGGCATGATGGCATGCATCTCATCAAGCGTCGGTTGCCATGCAACAGTCAATGAACCCGTTCGAAAGCTCAGCCTGAGCCAAAGAGAAGGTTTGCTTTTAAATCATAGAACACAGAATCCGCTCCCGGGAAAACAAGAACGTGTGTCTGAGAACGACGCACAAAAATGGCATGAGAAATTGCATGAAATTTTAAAACCGAACAATATGAGAGATTGCAGCCTCGGCCAGTTGAACACAAAGGTTATCAATCTGATATTTAGGCTGACAGGGAGGCCACTTTGATGCGCACAAGAATGGGTAATTCTGTAAATTATAATCCAACTTCACGTAGGCGCTCTCCGTCACATTTTGCCCGTTCATGTTTGTGTTCTAGCCTGAACCCCAGAAAATGTGAAGGTAGGTCTTTAACCATGTCACCTGGAGTACATCATCGTTGTGTCAGGGTCTTGGTTCGAGAAGCCTGGGCCGGGCTGTTCCGGTGATTGGGCAGGGAAAGCGCCTGGCACTTAGCAATGTCCATCTCCCCCCAACTTTGAGGTCTCTGTGCTCTCAACACACCCACGTGCCTAGGAATACGAAGAAGCAAGTACTTGGAAACTCCCCCAAGCACTCTACCCTCCTCTTCCCCCCCAACCCCCTCACAGTTCTCCTTCAATCAAACCTTGTCTTCTGCCAAAAGCTCGGCAAATAAATGTATCGATTAGGGAGAAATACAGAGCTGCAGACACCAATGATAGTCACAGTTACCTCCTTCCCTGGGCTCCCTCCAATTTGCCCTTGTACCCATCTCACAGGCCCATGTAGATTCCAAGTCACAGGCAGGTAGATTCCTCTTGCAGACACCCCTTTTTCTCTTCCTGATGCTCTCAAGGTCTCTTGGGGGGCTGGCCTTAGAAATCGTTCGGTTCGTAGGCCCAATCCTCCCTCTGGAGCTCTAAATTCTGTGCATTTTATTCCTGCACTTCTCTTTATCCAACTCTCATTAACATATAGGTTCTTTGGAACCTGTGCTTGTCATTCGCACTGCTCACTTCTCATGTCATGCCCAACCCCTCTTTTCCACTCTCTTCTGCGGAATCCAGTGAACATGTTGCAGCAAAAATTTAGTCAGTGAAGACATTGGGGTGTAAATACCTCTGCAGTGAAAAAGTACCCAAGAAAAACGTAGTCAAAAATGCAGCTGAAAAGTAGCCAAAATATGCAGTGCTGCTCAGGGTTAACAATGGTTTAGTTGGCTTGTGATTACCTGGTTTAAGATTTGGGGCAGGTCTTGGGGTTAGGGTTGGAGTAAAGATTTTAGTTAGAATTAGAGTAATGGTTAAGGTTAGAGGAGTTGTGGGAGTGGTGTTAGGATTTAGTTAGTGGTTAGGGTAGAATAAGTGTCAGGGTAAGTGTTGGTTTAGTTGTTATGGTAAGGCTAGGGCTAATAGATTACGCGTTTGGGGAAGTGCTAAAGAAAGGGAGCGAGGCTGGGGAGGGCCAGTGATGTTGGTTTAGGATATGGGGAGGATAAGCATAGGCAGGGGAGTTGCTAGGTCTGGAAAAGACCCGGGGCCAAGCTGATGTCGGTACTGTTGGGACTGGGGGCTAGCTAGTCTTTTGGCTGTAGCTCCTGAGATTCTATCCGGGGCTACAACCAAAAGACCAGGGGCTATAGCCCCCTTAGCCCGCCCCTGAGCATAGGTGTTAAGTAAAGCATTAAGGTAAGGGTTTGAGTTGTGGTTGGGATAATGGTCAGGATTCGGTTATTCACCACTTTAAAGAAATACAATTTGGGGAACTTGTTGCCACTTTTTTTCAAACCAGAAATAGGAAGATGGTGGGTTGGAGTTAAGTGTAAAGAAAAAGGTGGCGGATGGGGAGTGGGGTGGTGGGTGCGGGGTGTCTGCCTCTGCATTTTGCAGTAAATAAATTGGTTTAAAAAAATCCCCCCCAATTTGTATTGGACCCCATACATTTGTGCCAGCATTAGTGCAAGTGATTGGGTTGGAGCAAGGAATATGGAATGTGTGGGAAGGTGGTGATGGGGTATGAGTTAGGGTCACTGTTCTTTTTCCATTCATTTGGGGTTTTGTATGAAGTCACGTGCAAATAATATGCTTTAGCACGCTAAAGGGTTAGTGTTAGGGGGATCAGGGCAGAATAAGGGCTGTAATTAGAGTCTGGGGAAGGTTTATGAATAGTGTTGGATGATTGTGGAGGTTTTATTAGAGGTTTGGGTCATTGTTAGGGTTACAGCCTTGTAGGTTTGTGTATTTCAAAAAAGCTTTTTGGTGACCTTATTACTGGCAACATTGTCACTCTTTGAATTGCTTACATTGAATCACAACCGTTTTTTTAAGCTACTTTTTGCTGACTTCTTTTTTTCCTTTTCACATGAATCCATTTTCCTGAAGTCATTTTCACATAGAACCTCTTCTGCACCCCACAATTCTGCTTCCTCTCAGAGTCTTGAAGTGCCCTAACAAGCCAAAGAGCAACATGGTTGCAATGAAGAACACTTCAAACAAACTAAATATATAATTATTTGTTTTATCTTGATGTAATTGATGGCTTTCAAAAAGTAATTACAAGGGACCCTGGAAACGTTCACAGAAACTACTCATTCACTGGTCCAGGGTTTAAAAACTCCAAGGGGTATATGAAATGTATCGGCTCGTGAAATGTAAGTCTTTTGTGTCGACTTGCATTTCTGTCTTAATTCGCTCCAGGGGTGCATAATTGCTTTGGGGGATATTGCATATATTGGGGGCTAAATGAACTCAACAATGCTACTTTGCATCCTTTCATCCACCGTGCAGTTTGTGGACTTCACCCCAGCTGGTGGAGCATGACATGCAAGGTAAGGTGGCACAGGTCTAAGTTTTCGCTGACATGTTACAAATGTTTGCTACTGGTTCTCTTTGCATCAGGCAGGTTTTTTTTTTTTTTTTTACAAATTGCGATATGCGGGGATGGGCAGTGCATGACGGGGTCATTTCTGTCCCCTTGATGCATTCATTTTAGGTAGGATAGCAGCGGTAAAAGAAGTATTTGTATCAAGGGCCTGTCACTGTGAAATGCGCTCCCAGTGTCATGGAAGCATATCATACGTTCGTGAAGACTAATATTTGCAAAGGGAACTGGCCTGCTCATCATTTGCGCTCCATCACAGTGCAGATCACCTTAGTGGATAAAGTGACCTGTGCATGGGTAAACATGGGGCATAGGAAAGAAAGCACAACCTAGGCACTCTTTTAAGATGCCACCTTCTCTTTGAGCAGCTGGATTCATTGAAAGCCATTTTAGCTGGCCAACTGGATTCCACCGGGGAGGTCCGCCCACTGCGGCGGACCCCAAATGCGCTCCACAGAGCAGCAGCTTCCAACAGCAAATCATTCACATCCCGAATATACACAACTGAACAAAGGAGGCTGAATTTATAATATGTTCCGTATAAAATACATTCATTTTCTATTGCATGTTGTTTCTAAATAATGCACACGTGTGATACACGTTTACCTAGACTAATTTCTCCGCTCTCCTCTTGGCATTTCAATAACTCACCAATTAGCAGTTTTTAAAATCTACTGCAGCAGAAAAATACACTAACTCCTGGAGACTGCATCCCCGTTTAGTTATGGGCCCTCGTTACAACACCGGCTCTAAACCATGGCGCTATTAGCACCATGGTTGGTGCCGGTGTTGTAACGGGTCTGCCATAGTTCAATGGGGAATTACCACCCCATTCCAAGGTTGGCGGGGCGGTAATTCCCCATTGAACCATGGCCCTTCCCCATTCCCATTTTCGCCCCATAGGGCTCTATGGGAATGGGGAAAGCGCTAAGTACGGTACCGCAAATTGCGGTACCGTACTTAGCACCGAGGTCCCTTTGCGGGTCTCTACTTTAACGGCTGGTGTAGATCAGACGTTAAGGTCGGGTCCTGCAAAGGGACCTCATAATCAGGCGCTAATGGGTTAACGGCGCCGCAGCCTTTTACGGTGCCGTTAACCCATTTACGGCGCCGTTAACCCATTAGCGCCAGGGTCGTAATGATGCCCATGGTTTTACACAAGAATCATAAATAGTATTATACAAGACTTTAAAACAATACACACTTCCGGCCCATGCCACTGTAACTTCCATGCCGTTTTACTAGTCAGGATGCTGTTTTTTTTCTCTGTTTGACTGGCCACTAGATAGTAACACGCTGCCTGGGATCTGGTCTTTATTTGCTGGTCTGCTATCATGCAGATTGTTCGTTGTTTGGAAGGCTCTGCACTGTAGTGGCAGCATGTTATCTCCAGGAAAGCAGGAAGGGAGCAACTGTATCATAGTGGCTGTGTTATTCAATCTTGCCAGCAGTGAAGTATTATAGAGCAAACGTGGTACTAGGGGTGGCAAAGTATTAGTTTTATGACGGTACGATAACCTTCTTGCCAAATGACGGTATATCATGGTTATCGCGGTTTAGCAGGTGGAGTTAACCAATCTTAAAAAATATTCTCTAAAAGGTCATACATTGTCAGCTTTATCATCACAAACACAACCAGGCACCAAGGGCCAGAATTGGGCTTTTCAACATACTTTCCACTGAAATGCCACCCCTTGCTTCCACCAAACACAAACACACGTGTGGAGAGGAGGAGGGGGGGGGCTGCTGCCACTGTCAAAGCAAACTGAATAGCTTTTCTTAAGTGGTCATTTAGGCTTTTAGCTCCCCCACTGGCTACTGGTGAAGATGAACATGTTGCCATCTTTATAACCTGCATGCCACAGATCAATGGAGGCTGATGGTAGTATAAGCTTGTGCACATGCACACACACGCACGCTCTCTTTACGTTACAGACTTTAGTTTACTTGCGGGCCAAAAGGTGTTCTGTAATCACAGACATGTTACCCTTCGGTATGGCAGCAGGGAATACCCACAGAGATGAGTGAATTTCGCAGTGTGACTTATTAAATGTAAATTTAATGATAGAACCAGGGAAATCCCCCATTATCATATGTTTAGCAAACATTATCCATTATAAATATATAAACCCCAAAGCTGCCAACCCAAAGTAAACCCTTTTCATTCTTGGCACTGTATTTATTCTTCCGATTGCTAACATATTGATTTTGTGTCAGGCACGTGGGGTTTATGGAATGGCATTAAAAACTGCTCCAACTGAAACTACTTGGCAGATGGCACATCCAACAGTGCAAGACCAAGACTGTGCAGCACTTGCTTACTGCAGCCTTTCCAAATCATATTCAAAAGCTCACTTAACGGTATAAACGGTATACCGGTATAAACAATGTGACGGTTATTATTGTTCAATTGAGTGGTTCACGGTATCTTTAACGGTATACCGTTATACCGTTACATCCCTACGTGGTACCTGTCGTGACATACGGGGCGGAAGCTCTATTCAATCTCCCTGACTGCCTGTGGAACCGACTTGAAGGGAGTTTTTGGAAGAAGGTATTGTGTGTTCCTATGTCCACTCCAATTGCCATCATTCGGAGGGAATTGGGTTTGAATTCTTTTAAATCTATGGTGGACTGGAACAGCCTCGCTCTGTTCGGTAAATGTCATAATCCCTCATGACCGCCTATTTTGGAAATGGTCCATAAGGAAATGTCATCTGATTCAAATTCAACTCTGACTCGATGGCACTCAACTATGACGCACCGGTTAGAAGAGATCGGAAGCTCTTTAGAGAAACTGCGGTCTAACCTCACACGGGTGAAAAAAAACATCCAGGACCGCAATTGGATTTGAACACTGGAGAGGGCCAGCAGTTATCAATCGATAGCTCAACTACTGCTAGAAGAGCAAAGACCTAACACAGTCTGTGAATATATGTAACAGTTTCCCAACAAACAGGTAGGGGACCAGTTCCTGAGGGCCCGCTTGAACTTACAACCTACTAATGAGATCCAAGCAATTCGGGGTCAAGTCCTGGAAAATCATTGTGGGCATTGCAAAGACCACTCCAAAGTGGAATCACTACGCCGCTTGATGACACTATGTCCGGCCTTAAAAGACCCTCGCTCAAGACATTTTAGACCCCTCTTTTCCGATTGAGCTTTCTGATGCTGAAGGCTGGTGGTCGTCCCTGATGTCAGGGCAAAAACCCAAACATATAATCGCGGTGGTGAAGTTTTTGATGGAGGTCCTTCCAGAGATTGGAATTGTTAAACACCTTTAAACTGTAAATTGCAAACTGCAAAGTGCAAATTGTATATTTTTGTTCTTGCTAAAGAAAATTGTTGATTCCATTTTAATGCAAATAATTAAAAACAAAATAGTGGCTGCATAGAGGACACTGGACTGAACCAATGACAGTGAGGACTTGTGAGAGGGCTGGGCAGCAGGAGCGGTCTGTGAGCAAGAAGGTTTGAGGTAGTGTGGGGGAGCAGACTGTTTTTAGGTGGGTGATGCTGTGCACAGAGTCCCTGCAAGAGACATCCTGCTTAGGATTTCCTGAGATTCTCTGCACCCCTACTGGGGAGGGGATAACCCTAACACAACACGCACACGTCCATTACTTGGCATAAACAATAGTGATAGAGCTCCCAGCAGAGGGTCTGGCAAGTGTGCTTATGCATGATTAAGGGACCCATGAAAGTTAATGGACATTATTATGAATGGAGGACATACTGATTGACTGACAATGAATGAGTACATCTCCATGAAAACAGAAATGCACTATTATAGCCTGGATTCAGTGTGTCTGTTAATAAGTTTGTGGTAGCCTTGCTCTGGGGATGCATTGCACTGTATGTGGAATGTTGTGAGGTTGTGTGGAATGTGATGGTCCGATTGCTGTGGGTGTTCTATGAAAGTCAGTTAGATCTGAATGCTGGCTGGTGTTGGATGTGCCAGAGTTTTATCTGTCCAGGAACTTACCTGGTGCCTAATAAACGTACCATAAGGAATCCTGGGTCCCGCATCTTCTTAACCTATGGGGAAGACCACATTTCGGCAACGCGCTGGTTTTGGAGTAACCCAGGCGTGCCAGGAACAGGGGCTGTTGCAGAGGGAGCAGCAGGGGGACAGACACTGACATACAGGTGTCTCATCCACACCATATTCATATTCAAACCTCTATTAGCTCGCCACCTACTTTAGTTACATATTCCATAGATAGTTACATCTACACCATATACTACTATGCTCCCTACAGCTACCAGCCAGACTCTCTACATCACAGTCCTTATAAAAAGCATTATGCTGTACATCATGTTATTCCATACACCAACCCTTGGGAATCCACCCACCTTGACGTCCTCCCTTCTTTCCAATAATACTACCACTAAACTATTCATAGATATGAAAGACTCTAAAAATCCCATACCAAGCAATCCCTGCCCAACTACGGCCAGGAACATACGCCTTAGAGCCAGGTTAGCCAAAATATATGAGCCTCCTATCAGCTCTCTTCCTAGCATTATAGGAAAAAGGACTCCCAACTCTGCCTAGCTGACCGCCTGCAAGCACGAACCTAGCCGACAACTGTGGCTCCATGTTAATAAACCGCACAGCAAAGAACGGCAAACCTAAACCCTCACGAGCCCCCCAACCGACAACAACAATTGCTATGAGCCCTCAGATTAAAAGGAGCTTTAATAAACTCCAGATCCTTAGTAGCACATGATAGGATATGGCATTTATAACGCGCCTATACACAAGTGTTTCAAGGCGCCACGAGGCAAGGGGGGGGGGACAAAGGAAGGAGGAAGGACAGACAACGATCTTACTAGGCCAGGTGTCATTCAGATCGCGCAAGTGCATGGGAAGGGGGGAAAGGAAGAGTGCAAGGGGGGAAAGGGAGGGAGGAAGTGCAGTACATGGGAAGTGGAATAAATAAGATAAATAAAATGCATAAAAAACAGGCAAGTGCAAGGAAGTGCGGACAAAGTGCTGGAAAGGGGACTGAAGGGATACAGAAAAAAGTCCCCAAGTGCAGAGGTTGCCAGGGAGGCAGAGCAGGTGGGCAGTTGACAAGGCCTGGGCCAGAGATCAGAAGGGTGGCCAGGTAACCAGTGCAATTTCAGTCATGAGTTCAGCAAGGGAGGGGAGGAGAGAAAGCAGAAGCAAAGAGGAACGTTTTGAGGTGTTTCCGGAACCGGAGGTGGTTCTCCTCGAGTTTCAGGGAGGCAGGAAGGCTGTTCCAGAGAGAGGCCCCTGCCGAAGAGAGTGATCTGCCCCCTCAAACTTAGACATGTCAGGAAATGGCCGACCTGATCCAGAGCGATGACCTAGATTTCCTCGCCATCACCGAGACATGGCTACACCCCGCTGCAGAGGAGGAGGCATTGCCATCATCTACAAATGTAGCCTTAGCCACCCAGATTGACGTCCACTCATGTGAACTATTACCACTCACCAATGCCCAAACCCTGAATATCCACCTGATATATCGGACCCCCCCCCCCGGGCCCTCCCATAACATTTAAGGAGGATATCAAGACTATTCTGTCTAGTAATCTCAAAAGTTCAACGCAAGGACAGGCCACCAGGGGGCGCAGAGATGAACACACTCTCTGCGTGAGCTCCGTCATCATCACCCCGGAAGATGAGATGAGCCCCCTCTTCCTGGTACCCCCCTGCGAAAATTCGACGAGATAGTGTTGGCGGAACACCCCCATCCCCCCTCGGCCTGGGAATAATACCGAGGAGAAACAGACCTCTGCACCCCCTGAAACAGCCGGAGGAAGAAGAGCCCTCGAGACGACGCCACCACACGCGCAGGCAGCGTGTCAACGAGACCCGAGGCCCCGCGTGTAGGCCCCGCGGAGTCACACTACGCCGACAGGGACCAGCTTCTGGCCCATACGAAGAGAAGGGGAGGGCCCACACCCTCGGTGCCCGGAGACAGCATCCCCGAACGTTGCCGTGCAAAAGATCTACCGGCCTCTGTAACACCATCCCCCCGACACGACTTCCCGGAGGGAAGCTGCCGCGGAGCCACATTACGCGGCGCGGAGATCGCCTCCCTCTGAACTCCAAGGCACACAGGTATCGTCGCCAACCGCCACGGACCCCACTCCTCAATGATGAATGGGCTGAACCCGAGACTAATCGAGGCCTAGACACCTGCGTGTTGTGAAGTGTGTAGAGGTCCGGGTGGACGCTTTCTGCCGGCCTCCTCTATTGGACTCCCTCACCCTCACAGGGACTGTCAACAGGGACCTGTGGTGTCCTCTGCCCTATCCCGGCACCTCAAGTGGAGCAGCGCGCACTTGCGCCCGGACCCTCGGGCCCGCACCCAGACACGAACAGGGGAGTAGGCCACAGTGTGGACCTTGGACGGTGCGGCAGACACCCACACCCAGGCCGGCCCACAATGTGACACGGACGAGGGAGCAGACCATGGTGGGAACCCACGACGACACGTGTAATCCAGCAACAGCGGTCTCCGACCTTCCGGTGACCTCTTAAGGGGACGCATTACTTCCTTACGCCCTCACCATCGTACCTCCACTGGAAGAAGGTAGCCTTGGACACCGTTCTGTGAAAGAATCCTACGAAGCCGGGGCTCCCTGCGACATACCAGTAGCAGAAGCCATTACCATCCTGTTCACCCCACGCACTGCCAGTTCCACCCAGCCATTGGAAATGCCCATGACCGCTAAACACAGACTGTCGCACTTCGCCTACACCCTTGCATCATCTGCACCTTCCGAGCCCCCAATGGCGAACAGCATCACCACGGCGAATGACCTAGCGGCGGCGACAAAAGGAGACATCGCTGCCCTTCTGGGTGAAATAAAGAACTTGGGCACTAACATAGGAGGCAAAATAGACAGGATTACGCAGCGGCTTGACAGCATGGAGGATAGACTCGAAGGAGTGGAGAACAATCAAGCCTCCATTGATACTCTCGAAACACAGCTTGATCATAGGATGACGGAGTTAGAATGCAGAGAAGAGGACTTTAAGCTTAAGCTTGATGATCTAGAAAACAGAGAGAGACGTAACAATATCCGCATTTTTGGTATTCCGGAAAGAGAAGGCGAAACAGAAGCGGACCTCAAGGAAACTTTACACAATATTATTAAGCTTCTCACAGCTGATGATGAGGTGGACGAACCAATCACGGAACGAATTCACAGAGCGGGAGGCCCTTCGGCAGACCACGATCAGTCCTGGCCCTATTCCATCGCTTTCGGGACAAGGCCCGAATCCTCGAAAAAGCCAGGAAAAATTACATGATCACACTAGGAGGATCCCAGATTGCGATCTATCAGGACTTATCTTCGCTGACGCTGGCTCTCAGAAGGATTTGTGGCCCCCTCACTAAGAAACTTAAGGAGAAAAATGTCAGATACAGGTGGGGCTACCCTTTCTCGCTAACGTTTGAATACGAAGGAACCAGACATAGACTAAGATCTGAAAAGGAGATAAAAGCATGCATCTGCGACCTTCTTGGCCCCCCCGGCGGCGATCCTAATCGAGACGAGAAACAAAGAGAAGATCGAGAATGGCATACTCAGGGCGCTCGGAGGAAGAGGGTGAAGGGATCGCGGAAATTCCGAAGAGGCAACCTTTCCCCAGAGGGGGAAAACTTAATATTTCACAATACCTGTAAGATCAAACCAAAGCAGTGAACTATATTGCACATGTAATAAGTGTTGACATTGATACAACCCCGCGACCCTAATGACTACAATTAGGGGGGGGGACCATGAAAGGGCTCAACTCAAACAATGATGTCATATTTGGACAAGGGGCGTGATGTAACGGCCCCTGTGGGTAGTTCGATACCGACCCGGTGTCCTTGCCCAGGTACGATCGAACGCCACCAACCGGAAATGGGTAAAGAAAAGGGGAAATACAAGTAATGGTTAAAGAACTTTGTAATGGTCAATGCCGTACTCACCGTCTCGTATACATACCAATGCAGCGTGGGATCTAGAGCAGACATGCATCAACGAGCAGTCAATAGCAGTCATCTTCCTTTGAACGCAATCAATGGCAGCAAACACTGATGCGGGGCATGCCACCCCCCTGAGAGTAGGGACACTCAATGTTAAAGGCCTTAATTCTCCGACGAAAAGATCACTAGTGGCCAGAGAATTCCGCAGGGCCCAGCTTGATATTCTTCTCCTGCAAGAAACCAAGTACATGAAAGGCGAGGAACGACAAATCTTACCGAAACAGGTCGGAATAGAATTTTGGGGCTCCGGTCCATTACGAAAGGGGGGAGTCGGAATTCTCATCAGAAAGGGCACCAAATTTGAACTCACCAAGTCATGGTCCGATGTAGAGGGCAGAGCACTTCTAGTGAGTGGCCACATTGGGAAAATAGATGTAACCATTGCGACCCTCTACTCCCCAAATACAGGTCAATCCAGATTCCTCACTAAGACTGTCCCGAAGATTTTACTCGAGGCGCTCGGCCATGTCATTCTAGGTGGCGATTTCAATCAATGGGCCGATCCTGTCAGAGACCGTAAGCCCGGCAACCCCAATGTAAAACTCAACGACAGAACCGAACAAACCGGGCTTGCTGCCATGATGGAAACGTACAACATGAGGGATGTGTGGAGAGACCATCACCCAGACGAACAAGGCTTCACTTTCTACTCCGCCCACATAATACATGCACCAGAATAGACTACCTATACGTAACTAACGAGCTCGCAGAGATGGTGTCACATTCAGAGATTACCCCGATCTCTTGGTCTGACTACGACATGGTCCGCACAGACATCCAATGGACAAACTTACCTGTCAAGAGTGGGAAATGGCGATGCAATGAGACCCTCTGGAAAGACGTGGCCTTTAAGGCTGAGATGGGAGTCTGAAATCACGCAGTTTTTCGACACTAACAACAATGGCAAAGTATCCAAGCAAACTGTATGGGAAGCCGCCAAAGCCACCTGGAGAGGAATCCTGATATGGGAAGGTGCGTCGAAAAAAAGAGAGAGAAACATTATTGAACACAGGTTATGAACCGAAATCACTCAGCTGGAGTCCAACAACCGGGGAGAATCAGAATCCGACCGAGCAAAACTGAACGAAGCAAGGGGAAAAAGAAACAAACTGAAACTCTTAGAACACGAACAGATTGCACGCAAGCTGAGATTTTTGAAGCAAAAATTCTATGAGAATGGAGACAAGGCAGATGCGCTTCTTGCCGCCAGGCTCCGAGAACAAAGAGCCGAATGAAGGGTACTACATATATCAGACAACACCTCCTCTGATTCACGCCCTTGCCCCACTATCCCAGAAAGCTTTGCCAACTTTTATGAAGCTTTATATTCCTCCGAGTCAGACCCCAACCAACCAGAAATAGAATCTTACCTGTCTTCAATACACATGCCCCGCATCCCCTCCCTAGATGTCAAACTGCTGGAATCCCCCATAACTGATCTGGAAGTTCAGGCTGCTATAAAGAGGCTCACTTTAGGCAAGTCACCGGGAGAAGACGGCTACACAGCCGGATTCTACAAAACCTTTAGTTCCCTCCTCCCCCCTTCTTAACAGAACTTTTCAACAAAATCATTGAAACTGGTAACACCCCCCCCCCCGACTCCTTTGTCAGGGCT
This sequence comes from Ambystoma mexicanum, assembly GCF_040938575.1. Taxonomy (NCBI): domain Eukaryota; kingdom Metazoa; phylum Chordata; class Amphibia; order Caudata; family Ambystomatidae; genus Ambystoma; species Ambystoma mexicanum. The sequence goes on from NC_090933.1 coordinate 109,077,578, forward strand.
CTCATTACAGTAATCCCCAAAGATGGGAGGGACCCGACAAAATGCAGCTCTTACCGTCCCATTTCACTACTCAATTTAGATGCAAAGATTTACGCAAGGGTACTGGCTGCAAGGCTCGAAACACTAATGCCCCAACTTATACACTCTGACCAGGTTGGGTTCATACTGGGGAGACAGGGGGCCGACACAATGCGCAAGACCCTACATTTGATTTATGCATCCCAAACCATGGGCAACGTCCCTACTCTCCTATCCATAGATGCAGAGAAAGCTTTCGATAGGGGCGAATGGGGATTCCTAAAAGCGGTGCTGCGTAAGGTTGGAATGGGCCTGAGGTTCAGAAGGGCAATACAAGCGGTTTACACAGACCCTAGAGCGGCAATACTTGTGAATGGCGAGTACTCTAGATGGTTCAACCTGGAAAGAGGGACTCGTCAGGGGTGCCCCCTCTCCGCGATCCTCTTCCCTCTCCCTAGAGCCCCTAGCGACGGTAATAAGGACTGACCCAACTGTGGAGGGTATTCAACTGGGGACGACAGAATATAAAGTGGCACTTTACGCGGATGATATCCTCCTCCACGTCACCAACCCTATGACCTCGGTCCCCCAGGCTCTCTTCCTATTGGATGAATATGGCAAGCTTTCGGGGTTCAAGGTGAATAAACAGAAATCTACCCTCTTCCCACTCCAAGGCCAAGAAGAGGCTAACAACACAAAATTTTCGACGCTGGGCCTCAATATTGAACACGCAAAACTGCGATACCTAGGGATACTGATCACTAAACATCTTGACGATCTTTATGAGGCGAACTTCCCTCCCTTATTACAGCAGTTCCGGGCTGACCTGGGGAGATGGGAGAAGCTCACAATCTCATGGCTGGGTCGACTCAATGCGATCAAAATGGTGTCCCTTCCCAGATTCCTGTACCCTTTCCAAATGCTACCGATCAGAATCCCAGCCAGCTTCTTCGTTGACATTAAAAGGGCCATCCTCAAATTTCTCTGGCAAGGAAAGAAAGCAAGGGTCTCATATAAGACTCTAACACTCCCAAAAGAAAAAGGAGGTGTTGGCCTCCCCAACCTGCAAAAATACTACAAAGCTTCCCAACTTAGAGTCCTGATCCCCCACTTACGCAACCTCACGAGCTTACAATGGGTCACCATGGATAATCATTACTACGCACCAGCCACGGTGTCAGAATGGCTCTGGTCCCCCATATGGAGGATCTCCAGGAAGATCAAAGATCACCCAATACTCAGTACCATATGGAACATTTGGACTCCGGGCAAGAATATGCTCAACATCACCACATGGCCCTCCCCTCTGAGCCACCTATGGTCACCCTTGAATCAACGACCATATCCCAAATGTTGAAAGGTTGCAAACATGGTACGAAGCTGGGCTAGAGAGAGTTGGACAACTACAGAGAAAGGACTCTTTCATATCCCTTCCAGAATTAACTGAAGCCCTCAGAATTGGCCCCCTGCCCACATTCCACTACATTCAAATAAAAGGCGTTTTGACGAGACCGAGGTGGAAACAGTACCCGATGAGGGACCTCACACCCTTCGAGAAGATATTGGACTCGGGAACAGAGATAAAAGGCCTAATATCAGCTATGTATAAAGAATTGATAGAAAGTGAGGGGGGAACACTGACCTATTGAGAAACAAATGGGGAAGAGACTTTGGTGAACAGTTCACCCCAGAGTTATGGGGAACCATATGCAAAGCAGCCACACAAACTTCCATTGCGAACCAATACAGACTTCACGCCATCAAATTACTCCATAGGTGGCAATATGACCCCATCAAACTATCTAAGATGTTCCAAACTACCAGTCCCAAATGCTGGAGAGGATGTGGAAGAAAATGCAGACTACTGGCACATGTGGTGGAGCTGCACTCATTTAACAGTCTTCTGGAACGAGGTCCTGGGCTGGATAAAAGAAATCGACGGCATCTCCAGAACGTTAGACCCCTATTTTATTCTATTTGGCCTCGAAAAAAATGATGACGACTGGACTAGAGTGAGAGACCTGTCCCCACAGTTACTGCTAGCAGCTCGAGCCGTACTTGTTACGATATGGAAATCAACTTCACTGCCCACCAAAAACGAATGGGCTAATGTCGCCACCAATATAGGCATAATGGAGCATATCGCAGCATCGCTCCATGGAAGGTCAGCGCAGGTAGAGGGCCTATGGATGGACTACAAAACCAAATATCTCCCCAACGGACTCTATCGAGGTCCACCATCGACCCCCTCTCGTGTAAACCTGAAAATAAAATAGGAAGCGACCGGCCATGATGCTCACCGTACTCTCACCGACGAAGCTGCCACTTTGACAAATGAGAGACCATGACTGCCATTTGTAAAACGCTGCAATGATCGAACTGAATGCTGGATGACCAACTGGGGGGTGGGGGATGGGACGGGGGGAATGGTGAAGTCGGGTGCTCATACAGAACTTAATCAGAGACAATGGGCTTGTCAATATGTACATCTGCTGTTATTGAGCTTCACTGATTTGTCTTGTATAATCAAAGCCTTAAAGTTTTTATTTTTTCTGTTTTTGTACCATGACTTCTGTTTGTAAACTGAATAAAGAAAAATAAAAAAAAAAAATAAGTTCAACGCAAGTACTTCTACTTGGAGACCTTAATATGGGCTGCTACATATTTTGAACAATCTTATTGCTAACAAAGGCCCGGTCGTTCTGTTAGGCAACTTTAATTTATGGGCAAATGATTCATCTGATAAAACCGCTCAGTCACTGCTTGCTGCTCTATCCTCTATTGGTTTCAGTCAGCTTGTCACTGAACCCACACATGCTGGTGGTCACGTTTTGGACTGGGTTTTGCTTCATGAAATTCAAGCATCCACTCCCTTGGTCTCACCATGTCCTTGGTCTGACCATTCGTTACTTAACTTTAAGGTTACTCTCCCTACTACATCCTCCAGAGTTGATGCCATACCCAGATTTGCCACTGTTACCAGATCGTTCAAGAAGCTAACCCCTGAAAGACTATCTCATGAACTCTCTAACAGATTAGGTAATCTGTGAAATTTCGACAACTCAACTAATTTGTCAGAACACCTCACAAACACTCTAGACTCTATCATAGAGGAACTCGCCCCTCTGAGTACTAGATTTGTCAAACCTGAAACCCTTAATAAACACTGGTTTAGTAATGAAATCCTCTCACTTAGACATCTACGACGCTCTGCTGAACGTGCATGGAGAAAACTTCCTTCTCCGGAGTCACTTGCCTTTTATAAAAGCGCTGTTAAAACATTCAAATCTGCTGTTATTAAGGCAAAAGCCACCTATTATAACAATCGCATACAACAAGCCAAATCGAGATCCAAGGAACTTTTTTCCATCCTTCAAGAATTTAATGCGAACACTCATACGGCACCGCAGGCTCCACAGGATGATGCCTGGTGTCAAACTATCCATGACACCTTTAATGCCAAAATTGCCTCACATCTTGAAGCTAGTACCTCGACTTCACTTAATGTTTCTTTGAGGGCTTCTTCTCCGCTTTCTGATCCTACACCCGCTTTCTCATCCGAACAGTCTCTCTATGTTCAAACCACCCATGACTACTTACCCAGTAGTTTACCTAGTGACTCTCTCCTTCACTCTTCCCCTGAGACACATCCCACTTCCAATACCACTATACCTTCTTTCTCTTTCACCCCTTGTACGGTATCCGAAGTAACTGCCATCATCCTTAAAATGAAGCCCACCTCCTGTAAAGGTGATGCAAGTTGCTGGTACAATGCCTCAACACCATTAGTCCTTGGATCACTAAGCTGATCAATCAGTCTTTTGCAGAGGGTCAAGTACCAACCAATCTTAAGGAGGCCTGGATCACGCCCCTGCTTAAGAAAGCTAATCCTGATCCCCTCCTGGCTAAACATTATCGTCCTATCACCAACGTACCCTTCCTTCTGAAGGTCATGGACCGAGTCGCCCATCTTCAGTTACAGAAATTTCTGGGGCCTCGTCAGTCAGGTTATCGTGCCTTTCACGGCACTGAAACGGCTATGTTGGATTTAAAATCAAATCTTGCTTCCATCATCGATCGGGGTCATCCTGCACTCCTGATGTTGTTGGATCTCTCCGCGGCGTTCGACTTAGTCGACCACTCACTCTTGGCATCTAGGCTACAATCCCTTGTGGGCTGCTCTAATCTCTCCACACAATGGCTAGTCTCTTTTCTTGGACCTCGAAATGCTCCGGTCGTCATTCAAAATGCCTCCTCTTTACCCTCTTTGCTCACACGTGGTGTCCCCCAGGGTTCATCCCTATCCCCAACCTTGTTCAACATCTATATTCTCCCCCTGCTTCGCATGCTCGATGATCTGGGTGTCCTTTATACCAACTACGCAGACGACACCCAGGTCGTCCTCGAGTTGTCCGGTTCCTACCCTACAGATTCCAAGGCCATCTCTGCTATCTACTCTGTCATCCATTCATGGATAAGTACGAATTTTATGGCCCTCAATGCCGTTAAAACTGAGCTTCTCATAGCAGGTTCAAGCCACATGCTAAAAAACCTTTCTAAGGAATACGACTCATTTGCCATTGCCAATGTATCCATTCCAGTGGCACGCAGCGTTAAGACTCTGGGCGTCACTATTGATGCCGAGTTCTCAATGCGCCAACATGTTGCTAAAACCAGGGCTTCCTGTTGCTGGATTAACAAGCAACTCTTTGCGTTGCGGCTGTTTCTCTCTGTCAGCAATATGTCTCTTCTAGCAACGGCCCTTGTTAATTCTAGGTTAGACTATTGTAACAGTCTCCTAGTAAATACTTCTGCTGCTAATATCACTGCTCTCCAGACAACCCAAAACGGTGCAGTCCGAGCCGTGCTAGGTCTGGCCAGGCACTCTTCTATTACTGATGCCAGGATGAAATTGCACTGGCTGCCCATCAAGCATAGATTATCCTTTAAGATACTCACTCTTACCTTCAAAAGTCTGATTGGTTCTGCACCCATCTACCTGACCCAGTGTATTCATCGCTACGTCCCCGGCCGTTCACTTAGGTCCACTGAGCAAGCCATGCTCACTCAGCACCGTTTTCGAACTGCCAAGTTCGGCAAAACCATCTTCAGTGTCTCAGCCCCTACTCTCTGGAACACTCTTCCTCTCCATCTTAAGAGCTCCTCCTCACTGACTCAGTTCAAGAAAAATCTCAAGTCCCATCTCTTCAATGCTCCTTAAATCTTCATTTCATAGTTCCTCCTGAGATGTCTGCTTTTCAAATGTCTGTTTAGTACTGTCTTTTTTGTTTTGTGTGCGCCGTGAGGCCTTTGGGCGATTTGGCGCGTTATCAAGAATTTAAATAAATAAATAAATAAATTTAATGACTCGTCAGGCCAGCCTGCCCTAACTACAGCTAACATCCTCTCAGAACTTGGATTCACCCAAAGAAGGAAAACATCTACCCACAACAAAGGTAGAATACTTGACTGGGTGGCAGACGATAACTGTTAGGCCAACATCCTCTCCATCTCACCACTAGCTTGGACTGACCACCACCTTATGTCATTTATGCTTTCTAGAAACAGGCCCCTACCTCCACCCGTCCTTAGGGCTCCACCTACACTAACTAGAAACAAAAAGAGTATTACTGTGGATAGGCTTATCCCGGCCTTACTTCCTACCCTCAACTTGCTCCCAGACAATACCGATCCTGAGAGCCTGGTCGAGGAATACAACAAAATTATGACCACCTCTTTGGACCAGATCGCCCCCCTCAAACTTAGACCTAGCAAGCCGAAAACTCACTTGAATAAATGGTTTACACCTTTCCTAAAAAACCTAAGGCAACAAAAAAGAAACTGTAAGGCTGCCTGGAAAAAACTACCATCAGAAGCTTACAAACTTAAACTCACTAAACTATCATCCCTCTATAAAAAAAGAAATATATCTAGCTAAACGAATATCCTTCGACACGCGCATATCCCAAGTCAAGTCCAATATGAAGGAACCATTTACCATTCTTAAAGAAATAGAGACCCCCATAGTATTACCTGACACATGCACTAAAGATAAAAAAAAATGGTGTTCAGATATCCAACACGCTCTAGCCAATAAAATATCCACCTTACAAAACAAAAGTTCCAGTAAAAGAGCTTCTTTAAATGACCCTCCTCCATCCAAAATAATTGGGAATACCAATGCTGACCAAGCCACCCGATTCAACTTCTCCAAAGTTTCTATTCCTGAAGTGGAAAGAATTATTCTGTCCCTTAAACCCTCCAACTGTCAGGGCGATCTCTGCCCTGCACAGCTCATCAAGGATGCGGCCCGAGACCTATCACCCTTCATAACAAAGCTTATCAACGCGTCCTTCTCTACTGGTATCATGCCTACCAACCTTAAACAATCCTGGGTACTTTCACTCCTAAAAAAAAAAAAAAAAGACCCATCTACACCTACTAACTATAGGCCAATTACTACAGTGCCCTTCCTTCTAAAAATTCTGGACAAGGTAACCTATATACAAATCCAAAAGCACCTGGAATTACACCACCTATTAGGAGCCAGACAATCAGGATTCCGTCCCCAACATTGAACGGAGACAGCCCTCATCGATCTCAAGACCCAAGTCGATGAGCTTACGGATAATGGTAAATCAGCTCTACTCCTCCCCCATAGATCTCTGGGCTGCGTTCGACCTGGTTGACCACACTATCCTATGCAACCACCTTGGCACAGCAGCACACTTCTCTGACGACGCTGTCACCTGGATCAGATCCTTCTTAAAATGGTAGAACAATGAGGGTCTTCTCACCTCTAGCAGCTGCCAACCCCATACCTATCACCTGTGGTGTGCCTCAGGGGTCCTGCATCTCGTCCACACTGTACAACAATTTTACTAAGCCCCTTTTCGATGATCTGGATCATCTCAGTATCACCTACACTAACTATGCTGATGACACCCAGATCCTCCTCCCGCTTTCAGGGGATTATGACAAGGATTTGGCCTTGGTGAATAGAGTGTACATCATCATCCAGGCATGGATGGCCACGCATGGTCTATGCCTGAATGATGATAAAACCAAACTCATCATCCTGGGCACCCCTTCTAACGTAAAAAAACTAGGATCCGACTATTCCTTATTCATAATTGATGGCAATAGCATTAAAGTAGAACACGAAGTAAAAACACTGGGCTTTTATCTTGACTCAAATCTCTTATTTGCCAAACAGGTCAATTCTTTAGCGTTCTCCACGGCTTACACGTGTAAGCTTATTCATACCGGTAAGCCAGTTCTCTCTGACAGTAGCTGCACCGTCCTGGCCAAAGCCCTCACTCTGTCCCGCCTGGACTACTGCAATGCCCTCTTATCTAGGATCGACTAAAGCTACTATCAGAAGAATTCAAACATTGCAAAAAAATGCCCTTAGAGAGGCATTAGGCATTTCCAGAAGAGATCACATCTCCGAGAGGAGCCGACAGAATAACTGGCTCCCAACCAATGACATAATCCTACTAAAAACCTTGTCGCTCAACCACAAATCTCTCAACAATGCTGCCCCCATCTACCTGGCTGATTCCATAAACAGACTTCCCTGAGACCACCCAGATCAGCTAACAGAGATCGCCTCTTCCTACCTAGTTTCAAACGCTCCACAATTGAAGGCAACGGCTTCCCCGTGAAAGCAGCCAAATTGTGGAACTCCCTGCCTCCCACACTGAGAATAGACCAATCTTACCAAAACTTCAGATCCAGCATCATTATGTGGCTGAAATCTAATGACCAGTAAATGATTTAACTCCTGCTCAGCAAGTAGCGAGGACTCGCTGCTACGGTATCTTATGCCTGCATGAAGTGTATCCTTCCTTGCTTCTCCCGACTGGTTACCCCTTGTGGTAACTACAACTGCCCTACTCACTGCCTGTATACTTGTACTTATCTCCGTCCACCAGGAAATATCTATAAACACCTGTAAACACTGTATATATTGCTTCTGTAAGATGTCTGTATCATTTGTATATACCCCTCTTGTATCCTAAGCCTTGTAAATAGATGCCATTTGTATATACCATTCTTGTAATTAATGACTTGCATGTAGATTTTATACCTTATTCAGTTGTAACTAAGCCTTGCATATACTTGTAACTGCTGCGCCCTGTTACCCCCGGGTATGATGCGCATTATAAATAATGAAACAAACACAAACTAAAGAAGTGCCAGCGGGGTAGCAAGGACAAGGCAGGTCGCAGCCGAGGTCTCTGGTGATGTCGATACCAGTGGGCCGTAGTGCGTCACTGGTTGAGGAATTTTGCTGAGGAACGTAATGCCATGGAGACGCCATCAGTGCAGAGCCTTATGGGCAAGCTGTCTGGGTATGCAAGTTTGTTGGTGGCTACTTATGCCCATTCAACCAGAGGACAAGACTGCGAGACTTGTCCTTGGCCTCAAGCCCAGGGATCGTATCTCTCGGCTCAGAAATCTCTTCACTGGCTCCCCGTGACTGCAACAATCAAGTTAAATACCCTCTGCATTGTCCACAAGGCTTTCTAGGGCTTGGGATCACTCTACCTCCAACTTTATCTTCCAAAACATCTTCCTTCTCGAGCTCTCCGATTATCCACCTCCAACTCCCTGAGGGTCAGATGCTTCTCCAAGCAGATAGTTGGGGGCAGATCTATCTCCTCGGTTGGGGCCTCCCTCTGGAACAGCCTCCCTGCCTCTCTCAAACTTGAGCAGAACCACCTCCGGTTCCGGGAGCAACTCAAGACCTTCCTTTTCGCTTCTGCTTCCTCTTCCTCTCCCCTGCTGATGCATCCAACTGCTCCACACACTGGTCACCTGGTCCCCCTCTGAACTCAGGCCCAGGCTCCTGCATGTCCAGTTGCCCTCACACTGCCTCCAGGCTCCCCAGCACCTAAGGGTCTGTCTGTATCTGCAACCCTGCAGTCCCTTCTCTCTGCACTTATGAGCTACCCTCTGGCTGCACTTGTGAGTTAACTGCACTTTCACCTTGCCCCTCCACCCCTGGCACTTCTCCCCTTCCCTCTTCCCTGCACTTGCGCAATCTGAATGACACAAGGCCTAGTAAGATCGTTATTTTGTCATGCCTAGAAACACTTATGTATACGCGTGTTATAAATGCCACATCATATCATGAGGAGGAAATTCAGCAGGCATCAAGTTGATAAAATTGTGCGGACAGATCGTAGAACAGATGAAGAGTGCAAGGAAACAGAAGGACTGAGTGGTGGCAGTGTTCGGTATGCAGTCAGAGGATTTTGTGCTAGACCGGTTAGCATGGTTCTCGACAGACGGGGTATTGAAGAAGAAAAGGAGAAAAGTGAATTGTGGAGACACCGGTGCCTCAAGTGGTTCGGGAGGATTAACAGCATATTGGGCAGATGTCAGGAGGTCTGTTATTCAAATGCAGTTTGTTTCGTGTTGTGGCCTCGGGTTGATTAGCTTGGTTTTGTGTAGGTTGATAGGGGATAAGGTTAAGTTCTAAGGCCGGTGATACTGTATTTTTGTGTGTGTGGTGCGGCCTTCTGTTTAGGTTGTTAGGTCTACGTTTGGGGGTATGGATACAAGGGTGCGGGGAGCACACAAGATTGTGGTAATAAATGCAACCATTGGAAAATGTTAAGATTTGCTTTTCAGGTTGAACATGCAGGTGGGGGTGGTTGCAGTTGTGCTCGCATTATTTTGGAGCTCGCATTTGGGATAATTGGACTTGTGGGTTGGGGTTGTGGTGACTATTGTAATTTTTGCCATCTGTTGTTTGTCTTCACATTGCATGTTACATGTGTTCATGTAGTCATATCATGTTACAGTGTGGCCACTGTTGGTTGAGGTCGGTGTGGTGTTTCAACCGTTTGGCTATGGGTCTAGGAGGTTTTACGGGGGTTCAGAATGGCTGGGTGGGTTCTGGAGTATGCAGAGAGGTAATGCTGTGGTATGAGTGTTTTGCAGTGAGATGCTGCCAGATTTCAGAATGGCCAGATGGGTTCTGAGTATTTGCAGTGAGGTGGTGCTGGGGTCTGAGTGTTTTGTAGTGAGGTGATGCCAGAGTTCAGAATGGCCGGGTGGGTTCTTAGAATTTGCAGTGAGGTGCTGCCAGGGTTTGGAATGGCCGTGTGGTTTCCTATGTGTAGCATTTTCTCCGCATTCTTCGCCAGACATCAGGCCCGGGGCATGTACTTGCTAATGCTTCTGTTGCCTTCATTTGTCATGTGCCTTCTTAATGGAAGTTGCATTGGTGGGATTTTGCTTTTGTGTGTGTGTATGATTTTAAAATTCTATCACAAGCCCTCGCAGGATAAGGCTGTGGTGTTGAGCGACGCAGATGTACAGGAGACGCTTCCCAATTACACGAAGCACGCATCGTTACGTCCATGCTTCCGAGCCTTTAAGAACCGAGGTTCGGACCCTGTGCGGCAAAGCACTCGTAGGACAAGACCAACACTGAAGACGGATGGAGAAGCTTACCACCCCCTGCCCCTCCTACTAAATTCATGACAAGGAAGAAGTCCAGAAGACACCACAATCACCCATTCTATTTCTATTTTGGATGGATTCCCAACACACCCATGATTGACAAGTATGTCGAGAGGTATCCACTCAGCCAGCCATAAAGACCAGGGACAGTGCAGACCTATCCCTGTGTGGATGAAGAGCCACAGGCCGGGAACAGGGACACCTCTATTTATAGCCTGGCCTAAGCATCAAGAAGCCATGTTGCTGACGTTGTTAGAGACACCATGACATAGCAGCGTTAGACAAGAAGCACATGTGCCATTCGCACTTCGGGACATAAGCACACGCTCGAAATATGAAGAACACGAGCCTACAGTTCTATAGTTAGAGGACAGATACATATACATACTGTCATTGCTTTTATTATTTTTTCTATTAGCCAAACGTAGGCCTGAAGATAGTGAGATGCAGGATTGTTAACCCAGCAACATTCCTGGCCGACGTCCTACAGGTAGGAGACTATGCACACGACTGTACAGCAAACATAGAAATGTTCAGTAGCACTCGCGAAGTAGAGGAGGATGCGTTTGAGGGGGAAGATATGCTCTACATTGATGGGTCGTCAACAATAGACCAGACAGATGGGGCCAGGCATACTAGGACTGCAGTGGTAAGACTGAAGGAAGACTGTCATGATGTCATGATAGATCTAGGTTAAAACAGCTCTTCTTGCCCACGCGCCCTGTAGCAAGTGAGGCAATGACAAATGCAGAGGGCAGCTATTTTCACAAAAGCCGAATAATGGTCGTCAAACACACAGCACACATGTTAGACAGAAAACCGGTGCAGGCTTGCTGGCCAAATGAGTTTTGGGTTAACAAGTCCAGGAAGTTGTGCTTTCCTGTTCTAGCAGATGAGCAACACCATGAAAGGTAGCTTCCTGTGTTCGAAGGTTGACTTCACACCATTGAGTGTTACATCTGATAAGGAGTAAAGGACATGAAATAAATAGACGCATGAAGCACGTCTGCGCTCTGCGGGGCTATGAAGAAGCAAGTGACATATCTATCTCTTTGCTGAGCCAAGGCCCATGAAATATAATGAAAGCCGTCACCTACAAGTACAAAGCCCACTTAATGGAGTTTGTACATAGGATACCGTGTTTCAACGAACAAAGTGACACCCTGAGCGGCAAGCCTTTACTCTCCCCGATAACGGATATGACGCACATACACAGGCAGTGAAACAATGTTCGTTCTTACATATAAAGCCAGAGCAGAAAGAGGGGGGGGGGGGACAGCAGACTTGCCCATTACGGGAGCAGACTCGCGGGACCAGTGAGGGCAGCAGGGCTGGGGAAGAGTTCAGAGCCAAGAAGGCTGGCGCAGCGCAGCAGCAGGAAGGTGACAGCCGGGCCCAGCTAAGCAGAACTCATTAAACCTCAGAAGGCGCTGGTTCATTTGAAGCACCTCCTGCTCTAAACGTGAGTGAAGGGTGGGGACTTGCTGAGTGCATCGAGACTGATAGCATGTAGTATAGCGGTGTGTAACATAGCGTAGTGAAGCATGGCAAAGCTCCTAGAGACACAAAGATTACACATGCTGTTGAAACAAAAATACCACTTGTGCTATTATCTATTCATATATGCTCTTTGCCCACATTGCAATCTTGTTCATTGGTGTGTTATGTTATACTTCCGCTCCTTCCAGCTCTTCGCCCCCCCCTCCACTGGAACTCCCTACCTCTCTCTATCCGCTCCACCCCCATCAACTCATCTTTCCGCTCCTCCCTGAAAGCCCTTCTTTTCCACTCACCTGCCCCAACTCTGCTCCCCTACCTCTCTCCCCCCTCAAACCTCTGCCCCCCTTCCCTTCCCCTCCCGCCTTCCCCCTTCTCCAGATGACCTCATATTGAATGCTGTAACCACCTAAGGGCATAGGAGGTTACCTGGGGGCTCCCCCCCTTTCCCCTCCCTCCTTCCCCCTCCCTCCTTTTGAGTAAATTGTTCTACATACTGTACCACTGGTTTGTTTCAAGTCTGTAAACATGCTTCTTTCATTATTGTACCTTGTTATTTTTCTGTAAAGAACTTTGGAGTAAAGCGCTATATAAACTCCATAAACATAAACATATTAGCTTTTGCTTCAGCTTGTGTGAGAAGAAAAAGAACCCTTAGAAGGTAGGTTGTAATATTAAATATATTAACATGATAACTTCTGTGTCAAGTGTGTAATTCAGAGTAATGTGTCAGAGTGGCATCTCTTTGAATCCAAGAACTTTACAATTCCTGGCTGTGTGTGGTTAATCATGTTGGTAGACAAACAAACCTAGGCAACCCTGTCTTTTAGCGCCAAGATGCAGCATGGGGTGAATGTCGGCATGAAACAACCAATGGCCACGTGCCTATTTTCACAGCCTCAAACGAGGTGGAGATAAGAGGCTTGTTGTCAAGCCTAATCGTAGGCAATCTTGTCAAGACTGGACAAGTGAAGTAGTAACAAGTGCGCGACTACCATCCCATTATTCAGCACAAGCAGCAGAAATAGTGGCCCTCATATTAGCACTGGAAAACAGCATCGAGAAGGAGTGGATAATCTATTCTGACTCTGCCTATGTGTACACTCTGGACTGTCCCAATGGCTCAGAAGGGGCTTCAGAAGGGCAGATGGGACTCCAGTGCAACATGCACTTTTACTGAGCAGGCTGATTCAGCTTATCCAACGCAGATAGCAATAGTGAAGTACCAAGCGCACATGAAAAGGGAGGATCCCATCCCAAGGGGAAACGAAGAAGCAGACTCTGAGGCAAAAAGCACAGCATATTTTGGAGAGCTATGGGAACTAGGAGGAGCCCCAAATGCGAGAGAGTGCACCAGGAACATGGTACTCAAAGAAGGGTACAACATATTACCAGAAGTGCAGATCATGGAGATGCAGGGAGCTGCACACAGGGAAGAATAGGTACTGTGGGTAAGGAGGAGATGCTCAATGTCTCCGACAGATGCCCTATGGAGACAAGATAACACGGGGAAAGTGGTGATGCCACTAGCACTATTGAACACTGCATTGACACAATTGCACTATCAAACACACACAGGGAACAAAGTCATTGCTACACGTATTGGAGAAACATGGGTCTGTCCCAATTTGGCAGAACACGTGGCTGAATTTGTGAGCAACTGTTTGACCTGCCAACAGTTTACAGCAGGGCATCCATTGAGGGTGGTGAGAGGAGCCATATCAAAACCAGTAGGCCCATTCCTGCATTTACACGTGAATTATGTCAACATGATCAGGTCTGTCAAGGGTACCGCCACACGATAGTGGTTGTATGCCCATTCTCCAGGTGGATTGAGGCTGGGTCCTGTTCATATGTTGATGCCCTTACAGCAGCCAAGTTCCTAGTCCGGGGGGTGTTCCCAAGATGGGGCATTTGTGAGGTCTTGTGGTCTGACAATGGGCCTCACTTCACCAACAAAGTGTTTCAGCATATCACAGCACTTTTGGGCATCCAACACAAATTTGCCTGTGCGTACCAGGAATTGGCTGCACCGTTTACCTCTTGCCTTGTTTGCATTGCGCAATAAACCAGGGTCTGACCACCATTTAACGCCCCATGAGGTGGCGACGGGACGGCATCTTCCCCTGGCTCCTCCCACAAGAGCATGGCAGGATTGTGAGAATAGTTCAGATGTGTACGGGCAGGAAATGAATGACTATGTTACTTCTTTGGTGGCTAGCGCTTCTTTTATCTCTTGCCAGATACAATGACACCAGGGAGGCCTGGAAGACAGCGAAGAGAGCAACGGCGACAGCACACCACAAGACTTTCTGTGAGTTTGGGGGGCATAGTTGTCTTACGGAATTTCGTAAGGCACTGGAAAAATGCGCCCAGAATCACCGGCCCGCGTATCGTGGAGAAAGTGGCCGATCGGGCTGTCAAACTAGAGTGTAAGGTGCACAACTGGTAGTGCACCGTGAGTGTACAGTCGGCTTCCTGCTAGACCTGCTGCCCGTCCCTCCAGACAACGTTCTACTGCAATTGTTACTTTTACTTCCATCAAACCATCAAGGAATTCTACAACGGTATATGAAGTGGACTTCTCCAGAGGATTTACATCCATTATATCCCTCGAACAATACTAAACACCTTATTTTATGTTATAGTGCAAGGCCACGCCCTCTTCAACTGCCGTCACCATAAGAACGGGCACGCGTGCGCAACCGAGAGTGCACCATGAGTGTACTTTCTGCTGGCCATCTGTGCCGTATGCAGTATCATAAATCTTTATCTATAAATCACATTTTCATTTATTCTCCAGGTAACGTCCTGTTTTACTTTTGCTTGGTGCACAGCCTGTGCTTCTACTCTCCACATGAGCATATTAAACACACAGCCACACGCAAAACATATTTTTTAACTCGGCAGTCTCGCACCTCGCTGTTTCAAATTCTTTTGTATTCATTTCACTAGTTAAAGCCTGCTTTGGTTATCCATCCTAAGTTGCGGCTCTGTTACAGCTTCAGATCATAGCTACTTTAATTACGAGCTAAGCAATCTGATACAGGCTCAGCGTTTATTGCTGCATAGCTGAAAGAACTTGTAATTGCTGGCCATCACTTTGCAACAATTAATCTATCAGAGAGGTGAACATTGTTAACTCCTCGCCTCTTCTGTCTATCTTCTGTTGATTGCTGCAACGGCACCTTCTTCCGTTTTCTGGTAAACCTTTGCAAGACTTGGGGTGTTTAAACATTTCGGAAAGCTTGATTTGCAAGTCCATGTAGCAATATCATTACTAGGTCCTATTCAGTTGGAAAACCTGATTTAGTCTCGATACCCTGCCCCTTACACAATTGATTCTTTGAAACCTGCTTTCTGGAATACATACAGAAAGCTAATGTGACCGAATTTAGATTGCAACCTATCGCCTTACATCAGCAATACCAAACCAGGCAGCCTCACCGATAGCGAAACCACCACGCTCCAATTCCTCGCTACAGATTCTTCCACTATCCCGCTCACCCATTCTCAAGCGAGTAGCAGCTGGAAGCGTTGACATTAGAAAATTCTGCCTAGCCAATCCGAATGACAAGACAACTACAAACATGTTTCGAGTTGGTGAGGGACAGAGCCCCCAACGTACTCTGGTCAATATGAATTCTACCAATCAATCTAATTTTTCCTGCAAACAATGAAGGTTCGACTTCAGAGGTGTCTGACTCTACACTACAGACTTGCTGTACACCTATCAATACAGTGAAAGATGTTTATGTATTTTCTACCCATTCAGCCCTTCCTTGTTCGGAAAATACACATTGCTCAACAACAATAATTCACATGGTCGATTCTAGTGCCATTCCTCCTTTATATTCCCAAATTCTACAATCTAACCTACCGTCCACTTTTACTAACATGTCCTTACCTACGAACAGGGATCTTCCTCCTAGAATTGGTGTCTTATCCCCCGATTCTATGACAAGACGGTGGTGAGCATTATGCTTAACTCTTTAATTTGCCACCAACACAGCAATTCAAAATTTTAATAAACTTTTCCAAAACAAATGTTTCTTCTTGCTTTCAGTAAAAGAAATCTTTAGTTTAAAAGTTTGTCTTTCTTTTTAGAGGCTCTCCACAGTGCTTTATTTTCTCAAATGTAAACTTGCCTCTTTAGAGTTCATTTTCGTTTATAATGTGTGAGCAGAATTAACTAAACTAAACGTTAATTGCGCAGCGTATATATTGATTAAAAAAAAAAAAATTCTATCTAGTTATAAAATTTCTTCTATGATTAGGCCTCTTGTAAGCAAATCTGTAGAGCGGCGCCCTCGCGCCCGCTCCAACTCGTACTAAAGCGGCTCGGAAGAGCCGCGCAACAAATAAGCTCAACCCGAAGCTCGGGAGGCTGTGGAGGCGGAGCCAGAGCCGCGGGCGCTCCCGCCTGTGAAAGGCATCCGGCCCCCTCCACAGGATGTCGCATGGCAGGTGTGCGCTAGGACCCTAAGGGAGCGGGAGTTCTCGAGCCTTCCCGTCTCTCCCCGGGCCCTTCCGGCGTTCACTATCTGAATGCAAGTGAGGCGAGAGAGCTGCGTGTAGTGCCCAGAGAAAAAAAAAAAGAGAAATTATAACCTTACACGATTTCTGACACAGAGCACGTGCAAATACAGCTGCGGTTAGCAGTGAAAGAAAAAAAAAAAAAAGAACACTTCAATTCACTTGACGCCAGAAGGCCTGCAGCCTACAGCTGCCTCATTCCGTGGGCCTAATCCTTTTCAGTCGACCAAAAAGAACGTTAGCTTTGCTAACACAAGGACATTATGGCCCATTATGAAGGGGAGCACCCTACAACTCCTGAATACGCAGAGGAAGAGTGGGAGGAGGAACCCTCTCATCAAGAAACAGAGCTGTCACTCAGCTTTAAAAAAGTATTGGGAGAATCCCCATCACTAGCAGTTTCAGAAGGAGTGTAATTTATCGCTCAAGAGACTGGACATGCTTGAAGCATGGATATTACAAAAAGAGCAGAAATCCCCTAGAAAAAAAGAGGGCGCTCAGCCCAGGCAATGGCCCGTCGACTGGACACCCTCATGGTGGGGTTGAACAGGGGTGTAAGGCTCGGAAGAGCAAAGACTCTTTGACCCCCCCGAGCAAGGAAAGGAGGGTCGACCAAGACCCCCACAAGACAGACGACCCCGTTGCACGATTAAAGAAGGCCTTCCTGGCAAAATCGACAGAATGCCAGCCCAGACCCCCTGCCCCAGGGGTGAATAATTTAGGGGACATAGACGAGGGCTACTCGCCCGATGATGAAGGAGGGGAGGAGGATGACCCTCCAGGGCACCCCGCAGCAGAAGAGGAAATTCTAGATCAAGATGAAGACACGAACGATATGTTAGATCCGGAGGCCATTAGGCACCCAAAATCCACTGAGTGGATACCCTCCCGGAAAGTAGCGCTCTACATGGCGCAACATATACGCAAACCGCTTGATAGAGAAGATCTCGCATGACAGCGGAATGTCCCCGTACAGACCTCCCTGACAAGTTATCCCCGATCTAGACCCGAAGATGGTTACCTTCGTAACAAAAGTTTCCAAAGATATCAGAAAGGGCGTGGATAGAGCGGGGAGAGGGTGCCAGGACAAGGTCCTTGATTTAGCAGGCCCACTAGCGAAAATTATGGATCTGGCTGAGAAAGCCAAGGACACTGGGACCCCCATAGATCCTCTGGTCCTAGCAAACTGGGCGCAAAGAGCCATGTGTTTCTTGGGTAACGCCAACTGCGCCCTCTCTTCCGAGAGGAGAAGAGGAGTGCTCCTGAAAATTGACTCAAAACTAAGCGACTTACCGTCATATGAAGCGGGGCAAGGAGCAAAAGGTCTGCTTTTTGGTGAAGCCTTTGCGAATGAGATGTTGCAATTCGTGGGAACTTATTCAGCCCTCGAGAAAGCTCAGAGCTCCATTAAAAGAATCTTTCCCGGACAAGTTTTTGCCGGGACCGGACGCCAAAGGGGTCCGAGCGTCCGGTCGATATTCCTTTCATCGCAGGCCCCAAGGACACAGAGCACAATATTGGGAGGGAAGACAACAGGATGCCTTCTTCCCCACCAGGACAAGGTTTCCGAGAGGTCGCAGGCAAAGAGGAGCCTACAGACATGCAGGCGCCACTGGGGGTGAGTACTTTGAATGTGCAAGTGGGGGGCAGGACCCTACAGTTTCTGAACGCTTGGCACGCATTATCCAGCGATGCTTGGGTTTTAAACGCCGTAGCAGGCTTGCGCATAGACTTTCTAGGCGACCCCTTTCAATGCCAAGAGCCGCAAGCGATACACATATCAGTGCAGGAAGCAGCGCTTCTTCAGAGCGAGCTAGTGAAGCTTCTCCAGAAAGATGCGATAGAACGCGAGACACAGTCTTCCCCGGGGTTTATAAGCGATATGTTCCTCGTGCACAGAAAAGAAAAAGTCCGTCCAGTTATCAATCTAAAAAACCTAAACTAATGGCTAAAGTACAATCACTTCAAGATGGAGGGAATCTACCTTCTCAGAGACTTGTTGCGCGAAAGAGATTGGCTAGCACATCTGGATCTGAAAGATGCGTATCTTACAGTGCCTATAGCAGAAGCTCATCGCAGGTACCTACGTTTCCGCTGGAACAGGGAGGTCTGGCGTTTCAAATGCCTTCCTTTCGGTCTCGCATCAGCCCCATGGGCCTTCACCAAACTGATGAGGCCAGTGGCAGCAGCCATAAGAGAAAGAGGTATTCGGATCATAATTTATCTAGATTATATTCTGATCCTAAACCAGAACAAATGCTCCCTAGTCAACGATGTGCGTTGGGTTTTCACCTTACTACCTTCTCTGGGTTTTCTGGTGAACCTCGACAAGTCTCAATTACAGCCAGTTCAAAGAGTAGAGTTCCTGGGGTTCACCATAGACACAGTGAAAGCAACTCTGGAACTCCCGAACCAGAAAGTGAGAGCAATAAAGAAGGAAATCAAGACAGCCCTAGCTAAGAAGACCATCTCGCTTCGATACCTAGCCAGAATAGTAGGGCTTCTTGCAGCTTCCATTCAGGCCATCTTCCCAGGCCCCCTACATTACAGAGCCCTGCTGAGGCTCAAGACCAGACACTTGCAACTTGTCTGGTCTAACCTTAGACAGCGAAGCAATCTCAGAGCTTCACTGGTGGCTGGAAAACATGGAAGTCTGGAACTGTTGTGCCATCTTCAGCGACGTGCCAGAGCTCATACTAGAATCTGACGCGAGCAGGGTGGGGAGCAAGATGTGGTCAGATAGAGACCGGAGGAAAATGGTCAGAAGGAGTTACAACTGCACATAAACTGCCTCGAGCTACTAGCAGGCTCGTTCGCGGTTCAGACTTTCACCAAGGGCAGAGTCAAGTGCTCCATGCTGCTGAAGATGGACAACGTCTCCACAGTACGATATTGCCTTCAGCATCAGATAGCGGTAGCGGCGGAATATCTTCCAGGAGCTCAGAACGAAGCAGACTGGAACTCTCGATACCTGACAGATTCCAGCGACAGGAAACTGCTCCCCCAAGCCTTTCACAAATTAAACCAAGTGTGGAGTCCCCTACACACAGATCTATTTGCATCCAGACTGAATGCACAGACAACCAATTACTTCAGCTGGAGGATGGACCCGGGTGCAGCGAGAACAGATGCGTTCCTACAGTCGTGGACAGGAGCAGTTCTGCGTTTCCGCCTTCCATAATAATCACGAGACTTCTAGCGAAGGTTTGCAGAGACCAAGCAGAGCTAGTACTAGTGGTCCCCCTTTGGAAATCTCAGCCCTGGTTTCCAGTAGTAATGGAACTTTCCTCGGATTTTCTGAGGAAGATCCCTAATCGCCCAGACCTCCACCTCAGACCATCCGGCCAGTATCACCCTCTGGTGGAGGCGGGCTCTCTGCATCTCATAGCGTGCAGAATTTCAGGAGATGGGAACTGCCAGGAATTTCGCAGATCGCTGCAGACTGCATCAGAGATTCCGGGGCGCCTTCCACCTTTAGGAGCTATAGTTCGGCATTGGATGCCTGGGCGCGATGGTGTTCAAACTTGCAGTTGGATCCTGTTTCAGCAACTGTAGTACACGTCCTTAACTTCCTAGCAAACAAATTTCTCGAAGGCTGTGCTTACAGGACTTTAGGGGTTTATAGATCTGCTCTATCCGCAGGACATGACAGGGTAGAAGGAGCTCCAGTAGGAGAACACCCGGCGGTGCACAGGCTACTGAGAGGGATTAGGTTGAAGAGGCCACCCGAACCCAAATACTATTCCCTATGGGAGGTCCGTGACGTCCTACAGTTGTTTATGAGATGGCAAGAAAACGGTCAGCTATCCAGATCTCAACTTTCAGGATAATTGGCGATGTTGCTCTGTCTGACAGTCTGCCGGAGAGTTTCAGATGTAAAAGCATTAGAGATAGACAGAAAGATCTTCCTTCTATCCTGAAGGAATTGCGTTTACTAGTGTGCAAAGAACAAAATCCGATTCCAGAGCGATTTCCTATCCCTATTTCCCCGAAAACAAAAAGCTATGCGTAGCGCAATGCATTAAAGACTACGAGATCGCAACGGCGCTTGTCAGGTCACAAGGCGTCACTCAATTGCTAATTGCGCGTAGGAAGCCCCATCATGCTATAGCTACAGCGACAATTGCTGGATGGGTGAAAGAAGTTATGCAGTGGGCAGGCATAGATTTAACCCTTTTTGGTGCACATTCTGTCAGGGGTGCAATGGTTTCTAGGGCCTTTTCTGTAGGAGTGTCTTTACAAGACATCGTGAAAGCAGCTGATTGGTTCTCAGAATCTACTTTTAAGACTTTCTATTTTAAGCCAGTTTCAGAAATGGCTAGTAGAGTGGTACAGAGCTTTGAACAAGCATAATGCTCGCCTCCGTCTTGTCATAGAAGGAAGATTGCCCATGCTAGCTGCACTGGTCAGTCTTGATTCTATTAAAGACAAGGAGGCGAGCATTATATCCCACCCAAATGAATGCAAAGAATAAAAAAAATGAACATTGTTGAATGTATATGAAACTGATCAAATTGTGTCAGAGCATCGCATTCCCTCCCTCACATTATTTTGTGTCTCTTGTAGGACATAAACAGAAACCCGCATGAAGTCAATGCGAGCTGAAGCGAAAATGATACCAGTTGTCCCGCTGGACCTTATGGATAGCAAGCCGTGACCACAGTTGCCTCGATGAGGAATTTAAAGTTGAAAGGTTATACTGACTTGAGACTTTCTGCAGGCAAAGAAAGAGGAAGGAACCGTGTGCTGGTAGTCCTTATAGGAGGGTCAGGCACCGGATTGGTGGAGGAAGGACTACTGTTTACTAGGAGGCTCATGGGACTTGTAGGAGATCTGTGGAGAGCCTCTAGAAAGAAAGACAAACTTTTAAACTAAAGATTTCTTTTACTGAAAGCAAAAAGAAACATTTGTTTTGGAAAGGTTTATTAAAATTTGGAATTGCTGTGTTGGTGGCAAATTAAAGAGTTAAGCATAATGCTCGCCTCCTCGTCTTTAATAGAATCAAGACTGACCAGTGCAGCTAGCATGGGCAATCTTCATTAATACCCATATTCTTTTAACCCACCTTTTCAAACAGCATCTGTTAGCCCTACTAGGATATCAAATTCACCAAATGTATATCCTACTGAAGAAATACCAGATACTATCCACACATTCATGTCAAAGAGTTCTTCTAAGGAATCTTTTGCCGAACCAACTCCATGTCCATCATTTGGTTTTCCTCACCCCTCCTCAATTGCATTGTATACGACTCTGGCGGCACTTAATACAAGCATCATGTCGCTGGCAAAACTTTTTGAAACAATGGACTGTAAAATCAATGCTTACAATTACTCTGTTTATTCCCTTTTGCAAAAAAAGGACTGGATTGCTGGAGAAATGATGCGACTCTCTAATACTATGCAAGTTGTCAAATCTGCTATGTCTGTACCAACACTTTCCCCATATCAGATTGTGGTAGAACCTGTGAAAACTCAACCAGAGAGCAATCCCACCTCAAAAGCCTCTTTAGCCATTGTATCTCCCTCTCCAACTTATCACACATCCATCTAGAAAATGTATCCGATATAGAAAATTCAAATCTCAATATCAGTAAGAAAGAGGGAGATGAAACTCCTGTTTTCGATTTATTTCATCAGCACACCCGTAGAAGAAGGGGAAAAAAACATAATCAAGTGGCTCTACCACAACCACAAAACAAACCAAAGAACCAACCAAGCACGACTCTAAAAAGACTCCAAACAAAATGCCAAAAAATGTGTTGGAGGGATCGGGATTTCTCCCAAACACCTTCATCGTGCGGTACCTACCACCAATGATTTGACCCTGCCACTGAGAAATGATAAAGGCTCTGAGAGAGTTGATCTTCAGTTGAGTGAGTTGGTGGAAGTACTGCAAGGTAATATGCCAACTCTAAACGGTAATAATGTAAACTCCATGCCTTTTATTGATGTTAATGAAAATGTTCAAATGATTGATGAGGAACTAATGAATTTATTTGTTTACCCTAACTCTACTCCTCCTCAAACTGATATTCACCAAAGTTTGCACTACCCGAAAGTGCAATCGTTCAACAGTTGACAAATAATCTGTGTTCATTTAGATTTAGATTATCCAAATTTCCAAACCCTGGCCCAGAAAAGGGCCAAAATAATTGGCTCTGAAGCAATCGACTGAATTGGTGTAATTGAATCACAGACTCCCAAACAACAACCATCCTGGACACCTCGGTCTCATGAGAGTCAAGGTACAGCAGATACAATTAAACCAGATGCAAATATAAGGTTTCTAGTCACTATTTCGACAGTCAAAGTTTCGACTGACAAAAGTTCCGACACAAAAGTGTAGCAAAAAAAAGTTTCAAATGTTTTTTTTTATGGGGGGGCTCTCCCCAAACCCCCTGTTTTTTTAAAAAAAAAAACACTTATTTAACTATACTAAATTAAAATAAACACTTTAATATTATAAAAATTCATTTGAAACTTTTTTTCGGTACTTTTGTTTTGTACCTTTTGTTATTCAGAACTATTTATTCAAAACTTTGCCTGGACACCAAATATAACTGTGCTTTTAAACACTGATAGATTAGTGCTGAAAATGATAGAGCTCCATTAGACCCTTTCCACAATAGAGCAACCCTGCTTACAGTTTTCCGTTTAATTTCAGAGCTTGAAACAATATGCTCTGATGACATTAAAGCAATACGTTACATTGATTCCCCTAATTTGGATATTGCACTTCTCGATATCCCTTCTAATATTGTTACACACTTTTTATGGAAGATGAGATTTAAACTACAATCTTATGGGTTCTTAATGCAATTGCAGCCCCGGCCTGCCATGAATAAAACCAACATCCCAGTATCTGTACCCTCCTCAATGTCTCTTCCAAAGTGTAACTGCACTTGTAATCACAATCCACAAAATACGCATGTGACAGAGAAGCCCAAAACAGTACCATTAAGCACTTCAAAATGGACAAGGCTATCTAAAGCTGTGCAGACTCATGATAAATAGAGCCATTAGATTAATTCGCCTGTAACTGGCATTCCTGTAAACTTGCAACATGGAATGCCAGAGGCTTTGCTCATTTGCTGACCACCAAAGCAAAAAGCCTATTGGAATACGATATTATCGTGTTACAGGAAACTTGGATTACTGGCCAGCCGACTTGGCCCAATTTCCAAATTTCACATGTACCAGCTAAGAAACCTTGCAAAGGTCGCCCATGTGTTGCCCAGTTCATTTCAGTAAAGATAGATTCTAACATTCATCTACAACCATGTGCGACTCCCTGCATTGGCACTAAATTAGTAAGACTTTCTACAACTAATCATCACCATCCGTTATTTCCATGTGCAGCTCTACTAAATTTTTACTGGAACCCCTTGGCCCTTACTGATGACTCGTTTTTCTCCCATATAGAATTAACATTAGACTTAATTTAACTCAATCTGTCAGTTAAAACTACCATCATAACAGGGGATCGAAATATTAATTGTCTAAAAACAAATACAAAGTGAACTCCAACTAGAGCCGATAAGTGGATGGCGCTCATGGCTCTATGAAATTCTGTCATGCTAAATCGCGACATGCCAGGCGATGTACCTCCAGTTTATACCTGGGTGAGTGGGTTGTCCTCATCTGTAATAGACTACACTTTGTCTCCTCAGAGGTGGTGAACCAAACACAGTCGTTTCAGATCATTCCAAACATAGCAAGTGACCATGAAATTCTCGTATTAGAATGGGTGCAACATAAATCACCAGTGAAGGAATTCATAAACATCCCTCTTTGGAATCAAGGAAGGAATCGCCTTATCTGGTCATCTCAGAAATTAGACTTGCTAACAGTCTTCTTGTCTACCACGATACATGATTTGTCCTCTCCAAGGCTATTATACACTGATTGTATAATCCTTATAAGCGAATCCACTGCAACAAATAGTCGCCCTCGAATTAAACATGCACATAGATTTAACACAGAGATTCAAATGTTAAAAAGGAAATTTCAACAAGACATGAGAAACCTTTCGACGTGCACGGCTGTGAAACAAAGAGCACGCTCAAAATGGTATACAGAAATCGAATTAAACAAATTTACTTTAAGGATAAACAAGACAATGCAGAAAAAATGTTACTATCCAGGACCAGTAAATCTACTGGTCAAATTTGGAAATGACTAAATTCCAATGATAGATGTGCTACAGACTCAAGCCTTTTAAATCCTATAAGTAATCAAGCCTGGACTGATCATTTTTGAAAACTTCTGAACACTGGCTCTGGAAATAAAACTTCCTGGCAGTTAGCCATTCCAGACTGCACTCAATTAAGTTTTGATGAACTTGATATTATGATTATAATCAAAAAATTAAGCTCATCACAACCTCCTGGCCACGACACGTTATCTAATGTGACGTTCAAAGCCCACCCAGATAAGAGGGCAAACATTTTAATGTTGATATTCTCTAATGTGTTGCGAACCTCTTTAATCCCTTTGTCATGGACTGAACCTATAGTGATTCCAATTTTTAAAAAAGGAAGTCGTACTGACCCAGGCAATCACAGACCAATCGCACTGTCAGACATAACAAGGAAAATATTTGCGCTATTAATTTGAAAAGTCTTCATGACTTGGATTAATTCCAATGCGTTTTTCAATTTTCATCATTTTATTAAGTGAGTTGGCAAGTTTCTCAACATTTTGATTCTCACTGCAATTAAAAAACAAGCCATTTTAACTAAACAACCGGTGTTTTTAGCTTTTATTGATTTTAAACAGGCTTTTGATTCAGTTTCAAGAGAGATTTTATGGAACAAGTTGTTAAAGAGTAAATGCCCTCTATATACATTATTTTGTGTTCAACAATTGCTAGTTAAACTTACTCAGGATGGACTTCTCTCAGATAAGATTCTGACAGATATAGGTCTTACGCAAGGATGCATATTTGCTTAGATTTAATTTAATTTTTATATTAAAAGATATTAGCATTGAATTTGAATCTGTCCGCTCCTTTCCCCCTAAATTGGGACTCAGAGAAATTTCCCATCTTTTATATGCTGATGACCTGGTAATTCTGGATAGGACTCTGATTGGATTACAAAGAAAACTAGCAGCCTTGGATACATATGCATGAAACAATCAATTAACTATTAACATAGAAAAATCAAATGCTAATCACAACATGCAGCAGAATACGTTCAAATTCAATTGGATCCTTTGAGGGAGGTCACTAGCGCAAGTAAATTATTACAAACATCTAGGCATGAACGTAAATACACATATCTCTGAACTCTCATTTAAATTAGAAATGAGGACAAAAATGAAATGACTTGCAGCTCAGGGTTAGACGATTCAAAACAAATATGGTAAATTTTCATATATGCCAGCAAGACTGTTCTATAAGCAAAAAGTTGTTCCTAGGATTGCTTATGGGGCACAAACAAAACTATCAGTAAATCATCGGGATTGGAACCTCCTTGAAGGAGTATATTGGAGAGAAAAAAAAAATTACCAGTGTGCACCCCAATCGGCATGATTCTCAGGAGGATAGCTCAGCGGCAACGTGCTCTCCTTGGAAGCAAGACGACACAGAGCAACCCTGGTTCGATCTGCGGGTCAGTGCTTAGTAACCTCTGGGTATTAAGCGTGTTATAAATAACCTATCATATCATATCATTAGATTTGAGCTAGGTCTAACTTCATTTGCGTCTATGGTAATATAGCAAATGTTATGAGCTTAGAGGGAATTACTTTTAACAGAAGCTTACAATCCTACTCTATTACCGATGATGAATGCAATCCTAGTCCCACACAATAATTCCCTGCTTAAAACATGGGAAGATCAATGCAAGCACATCCTAGAAGGAGCAGATATTTCAGTTGACTTATTGCTTCAATATCCTGATAAAGCAAAACTAAAGTTATGGCACTGGGATTGGCAGACAACATGGCAAATATGCCTCTCATATGCTTCATTTAGATTGGGAGCACTCACCACTAAATCTCTAAATGAAGTTTCTGAATCCCTAAAGATAATCCCTGACATTATATATGTGCAAGCAATTTTAAGGATGAGATTGAATCTCTGGCCAACTAGAATACATGTTCTTAAATATAACAAAAGCCTTTGTCTAAATACAACTTGTAGATTCTGTAAACTCCCTCAACACGATGAGACTGTGCAACATCTTTTAACAGAATGCATAGCGCTGTCAGAGTTAAGATTGAAATATTATTTTAAACACTTGAAAAATTATAGACTACTGAATACAGATGCTTTGTGGGCATAGATAACATATTTAACACCATAAAAGTATCAATGAACATCACAACCGTTCTGTTCTTATTAAGCCTTAGACTAGATTACCAACTTTAAAACAACCTGATTAATAATGGTCCTTTTATTCTATATACATCATAAGTTTTACTCTGCATGAAGATAATATAATATGTTTGTGAATGAGACTAGTATACTAGAACTTGATCGCGTAAA
Organism: Ambystoma mexicanum; assembly: GCF_040938575.1. NCBI lineage: Eukaryota > Metazoa > Chordata > Amphibia > Caudata > Ambystomatidae > Ambystoma > Ambystoma mexicanum. The sequence continues at coordinate 109,104,602 of NC_090933.1, forward strand.
ACTTATGAACTGTATGATCAACATCATTTGTAATAGCATTTTATACATTGTTAACTCCTTATGTGACGTATCATATTAATAAGGATAATTTAAGTAGTTCATCTATCTTTTAAATTTGATAGTTTTTCGATTTGTGATTTATATTGTTAAGAAGGATGGTTTTAAGCATTGCATTTATCTTTCAAAGGGTATATCCTTTTATCGCCTCCTTTTACACTGATTTTATTATATTTATTTTAATTGTTTAAAGTATTTCTGACAAGAATTATATTTAACTATCGGAATCTAATGTAAAACAGCTCAAACAAAAAACACAAAAAGAATTTGTAAATTGATAAAGTTGTTAAACAACTAAAACAATAATAAATACATTTTTAAAAAAGTGTAAGACAGTCGAACCACATGACGGACGTTAGCCCTACAAAGCAGCGGCCTCACCTGGCAGCAAAGTGACCTAGACCGATAGGGCAAACGTTCAGCACCTAGGAGAGCTACAAGCACGTTCTGAACTTACACAACAAGGAGGGCATCTGATGGTCACACACTTTCGAGCAGCAGAAGTAGAGACTGAAACACTTGTAGACATATATTAGGGCATATTGTTGGTTTGTTATTTTTCCTTTTCCACACAGAGTCTACTTGAAAGCCAATGTGACCGAACTGTTTATATCTATGCTGCCCTCTACCTGTCACCCAGATACTTTCGCCAGCCAATTTGCCCACACTGCAAGGAGACCCAGCAGTTTCCAAGCTTGATCCCCCGGAGTGTACTATGTTGCCTTTATAGAGTATTTGGCCCAAACATACCCACAGCTTGAGCACAGTGATCCACCAGTCCTTGCCACGTTGAGAGACGCATCAGTAAGGAAGATGTGGGAAGAGGTGTTTGCCTTTGCCATCAGTGATTACTTGGTCTGCGGGGCTTAAGAGCATTTACAATACTAACATAATAACGCATTTCTTCGTGCATTTCTGGCAGGCAACTATATCTTCTAGCTGCAAGGATCAAGCAGCGTAAGTGGAAATGAGAGAAACAAAGAACATTATTATTATGTTGTGTCTATTATTTCCAAGTGGGTTGATGGGATTCATATTCTGGTGAATATATCTTGTTGCTAGTACTACCGCTGTACCCTCTAATAACATTCCCCCAACCCGAGCAGGTGGAACGACCATGTCAGACACATGGGAGTAGACTGCTGATAAGGTAAGGAGAGGTAAGCACAGTGATAACACAGACATGAAAGGGGTTGACCTGTATCTTACCAACACTGCTCGAGTGTCTAATAACATGTGGTACAAACATATGTCCAAAGTAGGTAAGGAAAGCACCAGGGAGAGCTGTTATGTTTGCTTCTTAATCCCCTATGCAATGAGTGCCTCCAGAACGTTCATTGCAACTGAAAAATCTGCAGCAAGAGCACAATGCCTAATGTACCTAAAGATGGTGCAAACTCGAGGAAGATTTCAAGGGAAGACAGCCACACTGAGATTGATGTTAAAAGCAATGTTCCGTATGAAGATAATTACATAAAGACATTAGACATGATGAACAATTATTGGCAGCTAGATGAAGCTATACAGTACATAACTGATGGACCGGACAAAGGAGAAACAAAGACTATCACCCTGAAGGAACAGCCATGTCCCTGGACAAGAGTGAGGGAGACAGGAGACTTCTAGGTTCCTTGTTGTGTACTGTACCTTGTTGATGGTATTGACTTTGTGTTGTTCTCTACAGGTTTGGCATTACTTTGCATTGCCTGCATTCTTTACTTCTAGGTTCCCTGTTGCGTTATTTGTGCTTTGTTGACGGAGCTGCATCGTTATCTAATTTTGCAGGTACGTTCATGTTCTTTATTGTGCTCCCCTCCCATTTGTGTCCCCCCTTCTGCCTCCCTCCTCTCTGCACCCCAGCGCTACTACCCCTGCTTGGGCTGCCCCCCCCTCTTTCCTCCCTGCACCCTCTATGGTGCTCTCTGTCTCACCTATCTTCTCTAACTTCTTGTCTGACTATCCTATCCCTCTCACCACGTCTGGCAGGAAGAAGCTCAAAAGGGACATCCTGGTTTCCAACCCAGGCCTCCCTATTGCCAATACCTACAACAGTGCTTCCTCCAGACAGACTCTTACTGACATCCTCTTTGTCGTTCCATCTCCAGGCATATGGACCCCCCATATGGTCTCCGTTCTCGCTCCTTTTTCCTCTTCTCCCATTAATGGTGGCACCCAGTGGGAGGCCCTCCTTGCCCCTTCCACTCCTCTAAGACCATCATTAATGTCTACTTAAATGGTACAGTCTTAGTCCAGGGCCCTCAGGCCAATCTCGTCCTTTTAGACGCTTCCCGCACCTTACCAACTTTCTTTCCTCTCCTGCTATCCCTACTTACCCCTCTCTGGCTCCTCTGCCACCTCCTTACTCTGCCACCTTTCCGGCACCCTCTGCTGCTCCTCTGGCCACCTTGCTGCCTCCTTCCTCCGCCATCTCTCAGGCACTCTCTTCTTCCTCTCTGACTCCCCTGCCTTCTCTTCCTTCCTCATCTGCCCATCCTCTGGCATCTCCAACACTTCTGCAGGGCCTACCTCTGGCCTGTACCCCTCCACAGAAGTCCTTCAAAAGTGGCAACCTGCTCCACATCGCTACTCTCAACTCTCGCTCAGCTGTCAAACACTCCTCTGATATCTGCCATCTCCTGGAAGAGCTTGATTTGGATGTGCTCGGTCTCACCAAAACGTGGTTCACGGCCAGATCTGTCACAAGCTTTGACACTCTCCTTCCCAAAGGCTACAAGATTCTCTCCGAACCCAGAACCAACCATACCGGTGGGGTTGTAGCCTTGATTTCACCATAGAGGATCTGTGCGTCTGTCATTCCGACACAGGTCTACTCCTCCTTTAAATGCCTGGTCTGCAGGCTCTCCATCTCTCCTGCACTCTGTCTCACTGTGGCCACTATCTACAGGGCGCCCTCTTCCTCTCTGAGTGGGCTGACCTCTCCTCCCTCCTTGCCTGTACCCCTCAACTTCTCCTCCTCGGAGACCTGAACTTCCACCTGGATGCTACTAGCCCTTCTTCCGGACTCTTTCACAACCTCTATGACGCTCTTGCGCTCTCTATATTCTTCTCTCTGGCCTGACTCACTCTACAGGTCACACCATGGATGTTCGGATCGCCTAAGACCTCCCCCTTTCTAACCTCTCACCACTCCTCCCTCTTGGAGTGAAGATTTCTCATTTCCTCCCACCTCTCTCTCTACCCCTCTGGTCAAGCCGACTCCAGCAATGCCACCTACCTTCTCGATCATCAGACCAATGAAGTGTGTGTCAATTGAGGCTTTTGTCGCTACTTTCTCTCCTCCTCCTGTACCTTTGGCTGACTCACACCCGACAGCTCTTTCTCTAACCTTCATCTCGCCATCTCTAACACTCTGGATGTCCTTGCCCTATCATAAGGATCTGTTTGAAGCCCACATCCAAGTGCAACTCTTGGTCCGATTCCGTCCTCGCTGCCCTTAAACCCAAGTGTAGGGCGGCGGAGAGGAAGTGGTGGGCATCAGGCTCACCCTCTGACAAACTGGCCTGCCTCCTGCTCCAAAGGCAGTACAGACTCTCCGTCCTCTCAAAGAGAAGAGCCTACATCCAAGCCCACGTCTCTGCGCCATCTAACAACTCAGCTGAACTTTTCAAAATCTCCAAGGAGCTGGTCAATCATGTTGCAGTCTCTACCGCTCCTGTTCCTGCCCAGGCCCTCTGCACAGCCTTGGCTTCTCATTTCACCACTAAAACTCAGGCCATCCTGTCGACCCTCTCTTCCTCTGCCTCCTCTTCCTCCTCCTCTACCACTCCTGGCCCGTCTGGCCCTTTCCCCTCCTATCTTCTCCTTTCCCTTGTTCACCCCTGACAATGTTTCTAGACAAGTCCAATCTATGAAAGTCTTGTCAAAGCAGGATCTCCCCAGCTCATCCAGAACCATAAAGGACCACATCGACACCCTTGCTCCAGCTTTGGACGATTTCTGCAATCACTCCTTTGCCACTGGAACCTTCCCCTCTCCCCTTAAGCACTCCCTTGTACACACACCCTTCTAAAGAAGCCCTCTACCAATCCTTCCTCTCCAGCTATCACTCAATCTCCATCACTCATTTCCTGGTCAAACTCCTGAAAAAGCTGGCCATCTGCCAGCATAATCTGCATATTGAATCTGTTGGTCTCTACGGCCACCAGTCTGACTTCGGAGCTGCCAGAAGCACTGAAACTGCTCTCCTGAACACCCGTGAAAACCTTCTCTCTAATCTTGACTCCAACCTTCCTTTCGGTCTCATTCTCCTCGATCTATCCTCTGCTTTTGACACAATCAACCCTGACATTCTGCTCAATCAGCTCAGTGACAACATGGGTATGACTGATCAGGCCCTGGCCTGGTTGACCTCCTTTCTCACTGACCAACCCTATGAGGTCCAACTGGAGTCTTTCCTCTCTTCTAGCTCTCTCTCTACTTGTTGTGTTCCCCAGGGGTCTAACCTTTCTCCCTGGTTTTTCAACCACTACCAGGCACCTCTTGCCCACCATAATCGCTACATTCTGCTCCAATTGTCAATGTAATGCAGATGACACCCAGCTCTCTTTCTGGCTCCCCTCAGCCACCTCTGCTTCTTCTCTCATACCAGACTGTCTGGCTACAATTCAGGAATGGTATGCCACCAATGATCTCTGCCTTAATGCCAGTAAGACTGAGCTCGTCCTCATTGGGACACCTGCTCCCTCCTTTCCTCCCTCTCTTTCTGGCTGCCCACTCTGGGCACTCTTCCGGCTCCTTCCTGTGAGCGTAAGAACCTCTGTATCATCTTCGACGCCACCCTCTTCTTCTCTCCTCACATCCCTGACGTCTCTAAGAAGTCAAACTATCAGCTGTACCTCCTCAGAGGTATTCTTCCTTTTCTAACTTTTCCCCAGAACCTCACTGTCTCCAGGGCCCTGGTCCTCTCTAGGATGGACTACTACAACAGCCTCTTTCTAAATCTGCCTGTCTCTACTCTTTGACCTTTACAAACCATCCAGAACAGGACTGCGAGACTTGTCCTTGGCCTCTCCTCAGCACTCAAGGGTCTGTATCTGCAACCCTACAGTCCCTTCTCTCTGCACTTACGAGCCACCCTTTGGCTGCACTTATTGAGTTACCTGCACTTCGCCCTTCCCCTCTCCCCCTGGCACTTCTCCCCTCCCTCTTCCCCACACTTGCGCGATCTAAATGACATAATGCCCAGTAATATCGTTGTTTTGTACTCCCTTTGTTCCACCCCCTCATCTTATCACGCCTAGAAACACTTGTGTACAGGCGCGTTATAAATGTCATATCATATATTGGGTATTGTATTGTCATTTGATACAGTGAGGTGCTGTGTTAACTGTTGTCTTTTTGTGGTGCATGCTAGCACCATTTTAGTTGGCATACAGTGAGGTGCTGTGTTCCGCCAGGTTTTCAGTGCAAGTAAGTACCAATGGAGTCAGAGTTATGAAGTTATATAATCAAACATTGGCATATCATGTTGTGGTTCCATCTACCGTTTAAGTTTGGTATGCTATCCCTACAGTTATAGATGCTGTTCATTTTGCAGACATTATGTTCAGTTTATTCCAGGATGCCATGGTTTGTCTCCAACTTTTTCTCAGACATTCTGTAGTGTTATTTCTATTCTGTGCTATTCTCCTGATGTAGGGAGAGGAGTGGAGCACATACCATGCTGTGTTTCTTTCTGTCATATCATGCTGTGTTTCTATTTGCCATCTAGTATTGTCTGTTATGTCGACAGTTGTGTATGCCGTTCATTCTGCTGACCTTATTGTAGTTGTTTCAGGATGCCATTGTGGTCCCAATATTTGTTACAGGCTCTGTTCATCCTGCATTTAAGTTTTGATTGTGGTTGGCGGCATTCGGTGTGTTGCTCCGTAGGCTTGTGGGTGTAGTCCACATTTTTTTTTGCATGGAGTTGAGTTCCTTTATTTGGTTTGCGTGCTGGTCACATGTTTACTGAGTAGTGGATTTCCTTTACAGTTGCTGGTGTGCCTTACTGTTACACCATCCACTGGTCACCTTGCGCACACGAATACCCGTGCAGTCACTAAGCCCTCCATCTCAGGTCCTGATCTGCCATCCCCTTCTGACCTCATGTCCTCACTCCCTCAAGCAGCACGGCAGTGGCACATCCGAGAGCATCTAATGCGCTATTGTCATATTCACCCATTGCAACGTTGGCAGCTGCCCTGGCGTCTTGGAGACAGTCGGAGACGCCGGCTTTTTCCTTTGCTTTGTCACGCCCTCAGGAAGACCCGGCAGCGTTTTGAAAACTTGGGTCATGTGACAAGGAAACGTGCTACATCATCTGTCACGTGATGGGTCATGTGACACTCCTTGGCCCCTTTAAAACCGGAGAGGGAACGCTCATTCAGTGCTTCACAGCGGACCCAATCAGGCACTGTTCAGCGTCTTCCTGTCTCTATATCTTGAACCTGGACTACGGACTGTTCTTCTTGGATTCCTCTGTCAAGCCCTTGGATACTGTTTTGCTCTGCTGTTTCAGGACCTATGAACTGTATTTTTGGATTCCTTTGGATTACCCCCTGGTTACGACGAACTTGGCTGGCTTTTGACCTTGGAACTCTTAACGGACTGTTTTCGGATTTCCTCTGCTGTTACCTGTTGGAGTACCCTTTCCATACAGGTCTTGCAGTGCCTATTTCTACAACAATCTACGCCTACCCACTGCTGCTGGCTAAACTCTGCAGCCACACGGAACATCTCCATTCTCATCTTTGTTCTTCATGTCCCCAGACCCTTGGTAAGCCCCTTGGTATTTGTTACCTCGTTATTCAGTGTATTGTTTGCCATTGTACTGACCCATTGCTTGCTTTACAGCGGTCGAGGGGTCACCGGTGTTCCTGGCGTTCTTCAGCACTCAAAAAACCTGTGGCCTCAAGGATTGCTCAGGAAGTTATTTGTTTCTTTCTGAGTGGAACTTGTGGACAGAGGCCCCATAATCTTCAGGAACATCAAGTCATAACACTTACGGATCTTTGGGTCATCCATTCTTGTTGTGCACAGTTGTGGTCATTTGTGTAACGGAAGGAGATGTGTGGTAGTCTTGCTCTGGGGATGTATTGCGCTGTATGTGGAATGTTGTGAGGTCATGTGGAATGTGATGGTCTGTCAGCTGTGAGTGTTCTATGAAAGTCAGTTGGATCTGAATGCTGGCTGGTGTTGGATGTGCCAGTGTTTTATCTGTCCAGGAACTTAGCTATGACACTTACCTGGTGCCTCATAAACTTACCATAAGGAAACCTGGGCCCAGCGTCTTCTTAACCCACGGGGGATACCACAAAGTTGTTGGACTTACAATTATAATTGTTAATTTATTTATACCATTTGAAAATGAAATAAAGGATATCATACACCTTCCATAAGTTATTTGGTATTGTACAAGTGAGTTACTGCCAGTGTCATGACCCACAGAACGCGCCCCTTCTGGACTTCCTGGTCCTTGTCACGGCGGGGCTTGCATTCATTGTTTCTCCCAACATGGCCGTATCAAGTGGCACGCCTCGCACCAGCCTTTACGGCAGACGTGGTACGTTCCATAAATATGCCACGCCCCCGTGGCCCCGCGCGTCTCAATGCTATTGCGAAGTAGCGACCAGAAGTGTGCTCCGTAGCTCGCAGTATTGTTTCCCTTGCTTCTTCCACTCTAACCCAATTCTAGTCCCTTTCCTTCCTTTCTTGATTCCTGGACTCATGTGCTAGTTGCGCACCCTGTTATTTCCTGGATTTCTGGATCCCTGAATCCCGGTACTTGAACGCACGCTGGAGTCGGAAGAGACTCGTGCAGCCTTATTCAAGACTCGAGCAGTACGCAAGAAGGCATCGATCAAGAAATCCAGCAAAGGTCGAACTCAGGTGAGAAGGGGGGGAACTCCTTGACAGCCAGGCCTCCAGATAAGGGTTGTACCACGCCTTTTTACGCATGAAAATCTTGTAAATATGACAGCTTTATTATTTTCCTGAGTACATTTACACACATGTTTTGAGCAGCGGGCAGTGCAAAGGTCAGGTTACTTGACAGAAACCAGAACGCTTCTTTTGATTTTTATCTACACGGAATTGCAAGCCATGGAGAAAAGCCTCTGAAACAGAAATTTATTCTCTGAAGCCTTTCAAAAAAGGAACCGCACACTGTGATAAAAGGAATGGTTTCTTTCCCTTCTGCTTCTGCTGTGTTGTGTGTAGATGCTCATGGAGCAAACAGAAGCACTGTGCATTTTATTTTCCTAGCATTTTAGTATTGTATAATTAATAAGATGGAGAACTAAGTTGCAAATGAGAATTCATATTTTGTAACAAATTATGCTTTTTTTACCCACTGAAGGCAAACCAGTATTGCACAATTTTATTTTTCAGAGTTCCTGTGCTGTGTACATAATCATGTAGAGGCAGATAATTTTTACACCTATAATTTAATGTACATTCGAATTATAAAAACAGTGTGTAAAATGATGAGTTTACATCCCTTCAACCTAGCAGTCAATGGGGTACATCACTATAAATGGTCAGTGACAACAGAGTCTTTGCTCAAGGGTGAGGGGTTGTCATTACATCAATCACAGGTGTTATAGCCTCACAAATCTTCAAGACTAAAATTAAAACCTGATTATCGAGGAAGTGCAAGCACTGTTCAAAAACAAGCAAATGAAAGTTACATTTATAATTGAAATAGAAACTCAGCAAAGCTTGTCCCTGTGATAATCCAGATAGGTATTTAACTTTATGTAGCACTTCATGCATGATTCATCCAACATCTAGGCACTGTGATTATTATACTTCAGTTGATACTCATTTTAGCGACCTCTGAAGGATGTTAGTCAATAAGATAGCTCAGCCGTTTGATCGCTCATTACTGTGATCTGTAGGTTGCAGGCTCCAATCCCGGCAAGGCCAACTCAGTCTTTCATCCGTTCGAGGTCAATAAAGGAGTACCAACTTTGGCTGGGTGATAAATATGTTCTATGTACATCGCTTTGCTAAAAACGCTATATAAATAACAATTTGACCATGAGACTGGGCATACAATTTAGCATGGAGTCCTTGCCTCTCTGCACGGTTGTATCATAACATTGGCATACCATTAGGCATTAATAGTTCCAGGAAATTAAGACTTTCATTAAACATCAAAAGACAATTCTGCCATCGAACCTCAAAACACACAATTGCGTTTTCAAAATTTAAATATATACAGGAGAGATCAAATGGCCAGACCTTATAGAAATAATCAAAGGTGTATTCTGTCACAATGCAGAAAGCTGCCACATGGTAATGATTTCCATACAGTTTTTGAACACGTTGGCTGGATGTCCTATACATTTTACTCTCTTGCAAAGGAGAAAATACATGTTTACTCTCTTGAAATCACATTTACTCTCAAAGTTTAAATATGGGGAGTAAAATACTCCCACCTCAAAATCTTATCTGGAGCATTTCTTACTGCATTTGTTAACGTAAAAGGTTAGGTTCCTGTTGCCCGCTAACAAATTGGTGGAGGCAATTAACAACAGTAACTGAACTTAAAAGTAATGAGTCCTATCCAGCTTAGGTGGGGCCACCAAAGGGCACGGAGGGCAAACATCAAACTCAATCTCCTGTTATGGTCAGGTAGCACCAAAACCGTCGCGCATAGGGATCAGCAGGGCTGCAAGATGTTGTAATCTGTCTTTGTAGTGAGTCATTACAATGGAATGTATATGGAGTGGATGCACGCGCCTACAGAAGTGCATTGTATGATTTGGGTGACGTGCGTTAGTTCTATTGGAGTCAGTTGGTGAGTGCCCGCCGGGTGGGAAGCCGGTGTCTGCTCTCCTGTATGTCATCTTGTAATCGGAGACATTAAAGGCTTGAGAAGAACTTACCTTGAGTCCGGACTTACCTTATTACACTGGCGACGAGGATCGGGGCTGCTGCTGCGGAGGGGGCAGCACAACTGGAGAAGACACTGCCCTCCAGGTCTTTTCCCACCCGGCAGGGCTTGTCCAGTCTATCCAGCCGTTGCTGTCTACTTGGCTGGTGGTTGCAGCGGAGCCCGAGGCGCAACCTGGGGTCTCTGGTGGTCCTCAGCAGGGGCGGGTGTAGAGTGCCCCCTGGGTCCAGAGCCGGATGGTCCCGTCTGACGAGAGGATTCCGGCGATCATAGCGGGGAAGTTTAAGTCCCTGGGTCCGACGCCGGAGAACGCTTGTAAGTCAGGACTCAAGGTAAGTTCTTCTCAAGCCTTTAATGTCTCTGATTACAAGATGACATACAGGAGAGCAGACACCGGCTTCCCACCCGGCGGGCACTCACCAACTGACTCCAATAGAACTAACGCACGTCACCCAAATCATACAATGCACTTCTGTAGGCGTGTGCATCCACTCCATATACATTCCATTGTAATGACTCACTACAAAGACAGATTACAACACTTCTCCCCCCTTTGATTAATCAAGATTCAAGGAAGACAAAGCCAACCAACTATAGAATGCACCGTGTGGCCACCATGATAAGCACTCCATATAACCCTGAGAACTCCAAAACCCCCGAAAAACAGTTGCTGCCCAGGAATACACACCATACGAGAAATGATGGAAAGGAAGCCATGTCAAAACACGAGAAGCTCAACCAGATGGTAACTCTCCAGCAACTACCATACAAACTTGCTGTCTCAAGAACAACCCAACTCAATTTATGTAATATGCAACATATTAATGTGCAACATATACCTTACACATCCGCAAAACCAAAACCCATCTAAAACGCCAACACAGCCCCCAACCAAACACCAGCTCAGCACACCCATGATACTACGCCTACACACGTGGACACCTACGAGGAGACCAACCCCTACACGAACCCACACCGAGCTGCCCTTCGGAGAACAGGCCTGCCACACCTGACACTCAACACCAAACTAACGCTCCTAGCCATCCGTGCACCAATCACCTATTGCCCCAGAAAGCCACCCCAGGACCTCCAGCCTGCCACGCCAGAGCACAACCCACAGGAACATGGACCCTCCCGGCCATCCATAATCCCCAAACAACAAGTACTACACACACGTCCCCCTTCACCTTACACATCCGCAAAACCAAGGTATGTGTTGCACATTAATATGTTGCATATTACATAAATTGAGTTGGGTTGTTCTTGAGACGGCGAGTTTGTATGGTAGTTGCCGGAGGGTTACCATCTGGTTGAGCTTCTCGTGTTTTGACATGGCTTCCTTTCCATCATTTCTCGTATGGTGTGTATTCCTGGGCAGCAACTGTTTTGCTGTGTTTTGGAGTTCTCAGGGTTATATGGAGTGCTTATCGTGGTGGCCACACGGTGCATTCTATAGTTGGTTGGCTTTGTCCTCCTTGAATCTTGATTAATCAAAAGGGGGGATAAGTGTTGTAATCTGTCTTTGTAGTGAGTCATTACAATGGAATGTATATGGAGTGGATGCACGCGCCTACAGAAGTGCATTGTATGATTTGGGTGACGTGCGTTAGTTCTATTGCAGTCAGTTGGTGAGTGCCCGCCAGTTGGGAAGCCGGTGTCTGCTCTCCTGTATGTCATCTTGTAATCGGAGACATTAAAGGCTTGAGAAGAACTTACCTTGAGTCCGGACTTACCTTATTACACAAGACTACACTCTACATTCCTCCTGAAAGAAAAACATATCATGGTGTGTTTGTGTGTTACAGAATTGGTGTCGTAAAATTGTGGTTAACGTTATATGACACTTGACATAGTAAAATCTTGAAACCTTTGCTTCATGCATAGTTCACCAAATTAGGCAAAAACAATGTGTTTGGTCACAGCCAAAAACACATGCCAAGGTGAACTTTCAAAGATGATGTCATGTCTAAACATTACGTGCAAAGAAGGGCATGTTTTGCTTTGGGTTTTCCAAAGACCCTTAGAACAATCTTCCGGGACATAATTCAGTATCTGGAAAGTGTGTCTTTTCATTTTCAAGCTTTTATTTGAACTTCCACCTGTCCCTTATCTGGAACTGGTGCCTGCCACAAGAATTTCAATTTTGGATAAGCCAAACTGGAGCCATATTTGAGATATTAATGATCGAATATTCGAAAAATGCATCTATAATTCAGTCCTGCGCAGTCACAAACACCCCACATTCTCAGCACTGCAAACAGATAGACACACACACATGCATTGGGAAACAGACAATAGCACACAGTCTTAGATAAACACAGAGACACACATATTCAACATATTCACACAAAAAAAAAAATCATTGGCACACACACTCGGCATTTTGAACATGCTGGCGATTTCCCACAGTATATAAGATTTCTAACATACAATAGCTGCACAAAAATAGAGCAATTCATTGGGATTAAAAAAAAACAATTAAGGTTACAACCAACAGCTAAAGTCTATGGACCTCATTACACATTGTTATGTAAGGGAATACCGGTACCGTTAAAGATTTACTGGTACCGGTAATTCCCCAAGCCAATCACGACCCTGACCCACTGCTATTAGCAGATCCGGTAAGTACGGTGCCACTAATAGTGACAAGGCCGTGGGCGCGCGACCCCCATACCGGAAATAGCGCCATGGCGCTAATATCACGCCATCACAAGCCATGCGGACATGGCCTTAGCGGCATGGAAAAGACCCCAAACTCCCTTACCGGCATGGCGCAAATAACAGCATCTAAAAGCACCCGTTAAGAGACCTGAGCAGTGTTCCCATCTGTCACAGATGGACACAAACAGCACAGGTGGAGGCAATGGAGACACGCAGCACAAAAGAGCACACCACACCCCTTCCCACACCAAGATGATCCCAATACCACCAACATGACATGGGCTTCAGTACATGATTGCAGTGCAGCACCAACAACAGGCCGCACCAGAGGTGACCCGTAACAGGTACCCATTCCTCACACCATACAGGCGATGCCAGCTATCTACTGAAGAGGTGGCTCCTAACCCCTGTACGGAACCCACAGAACCAGCAGGAAGAGGACTACAATATTGCACATACCCGTACCCGCGTCGTGATAGAGCCGTCATTCGGCCTTCCAATGACAGTGCGCTGGTGCCTAAGCGGCCTGGGTGAGGCTCTCCTGTACGCCCGTGACAAAGTGGCAAAGACAACCATGGCATGTGTAGAGCATCACAAAATGTGCATCTGATGGAATGTGCCTATGCCACTTGACATTGACATGCAACCACCAGATGAGGATGATGTGGATGGGGCTGAGAATGGGTGAAATGCTCCAGCAGGACATGCAAGAGGCGATGTCAAGGATGCACACGATGTGCGTCAGCATCTGAATCAGGAATTCCATCAGGTACAAAGGTGAAATTACATGGATGCAGATGGGTATTGTTGCCCTGGTGCATGTTATGAGTCCCACAAAGGACCCTATCCACAATAAATGACACATACACAATGATGGAGACGACGCCTGGTTTTCAAATTCAGAACAGTGTATTGTGAACATAATGTGATATAAATGTGCATGACCCCAACTTTCCAAACTCCCCTTACCACCCTCCCCCCACAACACCCTCTCCCTCCTCCCCCCACAACACCCCCAAGAACACCCTCTCCCCCCTCCCCCCACAACACCCCCATGTGAGCCTTATAGTGTCTATCTGTGCTGCTCAACATGTGCCACCTAGTCCTTGCTGGACCTAAGCCACAGGGCCTCCTCCACCATTGGGTGGTTGTGACGTGGGGCGCCTCAGGTTGCGCAGAGAGCGGTGCAGGGGGCTTGTCTGCAGGGAACCCGAGGAGGAGGAGGTGCCCGGTTGATCCCGTGTTGGTGGTTGGTATTGCCGCTCCATGATGTCCCCAATATGGTTAATGGCCTGGCGGAGTTGGCCCATTTCCTGGCAGATCCTGTCAGTGCAGGCCTCAATGGCCTCCCTTGTTTGGCCTGCATATTTGCTGAGGTCATCCCTCAGATGGCCTGTCTCGGCCACATGCTGGGCGACCATCGCAGTAATGTCTGCCTGCCTCCGGCTGATGGTTGCAAGGTCAGGTAGGGTGGCGTGTGATGTTGGGCTGGCTGCTGCGTCCTGGTCCGTTCCCCCGGCGTCAGGTGAGGACACCTGAGGGCTCCATGCCCCTTCAACGGTGTGGGTGTCATGTGCTCCATGGCTACCTGATATGGACGTTACCCTTGGACTTTCTGCAATGGAATGTGTCGGGCTGGGGGAATGGCATTGTTGTAGAATGTCAATTGCGTCCTCCTCGTCAGTGAGCAGTGCGGTGGCTGCTGCCTCACCAGCAGAACTGGTGGCAGCGGAGTGTGTGCCCTCCGTGCGCATTTCACCTATGATGGGGCACACTGGCATGGGTTCAGCAATGACAGCAGCCGTGCCCTCAGGCTGTGCGGAACTGGTGCTCCTGCTACCTTTGGGCCTCTGCTGATGGAGACTCCTCCCAGTTCCCCTAGAGCTGGTGGTGGTGTCACCTTTCTCACTCATCCTGGCCTTTTTGGCTGCTGGGGGGTACGTGTTGCAGTGCATGTGCCTTCAGTGTCTGTCGGTGATCCTGTTGAGGACAAAAATAGGGTATATTAACGTTAATGGTTCTAGGTGCCTTATGCAGAATGTTCACGTCATGCTGCTCTATGCATTGGGGCCTCTTTTTCATTGATTCTAGTAATGGGGATGTCGGGTTGGTCATGCATGGATGGGACTCTGTTGCACGTGCATATGGTGATGCATGCATGTATGTGTGTGGCAGGATCAATGGCCTGGTCATGGACACATATTTGGGGGGCCCCTCACCCTTCACTGTGCATTGTTTGATGTATACACTCACCTCCATCAGATGAAATGGCCACACCATGCTCCGTATCTCCGACTCCCTCTATGGATTCGAGTCCAATTGTGGAGGCACATGTCTCCTCCCACTCCTTCAGCTTCAACGGGGAATCTGCGCCACCTTCTGTGGCCATTGCCAGGTTATGGTTGGCCGTTAGTATATTCCATACACGGACCCGGAGGTCGTCCCACCTCTTGCAGCAGTCCTTGATACTGCGGGTGGTAGTGCCCACCGCACTGACTTTGCGGGCAACTTCGGCCCAGATGGCCTTTTTCTTATTGATGGCCTCCCGCCCCATATCATTGGCGAAAACAACTTCAGCATTAGCTGCAAGTGTCAGGGTCAACATGATCAGCTCCTCATTTGAGAATTTCTCTTTCCGCTGATGGTCTGAGGATTTAATTAGCGCCTTCGGCATCTTCGGGCTTTCCTGGATGGTTTCTTGTCGGAGTTCTCCGGAAAGAGGTCCTGGATGCAGAGGATGGCAATGGATTGTGTTTTTAAAGATGGCCGTCGTGCTCTTTCTCGTTCCTGTGCGATGCCGCTATTTCCGGTTCCGCTTTTTTACGGTGACCGCTAATAAACAAAGAGCAGAAGCAGCCTAATTTTCACGGCACAGGCAATAACACACGGGTCTTGGAGGCAAGACCACGCAGAGCAAGATGGTGGGGGTGTTGGAAAGATATAAAAAACATCTAGTATATTTACTGAATTAGCCAAAAGCAACACGCTGGTCTTGGAAGCAACATCATGCAGGGCAACAGAAGTTTAAAAACTATAAACAGAAGTCGGACGCAAAAGAAAAGAAATGGCAGCCCAAAAGAAATCGAGACTGATGCAATGGGCTGATGAGGTGGAGCGCATACACGGCTGGGCCTGGGTAAGGAAGTGCCTGGGCAGCAAGTCAAATGAAGAAGATAATGAGGACGTCATAATACATGAAGAAGCTGAAGCACCACAGAAGAAGAAAGCCAAAGCGAACAGAACTCAGGACACAGCGAAGAAGCAGAAATCACCACTACCTGGGGAAAAGAATAAACAAACCAGGTAAAAAGAAAGCTTTCATGACTGAAATGTTGGAGGATTTTGCTAATAAATAATCGGTGCAACAGGAATCAGTAATAAACGCCAAATTTGATAAACTAGAGAAAATGATGACAGAACTAGGGGAGAAACAGCTCCAAAACACGGGAGCAGAGGCACCAGTAGAGCAAGGGACCAGTGGGGAGGGCCCAACAAGGGCATGGGTAGGTCCCAACTCCACCCAGACCCAGAATGTGATAACAGGGCTCAGAACCACGGTCCCAGTGATAGAAGTAGGTGCAGCAGCAACTACCAGCAAAGGTGCAGGGAGTGCAGTAGCAATCCCACAACACCAGAAAGAAATGGTCACAAACACACACCTAGTGGAAAAACTAAAGACTCTGCAAAACGATATTTTGAATCGGTTCAAGAGATCCATGGCATGGAACATTGAACAGGTGGTCAAAGAAACTATTTGGATAAAGGGATATATGGAAATATTTTCATTACTTGAAGCACAGAGAAAGGGATAACAGGCTAAAAGCATTTGCCATATTGGCCACACGTATCTTAGAAAATAAAACAAATGAAGGGTTACAATTATTTGCATATATTGATAAAAATCAGAGAGGTCAAAGAGGAGTTCGGGGGGGATGCACAGCTTACATATGATGAGAGATTTTGGAGAGCCATGTCTGAATGACCAGAAATAGACTGGGACAATCTCCAAAATTATCTATGTGTACTAAATGGGAAAACATCTGGGGGTGGGGACAAGAGCCCAGCACAAGGTAAAATAGCACAGATAAACAGCAATAAAAACAGCGAGCAGGTGAATCACAACAAGGTCGAACAGCCCTTTAGGAAGAAACAGCCAGTAAACCACCAAATCTCAACCCTGGCTAGGTTTCACATTTGAAGGAAAGTTTTATGTGGACAGATGCCTACCAATGGGGTGCGCAACATCTTGCGCCCTGTTAGAGCAGTTTAGCTCCTTTTTTCAGTGGGCATTTTTAAGACATGTACCGGAAGCACAAGTAGTGCATTACCTGGGCGATTTTATGCTAGTCGGGCAGCCAGGTACAGAGGAGGGCGAAAAGACTTTGAGAAAAATGGTAGAGATGGCAGCACAGTGGGGCATACCACGGACTAAGGAAAAAACGACCAAACCAGCAACTAACATAAACTTTCCTAGGCATGGAGATAGATTCAAGCACAGGTGAATGCAGGATTCCAAGCAATAAAGTAGAAGAATTACTTGACAAAACCAGAAATTTGAGGGCGAGGAACAAAGGCACAGTCAAGGAAATACAGTCTCTAGCAGGAAGCCTAAACTTTGCAGCCAGGGTGATACCGCAAGGCAAGACATCTGCAAGGAGCCTTGAGCGGGGGATAAAAAGGTTGCTAAAGCCACATTAACATGTAAGACTAGGGGAAGAGATTAGAAAAGATGTATTGGTATGGGAAGAATGCCTTACAAATTTCAACTGAAAAATATGGTGCACGCCATTGAACACTGTCAATAAAAAGGTACTTTTCACTGATGTGGCAGGAAGCAAAGGTTTTGGGGCAATTATGGGCACAGACTGATTCACTGGGAAATGGCCAGACAACTGGCACACAACAGGTTGGACCAAGAATATTACACTACTTGAGATCATACAAATCTGGTTGGTACTTCATACCTGGGGTGAACAACTGGCAAACAAAGTTTAATCGCCTGGTCAGATAAAATGGCAGTGGTAGGGATTATTAACAGAAGGATGACAAATTGCCAACTGGTGTTGAAAATTTTAAGAGCAATGACCAATATTACTCTAAACAATAACATGGTGGTAAGAGCAAACACACACTGATAATAACACTGCAGGTGCAGTATCACGTTTTCAGTGGAGCAAATATCAGCAAATGGCACCAAATGCCCAGAAAAATATGACGTAATTACCAAAGGACTGCTGGAATATCCTGGCAGAATGATAAATGCTACATCAACGACAACGCCGGACAGCCGGGGCAGGGATGCTCAAGCAACAACAGCAAACACCTCAAACACAGGTGCAAGCAGGCGTTCTCTGCCAACGAAAAAAACAGACCCTGCAACGGGCTGCTTTTAGGCTTGGCCAGGAAGGCTTTGGCAACCAACACCAACGCTCAATACAGTAAGGGTCTGAAATCGTACTAAAAACTACAGGTATAGCACATGTAGAGTTAATAATAACAACAGATATTAACATATTCCTAGAATGGGCCTACAAGAAAGGGGTTAAAAAAATGGGCAAAAAGACACCTAACAGCAGTAGCATATTTTGCTAACCTACAGGGCGGGGGGTCAGACCCAAGCCACAGTGCGCTAATATCATACGCATTGAAGGGCTGGGGGAAAATTGAAGGGCCACAGAAAGATAAGAGGAGCCGGCTGGATTTCGAAAAGCTAACAACCATAACACAACTACAAGATACAATATGCTCCAACCCATACGAAGCATTATTATTTAAAACTGCCTTTTAGCTAGCATACTTCAAGGGGTTTAGGGGGAGTGAGCTCATAGCATCAAGCATGAAAGCCAGCGACGGGTTAGGAATGTTGGACTTAAGGGTAAGGAGCGGACAGCATCACAATAGAGTTTCAGACATCCAAGACTGGGTGCAAAAGGGAGATCCATATTTACTGCACTGAAGACATTACCAATTGCCCAGTGTGTATCACCAACCAATTGTCATGATGCCTACCCCCGGAGCACCAGGCCAGGCCCAGCACCCCCGGAAGCAGGCATCATGCCCTCGGGTAAAAGCCCAGCGGCCCCTTATAGGGGCTCTTTGGACTCAGTCCTGGCGCCTTTGGCGCCAGGCTCATGTTGGACATCAGTCCTGGCGCCATAGGCGCCAGGCTCATAAAGGGAGGTGTTTTGTGCACTTACCTGATGCAGACCATGCTGCACGCGTCAGGCCTCCCTGAGACCTGAAAGGGACTATTTTTTTATAGGGACTATTTTTTTCACTCGGGCGTGGCCAGGGAAGGATACATACCTAGTTGGGGAAGGATACATACCTGGGACTTCTTTGGAGGCTATTTAAGCCACGCCCAGACAGCAGCTCATGCTTCGCGTTGTTCTGCTTCCTGCAGCTTAACTCTCACCGTGTCTGCTCCTGCTCCTGGACTCCAGCCACGCCCGCCTCGAACCTGGAAGACCTGCAAGGAAGGAAGAGAAGAGAAAGGTGAAAACCAAGGACTATTTCAAACTTCTTACCTGCATCTGGAATCTTCTCGCCAGCATCCCAGAAGAAAGACTTCCATTTAAAAGCATCCTGTTGCTCGCTGCAGCGCCACGCTTCACTCACCTGTCCTCGAGACACCTCCAGGCTCCATCGCGGCTGTCAGCATCGGACGCCACATCTCTGCACCTAGGGGAGAGAGGAAGAAACAAAAGGTGAGCAGAAGGAACACAGAAGGAAAGCCTGATTAACAGCCATAATACTTACCGGCTTTTCTTTCCCATTTCGGGTCGGCGCGGCCCCGTTGGCAGGTACCGTACCCCGGCCCCTATGGGGAAAGGACAAGAGAGATTTCTGGGGAATAAGGACATTTAGAGGGATCGCCCTCATCACTACTCACCTCGGCAGTTTAACCCCTCGACGCATCGCCTTCATTCTGCACCTGAAATAAAGGACAGATCACAGGTTAGAAAGACAACATAAAGGGGGCCACACTTGAACTTTGAACTTTCATACTTACGGCGCATCGCTCAGGAAAGTCAAGTGGATTTTGCCAGCGCCATTCTGAAAACCAGTGAAGTAACTGGACGAACGCGCGCCCCTGCACATGAAGCAGGATGGAGAGTTCATCCTTCCAAACCATAAGGTGAGCTTAAACCGGGGTTTGGAGGAAGTTAGAGAGGAACGAAGGGGGAAAAGGGGGGAGCTAGCACACTATTCCGCAGACTGTTAATCCCCTATCTGCAGAAGGATATTCCTACGGGCCAGGCAAGCATGATTTGGAGGTCCTGTCCGATAGGTGTTCCGGGTCCTGCGCATCACGCTAGAAGAGGCCACAGCAATCCAGACTAGACCAGCGCCCCCGTGGGAACCAGGTGAGCGTTACAGAACGCGAAGCATGCCTACAAATTCCCACCCAGGCGCTATGGAAACTTCCGAAACTGACCAGTTGGCCCAATTACTGGGGGAATTACGGGCCGAAGTACACGCCGCTCGTCAAGAGACTAGTGCCCTTAGGAGGGAAGTGATTGTAATAAAGGATAGAGCTGATGACCTGGCTAGACAGCTTTTGCAAGGTCAAGCTGGACAAACTCCTTTACTCGGTTCCGGGGGGAACCCCGCTCCTGTGGTCGCCAGTAACCCGGTGCAGATTAATCTACCTGGAAACATGCCGCTGGCCCCACCTGAACGCTTTGCTGGGGACCCCAAACGATTCGCCGTATTCATGAATCAGTGTCGTTTGCACTTCCTATGCAGACCTGGGGCCTTCCCTAATGATCAGACCAAGGTAGCCTTTGTGTTGTCATGTCTCAGCGGCTGTGCTGCCGATTGGTCAGTCCCACTAGTAACTCAAGATGATCCGATTCTTCGTGATTTTCAAGGATTTCAAACAAGCATGGAAAGGTTATTTGCTCGACACTCCCAGGGACAGGCTCTGGATGACGAACTTCTATCTCTGCGACAGGGCAATCAAGACCTTCTATTCTACATTGCAACCATCAATAGACTAATTGTGGAAACTGGTTGGCCAGAGGATAAAAGAATCACGTTATTCTATCGAGGTCTACGCGGAGAACTTAAAGATGTCCTGGCACAAGTTGTAAATCCGCCCCAAGAATGCACTGAATATATAGACTTAGTGGTCCAATTGGATCACAGGCTGCAAAACAGAAAAGCAGATCGGTCCAAGTTTGAAACCTGGGTGTTGGCCAAGACCCACGCTAACCCCAAGGGGGCTGATGGCTCGGAGCCTATTCAAATCGGAGGGGTTAAAGGACCCCTAACTCAAAAAGAACGGGCAAGAAGACGACAGATGCAATTATGACTTTATTGTGGGTCCTCTGGACACTTTCTACGAGATTGCCCGGTTAAGCCGCCCAAGAAGGTGGTAGGAGCCGCTGATAAAATCCATGGAAACTCTGTATCAGGAAACAACCACGCCTGGCAAGCGTAGGGGTCCGCTTGCCGAGCTTGAAAACTAACTCTCAGACCTCGCATTTCATTATGCCAATGGTCCTCGTAGATCCTGAACAGCCTAAACGGTTGCATGCTATAAATGCATACATCGATATCGGGGCTATAGGAAACTATGTGGATCGAGAATTGGTCTCTAGGATAAACCTCCCTCTGCATCCTAAAACCAACAAAGATGTCATCACCACAGTAGATGGAACCGAAATTGCCTCTGGACCGGTAACACATTCCACAGCTGAGGTGACACTTGTAGGTCCGGATGGCCATCGGGAGGCAGTTGTGTTTGATGTAATCAAGGCTCCACAGTTTCAGCTTATTCTCGGAATCCCTTGGTTAGAGACACATAATCCTCGAATTGATTGGCGAGCGAAGAGAATAACCTTCCCGGATTGTGCACAAACGTGCTACCCAGAAAATACAAAGATTAATCTAGCATCAGTAACCTCTGTCCCCGTGCAACTACTTCCAGAGTACCAAGACTTTCAGGACGTCTTCCAAAAGGAACAGGCCAACACGTTACCTCCCCACAGATCGTACGATTGCCAAATCAATCTGGTGCCTGGTGCACAACCCCCTTTGTAGCAGGATTTACGCCCTTACTGAACCAGAGAATCTGCATTTGAGACAATATTTAGATCAATACCTCGCCAATGGTTTCATTCGCCCGTCAAAGTCCCCGGCATCCTCAGCTTTGTTCTTCGTGCCTAAAAAAGAAGGCGACCTTAGAACTTGTATCGATTACCGTGCATTGAACCAGAGAACTGTTAAAAATCGTTACCCTCTGCCTCTGATCCCTGAACTCCTTGACCAGGTGAAGGACGCTTGCGTATACACCAAGTTAGATCTCTGAGGGGCTTATCATCTGGTACGAGTAAAAGAAGGCGACGAATGGAAAACGGCCTTCCGTACAAAATATGGACTATTCGAATACCAGGGGATGCCTTTCGGGTTGTGCAACGCGCCTGCAGCCTTCCAATTCTTCATGAACGATGTCCTTCGGGAACTCATCGATGCCTGTGTTGTCGTGTATATCGATGACATTCTTGTGTACTCCTCTTCGGAATCTGATCACAGAAAGCATGTCAGGGCCGTCCTAGAGAAACTGCGCCAGCACAAACTGTTTGCCAAGCTGGAAAAATGTGTTTTCCATACCACCGAGGTTGAGTTTCTCAGATTCATCCTGACACATAAAAGGGGTCCGAATGGATTCACGGAAAGTGGATGCCATCCTCAAATGGTCATCACCTAGTTCGGTGAAAGGTGTCCAAAGCATGCTTGGTTTTGCCAACTTTTATCGCAGGTTTATCCCGGAGTTTTCACGTGTGGTGCAACCCATCACTGCACTCTTGCGAAAAAATAAACTTTTTGAATGGACCGAGGAAGCCGAACAGGCCTTTCAGGAGTTGAAAGCTAAGTTCACCTATTTTGAAGCACCCGCGTCCCGATCTCCCATATATAGTCGAAACCGACGCGTCCAGCTTAGCCATGGGAGCTGTCCTGTCTCAGAGAGACCCTGAAACCAACCAACTGCACCCCGTAGCATTTTGGTCCAGAAAGTTCTCGCCGCCGGAGATAAATTATGCGATCACCGATAAGGAACTATTAGCCATTAAGTCCGCCTTTAAGGCTTGGCAGCATTATCTCCTCGGCGCCCGGCATACCATCACCGTGATCACCGAAATTTACAATATTTAAAAACTGCCAAGGCTCAATCGTCTCGACAGCTCCGATGGGCTTTGTTCTTTGCTGAGTTCGATTTTGTAATCACCTACCGCCCCGGCTATAAGAATGGTAAGGCGGACGCTCTATCGCGAATTGGAATGGAAGAAATAGACACAAACTCAGAACCTGTGCCGATAATTCCCGAACAAAGAATTTTGGGGATAACCACTTTACAAACCCTTGAAGACATTCAAGCACGAGTGAAACAATTCCTGGACTCTTCAGCCTTGCAGGATTGGATCAAAAGGGGGTCTAACTTTTCAGTCAAGGATGGCTTACCTTACTTCCAAGGACGCTTATTTTTGCCAGAAAAGGAATTGCAAGAACTGGTTATTTCCCGTCATCATGATACCCTGATGGAAGGACATCCTGGCATTGCCAAAACAGAGGAAAAGGTAAAACGACAATTCTGGTGGCCTTCCTGGCGAAAGGATATTAAATCTTTCGTGATGTCCTGTGGAGTTTGTGCCCAAAACAAAGGTCAAAAGACAAGACCCGCCGGTCTTCTTCAGCCCTTAGACATTCCACCAGCACCTTGGCCGACTCTGTCACTAGATTTTATCACGGACCTGCCCTCTTGTAATGGTTACAAAACTATTCTGGTCGTGGTGGATTTATTTTCCAAAATAGCCCACTTTATTCCGTTGAAAGGATTACCTTCAGCCTTTGTTCTTGCCAAGGAATTCCTCGAAAATATCATCCGTTTGCATGGATTCCCGTCCATACTAGTCTCTGATCGGGGAAGCCAGTTTATTTCTCATTTTTGGAAAAAGTGTTGTCAACTGGCACAAATCGACGTAAGACTCTCGACCAGCCACCACCCACAGACCGATGGTCAGACGGAGAGAACGAACCAGACCCTTGAACAATATCTACGATATATGTTGCACCAATTGGAGGGTAATTGGAAGGACATTTTATGGGTTGCTGAATATGCATACATTAACTCGATACACTCTGGAACTGGTCAGAGCCTCTTTTATACCCTATATGGACATCACCCTCGTACTTCAGACTTGGACTCACCTCTGAGCCTTGAAATGCCCGCAGTGGACCATTTGCATTCTACGATTACTCAAGCCTTCAAGGATGCAACAGCACATTTGCAACATGCGAAAGGGAAATACAAAAAGAATGCGGATCTGCATCGAAGAGAGTCGCCTCCATACCAAATAGGGGATCAAGTATGGTTGGCTACCAAACACCTATCACTCAAGGGGCCTCGAACTTTTAATCCAAGGTATTTAGGCCCTTACTCGATCAAAGCTATAATCAACCCAGTGGCAGTCAAGCTCGATCTACCAGCTAACATGCGGATTCACCCTGTTTTTCATGTGTCACTTTTGAAACCAGTGCACCCAGGAACCAGATTAACAAAGCCACCAGAACCGATTCAGATAGATGGGGAGCCTGAATTCGAGGTGAAGAACATTTTGGATTCTAAGATCTCAAAATCAAAACTTTTCTATCTAATTGATTGGAAAGGGTACGGGCCTCAGGAAAGGTCTTGGGAACCCAGTGATCACGTACATGCACCTCGGCTGGTAAAAAGGTTCCATCGTAATTTCCCAAACAAACCGAAACCTCCAGAAGGAACGACCATGGGAGGGGCCTTGGGGGGGAGTGCTGTCATGATGCCTACCCCCTGAGCACCAGGCCAGGCCCAGCACCCCCGGAAGCAGGCATCATGCCCTCGGGTAAAAGCCCAGCGGCCCCTTATAGGGGCTCTTTGGACTCAGTCCTGGCGCCTTTGGCGCCAGGCTCATGTTGGACATCAGTCCTGGCGCCATAGGCGCCAGGCTCATAAAGGGAGGTGTTTTGTGCACTTACCTGATGCAGACCATGCTGCACGCGTCAGGCCTCCCTGAGACCTGAAAGGGACTATTTTTTCACTCAGGCGTGGCCAGGGAAGGATACATACCTAGTTGGGGAAGGATACATACCTGGGACTTCTTTGGAGGCGTTTTAAGCCACGCCCAGACAGCAGCTCATGCTTCGCGTTGTTCTGCTTCCTGCAGCTTAACACTCACCGTGTCTGCTCCTGCTCCTGGACTCCAGCCACGCCAGCCTCGAACCTGGAAGACCTGCAAGGAAGGAAGAGAAGAGAAAGGTGAAAACCAAGGACTATTTCAAACTTCTTACCTGCATCTGGAATCTTCTCGCCAGCATCCCTGAAGAAAGACTTCCATTTAAAAGCATCCGTTGCTCGCTGCAGCGCCACGCTTCACTCACCTGTCCTCGAGACATCTCCCGGCTCCATCGCGGCTGTCAGCATCGGACGCCACATCTCTGCACCTAGGGGAGAGAGGAAGAAACAAAAGGTGAGCAGAAGGAACACAGAAGGAAAGCCTGATTAACAGCCATAATACTTACCGGCTTTTCTTTCACATTTCGGGTCGGCGCCGCCCCGTTGGCAGGTACCGTACCCCGGCCCCTATGGGGAAAGGACAAGAGACATTTCTGGGGAATGATAAGAACATTTAGAGGGATCGCCCTCATCACTACTCACCTCAGCAGTTTAACCCCCTCGACGCATCGCCTTCATTCTGCACCTGAAATAAAGGACAGATCACAGGTTAGAAAGACAACATAAAGGGGGCCTCACTTGAACTTTCATACTTACGGCGCATCGCTCAGGAAAGTCAAGTGGATTTTGCCAGCGCCATTCTGAAAACCAGTAAAGTAACTGGACGAACGCGTGCCCCTGCACCAGAAGCAGGATGGAGAGTTCATCCTTCCAAACCATAAGGTGAGCTTAAACTGGTTTTTGGAGGAAGTTAGAGAGGAACGAAGGGGGCAAGGGGGGAGCTAGCACACTATTCTGCAGACTGTTAATCCCCTTTCTCATCTGCAGAAGGATATTCCTACGGGCCAGGCAAGCACGATTTGGAGGTCCTGTCCAATCGGTGTTCCGGGTCCTGCGCATCACGCTAGTAGAGGCCACAGCAATCCAGACTAGACCAGCGCCCCCGTGGGAACCAGGTCAGCGTTACACCAATATAACGACCTATGCCCACTAGTTGCGGGCTGTTTTTTGATTCATAGGGACACAGCCGCCCTAAGCCAGTTGCAAGTTAAGGCTGTACCCAGGAAGGCCATAGGTAAGGCCAGGTGGAACACTAAGAAATACGGTACCCACTAATTCAGAATAGGTGCAGTAACCTACGCTTGGCAAAGAGGGCTAGGGGCGCAACAGGTAAAAGCAATAGGGGGATGGAAATCGGGATATTGCAAACAGTACATAAGACCAGAGCTAATGTAATTCTGCTCCACGCACAGATCACAACACCCCCCCTCAAATCAACATGGATAATAGGACACTGTTCAGAAGGGGAGATGGTCGGAGGAAACGAAAGACAAGACAGCGTTTCAAGACACCATTACGTCATGGTGGGGGTACAGAGGCCTACAATGGCCAAAAATTCATGAAAAACTAGCTGACCTGGTGGCTTTCAGAGACCCACCAGAATTTCTAATTGTACACCTAGGGGGCAATGATTTAGTAACCCTGAGGAGAAAACAACTATTGGCCGATATATGTACCTCACTAGCAGACATGGCACACAATTGGAAGGATACATACATTTTTTACTCTGCAATATTGCCCAGAAAAACATGGTTAGGGGCAAACTCGTATAAGGCCATCGATATAGCAAGAAAGAAATTAAACAGAGGGATAGAGAAATTTTGCGTAACCAGAGAGATACATTTTGTGAGACACAACGCAATATTGTTAGCAAATCCGGAGCTGTTCCATAAAGATAGAACACACCTGTCCGAAAAGGGGATGGAGCATTTTACAGAGAAATAATAGATAAGCTAGTAAAAAGAGGATGTACTTTTGTGGGGAACCCAGTAGACCGAAAACCCTCCCAGGTGTGGCGGCACGGGCGAGGCGGCACAACCCTGGACCCTGTGTCCAAAAGTTTACATTATGTATTATTACGATGATAATGATTGTGTATTATTATGTAATTTACAATAAAAACCACAGCCTTTTATTGCCAACACTTACACAATGTTGTTTGGTGGTTTCTGAGGAAAGCAGGGGGACAGTCACTAACCTTTTGGCTCCACAGTTTATAGACAGCACTGAGGAGGCGGCACCCCGCAGCTAAGGAAGCGGAGACCAGTAACCTGGGGGCGAAATAAGGACAAAGCAGAGAGGGCCAGATCACAGGTTATCAAGCGACAACCTAGTAGCTCAGTGGAAGTGCAACACCTCTCCCCAGCCCTTCACACAGACACACGGTGCCAGGTAGGATGGGCCAAACAAAGGGGCCACGCATAAGAGAAGATGACAAGCACCAAAGGCAGGAGGCAGGAAACACCCAGGTAGGAGAGAAAAGAGCACTCCAAGGTGTGAAATGCTGTCAGCGCCAGCCGGCCAGGGGCTTGTCAGAGCCCCCACACAAGCAGACCTAGCCTACGGCTAGAAATCCACAATATAAGGAGCTGCACAAGCAGCAGAGAAGTACAATCTTGTTTGGGACTCTGCACGGAGCACCAAACAAGTAATCTGCGCAGGGAGAATACTTTTTGATTTCCCAAGAACCCTCCCACCCAAGAAAAAAGGGAAGAAAAAGAAGAAAAAAGAGATACAGGGCAACGGACGTGGCCCACGTCGTCGTGTGAAGAGGAAGGCAGCACGGTCCAGGGGGCACAACCCTGGACCCTGTGCCCAAAAGTGTGCATTATGTATTATTATGATGATGATAATGATTGTGTATTATTATTACGTAATGTACAATAAAAGTGTGAACATGACGGTGCAGAACGGCCTTTGACTTCCGCCGTGGCAGAATCAAGGGGCGGTCGTGAGTCAGATGCACCCGATGTGGATACCAACCGCAAGCCAGAGACCGCCGTGGCAGAATCAAGGGGCGGGCGCGAGTCGGATGCACCTGACGTGGAGACCTGACGTGGAGGCCAGCCGCGAGTCAGAGATACCCGATGCAGCGGCAGGGTCTTTGGTTCCCGCTGTGGCGGAATCAAGGGGCGGACCTTGTTTCTTGCCGGGCAGCAGGGCAAACATAGCCGAGCCCAACCGAAAGGCCACGACCAATAAAACAAACGTGCAGCCTAAGTAAAGAAGGGACGGGGATGCAGCGACCGACCTCACAAAGGGAACCCAGATACGCGAGGAACAGGAACAGAATATCTGGCGTTCTTTCATCAATAATGGAGACCACATAGGAACAGAAGCCGAGCAAGATTCCCAGGACACAAATGTTACAATACCCGCTCCCCGCTCTTGCATGCAAACGAAAATCTCACCTGAAAGTCAGTCCGGCAACAATCCAGGGCAGGCAGACGGAACAGGGGAGAAAACATCATGGCAAATTACGAGCAGAGAGGAAGGGGGCGGGGCTTATGGGGATATTTATAGATGTGGCAACAAAGTCACTTCTGATTGGTTAAAAGTCTCTGGCCCCTATTTAAGGGTGAAACTGACAACGGACTGTGTGTGTTTTGTCCACTTTCTTTCAGAACCTCCGAACTGAGGGAGAGAGAGCCACACCAGAGACGCGCTGGGCCTATGAAGACTAACTGGAGGAATCTGAAGGTGCAACCATACCTAAGAAGGAGCAGAAGACTGAATTAAAGTTTTCTTATTTTTTTCTTCTTCACCTGAATAAAGGATTTTATTTTTTTAATTCCTGCCTTCCTGCCTCATCATTACAAAAAGCCACTGCCTTTTATTGCCAACACTTACACAATGTTGTTTGGTGGTTTCTGAGGAAAGCAGGGGGACAGTCACTGGCTCCACAGGTTACTAAATATGCACTTAGTCAACTATGTGGCTTTACTGTACAGCAGTGTCATGTCACTATTAGATCAGCTTCTCAGTGTTTCAGCAAGAGAGTTCAAGCTGTTAGGAACAATGCATATACTCTAGTGCTGCAATGTCTTAGACAGCTGTATAATAGCCACCGGTCTTGTCGTGCAGCCACATGTGGGAAGATGGCAAAAATGAAAATAAACTCCCCAAATATTAACCTTTTAAAAAGACTGAAGATCCATGAAGTGGCCACGTTTTGCTGTAAAGGCATTAATCCAGTCATTTAGGTCTACGGCGTTACACATTGCCTACTACATGGACATCATCAGCCTGGCCAGCTTTGTCATGTATTCAGTAAAAGGGTTGAATCATGAGTGTGGAATACTCAAGCACACTGCAACTAGGATTTACGGAGCAGAAATCCAGCTTCCTCCAGATACAGACACACAAGTTCACTACGCCAAATAAACAGTTTCGCTCACAACACATAGCACAGTATTCTAAAAGGTGCATCTATTTTTGCAATTAAGATAAATTTGTGACAAAGGAATGTTCAGCAGTCACAGAATTGTTAGGCTTGGCCACTCCAATAACTACCCCTCGCCTGTAAGTGGCACTTAACAGCTGGGCTTGAGATGGCATGCATGACCAAAAAAAAAGTCTTACGTTTCTTTCTGAATGATCCCTTTGGTGTCTAAGATCCACAGGGAGCTTGTTCCACCAATTTGGGGCCAACTTAGAAAAGAGCCTCCAGCTAACGTCCATCTTGCATTCAACATTATGGAGATGGCCCTTTGATGGCAAACTAAGGTTCATTAAAGAGACATAGGGCCTCATTACGACCCAGGCGGTAAGTTACCGCCTGGGCCGTGACTTTACCACCATGGCGTAAACTACGTTTACGCCATGGTGGTTGGCGGACTTACCGCCCCATTCCGACCTTGGCGGGGCGGTAAGTCCCCAATCCCCATTTACCCTTCCCCATTCCCATTTTTGCCCCATAGGGCATAATGGGAGTGGGGAAGGCGTTAATTACGCCACCGTAAATTACGGTGGCGTAATTAACTCCATGGTCCCTTAGCGCCATGGATCTTAAAAGCTGCAAAAAGCAGCCGTTAAGATCTCCATGGCGCTAAGGGACCTCGTACTCAGGCGGTAAGGGTCGGCGCTGTTTACGGCGCCGTAAACCCCTTACCGCCTGAGTTGTAATGAGGCCCATACAGTGTAATGATGGTGGTCATGTACTTGGGCCGATGCCCCGTTGGTAATGCTCAGGCGCTTAAAGATAATGTGAAGGGGGGAGGTGGGGAGCTAGAGAGCCCGGTCAAAAGGACCACAGGCCCGTGAACTCCAGGGCAACCTCAAATATATCCGGCCTGAATCCTGCTTCATCTACACTGCTGTGACCCCCGTTGGGGAACGTATACTTGAAGAACCCTAACAGACATGTGAGGCAAGTTTCGTGACCCGTTGCGCTCTGCTTCCTGTGGAATCGCCATTTGTGCTAATCGGAGTGCGGGCCGAGGGGGAGCGTTGACGGGAACACTGGAAAGAAGAGGAGGCGTCCTGAGGGCTGGCAGAGGCGGGGATCGAAGGAGTGGGGACCTGGAGGCCTGCATGCAACGGAACATTGCGGATTAGAATCCGAGGGGCCCTGGGTCTGCGGCGCATTGCCGCAGTGAAGCTACAGAGCGGGGATGCATGCATGCCCAGTGAGGAGGGGGAACCGGGATGGCGTGGACGGCCCAGGAGAGGAAGAAAGAACATCAGGTCGATCTCTGCTTCCCAGCACTGGGAGGTTGGAAGGTGGATGCAGCGCCCGGTTCACCCAACCCCCGAACCTCTCCAGGTGAACAACTGTAGAGGGATGTGGAATCCTGCCATCACCCCCACCCCTCCTACTAAATTCATGACAAGGAAGAAAGCCAGAAAACACTGCAATCACCCATACTATTTTAGACAGATTCCTAGTGGACCCATGATTAACAAATACATCAAGAGGTATCCACTCAGCCAGCCATACCGACCAAGGGACATACAGATCTATCCAGGCTATGATTAGAGACACCTGTATGGACAGCTTGGACTAAACCACCAAGAAGCCATGTTGCTGATGTCATTAGAGACATCACGACATAGCAGCGTTAGACATGAAGCACACGTGTCATCCGCACTTACGGGACACAAACACACCCTCCAATACATGAAGAACATGAGCGTACAGTTCTATAGTTAGAGGACAGATACATATACATACTGTCATTGTTTTTATTATTTTTGCCATTAGCCAAACGCAGCCTGACAGAGCCAAGTGTGACTAACCTATGGAAATATAGCATGAACAATGTAGAAACCACGTTATAAGGCTTAGGAAAATCACAGCAGGCCTCAGGTCTCTAAGCAAGAGACGAGCTGAGCTGATTCAGGCTGGACAGAGAGCAAGACGTGCAAGACAGGACCTGTAGCCAAGGTCAAGATATACGGATGACATTACAATCCGCAGACGCAAAGGGACCAGATGCAGAAAATATTAATAAATCTTCATAACTCAAAGCTGCACAGCTGAAATTCGTGGTCTCTGAACACGTGACAAGGCCGAAGCAGACAATGGACAGGGATCAACGGTGGGAAAGGAGGGATGATCCTAGGCCGCCAGACACAGACTGCAACAAGTGTTGCGCCTGTCAGGAGAGCACTATCATAAGGGAGAGGTGGTACACACAAGTTACAATACAGATACATAATCATTCTCATCACCTTGAAGAGGTACACAGTGAGCTGAGAACCTTTGCAGATGCCAGGCCTGGGGACGTCACCTCTAGCCAATCACAGTTCGGTGCCCTAGGGGTGGGTAGCAACAGGCAGGAACCAATTATAAGTCCACAACACTGCAACAATGTTATAGTTAGTAACTTGGGGATGGAACAGGACAGCCACCTGACATGCGAGGGCCAGTAGAATAACATCCATTATGTCCTATATAGGTAATACAATACTCAATACCCAATCACTTGGCCCGATAGGTTTTCTGGAGAGGGGCCCAAGTGGTGACAAAGTACTGACGCCATCTGGAAGTAAAACCAGCCTGCGAGCCGAGGAAGAGCGAGATGTGCATGAATATTTTCTGTTCATGTGCTGATCCCTTTTGGTTTTGTCTGTAATAAACCGCAGTTTGAACTTGCCGTTGACTGAGTCCTCCATGTATCCTGGGGGAGGGTGTGGGGCCCTGCAAGTCCGCGGACCTTCAGTGTCTGGCATACTTGAAGGTCTGGCCCGCCACAGCGGACTGGGGGGGTGGCCTCCCCACCTGAGGCCGACACGAGACTGTGAAGCATTGGAGCGGGTATAGGCTCCGGTAACAACGCTGGCCCTGCAGCGAGGGGTGGAGAGAGATTGTGAGACAACAGGGAGTCAGGATCAGAGTGGAAACATAACGGATGACCTGCACCCAGTGGGAAGGCAGTGGTGTGGGCCCTATACAGGGCAGCTGTGGCTGGGGAGAGCAATTGAAGGAAAGGAGAACGTGGTGGGGGAGTGGAGTAACACAAACCTGCTTGGAGGATTGTGGGGTGGACATTCCCACCTGGTAAACCGAGGAGAGGCAGAGGCACCAGTTGGAGGGGGGGGGTAAAGACCTGGAAGTGGGTATGAGCTGCACAGATGAGCCGTGTGAGCAGAGGGTGGAGGCACGAAGTGGCCCAGGACCTAATATAACATCAGATAAGGTATTGATTACGGAGATCACGCACAGCCCAGCTCCTGAAGAAGTATTTTGGGCACGAATCTCTGAAGAGCCCAAGTCACAACACCGACTGGGTATACAAAACCGCAGTATGTCCAAGTCTCAAAAATCTGGGAAGAAACAGTCAAAACACTTTGAAGCCTGAGCCCCAGCCAGGATGACAACAATGGGGGAGAGATCCACGGAAGAGGCCATGCAGGCCAGGATGCTGGACCCTGGGGGGGGGCATTGGGTGATATAAAAAAAAATGCTGGGACAAGTACAGGCAAGTATTCAATTGCTGGATGGCAAAATGGACACCCTTACATGTAAAGTAGATCACATGCAAGTCTGTCTGGATAAACATGGAGAGCGCCTGGATGAGGTGGAGGGACGAGTGTCCACAGTTGAGGACGACACCACCTCAGCCACAAGAGACCTGGCCACTATCAAGAAAACAATTAAAGAGCAGACCGATAAGCAGGATGATCTTGATTCCATGTGTCGGCGGAACAATCTGCGCATTGTAGGGGTACTTGAGTTGGCGGATCAGCAGGACATGGAAGGGATGGTGGAAAAGCTGCTGAAAGAGGTCCTGGGGGGCAAAGATTTCTCAGAGGTGTTCATAGTAGAGAGAGCCCATCGTATACCAAGTGGCAGGAGACCGATGCTGGGTGCCACGGCCGCTGATCACCCGACTACTCAACTATCGTGATAGGGACCTGGCACAGCGCAGGGTTAGAGAAAAAGGTCCCTTGTCATATCAGAATTCCCTGATCCGTTCGTTTCCCGATTTTTCAGATAAAGTTCAGACATCCAGGAAAATGTTTATTGATGTCAAGAGAAGACTCAGAGAGAGGAACTTGAAATATGCTATGCTATTTCCGGGCAAGCTTTGGGTGGAACATGATGTTAAAGTGCTTTCCTTCTACACCCTGGAAGAGGCGAATGCCTTCCTGGAGACTTTGCCTAGTGCGCCACGTCGCTGACAGAACGATGAACTGGGGGGAGATGAGCTTTGGCAAGAGCACCAGCGGTCAAGCATGAAACAGAGTTACAGGTATTTGAATAACGTCAACAGAATGGTCGGGGGGGGGTCGAGCACCGTTAAAGGTTGCCTGGATGGCTGGGCACTCATGAGCACCCAAGTGGGAGCATATCTTGGCTGTTATGGTTGGTACGGTTGAGGGGTGGCGGATAACAGCCAGATTGTGGTTGCTGGTAGGGGTAGAGGGAGGAATGACAGGGGGGTTACTCTTGGGGATTTACAGTGGATAGGGAGGTTACTCACTTGTGGTGCATTAGGGACGGGGACGACATCACGAACTGCAGGTTGGGGAGTTCCGGAGGGCAGAATATCATTGTGGATTTAATATGGCTCAATCACTTAGATACTTAACTTGGAATGTCAGGGGTCTGAATTGTCTGTCCAAATGCTGCAGGGTTTTGTTGTACATGCAACGTCATCAAATAGACGTGGAGTTCCTCCAGGAGACTCATTTGACCCCCGGTGGGGAATTGAAATTTGGAAAAAACTGGGGATGCGGTCTGTATTTCTCCTCCTGCTCCTTGTACTCTAGGGGGGTATGCATTCACCTGCGAGCCTCTGTGGGGTTCTGCCTGAACTCGTTGGTCAAGGACTAGGAAGGCAGAGGCATTTTGGTGCGCTGCACTATACAAGGTCGGCAAACGTTAATAAATTACTATTGGCCCAATCAAGACACAGTGTAATCCCTGGGGTGGATAGATCACCAACTGGAGAGTGCGCCACACAGGGAGATCATATAGGGAGGGGACATTAATTAAATCTTGGATCTTGACTGGGATACGACGGTGGGAGTTTGCAATTCATCGCCCAAGGTGACTAGCAAATTGCGAGATCTATGGGGGGTGGGAGACATTTGGAAGGTCATGCACCTTGGGGTTACAGGGTACACATTTCATTCATCGGTCCATAACTCAGCCTCCCGGTTGGATTATTTCTTGGTTTCTGACTCAATTGTGGGAAGGGTCTCCGAGGTATCCATGTTAGCATGTACATTATCGGGTCATGCCCCGGTGTTGATGACCCTGAAGGTCCCAGGTCGAGAGGGCAGGAGACCGCCATGGGTGTTGAAAAGTGCAGGGCTATCATATGGGGTGTCCCAAGAGGATCTAACTAAGGCTATAGACACCTTTTTTTTTAGCTTAATGAGGGATCAGTTGAATGTTATGCAATGCTATGGGAGAGTTTCAAATGTGTTATTGGAGGGGGGGTGCACCTCGAAAGAGGCCAGGGTACTAAAACTAATCCGTAGAAAACTAGCAGAACTAGAGGCACACATTCAACAACTGCCGTCAATGGCACCTACACCTACACTCGTAGAAGAATCCAAAATTAAGGAACAGCTACAAATGTTTAGGGAGGTAGCAAACAGGGAAGTGACATTTCTGAGGGGGGAAGGCAGAAATGGGACAGTATGTGTAGGGGCAGTTCCTAGGCAGGTTGTTGGCAGGGGCTGCGAGAACGGACATGTCTAATGGTCGAGACACATCGGTTAAAAATGTACAAGGTATAGGGAAATTCGATATTGTCCCAGCGTTTTGCACATTATATGGACAACTGTATGCCACTCAGGTACAGGATTCCCAACATGAGGTGAACAACTATCTAGACCAGGTGGCGCTATATTGGTGCACAGACATGGAGAGGGAATACCAAGGGGCTCCCTATATCACTGGGAGAGGATTTGTAAGCGATTAAGTCCCTGCCATATGGAAAGGCTCCTGGCCCCGACGGGTACACAGCAGAGTTTTATAAACCGTTTGCAGAGAGGTTGGCCCCCCACTTGCTGAAGATCCATCACTAGGGTTTGAGAGATGGCAGATTGCCGGATTTCTTGAGGGAAGCAACAGTAGTAGTCCTGCTGAAGCCAGACAAGTAAGCTAATGACTGCTCATCCTACCGGCCCATATCTCTAATTAACTTGGATAATAAGATCCTGGCCAAGATATTGGCATCCAGACTGGCACCATTGACGCACAGGGTGGTGAAGGCAGACCAGTCAGTGTTCATCCCAGGGCACTCCACCTCATATGGGCTATGCAGGATATTTGGGTTAATGTCCACAGTGCAATGTGACGAATCTGTGGTGGAGACACTTCTTGATGCCACAAAGGCATTTCACTCAGTCAAATGGCCCTTTCTGTTTACAATCCTACGAAGGATGGGGATGAGGGAGGGATTTGTTTCTCTAGTCTCACTGTTATACACATAGCCCAGGGCCAGGGTCAGATTGAATAGGTTGCTCACACATGTAATACCATTGGAGAGGGGCACGAGACAAGGGTACCCACTCCTGCCACTGCTATTTGCATTGGCAATTAAACCCCTAGCTGAGCTGATCAGAGATCGTCACTTGGATAGAGGGGTACAGCTGTGTAAACATAAGCTAATCATCTCTCTCTACACAGATGATATGGTGTTCTATGTCAGGGACCTGCAGCGTAATTTGGACCCAATCATGGAGGATGTTGTCCGGTTTGGAGACTTCTCTGGGTTCAGGAGTAACGCCACAAAATCGGTTCTCTTTCCGTTAAAGGAGGGCAGTGTACAATTTAGAGATTGGTTTGGGTTCCAATGGCATGGGGTATCCACGCGATACCTGGGGATAAATATATCCTGAACTCCCGGGGACCTACACAAACACAACTATCAGCGAATACTGGGGCAGGCCAAGGTGACGATTTATATGTGGATGAATCTGCCACTTACCCTGTACAGGAGAATATCTCTGGTTAAAATGGTGTTATTGCCTCGCTTTCTATATGTTTTTCTTAATAGGCCCCTGGCAGAGCCAAGGGTATACTTTCGGGAGTTAAGATCCATAATACTGCAGTTCATATGGGCCGCAAAGCAGGTCAGGATTTCTTGGGAGAAGCTTGTGGCGCCATTGGAGGGAGGGGGGTTGGCACTCCCAGATTTTGAAACGTATTACAAGGTGGCCCCGGCAGGGTTTCTTCTCTACTGGTATGGGGATGGAACAGATAGGAGACATGTGGAGGTGGAAAGGGCATTACCGTCCCTGTTTCTACGGTCAGTTATACTGACAGCACCGGATAGAGCCTCCAGGGCAACAAACATGGTCGAGCTGACCCGCAGATCGTGGGTCCGCATGGAGAGAAAGCCAAAGGGGAGGTGTTCTATTCCCCGAATCTACCAGTGACGTACATACCCAGGGCCCCACTGACCATTGAAAAACATTATGTAGTATGTATGCAATGGGCGAATAGAGCCAGCTTTCGGTTTCCTAGTGGGCAGTTCCTAACGTTGGAAGCGATGAAAGAGAAGGGGCATCTCACCCCAGTAGATGCGTTCTTATACTTCCGGCTGAAGAACTCTCTGAAACAAGTGTTCCCGAGCTTTCCCCCAAGAACCGGAAATGGAACCAAATTTTAGACAAAATGCTCAGGAGGGTTCACGAGAGAAGGGTGATATCTATGTTGTATGGGACCTTCTAAGGTCGGAGGAGCGTGTTCCTTCCAAAGCAAATAGGAGAGTTTGTTGGGTTGTGGGATATATGATGAGGCATGGAACTACTGTTGTGGGGAGACAAGGAGAGTGGCCATAAACGCCAATTTCGAACTGATCCATTTCAAATATTTACATCAATTCTCACCCGCCTCACTACATAGGTTTTACCCGGATGCATCAGAGGGTTGTGCAAGGTGAGGCACAATCCCGGCTGATTTTCTCCACCTGGCATGGAATTGTCAAGCAGTTCTACTGTTTTGGGAAAAGGTCTTTGAGGTTTTGAGTGCGACAGTGGGAGACGATATGGACCCGGACCCGCTGACTGCGCTGCTGGGTCATACAGCCCAGATCCCAAAGGGGGTGAGAAGATTGGCTGGTCTGTTACTGGTCCTGGCGAAAAGGCGAGTGGCGATGGTCTGGGGCGGGACTCAATCCTCGAGGGTGGAACAGTGGCGTGCAGATATTCTGTACTGTAACGAAATGGAGACGTAACTTGGCAGATTGTCACACGCCCAGACTAAGCCCAGGGACATCTGGGGTCCGTATCTACGTTACCTAATTGCTTCTTCTCAGACAAGACATGGGAATACTTGATATCCCCCCTGGGGACCTGCACGAATGGCATGGGCACAACAATCTGAAAAGAGAAAGGGGACAGAGATACACCTGGTGTTACCAATGAGAGACAGCTGTCCGAACTACTAAAGCCCAAGCGATATTAGGGGACTGTAATGTGCTACTGTTGTGAAGTATGAACAACTTAAGGAATTGGGGAGAACAAACTACCAGCACTGTGTTAACGAGGGGTTGTTATTAGTTACTGTGTTGTGCCCTATGTGTTGCTGTATGGCGCTGTTTCTGATTTAAAAAAAAATAATAATCTGAAATTACACTGGAAGCCAGCATCAATCCATAAATCTTGGGGAAATGTCCTTGCACTCCTTATGATTTAATTTAAGCTGCTTGATTTTTAATGAGACTCAATCATTGTTATGACAATTGATGCTGCTGCAAAGGTGCATTAATCAAAATAGGAGAGGATCCAACCCTGGAGATATCAACTTTGCACTGGTAGCCAACGAGGGGCAGGATGTGTTTAACATCTGAAGTTGCAAGTACACTTTTGTGGCTATCATGCCAACCTGCACCACAAAGAACAAGTCACAATCAAAGATAAGGTTTTAAGATTGAGTGTTCTTGATGATTGGGAGTTCATCAATTAAGGCGAGCAAATGGGATATTATTTGTAAATGTGGTGCCCAAAAATATGTCCTCAGTCTTGCTGCCATTCAAACAGAGGCTGCTGATTGCAACCTCTGCCCTTTTATTTGCTTCGCTATCGGGGGTTCTGTGCGGTCTCATCCACAAAGTTGCCAGCAAGTGGTGGATAGACAGTTCATCCTGTTCTGGCACCGGCTTCGACCCCCGAGGAGGCCAATAGAAGAAGGAATGATGGGGTAAATGTCAAAAGCTTATATTGTTTACACGAGGAAAGGCTATATCTGGCGCACCAATTATTAACGGTACTAGTCAGTTTCAAAATCCTCCGATTATTACGGGTATTACTATAAAAAAAGTATTACAAATGCATGTTACAATAACATTATAGATTTGGTCATCACCCAGTAAAGCTCCGGGCTGGCTTAATTCTGCTTGGATTAAAAGGCTTAGTGCAGTGCCAACTATTCCGGCTCAGGCGCCAAATACTAAGTAAAGGGTGCCAATATCTTTATGATTTGTAGAAAATAGTCATCGAGTAATTATCACAGGTAAAATGGACGAATAGGTGCAGAGTTGTAGCCTCTGTCATAAAGGTTTAAATCCATTTTTTTATCAATCCCCGTAATGTATAGCATATAAAATTGCAAATTCTAAAGAACAACTGAATTCTCATCGGGGCTCCTCCCATCCACCCCCCAACCCGCCCCCCCCGCGGGAGAAGCTAGGAAAAGTAGATTAAAGATTGTTGTTTTTAGAGTTTAGCTGTTAACTAAAAATTTGTAGGATAAAAGCCATCTAATCTAGAAAGGCCTTAGCTTAATTAAAGTGTTTGATTTGCATTCCTTTCTGTTTCCTGTTGTTTGAGGTCGGGTGCTGAGTGTTATGTCCGCCTTGCGTCAGGCTACGCAGTGACGCAAGGCGTCCAATAAAAGCCCCGCCCCCGCTCCGCGGAGGCAGTTCCGGGGCAGAACACCAGCTAAGCGTGTCCGTGTCTTGAATGCCCCCGCCGGAGCTGCGCAAGCGAGGCCTTCCCGCGGGGGCCCATTATCCCGGTCTCTCGCCGACGCCTCGGCTGAGACAGGACTCAACACTGGCGACGAGAGATGTGAACCCGACGGCACGCATGCCAATGCATAACAGCTGATCGCAACATCAAGCGACAGCAGAAATTTTGGAAACACGGTGGGGGGGGCACACAAACCCCTACCCACCCAAAGTTGTTCCTCTGCTGCTAGGCCTCATAAACCTCTCCCTATACACTCACAACGCTGGATCAGCCCCAACACGCAGCCGCACGGCACCAGAAGCCATCAACACTGCGCAACAGGATCCTGGCTGGGGGAGAAGGCACTCCACTCACGCCCCACACGTGGACACATACAAGGAAGGACGAAGAACCTCACAGGGGCACGCCGAGGTGAGACATCGACCCCCACACGTGACAAAGTGAAGCCCAGTCATGGCGACCGGCACATCCACCCCCAGGCCCGGCACGCCATCCAGACTGGCCGCAAACCTCGGGGTCCACACCACAAGCCCACCCACAAGGTAGCTCCTCAGTGATGATCCATCCGTTTGACCCCTACACTGACCCATCATCAGTTGGCCCAAGATGGCAACTGTGGCTACAAAAGTTTGGGATGGCAATGGAGTGCAAGGACATTACCACTGCAAGAAAGATGAGATCGCACCTATTGCTGAGCGTGCGGGATGAAGTGTTACGCATCTTCAATTCCCTGACAATAGATGACGGCCTGGATGTCTACCAGCAAGCGAAGGATGCCCTCACGGCCCATTTTCTCCCACAGCTCAACCCAGATTACGAGACATTCATATTCTGTACAACAATCCAGCTGGAAGAGAAGAAGCTAGACGCAGACCACACCAGACTCCGGAAGCTGGCAATATCGTGTGAATTCACAGACATCGAGAAGGAAATCCGAAGACAACTCATCAACGGTATCCAATCAGAAAAACTGAGAAGGATGGTACTGAGTGAGAAGGGCATTTTGTTGACCCGAATCCTTGAGCTGGGCAGCCAGAGGGAACTAGCTCACGCCAGAGCAGCACACATGGGCACAACCCTCCAGAAACTACAGCCAGCCCTCACATCAGCCACTGTGGCCCAGATCACAAATCGCCAACCTACGAGGGATGAGACTGGTGGAAACTACACGCACTCCAGGTGGCAGCCCCGATCCCCGGGACCCACGGAATGTGGGTGGTGCGGAGGGCCTCGCCACGGAAGACACAACTGCCCGGCCCAGGGGACCACATGCGGCGCATGCGGCAGGAAAGATCATTAAGCCAAAGTATGCAGGTCGTCAGGCGCACAGCAACAGACGCCCCAAGCACCCCAGGAAAGGAGTGGGGGAAAGAAAAAGAAACACGCCAGCGCCCGGCGAATCGAAACCACAAACTCCTCCACGGAGGAAGAAGGTGATGACACAGCACGTGCCCAACAAGACTCTGTGAACGAACAGTTGAAGAAAGGGAGGAAAGTCTACCTGGTGTCAGCCCTCAACCAATGAAACGCCACGCCAAGGAAGAAGCTCAGAAGATGTAAATGCCAGGTGGCGATCCAGAACCAGAAAGTACTGATGACAATAGACACCGGGGCCTCGGTAAAAGTAATGCCACTGACCACGTTCAGGACACTCCAGCCCCAACCTGACCTGAAAGCGACGGACACGCTACTATTTGCATACGGGTGCAAGACCCCACTACCCATAGTAGGCAGTTTCAGTACCACCATCAACCACGGCAGGAAGGAGCTACAATCAAAAATCTACCCGGTGAATGCGGGCATCAAATGCCTCCTGAGTGGAGACGCAGCTGAAAACCTGGGGTTGGTGAGCTTCATCTACGAAGTGACTGGCTCACGAGAGGTCGAGAATATGCTAGAAAAATACCTCAACCTACTCAAGGGGATAGGATGCCTGAAGGGAAAATCGATCAGGCTACACATTATCGAGTAGGTCCAACCAAGAGCAGTACGACACAGAAGGACGCCGTTCCACATGCGCGACCAAGTGGAGAAAGAGCTAAGGGCACTGGAGAAAGCTGGCATAATCGAAGAAGTGACGGGGCCCACGCCTTGGGTCTCCCCCATGGTGGTCACGAAGAAGCCAAAACAACCTGGCAAGGTCAGAATATGCATAGACATGCGCCAACCAAACGCAGCAATCAAGCGGGAGCGCCATATCACCCTGACACTGGATGAGATAGTGGCAGACCTCACCGGGTCCAGGATATTCTCCAAGGTAGACCTGAACGCTGGCTATCACCAGTTGAAGCTACACCGGGACTCCCGGTACATAACAACTTTCTCAACGCACATTGGCCTATGAAGGTACAAGCGCCTGAGTTTTGGAATCTCTTCGGCCGCCGAGGTCTTCCAGCAAACAATACAGGAGGTGATCCGCGACATAGTGGTAGTCCTAAATGTCAGCGACGACATTCGGATTCATGCCAGCAACAGAGAGGAACACATGAAAAGACTCCACATGCTCCTTGGCAGGTTAGAAAGCGCAGGACTGACGATTCATAAAGAAAAATGTGAATTCCTGAAGAACGAGATATCATTATTTGGTTACACGTTCAATAGCACAGGCATCTCAGCGGACCCACATAAAGTGGCGGACATCCAAGCTGCTACCCCCCTCCCCACCCACCACGCCAACTGTGGTGCGCAGTTTCCTAGGAATGGCCACCTACTGCGGGAGGTTCATCCCAAATCTGGCCACGCTCTCGGAGCCCCTTCGAGAACTCACAAAGGCCAGCACAAAGTGGGAGTGGGGACCTGCCTGCCAAGAGGCGTTCGAGCACATAAA
Source organism: Ambystoma mexicanum (assembly GCF_040938575.1). Classification (NCBI taxonomy): domain Eukaryota; kingdom Metazoa; phylum Chordata; class Amphibia; order Caudata; family Ambystomatidae; genus Ambystoma; species Ambystoma mexicanum. The sequence continues at coordinate 109,146,479 of NC_090933.1, forward strand.
AGCATCATTGTCAGCCGACACCACAATGGCCTTCTATGACACAGCACTTCCAACTGAACTGTACGTGGACGGAAGCCCTGTGGGCCTAGGGGCCATCCTCACACAAGTGACGAAAACAGGTGAACAGAGGCCGATTGCCTATGCCTCCAGGGCACTAACACCGACGGAGCAACCATACTCCCACATCGAAAAAGAGGCAATAGCCGTGCGATGGGGTTGCCAACACTTCCACCTATATCTGTACAGCCGATAATTCAGAACTTATACAGACCACAAACCACTGCTCCCCATATTCACTGGCACATCCTCTCACCCTCCGGCCCGGATCGCCAAATGGCTATTGCACCTCCAACAATATAACTTCGAACTGGCATACCAGCCTGGCAGTGGAAACCCGGCAGATTTCCTGTCAAGACACCCGACAGCGGCAACACCCAAGGAAATCCATGTGGCAGAGGAGACGGAAGAACACATCTGCCAGGTGATACACACTATGATGCCTCGAGCAATCAGCCTGGACGACATAGTTGAGGCCACACAAAGAGACCCCTGCTGCAACCTGATAAAGGATACAATCATCTCAGGGGAATGGAGGTCGTTCCTGCGGAACATCCACAACAAGACAGCAGAGGTGAAAGATTTCCTCACGGGGGTCTTCACGATCCGGCAGGACCTCTCCATCACGCAAGAAGGACTCATCCTCCGTGGAACCCGAATCATCGTCCCCCTGAGCCTTCAAGACAAGATCGTGGCGTTGGTACACGAGGGCCACCAAGGGATAGTACGAACCAAAGCCCGGATTAGACACCGCGTATGGATCCCCCAGATAGACAACAAAGTCGAGCGGCTGGTCAGCACCTGCCTCCCATGCCAGATAACAGGGCCTCCGCCCAACCCAGAGGCTATCCAATCGGCAGTGCGAGGGTCTGGCAGATGGGACGCAATAAGCATAGACTTGTGCAAATTAAAGGAAGGCATCTACCTACTGGTGGCCATTGACGACCACTCCCGGTACCCAGAAGTCGAGATTGTCAACTCCACGGCAGCGGAGGCGGTCATACCCGAGATTGAAAAAAATTTCGCGATGCACAGACTACCAAGAAGAATCAGGAGCGACAATGGCCCACCTTTCCAAGGGGAAGAGTTCAAACAATATCTCAAAGAGCTCAACATCCGCTATCACCACATTATGCCGAGATGGGCAGCCCGTTGGCTGAGAAATGTATGTTTTGTTTATTTGTTCAGTTAAAATAAAGGAGGAATGTTATGTCCGCCTTGCGTCCTGCTACGTGGTGATGCAAGGCGTCCAATAAAAGCCCCACCCCCGCTCTACAGAGGCAGTTCCGGGGCAGAACACCAACCAAGCGTGTCCGTGTCTTGAATGCTCCCGCCGGAGCTGCGCAAGCAAGGCCTTCCCGTGCGGGCCCATTATCCCTGTCTCTTGCCGTCGCCTCGGCTGAGACAGGACGCAACACTGAGGTTCCAGTTCCGGTCGGGAAGGTTTCTGTATCCGAGTTTTGGTTTCCTGCAGGGGGGAGCGTTGGTCGCGGGCAAAGGTGCAGGAGGTGAATATCAGCTGTGTTTCAGAATGGGTAAGTGGGAACGCCATTTGTTTGTGGGCGGGTAGGCATGTGCATGGGTTTGGAAGAGATGGCGGTTTGCGAACGGCGGGGGCGAGCGCCTTAGCCCACGAGGGGCACGTTCGTGTAGGGAGGTGGCCTCAGTCAAGGAGTCCTTAGGCCCTGTAGCTGGGTGGTTTGCGAATGTACTTTCGTTACAATACTTGCTTCCATGCTACGACGTAGCAGCAAGGAGCAGCATGGGGGGGGGGGGTTTCCAACCAAGCGCCATGTGGCGAGTGTGGGCTGCTTAATTGCGGTTTGGGGGCTTAATTGGGGGAGGGCTCAGCGGTCGAGGCCATTTGCTAAAGGCCTGCGGGGTGGCTGTGCGTCACTGGTTGCGGTATATGGGGGTGGGGGGCGGGGGGGAGTGATTCACATTGGCCCGGTGAGCTTCAGGGGGCAAGCAGGGAATGCACACTGGGGAAGGAGAGGAGGTGGGTGACGACCAACATTACAAGAAGGCAACCGAACGGGGTCACAAGGCCCTCGGAGTTGGGGGAATACTTGGATTTCATGTCAAGGGGGTGGCAGCTCTCAGGGCCGGTGCGATCCACACCAATGTATGGGTCATGGTAAAAGTGACGTAGGGTGCAGTACTGGGGATGGGTCACAGTTACGTGTACTGGATATGTCTGGGCCTCCGACATTGTTGTGCGCGGGGAGGGGAGTGTGTATTGGTAAGGAAGGTTAGATGATGACTGGCCGGGTGCTTATACCGCGGGCGCACCTTGGTTGAGGAGAGTTTATGGCCCGTGCCTTAGTGGGCGGCCTTCAGCTATTGGCAGGGATGCTTGCTTTATGGGATTTGCAGTTGGTTTTCGCCACGAGGCCTGCAGAGGTGGCTGTGCCAGGGAAGTAAAGGGACCATTCACGTAGCATATGGGTGCATGTTTTGTTGTGCCGTTCGCACCGTTAAAGGGGTCATCGCTTCCGCTAGACCCCTGGGAATGGTTGGGTGCGTAGGATGGTTTAAACCACAGGCAGCGCAGGTAATGGGGTGCATCGCGTCCTCTAGACCCTGGGGAATAGTTGGGTGCATAGGATGGTTTAAACCACAGGCAGCGCAGGTAATGGGGTGCAATGTTGGAAGGGCAGTACGTTATATTTTGTAATGGTGGAGCCCCGATGCAGCGCTCGTGAGGGGCTCCAAGTTTAGATTTAGAATAATGGTGTTTTGAGACAGAGAAAACGGCAGGCGGTATGGTTTAGGTATTAATTAAGGAGGTGAATACGTCCGGGAGGCATGATTAACATGCAAACATTAGTATGGGAATGGTGAACAGAACCCCGGGCCAGGAGTCTCGCTGGGTGATTTGAGCAATGAAGCGGTTACAGAGAGGCCGCGTTTAGGTGGAAATCCACAGTGCAAGGGCCATGCGTAGATGGCGGTGTTTCCCGTGAGGACAGACAATAATTCCTGGGAAGGAGAGGTATTTTAACCCTAATTTGGGGCAATTTTTTAGTCCATAATAGGTCCAATGCTGCGTCCAACTTCAAAAGGTGATACTAGCTGACAGGCAACAAGTTATGAAAAGGGGTCGTACAAATTGAGACTCAGGCTCCAAAGCAGTTTTGGTGTATGGGGGGAGTGGAAGGCACAATTTAGCGTTTAGGATCCGGTAAAATATTGTAACAGGTTTGTATCTGGTAAAATATTGTAACGGATTTTGAAACAATACCCGCTGAGCCACGAGGTAGACAACTTTAGGAGATAAAAGAGCTGGAAGGGCCGGGGCATACAGCAAGAGTGATCAATGGCGGTGGTAGCGACATGTAAGGGCCAGAGGGTGCAGCAGGTAGTATATCACCAGCAATTTGCGAACGCCCCAGGGTACATATTAAGAACCCGGAATTGCACTGGAAGCAAGACCACACGGAGCACCATGCATTTGCTGGATCCCCCCCTCCCTGAGCAAAGAGGTGCAGGTGAGTGGGGTGTTTGGCGGGTGCGACGAGGGCAGGCCCAGCAAAAAGGGTAGGGTCACAGGGGGCACGCAGTTCCGAGCAGGGCTGTCCAAGGTTAGTTGAGGGGTGGGGGAGGAACAAGAATACCCAACAGGGGTATACGGGCTTCTATACCTTTCTTACACATTGTCGGCCAGTAGAACCAATGGTTACTTTTACAATTACACCCAGTAATGCAAGGGCAGTAGACCCTACCAGGGGCACGGGGACACCCTACCACAATTCCCATAACCTGTCAGATGGACAGTATACTTTTGGTGAATAGTGGAACACTTACGGCATGGGGGTGGGGGAAGGTCTGCCAACAAGGAGCGAAGGGGTTGGGTGTCAAAAAGGCAGAAGAGAAAACATGGCTGGCTGGAAGGTTTTGAGCTGCCCATAAAGACTCAGGTAATACGAAGTGAACTTCGGCAGTTGACCAAGTCATCCTGACGACCCAGATTCTGAATAAACCGGGCTCAAATCAGGCACCTTCGGTTATATATGCATGGTTTGAACAAGGTATATTGAGGGCTCTGGGCAACAGGCCCTTGTTGGAAGCAAGACCACACGGAGCAACACGCATTTGCTGGATCCCCCTCTCCCTGAGCAAAGAGGTGCAGGGGAGTGGGGTGCTCTGGCTGGTGCGACGAGGGCACGCCCAGTGATAAAGGTTTGGGTCATGGGCGCACGGAGCTCTGGTTGGGCTGTCAAAGGTTAGTTGACGGGGGGCAGATTAGTAGGGTCTGGGGCACATGAACACCGTACAGCGGTATACGGGCATCAATACCTTTTCTTACCCTTCAGCACTGAGCAGACACATTGTCGGGCCACAGAACCAGGGTTACTTTCACAATTACAAATAAATACAGTAATGCAAGGGCGAGGGGGTTGGACGTCAACAAGGTAGAAGGGATTTAATCATTACATCATGTACACGATGTACACCAATATATTGAATTTCTAAAGATGATTTAGCAATTGGCTTTGGTCCACCGACTGATAGTGTGCAGGGGACGGGAGGATTCCTATGTCGAATCCTCATTACTCTCCTTGTTCTTTACAGGGGTTTTGTGCCATGACCCCTGTCCCTCTCCCGCACCTGAAATACATAAATAATATACAAACCAACACTTGAATTACTGATTACCAAAAGGAGTGCACCAGTGTCTCAACCCAACAACAAGCAAGTCATCCTTGGTGAAGGGCAGGGTTAAATTAAGGGACAGTGGAAACTCAGGGGTTGCAAGAGAGACACTTCTCACAAGGGCGAAAGATGGAGTCAGTGATCTTTGTCACACACACTGCCGGACACGTTCGGAGCCCCCTTTCAAATGTGTCAATGTCAGGTTGCATGTGAACGCGCTTGAATGTGATGTGAGTGTTTGAGCAAGATGAATGGGGATATGGGGGTTAGTTTTGAAGCTACGACCTGTTCTCTGGGGGGGAACTCTATGCCGCCGGCAACCAGCAGAGAGTCGTGGCGGAGTCACAGGTCGTTCCCTTTAGCAAAGCACTGGCAGACCCGTAGGGGGCGGCTCAGCCAACAGCTTAGAATCTACGGTGCCCAGGAGTAATAGACTCAGGGGAGGCCCTGGGAAGAAGGGGAGGGGTTGGGAAGAGGAAAACGAAGAAAACGTAAAGGCCAAGAAGGGAAGTCGGGGGGGAACAAGAAGAAGGTGGCACAGCAAGGTTTGTAAGGAAACAAGTAGGGGAAGGGATAATTGAAGGAAAATACCTAAGGAAAGGGTAAGTGGGGATGGGGAAGGGCTCGGGGGAGCAGCAGGGGAAGGTCCAAGTGGTATGGGGGGAGTAAGCGCAAGGCTGGGTGGGAAGAGACTGGGATACTTGGGGAATAGAGAGAACATAACATGGAGGCCAGGGGTGGGGCGGGTGTAATGGATTACAGGGAACAGACCATGGAGGCAAAGGGGGTGGGAGGGCGGGCGAAAGAGAAGAGAACCGGAAGGAGGAGGAGTGGTGAGCCTCTGGAATGGAAGTGTAAGTGCAAGGGATAAACGGACGGGGGTAGACTGGGGTAAGATCTCTGAAGATGGATAAAGGGGAGAGAGAACAAGGGGAATGGAATGAAGGTGAACCAAGCACACCGAGACGGGAAATGGGAGATAGAAATGAAGCCGGGATCACTTAGCGCTAGACTCAGATGGCTGGTTGGGCAGGTAGAACAAGGGAACAGGGAGTTGGTACAGTAAGGGGACGATAGCACAGAGCAGAGTAGAAACGTGTACTGTGATATTGGACACCGGAAAAGTAGTGTCTGTGAGTTAGAAATGTGTACTGTGAATAAGGACACTGGGAAAAGTGTCTGGAATAAAGTTCAAAATGCTAACAAAGAATGGCCATGGGTAGAGAGAAATCAGTAGCGAGGGCCGGGCTCAATCGGAAGGGTCCACCGGACACGGACGATGGGGGGTGTACTTAAGAAGCCACTCCCGGCGTAGAAGAACCTGTGGTGTGGTGGATACACGGATCGCCTGTAAGATAACTCCTTGACTTTATGCAAATAAAACTTGCTGTGGCATTGTGATTTCCAACTTGAGAACGTGTTTGGTCTTTTATTCTGAGATATCCATCCCAGGGTGGAGGGGTTGTGCAGGGGGTGTATGAATGGGGCATACACAATGTGCAGTAGGGGGAGGCGCAGCAATGGGATACCCCCGCTAAGGCTCACTGCCTGCCCTAACATGGGTTATTAATTGTACGCCCTCCTCCATAGAATTGGAATGGAAACTCACAGGTATACATCAGCAAAACCGCTGGCTTCCTCTAAACATTGAACAGACATTGTAGAATTGCTGAGTACTTAGTCACCCCGTTTGGCACCAACCACACTTCGCACTGGAACTGGCCCAGTTCAACTTGGTAAGCGCTTCAAACAATCTCTCAAGGAGAGAAGGATGTCCATTGGCACTCTGCAACTACATGGGCATCAGCAAGATGTAATTGGGGGCGTATTGTCCCCTAATGTTTGATCAATGGAACAACCTAGCAGACATGTTACTGGCCATTGTCCTCAGTGATGGGCATGCTCTCATTGCCTCTAGCAGGAGCGGTGCGTTCCATACGCTGGTATTCGTGATATGTTGCACACTTTCAGGACCCCACGTTAAAAATGTCCCAAAAATCATTCATCCAAACATTAACCCAGCCAACCGCCTTCCCTAGAGTCTCTCCGGAGAGACAGGATTCGTTAAAGCATGGCTGTCTTCACGTCTCGCAGCCCCATGGCCTCTCCCTACAGCAGCAGGTGCTCACGAAGTTCTCTTGAGTGCTCAGAACTCAAAGAAACCTTTCAAATGCTGGTTCAACAGGTCTGGTAGGAAGAGCAGCGAAGTATGCTTTATAGAGAAGCCTCTGCGCTTTGATGCTACTACTACAAAGGCGTATTAACGTAACATTCGCGCTCCTTTCAAGCATAGGTGCAAAGGAGGTCAATAAGGAGGGCACGCGAGTAAGAAAAAGACAGTTACAAGTTCGTTGTTATGTTCGATGTATACCTTATTTCCATTTTCGAAACGTAATAATCCGACACGGATATTTGCAGATATGGAGCACACTCCTCCATGTGGCAAGCAGGCAAAAGTGCATATTGTGGTCAGTGGCAAGTAAGGTAACCATAAACATGGAAACCTGCTGCCATTATTTCTACATCCGGTACAGGCCAGCAATAGAAAGTTTAAACAAGCGGCATGCGGTATTCGGTTCAAACGTGGGGCTGTGGTGTTAACAAGGGCAGCCCGGCCCGTAACCCCCATTAAATGCCCCTGGCTTGCCTCCTACGTTGCACCCCATTCAGCTGCGTGTGCAAGGGAGGCGTCATTGGGCTACTCAGAATAAAGAGACTAGGCACGAAGTTCAGAGGGCACGCGGAAGCGCGGAGAGGCGGGCTCAGGACATTCGCACACACGCACTGAACTTGATTGACACCCGTCATGCTTTCAGGAGAATATGTACTGCTCACTCAAGCCTGGCAGGGAGGCGGACCCAAGATACGTCAGGATACTAAACCAAAGAACGAGCCTGTGTGAGTGCCACTCACCGGTCACGTGTAATCACTCGCATTTAGTAACAAGTAAAGCACACTTACAGTGTAGGCGCCAGCGCCAGTCAGGGGCTCATACTGGTGGTCGCTGGCTTTTTTCCGTCCTAAAGTGCCCCGTATTTACCAGGGGTGAGCTCGACATCCACGGAAGGAAGGTCCAGGGGATAGCAGTTACGTTCGTCCAGTGGCAGATCTCCGAGGCAGGCTCTCTCGCCGCCCTCCCTTTTTACACTTTCTCACTGGGTCACTTCCTTACTGTGGAGCCGTGCCTCTTCCCCTCCTCTCTCTACAACTCAATCCCTCCCCCTTTTAGCTTCATGAGATCACAGTTTCTTCAGTACAGCCGGAGCGGCGATTTCTCCCTGTTGAGACCAGACCAGGCTGTGATTTTATCCAACAGCCATCAAAAGATATTTATAGAAACCGAACAGCAAATGCGTGTTTAACATTTTGATGTAAAATGACTTACTTCGACAGTGAGAAAAATGTATTAGGCCGTACTACTTTATTGTTGAGATTCATTTTGTTATTGTGCTGCTTTAAAGTTTCAACCAAAAGATATTTCGTAACAAGAACATACGTATTTATTGTGCCTTGAATACTTCTGCATGCCACTGCTGCCACTTACCATTCTACAGGTCAGAACACATTGAGACAGCAGGCTGGATACATGCAACCGGATTTGTTTTGGTTCGCATGGATGTGGTTGTTAGGAGTGGCCCAATGTTGAGGGCGTGTGTGTCCCCTGCGTTTCTGTGCGAGGAAGCGTCATGACGCCCCTCTAATAAAAAGGGCTCTGCTGGCACGTTCTAGTCAGTGCAGCAGAGCCCGAGGAAGCTCCGGGTTTTCCCGATGGAGTCAGTGAAACAGGCGGATGAGACGGGGCATGGATGTGGCTCCTCGGTTCCCACGTCTGTTCTGCTGCCGAATAGCCCTTCCAGTGGACTAAGTATTGCAGGGTACCATGTTTGTATCGAGAGTCCACCAGTCTTTCCACCTCGTATTCCTCCAGTTCAGGATCATTTACCCTTGGTAGACGGGTGTACCGACGTCTCTGGGGATCAGGCTGGTATGCTTTCAAAAGAGAGGTATGAAACACCTTACCTCTGCACTTGCGCGATCTGAATGACACCTGGCCTAGTAGGATCGTTTGTCTGTCTTCCCCTTGTTTCCCCCCCTCCCTGCCTCGTCGCGCCTTGAAACACTCGTGTATAGGCGCGTTACAAATACCATATCATATCATATCATATCCTCTTGAGTCTGGCAATCCCCAACCAAAAGGCTACTGGATTGACGCGAGAGATGATAGGAAATGGTCCTATGTAGCGTGCCGCGAACTTCCCTGGGTGGACCCAACGTGGCAAATATTTAGTTGACAGCCAAACTTATGTGCCTATACCCCAAGCGGGATCTGGTGACCTCTTCCCATCTGCATACCGCTTGTATCTTATCCTGCTAGCTTTGAGATTCTGGATCGCCTCCTTTTGTATGCATTTTAAGTCACACAAATGTTAATCTATGGCCGGTACCGTCATGGAAGGTATGCCAAACAGTGGGATATGTTTGGGATGGAAGCCGTAGGTGAAGTAGAAAGGGCTGCAACCCGTAGCGGAGTGTCTGGCGTTATTGTAAGTAAATTCAGCTTTTGGCAAGTATTGGACCCATTTGTCCTGTTCTTGGTTGCAAAAGCAACAAAGGTATTGCTCCAGAGTTACATTTAGACATTCTGTCTGTCCGTTGCTTTGGGGGTGAGTGGAATGTTCGACTTCCTGTAGGAAAGAGAGAACGACCCCCAGGATTTGTTTACCTGCATGTATCTCTTCATGTCCCTGGCTACCGCTGGTATCCTCTCCCAGACTTCGGGACAATGAATCTGCCAGTACGTTGTCTTTACCTGGAAGATATGTTATTATGAAATCGAATTGGGAAAAAAAGTAGGCCCACCAGGCATGTCTAGAATTGCAACACTCTATTTGTTGGAGAACCTTCAAATTTCGATGATCGGTGCGAACCAGCAAAGGATGGGCTGCTCCTTGTAACAAGTGTCTCCATTCAGTGCAATCTTGGTGGATGGCCAACAACTCCAGTTCCTTCCAGGACAGAATAATTCTTCTCACTTGGAGTAAGTGTTTGAGAATAATATGCCTTAGGATGTTCAATGTCATCTTCACCTGTTTGCAATAGTGCTGCTCCAATCGCGCCTCCAGAGGCGTCAGTCTCCACTATAAAAGGAAGGGACTGATTAGGTTGTATCAAGATGGGTGCTGAGGTGAAGGTCTTTTTGAGTAGTTTGAAGGCTTGATCGGCCTCCAGGTTCCATTCAAATCTCTTCCCTTTCTTTAATAAATTGGTTATGGGTAGTACTATGTTCGAAAACCTGGGAATAAACCTCAGGTAAAAATTAGACAGACCCAAAAACCTTTGTATGTCCTTTGGATTTATTGGGGTAGGCCATTGCAGCACTGCTTTGACTATTTCGGGATCCATCTGAACCCCTGCCTTTGAAAGAATAAAACCCAAGTATGACCCCGAAGAGGCCTTGAAGGCACACTTCTCTGGCTTGACCAGTAGCCGATGTTCCCACAATCTCTGCAGTACTTCTCTGACGTGTCTCCGATGTTCAGCAGGAGATGAGGAAAAGACCAAGATGTCATCTAAGTATACTAATACAGAGGTATAGAACAGGTCCGAGAGCACCTTGTCCACAAAACGCAGAAATGCTGCGGGGGCATTCACCAAGCCGAATGGCATCACCCGGTATTCGCAGTGCCCCAGAGGAGTCCTGAAAGCGGTCTTCCACTCGTCTCCTGCCCTTATTCACAAGAGGTGATAGGCGCCCCTTAAGTCAAGCTTGGTGAAAATACATGCTCCTTGTACTGCTTCCAGGATTTCTTTTATCAAGGGCATCGGGTACCTGTCTCGCACTGTCAAGCTGTTCAAACCGCGATAATCGATACAGGGTCTTAGTTCTGTCGTTCCCTTCTTAGGAATAAAAAACATAGAAGCTCCAGCTGATGATCCGGACTCCTGTATGAGTCCGTTCTGGAGGTTAGCGTTCAGATATTTCCTCAGTGCCCTTTTTCTGGTAGAGACATTGGATACATCCGGCCGAAAGGTACGGAGGCCCCTGGTATTCGGTCCATGGTGCAGTCTTGCGCACGGTGTGGTGGCAGAGAGCGGGGAAGCTTGTTCTCGAATATATTATTATTTATTTATATCAGAAAATTGTTGGTAGTAAAGAGGCACTGTCTAATCTACAGAAATAGACACTGGAACAGAGGTTCCTTCAACTGAGGCTGGGATTTCTTGTAGCAGACAGTTCTGGGTAAAATATGGCGAATGGAAACATATGGTATTTGCTGACCAGTCGATCTTCGGATTATGCCTACGCAACCACATCATTCCCAAGATGACCAGAAAGTGGGCCGCCCTGATTACGTCGAAAGAGAGCTCTTGGTGCTGAAACATTGACATCGTGGCTGGACATGTTTCTTGAATAATTGGTCGCGACGTAAGTGGTTTTCCATCCACCCCTTCCACTGGAAGGGGGTTGTTCTTGTTCTGTAAAGGAATCATTCTTTGCTGTGCCCACTGGATGTCTACAAAGTTTCCCGCAGCTCCACAGTCCAGCATTGTGAGGACTTCCACTGTGGATGCTGGTTCAAAGGACAGTCTGACGGAAAACACCATGGGTCGGTTGTCGTCGGTTTCACAAGTTTGTTGAGTTACATTGCAGGGACCTACTGCCTCTACCCAGGAACTTTCCATGCTCAAGGCGCGCTTCCCGAACGTTTTGGAGGGACTTCAGGACAGGTGCATAGTAGGTGTTTTGAAGACCCACAGTACATACAGAGCCCTTGATCTTTGCGCCTCTTCCGTTCTTCCGATGTCAGGGGCCCTCTAGTAGTACCGATCTGCACAGGTTCTTCAGTCTGAACTAGCGAGGGAAGATTCACTGTAGGGTTTCCTAAAGACAGAGGAATCCTGGCTCTTCTCCTTTCCTGTCTTCTTTCCTGCATACGGAACTCCAACTTGAGGGTTAAGGACAGTAATTCTTGAAATGAGGCAGGGTGGGCCACTCTAGCTAATTCATCTTTTAAGTCTTCGTGCAGGCCTCTGCGAAAAAGTGTCTGTTGAGCTGAGTCTGGCCAGCCAGCATCTACGGCCAGCCTTGTAAAGGCTGAGGCATATGTCTGTACGTCTTGAGACCTTGGCGGATGTCCAAAAGGGCTTCATATGAAGAGTACTGGACTTCGGGACGATCAAATCTTTTTCGTAAAAGCTGAGTAAACTGTGCATAGTCATTTATGGCCGGATCGGCTTGGGCGATCAAGGGGGTAGCCCACGCCAGGGCGTTGCCAACCAGGTTGGATAATAGTAAGCCGACCTTCGCCCTGTAGAGTTCATAGGCCTTAGGTCGGAAAGTGTAGTACACCATGCAGGCGTCAATGAACTCCTTTAAATGCCTTGGGTTGCCATCCTATTTCCCAAAGGAGAAAGTCAAAGGGGGCAGGTCACCTCGGGGTGTCATCTCGGGCGGCCACTTGCTGCCGTAGGTTTACGTTTTCAGAACGTAGGTTCTAGACCTCGACTTGGAGACCTTGTAAGGCGTTCACTAGTTCTTGGTACTGCTCCAAGGTGGCCATGTTGGTCTTTTGGTGTTGCAAACTGTCAGAAGTTGAAGCATTCCCCCCCCCCCCTGACTCTGCTCACCTGGATCTTCAATAGAGCCTTCCTGTAGAGATACCGTCTGTCTTTCTTAGTTGTTTCCTCTTCTTCTCCTTTCTTTTTAACCTTCTTGTCCTTCCGCTCGTGTAGATAAGGACGAGCTCCACCTGAGGCCACCACAGCGATCAGATGAAGCCTGAGGAACAAGCCCCTTAAAACAGGGAAAACGCCTACTACGCAGAAAATACCCTGCAATGCGGGATAGATGGTTAGATGGCTCGAAGAGAAGGTTGGCAAGGCTGATGATAGCCTGAGGTACTTAATGAAAGCTCTGGGAGTCTTGATACTGGAGACGTCCTTGTAAAAGCAAAGGGTCCAAAGTCCAATGCAAGTGGAAGGAACAGAACTTTTCTTTTTGGACAATAACTGTAGGAAAGAAGAAGGAAGCACCTGTCCAGCATCGTAGAAAGCCAAACAGGATAAGGAGGACTGGGTGGGATATACTTATGGAAAGGTAAGAGAAAGGTAAGAATTTCAGAGAGAGCGGGAGAGCGCGAGAGAGAGAGAGAGATTGAGCAGGTGAGAGAGGGAGGGGGGAGAGAGAGAAAGAGCGAGAGCGTGAGAGAGAAAGAGAGAGGGATAAGGAAAGCAAATGAGAAATACAGAGATAAGGAATGTCGGCTATGCACAACAGCGGAAGATCGCTGTGATGCCGGAGTTTGTTACGAGACATAACTAGATAGAAGAAAGCTACAAGGATGGTTCCGCCAAGCAGAAGGGGAAATACACGGAATGCGGCAGAAAGAGAAAGGGACAAAAACAGAAAAGAGAGTCTAAGCTTCCGACGCCGGCTCCAGTACAAACAAGGGAGGAGGAGCCGGAGTCGACGAACGCGCAACGAAGCGAAACAAAGGCGGAAAAAGAAGGAGGAAACAGTAAAGAAAGGGAACTCCCAAGGATATGCCATGAAAGAATAAAGTGATGAGGCAGCGTACAGGAGTACCTGCCCAGAGGGAAAAACACAGAAAACACAGAACAGGGAGCACTGGGAACTACTAGGAGTGTCAAACACCAGGTTGACAGAAGCAAGTTGCAATGCACCTGGCAAGGGGCGTGGCCAGGCTCTAACCAGTCGGTCTGAGTAAACACTAGACGTAACACAGAAGTGAAGAGGCGGCCTAATTGAGCTTGCCACTTCTTCCACGGCCGCAGCGTGACTGTGGCCTCCAAGCAAGCCTGGCAGACAACGAAGAAAACAGCTGATCCCATAAGGGCCGCGTGGGCATGGCCCAGCAACATCGAGCTACAGCCTTTGTGTACAGGAACCAAAAGGACGCAAGTGCTGACATGGTGTATATACCGACCCAGAACAGGTTAAGGAGCACATTACTTATAAGACGAGCCCAGGAGGTTTCTGTAGCCCCGTAGTGTAGAGCACACATGGGACAAGGACTCTGAGGTTTGCTGGGGTGTGGGATTGCACCTTAACCCATAGTACCGGGTGCATTTCCAACACGGGTAGCGGCTTCCGGAGGAGTGCCCATGCACCTGTGGGAGGGTAGGTCGCTAGCATACCTGGGGCCGCCCCATCAGCAACAGGGCCGCTGAGGTAGTGGCTTCTGAGGGGGTGCTTGTGCACCCTTCAAGAACTTCCACCGGAGAATTAAGGAACAGCCGTTGTATCATTTTCACCGAAGGAGGGTAGCGGCTCCTCAAGGAGTGCTTGTGCACCCTCAAGAACTTCCATTTGGTCCAGACAGCGCAGGGGCTCATCAGCAGTGAGTGCAAATTGCGCCACGCCCTGTACCCATCATGGGGGATGAAGAGAATGGGGTGGTGTGTTGGCAGGGTGGTCAGCTTGCGCCTCTTTGTCCATTCGATGTCATGGGTGCTCCTGCCAGCTTAGGGCCCCGGTGAATGACAGGAGTGCAGAACCTGGAGCTGTATTTCGAGGCGGTGGAAGTCAAGGATGGAGTAAAACGCCCAACTTTCCTGTACTCCGCCGGACTCGCCGTCCAGAAGCTGTTTAGGACCCTATGACCCAGAGTCCAGTCCTATGCTGCAGCCATCGAGGTCCTGAATGAGTACTTTAGGCCCATGATCAACAGGGACTATGAACGGTTCAGGATGAGGTGCACGAGGCAAGAGGAAGGGGAGAACCTTGATGCATTTCATGGGAAGCTGTGTGGCATTGCACAGTCTTGTGCGCTGGGCAACTTAGAGGAGGATGAGATCAGGGCGCAGATCATCTATGGCTGCAGTTCATCGAAGCTGCGCAAGCAAGTCCTGAAGGACCCAGCGCTAACCCTCCAATGCATATTAGAACTCGGCTATGCCCAGGAGTTGACAGAGGTGCGGGCCTCGGCCATGGACTCATCCAGACAACACCTCAAGCTGGAGGCCTCTATGCAACGGATCAAGTTGGAGGAGGTGTCAGCCTTTGGCAAGGGGCAAGGAGGTAGTCCCATGAGGAGAGGGGACTGGCCGCGAAGAGACCGCAGTGCCACCACATGCCATCAGTGTGGGTAGGATCTTTCACATCCGCAAGACTGCCCAGCCAGGGGACACATCTGTGGGAGGTGCGGGAAGGCAGATCACTTTGCACGGGTGTGCCTCACCCCAACGCCAGCAAGCATGGTGGGAACACCAATGGGGAGTGGGTCGAAGGCGAGTGGGGGAGGAAGACCCCCAGCGTGGCCGCAGTCAAAGTGGCTGAAGATCAAAGGAGGGAGTGGTATGACTTTGCCAAAGAAGAAAATAAGGAAAACGTATTCTTCTTGTCCTGCAGCAGAGTCAGCAGACAGTTCATCCAGGCATCTTTTGATTCCTAGAGCTCGCTGTCGGACCCCCCTTTGGGTGTGAGGACTGGAACACACCTGTTAGGTTGCAGTGTTTAAATAGTTTGTTAGGTGGTGCCAGTACTGGAATGCACCATAAGTTGAGACCCTCCCTTGAATCACCATTTGCAGAGTGCTGTGTTTTTGATTATAATAAAGGAGGGATGTTACGAGTGGCCCAATGTTGAGGGCGTTTGTGTCCCCGGCGTTTGTGTGCGAGAAAGCGTTATGACATCGTCATGACGCTACTCTAATAAAAGGGGCTCTGCTGGCACGTTCTAGTCAGTGCAGCAGAGCCCCAGGAAGCGGCAACTCGTATCTGTGTCCGTTATTATTGGCTCCCTGCCCCCATTGCCAAGGTTTCCATTGCTGTGGTGCTCCCCAGCCTTGTGGTGTTTGGCCCGGTGATCCGGACGTGCCAGGGTGATCCCTGCCACTCAATGGCTGCATGAGCGCAGCATCCGTGTGCTGTGTCAGGTGCCCTGACACCATCTGTGGCCCACCCGGTGACCGGAGGCAGGCCCCCAAAAGTGGTTACAAAGTGTAGCATATACAGCGTTATGTGTAACACGCTGCATGTGCTTTGGAAGCTCCAAACTAGTGGCCTTAAAGGAAAGGTTCACTCACATGTTCATTCAACCAATATGTAAAGACATCGTATTGCACACTGTATCAATGCATTATACTTTATTTTGCGGAGCATAACTAATATGTTAAACAAATATCTGCGTACAGCTCCTCATCCGTCATTTTATAATAATGTAATCTCCAGCACAATCAACCGAATGGGAGGTGCCCTGGAAGCAATACATCATAGCACACGCCCCAGCTTTTGACAAAGCCACAAAATTACGCCCCTAGTCGTGATGTGAGCCGACAACGCAGCTAAACGTCCTTGCTACACAATGCATTCAGGTGTCTACATGGAATATCAAAAGACACATTAGTGTTCTATAAATATCCACATGTCAACAATTTGCCAAATGTTTCCTCTAAAAAAAATGGTGTCTGTTTGCAGGAAATTCTTGTTAGTGTACTATCACAAACATCTGATGTCAAAGATGGTGCCTAAACAGTGGATAGATTTTGATTTGCCAGATTATGATCTAGTGTGTTCAACAATGTCAAATCTACACACAACATGTTTTGCAGATGATTGCAAACGCTGGACAATGGTGGAGAAAGTACACTGGTGTTATTAGACCTATTACCAGCGTTCAACACCAGTTATCATACAGTTATATTGATGATTCTCCAATATCGAATGGGAATAAGAGGAAGGGTTTTAGAATGTTTTGACCTTTTCTTACTAACCATTTGAAACAGTAATTATTAGACAGGAAAGATCAGACACTACTATCGTTCTATATGGCGTACCACAAGGTTCAATTTGATCACATATTTTGTTAAGCCTATATATGGAAGCACCAGAAGCCAGAAAACAAAGTGCACATACATCACGTTACTGATTATACACAACGCCATATTAAGATGTCTTCAAAAGCAGCGTTTGGGAACTGGGTAAATGCTTGGAGGAGGTTGATGGATGGCTGCACATTTCTTGAAGTTAAACCTGCAAAAACAAAGTTTTTAATTTTGTTCTCATAAAACACCAAATTCTCAAATCAAAGATTGGTTTGGAGAGGTGAAGGTGATGGAAAAGTCGGACGTGGCATTCAAGGAAAAGGAGAAAATCTTAGAATTTACACTAGAGTCAAACCTATTCTTTGTGCCATTCATAAACAATATTGGTGAAAAAGGCAAACTTTCATTTCTTTAGATTAAGAGCAGCAAAACCATTTGTTCTAGAAGCTTATTTTTCGTCTTGTGCAATCACTGGTGATGTCACGTATTGACTTTGGAAATGCTTTTTCAATGGGTTAGCTGAAAATTGTATTGGCTCAGCTGAAGGCAATATTTAGCCGAGTCAATTGGGGCGAGAAGATATGATCATGTAACACAAATTTTGAAACAGCTACATTGGTTGTCTATTTATCAGAGGATTATTCTTAAATTCCTCCCTATTACTCAGAGAGCACTTTATTTTAAGACTACCACCTATCTGGCAGAAAAGCTGAAAATCCCTGGTGGAAAGAGAGGTTTGAGGAGCCGTGAAGTGCCAAGGTTGGAAGTGCCCAAATGTAAAAGGACAAGTACCCTGAATCGATCATTTTAAGGGGCAGCAGCAAAGCAATGGAATGAACTTCAAAGGAACTAAGATTAACATCTAATTACTTAAAATTTCGTAAATTAGTGAAATCATGACTGTGGAAAAGAGGGTTTAATTAATTGCATAGTCCAGTATTTTAGCTTATTAGAATTTTTAATCACTGCACAGTGTATCTAGTTTATATGACAGTTTTATTAGCGAGGATGATTAATTGTATTGTCAGTATAGGAAATATCTTTTTTTAAAAATTGATATTATTAATGTTTATTGGAGAAATTAATATTATGTTTTACTGAAATGTATGTACTGTGCTCTAATATAACTTGTTTGTCTAGTTTGCTCTATATAAAAACTAAAATTAAAGGTTTCTCCAATGCCAGTATTAGTCTCTTGCATTGCTTAATGTTCATTGTATTTATTTCTCACTGACCAGAACTGTAATTTGTGGTAAACTCTGATTAACTCCAACATCGTCTACTCTGAAACATAGGTATTTAATGATGCAATTATACCTTGTGAATTAGCTATGTATCCCAATATGTCTCCACTGATTTTATTTTCGCCAGGAACCAATTGTTGTCAAACTTTTTTTTTAAATACCCACTTGGCTTTACCTCAATTTTCTTAGTTTGTTTTTTTTGTTTTTATTAGGTTTTACATGGTTATAAATATAAACCTTTTGCCATTTCCTCTGTTTAACCTAAAATTCTTTTGCTTCACATCCAATATCCAGTCCGTCTCATTATAGTAGTCTGTTTATCTAGATGAAATCGTTTATCCGTTAGTAGCTTCAATCCTCTCAAAAATTATTGTTAGCAGTTTTACCAGTGCCAAAGTGATCAAGATTCTATTCCCTGCTAAGAGTGCTCTCCACCAGTCTCCCGCAGTCCTTAATCCATTCTTGTTGATCTCCAAAAGATTCCCTCTATCTTTGGCCAGTACTCAGAAAGAGAAAGACCTTTCCGCTCCATAAATTACAATTGGTAGAACCTACATACGGTAGAAGGTAACCACAGATTCATCGAGAACCCACAGAATCACTTGAGAAGTATTCTTCCCTGATCCGCCAGGCTTTTGGCTTTGATTCTCAATGATTTATTTTAAGAAGATTGTGAATTTCATGTTCATTATAAATTGAATACCTTTTTTTTCAACGGTTTCTTTCTTGTTTCCGTCGTCAAGAATCATGGCCTGTAGTCAGGTGTTCATGTATGAACCAGAATACATGGATGAAGAAATGGCATTAAGGCAAAGCCTAGAGGAAATCACTGATACAGAGGATGATTCTCCCCATCCAGAAGCTAGTAAAATGGAAGCCATTTCCACATGGTGTTGCTGCCATCGTTGTCAAGTAATGCCGGCTTTGTAAAAAAAGACACATTTCCAAGAAAACTGTCATGCCTGCATCATCAGGCTCCTCTACACATCCTACACGCTCCCGCTTACCCGCATCTTCGGCTTTTAGAACGGCTAGACCGTTCTACACACAATGGAAGTTATCCGGGGGACGCCGTTGATGCTGCACCTGCATGCTGTCATGTTGGGGCTACGATCGTGTTGTGTGTTGTTCCTCTTCCTGGATTACGAACCTGGATCACCTGACCAACATCACGTCATCACGTTGGTCAGGTGTACGTCAGCTGACCGCATTTAACAAATCAGATCCTAAGTGCTAACGCTTCTGATCGCGTTAACTTGTGTTATTGATCCCAGAGCCTTGCATCTGCTGCTTCCACGCAGACGCTCATTTACTGCCTTTCATTCCGCACGGGGAGTTTGTCTTCCGCAACGCCCCGCATTCCGCTCCGATTTCCTGCACAGAGCCTCTACCGTGTCATCTACGCGGCGCCCACAAACACGCAGCTCCTTTTCCTTATGGAGTATCCAGCCGTGTTCCTACACGGCATCCTGCAAATTCCAGTCCCAAGTTCCACACAGGGTTTCCAGCTGCGTTCCTACGTGGCATTTCCCCTCTGCTCCAACTCCATACGGAACTTTCAGCTACCATTTACACCCTGCTGTGTCCAGTTTCCTATCTTACCTATATTGCAACAGAGAATAGTTTCTAGTGGTTTATTCTCAAAGAGTCTGTACTACCACTTTCGCAACTGGATTCCATTCCATCATCAAAAGGGCATACCTTACTGGACCAAGATTTTCCATCTCCTCCTTTTATTTGTCTACTAAATAGTGCACTGAACTTTGGATGCTTTCCTGTGTGCACCAACCCGGCTCTAGTGCGGCCCTTGTTCCGTACGGGTTAGTTTCCTCACTTACCCTTCCTTGTCGTTGTTTCCCTGGATTTCCTTGGACATCTTTGGACTACCAGTGGCTGTACAAAAGGTTAGTGCATAATGGATAGGTTATTACTGCCCTCTTCCTTTCTACTACTATCCTGATACAATTCCTTCTATCAACAGCTTGGTGAAGCTTGGTCCGCTCACGCCCTTCCCACTAATGACTCTCTCTGACTGTAGAATTTTATCAGTCACAGAGTGACATTAGTTAGAAGGTTTTTCTTGACTGCACTACGTTCTACTTCTACCATCATTCGGTTGGGAGAAGACGTCGAGAGTATCCTTTTACGGCTACCAGTCTGTATCCTTTAAAGAGAATCCAAGGCACTATATTCTGTATCCTGTGTATTTCTTATCAGATAATCTAAGATCTATCAAAAACTCAACCTGTAGGACCGATCTATCTGAAGATGATCCTCTGCCACTCTGCATAACATAGCAAGGTGGCTTCAGGGAAGCATGCCTTACACATTCATTTCTTCAATTGCTGATGGTCTTCATGATTGAACTTCGTGGCAATATTCATCCATGTTTTCCCAGGACTAAGGGAATATGGTGTCTATTTTACTGAGTAACCAACTTGTGATTTGTTTCAAATTACTTTACAATCTACTTGTCCAATGAGATGAAGTTTTTCTATCATTGGTACTTAATATTTCTTTTTTGTTTACTATAGTCAACCAATCATTGTGCAAATGTAACTTTTTCTTTACATTACATTTACTGAGTTTCTGTTCACAACGAAATTCCCAACAAAAAATGATTTTTAAAAAAAATTTCTAATTTCTATACTGTCCCCACTGCTTTATATGGCATTCAATTTAATTTGTACGTTTCTTATTTTTATCTATTTGTTGTTGAACCCTTATGTTCAGTACTTTGGCTTGCCTAGTTCTAGCAATGTGTAAAGTTTAAAAAGAAATGCTAGAAAATTGAACTTTATAGTACTCTTCTGTCAATTGAGCAATTAAAACATTTTGGACAGGTACAACATGGTCATGGCATAAGGAGCCACACTTGGTGGATTCATGGAAGACTGGGAATCTGTCATGCCAGGAGGGGTATCCTTAAACCCTCCCTAACCACGGACGCCAAATGGAGTGCAACATTACCACCTTGGTTGGCACAGATCCTTGATGTTTGCAAAACAGGTCACCGTGAGGCAGCCAATCGGGGGGAAGAGGGTTAGGCAGAAGTTGTGGATAGGTAAGGGGAAAGAGGGTCACCAGTGAGAGGGTTAGGGTAACGTGAATGGATGGGTAAAAGTCATGCAAACCTTCACAGAGCTGAAACACCCCCTTGAATGAGTGTCTGCATAGTACTGCCTACTCAGTTCTCCCTATACCAAAACTCTTGCCTGTAACCTATTTAGTGATCTATAGCAGAACCAAGGACACACACAGGAATGCAAAATAATGGAAAATAACACTAGAGTGAAGAATACTGGATGGAATTAAACATAAATGGAATGGTACGCATGAACAGTTGAGGTACAAACAAAATGTCTGCCTATGACCACGTGAACACTGCACCGTGATTTCCTGTGTAATCGTTTCCCTCAACGTCACTTCTCATAACTCCAAAAGACAGTCTTTGCCTCCAGCACTTGTAACTCCAAACTATGGAGTTAAGAGAAGTTACCTTTTGTGGATCACCACCCTGTTACCTAGCAGTGCATACATGTAAACAGCTATGTTCAACAACTTATTTCATGCAAAGCGTTTCACAACCCCTGACTTTGGAGCAACTCTACACAAGCACACTAGCATTCCAGCTTACGCAAGTGAAGACACGCCCCTGCACGCACACACCAGGAAAAATGCAGCCCATCTAGGGAAAAGGGAAAAGGCCCAAGACACACACACAAGACGCAAGGATAACACATATTTATTTCTTACAAAATAGAAGTGCATCAGGAAAGAACATCAAACGTTCTGAGTTTCCGTAGGCACGTGCCGTTCATTAAAAGTGCAAGCAACGTCACTAATGATGTCATGACATACAGTACGATTCTACAATACAGATTGGAGGAGCCCTATACCTGTAGGGCCTGCTCCATATGGGATGCCAGGCCATTGGTCCGTCTTCATCTGTCCATCTCTTTCAACGTGGGTTTTCTGGGCTCGTCATCCGAGGTGAAGTTGGCCTAGCAATTAATTGGCTACAAACACAAACAATGTTATTTTATCATTGTAACAAGCACCTGGAAGATACAGGGTTGTGTTTGTGGGGAGAGCCGAGGTCACACTTATTCACATGCTTTACTCGCTTTCAGACAGATCAGCAACTCCCAAGGTCATCCACCTTCATTTTTGGCTATAATTTGTTGGCACCCTGCACCTCACGGCACAAATCAAATGAACCTTTTGTGAAGGCTCGATAGCATTGCCTTCTGATTTTAGTGATCGATCGAGGGGTGTAAACATTTCATGGGTGATAGTCTGGGTTTGGGTGGTCCTGTGGCATGCAGGGTTCTCAGAATAAAAGCATTGCAAAGCTGTATTTCTTGTGGGGGATCATTGGGGGCAGAAGGGCCTTGCTATCTGTTTGATGGGATGTTACTGCCAAGAGGAACTCTGCACCCTTCTCATAACACTGCAGGGCTCATTTTCCCCCAAGGCATGAGGACCTGTAACTCTTAGAACAATGGAGGATCTCTTATATTCTGTGAGACCTGGCTAGGGTGCAGGTGGTGTTCGTGTTCATGCAAGGGATCTAATACTCACATACAAAATGCTGTTCGCTGCGCTTGGGCCTGAATTCTAAGATGGCTGCCGTTCGCCAAGATCGCATCCACATTTACCATATAGCTTGTAATGCATGCACTAAGGTGATCGCATACTCTCCTCTATGTGCACCTCCCCCTGCTCCCTGGATGTGCTCTCTTAGCATTTATTTCTCATTTGGTATCACCTAGGGGGTGGGAAGACCCTCTCTCCTTCCCAACATACCCCCTTTCGTTAATCCTAAATTAACAAACTCCCCCGCAGTGTCAGTGGTAGCTAGGTTCCAATATATATTCTCCTCCCCCCTTCGCACCCGCTCTAACCTTTCATCTTCCAAGAATGGTGGCGACCCGTCCTTTGGAAACCATTCTCTGCAAACATCTTGCAAGCTTGCCCCAAACTGGGCATATTCTTCTGAGGTACATGTCATGTAAATACAACCCTCTTCCCCAGCTTAATCAACCCAGTGCTCTGTATAATTCTCGGGGTCAGGAAGGGGTGTGGTGAGTGTGCCACGGGCGTGTAAGGGATGATAAATCTCTATCATAAAGGGTTTGTTTGGGTCATGTGCCTAGGTCCCTCTTTCTGTGGTACCACAAAGTGCTTTGGGTGCTACCCCAATTGAGACCATCATCATTGCGCCATTGGGCACTACTTTGGCACAACATCGGACTCCTGTTTGGCACGTGCAAAAGATGAGAAAAATATTGTTGACATGTTGATGAGTAAGGTTGAGCCTTGGGAAAAATACATATTCAGTTTCATTTGAGGGCTGTTCAATTTCGTTTACCTGTATATCTGACCTATTATTTACAGTGGAATTGTAATGTCCTCCTCTCCTCCCACCCCCCCTCTTTTATTTTTCCTTCTAATATAAATGAAGCCCCTAAATAAATCCCTAAAACAAACATTGAATAGCAAATATACCTGCTATATAATGCATTGCACACATCTACGAATACAAAAACCTAGACATAATTCTATAACTAGAATACTTTTTGATGTATAACGAGTGATTTGAGAGTGCTGGTTCCATTTTTCTCACAATCTGAAAGCCAAAACTTTAGCACAAAAAAGAGAGATGGCGCAAGAAAGCTTCCCCTGTGCAAATGAAACTTTTTTAGCAGCTGTGCATGTGCACGGGTTTGAGACGTGTGGGGCAATATCCAAGTTTGAATGCAGGTAGTGTAAAGGGAATTGAGGTAGATGCACACTACCCGTCTTTTAAAGTGCTGGTGCAATGTCCGAAGGTGCCTTCCTAACATCGGACAAGTGTATCCAATACGAGAGTCCAGAGGCGTAGCCAGGATTGTCTAACAAGTGGGGGCTAAAGCTAATGCAGTTGGGCCCACTGAAGTGACATTAGCATCTGTAAATGCCCAGATTGTGGGTGGGCCTTGCACGCTCAGGCCTTACCCTGTCTACGCCTCTGCTACAGTCCCTTAACTTTGACCGCAAGAGGAGCGGAAAATACTACCTTAAACAGTCCATTAAATCTGGGGCTGTTTCACTTGCGGACAAAGAATAATCACTAGTAACTGCAGCCTTTTATGCTGACAAGCTTGTGGCGAGTATTGATGCTTCAAAAATAGTTTTCTTAAATATTGATTAAGTGGTGCTTCATGCTGAAGTGTTGAAGCTCCCAAGGCTGCATGGAGCGGAACAACATATCCAAATAATGACAAACACCTGTTAGTATGCGCTACCAAATCAATTTAATTCTTTCCAGTTTGTTTGGATTGTATAAGTTCGCTATAATGATGCCATTGATTTCAAAACCTTGACACGTTTTTCTTCAATGATTTCACAATGGTTCATCAGGAGGTTGTGTTAAACAGTTTACTTTTTCTAAAAAATTAAAGTCAACAAGAAACCATAAATTAGTTAAATCATTCTACAATTTGTGATACTACACTCAAAATAACATTCGATGCACCATATTGTAACATATTACAAACAGAGATCTCGTGTTAGGGTCACTGGTTATAGTTTTCAAAATTCAGAACACTTGTGTATAGGCGCGTTATAAATACCATATCATATCATAATGCCATAACTATAATAGCTTACTTGTTTGTATGCTTTTGGTGTTTTTTCAACTTAATTAGTTTACAATTTCAGCTTCTTAATCAGTTTCAACATTCAAAGAAACCGTAAGTGTCACGGTGAAATTTCATTTGTTCTCTTTCGTCCCTTACGATTTTTGGTACCTAAAAAAATATAACGATTTTTCAATAATCAACTCTTAATCCTATGAGTGATGTACTGAATACCTTGTGGAGCTTCTACAATTTGTTCTTACCTTGACTCTTGGTCTGATTACACAGAAAAAATCTTGATCTAGTTTTGCTTTTGTTTACATTTGTAATTGAACTGCACTGGTTCAAAGATGGCCGCCCTCAAGTACTACGTTGTTACAGGAAGGCACGTGATCAAAATCCACGTTCCCTGACGTAACCGGCGCCATTTTGGATCGGGTCATTTCTAATCATATTGCAAATGCTGTAAATGAAAAAATAAAATGAAAATGATTGTCAATGTATTCTCCTCAAACTTAAACCATTTGCTTGAGGTAGATTCTACCACACCTCACAGTAATTAATCTCTAACTGCTATGCTGTACAGTAATGTATTAATATACATATAAATAAATATCTATGGTTATACAAATTGCAGTATTGCCCCTACTTGATCATCAAAATGTTAGTGAACTTATTTTTGTATATATAGTGAATAACTGTAAATTCTTCATAGGAAATGCCCCAGTTCATGATACGAGTTTAATCCTGAGACACAACTGTCCATATTGAAGATCCAATTTGCCCCTCTTTGTCTTAAAAGTCTTTCTCCATTTCCACCTCTTTTCGGAGTTCTTGCATGTTCCAAGCCAAAATATTTGATGTTGATAATTTGGTCCATTGTATGTTTTGTGGAAAAATGTTTAATTAGCGGGTAATGTTCATCTTGGTTCTTGATATCTCGAATATGTTCTGCTATTCTGGTTTTTAGACATCCGATAGTACTTCCTATGTACATCTTGTTACAGATACATTTTATCGCATAAATGACATATTTTGTTTTACAATTGATGAAATCTTCAAAGTAATGACACCTACCATCGGGTTGTAGAATTTCCTTCAGTCCATTTTCAGAGTATGAACACATACTGCAATTTCCACATTTGTAATAGCCAATTAATTTACCACTCTGCCACAATCTGTCCAAGCCTCTTGATATTTCATGTTGCTTGCTGAAATGGGAAGGACATAAAATGTTTTTGAAATTAGGTGCTTTTCGAAATGTTAAAATTGGTGTGTTAGTGAGAAACGGTGTCTAATCTGTGTCCATTTTGAGTAGATGCCAATGTTTGCTCAGAAATTATTTTAGGTGGTTTGCCTCTGTATTGTAGGTGGTGATAAATCTGTGTCAAGATAGCCTGTTCAAGTTGCCCGGTAGTGTAGAAGAATTATTGTACCCTACAATGTAACCCTGTGTCTGGATACAAATAAACCAGCACCAGGGGTCAATTGTTTGGAAGAATGGACCCAAACGCGTTGCAGAGGACTCACTTCGTATTATTGATCGAATTCCAAGGTGACACACTTTGTTTTGTAACAACATCAACATCAAAGGAAAGCCAGAAAATATCTGTTACAATAAACAAGAACATAGAAGGCTTAGTACTTACAAAGACCAAACTGGATAGTGAAAACAAGTATATGGACAGACACTTCTTACCATGGGATGTCAGATGATATTCCAAATAGAACAAATGCTCCCAGTAACACCGCCAGGTACAGAGGGGTATGGGACTATTCCCACCAGCACGCGAACGCCTATGGGTAAGGAAGTCCAGCAAGGAATACCTGACGAAACGAGGACGCTCCACCCTCACCCTGTGATGGTACACCGGCAGTCTCTAGTCCGTACCAGGGTGAGGCAAGGAGGAAGGTACCGGCAGTCTTATGGAGCCTTTGCAGTCGTGTAGATCCCAAAGAGTAGTAAACAATCCAAGGAAGTCCAGGTCGGTAACGAGCTGGCAATAGACGGTGATCAATCGCGAGACAAAAGCAGTCCTGAAAGCATTCCGGGTCAGCAACGGGGATATCTTCAACAATGACAAGACGTGAGGCAGTAGACAGTCTTGGGAAAGTTCCGGTTCGGCAACGGGAGATAACACAGCAAGAAGGAAGCCTGTTTTTGGGGGAATTCCGAAATGGTAGCAGGAAGGCAACAGGTAAGGAGGAGGAACACAATGGACGGGTAGGGCAGGACGGGGTCACAAGGAATGGAAGATTTAACTTCGTGAAACCAAGGTGCAGGAAACTCAAACAGGGGAATGGAAGGCAAGGCAGGAACAACAAAAAGGTCAATAGCAGAAACAGAGTCTTGATCAAAAGAACGTAGCGCACTTCATGCAAAATCAGAAGCAATGAACTCACTGCAAACTAGAGTTTATCAAGTGATGGTCACATGACCCTAATGTGCGTCTGACGTAGAGGGATTCAGTATCCCTGCCCCAATTTCCATGTCAACCGCGACCACAAGGAAGGATAACTTTTTACGAACTTGGTGCGGCAGTGAGTTAATCCTTTTTTCAGAGGGAAAGAACAAAACTGTACCAATGATCGATGGTGTAAATGGCGCATTTTGGAATGCCCCTGTTGTGTCTGACAAGACGAGGACGGCGCTTGTCTTGTTTGATTCTTGACACGCCCACCTCGATTCCTGACAGTACCCCTCCTCAAAGAATGCCTCCCTCTACGGGAAGACCAAAAATCCCTCAAACAACTCGGGCGTGAATATGTTCCAAAGGTTCCCAGGTCCGATCCTCAGGCCCATATCCTTTCCAATCAACTAGAAAAAGACGGATCCCGCGACGGACCTTTGTGTCCAGAATCTAATGAACCTTGTACTCATCTGACCCAATCACAGGTAAGGGGCGTTTCGGGACGATAAACCGAGAACCCCCTTGAACGGGTTTCAAAAGTGAGACATGAAAAACAGAGTGGATTTTCCAAGTGGGTGGAAGTTGCAAATGAACCGCCACTGGATTAATCACCTCTAAAACTGTGAAAGGACCGGAGAATCATGGTGTAGTGAAAAAGGAGAACCCACACCCCCCCTGGGACCAGCCCTTAGTGCAATGAAATCACTCCTAATCACCTTCCCACACAAGTAAGTTTATGCAAAAGCACGATGAACTCAGTCTGGAAAAAAGCCAATCACACAGAATATATGATGCTTGCATTTATTTTCTACAGTGTCTAATGAGAATTAAGCAGCATTTTTACAATAATATGGGAATGAAAGTGCAAGCTGTATAATGCCAATTGTCAGTCACAGATGAATATGCAATTATTTTGTCTTACGCTCCTAGATAATGTAGATGAAGGTACGATCAGATCACACCCTGGACCCTCGCCGCTACAGGTGCCCGGCACTCCTCGAGAGAGAGGAGGGGAGGACTGGTCAAGCCCCCCACAGTCCTACACCAGAGCAAGGATGTGATGCTAGGAGTCTCGGCCCAGATAGTGCACGGCTGGTCGTCCAGGCGCTGTTCCTCTTCGTACGTGCATTTCACCAACAGCTCAGGATGAGTCCCTCCCTCACTGGCCCAGGTATAGTCCTCTTATTAGGGGCTACACTTCAATCACTATGATGCACCAGCTCTTCGAGAAGCTTCTAGGCTCACCCTCCGGGCAGTAAACATGTTCTCACCTGGAAAGTTACAAGACTGGAAACAGCCAGTCTTGGCTCCCAGGCTTCATGCACGTTGTTTTGGGAAGGCCTGACATTCCTGTGTTATCAGTGCACCTGACTCGCAGAGCGAAGACGAGTAAGGCTGTGCAAAGCTGTGCCTGGCTCCCAAGGGCTGCGTAGAGCCTCTTGCAAAAGCTAGATATTTATATCTTCAAGAAGGGCCTTCGCAGTTAACCCCTTACAAGCGTGCGGGCTCACCCAGTTCGAGAGGCCTGACTGATTTCAGCATTTTCCTCCACGCTTCGAATAAGCTCTAATACACACAAGATAGCTCAGTAGGTTAGTACAAGTGCAAATTACTGCAAGCGCCTAGAAGCTTATCATGACATTCCACCCCTTTCCAGGTGAGGCCTGAAAATGCTGACTCAGTTCCATGATTTAGAAGCATGTACGGTGTGCTGTAGGCCGATTAAGCGTTTTTCTAGCGCAGTCATTCTAGTATAAAGGAAAGACATTCTGCACAAGAGCCCAATGAAAACGATAAGAATTAATATTAGGGAAATCAGCAGCCACAGCAATGGATGCAGCATTATATTAAGCAGCTTAGTGGAGGAGGGAGACCATCCAGTGAATACATCCCACCAGTGGTGAGTAGTAACCGATTGCAGATGGTCAGCAGTTTTGATTAATTGGTTCCTGTCTATCATCAGCCTGCACTCTGCAGTGATAACTGAGGTAGCTAGCGTCTGGAAATCTTTCCAAGCAGTGTGGGCAAATTGTCTAATAGCTTGCAGCCGGGCAGTAATCACCCCATAGGGTAGAGTCCAGTTAAGCAAATGTGTGAGCTCGGCATGCAAAGTAGTGTGAGACCACTAGGTTAATGAATATAAGGTGTGAGTAACAATGTCTAGGATAGTCACAAAGTGATCTATGCAAAATATTTGAGGATTCCCTAATAACCTATAATTGTTAATAAGCAAGGAATGATTAGTAACTACGCAAGCTTTATGCTGATCTATCTGGAAAATGTCATTCCCATTAATGTGGTATTGCATCCAGGTGCACTCACCTGCTACGGGATGCATGCATGGATCCGGAATCCTTCCCGTTTGGGGACACACCCACCCCTGATCCCAGGGCATGCAGGTGTGACTGTGGATGGTGTAGTTTTGGCTGTCTAACCATTCCCCTCATATCTACGGAACCCACCAGGAACCATTGATTTTCATAGGCAAAACTATAAAAGGACACCATATTTCTAAAGCATAAGCAGTTCTACTAACTTGCATTAAAGCATGGCATGTGTTATTCATGCAATCAAAAGCAAGCGGTTTAATCCATTTGTTTGCTGGTAACTGTAGCTCTGTGTGCCAGTGGGTTGAGGACAGTCGCCCCCATTCGAAGCGGAAAGCCAACACCTGCCGATTTAACAAAGTTTGCCACAAAATGCATTGTGTGTCTTTAGCAGTCTTATTGACCTTCCCTATGGCAGAAAAAATGTCTTCATAGCTAAAATTCTGCCATCTCCAGTGGTTGCCAATACTTGTAGCAGTGTTGCGCAGGGTAGGGCTTATCAATGGGCCCCACTGGGCCAGGATTTGTATAGCGGCTTGGCATCAGAGCCCATAGTGGCTAACTTACTGTGCACAGTTTCTATGTCAAAAGCTTTTAAAACTCCCGTTCCCACCCCTGCTGCTCCCCCAATTAATGAATCGAACCCCCTAGCTACGCGCAATTTGGCGATGGGCCATAAAAATGGACTCCATTTGTAGCAGCTTGGTAGTACTAAGGAAACATTGCCTCGTAAATCTATGTCTAAGTGTACCTCTGTAATGATAGAGGCGTGCATTATGTGTTTGCAATTTAAATGTTGTCTAACTACTGGAAAATCTAGCATGTTTACAGTTTCTACTTTGTGTGACTTGAAGAATACCATTCTCCAAGTGGGGTGCCTGCCATACACAATATCAGTTTTAGATACAAACACCATACTACCATCCGGCAGTGGCTGTTTCAACGTACAAATGTATGAAATGCATTTAGTCAAGTTATAGTCCAAAAAATCTTGGCGAGCACACTCGCTGCAGTTCTTGGGACATAAGAAACATGAAACATCAAACAAATTATTGGATCCATTCACTGAAACGTTTGGGCCTAAGATTTCATAAGCACCAGTCATATGAGTCAGTACCAAAAGGTGTCCGACAATATGCCAAGCTATCACTTTTGCAGTTCCATGTGGATATTAATTTGTAGCACTTTTCCCACAGGTTACGGTGCGGTTGTAATTATCACGCAGGACTGGAGCATCAGATGTAGTGCATGTGATTCTCCGAGTCCATGTAGCGTCTTCATCAACCCATTCTTTACAGAGAAAGCGTTTGCTTGGCAAGCCAGGAGCACCCACAGCAAGGTAAGTCCCATCCCCTTCATACTGCTCTACGTTTGTGGTGTGAGCCTAGTAGCGGGAATATAAACAGGCATGTCAGAATTTTGCAAAAGTACAACATAAGTACTTCCAACACCTTGACTTAACACTTCCCCAGCCTCGGGCTTTTTGTTAGGATTTTGAACCCACCTTTTTTCCCATGCTACCGAACCTCCTTACCCCCTCAGTGTAGTGTCTGGGGATTGCTTACTTTCTACCACTAGGGGAACAACTGCTTGCTCACAAATCAATTGTGCAATTCGGTCATATTTGATTAATGGTACTGCAGATGCACAAGTGTTTTGTAAGAGTACCGAAACAGTCCTTCTATAATCAGGATCTCGCCAGGCTGGATCTTGCAGCAATGCGTCCATAAGTGCCAGCCGGCAATTTGATGCCAATACACAGCAAGATGGATTTGATTTGCCACGCAGGTATAACATCATCCTCACAGATAGATAGATCAAGCCCAATGCTGCCTGCAGTGGCTTGCACAGGCAGCTTTGCTTCATTGTCGGTTTTCCACACAACAAGAGTCTTTGTGGATTCCACTTTCTCACTTGTCAGTCTCACAAAGGGTGTCTGGCGGTTTCCCAACTGACGATTGTTCAGTTCAAACAGCGCTTGTGCCAGGTGTTTGGACCACCCCTCGAGAGTGTGAGTCTTAGTCAGTTTCTTTATTTGTTGCTTGAGCAGCCCATTGCTGCGCTCCACCAAAGCAGAGGATTCTGGGTATCGACTGATGTGCAGCGTCCATTTGATGCCTTGTTCTAATGCCCAGTCTTGTACATTGTGTCCAGCAAAATGGCTGCCTTAGTCTGATTGGATTTCATCCGGGATGCCATAATGCCTGATGAGGTATTCCATTCCTTGCAAGGTAGCCCGCTGATATGCATGGGCGACTGGATAAGCTAACAGCAGTCCAGAGTATGTGTCTACCATGGTCAACACATAATGCTTTTCATTCTCGGGCGGTAAAGGGCCAATGTAGTCAACTTGCCATATGTTAGCAGCTCTTTCACCTCTTCTCAAAGGGCCTTGAGGCTTCCTCTCCAGAAGGTAGTGCTTCACTTCGCAGCACACGGAACATTGGGAGGCAGCTTGTCTGGCTTGATCCATGGTAATGGGCAATTGTCTCCTTTTGGCCCATTGATATGTTCCCGTTTGCCCTAGATGCCCTGAGGTTTGGTGTGCCCAGTCCGCCATTTCTTTCAATACCTCAGCTTCTTCAGGTGTTGTCACTGGGCGAATCCTTGCCATTTGATCCACTTCATTGTTGAACAGGGCAGCCAGTGAGGTGTCAGGGGGCATGTGTGCATCGACATGCCCAATGCAGATTTTGCACCTCTCACCTTTGCACCACATCTCTTCCCAGAGGTCCGGCTGTCCCCGATCGGAGTGTTCTTGATCTGCCAGCCGTCTCTTCTCCATGCCGGTGCCCAATGCGACAGGCCTTGATACGTGGCGCAACTGTCCGTGTATATGTATGCAGTCTCTGTCTCTTTCGCCTGTTCAATCACGGAGGCCACCGCCTGCAGTTCAGCATATTGACTGGATCCTCCCACACCTTCTCTCATTAGCAGTGTTTCTCGGTGGGGCTGGAATGCAACAGCTTGCCAGTGTCTTTGCCCTTTATCATAATTTGCGGTGCCGTCCGTGAACCATGCAGACTTTTGTTCTTCCTCTGTCAATGTATCATAGGCGGATGCGACTTTGAAGGGAGATTCTGGCAGCGCCACAGGGGTGCTCAGTTCAGGCATTGCTTCCAAGTTCACTGCCTCCAGCATTTGTTCTTGCAGTCTGGAAACCCCTGTGCGGCCAGCTTTTGCACGTTGCTGTAAATACCATTTCCATTTGACATGAGTGGCGTCTTGCGTCCTGCCACTTTTCCCGCTTGCAGCAGTGTCGCGCACCCAGCCCATGATCGGAATTTCTGTGCAAATTGTCACTGGTTGCTAGCCTGTGATTCTTTCAGTCTCGACTAGAGCCCAGTACACTGCAGCAACTTGTTTCTCAATCGGAGTATATCTTTTCATAGGATCTGTGAGCTTTCTTGACCAGAACCCTTGCAGCACTCTTTTCTGTCCTTGCTTTTGCCACAAGCTCCACACAGCAACATCATTGTAGACAAGAATTTCCAGTTCAAAAGGATCAGTTTTTGTCATGGGGCCCAGCGTGATGTAATTCTGCACAGAGTCCTTAGCCTGCTGAAAAACAGACTGTTGTTCTAGGCCCCATGTAAAATCATGTTTCTTTCTGGGGACTTTGTAGATGGGTTTCAGTATCAGGTTTAAATGAGGTATGTGATTTCTCCAAAAACCCATTAACCCAATGAATCTTTGTGCCTCTTTTTTATCTGCTGGTGGAGCCATCTGCTGAACCATGTCAATTACAGGGTTGGGAATTTTCTTAACTGACCCAGACCAGATTGCACTTAAGAATTTTACCTCTTGAGCAGGCCCCTGTACCTTTTTAGGATTTATGGCCCACCCCCGGTTTTGCATGTGTGTGATCAACTTTTCAGCAGCTTTTTCTACATGTTCTTTCCAGCACTAGTCAGCATGATGTCATCAATGTAATGAGCAACATACACATCATCCAACTGCACCATCTTTAAGTCTCTGGCAATCAATCCATGACACAGAGTGGGACTATGCAAAAACTCCTGGGGCAATTTAGTAAAGGTAAATTGTCTGTCTTCCCAAGTGATAGCAAATTGGTTTTGTGATTCAGTGTCACTATCAATGGAGAAAAATGCATTGGCCAGGTCAAGGACCACATGCCATTCACCCACTTCTTTCGTAAGGTTTTAAATTAGGGTGATGTCTGGCACCGCCACAGCTAAGGGTGGCACCTTCTCATTCAAAATGCGGTAGTCAATTGTCAGACGCCACGCCCCATCTGGGCGGCGGACAGGCCAGATAGGCGAGTTGAATGGACTGACTGCCGGCCTCATTATTCCAGCTTTTACCAATGACTCAATAGTTTCATCAATCTCTTTATGTCCTCCTGGCAACCGGTACTGTTTCACGCACACTTGCTCAGCAGGAGGAGGTAAATGCAAGGGGGACCATTTGGCATGCCCAACCACAACGGGATTGACAATTCTCACATGGACCTTCCGATTGCCAAAAACAAATTCACCTAAATCTGTAGTCACACTTTTGCCCAACAACACATCCATGCCTAGAATATACTCCGGTATGTCTGCAATCAAAACATTTGCAGTGAAAGGCAATCCCTCGCCAATTGCCATTTTTACACTAAAGGCTTTTGCAACTGTTTCTGCTCCCCCATAACCATTGACTAGAACTCTGGGACCAGATAATTTACTGGGATTGCCATTCAGAATGGTTACCTCAGCTCCCGTGTCTAATAGAGCCAAGACATGTTTTACTTTCTCATCCAAATACAATGTAAGTGGCACAAAAGGGCGTCTGTCTCTGGGACTGGTTCTCTTTATTAACCGTACCTCAAAGACAGAGCCAGCCCTTCAATCAAAAATGGGGTCTGGGACCTCCCACTTGTCCTTTGCCAAATCAGGGTAACCTTTTGCTCGCACTTTGGGCTTCAACACCTCTTCTTCAGAGGGTGCAGAGGGCTTAGTTTTTCTTGATCCCCGTTTTCTCAGTTTCTTCCATTTCTCAAGCAGCACAGGTGTGGGTTTACCGTCTATCTCTTCCCTTGGAATTCCCGCTTTTAGCAGGTCCACCCACATTTGTCTGCGCGTGACCTCAATGGTGTCAGTTTTCTCTTTAGACTTTACATTTTTGCCACGCTTTTTCTCTGAGTCATTACTCGCAGCCACAAGGCGCGCCGCTTTGCGCACATCCAGCCCTTCTAATTGCCCTAACAGAAGTGCCACTTCACCAATGGCTTTGCCTTGCGCTGGACCCAGCAATGAAAGCAATGCTCCCTTCATATGGCTCGGAGCGTTTCTCAACAAGCGTGCACGCATCCCAGCTGTAAACAACTCCATGTCAGGCCCTGCAAAATTTGCACTGTACAGTGCACACTGCAAACCCATCTCTCTAAGCTGATCTATTGCTTCCGTTAGTGACCCCCAACCGCCCCAATTCTGTTCCATATCCATCGGACCCGCATATAGATTTATTAGGGCAGTCTGAAGCCAATTAAACAAGGAATGCGAGCCTTGCTGCCCGAGCATTACATTAGTGGTGATTGAACCCATTTTTAGCAGTTCTTCTGGGGTTAAGAAGATCCCATCGGCACCTGTATCCCAGCCCCTTTAAATCACTTCATAATCGGTTCACCTGCCCTCTGTCTAAATAGCTTAGCAATCTCTAAAAGCTCTGTCTTTGTATAATCGCGGACAATCCTAGTATTCTGAAT
The DNA here is from genome assembly GCF_040938575.1 of Ambystoma mexicanum. Taxonomy (NCBI): domain Eukaryota; kingdom Metazoa; phylum Chordata; class Amphibia; order Caudata; family Ambystomatidae; genus Ambystoma; species Ambystoma mexicanum. Next base: position 109,181,290 of record NC_090933.1, read on the forward strand.
GTTTCCACCACCAGCTTGGCCTTTTGACTTGTTATTAACGGCCACGCTGGATAAACGCATTTCTTTGGAGCACATTCCAGCTCCTCTTCGTCAGAGTAGTCTAACTATGCAAGCCTGACTTCAACAGATTCATCCCAGTCAAATGTTTGTTCAGTTTCGCTGTCACTAACTTCACCCAACCATAAATTTGGGTCCCAGTTATCTTTCCTAATTAGTGCACAAATCCTTATCTTTGACGGATTGCCCCGCCTCTGTCTGCGCTTGTGCGTGGCTACACGCACAGCTAAGGAGGCACACCTGTCCTCCATCTGATCGGCCCGCTTAACGGACGATTCAAGGGTCTCTCTCATAATGATTTGTTGCTCCTGGAGCAGGGAAATCTCATCAGTTAACTTGCAAGTCTGCGCATCTTTAAGCAATTCATTCTCATGCAACTTCCTGAGCGCCTGTAGGAATAACCAGCCTATGTTTCCTGCTGCTTTTAGCTCCCGTCTGCATTTCCCAAGCAGTAAACTCTCCAAGCACTCACTAATTACCGCCGGGGAAACATCATTTTCAAGCATGTCCCATGCTCTCGGTGCTGAGTACCGATGCAAAATGTCTGCCACACCCAACCATGCATTTGTTGCCGGCCATCTTGGAATGTGGCAGAGTGCACTATCTCCCACATTGCATTCATCCTTTCTTTGTTTCTTCCAGAAGGGCATCGTGCTCGCAAAACTCTGCTCACAGCACCAAATGTAGTGAAAAAGGAGAACCCGCATCCCCCTGGGACCAGCCCTTAGTGCAATGAAATCACTCCTAATCACCTTCCCACACAAGTAAGTTTATGCAAAAGCACGATGAACTCAGTCTGGAAGAAAGCCAATCACACAGAATATATGATGCTTGCATTTATTTTCTACAGTGTCTAATGAAAACTAAGCAGCATTTTTACAATAACATGGGAATGAAAGTGCAAGCTGTATAATGCCAATTGTCAGTCACAGATGGATATGCAATTATTTTGTCTTACGCTCCTAGATAATGTAGATGAAGGTATGATCAGATCACACCGGGGACCCTCGCCGCTACAGGTGCCCGGCACTCCTCGAGAGAGGAGGGGGAGGACTGGCCAAGCCCCCCACAGTCCTACAGCAGAGCGGTGATGTGATGCTAGGAGTCTCAGCCCAGATAGTGCACGGCTGGTCATCCAGATGCTGTTCCTCTTTGTACGTGCGTTTCAACAACAGCCCAGGATGAGTCGCTCCCTCACTGGCCCAGGTATAGTCCTCTTATTAGGGGCTGCACGTCAATCACTATGACGCATCAGCTCTTCGAGAAGCTTCTAGGCTCACCCTTCCGGACAGTAAACATGTTTTCACCTGGAAAGTTACAAGACTGGAAACAGCCAGTCTTTGCTCCCAGGCTTCATGCACGTTGTTTTTGGAAGGCCTGACATTTATGTCTTCAAGAAGGGCCTTCGCAGTTAACCCCTTACAAGCGTGCGGGCTCACCCAGTTCGAGAGGCCTGGCTGATTTCAGCATTTTCCTCCACGCTTCGAATAAGATCTAATACACACAAGATAGCTCAGTAGGTTGGTGCAAGTGCAGATTACTGCAAGCGCCGAGAAGCTTATCACGACACATGGTAACAAAGAGCTACGATCAGGTAAGCGTAGATTATTTGTGGACAACCACACCTGCATCCCTTTGGAGTAAACCAGAGATGCCAAACGGTGGGCATCCGCATGTCGCTTGCTACGACGCTGGACCTCCAAAAGATGTTGTCTCACTCGGGAATGTAAAACTGTAAATGACTGAACACAAGAATTAGCTGCTGGGTTACTGGAACCAGATAACAGAGGCAACGGCAAAGTGCGGGGATGGTGTCCGAAAAGAGCAAAAAACGGGGTGGTTCCAGAGGCCGTATGCAAGGAATTATTATAAGCGAATTCGGCCATGGCCAATAAAGACAGCCAGGAACCCTGCTGATGGAGTAGGAGACAATGTAGGTATTGTTCAAGAGTTGAATTGATCCTCTCGGTTTGCCCATCAGTCTGGGGGTGATAGGCGCTGGAATACCTGCCTTCGATGCCTAAGGACAAGGTGATGGCCCTCCAAAACGTGAGGTGAACTGCGACCCCCGATCTGTGACGATAACACTAGGGAGACCGAACCTCCGGAACACATGGGAAATGAATAAGTCAGCCAACACTGGGGCAGATGATAACCCCGAACAAGGAATGAACAAGGCGTATTTAGTTAGGTAATCTACAATAACCCAGATGGTGTTGTAACCAGTTATCGGTGGTAAATCCACAATGAAATCCATAGATATCATATTCCATGGCAACCTGGCCACGGGCAATGGGTGTAACAGTCCCATAGGCTTAGCATGAGAGGATTTACCTTGAGCACAGACAGCACAAGTCTTGATGTACTGGCTCGTATCTGCCTTCATGGTGGGCCACCAACTCCATCTGTCTAGTAATTCCAAGGATTTTCTTATTCCTGAGTGTGCAGAAAACTTCGAATCATGGCACCATTTCAACGCCAAAGAACGAGTCGTATCGTTGGGAAGAAATATTTTCTCACGAAGATAGGGTAATGAATCTATGACCCTGATACCCTCATCCTTAACGGACTGTGGATTTTGCTCGACCCAGGTGGCCAGAAGGGATCTTAACGATGGGTCAACCGTACACCCACATATTACCTGGTGAGAAAGCAATACAGAGGTAGGAGCAGGTTTTGACATATCATTCCCAGGGATACGGGATAGGGCGGCTGCCTTGGAATTGCAAGAACTGGGACGATATGTGATTGTGAAATTGAAAGCAGAAAAAACTCATGGCAACGAGCTAGTCTAGCAGTGGTACATTTCACCGACTGAAGGGCTACCAGATTGCAGTGATCAGTGTACACCTGAACAGGGATTGTCGTGCCCAGCAAATGATGTCTCCAAACCATGAATGCGTCTCTTACGGCTAAGTTCTCTCTCAGTAATAGTATAGTTTCGCTCATGAATGGTAAGCTTCCTGGAGTGATAGGCTACAGGATGTAAAGCTGTAGAATCACGACAAGACTGGGATAAAACAGCTCCTAATGCTGCATCTGAAGCATCGGCCTCGACCACAAACTGCAGAAGTGGGTTGGGATGTTGGAGCACTGGGGCAGTAGTGAAGGCTAGTTTGAGGGTTTCAAAAGCGTTGTTAGCCACCTGGTCCCATGCAAATGACTTCTTACTACTGGTCAAGGCTGTCAAAGGGGCTACAATCTCAGAGAATGAACGTACAAAACGCCTATAAAAGTTGGTGAAACCCAAGAATGACTGCAACGTTTTGAGGTCTTTTGGAACTGGCCAATCAAGAACCGCTTTAACTTTGGTCGAGCTCATCTGTATACCCTGGTCCGTTATGTCGTACCCCAGAAACTCAACAGATTTCACATGGAAAATACATTTTTCCCGTTTAGCATGCAACAAATACTCCCTTAATCATTGTAGAACCAGGCGGACATGTTGTACGTGATTGTCATGGGAATCGGAATAAATCAGAATGTTATCAAGATAAATGACGAGGAAACGATCCGTCATATCACTAAAGATATCATTAACAAAATGCTGAAATGTGGCTGGAGCATTGCACAACCCGAAGGGCATTACACAGTACTCAAAAAGGCCATGTTTGGTCTTAAAAGCCATTTTCCACTCGTCCCCGTCCCTAATCCTTACTAGGTTGTAAGCCCCACATAAGTCTAGTTTGGTGAAGATCTTGGAAGAACCGAGTTGATCAAGGAGAACAGATATTAGGGGAATTGGATATTGATTTCTGATGGTAATGGCATTCAAGGCACGGTAGTCTATGCATGGTCTGAGATCTCCTTCCTTCTTAGGTACGAAAAACATTGGGGAGGCCGTCGGTGAGCGCGAATGACGGATAAACCCAGTTCTTAGAGATTTATCGATATATTCTTTTAGAATCACGTCCTCCTTCTGCGTAAGTGAGTAAATACGACCGGTGGGTATTTTGGCCCCAGGGACCAAGTCAATAGGACAATCATATAGTCTATGAGGTGGAAGGGTCTCTGCTCCTTTAGCATCAAAGACATCACCAAAGTAAACATATTCCTCAGGTAACGTGTTAGCGAAAATGGCTCCAATAGAAGAGATACAGCGTAACAATGGTTGACAAGGATTCTTAGGTTCAGAATTCAAGGAAAAACGAAGTCTCACAATAGGAGGACACAAACTCCAGTTCCCCAGAGTTCCAATCTACCACCGGATTATGGCGTCTCAACCAGGGTAAGCCCAAGATCAAGCGATATTGTGGGGCTGCAATAAGGTTGAAGCTGATGGTTTCTTTATGACCATGACTTGTGGTTAACGTCAAGTCAACCGGTTGTTCCGTGACTAAGCCGGAAAGCAAAATGGAACCATCCTTAGTATTGACCATTTCTGGTTGAGATTTTGTGATTACCGGGATGCCCAATTTCTTGTCAAAAGCATCATCGATATAGTTTCCGATTGCTCCAGAGTCCAACACCGCATCAATGAACAATTCATGATCTGGAGTATGGGAACATCGGGTAGAAATGGTAAAAGGTCTTGTAGTCAGGGAGTCAAGAAACACTGAGCTCTGCAGATTGACTCCTTCTACTGCCGAGCTTTGCATTTCCCTGACGCTTTGGCTTCTTGGTACAAGTCTTCAACAGATGTTCTGATGACCCACAGTAAAAACACAGATTGTTCTTTTTTCAGCGTTCCCTTTCCTCTGTGGTCAGTGGACCCCGAACGGCTCCTATTTGCATGGGTTCCGGTCCTCCCTTAACTGGAGTTGGGGGTAACTTGGCCAAAGTTGTAGAAGGCCTTTTCTCTGCTTTCCTTTCTGCTCTTCGTGAGTCTATTTGGAACAACATATCTAAGAGCTCAGAAAAGGTTGTGGGTACAATAGGAACCATGGATAAAGTATCTTTCAGGGAGTCTGATAATCCATGATAAAACATTGAAGCCTTTTTATCTTTGGGCCAACCAGTCTCAGTCACGAGTTGGTTAAACCGGGCCAAGTATGCCAACAACGTGGAATCACCCTGATGTAAACGCAAAAGTTCAAGGTCCGTGGCCTGAGTCTTGTACCGGGTATCAAAGACCCGACTCATTGCTGCAATGAGAGCATCGCAGTGAAATAACAGCGGACTACCCTGTTCAAGTAACAGGGTTGCCCATGAGGCGGCCCTCCCACCGAAATGAGATAACAGAAAAGCTGCATTTGTCATGGAATCAGGGAATGAAGAAGGTCTACATAAATAATGTAGGTGGCACTGATTCAAGAAAGTATGGTAAGTACGTGGATCGCCACAAAACCGTTCAGGTTGGGCTGAAGGAAAATGGGCTGTCATAAACACAGGTCCTGTCTCCTGTCCTGACCTAGCCATTCCTGAGCCCGAAAGGGCCATAGGATCTGCTATCGGAGGGGCAGCAGGGATCATGCCTGCTTGTATCTCATTGATGCATTGTTGAGTAGCGGTATGTGCTGCTGTCATATCCGCTCGTAAGTCAGTGACTATTTTCATGATTTGATTCAAGGCGTCGTTTGGGTCCATGGCGGCTTCTGATTATGTCAATATAGCCTGTTCAAGTTGACTCCGTAGTGTAGAAGAAGAATTCTACCCTACAATGTAACCCTGTGTCTGGATACAAATAAACCAGCACCAGGGGTCAATTGTTTAAAAGAATGGACCCAAACGCGTTGCAGAAGACTCACTTCGTATTATTGATCGAATTCGAAGATGACACTCTTTGTTTTGTAACAACATCAACATCTAAGGAAAGCCAGAAAATATCTGTTACAATAAACAAGAACATAGAAGGCTTAGTACTTACAAAGACCAAACTGGATAGTGAAAACAAGTATATGGACAGGCACTTCTTACCATGGGATGGTCAGATGATATTCCAAATAGAACAAATGCTCCCAGTAAGACCGCCAGGTACAGAGGGGTATGGGGCTATTCCCGCCGGCACGCGAACGCCTATGGGTAAGGAAGTCCAGCAAGGAATACCCGACGAAACGAGGACGCTCTACCCTCACCCTGTGATGGTACGCCGGCAGTCTCTAGTCCGTACCAGGGTGAGGCAGTCTTATGGAGCCTTTGCAGTCGTGTAGATCCCAAAGAGTAGTAAACAATCCAAGGAAGTCCGGGTCGGTAACGAGCTGGCAATAGACGGTGATCAATCGCGAGACAAAATCAGTCCTGAAAGCATTCCGGGTGAGCAAAAGGGATAACTTCAACAATGACAAGACGCGAGGCAGTAGACAGTCCTGGGAGAGTTCCGGTTCAGCAACGGGAGATAACACAGCAAGAATGAAGCCTGTTGCAGTTTTTGGGGGAATTCCGAAATGGTAGCAGGAAGGCAACAGGTAAGGGGGAGGAACACAATGGATGAGTAGGGCAGGACGGGGACACAAGGAATGGTAGACTTAACTTTGTGAAACCAAGGTGTTGGAAACTCAAACAGGGGAATGGAAGGCAAGACAGGAACAACAAAAAGGTCAATAGCAGAAACAGAGGGCCTCATTACACGGACGGCGGTGGACCAAGGTGCTAATAGCACCTTGGTCCATGCCGGTAAAATACCGGCACCGCCTTTGAGGAAAGGGGAATTACCGCCCTATTCCAAGGTTGGTGGGGCAGTAATTCCCCCTTCCCCCATTGCCCTTCCCCATTCCCATTTTTGCCCCATAGGGCATAATGGGAATGGGGAAGGTGCTAATTACGGCACCGCTAATTGCGGTACCGTAATTAGCTCCCTGGTCCCTTTGTGGGTTGGTTTTTAACACCTGCAAAAAGCAGGCGTTAAAGTCTCCAACCCGCAAAGGGACCTCGTAGTGAGGCGGTAAGGGTTAACGGTCACCGGTACCATTAATGGTGACCGTTAACCCTTACCGCCGTCCGTGTAATGAGGCCCAGAGTCTTGATCAAAAGAACGTAGCATACTTCATGCAAAATCAGAAGCAATGAACTCACTGCAAACTAGAGTTTATCAAGTGACGGTCACATGACCATAACGTGGGTCTGACGTAGAGGGATTCCGTATCCCTGCTCCATTTTCCATGGCAACCGCCACCACGACCAGAAGGAAGGATAACTTTTTACGAACTTGGTGCGGCAGTGAGTTAACCCTTTTTTCAGAGGGAAAGAACAAAACTGTACCAATGATCAATGGTGTAAATGGTGCATTTTGGAATGCCCCTGTTGTGTCTGACAAGACGAGGACGGCGCTTGCCCTGTTCGATTCTTGACACGCCCACCTTGATTCCTGACAGTCTGATGTTATTAGGTAAAGCATTGGTGCCTGTCTCTTTAGGCTTACTTTTCAAAAGATCTTTTCTTGTTTGTTTTCTACTTTTATTCAGAGCTTGATTTAGCTTTTGATGTTTGTAGCCTCTCATCAGGAATTTTCTTTTGCTATAGTCATATGTTTGTTCATCTCTTCATCTTCAGTGCAATTTCTTTTAATCAGTAAAAGCGTCCCATACGGTATGTTGTGTTTTATATGGAATGGATGATTGCTTGTAGCATGTAAAATGCGGTTTCCTGAAGTGGGTTTGCTGTATAAAGTTGAATTAATTTGGTTGTTGGAGATATACAATTCTAAATCTAAAAAATGAATTATTTCAGTGCTATCCTCCATGGTCAATTTTAGATTATACTGGTTTTCATTTAGGTACTTGTGATATTCCAAAAGATCTTCAATACTGCCTTTCCATATAATCAAAATATCATTGATACATCTACTCCAGTTAATTATCTCATTTTTCTCTGAGAAGGCCGATGGGCTGATTCATGCAATTTGTGTGCCAAAAAACGGGGATTTGTGTGCCATTCTGCTCGCAAATCCCTGTTTAACAAATGGGGATTTGCGGGCAGAATGGTGCACAAATCCCCGTTTTTCGGAGCACAAATTCCATGCATGATGTAATTCGTAGGAACCCGTATAGAGATTTGCATATCTAGGGGAAAATTTAGCCCCCATTGCTTTTCCTTGTTTTTGTTTATACATGATTTAATTGAATAAAAGGATGTTGTTGTTTAGCGTAAAATTAAGCATTTAAATGATCATTTTGTTTTGTTCTTGATATGAAATAGATCTTGTGCGTAAGAATTCGCCTGTAGTTTCCAGGCCTTTAAGATGTAGATTACTAGTATAAAGACTGGTCGCATCAAATGTGACTAATATATATTCTGCTTCCCATTCTATCAGCTCCCATTGTGTAATCACATCTTTTGAATCTTTTATGAATGATGCTAAATTTGTTGCCAGCGGTTGGAGATGTTGGTCTATATATGCTGAAATCGGTTCTGTCAAAGAGCCAATGCTGTTTATAATTGGTCTGCTAGATGGAAGAAAATCAAATTTTTTGTGAATCTTTGGTAGAAAATAAATACTTGCAACAATAGGGTAAGGATTTTTCATGAAATTGAACTCTTCTTCTGTGATAAGTTCTTCTTCAAAATAATGTGTGTTTAAAGTATTCCATTCTTTAATTACATCTGGTGAAGGGTTGGATATTAATTTAATTTTGTAGAAAAAGTAAACTGTTTAACACAACCTCCTGATGAACCATTGTGAAATCAATGGAGAAACACGTGTTGAGGTTTTGAAATCACTTGCGGACAAAGGACTGCATGTAGACACATTCTCTTGGCAGCAGTGGTTGAGTGGGTGGGGAATCAGTCCTGGAGTCAGCTGTGGTGCTCGGCACGTCTTCTGATCAGGGCTATGCAATCTGTCAGGAAATTTTTTAACTTGCATTTGAGTGCTCGTGTTAGTATTGTTAAATAGTCTTTACATTCGTCTCCTAAAACAGCTGCTGCCCTACGCGCCTCTGATGCCTTCCCAATAGGAGATATTGGTGTGTGGATGCAGTGACTAGTTACCACCTCACGGGGTGGTAAATTGTGGTCTTTGCAGGCCTGTGTGCGCAAACTGAACAGGCCAAGAGCAAGAAATGCACCCAGTTTTTCTTCATCATGGTGCAAAGCTTAGATAGCTTACTTTTGAGGAGTCTGTTGATCCTCTCCACAACGCCGTTGGCCTGGTGGTGATAAATCGTGCACATGCACTGTTTAATGCCAAGTAGTGCAGTAATCTCCTTAAACAACTTATTAAAAAATTGTGTGCCATTGTCTGACCTTACTACATCACACACGCCCCATCAGGGGAACACTTTGCGGACCAGAAATTCTGCCATGCATTTGGCATCCGGGTGTGTACAAGGACCCACCTCTACACAACGTGAGAAGGGGCAGATGACAACGATCAAATACTGGGAACCGCTGCTTCTCTCGTCCATTTCCGCATAGTCATTGTGTAACTTGCGGGACAGCCCAGTGGGGCGGGGCAGAGTGCCTCTCAGTGTTCTTAATGTCATGCCCATGCTGAAATCTTGACACATGGTGCATCTGATAACCATACTTGTCAAGGGCTCCTGGATGTTTGGAATGAACCAATCCTCTTGTATATATGCAGCTCACACATCTGCTCACACTGCTTCCACTTACGCTCTTGTGCACATTTTGTACATTATCTTGTATAGTTATGCTTTTACCTTGACTGTGTGTATGTACATATTCCACTTGCGCTCATGTGCACATTTGTACATTATCTTGCATAGTTTGCTTTTCCCTTGACTGTGTGTTTGTACATATTGTTGTTGTCCTAACCAAGCTTCGCATATCCTTGTAACTGTTGCGCCCTGTTACCCCAGTGTATGCCGGCGCATTACAAATAATAAACAAACAAAGCAGCAATGTGCTGTTTGGAGCTGTGGGAGGGGTGATGGAGTTGATCAAATGCTATTACCAACACTTTGTATGGCATCACTGCTTTTCCTGTGCAATCGTGTCTCCACAATAAATCAGTAGGGGATTATGTGGACCCGCAATTCTTTTTCCTCTTTCAGGGCCCTTCCTTGTAATTCAATAATTTGCACCATGGATATGGGAATTGTACAAGACAGGTGGCTGGTCAGTGGCAGGTGTTACAATATTCAGCTACAGTTTGTACTGGGAGATATGCTGCTATTTTGACTGCACTGTCCGCGGCAGCTTTTCCGAGTGTCACTTTGTAAGTGTTGTTAGTGTGGGCAGCACATTTAACAACCGCCACTACAAAAGTCTGTGAGAGTGCGAAAATTAGCTTGTCTAATAATGCGGCATGCTGCACTGGGGACCCATCCGCCCTCCTAAAGCCTCCCCTTTTTCATTCTAACAAGAAAGGCGTGCACTGTTGTAGTGACGTATGCTGAGTCTGAATGGATGGTCATGTGACACCCCTGCGAAGACTGTAGTACTTCAATAAGTGCAATGAGTGCCGCTGCATGCGCTGAATAATGCATTGGTAGTCTTTTTAGAATGAATCTCTCATATTCACCGTCCACTAGGCGCACCACTGCTGACCCATCAACAAAGAGCACCCCTACCCCTTGAGTGGCTTGTCCTTGGCTTTGGGGATGTCATCATCCTCCCCCGCGTATGCTACACAGTCGTGTCTGGTCAAATCCTCATCAGTGCACATTTCTATTAAGAATGTTGTAGGGTTCACTGTTTTACATTGTACAATGTGGATATTTGTGCTGGACAGAATGATCTCATATGTGGTGGCTCTTTGGGTAGTTAAAGTAGATTTCATCTTTCCAAAACGGCAAAGACGGCATGTTCCACGTAGAGTGTAACAGAACAGCCCATCACAATCGTGGAACTTTTCACAATTGCAAATGCTACAGCACGTGCCTGTTAGCAAGCAAACTGCCCTTGCATTACTGAGTCTAGCGTGCCACTGTAATAGGCCAGTGGCCCATTGTTCTCTTTTGTGTCAACACGGCAGTCATGAGCTGGCCATTAAAGAGGGAAAATAAGTAGAATTCCTATGTATAATCTGGGGTTGCTAGCATCAGGGCAGATGAAATTACTTCTTTGAGATCCTTGAAACTTTGTAACATTTCTAAAGTCCAAACCATTTTATTGTCAGTCTTTTTTTCTTCTTTGAGGCCCTGTAAGAGCGGCCTTGTATATGCTGCGTAATGAAGTGTCCATACCCTGCAGTAATTGCACAACCCTAGGAACGTTTGCATTTCTTTTACTGTCGTGGGGTGGCACACACAGATTCAGCACAGTCTGGTATTATTCTTTTGCCATTTGCAGATATTAAATGTCCCAGATATAGAACCTCTTGTAGGCAGTATTATAGCTTTGCCTTGTCAACCTTGTATCCCTTGGGCGCCAGGAGCTATAAGAGTGTAATGGAGTCATGTCTGCAGTGTTGTTCAGTGTCACTGCACACGAGCAGGTAGTCGACATACTGGATGATTGTGCTGGACACTTGGATGTTGCCTTAGTCAGCATGGAGTTTTCTGTTGAAAATGCTGGGGCTCTTGCAGTAACTGTCATGAATCACCGATTCTGCCCATTCTGGATGACCTGGTCACTCCGACGCCGTGTTACGGCGTCCATTTTCACCTTCAACATGGCCGACGCTGTGGGGAAACTCACGGTCTAGCATCCTGGTACTACTTGCAGCTTCTTTGAAAAGTGCCCCACCACCGCGGCTCGGTGCGTCTCAAAGCTCGGCTTATCTGTGCTCAGCGCTTCGGAAGAGTTGTTTCCTGGACCCCTTCTACTTTTGCTCTGCTTCTGCTACCTTTATGGCTTTGCTTGCTTGCGAGGTATATTCTTGTTCCTTGCATTCCTTCCTGGTGAGTTTGATCACAGTCCACTGCGCGAGCCGCTTCTGAACTTCCCTGGACTTCTGTTTTCCTTCCTCATGTTCTTATCCAATTATCCTTCCTGGAATCCTGCCTGGAATACTGAACGTTCCCCAGACGGAATGTCTCCACTCTGGGCAGGAGCCCGGGGTACTGCCTGCCTGGTACCTACCTGCAGGGTGGCATCGGAAGAAACTCGCCCATTCCTTCATGAGACCCGCACCTCCAGGTAAAAGGAGAAACCTGTGACCACAAAGAAAAGGATGTCAAAAACCAAACAGGTGAGCCAAGTGTCTGAGGAATCAGATTCTGACAGTTTGAGAAGCCGCAAACCTAACAACATTGTACCCAGAATGCAAGCGCTCTACAAGACCTCCTGCGAGGCATGCAGAAGTTATCAGCCGAGGTTCAGAACCTCAAGGCCGAGAATGCAGCCCTAAAACAACTTGTTTTGTCCAGGGATTCGGCTTATCAAGAGTGTGCATCAGTAGGAGGCATTGTGGACAAGTATGATGGCACCCCTAAGGCATTGCACTCTTTCCTTGATTCATGTCTGGTACACTTCACGTTTAAGCCCTACTATTTCTCCACTCCTAGGGCCAAGGTAGGCGTTGTGATTTCTCACCTCTCTGGGAATGCCCTGGCTTGGGCTATGCCCCTGGTGTCCGCAGGGGACCCATTACTAGACAACTATGACGGTTTCATTACTGCCTTTAGGGCCATGTTTGACCGCCCAGAACAGGTGTACTCCGCACAAGAGAAACTGACAGAGTTTCAACAAGGAAATCAAGATATGTTGTCGTATGTGACTCGCTTCAAGCAATTGGCTAAAGATGCTGACTGGACCCCTGAAGCATGCTTTACCCTGTTCCGACGTGGCTTAAACAAGGAAGTCAAAGATGAATTGGCTAGAGTGGCCCGTCCTGGATCCTTCCACGCTCTTCTAGACTTATCCTTGCAAATCGATTTCGGGATTCAAGAAAGAGAAGCAGAGAAAAGGAAGATATGGAGTCCTCCACAGAAACCCTCCCCAGTATACCCCAGTCCCAGGGAGCCAACTGCATCATCCTCCACGGAACCTGAGCCTATGCAACTGGGTTCTTTACGGGGGCCTCTAACTTCACAGGCAAGGACTGGTCAAATCGACAGTGGTCTATGTATGCATTACGCATCTGACAAACACTTGGTAAGAAACTGCCCGATAGCCCCCCCCAAGACATTCGGGAAACGCCAGCTCCCGATCCTGAACGGAGCCCAGCTTTGTGAGACAGATTCCTGCTCCGACTCTTCCTTCTCCTTGGGCTCCTCCTTGTGAAGCTCCTTGGTGATCCTCCAGGTATCCCCGACTATGGCCGATAAGGGATCCTATCCCGTCCTGGCCTTGGTAGATTGTGGGGCCATGGACTTCTTCCTAGATGACGAATGGGCACAGAGACACTAAATACCAAGAGAACCTAAGGACATTATTCAGGTGGTTGAGGGATTGATGGGAAACCTTTGTCATCAGGACCAATAACTCAACAAACCACAGAACTCTTGCTTTCCGTTCACAATTACCAGGAGCTGCTACGATTTGACATAATAAAAGCAGCTCATTATCCAGTGGTTCTGGGCATGCCCTGGCTACAAAGATATAACCCGTACATCAACTGGGATGCAAGATCTTTATTCCTAGGATCTGAATTCTTCCTTTCACATTGTCTTTCCCAGAAGATTCAACACACCATATCCACCAATAGTGGAATCCCAGAACAGCAACCTATCACCGTTTCCAACATCACTCAAGTACCTGAAGCTTACCATCAATTCCTGGATATATTCTCTACGGCCATTGTACAATCCTTACCACCTCACCAACCGGAGAATTGTGCCATCGACACCAAAGAGGACGCAGTCATTCCCTTAGGTTGGATGTTCATCCTTTCGGAGCACAAGAAGAAAACCCTACGAGAATACCTGGACACTAACCTATCCAACGGAACCATTCATCCTTCCAAGTCCCCTGCTGGAGCCTCCCTGTTCTTCGTACCCAAGAAAGACACCAAGGAACTCCGACCATGCTTGGATTACCGGGGTCTGGACCAGTGTACCCTAAAGGACCGATATCCTTTGTCGCTCATATCAGACATATTGGAAGCCTTACGTGGTGCAGTGATATTCATCAAGCTGGATTTACGGGGTGCCTACCACCTGATCCATATAAGAGAGGGCAATGAATGGAAGACCGCCTTCCGAACACCTTTTGGACATTTTGAATACCTAGTCATTTCATTTGGTCTTGCCAATGCCTGTGCTGTATTTCAACGTTTTATTGACCGAGTCTTCTCCGATATGTTGTTCCTTTTTATGTTGTTCCTGGTTTACTCCAACAATCCGGCCTTGCATCAAGAACATGTCACCTTGGTTTTTCAACGATTACGGGACCCTCATCTGCTGGCAAAACCAGAGAAATGCATCTTTCATGTGTCCACAGACGATACCTGGGTTTCGTTCTGAGTTCACATTGGGTGGCAATGGATCCAGCTAAGGTTGACGCCATTGTTTCCTGGCCTGCCCCAGCCTCAGTTAAATAAGTACAGTCATTTCTGGGCCTTGCTAACTTCTGTAGGAAGTTTATTCCGACGTTCTCCTCCATAGTTCAACCCATTGTTTGCTTATTTAAGAAAGACACGCCCTTTCGATGGTCATCAGTTCAAGAGACCGCCTTCCAGATGTTAAAGGACATGTTTACTCAAGGACCCATCCTGGCTCAACCAGACACAACTAAGCCCTTCCTGGTGGAGACTGACAACTCGGAATGTGCAATAGGGGCAGTATTGAAACAAGAATCAGAAGATAACTACGAACACCCCATCGCTTATTTGTCCCAGACATTGCACCTAGGGAGACACATTATTTGGTCCTGGAAAAAGAACTGCTTGCCATACGACAGGCCTTCATGGAATGGCGCCATCTACTCTTGGGTGTCAGGAATTGGAGGCTGTGGAAGCGCTGGAAGCTTTGATCACGCTCCAGTCCTCACCCAAGATGGCCGCCGGACCTTTATAGGCAGGCTCCTCCCACAAGCCGACGCGTTGTATCTGTTTACCAGCGCTCGGTTCGTGTGGAGATTCTCTCGTGAAATTCATCCGTTCCGGCTTCCCTCTTTTGCCTATTGTTTGATTCTTAACAGTACTCCTCAGCCCTTCTTGTGTTAGCCTTGTACACCCGTTGTTTTTTGCTTTCTCCTTTGCCTAACATTTCTACTGCACTGTACGCGGTATTCGGCTTGCTCTGGGCCGTGCCGTGCTTACTTTTTTCTTTTTTGCCTTCCTAATGTGTATTTCTGTTGGTAATTCTTTTGAGCACTATTGGTCTTCATTTCTTTTACTTTTAGGTACCGGGGGTATAATTGCAACCGGCGCCGTCACTCTGTTTTAGCGAGCGAAGCCTTGCTCACTAAGACCTTAAGGAGCATTTCTTAACTGGGGAGTGGTTTCTTTCACGGTACTTCTTCCTTTTTTCCTAACTGTTCGCCTTTGCAATCTGCTCTGAATGGGTTCTTTTTCTCCTTATCTACTTACCTTTTCTAGTCCTTTTTCTCTGTTATTCTGTTTAGTCTGAACCTCTGCCTCTAGTAGCTATCTTGTATTCTCCTGTTTAATATTCCACATCTCCTGGATACACTGAGCAGTCATCAGCGGTGGAGTTTGTTCTAAATTCTAACGGACTTCCTTGCCTGCTGCAAATGGAACTTTCATAATGGGAAGAGAGGAGTTCTAATTGCCGCCCAGCAGAACCCAATTGGGAACAGGGTTTTTTCTGCCTTAGTGCTTTTTCCCTAAATCTAGGACTGGCCCCCTGGGGATCCCCGCGGTCAGGGAATATCTCTGCCAAGGTGGCCTCCGGAGGGGACAGACCCTATCTGTACGATAAAAAGGCCCGAGCACCAAAGGACAAGACTCCCACAAGGAGGAGGGATCAGAAGAGATCAGAGACTACTCTTACAGAACCCATTCCGGAAGAAACAGGTGAGGAGTTGGGGGAGGAAGCCTCGGTATCTGACAGCATACAACGCCCAAGATCCTTCATGGCGTCACTCGAGCAGTATCAGGAGTTGGTGGCTGCTCTGCAGAACCTTACTATGGAGGTGCAGGCCCTGCGAACAGAGAATGTAGCCCTCCGACAGCAAGTGGTGTTACATCGGGATGATCGCGGGGACCTGCCTACTATGCCCCTTTCCTTTGGCAAATACAATGGACATCCAGGAGAACTGAAGGAATTCCTTGACGCTTGCAGGGTGTATTTCGCCTTCCGACCTCACGCCTTTGAGACAGCCAGATCAAAGGTTGGGTTCATTATAGCCAATCTTACCGGAAACGCTCTTTCATGGGCTACACCCATTGTTACCCGAAACGATCCCCTTCTGAGTGACTATGACCGTTTTACGGAACTTTTCAGTGAAAGGTTTGATAGGCCAGAAGTATTCTATTCATCCTTGGAAGCAATCCTAGATATCAAACAAGGAAATACGGACGTTCAAACTTATTTAACTCGTTTCCAGAGGCTAGCAACCAAGGCAGATTGGCCTGATTCCGCCCAGCAAACCATCTACAGAAGAGGTCACCAGGACGAAATCAAAGATGAACTAGCCAGAGTAGCCCGTCCTGCAACTTTTCAGGAGCTAGTGACATTGTCCCTTCAGATTGAATTCCGACTTCAAGAAAGAAGATCTGAGAGAAGAAGAAACCGAAGTTTCTCACAACCTACCCCTACTCCTCCACCTAGAGCCAGCCCTGCTACAGATGAGCCTATGCAGATTGGAGCTGCCCGTGGTCCTCTGACGCCAGAAGAAAGAAGAAAGAGGAGAGAGGCAGGACTATGCATGTACTGTGGCTCCTCGACACATTTGTTGAGAGAATGCACTGAAGTCCCTCCTCGTTGACAGGGAAACTTCCGCCCCCGATCTATAGCAAGGGAAGTCTCGGGGGAGGTAACAAGCACCCTTGCAGCTACACAAGAGCAGTGAACACCCCGGAAGACAACAGTTTAATGGTGTTCAGAGTGGACCTATGGTTAACCGAAGAAGCTCCCACAGAAGTGTTCGCCATGTTGGATTGTGGAGCAGCGGGAAATTTCATCGACTCCAAGTGGGCTACTGAGCACTTGGTACCCGCCAAACCCAAGGTTACCCCGATTCCGGTAGAAGGGGTTGATGGTAGACCCTTGTCATCCGGACCCATAACTTTGGAAACTGTTCCATTAAGGGTGAGGTTAGGTCAACATGAAGAGTTTCTGGTGTTTGATCAGATCCGAGCTGCTCATTTCCCATTAGTATTAGGGATTCCTTGGTTAAGAAGACACAACCCTCACATAGATTGGACTGCAAACCGGGTTTCTTTCAATTCTAAGTTCTCTGATAATCACTGTATGACCTTGTGTAACGCTCCCCACACTGTAGACCGCAGGAGAAGTATCCAGAAGCCAGTCACAGTGGCCTCAATTCCCTTACATTACCAGGACTTCTCAGAGGTATTCATGGACACAATTCCAAAACAACTACCACCCCATAGAACCGAGGATTGCTGTATCGATCTGATACCGGAAGCAGTAGTACCATTCGAAAGAATGTACCCTTTGTCACTACCGGAAAGGAAGGCATTAAGAGAGTATCTAGATGCAAATCTGCAGAACTGACTCATTCAAGAATCCAAATCTTCATGTGGTGCCTCCCTATTCTTCATCCCAAAAAAGGACTCGACAGAACTTCGCCCTTGTATAGACTACAGGGGTCTCAACAAGGTCACTGTCCGGGATAGATATCCCATGCCCTTGATTCGGGACGTCTTGGAGGCTGTACAGGGGGCGGAGTACTTCACGAAGCTTGACCTGAGAGGCGCCTATCACCTCTTGCGAATCAGACAAGGAGACGAGTGGAAGACGGCTTTCCGCACCCCATTTGGGCTCTATGAATATCGCGTGATGCCCTTTGGCCTAGTAAACGCACCAGCCGTCTTCCAGAGGTACATGGACAAGGTTTTCGCTGACATGCTGTTTGTGTCGGTAGTGGTGTACCTGGACGACATCCTGATCTACTCCAAGAAACTGGAAAGATCCTACCAACATCAAGGAACTGCAAGGGTTTCTAGGATTGGCAAATTTTTATAGGAGGTTTATTCCCAATTATTCCAAGAAGGTACTCCCTCTGACCTCCTTGTTGAAGAAGGGCGTTAAATTCGCCTTTGACGGAGAACCTCGAAAAGCATTCGACTTTTTAAAGGAATGCTTTTCTACAGCACCCATCCTGGTTCAACCAGATCAGGCTAAGCCCTTTATTCCGGAAACAGATGCTTCTGCGGGGGCAGTAGGGGCAGTATTACTTCAAGAGGCAGAAGACAGCTATGAACATCCGATCGCATACTACTCCAAGACTTTAACTAGTAGTGAGCGAAACTACTCTGTTATCGAAAAGGAACTTTTGGCAATAAAACTGGCCTGCCAAGAGTGGAGACACCTCCTGCAGGGAGCCACACATCCTTTCACTATCAGAACTGACCACCGCAACCTACGGGTCTTACAACAATTGGAATGTTCCAATGCCAGACACGCCAGATGGGCGTATTTTTTCCTACAATACGACTTCATGATGACTTACATACCCGGCACAGAAAACAAGAAGGCAGACACCTTATCTAGAAGCCTAGGAGATCCATCCGGATCCTATATAGGACATGAACTGGTTTTGCCACATCTCACCGTGTTGGCTTCTACGGTTTCGTTTCTTCAGGATTTAATCCCTCAATATCAGATGTGTGCTGAACTTCCGCTGTCTACTAAACAGGAAAAAGATGGGTTGTTTTATCATGAAGGAGCCCTCTATATCCCCACAAAGAAGCTGCAAGAACAAATACTTTCTTGGTGTCATGACACCCCCCTGACAGGGCATTCTGGTATTAGGAAGACCTTTGATTTGGTCCGGAGAGGATTCTGGTGGCCTACCTACGAAGGGACGTAGGTCAGTATGTCTCTACTTGTTCAATTTGTGCTTCCAACAAACACCAAACAGGAAAACCTCTGGGGTTATTACACCAACACTCCTTACCGGATCGCCCATGGGAACATTTATCCACTGACTTTATTGTGGATCTGCCTCCTTCATACAGAATGACCACGATCATGGTGACGGTCGATTCCTTTAGCAAGCTGGCACATTTCTCCGCCTTCAAGCAAGTGCCTTCGGCCTCAGAGATGGCTGCAACATTTCTCCAAGACATAGTCCATCTGCATGGCCTACCTAAGACCATAGTTTCGGACAGAGGACCACAATTTACCTCAAAGTTCTGGTCTTCCCTCTGCCAGGTTCTCGGAATTCATAAGGCTCTTTCCTCAGGATACCATCCTCAAAGCAATGGCCAAACGGAGAGACTCAATGCCAATCTGGAGCAATATCTCAGGTGTTTTTGTAGTCCCCAACAGGAAGAGTGGTATCGCTTCCTCCCGCAAGCGGAATTCGCCTACAACAACTCTCTTCACACCTCGATCCAGATGAGTCCTTTCTATTGTACCTATGGCTACCATCCTCAACACTTGCCCGGGCTCAGTCCGCCTTCAACCAAAATTCCAACTCTGGATACGATTCTACAGGACTTGCAAGAAGCTCACAAACTCGCTAAAAAGGCACACCAAGCTAGTCAACTTTCACAAAAGAGATGGGCCGACAAAGGTCGGAGAGCCCATCCCAGCTGGAAGGTAGGACAATTAGTCTGGTTATCCACCAGATTCCTACCCAAGTGGGTTTATAGGGGGAAGTTCTCCTCTCGTTTCCTTGGGCCATTTTCCATCATACAACAAATCAATCCAGTTGCTTATAAACTCAGGATGCCAGAATACCTCAGAAGGATACATCCTGTCTTTCATGTCTCACTTCTCAAGGAACATAAGGAGGATCCCTTCAAGAGACCTGTGAACCGTACACGAGCCCGTGTGAAACCAACACCTGAAGAATACGAGGTGTCTCATCTGGTGGATTCTAGTTACCGCAAAGGGCGGTTGTACTATCTGGTCCATTGGAAGAACTATCCAGTAGCAGAAAGGACGTGGGAACCTGTGGGTCATATACACGCCCCGCGTCTGGTGCAGAAGTTCCATCAACTCCATCCGGGCAAACCCGGGGGTGCCCCGAGAAAGAGGGGGTATACTGTCAGGAATTGGAGGCTGTGGAAGCGCTGGAAGCTTTGATCACGCTCCAGTCCTCACCCAAGATGGCCGCCGAACCTTTATAGGCAGGCTCCTCCCACAAGCCGACGCGTTGTATCTGTTTACCAGCGCTCGGTTCGTGTGGAGATTCTCTCGTGAAATTCATCCGTTCCGGCTTCCCTCTTTCGCCTATTGTTTGATTCTTAACAGTACTCCTCAGCCCTTCTTGTGTTAGCCTTGTACACCCGTTGTTTTTTGCTTTCTCCTTTGCCTAACATTTCTACTGCACTGTACGCGGTATTCGGCTTGCTCTGGGCCGTGCCGTGCTTACTTTTTTCTTTTTTGCCTTCCTAATGTGTATTTCTGTTGGTAATTCTTTTGAGCACTATTGGTCTTTTCATTTCTTTTACTTTTATGTACCGGGGGTATAATTGCAACCGGCGCCGTCACTCTGTTTTAGCGAGCGAAGCCTTGCTCACTAAGACCTTAAGGAGCATTTCTTAACTGGGGAGTGGTTTCTTTCACGGTACTTCTTCCTTTTTTCCTAACTGTTCGCCTTTGCAATCTGCTCTGAATGGGTTCTTTTTCTCCTTATCTACTTACCTTTTCTAGTCCTTTTTCTCTGTTATTCTGTTTAGTCTGAACCTCTGGCTCTAGTAGCTATCTTGTATTCTCCTGTTTAATATTCCACATCTCCTGGATACACTGAGCATTCATCAGCGGTGGAGTTTGTTCTAAATTCTAACGGACTTCCTTGCCTGCTGCAAATGGAACTTTCATAATGGGAAGAGAGGAGTTCTAATTGCCGCCCAGCAGAACCCAATTGGGAACAGGGTTTTTTCTGCCTTAGTGCTTTTTCCCTGAATCTAGGACTGGCCCCCTGGGGATCCCCGCGGTCAGGGAATCTCTCTGCCAAGGTGGCCTCCGGAGGGGACAGACCCTATCTGTACGATAAAAAGGCCCGAGCACCAAAGGACAAGACTCCCACAAGGAGGAGGGATCAGAAGAGATCAGAGGCTACTCTTACAGAACCCATTCCGGAAGAAACAGGTGAGGAGTTGGGGGAGGAAGCCTCGGTATCTGACATTGGGTGCCAGACACCCAGTACATGTACGCACCGATCATCAGAACCTTCAGGT
This sequence comes from Ambystoma mexicanum, assembly GCF_040938575.1. NCBI lineage: Eukaryota > Metazoa > Chordata > Amphibia > Caudata > Ambystomatidae > Ambystoma > Ambystoma mexicanum. The sequence continues at coordinate 109,202,351 of NC_090933.1, forward strand.
CGTACAATCAATGGAATACAGAAATAGCCGTCAAGCACTTTGGGCCTTCTTCTTTGCTCAATATCTGTTCTGCATTCAGCATGTACCAGGAACGTCCAACGTAATTGCTGATGCTCTATCCAGACGACCAGATTACGTACGAGAAGAAGCATGCACCTTTCCCAAGATGTTTCCGGATACAGTGTTCATAGCCCAGGCCAACACGCTTTTGGACAACATATGGGCTGAAACTCCAATTTCGGATCTTTGGAAGGAGCATACCGAAACCAATCGCTGGACCTTATCTGCCAAGAATGGATACCTCTTCAAGGACAAGAATCTGGTTGTTCATACACAGACCACAAGAACTAAAATAATAAACCTCTGCCATGACACATATCATTCCGGGCATCGTGGAATCAAGGCCACCCTTCATACCATCCGGAGGAACTTCTGGTGGCCGAAGATGATCAAAGCTGTACAAGCATACACAGAGGCATGTGCTGTTTGCAACCAGAACAAGACAGACAACAGGAAACCGACAGGTCTCCGCCTCCAACCGGATCTGCCATCTCAACCCTGGGAGATAATAGCCACGTACTTTATAGTAGAACTTCCCTCTTCCAAAGGGCACACCGCTATTATAGTTACTATCAACCTTTTTTCCCACATGGCCCTCTTCACTCCTCTGCTCAAGCTACCTTCGGCACAAGAGATGGCAGGGATTTTCGTGACATGTATCTTTCGGCTGCATGGCCTACCTACCAACATCATCTCTATTGGACCCCAATATGTCTCCAGATTCTGGAAGCACCTGTGCCACTTGTTGGGTATACAACGTGCCCTATCCTCGGGTTACCATCCTCCGACCAATGGCATCACCAAAGGGGTAAATCAAACCCTTGAACAATATCTACGGTGCTTCGCATCAAAGGTACAGGACGACAGGTCAGTGTTAATACCAGTCGCTGAATTTGCCTACATTAATTCCGATCACTCTGAAACCAAGACTAGTCCACTGAATGAAACAGCACTTCACAGCGGCAGCCTTGCATGCAACTCGAACCGCCCGGTCACCGCCCGCTACCGTCTCCGTGGCAATTCACCCCGACATGGAGCTTCGCACACACCCACAATAAGCCACACCTGCCGTGCGCCGTGTGGCCTTAATAAACCGTTCCTAATCCAACTCAGCTGGCCACACGCGCGCACCGCGGGGAACTACCAGTTTCCGCAAGTGCTCATGGGAATTGTAGTATTTGCTCTATTTGTTCAGTTTCTGGCGTCTCTTCAGTCCCGAACAACCCCTAATCCTGACATTACCTCCTCTCTCAGGGCCCTTCCCAAGCCGTGGTTTACCTGGATAACGCCGATGAAATTGTTCAATTAAACTTGGGGCATGTATCGCCTCCACTGGTTCCCAAGAACAATCCTCAGGCCCATAGCCCTTCCACTGGATCAGGTACCATAGTCTTTTACTTCTTCTCTTTACTGTAACGCTCACCCGATTCCCGTAGAGGCGCCGGTCTTGACTGGGCGTATACCGTATCTTCAAAGGTGATGTGTAACACACGGCTGGCTCTTTGGGCTGGACCTCTGTGCACTGTATGTTTGACTCGAAGGGTAAGATGTCTGCAGATAGAAAATATGGGATTAAGGAACTGGGTTATTGAATGTCTCTCTCTTCTTCCCTTTCTCTTCTCCTGTAGAACCCCAAAGGTTAACGCTCTCACCTTAGGTAAGTGAACGCCGTGCTCTCCATCTGCCTCGGGGCAGGGTGCTGTAACCAGTTTCTTCACTGGATAAGGGGAGCAGGCCTCTTGACTTCAGAGGACTGCTGTCCGTCGTTTACTGCACGAACGGTAAGTTTCGAGTAATTCTAATGTCTTTAAAGTCTTTAGTAATGATGTTTCTTGTTTTGCAGAGTTCCGGCGATGGCGGATGACGGGCTGAAGTGAGTTGAAGATGGAGCCCGTGTGATGAATAGAAGCGCCTGGAAGCACGTAAGTAAGCGCTAGATGCCTGCTTCACGATGCGCTCTAACTGTCTTTTTATTTTGCAGGTACAAGTTCGGAGCGGCTGCAGGGTGCCGGAATACCCACTGGGTTAGATGTGGAAAGGAGTAATGGCACGTGAGTATTAAAGTTCCCCAATGTCTTTAAACGCACCTTGTTTTGTCTTTCAGATGTGGGATGCAGCGCCGAAGGCCTCCGGAGCGTGCGAAGAGTTGGTAAGCTTTTGTCTTTCAGATGCCGGAATGCAGTGTGAAGACCTCCGGAGCGCACGAAGAGTAGGTAAGCCTTTGTCCTTCAGATGCAGGAATGCAGCGCGAGGCGTTGGTGACAGCCGATGGACCAGGTAAGTGAAGAGCCGTCACTGAAGACCGTAATGCTAACCTGTTCTTTCTTGTCTTTATAGGTGTTGCTGAAGACTGGATTCAGGATGGTAAGCCTTTTTCCTTAGGCCCAGGATCAGATGCAGAAGACACTGAGCGTTCTGCTGCAGAGGATGCAGAATAACGCAAAGCAAGATTCATCCATCAGGTGTGGTTTAAATAGCCTCCTGTAGTGCTTAGGTGTCTCCTTCCACAGCCACGCCTAGGTAAGAAAAGAGTTCCTGCTTTCCAGAAGAGTTCCAGTGTTCTGAATCTAGGGAGTGGCTCCTGCCCCACCCAACAGGAAAAGTAGTTCCAAACAGAAGAGGATCAGAGGCTCAACTGGCAGGCAAGTAAGCAGCATGGTCTGCTGCAGGTAAGTCCACCCAAGCATTATGAGCCCGGCGCTTCCAGCGCTGGGACTGGGCATATTTATGAGCCTGGTGCCACTGGCGCCAGGACTGGGTCCAAAAGGTCCCAATTGGGACTGGTTGGCACTCGGAACCTGGGTTATGGATCTGCTTCCAAGGGAGTTGGGAAAACCCTGACCTTTTGGAAGCAGAGATCATGACATTTACATCCAAAATCTTCTTCACTTCATACTCCGTCTGCCCATCCTTTATAATTGCCTGAGGTCTTTTGGTGGTCATTCCCGGAGCTGCGGGTTTAAGTAAGGACACATGGAACACCGGGTGGATGGGTAATGATTTAGGTAAACGCAATTTCATAGCAGTGCTAGATACACATTTAATAATTTCGTATGGCCCAATCAAACGAGGTAATAATGTCCTTGATCCAATCAAAGCTAAGTTTCGTGTTGATAACCACACTCTATTCCCCCACTTTAAATTTGGGACCTTCTTGTCTGTGTTTATCTGTCTGAAACTTGTACTGTCTTTTTGCTTGTTCCAAATTTTCCCGTGCCTTCTGTCTGACCTTCAGAAGCAACTGTTTACGCTCCTGTAATACTGGCATATGTGCTACTTCAGCTAAGTGTTGTGGTATCGTAGTTTGTACTTGACCATATAAGCATTCATTGGGTGCCATTCCCAAAGATGTATGGTACGTATTATTATAAGTGAACTCCGCCAACCACAAGGCCTGTACCCAGGATTCTCTGCCATCTCCCAAGTACCCTCTTAGATATTGCTCCAATGTCTGGTTCACTCGTTCTGTCTGACCATCTGTTTGGGGGTGATAGCTCGTGGAAAGCGCACACTTGATTCCCAGCATCTGACAGAAGGCACGCCAAAATCTGGAGGTAAATTGCGAGCCCCTATCTGAAACAATGCTCTTTGGTAATCCATGCAATCGTACCACATGCTGCAGAAATAATTCTGCCAATCTCCCAGCTCCCGGTATACCCATACAAGGAACAAAATGAGCTTGTTTGGAAAAGAAGTCTACCACTACCCAAATGGTGTCAAATTCATTATCAGGGGCTAAGTCTGTAATGAAATCCATAGAAATGTTGGTCCATGGTTGTGCAGGAGTTGGTAACGGTTGTAACAACCCTCTTTTCTTCACATGTTCCGCCTTATTACGTGCACAATTCTCACACAACCCCAAATACCTTTCCATGTCTTGCCTTAAGGTCGGCCACCAGAAGTAATTTTCTAACATAGCTTGCATTTTTCTCAACCCAGCGTGTCCTGCTAATGGAGACTTGTGGCACCAATCTAATGCTTTATTCTGTAAGTCCTTAGTAGGTAAATACAGCCTACCCTTATGATAGGGTAACCCATCACGAACGGTTCGTGCCACATGACTCTCTTTCCACTCTTGCATCTTCCTGAAAGGTAACGCCTTCTTGACTTCCTCAATGACCTGTGTTGTGATCGCACCAATTATTCTTTCAGGTGAAATGATGGTCTTAGTTTCCCCTACAATATTATCCAAATTCTGTTGTCTAGATAAAGCATCTGTCTTTCCATTCTTACTGCCTGGTCTGAAGGTAACTACAAAATCAAACTCATTGAAGTACTGAGACCATCGTAACTGTCTAGGTCTAAGGGAATGGGCTGTTTTAAAATACTGTAGATTCTTGTGATCTGCAACTACCACCACTTGATGCTTAGCCCCCAGTAAATAATGTCTCTACTCCAAAAATGCTAACCGGATAGCAAACAACTCTTTATCAGTGATGGAGTAATTTTGTTTGCATTCTGACAACTTCTTAGAGAAAAATGCCACAGGGTGCAATATTCCCTTCTCATCTATCTGTATTGGTATGTCTTAACACGGGAGCCGTGGTAAAAGCTGTTTTCAAGTGCTAAAAATCTCCCTCTGCCTCCTCAGTCCATTTAAACTGCACTGCTTTTTTCAATAGTTGTGTAATAGGAGTGACAATATTAGAGAAACTGCTAATAAAGCGCCTATAAAAATTGGCAAACCCTAAAAAGTATTGTATGTCTTTTATGCACTGTGGTGAGGGCCAATCAGCAACCGCCTGAACTTTTTTAGGATCCATTACTATTCCGGTGTTGGTCAAGATGAACCCCAAAAACTCCACTTGTCGCACATGAAAAGCACAAATCTCAATTTTCACACACAATTGGTATTCCTGTAACCTCTTCAAAACTGCCCTTACATGATTTACATGTTGCTCTGGAGATTCTGAATAAATCAAGATGTCATCAATGTACACAATGACGAAAATATCAATAGACTCATGCAATACCTCTTGCATAAAAAACTGAAAAGCCGCGGGAGCATTACGTAACCCAAACGGCATCACAAGGTATTCAAATAGTCCAAACTTAGTTCTGAATGCCGTCTTCTATTCATCACCCTCTTTTACTCGTATTAGGTGATAAGCTCCCCTCAAATCCAATTTGGTTTAAATTTTTGTATTTTTTACCTGATCTAGCAACACAGAAATTAGAGGCAAAGGAAATCTGTTCTTAATGGTTACTTTGTTTAACGCCCGATAATCAATACAAGTGCGTAAAGTACCTTGCTTTTTGGGAAGAAAAAATAACGGGGAAGACACAGGAAAAGTAGAATGTCTAATGAATCCCTTAGCCAACATCTCGTCTAGATACTCTTGTAGATGCTCATTTTCCTTTTCTGTGAGGGCATAAATCCTACTGCAGGGTCATTTTGCTCCTTCCTCCAAATCGATAACATAGTCATATGTCCTATGAGGGGGTAACTGTTCCGCTATTCTTTTGTCGAACACCTTCTGAAACTCCCGGTAAGGTGCAGGAACACCTCCCCCCACAGTTCCCACTACCTGAGTTTCTATGTCCTTCTCAATTAATAATGCTCCGGGACCCGTTTCCGATAGTATGTGTACCTGACATCTTGATCCATTAAATTACACTGTCTGTTGTTCCCAATCAATTTGGGGATTGTGTATTCTCAACCATGGTATTCCCAAAATCAATCCAAACATCGGGTGCAGCTATTAAGTCAAAAGTAATTTCCTCCTGATGACCCCCCCCACAGATCATTTCCAATGTCTCTGTCTGTTTCCATATGGGCCCCGATATTAGCGGAAAGCCATCTACTGACTGGACTCCTTCAGCTTGTTTCTTGTCCACCAATGGTAAACCTAGCTGCTTAGCCAATGAAATGTCTACAAAATGACCTGTAGCCCCCGTATCCACCATAGCCATGACTTCCTGTTTAGTTAGGGCAAAACAAAGCGTCACCAAAATATATAAGTGGGAAGTTATTCCCCCCACCGTATTGGCAATCCATTTGGGGAATCTCACATCAAAAGGGCCTGACACCTGTGTTCCCCCTATGTCCGGCCTGCCTCTTTTCCCGCCTCCTTGGCATTCTTCTCACCACTCTTCTGAGGAGTATTGGGGCATGTATGCATAAAATGCCCTGCCTGTCCACAATACAAACATAACTTGTTGGCCTTGCGCAATTCTCTCTCTCCCGCTGACAAAGGACCTCATAAACTCCCAATTTGCATTGGTTCCACCTCACTTGTCCTTCCTCCTCTACTCCTGTCCAATCGCACAAAAGGTGATGCTTCTGGTCTCTTCTTATCACCTTTTCGCTCATTCATACGATGGTCTAATCTTAATGCTAAATCTATCATGGCTGTACATGTTCTGGGTTGCGGTTCCACTTGAGCAATTGTGTCTTTAAGTTCCTCCCGCAGTCCCTGATAGAATAACACTGTCTGTTTAGCCACCGGCCATTCCGTCTCTATTATTAATCTGTTAAATTGGGTTACATATGTTACCAAATCCCTTGTTCCTTGTTTTAGACGCAGCAATTCCTTATCCTGTGCTAAAGACACTTCTCGCCGATCAAACAGACTCCCAAACTCTGCTAAAAACCCATCCCAGTTATATAACAGAGGATCATCTTTCTGCACCAATGGCATTGCCCATGCCGCTGCGTCTCCTGTCAAGTATGAAATTACAAAAGCTGTCCTAGCTTGAATTGTCTCAAACGGAGCAGGTTTGCATAAAAAATGTAACCTGCATTGGGTAATGAACATCATGTATTTTCGAGGATCCCCTGAAAACCTTTGACGCAGCTAGTGGTACATTGCTAGGGGGTTGTACTATGACAGTAGCGTTCTGACTAGAAGAGGCACCCATAGTGCTAGAGCTAGCCCCTTCTAACGGCGTCCTCTGTGCTACCAAACGTTGTACTTGTTGTTTTAGAATATCAGATTCTTGTCTGGCCTGAACTAATTCCATCTGAATATCCTGCAATGCCTTTAGCACATCGGCCAAAGGCGGAGGAGTCGCTTCCATTTGGCTTGGGTGGTTGTATGTATCCCAATTTGGGGGTGGCTTATTATGTCAAGATACACAACCAAATAGGGAGGAGCGGTCGACACTCTCCCCCGAACCACAGAAGCCGAATGAAGTCGACCCTCCCACCGTGGTTGGCACAGGTGCCTGGTATAGTGAACAGGACACCACGTGGCAGCCAGTGGGGGGGGAGGGTTAGGAAGAGGTTGTGGACAGGGTGAGGAATTTTAGGGAAATCGGGAAGAGGTTGAAGGGAACCCTAGTGTGGATAGGTCGAGGGAAGCAACAGGAAAAAACCCTACACTGCTAAACCTGCCTAGTTCCTGAACATGACATACTTGTAACTCCCTTGAGAACACCACAGCACATCTTAATACATGTACCACAATGCACATTGACATAAAACACTACATAAAGCAAGCAGGATGGAACATACAATGGAGAAACTTACTCTCCTCATGAAGGACATAACACATGGCCCATTTGGGCTAGCAAATAGCAATAGTGACATGAAACCACATGTACACATGAGTACTGACTTATGGTACTCATTTCCTTATGTGAGACATAACCCTTTAGTGCAGTAATTCCTCTTATCAGAAGAAGTAACACTATATTCCTGTTGAATAAGGACTGGTGTCTGAATGTCCTCGAGAAGGCCTTGCATACCAGGGCGTAGTCCCTAACAATGTTCCTGTACAATGCAGTCGTAATTCCGACACAGTACCGGACCAGTGGAGTACATTGCCGCCCCTCCGCACCCCAGCCCTTCAATAACCAAATGTCCGTGGTACACAGAACTCATTCACATGTGGGAGAAAATACTCAGGAGGCACTTATCTGAAGTCCGGGAGGCTTGGAAGCCGTCCCGGATGCTGAAACAGCACTTCACAGCGGCAGCCTTGCATGCAACTCGAACCGCCCGGTCACCGCCCGCTGCCGTCTCCGTGGAAATTCACTCCGACATGGAGCTTCGCACACACCCACAATAAGCCACACCTGCCGTGTGCCGTGTGGCCTTAATAAACCGTTCCTAATCCAACTCAGCTGGCCACACGCGCGCACGGTGGGGAACTACCAGTTTCCGCAAGTGCTCATGGGAATGGTAGTATTTGCCCTATTTGTTCAGTTTCTGGCGTCTCCTCAGTTCCGAACAGCCCCTAATCCTGACAATTCTGGACGACCTGGTCGCTGCTGCGACCTGTCACGGCGTCCATTTTCAACTTCAGCATGGCCGACGCTGTGGGGAAACCCGCGGTCTAGCATCCTGGTACTACTTGCAGCTTCCTTGAAAAGTGCCACGCCCCCGCGGGTCGGTGCATTTCAACGCTTGGCTTGTCCGTGATCAGCGCTTCGGCATGAGTCATTTCCTGGACCCCTTCTGCATTCTGCTACCTTTCTGGCTTCACTTACTTGTGAGGTATATTCTTGTTCCTTGCATTCCTTCCTGGTGAGTTTGGCCTCATGCCACTCCTTGCTTTCACCGCTTGCTCGCGGTCCTCTGCACGCGCCACTTCAGAACTTCCCTGGACTTCTGTTTTCCTTCCTGGTGTTCTTATCTAATTATCCTTCCTGGAATCCTCCCTGGAACACTGAACTTTCCCCGGGCTGAACGTCTCCATCCTGGGCAGGAGCCCGGGGTACTGCCTGCCTGATACCTACCTGCAGGGTGGCGTCAGAGGAAACGTGCCCATTCCTTCATGAGACCCGCACCTCCATGAAAAAGGACAAACCTGTGACTACAAAGAAAAGGATGTCAAAAACCAAACGGGTGAGCCAAGAGTCTGAGGAATCAGATTCTGATAGTACCTCTGAGGTAATCTTGTGTGTTCAAACCTCCTCCCCCCATGTGTAAAAGCGGTGAGTCTGAGTGCAATGGTCTGGAGAAAAATGCATTTTTGAGGTCAACTACTGTGAAATGTGTGACCTCTTTGGGGATGCTACACAAGATCGTGGCAGGGTTAGGAATCACAGGAAACTTCTGCTGTACAACATCATTTAGGAGGCGCAGATCCTGAATCATTCTTCAATTGCCCCTGTTGCCTTTTTTACAGGGTATGTAGCCGTGTTGCATGTGGAGGTTGATGATACAATTATCCCTTGGTTGAGTAGGGTACTAATGGTATCCTTAATTCCCTACTCTGCCTCCCTGGAGAGTGCATATTGGTTTACTCAGGGTAATATTGCTCCTGGTTTCAATGTTATATGTGTCATGGGGTCACTTCCTGTTGGAGCCCTGTGTCATGAGGGTTAGTTGTCCACAGTGCCTCAGGCACTTGCTCTAAATCTGCGTCAACAAACTGGGGTGGAGCTGCAAGGGCCCTCATGGGACACCAGACCTTCCGGTACTGCACTGTTATTTCACAGGGGATACAGATTGCTAGCACTATTTCTTAGTCATCCGGCCTGTCCTCAAAAATTCTGCGTCAGTCACCTCCTTCAGAGGAACCATAGGGCCAATGCAAAGTACTGTGCGCCACTCACACCCATCCTAGTCAGTCCCTATCACAAAAATCCTTTTTCTCAAAATCACCAATCCTTGTACATTTAAGGACAGTATTGTACCTGCCGCCAACTGAGCGAACACAACAGAGTGAAAAACAAAGACTGTGGGCACTGGCCAGCACCCTTTGCCAATCCGAGGCAGTGCCTCCACAAGCAATGTTATTCCATACCCGAACATGTACGGGTCCATGGGAATCCCACGAACCACAACTTCTCCCATTGCATGTATTATTGGCATTGCCTTCTTGGCACACATTCTTGGCGTGGCGCAAACTATGTCACTGTCTGTGAACGAGATTGTCATATTGAGCTTGCGGAGCAGATCACTGCCCAACAAGTTCACTGGGGAAGTTTCAGAAAAGAGTAGGGGAGCACTCTTTAGTGTATGGAAGCATGGAGACAGCCCCAGAGAAGCCCTGATTTTTAAAAAAAAAATGTTTTATTTGTGTTTAGTCAACAAGAGACTTTTCACAATTTGCAATAGAAAATACATAATTACATAAAATACAATGCGTATAAAAAACATATAAATATGTATAAAAGAAAAAAAAGAAAGAAGAGAAAAAGAGTTAAATAGACAATTTAAACACAACTCAGGGGAATAAGCAATTGATGCAACTTAAACAGAAATGGTGCCACTTCATCAGTTTCAAGTTCCTTCAAAATCCTTATTACTTCAAATGATAAAAACCTTTCACTCCTGGCAGACAGTCTATTCCACAATTCATCTGTGTCCAACCAGTCAACATTATGAACAAAACCAGAGAAATGTTTCACTCTTTTCTCTTTTGTGGCCACACGTGATATTAGGAGATGTTTCACACTTTGTTGTACATCAAGCTTACACGGATTGCATGAGTCCCCCAACACACTTTTTTTGTTCCTAATTCTCTGCAATTCTCTCATATTGAAAAGGTTCAAACGAAACCTCAAAAATTACCCCTTCCACCTGGCATCTGTTGAATGCCTAAAATAGGGTAACACAAAATCTCTTGGTTTATCGCAAATGGGGACATTTTTTAAAAACGTTATATCAGAGAACTGTTCCTTGGTTGTGATCCAATCATTCTGCGTTAATGTTTTTTTTTACTTTAAGGGGATTCTCTACCAACACCTATTGAGTTAAGTCACAACTAATTAGGACATTCCTCACTTCTTCCTCTAATGCTATTAGGAACCCATTTTCACCTTGATTCAGAAGTAGCCACATATCCTCAAACAACACATTTTTGGGGGGATTTATGATGGAGTTATAGAGCATCACCCTTCTCCTCACCATGTGTGACGGGTATCAGGTAATAATGTCCCGATGAAAAAAGTTGTCAGGTTGGGGACTTTAAAAAAAAAATGCATTAATAATGCACCCTCCAGGCTATCAAAAACGTTCCCTAAATATTCTAGTCCTGGAGGTAATAATATATAATTATACCTCTCCTAGAATATTTGGGAAAAACATTTTGATAGCCAGGAAAAAGTCGCCAGTACCTGACAACTTTTTCACAGGGACATTATTACATGGAACTGTGTGACTACAGAGATTGTAAGCCCAATTCACAACGTCGGTGTGCCACAGGATGTCACATAGGTAGATTTAATACTCCTTTACAAATTTGGCCTTCAATCCTAACCCAATTGATCTTTGCAGCTATATTATCAATTTCAGTGCCACACAACAACACCGGGATTACTTTGCCCTTATAGAATTTCATGAGAGGAAGCAAGGTAAATCTGCAGTATGAATGTAACATCTTCTTTATTTGGCATATTCATTGGGTTACTTTTCCCTTTACGTCCATCTCTGATCTTTTTAATGAAGGGCTAGCCCTTATGATGAATCCTAGGTATTTAATTTAATTCACTACTCTGAGGGTCGGTGATTCTAAAACCCACCCAAATCTGGTGGTCTTCTTCCTTTTCAAGTGGTTACATGCCATAATAAAAGTCTTCTTTAGGTTGATAATCAGATCATTTGCCAAAGCATATTTGCCAAATACTGTGATCAGATGCTGTTGGCCCACAGGTGTGTGATCTACCAATACTACATCATCTGCGTAGGCCAAACTATTCACCTTTGTTGTACCTAACGCAGGGACTATCAAGACATGGGGTCTAAGTGATTCCCAGAGGTCCACCAGGAAGTGATTGAAAAGACAGGGGGCTACTATGCATCTGTAACGCTCACCTGATTCCCACGGAGGCGCAGGTCGTGGCAGGAAGGTGTCTGTGACTCGAAAGGTGATGTGCAGGACTCGATGGGCTTCTGGGGTCGAACCTCTTCGCACTGTGTGACGAACTCGTAGGGTGAGGTTTCTGCAGGTGAAAGAATATAGGGGTTAATGGTCTGGGTTGTTTAATGTCTCTCTTCCTCTCTCTCCCAAGCTTCTCCGTAGAGCCCCCAGGTCAACGTGCTCACCTTAGATAGGTGAATGCTGGACTCTCCATCTGCGTCTGATGCAGGGCGCTGTTGCCAGTTCCTTCACTGGTGAAACATAGGCCTCTTGGACTCAGAGGACCTTTACCGTCGTTAATCGCACGAGCGGTGAGTTTCCAGACACCTTTTTAGTCTTTATAGTCTTTAGAGTCTTTAGGTGCAAGGCACGTTAACATTGAACAGGACTTCGTATGATGCTTTTCTCCCCTTTTGCTTGCAGGACTCTTGAGGAAGATGAAATAAAGCGCCTGGAAATGCGTGAGTAAATGCAAGCGCTCTAGCTGTTTTTTCCCTTGCAGCGTAGTTCGTGCTGAAGAGGCACCGGAGTATTTGCAGGCGTTCTATTGTGAAGAGCGTGATGGGCGTAAGTAAATACCTGTCTAATGTCTCTTCTTTTGTCTTTCAGAAGCTTGTTTGCAGCGCCGGAGTCCGCGGAAGGCCCGTAAGTAAATACGATGCTTTTATCTCCGCAGGTGGCGATGCAGCGTGAAGAATTCCAGAGTTCACGGAGTGCCGGTAAGTAATGACCATGCTTTTGTCTTCACAGGCGAAAGTACAGCGTGCCGAAATGACCGCAGCCGATGGATCAGGTGAGTAAGCACTGCGAGTTAAGACTGCCTTGCTAACCTGCTGTTTCTTGTCTCTGCAGATGCTGCTGTCGACTGGATACAGGAATGGTGAGTATGATTCTTGCAGATTGAGGAAGAAAGGCTGGAACAGACTCGGTGAGCGTTCTGCTGCAGATGCAGAATAACGCGAAGCACGTTTCATCAATCGGGTGTGGTTTAAATAGCCTTGGAGTGATGAGGCGTCTTCCTCCACGGCCCCGCCTAGGTAAGAAAAGAGTTCCAGTTCCAGAAGCTTTCCCCATGCTGAATCCAGGGAATGGAGCTGCCCCAACCAGGTAAGAAAGTAGTTCCTGTTTACAGAGGACTTCTAAGTGGCTGGTAAGTAAGCAGCATGGTCTGCTGCAGGTAAGTCCACCCAAACATCTGCACACATATTATGAGCCCGGCGCTTCCAGTGCCGGGACCGATGATTCTGATGAGCCTGGTGCCACCGGCGCCAGGACAAGGTCCAAGAAGTCCCCGTGGGGACCGGCTGGTGCCTAGGATTAGGGTTAGGGGCCTGCTTCCAAGGACGTTGGGCTGGTCCTGGCTCCTTGGAAGCAGTGATCATGACAGCATCCCTGTCTGAGTCCTTTTGTCATTGTTATCGGGCGGGACAAATGTCCCTCCAAGTCCAATCTCACTTGAAGATAGATTAGGATCGATAGTAAACTCTCTGGGATTCCCCAATTGTATAGCGTCCACCATAATTTACCCCTATTTATAGTGTTGAAAGCCCTACACAGGTCAATCCATACTCCATAAACCGGGAGGTCAGACATATGACTCAGATTCCATGTATTCAGTACCAGGCCATTCAGCATGGTTGAGATGTCTTTTCGGAATCCAGTTTGAAATTTGGAGATGATATTGGCCGACCTGCCTAGTCTTCCAATTCTTTTAGGACCAGTCTCACAAAGATTTTGCTCTCAATGTCCACCAAGGCAATCGGGCGATTATTCGAGGGGTCCAACCTGTCCTCCTTTTTATGGATTAGGATCACAATGGCCTGATTGCATGTTACTGGACATTTCTTCATTGCATTGATGTTTTTAAAGAGATTAAAGAGGACAGAGGTCCATTCTTTCACCAATGTTATCATAATTTCATTAGTGATGCCATTTGGGCCTGCAGCTCTTCATCTAGATGAGGTAATTATGAGGCCCTCTATCCTCTCTTCATCGAAGAGAATGTCCCATTTGGCATTTGGCCTTAGCTCCCAATGTATGGGGTTCCTTTTCTCATAAATACCCCACAATATTTTCTACTCTCACATTCGGGGATGACATTAGATTGAGAACTGAGACTTGGGCATGACTGTGAGGATGAATTAGGCTCCAGAATTTCTTTGAGTTGCATTCTGAGACAGCCTTCATCATGATCAACCCATCCAGATGGTTTCTCTCATACTTTTTTGTTTGTACCAATTTCGATAACTATCAGATAGATCTTTCTTCATCTGCTTAAATACCTCTATATTAAGATCTTCACGTGCCAGTAGGTGAATGTTTCTTCTCAATTCCCTCTTTTGGTCACAAGTCTCCTGATCAAATCCATGTTAATGGTTCTTACACGATTGGCACCGCTTGGCACTTGGGTTGTCCAATTCCCAGATGAAATCTAAGAAGCTTATTGGGTTCATTAGTTCACTAGGGACCTGCCCATAGTCTGTGTCCAATAAGCAGGCCAGTTTACGATTCAAAACCCCACCACCTTTCCTGAATCTGATTGAACGATTCCCTGCATTATTAGAAGACAGAGCCTGCTTGTACAGCCTTTCATCCCTCCTTCAATTGCTCAGCATGAAAGCAGCCTGGATGGGAATGTGATCACTCTTCCTCCTGTCTTTAATCAGCATCATATTACATCTACTGAGAAGGCTAGGGGAGAGTACCAGATAGTCTATTATGGAGCTCGAGGCGCCACTCCTCCATTTTCTAGCCAATGGGATGTCTCCAGCAACAGTGACATTAGCAATACATAAATTCCAATCTTTGAAGATTTTCACCCATCTAGTTCCATACATGTGGGCACTTTTGCTGTCTGTATGCCTCTGAGATAGTTTCAAGCAGTAGGAGTTCAGATCTCCAGCTATCAATATGTGAAACACAGGAAAGTAAATCTTGACATTGGTAAGAACATTCACCAAAACTGTGAGGAAGATTTCCAAATTGGAATGCGCAGGGCTCCAGTATATATGTCATGCCCTCCATCCGACCCACCAGTGATCCCAGTCCCCCCTCGGCCCGGATTCACCCCCCACTTACCCTCCGGGGCTCACTTTGGCGGTCCAGACCGGCTCGCACACAGCTACAGCAGCAGCTTCACTCTACTACTCCACAGTCACGACTGCGACCATTACTTCATTGGCAGCTGCCGTGGAGATTAAGACATCAAAAGATCAGGTTTGCTTCTTTGCATCGTGCTGCTGGCGCTATCCGATCGCGTTGCGGTCATGTGACCGGAAAACTCGCGATCACGTGACCTGGATTCACGATCACGTGATCAGGAATCAAACGGTACTTAAGCAGTGGAGTACTTCGGTACCGCGCTTCACAGCTGTTTTCTCTGAGACCCTGTTTGGCCTGCGTTTTGTCACCTTGTGTTTCGTTTGATCTTGGACCCGGCTAACTCTTCTTGGAACTCTTTTGGATCACGTTATATCTGTGCTTTTGGCTTGGACTGATACTCTGGGCTCTTGACCTCGGACCGTTGTCACAGACTTCTCTTTGGATCCCTCTCTTCATTGTTTTGTCAGCTTGGACTTCTTGTGGATTACCCCTCTCCAAAGAATCTGGAACACTGTATGAACTACGCCTCATCACCATCCTTACCTGCAATTTGGTTCAGTCCAGTTTACAGGTCTTCTTCAGGTGAGGTCTGGTGTGACTACCAGTAAGTGCCTCCTACCCGGGACCACTTGCCATCTTGAGCCCCGGAATCCCTTCTGCTACCAATTCCTGGTAAGATCCTTCCTGTTTATTGGTTACCCGTGCTTTACCCTGCTTGCTTGGTACTTAACACTGCTTTCCTTTACAGCTTCCGTGGGGCTTCCAGTACTTCGCGGTCCCGGATTCTTCTCCAGCTGTGGCCTCAAAGGTTGTATAGGGAGTGAATTTATCATTCTCCCTGTGCGGCACTTGGGGACGGAGGTCTCACATATCTGCACGACATTCAAGTTACAACAGTCTGTGAAGCCTTGTCGTGTCAGGTATGGAGGGTACCGCGGAGGACCCCATGGCTGCTATAATCCAAGCAATCACGGTATTACGGGCCGACATGGTCGCTGCCAACACAGCAATCCACCAACGCCTTGATTTGTTGCAGAGTGCCCAACATCCCTTGCCTGCGGACCCGGAGCTTGGAGACGCCGCTCCGGTTCCTGTGCCACCTCCTCCTGTAACCCCGGCTCCGACTGCCTCCACGACCGTCCCCGTTGTTCTGCCATCTCCTTTTCCATTGGCAGCCCCAGAAAGGTTCCATGGAGACCCCAGAAAGTTCAGGACTTTCCTTAATCAATGCAAACTACATTTTCTATGCCGGCCTCTTGCTTTCCCAGATCCCACCACTAAGGCGGCCTTCACCCTGTCACACCTAGCAGGTACAGCTGCGGCATGGGCAAACCCCCTCTTAGAAAATGACCACCCCACTCTCTATGATTTCGACCAACTGGTATTAGAGATGTCACGAGTATTTGACACTAGGTATAAGGCGCAGTCTCATGATTTAGAGTTACTCGAGCTTACCCAGTGTAGGGGGTCCCTCATTGATTACATCACCCGATTCAACCAACTGGCGGCCGAAACATCATGGCCAGAAAGTAAGAAGGCAGTGGTCTTCTACAGAGGATTAAGTAATCCCATGAAGGATGCATTAGCTGTGGTCCCGTCCCTGCCCGTCCAATTCCCGGCCCTTGTGGATCTGACCCTTCAAGTTGACGCACGACGTTCTGAACGGAGGGCTGAAGCTGGATTTTCCCATTCCACAGGTCCTGCCATATCTTCGTCCACCTCAGACACCATAGGGGAGCCTATGAAGATTGGAGGTATCAGGAGCCCCATCACGTCTAGGGAGAGGGAACCTAGAAGAGCAGAGAATGCTTGTTTTTACTGCGGGTTGGGTGGCCACTTCGTGAAAGAATGTCCCCGAAGACCGAAACCCAAGAACCAGGTTTTTCACACAGCTCGACCCTAGACACGGGGGGGAGGGTCGAGCTCCCTATGTTCCTCCCCGGATCCAATCCCGATGTTCGGTAGAATTAGACCCATCCGAGTACAAGCCACTTTGCAGCCCACACCTGGCATCACCCATCCTGTAGTTATCACCCTTGATTCAGGGGCCTCCGGGAACTACATTGATATCACTTTAGCCCCAGCCTTAAACCTGCCCCTGGTTAACAAAAATCGACCCGAACTGGTACAAGCAGTTGATGGGACGGAACTCGCGTCTGGACCCATCAGACAACAAACAGCACCACTCATACTGATGATCCAGTCCGTTCACAAGGAAACCATACACTTCGACTTGATAGCCATGCCCCAGTTCGGTGTTATACTAGGAATGCCATGGTTGCAGGATCACAATCCACACATTGATTGGGGTTTGGGTCACGTGCATTTTGAATCCGAACTATGTCAGAACTTTTGTCTCCCCATGAATGGAGAGGAGAACACGCCTGCATCAGCGTTGGGCGCTATTGCCCGGCTCAGTATCACAGAAAACAGGGCGTCCTCTGATCCGCATGTGGTGGGTTTAGTCAACGCAAACATCCCTGCGGAGTACCAGGACTATGCTCCGGTATTCGATCAAGGCTCTTCTGAAACCCTACCTCCACACCGTCCCTATGATTGCCCGATTGATCTGACCCCCGGGGCTTCCATACCCTCAGGTCGTATCTACTCCCTGTCACAGTCTGAAGATCAAGCCCTCAAAGAATACATAGACAAGTCTTTACGCCTAGGTCACATACGCCCCTCCATGTCTTCAGCTGCCAGCCCGATCTTTTTCGTGCCCAAAAAAGAAGGCGATCTACGTCCGTGTGTGGACTACCACAGGCTCAATGCCGTTACCACTAAGAATGGGTACCCGATACCTCTTATCACTCCGCTATTGGACCGATTGACACACGCCTCTATCTACTCCAAGTTGGATTTGAGAGGTGCCTACAACCTTGTCCGCATTCGTAAGGGGGACGAATGGAAGACCGCATTCTGTACACGATACGGCCTTTTTGAATATTTGGTAATGCCTTTCGGACTATGCAACGCCCCAGCCACCTTCCAACACTTTATGAATGTGTTCTATGACATTTTGGACATCTACGTGGTTGTGTATCTTGACGATATCCTCATCTATTCCCATACCCTAGAAGAACATGTGCAGCATGTTCGAGAAGTATTGTCCCGGCTACAAAAACACTTGCTCTATGCGAAACCTGAGAAATGCCAATTTCATGTGACCAATATCCAGTTCCTGGGGTTCAACATCACTCCCGGTGGCTTGGCGATGAATTATTCCAAGGTTAGAGCGATTCTAGAATGGCCGACCCCGCAGACCCTGAAGGCATTACAGTCGTTTCTTGGTTTCGCCAACTTCTACCGGCGTTTTATCTCTGGCCTCTCATCCATTGTATCAACCCTCACCTCCCTCACTAGTCCACATGTTCCTTTCAAATGGCTGGAGATACATCAGCAGGCCTTTGAGAATCTAAAAAATGCCTTCACCACTGCCCCTGTACTCCAGCATCCTGACCCTGACCTACCTTTTATTGTCGAGGCGGATGCCTCCTCTTTTGCGTTAGGGGCAGTCTTGTCACAAGTATGTTCCGCTACAGGACATCTACACCCTGTGGCCTTCCATTCCCGCAAATTCAACTCTGCAGAAGTCCACTATACTGTTACTGAGAAGGAGCTTCTGGCAGTGATGGACGCTTTTCGCACTTGGCGTCACCATCTGTTGGGGGCCAAACACAAGATCACTGTGTTTACAGATCACCGGAAACTACAGGACCTGGCCTCCCTGAAATGTGTGAACAGCAGGCAGGTCAGGTGGCACTTGTTTTTTGCAGCCTTCGACTTTCAAATTAAACACCGTTCTGGTCTGACGCACGGTAAAGCCGATGCCTTGTCTCGTTCCCCCGGGGGGGGTTTCGCTACCTATCTTTCCCGACACTCTCTTGTCTCATGAGAACGTTGTATGCACATGTACACCTCCGTTAGCATTGCTGGACGCAATCCGTACTTGGGTCCAGCAGCATCCCGAGCAGCTGTCCGAATGGGACCCAGTGTACTATGACGGGTTGCCATATGTACAGAACCGCCTAGTTCTACCCACCACTGATACCAGAAACCTGGCTTTCGAGTGGTCTCATGACGCACCCTTCAACGGCCATCCAGGCCAGGCCCGTACCCTGGATCTATTGAAACGCTGGTGTTGGTGGCCATCCATGAAACGTGACGTTATCCGCTATGTCAACACATGCGCAGTCTGTGCCCAAAGTAAACACCGCAGGGGTCGTCCACTTGGCCTCTTGCAACCATTACCTATACCACCCAAGCCCTGGCATACAGTGACCATGGATTTTGTGACTGATTTACCTAGGGTCCAGGGTTAACAACACAATCTGGGTGGTGGTTGATACTTTCACTAAAATGGCCCGTTTCATTCCCTGCCGGGGTATTCCATCTGCACCTATGTTGGCCAAGTTGTTCTTTGAAGGTGTCTTCTGTCTCTTTGGTCTGCCTTCTGTGCTCATTTCTGATAGGGGGTCCCAGTTTACATCCCGGTTCTGGCGTGCCTTGACCAGGTTGCTTGGTATTGATATACGGTTCTCCTCAGCGTACCATCCCGAGACCGACGGTCAAACTGAGAGAACAAACCAATCCATGGAACAATACCTGCGTTGTTTGACGCTGCAACAACAAGCAACCTGGTTGCAGGTCGTCCACTTTGCCGAATTTGCCTATAATAATGCTATACATTCCTCCACTGGTTCTTCCCCTTTTTTCACTTTGTATGGTCAACACCCCCGTGTCCTCCCGGTTCCTGATTCTTCTTCCTCTGTCAACCCAGCCGCAGCTGCCTGTGTTAGAGATATGTCCTCTATCCATGCCCAGACCGTGGTTCACCTCCAGGAGGCCCAGTCATCCATTAAAGCTTTCGCTGACTCGAAACGTAGTCCTGCCCCGCCATATGCGGTAGGTTCCCAGGTCTGGCTGTCCACCCGACATCTCCGTTTGGCGGGTTGTCGGAAGCTCCCGCCTCGTTTTGTGGGCCCTTATGTGGTTTCCCGAGTCATCAGTCCAGTGGCCTACCGCCTTGTGCTCCCGTCTTCTTGCCAGATTCACCCTGTTTTCCACACGTCTCTTCTCAAACCTTGTCCTGCCTCCTCCCGCCTCCGTTCCCCGGTTGCCCCTGTGTCCCTGGATGCCCCTGATGTCTTTGAGGTTTCCGCTATTCTAGGTTCCCGCCTCCTTAGGGGCAAGCTACAGTACCTGGTAGACTGGTTGGGCTATGGTCCGGAGGAGCGGTCTTGGGTTTCGGCTTCGGATGTCCAGGCCCCCCGGTTGGTTGCTCAGTTCCATCGAGAGCATCCTTCCTGCCCACGCGGTCGTGGGCCTTTGCGGGGGGGCTCTGTCATGCCCTCCATCTGACCCACCAGTGATCCCAGTTCCCCCTCGGCCCGGATTCACCCCCCACTTACCCTCCGGGGCTCACTTTGGCGGTCCAGACCGGCTCGCACACAGCTACAGCTTCACGCTACTACTCCACAGTCACGACTGCGACCATTTCTTCATTGGCAGCTGCCGTGGAGATTAAGCCATCAAAAGATCAGGTTCGCTTCTATGCATCGTGCTGCTGGTGCTATCCGATCGCGTGACCTAAACTTGCGGTCATGTGACCGGAACTCGCGATCACGTGACCTGGATTCACGATCACGTGATCAGGAATCAAACGGTACTTAAGCAGTGGAGTACTTCGGTACCGCGCTTCACAGCTGTTTTCTCTGAGACCCTGTTTGGCCTGCGTTTTGTCACCTTGTGTTTCGTTTGATCTTGGACCCGGCTAACTCTTCTTGGAACTCTTTTGGATCACGTTATATCTGTGCTTTTGGCTTGGACTGATACTCTTGGGTCTTGACCTCGGACCGTTGTCACGGACTTCTCTTTGGATCCCGCTCTTCATTGTTTCGTCAGCTTGGACTGCTACACTTGGCTCTAGACCCTGGATTGTTGTCACGGACTTCTTGTGGATTACCCCTCTCCAAAGAATCTGGAACACTGTATGAACTACGCCTCATCACCATCCTTACCTGCAATTTGGTTCAGTCCAGCTTACAGGTCTTCTTCAGGTGAGGTCTGGTGTGACTACCAGTAAGTGCCTCCTACCCGGGACCACTTGCCATCTTGAGCCCCGGAATCCCTTCTGCTACCAATTCCTGGTAAGATCCTTCCTGTTTATTGGTTACCGTGCTTTACCCTGCTTGCTTGGTACTTAACACTGCTTTCCTTTACAGCTTCCGTGGGACTTCCAGTACTTCGCGGTCCCGGATTCTTCTCCACCTGTGGCCTCAAAGGTTGTATAGGGAGTGAATTTATCATTCTCCCTGTGCGGCACTTGGGGACGGAGGTCTCACATATCTGCACGACATTCAAGTTACAACAATATATTAATGACTACACACTTTCCCAATCTGGCCTCAGCTTTGAAGCAAATCCTAACTGGCAGAATCCCTTCCCTCTCCAAGACCAAGCAAACACAGCATTTGATCCCCTTGTCTCGCATTGCCACTAGGAGCCCCCCATGCGGCTCTTCCCTCATTAAGATTTGAGGCAACTTGATCTATGATTGTGAATCTGACTAATTTGAAGGCATCACGCAACAAGGTTTATTTGAAGAGAATCAGGTCATGCCCCAAAAAATAAAGTTCTTCATCTCCTCACCCTTAAACGAACTGGAGCCCTGCGTGTTGCAACTGAGAAACGTCAGCTGCTCGCCAACTCAAGCCCATCCTCCAAACCACTGAATTTCTGAAAGACTTCATTAATTATTTCTGGGAGTATTGCCCAGAGCTTGTTTCTATCTCCTCCCTTATTTCCCAACTGGACTGTCTCCGTCTTTCTGTTCCTGTTTTGGCTGAGATTTGTTCATCTTGACCCGCTTGCTCCCCCCCGATCTCCTACTTTTCACCCCATTAGAAATCGCTCCATATTTTCTTAGTTGATTTTCGGGGATAACATTGGACACTTCTATGCCCAGTTTTTGGGGAGGAATTAAGGATAGCTTTGGCACCAATTCTGGATTTCATAACCACATCTACAATGGAAGTGACTTTGTTGAACAGAAAACGTATTTGGTCTATATCATAAGATGATAATAAGAACACATCTCGTATTTGCCTTGTTAACGCCAAAACTGTCCTCCAATTCAGGCCTCCCCTTGCCTTATTTTGGTCAGTTTTTCTTTCTAAGCCACACAGTGGGTAGAGCGAAGGGACTATTATCCTGCATGTTGGTTATGTTGTCGCCTTCAATACTATCATGGGTATTCCTAGGGTCCTGCCAGGGCTCATGCTCATCACCCCTCTGATTGTTTAGGCCTTCTCCTCCATCAGTAGTACTACTCCTGCGAAGCCCTGCGTGTCAAGAGTCTGGCCCAATAGTCGAAATGCAGACTGACCTTTTAATATAGAAATAACATAGAGAATGTAGTGCGAGGAATATTACCTTGTTTTAGGAACAAGATATACTCCTACACCCCACTCTGCTCTGTTCCATGACAGTAAATTCCCTGAGAGATGATGCAAAGTACTTCAGCATGTGTTGCCATAGTAAAATGCCAACATCTATAGGTCATGAACCCTCATCACATGATGGGTTAGAACAAATTCACCATGTTGTTCAAACTATATAAAGTATGCTCGCTGCCCCATGTTTTTTCTCACCTTCTCTATGCCTGTACACATGCATTGACGAATTTAGGTCCGCTTAAGCGATAATAAACTGTTGTTTATATATTTGTTCCTTGTGACTGGTGTGTCTTCATTTACTTACAGTAGCCTCATATTTGGGACTGACAGATGGTGCCCAACATAGGGCCCTTCCGATAGTGACCTGTCACTTTGCGAGGACAAAGTGAATGAACCAAGATCAGTGAGTATTGGGGGCCCCTGCACCTAGAGACACGTTTCCTCACAGACTGCTGCTTACGGTCTCCGTTCGCCACGCTTCACCCAAAGGTCATCACAGTGAAATTCCCGGGCTAGAGGCTTTTTTTGGGAAGACCGCCAGCCACAACGTGGGTTCCTTTGATTTGATGGGGAAACATTCTTTGATATTTTGATTGGAATCATTTGAGTCTCTTTCAAACTGACAGTAGTTGATATTTGTTTTGTTTTAGTAAATATTTTACGCATAACATATTGGCCAGGTAGAACTGTCTTTTTCAGATAAATGCCTAGTTTAAGTAAGTTGTCATCTTGGTGGGCAACGCTTTGTTGCAGAAGAAGACAACCGAATGGTTTGGAACATAGTCAACCGGCGTCATCCGAAGGGTCGGCAGCATATGACATGTATCTAAAATTTGGTTGAAGAGCTATACTGTTCAATAGTATTTGGCATTGTCAAACTAGAAATGAACCAGAACTTCAATGGCCAGAACTAGGGAGTTTTGAGTTTGCTAGAATTCAGCATTTAGAGTCCGTATTGTTGTGCAAGAAAGCGAGGCCTGCTGCATTTGACGTCATTAGGGATTGGCGAAAGGAAGCCACCCAAAGCCTCAAAAGCAGAGGGAAACATACACATTACACATTCTGGAAAAGCTTTAGCGCATGATCAGCAAAAGCAAGAACAAGCTATTAGGTGTATGGATTGGGGGTTTCAATTAGTAGTGCCGAAAATATACCCGTCAAAAGACTTGCATGCATCAGATGAATTGATAAATAAGTTATTGTATGAAAGACGAATGGCCCCTACTGCACTGCCTCCATATGTACCGACACAGCCACAAGCGCAGTAAGCACAGCCACCACTACCTGCACTACTCACACATTCTGATGATTTTCCTTTCCCTCCTAGTGCACACAACCTACTTCAACTTTCGTTACCGACTACTTCTGCTACTCCACTTTTGACACATGACAATACCGCTACAGTTCAGAGGATTGTAACACGTAGCAGGATACCTCCAGCACGTAAGAGGGAATTGCGGGATTGGGCAGAAAAGTATATAGAAGGGGGTGACGAAGCAGCCACTTTGAGTGCTCTATCAGACCATGGGGGTATCCCTGAACAGAAAACATTGACGCACAAATGGGATTTTACTTAGCTGAGGTTTGGGGTGATTTAACTGATTCAGCGGTCCCACAGGGATTGCAGGATTTGCAATTATTGTCTTGTACTAGAGATACCGCACAAAAAATATGCGAACACTTATCAAAATTATTTTTCTTTAAACATGAACTTGATCGCTTGCATCAAATAGCATTGGACGAGCGTACACAACAGACATCATATGTGCATAAAAGATTTTTGCCTCACCCGAAACCAGTTAGTGAAGAAATGCACAAATGCACGAGAGACGCTCTTAGATGGATCTCAGATGCCTCCATTTCACCTATCAAGAATCATGACACGTTTAGCTAATATTCGACACCTATGCAAAGAAAGGTATTACAGGTTATGGTAGAATATTTACAGGATGAATGTTGGAGGATAAAATTGTGTTGTCCCGCTGATATTATGGTAATTTATAAACGCGTGTTTTCTGCTGACACCACGCTAACTTCATTGTCACTCGATTTGGCTTTACTCCTCAATAAACGTTCAGAATTCCCACTGTACAGTTGCCTATGAGAGAGGTTCCTCCGACTCTTGTGCCGAAGGTAGAGATACCTGCTGCTGGTGGAATAGCTGCCACTACTATTCCAGCACATTATATTTCACAGTTTGTTCATGCTCCGTTTTCACAGCAAGAAGTAAACACCCTTAAGCAGTCTATTCCAGATATTAGGAAGAATCGTACAGGATTCTACAAAGAAGTAGAATCTGTTCTGAATTAGTCTGTTTTCACTGATATCGACTTATTATTCCCTGTAATTTTACCAGCAGACTTATAGAAACAAATTAGGACCGTAGATGATCAAACGGCTATGGGCAATACTTAGGTTGCCTTAGAATTAGCTTATAGATCTAGAAAAGCTGGAGAAAAACTGCCTCAGAATATATTAATGTTACCGAACCACATAGTGACTAAGCTTAAAACTTTAGTGCCCGAGAAGAGAATTATTTGGGATAAATTAACTGCGTGCATGCAAGGGAAGACTGAGGGAGCAATGACGTTTTTCAACAGGTTTGAACAGGTATTTTCAGATTTCAGTGGCCAAGATTTGAGTACAGAACCCGTAAAGAGATTGTTTTTTCACAAATTTGTGCGAGGGTTATTGCCTGATATTCAGTCACAGATCAATGCCTCTGAAAGTGCATGGCTAGCTAAGTCGCAATCTGAGGTTCTCCATATGGCTCAGTATTAGGAGAACAGAGTTAGCAATGAGAAAGAGATAATAGAGAATAAAAAGGGAGATTTAAAAACTAGGGTACTTTTGCAACAAATTGCGAGAGGATCATGGGGCGGGGATGCACAACAGAGAGGCCAGGTCATACCGCAAACAGGGCCTATCCATAGGAACCAATGTGCATGTTGTAAGCAAGAAGGTCACTGGAGGGGACAGTGTCCGGTCCTCCATTAAGGGCGAATGGTATGAATGGTACGATTGGTAGAAGATCGAGAGGTCGGAATGGCATGCCAGGACCGAATAGGAATCAGTTTTCTCAGAATCAACAGAACCAACCACAGGATAATAATGCTGGTAATCAGGGGGGCCAGCAACAAAATAATGGGAATATGAACACTTTTGACAATCCTACACATTCTTATTCCACTGAATATTTCACATCTGATGATGTTTTGTTTTGCTAGGACAGCCTGAAGCAGAATCTAGAACCTATTCCTATTCCCGTAGATCAGAAAGGACCCTACGTAGAAATGAAGGTTGGGAATAGTGCGCAAGTTTTTCTAGTGGACACAGGAGCACAGAAGTGCTCCATTGACAATCTGTGGGTTCCAGATAGCCCACTGTTAGGGTAGAATAATGTTTCTGTAAGGTTTTCTGGTATTCCAGTAGCAATTCCGGTTTCTCGACCGGTGCCAAATCGCTTTGGGTCCATTCCTCGACTCATGTCCATTCTTATTTATTACGAATTGTGGTGAGAATCTGCTGGGATAAAATCTGTTAACGAAATTGCATGCAGTGATTTACTGCTTGCCAGATGGAGTGTACTTGACCATTTCACCCCAGCTGAATTCCACTTCACAATTTATGACTTTGCCTTTACCGAGTGAATTACAACAAGTGCCTATGCATTTATGGGCAGTAAACGACAATGATGAAGGGATACTGAATGTTGAACCTGTACGAATAGTGTTAAAGTCCGGTATCACGCTACTATATATCCTGCAGTATAAAGTATCTGTTGAAGGTGAACAAGCACTTAAAAGTATTGTGTCTGATTTAATGCATCAATGTGTTATTTGTCATGAATATAGCACTTATTCGCAATAATGGTATAAGTGAAAGGATACAGGTCAATGACAACTGAAAAGGATACAATGATAAAGACAGTATCCGGGTCTTGGGTAAATCAAACTGGAGACTCGACGGGAATGATCCAGACGAAAAAGAAACCTTCCAATTGATGGCACTCTATGACTGTATAAATACCACAGTCAGAGGGAGGAATCAATGGAAAAGGCAGGATACGCAAGATAGTAACCAGGCTGAGAGAAAAAAAAGAAATGGGTCAAGATAATACCAACTTTAGGATTTGTCACTATGTGATAGCTATATTACCACTAACCTGCTGGCATATGGGAATCTTCACAAGAAGTCTGTCCTTTACACCCAGTGACTCCAAAAAGAAACAACGGCAGGAAAACGGAAGTTAGTAAGGAAACTAATCCCGAACGACACGAG
The DNA here is from genome assembly GCF_040938575.1 of Ambystoma mexicanum. NCBI lineage: Eukaryota > Metazoa > Chordata > Amphibia > Caudata > Ambystomatidae > Ambystoma > Ambystoma mexicanum. The sequence continues at coordinate 109,229,004 of NC_090933.1, forward strand.
GGTCACACTAGTACCGGGTTGGTGCACAATTGGATAGCGTCCATGAAGTCTAGTGCACAGTTAAACACAGATATCTAGGATAGACAAACTGTTGTGTTGGAGTTCTTATTAGTAGCCAATGCCAATGCCCTTGAAGTAGAAAATAAACAATTCCCAGAAGTATCCCAATTGAAGATTAATGATGCCCTTGAAGAAGTATACAGTTCCCAGGAGTATCCAAGTAGGAAGATGGGATAACGACACAAAGAAGAAAATACTGTCACAAGTACCTTTACAATAGATGAGGAGGCACGTGTTAGTAGGCTTGAAACACCCACCGTGTCATCACGGATGTATGCAGGAATTGGAACAGCCACTGTGTCAACGTGGCTGTGAGTTGAGAGGCAGCCTCTGAGTGAGCATGGCTGAACAGCTGAGAAAAATGAAGCCGTCGGGTCAGCGCGGCTTTAATAACTATGAAGAACAGCAGCCGTACAGCGTCACTGTGTGCGGAGGGGAGACAACTGGCAGGTAAGCGCGGCTGAAGCAGCGGAAGAAAAACCACGCCGGTTGCGCGCGGTAGGTGCTGCTTGACAAAAGGCAGCCACCGTGTCAGGAACCGGAAATATGAAAGGAAAGATCAGAATCTCCTTTCGGGAACGGCAGCAGAATACCGCTCGAAACTGAGCGAGGAATCCGGAGAGGCAGATGCAATCTGTATCTGCAGGAATTCCAAACCAAACGAAGCTTCAGGAAATGACAAATTAAAAAATAACTCAATCAGAAGCAGCGAGCTAAGTCCCAAACGCTGCTAGATAGCACGTAATGGATCACGTGATCAGAATGCTAACAGGTGATCTTCAACAACGTGAAAACAGTAAACGCTGCCTTCCTGGCAAAGAATCCAACAAGTTCCATTTTGTGTAGTGCCTGGGGGAAATGATGCCTGCCTCTGGGGTTGCTGGGTTGGACCTGGCTCCTTGGAGGTAGGCATCATGACATTCTACGGGTGGAATGAGTACTTTGATGGTGGACAGTCTTGGGTGAACATGAAGCAGGGTTGGCAGGCGTGACAGTGCCACCCCCCAAAGGGACCGACACACCCTTCTTAGCGTGGAATTTACGCAACAAAGCAGGAGCATGAATGTTGGACAACGGTTCCCAGGAGCGGTCCTCTGGTCCATAACCTTTCCAATCCACAAGGTAGTAAAGCCTACCAAAGCAGAATACCGCTCGAAACTGAGCGAGGAATCCAGAGAGGCAGATGCAATCTGTATCTGCAGGAATTCCAAACCAAATGAAGCTTCAGGAAATGTCAAAGTAAAAAATAACTCAATCAGAAGCAGTGAGCTAAGTTCCAAACGCTGCTAAATAGCACGTAATGGATCACGTGATCAGAAGGCTAACACGTGATCTTCATCGACGTGAAAACAGTAAACGCTGCCTTCCTGGCAAAGAATCCGACAATTTCCATTTCGTGTAGATTGGTTTAGCCATTCTACGGGCAGAATGAGTACCTTGATGGTGGACAGTCTTTGGCGAACATGAAGCAGGGTTGGCAGGCGTGACATTATCGAAGAGATTTCTGGTAGCACATGTAATAGCCCAGTTTTGCCTGTTTATAAGAAAGGCAGCAATGCATTACCCTCCCGTTTTGTTGTTAATCTTTGTGCGATTAACAAGTTAGTAGCACCACAGTTTCCCATTGTCCCTGACATCACTACCATCTTAACTATGATTCCTGCTACGGCTATGCATTTTTCTGTCATTGATTTGAAGAACGCATTTTTAGCATACCCATTCACCCAGACAGTAGATACTTGTTCACATTTTCCCTTGGTGCACGCTCTTTCATTTTCACACGCATACCACAAGGCTACACTGAGAGTCCCAGCATTTACAGCAGAGTCCTTAAGGAACAACTCGATATGCTTGAATTACCTTCCACTTGCACATTGATACAGTACATTGATGACCTACTTATTGCCGCTGATTCGAAAAGCACTTGCAAGAAGGGCACTGTTTTATTGTTGAAGTATCTAGCTGAGCATGGCCATAAAGCTGAAGTGGGAAAATGGAAAAACAGACTCCCCTCTTTCCCCTCTCGCGCCTGGCCTAAAGGTTCACGGCCCAAGCACCCGCCACGAGAAGAGTTTGCCCATCTACCAGACGACCGGATACCCTGGTACAGGAACATACGGATGTGTCCATCTGCCTGCCCAGCAGCCCGCCCTGCCCATGCCGATGCCTGCGGCATGGATCAACTGGACTAAAACTATACGTCGTTAGAGATGCCATGACGACCTAGCCAACGGATAGCACACCTGTGCCAACATACACACTGGACATTCCCGCACCAATCTACATGAAGAATATACTCAGTGCTATGACGTAGGCGACAGACATACTCACGGACGTGCATCTTTATTGTTTTCCATATAGGCTTTCAGAAATGCAGAAACGCAAGACGCATCATGAACTCATCTAAAGAGCTTGCTTACGCTTCTCCTACACTTAGGTGCCGTAATGAGAATTATAACAAAGACACGATACTGGCCATAAGACAATATGAGACTATAACCTAAAGTGCCTGTGCATGAGACGGTTCCACCTATATACTAGGCCTGAGTAGGCCGCAAGCAAGAGCTCTCGTGGACGATTAACAGAACAAGAGTCAGGTTGCTGATCCTGCAGAATGAGTCTGGGGAAAGCAGACAGCCAAGGTCGTAATGTTGCAAACCCACATTCCAAAAGCAGACCATCAAGGGCACGATATTGCAACCTCGCACGCCGCGCACCAACATCAAAGTCGCACCTGCAATTAAACCAGGCACCCAGTGGAAAAACAATATTAATTGTGCAGAATTCTGCCTCAAACACGGTCCCATCCCACGTGACCAAGCCGAACCTGACGAGATGCCAAACCCAGGAGGAAGGAGGCGTCTGGATCCCTCGTTACGAGACACAGGCAGATACACTTGAAAGGATCAATGGACATCTGCAACGATGGGAGTAGTCGGCCGTCTAGCTCATGAATAAGTCTTCACATTGTCTGCATGTACCAATAGTGAAACATTGTTGCGAATTGCAGGTACACCGAGAGCTGGGAACAGCGATGGTCCCAGGCTGGGAAGCTCACGGGCGCACCAATCAGAACATGGGGCTCTTATCACTGACGCCATTAACTTCAACCAACCATTAGGAGTCTTCATGTAACAATTCTCATGTATCTAATTGTAGGGACAACCCAGATCACCTGACTAACCCTCAGCCACTCATATTATTCTCTATACGTATGCTATACTAACCCTACCACTCGAGCAACCAATTAAGAGTGGCGATAGGTTTTTTTGTTAACTTTCGAAGTGACGCAGGTAGCGCGTCATACTACAGTAAAAAGGGCCTGCGAGCCCCACGATTGTGTGTGTGTCAGGTCAGACGCGTATGATCCTTGACCCATCCCTGCCGTTTGTGTTTAATAAACAGCAGAGTCACATTGCTTCTTGTGTGTGTCTCATACTCTATCTCTTTTGGGATAAACGGGAGGAGTTGGGGCCTCCCTGCCCGGAGGTCTGCGGACGGCCCGGCCGACCCCGGCAGAATTTCCCCCCGACAAGTTGGAGGCACTGCTGAGATCTGTTTAAGATCGGCATTTTTTACTTTTACTTTTTCCAGGCACTCCAGTTGCGAGAAGGCCCGGCGGCGCGGCCCCCTCTGCCGTTGCCCCCTTCTGAGGACTACAGGACCATCGCGGAACTGCGAGAAGACCGGACAGCGCAATCCGAATATTGGCCCTCGGGAGCCGGTTGAGAAGTATCCCGCCCGCGGTTGGCGAGTGTCCAGACGTGGTCCAGACGAGGGGAGGTGGCGAGCCGCTTGGAGGGGTGCACGCAGTCGAGCGGCCCCGCATCAGGAGAACTTGGTGAGCATGCCACGCACAACAAACAATGTGAAATTGTGAGGGAGGGGGGAAGAATTAAATACGGGAGGAGGGAGGTGTTGAACAGGTGAACGGCGAAGGTTTGATAGTTTAGTGTTAGATATAGAATGAATGATAGTTGAACAAGCGCGAGAGCAGTTGACAACGTAACGCGAGAGAAGGGGGCGGAGCACGAAAACATCACGTGCGGCCGCTCGTAGAAACTGATTGGCCTAGGCCGCGACTACGTGTAAGGGTGTGTGTGTGTGTGTGTGGTTTCCTACGATTTGGCATTTATTGATCAATGAGTAGATGAGGATCCCTATTGTTCGAGCAAGACACTCGATAGGTAGATGACGTTTCCCTGTAGGCGGTAGCTAGTTAAGTTGCCTAAATACGGAAGATAATTGGCTGGTTAAGCCCTCCTGTCGAGGGGCGTATCACACGCGAGGCGACGCAGCGTGCGCAGTCCGATTATAGTGTTGATTTGGTTACCTTGTTCCAGGAGTGACAGGAAGACAGCTGTGGGATTAACGGGGGTAGATTGCAGGTGTATTTTGGATTTAAGAAGTATATGAAGAACTTACCAGTAGCTCCACGTGATCGGTGACGTCACCAATAGGATTTTCATAGGATATCGCAAAACACGAGGCATCCTCGTTGTGAGAGTGTTGAGGAAGAGAACGGCGGTAAGGGAGTAGACACGGAGATAAACGGTAAAACGAGTTGATCGAGAAAAGGCGAAACGGGGAACGTGGCTGCGCACGGAGAACGCCGGCCACGGCAAGTGTAGAAGGGGGAGGAGCATGTGAAAACAGGATGACTGTATAAGCACGTAATAAGGGGTACGCAGCCGCAGGGGGCTACGTGCGCCTCGGCCGCAGGGGGCCGTAAGGGTGTTGTATAAAGGAAGAAGGGCAGAGGAAAATGTACAAATGTGACATACTATATTTTTATAATTTCCCTTAAGCAGACTATCGTAAGTCCCCAAACTTACGGGGCCAGGTAACGATATAAGTTTGTATATTGTAAACTACTAGTGGGATAAACTGACACCAGATTAAGGGAGGATAGAGAGTGGAGCGCTACTATGTCATACAGAACGGGATCAGGAGGGTGGAGGAACACCCTCACTACGCCACTACAATACATATGCACAACACTGCCACCCCATAGGGAGAAACTGATTAAGTATAGCATAGAATGGACCCAGGGGACGGATAACAAAATGCTAACACCGTGGCCGCCTAACGGTAGCTTCGATCCATATGCCCAACATTCACTATTAAATCATCTGCACAATACATATAAAGGGAAGAAGTTGGCAAACCACATGGAGGTGTTTAACTTATGGAGGATGTTCCAGGGGTCCCGACCAGGACCAAATGGAATATTCACTATGGGAGAAATACCAAAAGGAACAGAGATTAAGGTGGAAGAAGAGAATGGGAAACAGGGGTATGAGGACCCAAAGAACACGGGGAACAGAGGTGAGGGAGGAGAAAAGAATAACAAAGCAGATGAAATAAAAAAGGAACCGAGCAATGATATACCCATAGGAGCGGGAGTAAAAACAGAGGGAGGGGGGTTGTACCCTTTAAGAGATTTGGGAGAAATAGAAAGAGGACAGTTAAGGGCGGCTGAGGGATACTCAAACCCGGCATACAGCCCTCCACCATATGTGGCTCATAGGAAGATGCCAGCAGGGGAAGGGAGGACTGGGGAAGACCAGTCTGTGGAGATAGGAAATGATGAATGGGTAGCTGCACAGATATTATTAAAATTACGAGGTTCATTAACGGGAGAAGAGAGGGAGGTAGTGAAGAAAACAGACGAGGATAACACCAGGGAGAGTGAATTGAGGGAGGAAGAGCTGTTAAGACAAACAGAAGAGATTTTGGAGGAACGATTAGCAAAACTAAGGGATGAACAGAATGAATTGACCAAGCAGCTTGAGAGGGAAGAGAGAGAGAGAGCGAGGAAAAGGAAAGAAGGTAAGAACGAAGTGGAAAAAATAAGGGAACGAACTGAGGAGCAAAGGAGAGAAGCTGACAGGGTAAAAGCAGCAGCAGAAAGGGTATCAAGAGTAGTACTGCGGGAAAAGAAAAGGGAAGAAGAAGAAAAAGAAAAAGAAAAGGCAATATGGAGGAAGAGGTTACTATCAGAATCAATTAAGAAATACGAAGAAGAGAGGGTGATGGAGAGTATAGTAGAAAAAGAAAGGGCGAAATGGGAGAGGGAGAAGGAGGATGAGAGAATATTGGAAAAGATGAGAAGTGAAGTGATGGAGGAATTGAAAAGGAAGAGGGAGGAGAATAATAAGGAGATGGAGGAAAGGTATGAAGGAGAAAGAGAGAGTGGAAGATGGGGGAATATATATGATGACACAGAAGTAGCAACAACATCAGCACAAAGGGGAGCGGTTGACAAAAGAGAAAGAGGAGAACTGGACCTAATAGATTTACAAACAGTAACGATCAAGGGGAAAAAGACCGAGTGGGGGGTGCCGTTTATAAATAGCTTTTGTAGTGAGGAAGAGAGAGTGGAAAGTGAAGGGAGGAAGAGTGAAAGGGAAAGCTTAGATAAACTATACATCACCCGGACCAATATGGACTCACCATGGATCAGTAGGAGAAAGGATGAGATGGAGAGAAGTGAGGGGGGAAAGACAGGAGTAGAGGAAAGACGGGCAAATGAGGACGCAACATCCCCATCCCCATCATCTCCATCACGCCCTCCCCTATCGCACCCTACAGGATCAACCACCTCACGTTCATTACGCAAAATAAAACTAGCTCCCTTCACAGACGAACTGACACCCTATACATGGCGGCTTAGAGACCTCCCTAGTCGCAGGCAGGAAAGGGGTGTACACATGCCCACATTAAATACAGAGGAAGATGGAAGAAGGGGAAAAGATGGAGAAGAAAGGGGTATGAGCAGGGGAAATGCAAACGAAAGTGAAAATGCGGAAGAAAGAGAAGTGGAGGAAGGGTGTGGGGACTCAATATTATGGAACACAAAGGGTGAAACGGAACATAATTTAATGCCACTGTTGGAGAGAGGTGGGGTTAGACCACAGTATGTTCCTTGGAAGCATACCGATAAAGAAAATATCAAATGTAGGCTCCCATCATTAAGTGGAGGTGCGGGTAAATGGATATATGAAATGGAAAAACACACCGCAGGACAGAAGCTAGCAGTATGAGATGTAAAGGGCCTTTTAATATCAATATTAGGGGATAGAGCGGATGACATATGGAAAAGAGCGGGATTTCATGGGGTAACAATAACAAATACATCGCACGACGGGGCACCGTTCGCAAACTGCAGACATGCACTATGGCAGGCATTGAGGGTACAGTACCCAGACACCTCAGATATAGGAGCAATTACATCTCGCAAAATGCATGAGAACGAATATCCTGTTGATTATATTCAGGAAATCCAAGAGAAGTGGCGCATGGAAACTAGAGAACAATGGGATAAAACACCAGCAATATTTTACCATATACTGGTACAAGGGCTCCCGGAAGGAGTTCAGAAACAACTAAAGAAAGTAGTGGGAATGGAGGCAAAACCATGGCCCGAAATACAACTGACTATAGTGCATCATTGTAGGACGTGGCAAGGAAAAATGAAACAAAAGGAAGAGGACAGGAAAACGGAAGAGGCTAAACTAGTACAGAAAAAGCTTACTAAGTACACAATGGAAGGGGCACTAATAACTACACCTCCAACAATGACCCAAAGCCCCACACAAGTAGTGGCTGCACAAGATTCCTCACAAATACCACCTCCACAGATTACGACACAACAGGTGCCGCCACTCCAACCATACACGCCCAACTTGGGAGGAGGATACCCAATGCAAGGAGCTGGATATTACAATTATAACAGGGGGAGAGGAGGACTTATGAGGGGGAGAGGGTACGGGTATGGTACCCAACCGCAGGTGGGAGGATTTAGAAATTCCTATCCCACAGGGCAACCAGTATACCAGGACAACACCGGGAGCTTTCCATGGCAGAATAGGGAACCACCGGTGTGTTGGAGCTGTGGACTATTGGGGCACATGTCACGCACGTGTAGAGTTAGACCAGGAACACCATCATGGAATAATGAGGGACAACCACCGCCCGCACAAGTACAGCAAGGCATACCACAACAGCAAATGTTGCCACAAGGAAATGAACAACAACAACAATTAACACAACAACAGCCCCAACCATTGCCACAACAACAGGTAGCGATCACACAACAACCACAAATACCACAAACACAATTGGGTAGGGTGACGGTTTTGGGACACAACCCTTATACCGGGAATGGCCAGTCGTTGTACCCCCAATAGGACAGCCCACAGACGGCCTTGGTGTGTCCCATCCTGTCAGTAACACCTAATAGTGCGGAGGAACCACGCATAGAGGTAACGATAGGTGACAAAAAATTATCATTCCTTGTTGACACCGGGGCGACCCGGTCTTGCATAAGGGAAGATAGATTTAAAATGTCAGGTGAGACCATGAACACCCAAGGATTTTCTGGGGCTAGAGGGTTGGTTCCCTTTACTGATAACATTCCCTTATCTATTGGAGATTACGATCTGTCGGTTCCACTTTTATATTATAGTGCTTCACCAGTAAATATACTGGGGAGAGATATAATGAACAGGTTGAATATGACGATCTCCTTTACTGAGGACGGCATAATTTGCTCTACTCCAGGGATTAACATGCTCACAGCACGGCAAATTATGCAGGCATACTGTGGTCAGACAGCGATTAGGGCGGAGCCAGTAGATGGTGAACTGTTCCAGTATGGAACAGACATGGCAATTGCATGGATGCCAGAGATAGAAGGGAAAATATGGAGAAGGCCAGCAGCCTATCTGTTTAGACCAGAAACACCTGTTAACGAACCAGAAGGGAAGGTGGTTTCAATGGATATTGAGAGCATTATTGCAACAGCTGATTATATTGCTGTACATGCCCAAGACAAAGAAGGAAGAGCATGGAGGGCAGTGATAGCATTAGCAGAAGGATGTAGGCTCACCCAGGTGTCAGATGAAGAGCTGTTTTCAGATGAAAAGGAGGAAGGTGAAATGGTGTTTATGATGAGTGTGGAAATATGGCTAAGAGTGGCCTACAAACAAGTAGCACAGAAAATTGCAATGGCACTTGAGGCACCCACATGCACCCCGGTCCCTTTCTTTAAGGACGACATGTCAAAGGTACCCAAATCATTGTGGACTACTGGCCCCTATGAGGTGGGCTGCATAAAATGTATAGGGGGAGTAAAAATAAAATTTAAAAAAGGTGCAATACTCCCCAGAGTAAAACAGTACCCACTATCAAGGGAGGCAGATGAGGGCATATATGAAACCATAACGGCCCTTATAAAAAATGGTATATTGGTCCTCTCAGAATCACCATGTAATACGGCTATGTACCCAGTGCGCAAGGCTAAAGGAGGGTCTTGGCGCTTTATACAGGACCTCAGGCCCTTGAACAACATAGTAGAAGCAGAATATCCCGTAGCTGCAAACCCGGCCACAATATTGTGTGGCATTCCAGCAGAAGCATCACGATTTACAGTGATCGATCTTAAAAATGCTTTTTTCTCAATACCATTACACCCAGACTCACAAGATCTGACGAGCTTCACTTACAGAAACGCTAAGTGGAAGCACACCAGATTACCACAAGGGTATTGTGAATCACCTTCAATTTTCAACAGAGTGATACAGATGGATTTGGGTAACATTGAAGTAGAAAGCACAGTGTTGCAGTACGTGGATGACATAATAATTTGCAGTAAAAACGAAAAAACATGCAGAGAGGACTCATTAAAGATGTTGACAATATTGGCTGACAAAGGTTACAAGGTAGACATGGAAAAGATACAGTACTGTCAGGAACAGGTACTTTACATTGGTCAGCTTATATCCCAACATGGAAGAAAGATCGCACCACAAAGAGCACAAGCTATTTCGGCCACTCCAATGCCACAAACTGTAAGGGAACTGCAGCAGTTCCTGGGGCTCTGCAACTACTGTAGAGCTTGGGTATTTGATTACAGTTCATATATAGGGCCCCTGCTTGAGGCGTTACGGGAAGCTAATAAAGGGGAGAACAAATTGGGGTGGACGAGGGAAATGAAAGAAGCTTTTGATGAATTAAAAGATGCGATATCAACTGCTCCGGTGCTGGCATCCCCAGACTATGAGCGGCGATTTTTTATATTTTCACATTGCGACTCAGCAGTAATGAAAGCCGTGTTGGCTCAAAAAACAAGCATGGGCTACAAACCAGTAGCATTTTACAGTGGCCACTTAGATCCTGTAATGTTAGGACACTTCCCCTGCGAACAAGGTCTCGCCGCAGCCGCTTTTGCGGTGGAGAAAGCATCAACAATAACCATGGGGTGCCCGACTACACTATTTGTGGAACATGCACTTTTTGCAATATTGAATAAACCTAAATCCACCCTAACCACGCAAAGAGCATCAGGTTATGAGATCATTCTATCCAGAGCTGAACTATCAATTGTTAGATGTAGCACGGTCAACCCTGCAAGGTTCCTAGCAGAAGTAATTGAGGAGGGAGACTATGCCCATGACTGTACTGAAACAACTGATATGTACTCATGTACTAGAAAAGTTGAGGAAAACGCACTAGAGGGGGGTGAGCTGTTATTTATTGATGGGTCATCAACCATCGACCAGGGGGATGGTGTGAGGAGGACTGGGGCAGCAGTGGTGAAAATGATGGAGGTACCGGTGTGTGTGGCAGTGAAATGTGTACAATTACCACAGCATTACTCCGCTCAAGCAGCTGAACGGGTCGCACTGATCTTGGCGTTGAAGGAAAGCTTTGACAAACGAGTGACTATATATTCCGACAGCGCATATGTTACATCAACTGTCCACTCAGGGTTGTCGAAATGGAGAAGAAGAGGGTTTAGGAGAGCTGATGGCACCCCAGTGCAACATGCTCTCTTATTGGCTGAACTGATTGAAGTAATAAATGACCCCCAGGAACTAGCTTTAGTAAAATGCACCGCACACACCAATGGTGAAGACCACGTCTAAAAAGGGAATGCAGCAGCAGACGCACATGCGAAGTATGCTGCATACTTTGGTGAGGTATGGAACCCCCCAGAGTCACAGAGAGGGAGAGGGAGGGGAATAGCAAAAGAGATGTTGTTAAAAGAAGGGTATACCCATCTCCCAGCCTCACAGATTATGGAGCTACAAGCGGCTGCACCAATGGCCGAAAAGGAAATATGGGTAAAAAGAGGATGTACAATGTCCCCAACTGACGCACTATGGCGCCAGGGTGGCACTGGAAAGGTTGTAATACCATTGGCACTTTTGAACACTGCCCTGAGCCAACTACACCATCCAGCCCACACAGGCAAGGAAGCAATTGCAGCACGAATTAGGGAAGACTGGTTCTGCCCCGAGTTAAATTTGCATGTGTCGAATTTTATCAGTAACTGTATCACATGTCAACAGTTTACGGCCGGCCACACTCTAAAGGTGATAAGAGGTACTATACCCCGGCCAGAGGGACCTTTCCGGCATCTCCACATTGACTATGTTGATATGATCAATATATGTCAAGGAAATAGGTATATGATTGTAGTAGTATGCCCATTCTCTAGGTGGATTGAGGCAGGGCCCTGTTCACACCCAGATGCATTTAGAGCAGCCAAGTTCTTAGTGAGGGAGGTCTTCCCCAGGTGGGGAGTGTGCGAGGTGTTAAGGTCAGACAACGGCCCACATTTTGCAAACAAGATGTTTCAGCACATCACATCGCTGCTGAACATTAAACATAAATTTGCATGTGCATACCACCCACAGGCCAACGGTGTATGTGAACGCCTAAATGGCCTATTAAAGGAGGCAATTGCAAAGATACAGCAAACGACAAAGAAGAGTTGGTTATATTGTCTTCCCTTAGCATTGTTTGAGCTGAGGAATAGGCCAGGGTCCGACCACCACCTCACTCCCCATGAGGTGGTTACCGGACGTCAAATGCGCCTTCCCCTAACGCCAACGTCAAGAGCATTTAGCGACCATGAAAGTACTGCAAGTGTTCTGGGTGATGAAATGTACCAATATGTGTCTTCTTTGATTACTAGTGTAGTGTTTGTGTCTCAACAGCTCGAGCGCACACGGTGCGGGTCTAATAGAAGCCAACAAGAAGACGCGGATAAAGAACTAGAAAAGGAAGGACTGTGTAAGATTGCTAAAGGTGACCACGTACTACTTCGCAACTTCAATAGGAGATGGAATGACCCACGCTTTACGGGTCCCCATCTGGTAGAGGAGGTGTCAACAAGAGCAGTAAAGTTACAGGACAAGCGTGCCTGGAACCACCTACACGACGTAAAGATCTACGGACAACAGACCCGCCCCAGCGCCACCGACAGGTCCATTGAGAGAACAGCAACAACATCGACAACAGGAGAAGGAGGTTCTACCACAGCCAGCGGCTCACGTATTCCCATACCCTGTCACTCCCCAGACTCCCCAGAGACAATAACTGAAGAAGAAAGGGGTGATCCCCATCCAGCCCACCCCATGATCACACGCTCAAGAAGTAAAACAACGCCCACCGGTTGAACACAAACACCCCCTGCCCACCATCCACTGACCCCTGTACCCATTACAGTAGTAACTGTACTAAAGGACATTGTCTCGCACAAATACACATGTAAACACGTGAATGCTCTTTTCTTTTCTCTCGCACACGCAGGAACCGCGCATTATTGTATTGCTAAGAAGTAGATAATTAACAAATTCACTGCCCAGGAGTAGATGGTACCCTCAGACGATAATTACCCAGAAGAATTGTCACACCAATTTGTATATGAAATAAAAAGGCCAACGTACCTGAAAAGGAAAAGGGTACGAGTTTACTACACAGCGTTCCTTTTGGCCATAGAATATTCAATGCCCCACCTCCACCCGTACTTACCTGCCCTAAGAGATAGATCGCTCAGAGTAGCGTGGGAACAGCTCTTCGCCTGGGCACTGAATGACTATTTGATAGGGAGAGCTTAACAACTAACATTAACCAGCATATTAAGAATTTTCAGGCGGGCAACTCTAACATCGCAAGAATTAGCTGCCGGACTGCAGCAAGGTAAGAGCAAAATGCCGGTGAAATTAGCATATGTAATAAAAGTAATAGGGATTTTGATAATCACCGGGTTCGTAGCTGCCTCTGTATGGCAGTACAGCTATGCTACCAGTATTATTGCTGTACCCAAACCTAACGCACCCCACCCCCAGCTGCAACAGGTGTTACGTCAGGTGATATTAGCAAAATTGCGCACAAGCAGAATAGAGTACAACGCAGCACATACTCAGATAATAAAGGTATTGACAATTATATACAAGATTCAGCACACGTCTCAAACAACATATGGTATCAACACATGACCCGCATTGGTAAGCAGACAACAGAAGACAGCTGCTACGTTTGCTCATTAATACCATACGCCATGAGCGCTTCTCGAACATTTGTTGCCACAGAAATAGACGAAAAAACGGCACGGTGCATAATATACTTGGCACTGTTCCAAACGAAAGGAAGATTTCAAGGAACAGTGGTGCATATGACGTGGAAAACACGGGACTCATACCCATACGAAAACAACTTCCTCAAGACTTATTTGAGTTACCACAAGAGCAATTTACATGCTGAAGCATTTAGATACATAACAAGTGGTCCTGCAAAAGGAGAAACAAAGAAAGTAACACTGCAGTACTTATCATGTGATTGGTACGCCACTGAAGTTCCTGGTAAATTAGGATGCTGGGAGAGGCCACTGGTGACGATAACGGGGAAAGTATACTTGGACAACAAATGGGAGATAGGAGTGGTTGGCAGCAACATGGTAACAAAAGAAACTATTTCAACTATAGATGCGCACAATCACAGATGTTGGACAACTTGGATCAAATACGTGCCCATGCTCACATGGATAGAAACGGATGAAGACCCGATAACAATACTGCCGTTGACTGCGCCTAAAGTATGCTACCAACATAAAGGAGAGGTGGACGTAGGATATAACACCAATTGTGGAAGCGTGATGGAGTTACCTGAGGGGGGAGCAGGAACAGCAGTGATAATGGACCATTACTGGGCCTGTGGGGAAAAGGCGTATCACACGCTGCCCCCTCTGTGGAATGGTGTATGCACGATGGTGCACGTCAATGTACCATCGCTAGTGGTACCCCAGAAGCATGTGAATGGGGCAAACTTTCCCAAAATGGATGAAGGGGACAAGAGGAATAAGAGATCTGCACCGCCTCAGGGGGAGCCAGGGAACAGGACCAATGGCAATGAAACTGTCCTAAACAGACGAAAAAGACAAGGGGAACCTCTGACAGGAAATTACCTATGGGGAAGGTCGGAAACGGCACTCACTTCGATTCCGCCAGAACACAGACTATTCAGCAGAGGAGCAATGTTCTTCTCCTCAATAATACATCCAGGATTGCAGGCTTACGCGAACGCAAAATGGCTCCAGATAACTAGATGGGAACTCATGATGACCATCAATTCTACAGTAAACGGATTCAACGCAATAAAAGAAGAGCTGCGAGCAATAAGGATGGTAGCACTGCAGAACAGATATGTATTGGACCTCCTCACTGCCATGGAAGGAGGAGTTTGCGCAAAGATAGGACAATCATGCTGCACATTCATTCCTGCCAATGATGCTGACAACGGTACACTGACAGAAGCAGTTTCACAACTGGCCCAGTTACACTCCAAAATGGTGGATGAAAGTAAGGGTGTGAAAACGGATGAGAGCTGGTTTTCGCTATTATGGTCATGGATGCCATCTTGGCTGTCAGATGGACTGAAAATTATAGTTGGCTGTATTATTTTGGCTGGAGCTACCCTGATCATAATAAGATTCTGGAAAGCCCGGAAGGCACGCACCACTGACGAGTTGCTTGAAATGGTCGGTATGCACCCACTGATGCCAGCAGATGACGGCCAACACACAGGCATAATAATACAAGAAAGAGAGAAATTGCGCAACCAGATCATCACCAACCATCTAGACCCACCATCGGTGAAGGTCGAGAACCCAAGAAACCCCAGGAGTTACATAGGGAAATGGGTATACTGTACTCCTGGAGGAGCCTGTGAGTATATGTATTGGTCGTTTGAAGATCATGTTAACCATTATGGACATTTAGGAGGAATAACTAAAGTGTGGAGAGTAAGAGGAGATAACGAAAAGGATATGTTTGTGGTCGACAAGTCGACCAGAGGGGGGACTGAAGTGGGAAAATGGAAAAACAGACTCCCCTCTTTCCCCTCTCGCGCCTGGCCTAAAGGTTCACGGCCCAAGCACCCGCCACGAGAAGAGTTTGCCCATCTACCAGATGACCAGATACCCTGGTACAGGAACATACGGATGTGTCCATCTGCCTGCCCAGCAGCCCGCCCTGCCCATGCCGATGCCTGCGGCATGGATCAACTGGACTAAAACTATACGTCGTTAGAGATGCCATGACGACCTAGCCAACGGATAGCACACCTGTGCCAACATACACACTGGACACTCCCGCACCAATCTACATGAAGAATATACTCAGTGCTATGACCTAGGCGACAGACATACTCACGGACGTGCATCTTTATTGTTTTCCATATAGGCTTTCAGAAATGCAGAAACGCAAGACGCATCATGAACTCATCTAAAGAGCTTGCTTACGCTTCTCCTACACTTCGGTGCCGTAATGAGAATTATAACAAAGACACGATACTGGCCATAAGACAATATGAGACTATAACCTAAAGTGCCTGTGCATGAGACGGTTCCACCTATATACTAGGCCTGAGTAGGCCGCAAGCAAGAGCTCTCGTGGACGATTAACAGAACAAGAGTCAGGTTGCTGATCCTGCAGAATGAGTCTGGGGAAAGCAGACAGCCAAGGTCGTAATGTTGCAAACCCACATTCCAAAAGCAGACCATCAAGGGCACGATGTTGCAACCTCGCACGCCGCGCACCAACATAAAAGTCGCACCTGCAATTAAACCAGGCACCCAGTGGAAAAACAATATTAATTGTGCAGAATTCTGCCTCAAACACGGTCCCATCCCACGTGACCAAGCCGAACCTGACGAGATGCCAAACCCAGGAGGAAGGAGGCGTCTGGATCCCTCGTTACGAGACACAGGCAGATACACTTGAAAGGATCAATGGACATCTGCAACGATGGGAGTAGTCGGCCGTCTAGCTCATGAATAAGTCTTCACATTGTCTGCATGTACCAATAGTGAAACATTGTTGCGAATTGCAGGTACACCGAGAGCTGGGAACAGCGATGGTCCCAGGCTGGGAAGCTCACGGGCGCACCAATCAGAACATGGGGCTCTTATCACTGACGCCATTAACTTCAATCAACCATTAGGAGTCTTCATGTAACAATTCTCATGTATCTAATTGTAGGGACAACCCAGATCACCTGACTAACCCTCAGCCACTCATATTATTCTCTATACGTATGCTATACTAACCCTACCACTCGAGCAACCAATTAAGAGTGGCGATAGGTTTTTTTGTTAACTTTCGAAGTGACGCAGGTAGCGCGTCATACTACAGTAAAAAGGGCCTGCGAGCCCCACGATTGTGTGTGTGTCAGGTCAGACGCGTATGATCCTTGACCCATCCCTGCCGTTTGTGTCTAATAAACAGCAGAGTCACATTGCTTCTTGTGTGTGTCTCATACTCTATCTCTTTTGGGATAAACGGGAGGAGTTGGGGCCTCCCTGCCCGGAGGTCTGCGGACGGCCCGGCCGACCCCGGCAGAATTTCCCCCCGACAAAGCTTCTTTGAAGAAATTCCAATATTGTCAACATGAGGTCACCAATTTAGGCTATCTCCTGTCAAAGGAGGCTAGGCGCCTTGCGCCTGAACGAATACAAAGCATCTCTGGCATGACTGTTCCAAATATGCAGAAAGAAGTTAGGGCCTTTATCGGCATGGCTTCATATTGTAGACAATAGATTCTGATTTTTTCACTTTTGATTAAGCCAATGTTGGCATTGACAAGTAACGATGTAGCTTTACCGTTACCTTAGGATACGGATTGTCAAGAAGCTTTTGATCTGCTCAAAACAGCGTCATGCTCCACGCCAATAATGGGCACACCAACCTATAAAAAATAATTTGTTTTATTTGTGCAAGAGAGGAAAGGATGCGCTTTGGCTGTTTTGACACAGGAACATGGGGGAAGAAGCAGACCATGCAGCTATTTTTCCTCCAAGTAAGACCCTGTTGCATGCGCTTTGCTTAAATGTCTCAGGGCTGCAGCTGCTGCTGCCGCATCAGTGAAACAAAGTCAGGGTATGGTTTTGGTTCACTCCTTGACTGTAATTGTACCTCACTCAGTAGATATTCTGTTAAATAAAACACAAACTCAGCATCTCACATCTGCCCGACTCACTAGGTATGAGATGATCCTATTTGCACCTCACATCAAAATTAAGAGATGCTGTTCTTTAAATCCGACTGAACTTTTGGCTCCTCTGAATGAGGATTGTACTAATAATGCATCCCAAGTCTGCCTGTACATTATTGAACAGGATACAAAAGGCAGGATCGATCTGAACGATACACCATTGACATCTCCTGATGGAGAGCTATTCTGTGATGGCTCTTGTTTTAAACTGCCTGATGGCACTTCCACTGCTGCCTATGCAATCACCACTTTAGACAATATTATCGAAAGCAAGGGAATTCCACACAACTCCATCCAGGCGGCGGAGATAGTTGCCTTGACTCGAGCTTGTGAGATATCCCAGGGGCTTAAAGTAAATGTTTATGCTGATAATCAGTATGCCTTTGGAGTAGCTCACAACTTTGGCATAGTATGGGCTGAAAGTGGATTTTTAACATCACATGGTACAAAGACTCAGCATGGTCCCTTGATAGTGTAATTGTTATCTGCATTGGCCCTTCCCAAACAACTAGCGATAATGAAATGTGCAGCACACCAGAGGGTGACTGACGACATTGGAAAAGGAAATGCATTTGCAGACAAAATAGCAAAACAAACTGCCACCGACCCACACTCAAGAATGTATGTGTTAGATTCTTCTAGGTGGGTTGCAGAAACTGGTATGATGGAGGAGGGCGTTAGTAATGTGAAGGAGATTCAGGCTGAAGCAACAAAGGAAGAGATTGAATGTTGGGTTTTTGGACCTGGAGGGTTGGATAATGAGAGTTGTTGGGTGGACCATGAGAAACAAAGGTGGATGCTGGCCAAGAGTATTTGTAGACACTTAGACCCAGTACGGTACAATGACAAAATTCCCAAAATTGCTGAACGATTAGTTCAAAACTGCATGATTTTTATACAACACAACATTGGTAAGGGAACACCAGCACCCAAGGTTAGTTTTGGACCTCCATCTATGCATTTGAAGTGATTCATTTGGACTTCATCAAGATGGAGCAATGCCAAAAGTACAAGTATGTGTTACTAGTAATATGCGCCTTCAGTAAATGGGTTGAAGCTTTCCCTTTGAGAGATAACATTTCCATATCCACTGCAAAAGTAATGTTGAAAGAGTATTTCCCTAGATTTGGGTTACCCAGAGTAATTTGGTCCGGTAATGGACCACACTTTATAGCGGCTATCAAACTACAGGTATGCGAAGTGCTACAAATTGATATGTGATTTCATTCAGCGAGACATCCTCAGAGTGCCGGCTTGGTAGAACTTCATAACGGTATCTTTAAGAATAAACTAGCAAAGGTGTGTGCACATAGTAAACTGAAATGGCCGGACGCCTTACCCTCAGCATTACTGTCAATAAGAACAGTGACTCAGTCAAAAACGGGACTTTCCCCCTACCAAATTGTTATGGGTAGACCTGCTAATATATGGAATGTACCTGGACCTAGGAAACTGTCTGAGATAGAATTCCCATTATTAACTGAATACTGTGACCAATTGACTCAAAACCTGCATTTGAATCACCAACAGGTTCGAGCTGCTCTGCCCGGGAAATATGAAGGACCTTGTCATTGCATTCGACCTGGGGACTTCGTGCTGATAAAGGACTTTGAGAGGAATTCCTGCCTTGCAGCTCATTGGAAACTACTCTATCAGGTGCTACTGGCTACTCAGACGGATGTTCAAGTCAATGGGAAAAATACTGGATACATGCGGTGCACCTGAAATGAGTGGCCTTGCCTTTACCCTTACGACAAGTGGGTTAACGAGGTGGTTGATGCTTCTGATCCTAATTTTGCACCCAAACAACTTGAGGATTCATCACTTTCTTTATATTCTGATGCCTTGTTCACAGACCACTCTGTACCTGGAGTCACGAGGTACAATCTTCGACCACAGAAATAGTTAGGGAATGGCATTTTTATAGACTAGGAAAGTGTAGTATGTATACTGCATCCACAAGAAACCAACAATCATCCCTCCAATCCCCCTAAAGACGGTTCAAGGGGTTCCACAGGGGGGCTCGGTAAAGAAGAAGACTACAAGCAAGATCAGCCACGTGGGCATCAGGTGCTACCTACGGATGAACTTATAAAGCCTGTGTCAGTGAGGCTTCTTAACAGACACTGAAAACAATGCCTATATTTGGGGCACGTAGAAACGAGGACATGGAAAGTATTGCCACTGGAAAGCTCATATCTAGAGGGCTAGGGTCCACGAAAGAGAAGTTAATAATAATAGCCATTGTAACATGTGTTGTAATCACATTGATACCTATATTATGGTACTTAGAGAGTTCATATCTGCTTAATATACTATTGACTAATGTCAGCACCACTTTGTCTCCTCTCTACGTACACTCTCACACTCTTCGTCCACTTGATCTCAAAAACAGACAAGGATATCATAATAATACACTCATGCAGATAATAAATGCTACTCATGCGATCTTGGAAAAAAACAAACTGCTGGGTATGTTCTCACCTACCACAACACGGTGAGAAAGGTCTGGGATGGTACATCTATCCACTCCCATTATCAACTTCTTGCTATGCATCGTTCAGAGCTCTATTCTTTGGGAAACAGAATGATAGTGCCACTGGTAACTTTGATGGAACTTATATCAATGAATTGGACTGGCTAGTATGGTTACTTCTAGGGTGTTCTGTCTGTGTGAATAAAAGTATGACCAATACTGCCTCCGCTAAAAGTACTGATAAGCATGCTTGGCCTTATCAATCAATGATCTCATTTAGGATGTCACCAGTAAGAAAAAGGGACACACCTCCTCCAACCTACACCATTAACCATGATCCTGACAGTTCCATTCTGTCTGCGAAAAGAAGGTTCCCGGTATATGGGCACATATGATAAATGTGTAAACACTGCAGTTCTGGTGAACGAGAATAGGCCCTTATACATTGGGGGACCCATTTACTTTGTCTGTGGAAAGGAAGCTTATACATGGTTACCTAAAGATTGGAAAGGTACTTATTATCTGGGGATACTATTGCCAGGAGGTTATGTTACATCCACTGCAGACATACTGAAACATCATCCTAGGAGGGAAATAGATGATGATACCCCTCTCCAGGTATTATGAGATGTAGCAAAAGCCATGGTTCCTTTTTGGGCCAATTCATAAACTCACAGGATATTAGGAGACTGGCTAGAGTATTAGAAATCACTATTAATGAAACTACTGACATACTGTTCAACATGACACTAGAACAAAGAGCGATTAGGTTAGTTGCTCTTCAGAATAGGATGGTTTTAGACGTCATGCTAGCCAAACGTGGTGGTGTATGCAAAATGGTCGGGTCTGCCTGTTGCGTATATGTACTTGACTCCTCCCCTACTGTGTTCCAAGCGATCAAAAGGTTACACATAATGAGCTCTGAAGTTCACGTCCCTGAAGGGGACTGGGACATTGAAACATGGGCTTGGAACATGCTTAGAACTTGGGGTTGGAAAATCTTCTCAGTACTTGCTATTGTCATTGGGGCAATTCTGTTCTGCTGCTGCTGGATACAATGCTTGCCTGCTCTGGGTTCTGCACTAGGTAATTTCTGTTCAAGATCTCTAACAAGCCTAAAACCTGGTCTTCATCTTCGTGAATATGACTAATGCCTTGATCATGCAAGATGTCGCCATCAAACAGTTAATGGCTATCAATGTATATGACAGTGATGACTCTGGTTGTTCTGGTGATGAAGATACATGGTCATATAATACTAGCAATGTGTTGGTTTAGGCCAAAAGGAGGGTTTGTAAAAGTATATCAATTTCTGTATTGTAATATTGGCCTAAGCATATACACATTGGATTGTGCCATTGCTCCTTTTAAACGCCATCTTGGTTGTTTTTCTCACTTTATTTATTATTTATTTATTATTTATTTACTTTCTCAGGTTTTCATTCCGAACGCGGTAGAGATTCACAAAGTCACAACTCCGAAAGCTCTTCAGACATGCCCCTGTACAGGAATGCTAATCTGCTGAGTACAATGTTTGTCTTTAACTTGGAGCCTTGAAGAACTGGCATGAACCTAGCTAATCTGTAAATTAGGTGCCTTTCTGTCTTCCGGACTCTCTTGCTTTTCCGTAGCTAATTGTGAATATGCATTTAGACGATTAAAAGAAAGACAGATCATGGCATATATATTCCTAAAAGCTGAGCTACTGAGTCGAACTGCAGGCTGACCTTTTAGTCTAGAAATAACATAGATAATGTAGCACAAGGAATGCTACCCTGTGTTAGGAACAAGATATACTCCTACACCCCACTCTGCTCTGTTCCCAGACAGTAATTTATCTGAGAGATGACACGAAGTACTTCAGCATGTGTTGCCCTAGTAAAATGCCCACGTCTGTAGGACATGAACCCTCATCACATGATAGGTTAGAAAGAATTCACCATGATGTTCAAACTGTATAAAGTATGCTCGCTCCCCCATGTTTTTGCTCACCTTCTCTATGCCTGTACACATGCATTGAGGAATTTGGGTCCGCTTAAGCGATAATAAACTGTTGTTTATATTTTTGTTCCTCGTGACTGGTGTGTCTTCATTTACTTGCAGTAGCCTCATATTTGGGACTGACATAGTGGGAAATCTCCCTCAGTAATGCATGAAATTGTGGCACCCGTGTCGACCATAAAAATGAAGTGTTTGTTTCCTATCTCTGCACCCACCAAGGGTTCCTCATCAGGGCGGGCACTCACAGATAGAACTGAGGCACACAATCGTTCTCTGTGGGCTGTCCTAGTCAGGGTATTTTTTTTTTAACGTGAAAGGGTTGTTTCCCATCACGCACACCCTTCGGTATGGCACTACTGTGCCATTCGGCACTTTGTTGGGTGTGTGCATGTTACTATTTCCATGCTAAGCCATAGTTGTTGTGGGTACTGCTGTTGTGTGTGCTGCTGTTGTGGGTGTTGCTGTTGTGGTGCCTGTGCCCCCAGAGGCAGGGGTGATAGCTGTGTATATGCTTCATGTATTTCATAGGTTATGGAGGTAATCCTTGGTGTTGGCATCTGTTGTGTATTCTGGGGTTGTGGGTGATCATTATTGTATGTGTTATATCCGAGTCCTGGCCTGCTGCTATACTCGCTTAAAAAATGTTCCCACTTTCTGCAGTTCCAACACTGTGAGGAACCCATACCCGCCCATCTTGGTCCCATGCCTCCAAAGCCCTCTCTGCCCCCCTAAATTTGCCCCTTCTGCGCTGCTGACCTCCTTGTTGCACTCCTCAGTGGGGTACTGCTGTCTACCTCCCCACTGTCCTTGTCTTCCTTCTGGCCAAAACACTGTTATACTGACGTCCGTGCACCCCTGTGTGCTCCTTGTCACCTCAGTTTGCGCAGGTGTGGACACCGCCCCCTCTACAGCTATCTTAGCCAGCTTCCTCTGTAGCAATTTATCCTCATTTGCCTGCAACTGTTGTGCCATTTCCCTTTCGTGATCCTTTATTCATTTGCAGTGGTGTATTATTATACTGATCTCTTTTCTCTCTGATCGACCCTCCCAGGTATAACTTGGGTCCTTCCTATCTTCTATCTCCCTCTCCACATGTGGTGTTCCCAGGGGTCTATTCTCTCGCCCTGGCTTTTCAACCAATACCTGGCAACTCTCACTTACTGCATCTCAATGTTCTGCTCAACTTTCCAGTGCTATGCTGACGACACCCAACTCTTTTTCAGGCTTCCTTCATCCTCCTCCTCTCCTTCCCTCATCTCCGATTGTCTAATTTCCATTCAAAATTGGTGTGCCACCAATGATCTATGTCTAAATGCCAACAAGACTGAGATCCTCCTTATTGGTACACCATCTCCATCCTTTCCTCTCACTCTCTGGGCAGCCTCCCTTGGCCCTCCTCCCACCCCCACTTGCTTGGGTAAGAACCTTGGGGTTATCTTTGACTCTACACTTTCCTTCTCTGCACACATCTCTGATGTCTCCAAAAAATCTAACTTTTTACTTCACCTCCTTAGAGGTACTCTACCTTTCCTCTCCTTCCCTTAAAAGCTCACTGTCTCCCAAGCTCTGGTTCTTTCCAGACTGGATTACTCTAACAGCCTCTTCCTAAATCTACCTGCCTCCACTCTCCGCCCTCTACAACTAATCCAGAAAACGACTGCAAGACTTTTCCTTGGCCTTAAGCCCTGGGATCGTATCTCTCCAGCCTTGAAATCCCTTCATTGGCTCCCAGTGGATGCAAGGATTAAATTCAAAACCCTCTGCATTGTCCACAAGGCTTTCTGGGGCCTGGGTCCAAAATACCTTCAACTATCCCCCCGTAAATACCTCCCATCTCGAGCCCTTCGCTCCTCTACTTCTAACTCCCTCAGGGTTAGTCATTTTGCAAAAAAACAAACTGGGGGTAGATCCCTGTCTTCGGCTGATGCCTCTCTTTGGAACAGCCTCCTGGCCACCTTGAAACATCTTCGGTTCCGGAAACTTCTCAAGACCTTCCTCTTTGCCTCTGCCTTTGCCCCCCTTCTCCCCTGTTGATCTGTTTCTTCTCATAGCATTGTGCACCTGGCCACCCTCTGTTCTTTTGGGCCCAGGTATCTGCTCACCCTGCCACCCTCCTGCACTGCCTCCAGGCCACCATCTGCACTAGAGTTCTGTATTTGTACCCATACAGTCCCCCTTCAATGTTTCTTCTGCCCTTATCAGATATACCTTTCTGACTAACTTTAACCTGCCAGTTGCTGGCTGCTCTACCATGGGTTAAAGCCCTTATTTATTATTTAGTCTATTTTAATGTTTATTTATGTTTTCTCTCCTCTGCTTTGCACTTTCCTCTCCCCCCCTCCTTGCACTTTTCCCCCCATTTTCCTTTCACATGCACTTGCGCTTTCTTAAATGTCACTGGGCCTAGTAAGATCGCTGTTTTTTTCTCTCCCTTGTTCCCCTCCCTTTTTGCCTGGTCGCACTCTGAAACACTTGTGTACGAGCGAAATATAAATAAAATATATTTTCATTTCATTTCATTTCCTCTGAAATTCCGCCCACCCCTTATCTTCAATGCCTACAATTTTGTCTAGTGCCTTTTGCACTTCCTTCGGCAGTCCCCTCTTGATAGCAAAGTAAAAGAGAGGAACTGATCATTCCCACTGCTGGTCCCCCGTCTCCACCCCCCACATCTCCTGAACCTTAATAATGTACTGTGCGGGGTCTTCGCCATCACCCAGATCATATTGCATAATCAAGTGTATGTCTGGCGTGTCAGGCTAAGTGCACCGGGGTATTCTGCTTTAATCCACACAGCCCATTCTGATCTTCCACAATCGTTAATAACAAACCTTTCCCGTCACCCATGGGAAGGGGCACACCCACCGTCTGCTTTTCTAATGGGTATATCCACTTCCCCGCCCCTGCTATCAACGGCAGGAGTGTATTGATCAAATTGTTCTTGTCCATCTGCGCCCAGGGCACATACTGTGCCCTCCCCATGCCCTTGTGTATTAGAGGCATCTGTAAGCCTACTCTCTACCCTTCCTTGCTACTGCCATCCGGCAAAACCTTCTCACCCTCTCATCCCACAAACTTTCCACTCAAGGTGTTATTTCCGGCACCGTTGCATTTCCTCCTCCCCGTCATCCTCAAACACATCCACGGTACTCCACCCATCATCTCCCGGATCTCCAACTAAGCCTTTATCGGACCTTACAGTTCTATACCCTGTGCTGGCTGCCAGCCCGTCCTCTTTCTTCCCTATATGCACATCCTTTATTGTGTGCTGTCCAATCTAAACAAAATGTCCCCCCACTCGCCACTCATCTAGACTGCTCCCCTTTGCCTCGCTCTGTGCTGTTTTCAGTCGCACTAGCTCTGCTCACGCCAATTGGAGTGCCTCTTCTAATCCCCTCTGCCCTGTGCACACCTGAGGTAGAGCGATTGTTGGAGTGGGTTTATATGGGGGTGGGGGAACCAAGGCCCGAGTGGATACATAGGTTGTGTTAGTATACCCCGTTTCTGGTTGGGCTCCCAATGGATATATTCCCTTATTCGTGTCCCACCCCTTCTGCTCATTTATCCCCTTTGTGAGTACTCCATGCCCCTCCATCATCGGAGTCTTCCACATCCTCAATCATCTTCCATAAGATTAATATTTACTTTCTGTTCTGTAGCTGTTTACACTTACAGTTTGCTGCTAAAATGTAGTCATATGCTTCAGAATTCCCTTATTATAGGTGGCCTGCCCTTGCCATGAGCAGGGCATCCCCCCTCGTGTTTCTGCCACTCATTGCATGTGATATTTCTCAATCTTTTTCAGGTAAAAGGGCGAGGCCTTCAACATGTACTTTAAGGGTTTCCCCCCTCCCATTGCAGCGATGTGTGTGCTCTAAAGCGTCCCTAAGCTTCTAATCACCGCTGCACATGCTGCAAATGTGACAACCAAAAAATCGATTTGCTGTACCCCCCTCCCTGTCAGCCCACATTACTTTACCTCCCCTCCCCTTCACACACACCCACTCTCATACTCCACGCACTCAAAACAAGCCACTAAGTTAACAAACCCTCTTCTTGGGCCTCTACCTTACACAAAAAGTTGCAAAACACTAAAACAAAACAAGCTAAAATAACAACCACTACTATTTCTGAGCCCACTAATTATGCAGGGCTCATATTTGTTTCCTTTTCCTCCGTTACACAATATAAGTGCTACCACCATCGCCCCTCACTCGGGGAGGCTCCCTAGCACTCCTGTTTTCCTTTCCGTAATGTTCTCCTTAAAAAATCAATAATAATAAAAGCAAATAAATCACACCCACACCATACAAACAACCTTGTTCTCCACTCACTAGAAAACCTCACTCTTCGCCATATACCCTTTGCCTACTTGTTATGACTTGCAAGGGTATACTCACATATGCGTGTTCACCCGAACTCCCCTGTCACAGGGTTCCAACAACAGTCTGCACTCTCCTCGGAGCCACGCAGGAATTCTGCAAAGATGGCTCCTGCACACCTCTGGGACTGACGCGTCTGGGACTGGTCGTTGCAGGTGGTCGTACCCCCTTCGGAAAAGCAGCCTGGAAGCCTGCGTCAGTGCGGGGGTCGCTTGGCTCACATTGGGGTCACCAAATTATGCACTCTCCTGCACGCTCACACCAGGAAAAAATACAGCGCTCTAGGAAAAAAGGCATAAAACACACTTACAAGGATAACAAGTATTAATTTCTAACAAAATAGAAGTGCATCAGCAAAGAATTCTGCTGCTTCCAAATGTTCTGAGTTCCGTAGGCACGTGTAGCACATTATAAGCACAAACAACATCACTAATGACACAGTACAATTCTACAATACGGATTGGAGCAGCCCTATACATGTAGGGCCTGCTCGAGATGGGATGCCAGGTCATTGGTCCATTTTCATCTGTCATCTCCTTCCATGTGGGCGCTGCTGGGCTTGTCATCTGAGGTGAAGTTGGCCTAACAATGAATTGGCTACTAACACAATGTTATTTTATCGTTTTAGTAAGCACCTGGAAAATAAAGGAATGGGCTTGTGGGGAGAGCTGAAGTCACACTAAATCACATGCTTCACTCGCTCTCAGACAGATCAGCAACTCCCAAGGTCCTCCACCTTAGTTTTTGGCTATAATTTGTTGCCACCCTGCACCTTGCTGCACAAATCACATGACCCATTTGTGAAGGCACGATAGCCTTGCTTTCTGATCTTAGTAATCGATCGAGGGGTGTAAAGGTTTTATGGTCGGTGGTCTGGGTTTGCACGATCCTGTGGCATACAGGGGTTTCAGGATAAAAGCATTGCAAAGCTGTATTTCTTGTGGGGGATCATTGGGATCAGGTTTTGGCGTGTCTTCTGCCTGATGTCCGCAAGCACCTGTTTGCGCTCCATGAGTGCTGGTATGTTTACTATTGTCAGAATGTGTTCTGGGAGCATGTTTTGTTCTTGGCTATAGAGGAAATACAACAAGAAATTGTTCCGGTGGAGGCATACAATTTTTAAGAGAATTCATTATTTGGCGTCCGAATCTGAACTGGGTATAAGAAGTTATGAGTGTTTTATCTTTACTCATAGGTAGTTGCCTTTATACCCTATTTGGCAATATTTAGAAATACATCAATTTATTTGATAGGGTCATGATGTGCATAGAAAAGGAAAGTATTACGACTGCTCCCAGTGTACAGAGAAGGGAGGTGGGATATATGAGCAGGAAAGGGTGTTTTAGGTGCAATGAGTAATAGCAGCCTAGAGAAAGGAAATGGGGTCAGGATGGCCCTAAATCAACAACCAGGACCGAAGCTAACAAGTTAAGGAAAAAGTTTGCAGCACATGTAAAATAAATGCACTTCAGCTGAGCATTTCAAGCGATTTCAGTCGATCGCCTTCCTCAAGACCAAACAAGTCCCCTGGTGAGTTTTAAAAAAAGAAATTAAAATCAACATGAAATAAGGTCCAGTTCAAGAATATATAAGGCGAGGTGCTGCAACTCACCCGCAGGCAAGGGGCGCAAAGGAAGGTCGGTGCTTTCAATGTAGTTCGTATTCCTTAGTATGGAGATTCAATCCAGATTCTAGTGATGTTTTCAAAAAGTCAAGTTGATTGAATGGGCCTCAGTCTAATATTATTGTTCTGCTTGGTAGGAAAAAGCAAGGTAGTGGAAAAAGCAACATCATACCTGCATGGGAAATTCATGCTGCAGAGAAGTCAGGCATGCTGCAGGCATGATTTGCTGTATCATCTGTGCTGCTATTTCAGGGTTTGGACGGATTGTTGCAGAGTGCAAGTCTCATCTGCATCTAAGAATGTAAATATAAGTAAAATCCAAAGGCCTTATCAAATGTATTATGGGGGCTTTATCAGGTGTGAAAAAAGCTACTGAATAATCGTCTTGGGTTTAAGTACCCTAGTGAAATGGTACCACATTTATTTACCGCAGGAAAGAAGTGAAGTTCAAAGAGCAGAAGCTTGTCCTGTGTGAGACTGCAGACCATGACTAAGGGCGAACGCCAGGCAGTGATAAAACGGTCACAGGGGTCATGTCAAAGGGAGAGGGACCGGCGTATTTTGATGTTGAGCAGGGATGACAAAGCCTTTTAGGTGGCTGCTGGCTGCGATTACCCATAGCCCTTGAAATAGTGATAGGTTTGCAAAACAAAGTCGGCGTCTAGAACATTAAACATTTAACGTGTGTTCAATTAAGCAAATGCTTACATAGAAGAGTTGTTGATGTCGGCATGGCCTGTTTATGCATTTACATTCCTATTATTTCACAATTGCGCATAAGGACAGCCATTATTTAAACGTAAGCGGGATTGCTTCACAATTCATGCACAAATGAAGTACGTTTCAGTGTTACATTTTTCTGTCTGTTACATTTTTCTTTCTTGTCCACCACATGATTTATCAGGAATAAACACAGTATGAAAATGTACAACAATATTCCAGGTTCAGGTTTGTGTAGATATGAATGAATATATAGGGAAATACATTTGGAACATGTGAGGCATCATTGCCATTTAAATGTGTATGCAGTAGTTTAACCTGGGGGATATCTCTTTAATACATTCTGTGATGGATTATGGTAAACGTGGGAAAGGTGTGGTTTATTATGAGATGGAGGAGCATCTATCCTGCCGACGGATACATGCAATGAGTTATACAAGTCTAATGGGCAAAGGTTGTGGTGTCTATACTTGGCTCCTTAGTCCTGTTACACTGGGCACACAGACTACAACCAGATATGATAATAAAGGGAAATATGGCTTACCAGGACTGCAACTTCGTCCTGGTTTGGAGTACTGTGCCCTGGTGTGAGGGAAGATCCTTTGATGATGTAAGACCTTTCCAATGATCAACCCCACTAGCTGAGATGAGCCTAAAGCCAGCACAGTGGATTACTGAAAATGGCGCAGCATTCCCTATTACGGGGGAAACCGGAGTTGTAGTGCTGCAGGTTCTTACAGGACTGTATCTCCTCCTAGAAAGAAGAGGACTGGACTCAGTATAGAAACTTTAACCAGCTATCCCCCAAACTTCCTACTTTCCTTTGAATCAGCCAATCATATGAATCCCCTACCTTAGACAGGAATGAATTGTCCTCGATGAACCGATGGAAATCCAGGGAAACGAGTCAGGAAGGGAAGTTAGTTAGGGACTAGAACCCGTAGGCACGAGGGACGCACTAGTGGGGGACGCACTAGTGTCGGTTTGGTGCATTAAATCCTCTGCAAAGCTTCTTTAAATCCAGTACATGGGAAATGTAGGTAAGCAAGAGTCACGTTCCAAGTAGTAACAACACAAAAGTCCTGTGACGTCTAATGGAAGGAGAATCCAATTAAGAATGAAAAGCAGCAAGTGTTGTGTTGTACAGAGTGGCTGATACTGCAAAGTGCGTGCTCCCAGCACAAAAAAACAAACATAGAAGCTGTACCTCCAGTAGGCAATTGGAGGTAGCAGTAACAGCAGCTGGGACCCGTGCCACGGATGATGTAGCACAGCCAAGTGTATGCATATGCTGATTAAGCTAGATGCCGCGGAAGCAAATCGTTTGAAGGAGCCGTGGGAGCTGTGCAGCTGATAATGCAGCGGAAGTCCATAGATGCCACAGGGACTATGCGGCTGGTAATGCAGGCAAGTAGAAGCCACTGCGGGAGTCAGGCAACTGAAAGAATACACTGTAGCTAATAACCGCATGGTCCGTGCGGCTGGAGGTAACAGCTGATACTGGAAGTCCCAGGCAGAGGACGCGCTGAGGAACGAAAAGCTACTGCGGCTCAGACTCAGTGATAACTGAATCGACCAAAATGCCAAATATGACGGCAGAAAGCCTAGGATTGGGAGAAAGTAACTGGAACAAGTTGCTAGGCTGGCGCGGTGCAAGCAGAGCTTCACGTTTATAGCACTAATTAGAAGCACCAGGCTCCTGCCACAGCTGTGCTTATGTACGAACACACACGCCTCTGACACGTGTTCAGACTCACGTAACGTGCTATTCTTGGGAAAGCAAAACCTAAAAGTGAGAGCGGCATCTCAGCAACTAGCGCCGTCTCCATGGGAACCGCCCAGTGAGCCTGTAACGGGAATTGAATGTCCTGGCCCCGTTCTATGTGCAAACTGCTATTTTAAAGTGAGTGCATTATTTCTCCTGGAGGGAGAAGGCAAGAAAGTAGCTGGGGGAAACCTGGCAGGCATGGCAGTACCATCCCCCAAAGGTCCCGCCACCCCCTAGAGACATGAAAACGGCGAAGCCAAGCCGGAGCATGGATACCAGACAAGGGTTCCCAAGTACGGTCTTCCGGGCCATAACCCTTCCAATCAATCAGGTAGTAAGGTTTACCGGACCGAAACCACATGTCTAGTATGGCATTGACCTCATAACCATCCGAACCCCAGACAGAGACCGAGAGCGGACGGACAGGCAAGCGAGTCAAGGAATCACAAAGTTTGATCAAAGATACATGGAAAACCGGATGGACCCTCCATCGAATCGAGAGTTGTAAACGCACTGTCACCGGATTAATGATCTTGGAGATGGAGAAAGGGCCCACAAATCTAGGCAGTAGAGACCTCTTACCCGGGATCCTCAGGTTCTTAGAGGACAACCAAACCTTCATACCAACTTGGTATGATGGAGCCTTGGCTCTGTGGGAGTCCGTGTACCGCTTGTGTTCCTGTGCCCGACGCAATTGACCGTTGATTTTATGATGCAAAGAAACCAAATCCTGAGCACAGACGCTTGCGGCCGGGTTGTTAGGAGACAGTTGCGCGTCTAGTGGAATGGATCGTGGATGCTGACCGTACATTGCAAAGAATGGCGAAGTCCCAATGGCAGTATGTAAGAAATAGTTGAAAGCAAAATTTGCCAAAGGCAGAACGGATAACCATGTTGATTGATGTTTTAAACATAGCCAGCGGAGATACTGTTGCATCGTTCTGTTTGTCTGTTCCGTTTGACCGTCAGTCTGTGGATGATAATGTCACAAAAGTCAGTCAAATCCTCTTCTTCGCAAGACAACTCAGTTTCACCCCCTTCCCCCGACTCGTCACCTTCCACCTTCTTCTTGGATTTCCCTTTCTTGTGGCTTGTAGGTCTCTCCTTTTTTTAATGAAGATATGGATTTCCTCGGAAGGATGCCACCGTGTCACCGCCGTAAAAGGTGTAATGGGGGTAACCCCTCCAGGAATGCCAAATAGGGGAAAAAGCCGATGGCACAAAAAACCCCTCTGAGACTTCCTTCAAGGGAATGAGGAACAGGCTGAAGTTGCTGGCTCTGGTTGAGAATGGAGATTCGGGGCAATAGGATTACCCGCAGAGTGGTTCAAGTACAATCCAAAGATGGTTGAAGTTTCTTGAATAGATGGCAAAGACAATCCGTAAAACAGGCACGGTTCTGGTACACAGCTGATAGGTAGGTTCAAGGGCTAGGCAGAGGCAATCCGTGAGACAAGCAGAGTTCAGGAACACAGCTGACTGAAGATACCAAGGGCTAAGCAGAGGCAATCCGTATGGCAGGCCGAGGTCTGATACACAGAAGGTAGGGAAGGAACAGGGAAGGAATAATAAAACGAGGTAAAGAAAGGATACTGGGTAAACAGGCAAGGAAGAGGGGGAAAGGAACAGAAAGAAAAGAGAAGGGAGAAAGGGAGGTGGATGGTTACCCAAAGGGGGAGCAACAGCAGAAGGGAAGCGATGTCAACAAAAGGAGAAGAACCGCAAGTAATAGAAGGCAAGGCAAAAAGGAACCGAGCGAGAAGTAATCTAAGAGAGCGACGGCAACACAGGAAGAAACCCGGAAACGATTGCAATGCGTTCGTTACAAGGAAGTGATGACTTAAATACTTCCGGTTACGTATGCGTGCAACAACTAGAACGGTGCAGGCGGAAAGGAGGAACGTGATGGAAGACGCTATGGCGGACCGTAACGCCAGCGATTCCAAACCCGCCACCCCTGCCTGGATGTGACAGATAAGCACTAGAGAGCCTGTCGTCGATGAGATAAGCAGAACAATGCTCTCCAGAAGTGGGACGTGAATTGCGATCCCCTATCAGTTATAATGATGGAAGCAAACAAAAAAAACAGAATACCTGATGCATAAACAGATCAGCAAGCACGGGAGCTGTGGGTAGTCCGGTATACGGAACGAACAAAGCCATCTTTGTAAAGTAATCAACGATTACCCAGATGGTATTGTATCCAAGGTCGATGGGAAAGTCTACAACGAAATCCATTGATACCATGTGCCACTGCTTGTGAGGCAATAGAAGCAGATGCAAAAGCCCCATAGGTTTTCCAGGAGTAGATTTGCATTGTGCACAAACAGACCAAGACACCACATAATCCACTACATCACGATTCATGGAAGGCCACCAACACCATCTGTAAAGCAATTTAAGCATTTTCTTCTCAACAGGGTGTGCAGCGACCAAAGAATCATGACCCCACTTCAATGCCCGAAGACGGGGTTGTTCAGTAGGTAAAAATAACACACCTTGGATGAAAGGCAGTCCGTTGATTATGTCAAGATTGTATTCTTGTATCTCTTTTGGACACTGGGCTACCCAATCTTGCAGTTCTTTTTTCAAAGTGGGTTTAACAGTACAGCTGCAGACCACGTGATCAGACAGGACATTGACTTGTCCTGGTATATCAAGAGGAGTAGCCGAGTCCAAACGAGATAGGGCATCAGCTTTGACGATATGACGAGCAGGCTTGTAGGTAATATGAAAGTTGAACTGTGCAAAAACGCCTGCCATCTGGCTAGATGTGCCGTCAAGCATTTCATTGTTTTGAAGGCCTGTAAGTTGCGATGGTCCGAACAGGGGTGTTGCTAGGTTTGTAAAAGATCCGGGGTTTAGCTAATGTAGGGACTGTCAGGACGTGGGGCTAACTAGCCTTTTGGTTGAAACCCCTGAGCTTCTATCCAGGGCTACAACCAAAAGACCCAGGGCTATAGCCCCCTCAGTCCCCCCCAGCAATGTCTCTGGATCCGGGTATACCACCACCGGATGGATAACTCCCAAAAGGTGATGCCAACATTCCATGAAAGCATCCTTGACAGCAAGTAACTCCCTCTCAGTGACTGCATAATTCTGTTCGTGTGGCGTGAGCTTATGTGAGAAATATGCCATCCACTGGATGCACCATCTTGGTGTCAGGACATTTTTGGGACAGAATAGCACCAACGGCGATACTAGTGGCATCAGCCTCGACCAGAAATGGCAAGGTGGAGTCAGGATGTTGCAGTATTGGCACAGTCGTGAAAGCTTTTTTCAGAAAAGCAAAAGCCGACTGTGCAGTGTCGTTCCAACAAAAGGGAGTCTTCATACTGGTCAAAGCCATAAGAGGAACTACCACAGCTGAAAAGGAGCAGATGAAACGCCGATTAAAAATAGGCAAAACCCAAAAATGACTGTAGTGCTTTGATTGTAGTAGGTGTAGGCCACTCCAGGATGGCTTTTACCTTGGAGTGATTCATTCGCACCACATGGTTGGTGATGTTGTAGCCCAGAAATTGCACCTCTTGTGAATTGAACACACATTTCTCAGCCTTGACATACAGGTGGTGATCACGCAACCATTGGAGCACCGTTGTGACGTGAACCACATGTTGTTGATACAAAGGAGAATAAATCAATATGTCATCCAAATAAATGATGACATATTTATCCAGGATGTCACTGAATATATCGTTCATGAAGAACGGAAATGTTGCTGGGGCATTACAAAGGCCGAATGGCATCACTAGATATTTAAAAAGACCATACTGTATCTTAAATGCCATTTTCCATTCATCTCCTTGACAGATCCATACCAGATTATAGGCTCCACATAGATCCAACTTGGTGAACACAGCTGGGGAACCCAACTGATCCAAGAGGATGGAAATCAACAGTAAAGGGTATTGATTTTTTTACTGTGATGGAGTTAAGAGCCCTATAATCTATACAAGGACGCAGGTCCCCTTCCTTCTTGGGAACGAAGAACAAGGGTGATGCTGCAGGTGACCTAGACGGGCAGATGAAACCCATTTGTAATGCCTTGTCATTGTACTGTTTAAGAACCAAGTCCTCTTTTTGTGTTAAAGAATAAACTCGATCTGCAGGAACCTTGGCACTCTGAACCAGCTCGATAGGGCAATCATATGGTCTGTGCGGAGGGAGTTATTCCGACATACCCTTGTTGAATACATCTGCAGAAGGAGCATATTCGGGAAGTACCAGGGTCTCATTGCTTGAAATGGAACCAACAAGAGGAGCCAAAACAGCCAATGCTAAACGAGGCGACTTCCAGGTAACTTCTTGATTAAGGAAACAATGATCGTTACAGTACGAGGAAGGAAACTGTAAGTCCCGATTCACCCAGTCAACAAAGGGGTTATGTAGTGTTAACCATGCTAACCCCAAGATCACTTTGTATTGCGAAGCAGCAATGATATCAAAGACGATATATTCTGTGTGCTCTTCATTGGTGACCATGCGTAACGGAATGGTTTCTTCCGTGACCATACCTAAAGCAAGAGCCCTACCGTCAACAGCATTTACTGTTTCGGGACTGTCCTTTGTCTGTAAAGGAATCCCTACAGAATAGGCGTCATGTTGATCCATGTTATTCTTTGTTGCCCCTGAAGCTAAGATGGCTTTGGCCTGTTTGGTTTTGGCTGAAAAGTGCAAAGTAATTGGCACCACTATGGGTGAGTAGGTAGAGGACATAAGGGAGTCAAAACACAAACCCGGCATTCGGACCCCCACTATTGCCGGGCTCTGGTGTTTCTCAGCTTCTTTGTAGGTGTTTTGGGGCAGGCAACCAAAAGATGTTCCACAGAACCACAATACATACAAAGATTGTTCTTTTTTCGGTTCTCTCTTTCAGCCCACCGACAAACGACCTCTGACTGCACCGATTTGCATGGGCTCTGGCCCTGTGGGAGTAGGAACTGGGACATCAGGCTGGGAAAAAGACAGTGGTAGGGTTTTCTTTTCATCCTTCCTAGCAGACCTTCGAGCGTCTATCTGAAGGACCAGATCCACTAGTTCACCAAAAGCAGTCAGAACCACTGGAACCGCAGATAGGGTGTCCTTCAACTCCTCAGAAAGGCCTTTGTAGAAGACCACAGATTTCTTCCCTTCTAGCCTGTCTGTCTCAGCAGCCAATTGGTTGAACTTGGCCAAGTATGTCAAAAAGGACTCATTGCCTTTATGTAGGTTGAGGAGTTCCAAATCTGTGGCCTCTGTTGCATATCGCATATCAAAAACTCTGCTCATAGCAGTAAGGAGGGCATCATAATCATACAATAGAGGGCTATTAGTCTCAAGCAGTGGGTTAGCCCAAGAGGCGGCAGTCCCCGCTAAATAGGAGAGCACAAAAGCAGCCTTAGGTGTAGAATCCGGAAACCAAGCCAGACGACAAAGAAACTGGAGCTTTCATTGATCACGAAAGTCCTATATGTCTTAGGATCACCTGTGAACCTCTCTGATGGAGCCAACGGGAACTGTGCAGGCACAAAAATGGGTACTGTCTCTTGTCTTTGTGATGGGAATCCAGAACCTGAAGCAGTAGCACCTTGTAGAGCACCCCCTTGAACAGGCGCCCTTACTGCGTCATGTAGAACATCATAGGCTGTGACGCATTGACTTGTGGGCCGAGTACATATCGTTCCTCAGGTCTGTAACTAGTTGTAACAGGGATGCCAAGGTCTCCTGGACATCCATTTTGGCTTCTAATTCTGTTACACTGGGCACACAGACTACAACCAGATATGATAATAAAGAGAAATATGGCTTACCAGGACTGCAACTTCGTCCTGGTTTCGATTACTGTGCCCTCTAGTGAGGGAAGATCCTTTGATGACGGAAGACCTTCCTTATAATCAACCACACTAGCTGAGAGGAACGTAAAGCCAGCAAAGTGGATCACTGGAAAGGGCGCGACGTTCCCTATTATGGGGAAAACTGGAGTTGTAGTGCTGCAGGTTCTTACAGGACACAAACGTCCTGTGACGTCGAATGGAAAGAGAATCCAATTAAGAATGAAAAGCAGCAAGTGTTGCGGTCTACAGAGTGGCTGAGACAGCAAAGTGCGTGCTCCCAGCATGAAAAAACAAACATAGAAGCTGTACCTCCAGTAGGCAATTGGGAGGTAGCAGTAACAGCAGCTGGGACCCGTGCCACGGATGGTGCAGCAGAGCTGAGTGCATGAATATGCAGATTAAGCTAGACGCCGCATAAGCAAAAAGTTTGTAGGAGCCGCGGTAGCCGTGCAACTGATAATGCTGAGGAAGTCCGTAGATGCCCGCAAGAACTATGCAGCTGGTAGTGCAGGAACATAGTAGCCGCAGCAGGAGTCAGGTGACTGGAAGAATACACTGTAGCAAATAACCGTGTGGTCCATGCGGCTGGAGGTAACAGCTGATACTGGAAGTCCCAGCCGGAGGACGCGCTGCGGAACGAGCAGCTACTGCGGCTCAGACTCAGAGGTAACTGAAATGAGTGAAATGCCAAATATGACGGCAGAAATCCTAGAAAGTAACTGGAACAAGTGGCTAGGCTGGCGCAGAGCAACCAGAGCTTCCCGTTTACAACATTAATTAGAAGCACTAGGCTCCCGACACAGCTGTGCACATACACGCCCCCAGACACATGTTCAGACTCACGTAACATGCTATTCTTGGGAAAGCAAAACATAACAGTGAGAGCTGGTCTCAGCAACTAGCGCTGTCTCCATGGGAACCGCCCGGTGAGCCTGTAACGCGAATAGAATGGCCTGGCTGACGTTCTATGTGCAAACTGCTGTTTTAAAGTGAGTGCATTATTTCTCCTGGAGGGAGAAAGCTAGGAAGCAGCTTGGGCAAACATGGCAGGCATGACAAGTCCTTGCAACAGTCATTGCTCATGTTATGTAGTGCAAGGGTGACTTTCAACCTGCGATATGTCTAACAAGGAACTGCAAATCTGCAGTCTGTGGTGCCCCCCCCTAAATGCTTTAAAGCAGAAGCTGCTCATTTAAACCTTCAGTGTGGGTTCTTATCCGATGGATCCAGCAGGATTCATTTTGTAAGAGATGTTGTTTAATATTGCTGGTGCCCTACACAGTGTCCAATATCCACCATTTAAAATCATGAGTGTCAATGTCAGGAAGTGTTGGACTAGGGGGGCTGTAATAACCTTGCATCTAATGCGCGATCTGTGTTCACAGATTCATGTGTTGGCCGATCTTTTGGTTTGGCCCACGTATCTAAGGTGACATGGCTATTCAGTACAGTAAATCGCCTGTTTTGACATACAGTTGGTTAGTTGTTTTAGCTGCCAAGTTTTTTCTCTGATCTGGAAGGTAGTGGTTTTGGCTGTAGATTTACAAACTGAACAGGTACCACATGGAGAGTGTCCTGTGTGTATGCGTAGATTCTATAAACTGCCCTTCTGTATGAAATTGGTGAATTTAGAATGCACCAGCCTAGCTCTGAGATTGGTGGAGCGTTTAAGGGCAAACTAGTGTCTACTAGTCCAGACTACTGTCCAGAGGATAACCTAGGCATCTAATAAAGAAATGTTGCAAACGTGCAAAATATACCCCACGAGAACAACTACTATCGGGACAGAATAGAGCTATTAAAGAACCCAGGATGACATGCGTCATTACATTTTCA
The DNA here is from genome assembly GCF_040938575.1 of Ambystoma mexicanum. Lineage (NCBI taxonomy): Eukaryota > Metazoa > Chordata > Amphibia > Caudata > Ambystomatidae > Ambystoma > Ambystoma mexicanum. Next base: position 109,267,030 of record NC_090933.1, read on the forward strand.
CCTGAATCCTATCAAGTTAAGAGTATCATCAATAAATATTGTCCAGTTGCCAGACTCACTCTACCCGATGAAGAAAAACCTATGTTTGCCACAAGAATCTGCGAACACAGATTGCACATTAGATGCAAGATTATTATGGTCCCCCTAAATTCATTCATATCTATACAAACATTAACCTGGAATATTATTCTACATGTTCATACTGTGTTTACTCCTTATAAATCATCTGGTGGACAAGAAAGAAAAATGTAACAAACAGAAAAATGTAACAATGAGACATGCTTGTGAAGCAATCGTGCTTACGTTTAAATAATGACTGTCATTGTATACAATTGTGAAATAATAGGAATGTAAATGCATAAACAGGCCGTGCCGAACTGAGCAACACCTGTGTCAGCATTTGCTTAACTGAACACACGTTAAATGTTTGATGTTAGAGATGCCGACTTTGTTTTGCAAACCTGTCACCATTTCAAGGGCAATGGGTAACCGCAGATAATAGCAACCTAAAAGGCATTGCCATCTGTGCACAACATCAAAATATGCCGGTCGCTCGCCCTTTGATGTCATCCCTGAGACCTTTAAATCACTGACTAGCGTTAGTGCTCGGTCTTGGTCTGCAGCGGCACGTCTCACACGCGACCAGCTTCTGCTCTTTGAACTGCACTTCTTTCCCATGGTAAGTGAATGCAGTACCATTTCACTAGGGTACTTAAACCCAAGATGATTATTCAGCAGCTTTTTTCACACCTGATGAGGCCCTCCATAACACATTTGATAAGGCTTTTGGATTTTGCTTTTATTTACATTCTTAGATGCAGATGAGACTTGCACTCTGCAACAATCCGTCTAAACCCTGAAATAGCAGCACAGATGATACAGCAAATCATGCCTGCAGCATGCCTGACTTCTCTGCAGCATGCATTTCCCTTGCAGGTATGATGTTGCTTTTTCCACTACCTTGCTTTTTCCTACCAAGCAGAACAATAATATTAGACTGAGGCCCATTCAATCAACTTGACTTTTTGAAAACATCACTAGAATCTGGATTGAATCTCCATACTAAGGAATACGAACAACATTTGGGAAACGCTGTCGGGAAAGCCCCCATCCGTCCTTTGCGCCCCTTGCCTGCGGCTGAATTGCAGCACCTCGCCTTATATATTCTTGAACTGGACCTTATTTGATTATGAAGTGCATTTATTTTACAAGTGCTTCGAACATTTTCTTTAACTTGTTAGCGTCGACCCTGGTTGTTGATTTAGGGCCACCCTGACCCAATTTCCTTTCTTTAGGCTGCTATTATTCATTGCTCCTAAAACACCCTTTCATGCACATATACCCCACCTCTCTTCTCTGTACACTGAGCGCAGTCAGGACACTTTCCTTTTCTATGCACATCCTGACGCTATAGTTGATTGCCATGATAAAATGCTTGAACAGATGTTAATGAATTGATAAATGGCTGTATTTCTAAATATTGCCTAATACGATATAAAGGCAACTACCTATGAGTAAAGATAAAACACTCATAACCTCTTGTACCCAGTTCAGAGTCTCTCTTGGAATAATTCGAACACCAAATAATGAATTCTCTTAAAAATTGTATGTCTCCACAAGGAACAATTTATTGTTGTGTTTGATATATTCACCAGTTCCTGTGTGAGTACGGGCAACCTCCCTGCTGTGTTCTTGGATATAGAGGTACATGTTTGGTGTGAGAAACCTGAGGGCCTCCTCACTTCCTTCTCCCTGATATCCACTGCTCAGGTGGCCAGGGAAAGGCCATTGCTTTTTGGTCCCGATCCTAGGGTGGATATGCGAGGGAGGATCACCTGGGTGGAGGAGATTTGGGGAATGGAAGGAGGATGTTCTTAGGTGAGACGCAGTATCCTCCGTTTCCATTTCACAATGAAACTTCAGTCCTTGAAGCCTTTAAAGGGTACTGTCAACCCCCCTCCCTTTCTTCCTTTCATAATAACCTTTGGATAAATCATCAGTATAGAGGGTCAGAAAAGCAAGAAATTGTCAAAACACATCCTACCCTCCCCCTACCTTTGTAGGTTATTACCAGTATTCCCTAACTGTCCCACAATCATAACCCTTTAAGACTGGGACGAGGAAGAGGCAACTAGGAGTAATGCACACTTACATCTGAGCACACCACTTTGGTACTGGGGCAAAGAAGAGGACTGTGGAAAACCACTACAATGGTAAGGCATGTTCAATTGACAGAAGTGATTATGGTCAGGCAAATGACTTGCACCTGCAGCCAATTGGGAGGCTATAGGTACATACAAGGAGAAACCAGCAGGAATGGAGGAGAGACCCACCTGGGCCAAAGGATGCAGAAACCCGACACGGAACAGGCTGGAGAGGGACCAGGGAAAAGGATGCCGAGCACCGCAGGAGAGCAAGAAAGACGCTGAGGCCAGAATGGGCCACGAGAGGGTCGAGAGCTCTACAGATCCCTGAGCCGCGTGTCCCCATCTGTACCTGGGAGACACAGAAGTTTCCAATAAGCCGCACAAAGTAACAAGAAGGTTCAGAAGAGATGAGCGCTGCTCACTGGAGCTCCCAACGAGTGAGAGGGAAGCGAGCGAAAGCCATAGAGGAAAGCGAAAGTTCCCCTCTGGTGCGGCTGTACACCAGTGAGTGAGAGAGAACTTTTCCGCCTCTTTAGGTCATGGGAGAAACCGAGCATACCAAATCATACCATTACCCCTACACAGGATGATTGCACTAGAACTGAGAAATTGCTACGTGCCCAAAATAAAATCAGAAATGAGTTAGAGAGTCAGAAATTAGATACAGACCCCTCCATTATAGGGAGGGTTGACATAAGTAATGCGACTAATTCTCTGTCACTGTCACGGATGGCACTCTATTAAGAGTGGCACAGGACACCCAGAAGAGTTTGGGTGCTGAAAATAAGTGGACAGACAAGTACACACACAGCAGAACGGAAATAGAACGAAGAGTAGGAAAGAGTAGCAAGGGAAAAGGTACAGAATGGATACCTTCTTGAGGTGTATGCAGAATAGGAAAAGAGTATTCCACGAACCTTGGAAATACTCTAGCCTTCTGCACAGTTTGCTATAACAGAGGCCCACGCTGTTTGCTCATGACTTGGAACAGCAGCTATGGGTGTCTGTAATGTAGAAACAAGACAAAGGAAGGGGCAGAGGTTGACTGATGGGGAACCAACAGACAAGCTCTGGAACAAAGGGTCGACAAACGGTACAAGAGATGTTACAACAGACAAATCCAGGAAAGGAGGTGATAGCAAACTAGCAGAAGGAATAGAAGGGAAAGTCGAGTAACAGGATAGGATAGCAGAGGACAGTAAGGTACAAGGTAGAGAGCTCAGAGGAGCAGAAAGCAGTGAGTAAACCTACAGGAGTAGGATGGTAGGGTAGAAAGCCAGAGGAAAAGGGTTTAGGGCAGCCGGAAAGAGGTAGGCTGTAGAGCAGGGAGCCCCGAGGACAAGGGCTAAGGCAGCCGGAGTGAGGCAGGCTGTAGAGCAGGGAGCCCAGAGGACAAGGGCTAAGGCAGCCGTAGTGAGGCAGGCTGTAGAGCAGGGAGCCCAGAGGACAAGGGCTAAGGCAGCCGGAGTGAGGCAGGCTGTAGAGTAGGAAGCCCCGAGGATAAGGGCTAAGGCAGCCGGAGTGTGGCAGGCTGCAGAGCAGGGAGCCCAGAAGACAAGGGCTGAGGCTGGAAAGCAGCAGAGCGTGATCAGCTGCAATGTGGAGGGCCCGCAGGTCAAGGGCGGAGGCTGGAAGGCAGCAGAGCGAGATCCGCTACAATGTGGAGAGCCCGCAGGGCAAGGGCGGAGGCTGGAAGGCAGCAGAGCGTGATCCGCTGTAATGTGGAGAGCCCGCAGGGCAAGGGCGGAGGCTGGAAGGCAGCAGAGTGAGATCCGCTGTAATGTGGAGAGCCCGGCAGGGCAAGACTGTGAAGAAGGGAGCCTGAAAGGCTATGGCTGGAGGCAGCAGGGTGAAGCAAGCAACAAGGCAGGGAGCCCAAAAGGCTAGGGCTGTAGGCAGCAGGGTGTAGCAAGCAACAAGGCAGGGAGCCCAAAAGGCTAGGGCTGTAGGCAGCAGGGTGTAGCAAGCAACAAGGCAGGGAGCCCAAAAGGCTAGGGCTGTAGGCAGCAGGGTGTAGCAAGCAACAAGGCAGGGAGCCCAAAAGGCTAGGGCTGTAGGCAGCAGGGTGTAGCAACCTGCAAGGCAGGGTCCAAGCAGGAGTGATGATTAACAGCATACAAGGAACCGAAGTCAGGAGCGAAAGGTGGAGGGAGGACTCTCAGATGCAAGAGGCTGAGCCACTGCAGGCAGCAGCCTTTATACTGCCTAGCCCAGCACAGAGGCAGGCTAATTGGTTTCACCTGGCGAATCACACCTGCAGGCAATCGGCCACCTCCCTTTCTGTTCCTGGGCTGGTGGAAGCAGGAACAGACTCTAAGGCTTCTGGGGGGTGTAGTTCCATAGAAAACCAATAGGAACGGCCAGGAAACAATGCTTGCGGCCAGGTGCATTATGGTATGCGTAGTTAGTTTACAATAATCATTAAGCAGCAAAGTCCAAATGGAGCATAAATGGATGTGCCCATGGCGCAGGCATGACAGTATGCCCCTCTCCAGGCCCCTCTCCAGGCTCCCTGAAGACCGACCTGGAGGAAGAGTGTCTGTTCCACAGTACAAGAGTCTTACTCCAAATAGGCACATCATGAGGTACCAGAAACGAGTTGTAAGGTGAGAGTCTTGAATTACGGAGCCAGTACCAATGTTCTGAACCTTTGATGTAGAATTCAGAAAAGATGAAGTCTTTGGAACACAGACCCCAACTGTGTGTGCATGAAGAGAGGAACTGCGAAAAACTGCTGCAGGCTCCAAGATAGATTTTTTCTTGACGGGCAACAGTATGATGTTGGAAAGTGGAGCCATAGGTACAGCAGAATTGGTATCTTTAGGAAGGTTTTCCAAAACATCCGAAGTAGCAATGACAACATTAGAGTTAGCCATAGAGAGTTCAGAGGATACAGCAGCGGTGAGATCTTGGATGGCTGTAGGGGGTATCGATGCTGTAACAACTGGGTGTGAGGGTGCCATGAGAGAGCCAGCAGGCTGGAAAGCACATGAGACTGGTAGAGTAGAGTCTGGCAGTCTTAGAGCTATAGATATACCAGCAGGCACAACTGGAGTAGTAGTTTCAGGATTCCCAATAGCTATAGCAACCTCAAGATCGGTAGCAGGGACTTCAGAAGTCTCAAATGTGTCAGGGGGTTTTTGAACCACAGCAGCAGAGAGATCTTGAATAGTAGTTGGAAGTTCGAGTGCTATCGCAGCCATAGACAGATCAGGTGTTGCAACTACTGGTAGATCGGGTACCACAACCACTGTCGATTCAGGGGGTATCGAAGAAACAGAAGATGTTAATTGTTCGAGAGTGATGTCTGATAGCACAGCCGCACTTTGGCAAGCCCCGCTTGCCACTTCAGCATGCTCGGTGTGAACTGTGCCAGTCTCTTCAGCTGCTATTGACATTGCAGAGGAGGTTGTAGGTGTGAGAACTGGACGATAGGCAAGGGTGAGGGCGGAACCATCCTTTGACTCAGAAGAATTTTCAATCAGAAGACCACCCTTGTTTTGTTGTGTAATGGCTGTGTGCGTGATTTGACCCACCGGAGAAGTTAATTCTTTTCTGTCAGTACAACAACCTGAGTTTTTGCGGCTGGAAGGTGAAAGAGCTGTGTCAATCTCTAGAAGGGATACATATGCAATATTTAGGTCTTCCATCTGCTTGGTAAAAGTCTGTATACTTTTCTGTATGTCAACTCCAGGCCTTATCATGTCGATCTCTAACGAAAAGATGTCAGGTGTTGGACATATTGTCAGAAGGTCTGGTGACTTGTGTCCCTTCATAAGATTCTTATAATACAAAGAAACAAAGTCGTCATAGAGGTCTTCGGTCTTTCTTTTAAGGCGTAGGAGTTGTTCGTGTAGCAGGTAAGTATCATTAGATTGATCCAAAGCTTCAGAAGCTGGTGTGGCAGAAAATTCGGTTGTAGCAATGGGAAGACAGACCTTAGGGTTATTGCGATTAGCAGATACTGGGGAAGCATTAAGACAACCGATGGTTAGTATAGGTCTTTTGTACCCAGAACCAGATGCACAAACCTCAGGATCATGACTGCCTTGTCCTGACAAATAAGGGTTTCCAACATTCTGGGGAGCTTGCCAAGCAGATCTTGCGCATATCACACTGGCAACGGCGTATTCAGGTTTAGATTCTCTGACAATGAGTGATATGTCCTTAGCTGTTGCGGTGTTAGCAGGCTTGTCAGAAGACGCAGGAGAGTTTTCCACTGTCTGGTCTAACAAGATCTGTAAGAATTCATTCTCTTGCTGTAGCTCTGCAACAGATAAGGACTGCGGATCATAGTCGCAAATGTCATAATAATTGTACATGGAAGAAGGGTCAGCTAGCCAGTGAGTATAGTACCGTGCTTGTAAATCTTTTTTTACTAAGGCGAGTCTGTCCTTTAGACTAGGTTTCTTGTCTGCTGTCTTTAGGGAAACCATAGGTTTATGCAAAGGTTTCTTAACTCGAAAGGAAAGCATCTTAGGTCTGTGTGTGCCTTTCCGGCCAATGAAATAAGAAATGTTTGGCTCTTGCATTCTGTCACGGATGGCACTCTATTAAGAGTGGCACAGGACACCCAGAAGAGTTTGGGTGCTGAAAATAAGTGGACAGACAAGTACACACACGCAGAACGGAAATAGAACGAAGAGTAGGAAAGAGTAGCAAGGGAAAAGGTACAGAATGGATACCTTCTTGAGGTGTATGCAGAATAGGAAAAGAGTATTCCACGAACCTTGGAAATACTCTAGCCTTCTGCACAGTTTGCTATAACAGAGGCCCACGCTGTTTGCTCATGACTTGGAACAGCAGCTATGGGTGTCTGTAATGTAGAAACAAGACAAAGGAAGGGGCAGAGGTTGACTGATGGGGAACCAACAGACAAGCTCTGGAACAAAGGGTCGACAAACGGTACAAGAGATGTTACAACAGACAAATCCAGGAAAGGAGGTGATAGCAAACTAGCAGAAGGAATAGAAGGGAAAGTCGAGTAACAGGATAGGATAGCAGAGGACAGTAAGGTACAAGGTAGAGAGCTCAGAGGAGCAGGAAAGCAGTGAGTAAACCTACAGGAGTAGGATGGTAGGGTAGAAAGCCAGAGGAAAAGGGTTTAGGGCAGCCGGAAAGAGGTAGGCTGTAGAGCAGGGAGCCCCGAGGACAAGGGCTAAGGCAGCCGGAGTGAGGCAGGCTGTAGAGCAGGGAGCCCAGAGGACAAGGGCTAAGGCAGCCGTAGTGAGGCAGGCTGTAGAGCAGGGAGCCCAGAGGACAAGGGCTAAGGCAGCCGGAGTGAGGCAGGCTGTAGAGTAGGAAGCCCCGAGGATAAGGGCTAAGGCAGCCGGAGTGTGGCAGGCTGCAGAGCAGGGAGCCCAGAAGACAAGGGCTGAGGCTGGAAAGCAGCAGAGCGTGATCAGCTGCAATGTGGAGGGCCCGCAGGTCAAGGGCGGAGGCTGGAAGGCAGCAGAGCGAGATCCGCTACAATGTGGAGAGCCCGCAGGGCAAGGGCGGAGGCTGGAAGGCAGCAGAGCGTGATCCGCTGTAATGTGGAGAGCCCGCAGGGCAAGGGCGGAGGCTGGAAGGCAGCAGAGCGAGATCCGCTGTAATGTGGAGAGCCCGGCAGGGCAAGACTGTGAAGAAGGGAGCCTGAAAGGCTATGGCTGGAGGCAGCAGGGTGAAGCAAGCAACAAGGCAGGGAGCCCAAAAGGCTAGGGCTGTAGGCAGCAGGGTGTAGCAAGCAACAAGGCAGGGAGCCCAAAAGGCTAGGGCTGTAGGCAGCAGGGTGTAGCAAGCAACAAGGCAGGGAGCCCAAAAGGCTAGGGCTGTAGGCAGCAGGGTGTAGCAAGCAACAAGGCAGGGAGCCCAAAAGGCTAGGGCTGTAGGCAGCAGGGTGTAGCAACCTGCAAGGCAGGGTCCAAGCAGGAGTGATGATTAACAGCATACAAGGAACCGAAGTCAGGAGCGAAAGGTGGAGGGAGGACTCTCAGATGCAAGAGGCTGAGCCACTGCAGGCAGCAGCCTTTATACTGCCTAGCCCAGCACAGAGGCAGGCTAATTGGTTTCACCTGGCGAATCACACCTGCAGGCAATCGGCCACCTCCCTTTCTATTCCTGGGCTGGTGGAAGCAGGAACAGACTCTAAGGCTTCTGGGGGGTGTAGTTCCATAGAAAACCAATAGGAACGGCCAGGAAACAATGCTTGCGGCCAGGTGCATTATGGTATGCGTAGTTAGTTTACAATAATCATTAAGCAGCAAAGTCCAAATGGAGCATAAATGGATGTGCCCATGGCGCAGGCATGACAGTCACCCAGGGACAAAGACCTTTATCAGGAATTACCCCTATAGGTTTTCAATTTCCTGAGATATCAGCTACCAAAACCATTAATATCATGAGAGCTATGATTCCCACTAGCTGTCCAGGGGATCTTATCCCATTTAAGATAATTCTGGGTCATCTGGATATCTTTGCACCGTTTTTATACAGATTTATCAATGCTTCCTTTAGGCATTGCACTGTCCTGCAAGCTATTAAAACTGTGGCGGTGACAGCCTTATTGAAGAAGGCAGGTCTGGATCCAAAGGATGCCACACATTTCTCGGCCCATTACAAACACCTTGTTTTTCCTAAAACTGCTTGATAAGGTGGCTACAACCCACCTCCACCTCTATATGGAAAACGCTGGCCGGTTACATGGAAGGCAATGAGGTTTCCGACATTTTCACGACACGGAAAGTCCTCTGGTGGATATCCAGACCTACATGCTGACTTTAGTGGAGAAAAGTAGATCAGGGCTGCTGATATTACTGGATTTGACAACACCTTTCAATATGCTAGACCATGGGATCTTACTGAAGCAGCTGCTAGACACGGGTGGACTTGGCGACGAGGCGATAAACTGGGTCAAGTCATTCTTGGAATACAGAAGATCTAGGGTGTACTGGGGAGACTCATCCTCTGAGGTGGAGACCATTATGTCTGATGTCCCCAAGGGGGCGTGTTTATCCCCCTACTTTTTAACATCTATATAGTGCCCCTATGTAGAGAACTAGAAAGACTGGGCTTTTTCTCCACAAATTATGTGGACGACTTCCAGTTGTCACTGGCGTTGTCAGGTGACTATCAGGAGGATAAGGACAAGCTAGGTGAGGTATATCAAGTTATAAAAAATTGGATGACAACAAATTGGCTGTGTCTAAATGCCGGAAAAACAGAACTTATGATATATGGGTGTAAGAAGTCTAGGGACAACCTAGCCCCCACCTTCTCTAGTTTTCTCGTGGAGGGCAGCAGATAGCAGAAGTCAAAAAGGTTAAGAACATGGGCACATATTTGGAAGCCACCCTGAATGCAGGTGCCCAAGTAGATGCTATTGTTAAAAACACCCAATATTATTTGCGAGTGCTAAGGCAGGTGGCTCTGCTAATTTCTAAAAATAATTGAGCTAAATTGGTTAGGGCCGTTATCCTTCCACGTGTGGATTATTGCAATGTCTTACGATTAGTGCCAGTAAGGAAGACATTTTTAGACTGCAAAAAATCCAAAACGCGGCTGTCCGCATTATCTACGGCATGAAACTAAATGAACCAACTACTTTCGCTAGGAAGGAGCTGCACTGGCTGCCTACATCAGCTAGGATGTCTTTCAAACTACTGACCCTTTGTCACAAGTACATTTACAGATCTGCACCCAGCTATCTGAAGGAAAAAGTCTCCATATGCAAGTCCACTAGAAACCTTCGATCCACCTCTGCTCAGCTCTTGAAAGTGGCCAGGGTCAAGAGAGCACGGGGAAACGGACGCTCCTTTCAAGTGCTTGTGGTATGCGCATGGAATGAACTGCCCCAAGTACTCAGAGAAGAAACAAGTCACTTAGCTTTTAGAAAATCCTTGTAAACTAAATTGTTTATGTAAACATTGGCCATCTTCCCTGTCTTTTTTTCTGTTTGCGAGCGAGCGCCTGGATGCCCTAGGGCTTTGGCGCTACATAAATGCTATAACATAACACAACATAACATAACAGAGATGGAACACTCATGTCAGGGTGCTCCAGGGGCTTGTTGTGGGCAAAGGAAGATGCCAATCGAGTGAATACTTGTAATGAATGGGCCTTGAGACTGAATGGAAAATATTAAATACTGACAAGCTGCAAAGTACTGAATGAGTTATTGAATACCAAACTAAGGAAAAGATATGCAAAATATATGAAAATACTGCACGAGTGAAAAGAAAGTGATGTGCATTTATGAGCTAAATTAAAACATGTAAAAGGCATTAATGGATAATGTGAAAGTACAAGCCAAATGAAAGCCAGTAATGAGAGTTTGTGAACCAAGTGAATGGTAAATAAAAAGGCACTATTGGATAGTGTGAAAGCAAGGTGGTGACAAAGAATAAACACCACAAAGTAAGTTGTGTGTAAGTCACGTGTTGGCAGAGTCAAGAGACTGCCAAGGAGAAACAGAAGTACATATGGACTAAAGATACAGCTCCAGTGAGGAAGCCTGTGTTGGCAAGGAAGTCCTATGAGAATCATTGAACATTACAAAGTGTCAAGGGTTATCAATTGTGTGGTTTTGATGGGTGGACCATGTGGTCGATAACTGCGCCTAGACTGAGTAACCCCTACTTGGAGTGAATCAAGGAAAGTTAAGAGGCTAAAGCTGTTTTGGCTAACAAGTGTTAAAGTGACTAAAGAGAAAAGGAAGTTAAGTGAATTGCTGCAAATCCTGAAAGGTTACAAAGTGGATTTGAAAGCTTTATTGAAAGCTAAGAAAGTTGAATTAACTGTGAATTTGAAGCCAGGAGTGCTGCCTTCTTGGGGAAGGAAAAACCAACATTTTGTGAACTGTGTTGAACTTGGGGAAGGGAACCCTGAGGCCCTTTGGAACTGTGTTGAACTCAGGGAAGGGAATCTTGCAGTCTTTTTGTGGAATTGTTTTGAACTTCGAGAGGGGGAAGCTGAAAAGCAAGCCAGGAGCTGGAAGAAGCTCCAAACTTTATTTTGAACACTGTTTCTTTGGTTATTGACATCCCTACACATTGTATATCTTTAGTTGTGAGGCCTTAGACACAGACAAGCTTTTGAGCTGTACTTAAAGACACACACTAGCCTTAGTTTCGTTCGGTAAGGAAATCCCACTTTAGCATAGGGCAAGTTAGGTCTTACTGCATCCTGATATTTAAGAAATTAACCATATATTTCAGAAAAGTGAATCTGTTGTCTGTGTCTTATTTCATGATGCCTTCACATTGGAGGCATGTTTACTGAAGAACTGATACCCTCTGCCAGTAAACACAGCAAATATTGCTCCTTGCTATGATTCACCCTTTCGGACTGACCATCTGTTTTTCATTGATAACTAGTAGCAAGCACACAGTTGTTTCCTAGCAACCAACAGAAAGTTTGCAAAACCGTGAGATGAATTGCAAACCACAATCAGACACAACAGTGCGTGGCAATCCATGTAATCATACAATGTTTTGCAGGAATATCTCTGCTAACTGATCATCCCTGAGAATACCAATACAGGGAATGAAGTGCACCTGTTTCGAGAAGTAATCCACCACCACCATAATGGTGTCGTGCTTGTTGTCTCCGGGTAATTCATTAACAAAATCCATTGATATATATACCTACAATTTTTTCTGCTGCAATTATAGGCCTTGACTCCTTTACTACCATTTCCGATGCCTGCTTTCTGTTAATAGCATCTACCTTGTCATTCTTTGTGCCTGGCCTGTAGGTAATGATGAAATCAAATCCTCCAAAATACTGTGCCCAGTGCAGTTGCCTTGGACTCAGTGTTTTTGCTGTTCTAAGGTACTGTACATTTGTATGATCTGTTAAATCCGTTATCTGGTCTCATGCTCCCATAAGGTAGTGCCTCCACTCCTGGAAGGCTGCCCTAATGGCCAATAGTTCCTTATCCATGATGGAATATTTCTGCTCACAGGTTGTCAATTTGCATGAAAAAACACTACGGGGTGTAAGACCGTTTCTTGATCTTTTTGCGACCTGAAATGGTTTTTCAAAATGTGGATGTTGCAAAATGGATGCTTCTGTAAAACCCCTCTTAAATTCTTGGAAAGCTTGTTCTGCCTCCTCATCCCACATAAACGGACAAGCTTTCTTCAGCAACCGAGTAACTGGTGTAATGACCTGTGAAAAAAAGCCTATAAATCGGCAATAGAAATTAGCAAAACCTAAAAAAGACTGCACCTCCTTAACATTCTGTGGGGATGGCCAGTCTCTGACCACCTGCACCCTTTTCCTATCCATCTCAGTTCCCAGGGGTGTAAGAAGGAAACCCAGAAACTCCACTTTGGATGCGTGAAAAATGCACTTCTCGAGTTTAGCGTTAAGCCGATGTTCCCTAAGGCGCTGCAGAACTGCTTGCACATGCAACTCTTTTGTTTCTGAGTAAATTAAAATATCATCAATGTAGATGATCACAAAGAAGTGTAATCGCTCAGTTGAATTGTTGGAATGCCTCTGGGGCATTACATAGTCCAAATGGCATCACCAGATACCCGTACAGGCCAAACCTGGTATGAAAAGCTGTCTTCTATTCATTCCCAGCCTTTACTCTGATTAGTCGGTAGCCCCCCCCCCATGAGGTCCAACTTAGTATATATTACAGCTGACTTGACCTGATCCAGCAAGACCGATATCAGGGGAAAGGGGAATATATTTTTAATGGTGACTTTGTTGAAGGGTTTGTAGTCAATACATTTTCTCAAGGTGTCAAAATTGGAGGCTTGGACACCCTTATGAACCCACCTGCCAATATGTCATAAAAATATTTTCGCAGGTGATGGTTCTCTTTCTCTGTGAGGGCATATATGCGACGACATGGTAACTTAGCATCTGCCTCTAGGTCAATCACACAATCATATGGTCTGTGAGGTGGTAACGATTCTGCCTTCCCCTTATCAAACACCTTGGGATATTCTGCATAGATGTTAGGAAGGACTCTCTCCAGTGCCCCAATGCTTTTTTGACCTACTGCCCCCTCCACTAAGAATGTAGCTGGTCCAGATGAATCTTCAACATGCTCAGTAAAGGACAGGGCGTTGAATGACAACGTGCGTTCCACCCAATCTATGGGGGGATTCTGGGTCACCAACCAGTGCATTCCCCAAATCACCCCAAACTGGGGGCCACAATTAAGTCAAATGTTATGACTTCCTCATGCCCTGGTAAGCACAACATTCGCAGGGGCTTGGTTTGAGTAGTGATAGGACTGGAAATCAACATAGAACCATCCACCAACCTCACTGGTTCGTGACCTCCTTGTCTTGTGTAGGCAACCTCAATTTGTCAGCTAGCATCACATCTACAAAATTTCCTGTGGCCCCAGAATCACTGAGGGCCGATACTGTGACCTTAGTAATGGAGAAAAATAAGGTCATCAGTTTATACAAGTGGAGTGTCTTATTCTGTACAGTATATGTAATGCAATTTGGGAACCCGTCTTGCTTTGGTCTCATTAATTCAGTTCCCTCTATTGACGAGCCTGTTCTTTTCCCACCTCCACCTTCTGACTAGTACCTCCTCTCTGCTGGGGTGTGTTTGGACAATTCCAAATGAAATGCCCCCTTTTCCGCAGTATAAACAAACGTTATACTTACACCTATTTTCCTTCTTATCCACTGTGAGGGGATACCGTACATTTCCTATTTTCATAGGCTCACTCTCTGTCTGTCTTGTGCTGGTCTCCCTATCCATGCCTAGTTGTATGAACAGAACTTTCCTGTCGATTCTTTGCTCCTTTCTGCTCACTTATTCTGTGACCCAGCCTTAACGCCAGGTCAATTAAAGCCGTACAGCGGGTGGGCTGGGGTTCCTGTGCCTCTTTGAGTCCCTGATAAAATAGCACAGTTTGTTTTGCTCCAAGCCAATTTGTCTCAATAATGAGTCTATTAAGCTGAGTTATGTATGTCAGGAAATCTCTTGTTCCTTTCCGTAAAGCCAATAATTCCTTGTCCTGTGCTAACAAAATATTCTTACGGTCAAACGACCAACCAAATTATGTGGTAAACTGATCCCAATTATACAATAAAGGCTCATCCTTCTGACCTAAAGAAATATCCCATGCAGCAGTATCCCCTGACAAATACGAGAGAAGCCTCCTACTCCTGCAGCTTGAACGCATGGATCTAGATGTGCTCGCCATCACAGAGACATGGTTCAAGGACAGCTCTGTCACGGGATTTGACACACTCCTCCCTGAAGGATACAAGATCATCTCTGTGCCCAGGCCTAAGGGGACAGGAGGGGGAGTGGCGTTGATCTTCCCAGAATGGATACCTGTGTCCATCATCCCCACACAGCCCTACTCCTCCTTTGAGTGCCTAGTATCCAGTCTCCCACTCTATCCTAAATCTTCTCTCCTTATGGCCACCATCTATCGGCCACGAGGACAGTCCACTCTCTTCCTCTTGGAATGGGCTGACCTGGCCTCCTCTCTACTCTCCTCCTCCTCCTCTCAACTCCTCCTGCTGGTGACCTCAACATTCATCTGGACCCTCCTGACTACTCAGGATCTTTCTGCAACCTATGTGATTCTCTCTCCCTCTCTATCTCACCTTCTGCCTCCACACACACAGCGGGCCACACTTTGGATGCTCTCATCTCTACCGACACCCCTCTCTCTATCCCTCTCACTACCTCTCTCTCTTGGACGGACCACTCTCTTCTCTCTTCACACTTGAAGCTCTCCTCTCCTCTTTCATCGGCACACCCGGCACGACCACTCGGTTTCAAAGTCACCAGACCCATGAAAAGAGTGACATTGGCTGCCTTTGCCTCCACCTACTCTCCGCCTCCTACTCCTGCAGCTGACTCCCACCCTGACACAGCCCTCGCTAACTTCAATCTCTTTATCTTTAACACCCTTGATACTCTTGCCCCTGTCATGAGAGTCCGACTGAAGCCTTCCAAAAAGTGCAACTCTTGGTACGACTCTGATCTGGCAGCCCTTAAAAGCAAGTGTAGGGCAGCTCAGCGGAAATAGAATTCATCAGGCGGACTCTCTGACAAACTGGCCTGCCACCTCCTTCAAAGGCAATATCGGCTCTTCATCCACACCAAGAAAAGAGTCTTTATTCAAGCCTGCATCTCTGCAGCATCAAACAACATGGCCAAACTTTTCAAAGTCTGCAAGGAACTGGCCAATCCTGCAGCAGCCTCCTCTTCTGTCACACCCACCCAGAACCTTTGCTTGGCACTGGCTGCACACTTCACCGCAAAAACCCAAGACATCCTTTCCTCTCTCACTTCCACACCACATCATACACGGACACCTCTGGAGTGTCCCTTAGCCCTTCCACCACTTCTCCTCTCTTCTCTCACTCTCATCACACCTGATGAGGTCGCCAGATAAGTCCAGTCTATGAAGGCCTCATCCAAACAGGTGGACCCCTGTCCCTCCAAAACCATTAGCAACAACATTGACTCTCTCACTCCAGCCTTGGCTGATCTCTGCAATCTCTCTTTTGCCACGGGGGTTTTCCCAACTTCTCTTAAGCACTCCCTTGTACACCCTCTGCTTAAGAAACCCTTTGCTAACCCCTCTATTATGGCAAACTACCGCCCCATCTCTATCACTTCATTCCTGGTCAAACTCCCGGAGAAGCTGGCTATCTCTCAGCTCACCCTCCACAATTAATCTGCTGGTTGCCTCCACGACCATCAGTTTGGCTTTAGAGCATCCAGAGGCATGGAAACTGCTCTTCTGAACACCCGTGAAGACCTGCTCTCAAATCTTGACACTAACACTCCCTCTGTCCTCATTCTCCTTGACCTCTCCTCTGCCTTTGACACGGTAAACCACAACATGATATGATATGATAGTTTATTTATATAGCGCCTATACACAGTGTGTTTCAAAGCGCTTCAAGGCAAGGGAAGGAACAAGGGGAAAAAACAATGACATTCTTACAGGCCATGAACAGTAACGATGTGAAATTAACTGTCATACTCGGCCTGACGACATTTCAGATAGTGCAAGAGCTGAAACATAGATAAGGAAGGGAGGGGGAGAGTGGGAAGGAAATGGAAACAGACAAGCGACTACTGTACTAGGCCTGACGACATTTCTGGTAGAGCCGGAAAAAAAACAAGAGGTGAGGGAGAGGGGTGCAGAAAGGTAGGGGAGGAACAAAACAAGCGACTATCATATTAGGCCTGACGACATTTCATATAGAGCTGGAGGGGGGTGTAACGCTCTCCTGATTCCCGCAGAGGCGCCGGTCTTGACTGGGTGAATGCCGTATCTTCAAAGGTGATGTGTAACACACGGTTGGCTCTTTGGGCTGGACCTCTGTGCACTGTATGTCTGACTCGAAGAGTAAGATGTCTGCAGATAGAAAATATGGGATGTATGAACTGGGGTTATTGGGTGCCTCTCTCCTCTTCCCTTTCTTTTCTCCTGTAGAACCCCAAAGGTTAACGCCCTCACCTTAGGTAAGTGAACGCCAAGCTCTCCATCTGCCTCAGGGCAGGGTGCCGTAACCAGTTTCTTCACTGGTTAAGGGTGCAGGCCTCTTGACCTCAGAGGACTGCTGTCCGTCGTTAACTGCACGAACGGTAAGTTCTGGGTTTTCAAATGTCTTAAAAGTCTTTTGTAATGATATCTCTTGTTTTGCAGGGTTCCGGCGATGGCGGATGGCGGGCTGATGTGAGTTGAGGATCGAACCCGCGTGAGGAATAGAAGCGCCTGGAAGCACGTAAGTAAGCGCTTGTAGCCTGCTTCACGATGCGCACTAACTGTCCCTTTTATCTTGCAGGTACAAGTTCGGAGCTTTAGAGAAGCTGAAGGGTGCTGGAATACCCACTGGATTCGGCGTGGGAAGGAGTATTGGCACGTGAGTAATAAAGTTGCCCAATCTCTTTAAACGCACCTTCTTTTGTCTTTCAGATGCGGGATGCAGCGCCGAAGGCCTCCGGAGTGTGCGAAGAGCTGGTAAGCTTTTGTCTTTCAGATGCCGGAATGCAGTGCGAAGACCTCCGGAGCATGCGAAGAGTAGGTAAGCCTTTGTCTTTCAGATGCCGGAATGCAGCGCGAGGCGTTGGTGACAGCCGACGGACCAGGTAAGAGATGCGCTGCCACTGAAGACCGTAGTGCTAACCTGTTCTTTCTTTGTCTTTACAGGTGCTGCTGAAGACTGGATTCCAGGATGGTAAGCCTTTGTTCCCTTAGGCCCAGGATCAGAAGCAGAAGACAAGATGAGCGTTCTGCTGCAGAGAATGCAGAATAACGCAAAGCAAGATTCATCCATCAGGTGTGGTTTAAATAGCCTCCTGTAGTGCTTAGGTGTCTCCTTCCACAGCCTCGCCTAGGTGAGAAAAGAGTTCCTGCTTTCCAGAAGAGTTCCAGTGTTCTGAACCTAGGGAGTGGCTCCTGCCCCACCCAACAGGAAAAGTAGTCCCAAACAGAAGAGGATCAGGGGCTCAACTGGCAGGTAAGTAAGCAGCATGGTCTGCTGCAGGTAAGTCCACCCAAGCATTATGAGCCCGGCGCTTCCAGCGCTGGGACTGGGCATCTTTATGAGCCTGGTGCCACTGGCGCCAAGACAGGGTCCAAAAGGTCCCAATTGGGACTGGCTGGCACTCGGAACCGGGGTTATGGGTCTGCTTCCAAGGGAGTCGGGCAAGTCCTGATCTTTTGGAAGCAGAGATCATGACAGCACCCCCCCTCAAGGCCCCTCCCAACCCGGGCTTCTCCGGGGGTTTGGGCTTGTTAGGAAATGTTCGATGAAATCTTTTGATTAGACGAGGGGCGTGGACATATTCTGCAGGTTCCCAGGATCTTTCTTGGGGACCGTAGCCTTTCCAGTCAATCAGGTAAAATAGTTTAGATTTGGAGATCTTGGAATCCAGGATGCTTTTGACTTCAAACTCGAGTTCTCCATCAACTAGAATAGGTTTTGGAGATTTAGTTAGTCGGGTTTGAGGTTGCACGGGTTTTAATAGAGAGACGTGGAAGACCGGATGTATCTTCATGTGAGGGGGCAAGTCCAACTTGACCGCTACTGGATTTACTATGGTAGTGATGGAATAGGGACCAAGGTATCTTGGGTTGAATGTGCGTGGTCCTTTTAGAGGTAGATATTTGGTGGATAACCAGACTTGATCTCCGACTTGATATTGGGGGGCTTCCTTCCGATGTTGGTCTGCTCCTTTCTTGTATTGTTCTTTAGCCCTTTGAAGGTGAGAAACGGCTTCCTTAAAGGCTTGGGTGATTGTAGAATGCAAGTGGTCTACTGCTGGTGTTCCAAGATCTTGGAGTGGATCCAACTCCGAGGTTCGAGGGTGACTACCGTATAAAAGATAAAACGGGGTCTTCCCAGTTCCCGAGTGGACAGAGTTATTGTAGGCATATTCGGCTATCCAAAGGATATCTTTCCAAGTTTTTTCAGTTTGTTGTAGCATGCAGCGCAAATATTGTTCCAGAGTTTGATTGGTCCTCTCGGTTTGTCCGTCGGTTTGAGGGTGGTGGCTGGTCGAAAGTCTCACATCAATTTGAGCCGACCGACAGCAACTTCGCCAAAAATGAGAAATAAATTGACTACCTCGATCCGAAATGAGAACTGAAGGAAAACCGTGCAGTCGGACGATGTTTTCGAGAAATTCTCGGGCCAGAGTTGCTGCTGTTGGTAAGCCTTTGAGTGGAATGAAATGCGCCATCTTGGAGAATAGCTCCACGATTACTAGGATCGTATTGTATCCGGAGCATGGAGGTAGATCGGTGATGAAGTCCATAGAAAGCGTATGCCAAGGGCGAGGTGGGATGTCAATAGGGCGTAAGAGGCCGGCTGGTTTTTCCTTTTGACTCTTGTTTTGGGTGCATACTCCACAGGACATTATAAAGTCTCTGGTATCTTTTTTCCAAGACGGCCACCAGAAGTAGCGCTTGATCTTTTCCGAGGTCTTGGTCATACCGGGATGTCCTTCCGTTAAAGAATCGTGATAACAAGAGATTACCTTTTTCTGTAAATCTGTGCTGGGCAGGTATAACCGTTCTTGGAAATATAATAGGTTGTCCTTCACCGTAAAGTCCTCTCCCTGCAGATGCCAATTCTGTATGTCTGCTGGAGTTACCAGTAGCCTGGCTTTATCCTTAACTTCCTCTATGGATTGTGTGGCGATTACACCTAGAATTCTTTGTTCGGGAATGATAGGTACAGGTTTAGGATTGATCAAATGTTCTTCCACTCCCATCTGAGAAAGGGCATCAGCTTTACCGTTTTTTGTACCAGGTCGATAGGTAATTATGAAGTCAAACTCGGCAAAGAATAGTGCCCAACGGAGTTGCCTAGAGGATTGAGCTTTTGCGGTTTTCAAATATTGCAGGTTTCGGTGATCTGTAATCACAGTAACGGTGTGTCGGGCCCCCAGAAGATAATGCCGCCAAGCCTTAAAGGCGGACTTGATAGCTAGAAGTTCCTTATCAGTAATAGTGTAATTGATTTCAGGAGGCGAGAATTTGCGGGACCAAAATGCCACGGGATGCAACTGATTGGTTACTGAGTCCTTTTGTGATAGAACTGCCCCCATGGCAAGGCTCGAAGCATCAGTTTCAACGATGTAGGGGAGTTCTGGGCGAGGATGTTTTAAGATCGGTGCAGAGATAAATCTAGTCTTCAAATTCTGGAAAGCTTGTTCCGCCTCGGTAGACCATTCAAAACGTTTGTTTTTCTTTAACAAGGCGGTGATGGGCTGGACTATTCGAGAGAATTCGGGGATAAACCTGCGGTAAAAGTTAGCAAAGCCTAACATGCTTTGAACACCTTTTACGGAGGATGGCGATGGCCATTTGAGAATTGCATCGACCTTCTTTGAATCCATGCGCACTCCGCTAGGTGATAATATGAATCCCAAGAATTCAACTTCAGTCACGTTGAAAACACATTTTTCCAACTTAGCGAAAAGTTTGTGTTGACGCAATCTCTCGAGGACCATTTTCACGTGTTTCCGATGTTCAGTTTCCGATGAAGAATAAACGAGGATGTCGTCAATGTAAACAACAACACACACATCTATGAGCTCTCTGAGGACATTGTTCATAAAATATTGAAAGGCGGCCGGGGCATTGCAAAGTCCGAAGGGCATGACCTGATATTCAAATAGCCCATACTTGGTGCGGAAGGCCGTCTTCCATTCATCGCCCTCTTTTACTCGTACCAAGTGGTAGGCTCCTCTAAGATCCAGCTTTGTATATATGCATGCTTTTCTGACTTGGTCCAGGAGTTCAGGGATCAAAGGTAACGGATATCTATTCTTAACGGTGATCTGGTTCAGGGCGCGATAATCTATACAAGTTCTAAGGTCCCCTTCTTTTTTTGGAACGAAGAACAAAGCTGAGGAGGCAGGGGACTTGGAAGGACGAATAAACCCATTCGCTAGGTATTGATCCAGGTATTGTCGGAGGTGAAGATTCTCAGGCTCGGTGAGGGCATAAATTCTACTACAAGGAGGAGTAGATCCAGGTATCAGGTCTATCTGGCAGTCATAAGACCTATGAGGAGGTAGAGAGTTAGCCTGATCCTTCCAGAAAACATCTTGGAATTCTAGGTATTCAGGAGGTAACTGGGGAGCCTCCGAGGAAATTGCTGCCAGTGCAACACCAGGTCGAGGGTGACAAGTAGAGACACATTCTGGAAACTGAACCGTTCTTGCTCGCCAATCGATCTGAGGATTGTGCTTCTCTAACCAAGGAATTCCTAGAATAATCTGGAACTGAGGGGCCTTCATCACATCGAACACGATCTTCTCATGGTGTCCATCTTGACTTACTAGCTTCACTTCTTGGGTGATATGCGTTACTGGTCCGGAGGCTATCTCCGTACCATCCACCGTAGTAATGACGTCCTTTACAGCCTTTGGACAAAGAGTCAGATTCATCCTCAAAACCATTTCATGATCCACATAATTGCAGATGGCACCGCTGTCGACGTAAGCTTCAATCGCATGTAATCGATCCGGATGTTCAGGGCTAAAGAGGACCATAGGTATCACGAAATGCGAGGTCACGGAACTGGTTTTAACGCTCGGCAAGAGGACCTCTATTCTTGTCGGGCAAGGTCGTTTCCCTGCTCAGAGTTTGTGACCCTGGTAACTGCTGCTCCTACTGCCTTCTTGGCTGGTTTCACCGGACAGTCTCGAAGAAAGTGCCCCGAGTTTCCGCAATAGAGGCATAATTGCAGCTGTTTTCTCCTTTCCCGCTCCTTTTGTGTTAGTGGTCCTTTCAGGCCCCCTATTTGCATGGGTTCCCCGGAGTCTACTCCTTTGGTAGGAGTTGGTGGTTTGGAAAATACTCGAGCATCAAACTTGGAACGATCGGCCTTCCTGTTCTGCAGTCTGTGGTCAATTTGAACGACTAAGTCAATATAGTCCGAACAGTCTTGCGGGGGATTCACTACTTGGGCTAACACATCTTTGAGCTCTCCACGTAGACCTCTATAAAACAGCGTAATCCTTTTGTCCTCTGGCCATCGAGTTTCCACTATCAGTCTGTTGAAAGACGCAATATAAGCCAAAAGGTCTTGATTACCCTGTCGCAAAGAAAGGAGCTCATTGTCCAAGGCCTGCCCCTGTGAATGTCTTGCAAACAGTTTTTCCATACTGAGCTGAAAAGCTTCAAAATCATGGAGAACCGGATCATCTTGATTAACTAGAGGGATCGACCAGTCTGCCGCATTGCCACTAAGGTACGAAAGCATGAAAGCTACCTTAGCTTGATCAGTTGGAAAGGCTGCTGGCCGGCATAAGAAGTGCAACCGGCACTGATTAATAAATACTGCAAACCTCTTTGGGTCACCAGAAAATCGTTCGGGCGGAGCCAGAGGTACATTCCCAGGTAGGTTGATCTGCACTGGGTTCGTAGAGGATGTTGAAGGAAGATTTGCCCCTGATGCGGGTAACGGAGTTTGTCCGGCTTGTGACTGTAGCAATTGTCTA
Source organism: Ambystoma mexicanum (assembly GCF_040938575.1). Taxonomy (NCBI): domain Eukaryota; kingdom Metazoa; phylum Chordata; class Amphibia; order Caudata; family Ambystomatidae; genus Ambystoma; species Ambystoma mexicanum. The sequence goes on from NC_090933.1 coordinate 109,289,130, forward strand.
GCGAGATCGTCTGTTCGCTCCTTGGAAATAATCGGTTCCCTTCTTAGAGCATTAGTTTCCTGACGGGCTGCATGCACTTCTGCTCTTAGTTCCCCAAGTAACTGGGCTAGTTGGTCGGTATCCGAGGTTTCCATAGCGCCTGGGTGGGAGTTTTGCGGTGGGCTTTGCGTTCTGTAACGCTCACCTGATTCCCGCAGAGGCGCCGGTCTTGACTGAGTGAATGCCGTATCTTCAAAGGTGATGTGTAACACACGGTTGGCTCTTTGGGCTGGACCTCTGTGCACTGTATGTCTGACTCGAAGAGTAAGATGTCTGCAGATAGAAAATATGGGATTAATGAACTGGGGTTATTGGGTGCCTCTCTCCTCTTCCCTTTCTCTTCTCCTGTAGAACCCCAAAGGTTAACGCCCTCACCTTAGGTAAGTGAACGCCGAGCTCTCCATCTGCCTCGGGGCAGGGTGCCGTAACCAGTTTCTTCACTGGATAAGGGTGCAGGCCTCTTGACCTCAGAGGACTGCTGTCCGTCGTTAACTGCACGAACGGTAAGTTCTGGGCTTTCAAATGTCTTAAAAGTCTTTTGTAATGATATCTCTTGTTTTGCAGGGTTCCGGCGATGGCGGAATGGCGGGCTGATGCGAGTTGAGGATCGAACCCGCGTGAGGAATAGAAGCGCCTGGAAGCACGTAAGTAAGCGCTTGTAGCCTGCTTCACGATGCGCACTAACTGTCCCTTTTATCTTGCAGGTACAAGTTCGGAGCTTTAGAGAAGCTGAAGGGTGCTGGAATACCCACTGGATTCGGCGTGGGAAGCAGTATTGGCACGTGAGTAATAAAGTTGCCCAATGTCTTTAAACGCACCTTCTTTTGTCTTTCAGATGCGGGATGCAGCGCCGAAGGCCTCCGGAGCGTGCGAAGAGCTGGTAAGCTTTTGTCTTTCAGATGCCGGAATGCAGTGCGAAGACCTCCGGAGCATGCGAAGAGTAGGTAAGCCTTTGTCTTTCAGATGCCGAAATGCAGCGCGAGGCGTTGGTGACAGCCGATGGACCAGGTAAGAGATGCGCTGCCACTGAAGACCGTAGTGCTAACCTGTTCTTTCTTTGTCTTTACAGGTGCTGCTGAAGACTGGATTCCAGGAGGGTAAGCCTTTGTTCCCTTAGGCCCAGGATCAGAAGCAGAAGACACGATGAGCGTTCTGCTGCAGAGAATGCAGAATAACGCAAAGCAAGATTCATCCATCGGGTGTGGTTTAAATAGCCTCCTGTAGTGCTTACGTGTCTCCTTCCACAGCCTCGCCTAGGTGAGAAAAGAGTTCCTGCTTTCCAGAAGAGTTCCAGTGTTCTGAACCTAGGGAGTGGCTCCTGCCCCACCCAACAGGAAAAGTAGTCCCAAACAGAAGAGGATCAGGGGCTCAACTGGCAGGTAAGTAAGCAGCATGGTCTGCTGCAGGTAAGTCCACCCAAGCATTATGAGCCCGGCGCTTCCAGCGCTGGGACTGGGCATCTTTATGAGCCTGGTGCCACTGGCGCCAGGACAGGGTCCAAAAGGTCCCAATTGGGACTGGCTGGCACTCGGAACCGGGGTTATGGGTCTGCTTCCAAGGGAGTCGGGCAAGTCCTGATCTTTTGGAAGCAGAGATCATGACAGGGGGGTTGTGGAGGAAAAAAACAGTAAGGGGAGGGAGGAGGAGACAGACGAGGTTGCTATCATACTAGGCCCAGGGACAACTCTGATAGAGTAAGTGCATAGAAGAAAGTAAGGGGAGGAGATAGGAAAAGGGAGAAGGGAAAGGAGGAAAGAACAGAGAGTAGCAGTCAAATGAGTGGAGAAGCAAGAGGGGAGAGTGAATACAATTGCAGAAGTCAGTAGTAACACATAATGTTGCAAGCCAGGATACAAGATGAAGATGGGAACAGCATGATTCAGGGCCACCATGAGTACAAGATGCAAAAGAAGTTCAGCATAAGAGTTGAGAAAGGGTGACGCACCATGAATGAATGAGGTCCATAAAAGTCAAATCCAGCATTGGCCACAAGACGATGATGGTGAAACCAGAATGTATCAGGACAGACTCCTGCACAAATAGGCTTGAGTGGGGTGAGGGGGGAGCAGGGTAGAAGAATCAAGCAAAACAAGCAACACCTGTGTGCGAGAATGGGGGGCACAAGGGAACATCACGGGGGGACCAGAGGGAGTAACACATGTTGGTGCATGCCTACCTGCTGTCTGAGCAGGGGGTCGGGCCCTGGGTCCTCCTGGTCCGAACAGGTCCAAACAGGAATTCCCCTTTTCTTCGTCTGCCCTTCGCTTAGGACGCCCTTGCGAGACACGCCCTTGATCTAATAGTTAGTAGCAGGAAGGAAGAGGCAGGGCTAAGAAGGTGGGTGGTGCTTGCTAAGTGGTGAAAAAGAGCGGCAAACAGGAAGGCACCAGTTGGGTGTGGCTTGCCAAGTGGTGAAAAAGAGCAGCAAACAGAAAGGCACCAGGTGGGCGGGGCTTAGGCCAGGTGACCTAGATCCACTTGCACCTGCTCCCCATCTGCAAAGGAAAAGAGGCTGGAGCAAGCTGTGTGGAAAAGGAGGGAGAGAGGGATACATCCTGATCACACGCCTCCGTGACACCCTGGGAATCACAGGTCAGGCTCTGGCGTGGTTAACCTCCTTCCTTTCGGACTGCCCATCCTAGGTGGAACTTGGGTCCTTTCCCTCTACTATCACTCTTTCAACCTGTGGCATTCACCAGGGTTCTAACCTATCCCCCTGGTTCTTCAATTTCTACATGGCTTTCCTGGCACGTGTCATTGCCACTTTCATCTCTAACTTTCAGTGTTATGCGGATGACACGCAACTCTCCTTCAGGCTACACTCAGGCACCTCCTCTACCTCGCCTATATCTGACTGTCTGTCCGCAATTCAGTCATGGGGTGCTGCAAACAACCTCTGCCTCAATGCCAGTAACACTGAGATCATTCGCATTGGGACTCCTGCTCCCACTTTCCCACTCTCACTCTGGCCGGCCTCCATTGGTCCTGCGCCCGCGCCCACCTCCTGCAAGGCAAAAAACCTTGGGGTCATCTTCGACTCCACTCTCTCCTTCTCCACTCACATTTCCGACATTTATAAAAAGTCCAACTACCAGCCGCACCTCTTCAGAGGTACTCTTCCTTTTCTCACCTTCCCCCAGCGGCTCACTGTCTCCAGAGCCCTGTTCTCTCAAGGCTGGACTACTGCAACAGCCTCTTTCTCAACCTCCCTGCCTCTGCTTTGCGCCCTCTGCAATTTATCCAGAACAGAACTGCAAGACTTAGTCTTAGCCTCAAGCCCAACGACCGCATCTCTCCAGCGCTGAAATCCCTCCACTGGCTCCCCGTGGCTGCAAGGATCAAGTTCCAGACCCTCTGAATTGTCCACAAGGCTTTCTGGCGCCTGTGACCTACCTATCTGCAATGATGCCTACCTAAATACTGTCCTTCCCGAGCACTCCGCTCATCTACCTCCAACCTTCTGCGAGTGACCCGGTTCACCAAGCAGAGATTTGGAGGGAGATCTTTTTCCTCAGCAGGGGCCTCCATCTGGAATAGCCTCCCTGCCACCCTCCGTCTTCAGCCTGATCACCTTAAGTTCCGGAAACTCCTTAAGACTTTCCTCTTCTCCTCTTCCTTCTCTCTCCATCTACCCTGCTAACCTCTCTCTCTCCTTTTCCACACAGCTTGCTGACTGGCCCCCGGGTGTACCTCAGAGTCTCATAGGTCCCGAGCACCGTTGCCAGTCATCTCGCACTCGCCTCCGGGCCTGCATTCGCCTCACCAAACTGCACTTGGTCAATGACCCATGAGAGTGGCATCTCTCAGCATTTACCCCAGTTTCTGACTGACTGGGTGCTCTTGGACTCCCCCCGTCCTCCTGCACTTGTCCTCCCCCCCGCTCCTTTACCGTCTTTGCACTTGCACGATCTGAACATACCATGCCTTGAAGATCGTCTATCTTCCCTACCTCCCCTCATTACATGATGGCCCCTCAATGCACTTGGAAAAACTGTAAAATCATCGTCAGACCTATTTGCTGTTATCTACACTGTTAATTGTATTATATGCACTTACTCTGCCTGTGCAGACTTGTATCGTTCAGAAATGTTCTCCTCTTGTTCCCTCCCTCTTTGAGCGCTTTGAAACACTTGCCTTGGGTATAAGCGCTTTAAAAATAAACATTACCATACCATACCAATGCTGTCCTAGTTTACGTGGTGTCAAACGCTAACGGCTTACACAAAAAATGTAATTGCCACTGAGTCAGAAAGGTCAGATATTTTCATGGATCCCCAGAAAAACGTTCTGGTGCTGGCAAAGGAACATTCAGAGGTTGATTTAATACCACTTTTGCTGGCCTCCCCATTGAAGATGACATAGCCCCTTGTAACGGTGTACTGTGGGCTATCAAACCAGTTACCTGCATCTTTAATGCTGTGGTCTCCTGTCGTGATTGTGCAAGTTCTACCTATATATCTTGCAAAGCCTTTAGCACTTTGGCTTAATGCTGAGAGGGGGACTCCCGTTGACTTCGGTGATTAATCTTCCTGTATGGAGGCTGATTGTTATGTCACACCATGAGGGGTATCCGCAACGCTTCCCTAACAATGGAAGCTGAATGAAATACGACCCTCCCACCTTGGTTGGCATAGGTCCCTGATGTTTGCAAAACAGGTCACCACGAAGCAGACAATGGGAGGAAGAAGGTTCAGGAGAGGTTGTGGATAGTTAGGGGGAAAGAGGGTCACCGGTAAGAGGGTTAGGGTAACGGGAATGGATGAGTATGGGGATTGCAAGGGAAAAGTCATGCAAACCTTCACACATCTGAAACACCCACTTTAATGAGTGTCTGCACAGTCCTGCCTACTCAGTCCTCCCTATACCAAAACACCTGCCTGAACCCTACTTAGTGATCTATACCAGAACCATGGATATACACATAATTGCAACATAATGGAAAATAACACATGAGTGAAGAACACTGGATGAATGAACACAGGATGGAATGAAACATAAATGGAATGGCACACATTAACAGTTGCTGTACGAACACAAAGGGCCTCATTACACGGTAGGCGGTGAACCATGGCGCTATTAGCGCCATGGTTCATGCCGGTAAAATACGGCACCGCCTTGGTGGAAAGGGGAATTACCGCCCTATTCCAAGGTTGGCGGGGCGGTAATTCCCCCTTCCACCATTGCCCTTCCCCATTCCCATTTTTGCCCCATAGGGCTCTATGGGAATGGGGAAGGCGCTAATTACGGTACCGCAAATTGCGGTACCGTATTTAGCTCCACTGGTCCCTTTGCGGGTTGGTTTTTAACGCCTGCAAAAAGCAGGCGTTAAATTCCCCAACCCGCAAAGGGACCTCGTAGTAAGGCGGTAAGGATTTACCGGTACCGGTAAAATACCGGTACCGGTAAACCCTTACCGCCTACCGTGTAATGAGGCCCAAAGTCTGATTTCCTGTGCAACAGTTTCAATGTCACCTCTTATAACTCAAAAAGACAGTCTTTGCCTCAACCATTTGTAACTCTAACATATGGATTGAAGAGAAGTGACTTATCGTGGATCACTGCCCTGTTACCTCATACTTTAGACAGTGTGGGTATTGAACCTGTGTCACAATGGCGCTAGGTTGGTTGGTAGTTTCCCTTTGATTACAGGGTTATGTGATGTAGAAAAAGATTTAAAAGCTCACCGTTTGTGATGATGTAGGAAACCATAATAAGTAAAAACGCTCAATGTTGTAGTATATATTGGTGATTTTCAATTGCACAGTTTAAACTGTGCAATTAAAAATCACCAATATATACTACAACATTGAGCGTTTTTGCATCCCCAAAAATCCTCACAGAGTCAGAGTCTGTAGAGTTATATCAACATGTGTACGAGCCACCAAAGAGGATTTCCCAAGTGTGACTGGTGAATACCAAGGATTTGTTAACATACAGGCCAATCACGCAGCATATATCATATAGGGTTCGTTTGAGTAAATTAAATTCTTTTGTCTTGCTTTAACCAAATGAAATACAAGTTTTAAAAATGTATCAATTGTATAAATTGCTTTTTTTTGTATTATATGCAAATCATGTTAGCGTTTTTCCAATTATTCTTGGTACCAGCATACTATGCCATATTATCCACAAGTGATATGTACACTGACATTATGCTGTGAACTTATGATTTTAAAAAGAATATAAAACAGAGAAACATTAATTATGTGATAATAACTGATGGTGAAGCTTGGTATACCGTTTACATTTTTTTTGGTCTAATGCTACACAATTGTTATGTTAAAGGTTGTTATACCACACACTGTTGTCAGCTGTGTGGTCTCTTGGCGCTCTGGTGGATCTTTAAAGCAAGGAGGGAGGCGGGTAAGTTAGTAAGACTAAGCTGGAAAAAGAGCAATAGAGCTGTGATGTGCTGTTTGCAGCTTCAGTTCGGTGACACCGTTCACTGAACGTAGGTGTTTCTTTTGGTTGGTAGCTTTCATGTGGTGTTGGGCAAGACTGTGTGTGGTTTGTCTAGTTGTTGTGGTGTTGTGAAGTGCATGCTGTCTGTTGTGCTGTAGAGGTATGGCTGTGTTTAGTTCAGAGCTTGAGAGGTGTATGCAGTAGGGTTAGCTTTTAGTAAGGTTAGTTAGTGGTAGAACCTTTCCTACCCCCGCTGTTCTGACTAAATGTGGCCATAATCCTTCCCCTGTCGTACATTCTGGTGTGCAGCAATTACCACCCCCACAGGTTCCTCCAGGGTTGATGTATTCCCTATGGCCCGCCATCCGCTCATGCGAGATATGGCCCCCTAGCACAAGTGGGCTAAATGTGAAATACTGTTCCCTAACACAGATGGGTCAAAAGCAAGTTTTTGGCTCACTGACACAACTTTGCTAAATGCGAGATATAGGGCCTCATTACGACCCTGGCGGTACAGGGTAAATGGCGCCGTAAAAGGTGCCAGCGCCATTTACCCAGTACCACCTCATTACGAAGTCCCCTCGCGGGACCCAGGAAGTAACGCCTGGTCAAACCAGGCGTGCTTACCGGGTCCCACGAGGGGAAGAGGGAGCAAACAACAGCCCACTCGTAATGGCCCGTTGTTTGCTCCCATTCCCAGTCAGCCCTATGGGGGCTGAAATGGGAATGGGGAAGGACCGGGTGCGGGTCCTTGGAGGGAGGAATTACTGGGCCTTCCGAACTCGGAATGGCCCGGTAATTCCTCATTCTGAGGACCCGGACGCAATTTCGGCGGCAGCCATGCCGCCAACAGTGGCATGGCTACCGCCGAGGTTGTAATGAGGCCCATAGACTGACAACACAGAGTGGAGCTGCTTCTTCAGGAGCTGCCCTTTGTCTTGGGGCCCTTAGCCTGTGGTTCCCCGGGCAGGGTCTGCCCTGGAAGGATGTCCTAAAAGCGCTGAAATGGTTAATCAAGGATTCATTGGGAAGGAGGGAAGAGACACAGCTAAACAAGAAAGTGCATGCAGAGGTGACACCAGAAGGGCCGAAAGCGTACAGAAATACTGAAAATGCACAAAATAAAGCGAGTTACCTGTTGCAAGCCGGAGAAAAAATGGCTTTGAAATAGGTGTTGAGGGGGAAGAGACCCTTGCTAGATGGTGTGAGGGGTCAGAAATGAGAGATGGACACAACAGTACAGTTTTCTCATGTGTTGCAATTGTATTAAATAAAAAGAGGTTGAGATAAATGTCTATCTTTCCCTAGCCTAACAAGGATGTCCCTGCCTAGCAAACTAAAACTAAAGAAAAATGATCTAGTGTCCAAAAGGTCTCCGATCCTCACACTAATACAAACAACACAATCATACAAGGAATGTTTGTCTGTATTCAGTTTCAACAAAACAATATACCAAATCAAACTAAAATGTTTTAGAAAGTACTCCTCGTAACCAGGGTTGGACACCCTTCCCCTGTATCAATTCAGGAATACCCTGAGCAAAGTTCTGATGCAAAACAGTTTTGTTCAGTGTTACACAAAAATAATTTTCAATTCACTGTGTCCTTCCACTTAGCAAAGTAAATTTCTCTTTCATAGATGCTTAGTCACAAATCAAAACAACTGTTGTTCTCCACACTCTCCTGCTTGGTAAAATAAATATCTGACCCTCAAAACATAAGTTCATAAACCAAGGCAATTGTTCTCTTCAAAAGGCCAAGTAATTATTAGCACATCATACTTTTTCCACAAAGGAAACACTTTTGTCAGAATGGCACAGCAACTACGTTTGATAAGGCAATAGTTGATCTAAAGCTGATAAAGTTAACACGTTATTTCCAACACACCTTTTTGCCATATCACACAGTTCTTCAAATCATTTTCTTCTTTCCTGGTACACTCACCTGCCAGGACTAGCTAATATGTTGTCCCTTGCCTTCCAGGATGAAAACTCCTACCACTATAATTGCGTTAAGTAGCAATGCTTGTTCCAAGATTCTCCACACCAGTATCCTATGTGAGGAGGTTTGAACAATGACAGCTTCTATTTATAGTCTCTTGACTATTGACAATGTGGGTTACAGATCTCCATAAGTCGGTATCCCATAAAAGGGGAGTTGCGCCCTTGTTGCCTCTGTATTACTCTTCTGTAGCGTTTTGGCTGTTGGCAATGCAGGTTACAGGTTTCCCGCAATTGGTGTCACATATAAGGAGAGTTGCACCCCTGCTGCCTTTGTATTACTCTTATGTGGCCTCTTGGTGTTTGACAATGCAGGTTATAGGTATCCCCCAGTTGGTATCCTATATAAGGAGAGTGTCATGACACAGCACTGGCCCGTCTTGCACCAATGGACGCTTAGTCGTGGGAATGTGCAGAGATGTCTTTTGAGCATTCAAAAGTACTGGTTTAGATGTTTACCCAAGATGGCATTCCGCACATCCTACTAGTATCCTGAGGATGCGCAAGCACTCACATTGCAACCCTGCTGTTTGTTCCCTAGGGTAAGATAATAGGTTCTCCATTGGCTTCCGACCTTGTCTACTTGTTCCCTCTTGTGCCTTTCTCTACCTTTGCTTGCTGCCTCCCTCTGCCGCTCCTCGCTGGTAACTACTTACTGTGTGGTTCTCCGCTGTATGTGCTGCCCACTCTCAGGTTTTGCTTGTGCCGTGTTGTTCTTTTTTCCATCTTAGCTGCACGGTACTTCTCTGGATAGAGCTCCATTGTTTTCTGCCCACTTTGGATTCCTTTTCTCCTGCCTGCTGTGTTTTCAACCTTCCATTTTCTGTTTGTTTTATTCCATCCAGAATGTTACCACAGACTCTGCCATTAAGATTTCTTGCTCAGGTTCTTCATTACCTACAGACTCAATACATCCTGGGGGGGTTTCTGCCTACATTAGGCTTTTCCCCCAGGAGAAGAGGGGATTCAGAGAAAAGAAAAGAACACCATCGGATATCTCCACTGCTGAGTAAGGGGAGCCAAGTTACGACATTCCTGAGAGTTTGAAACACCAAGACGAAATGGCCAGGCTTGAACAGATCCAAGAATTGGTCTCTGCAGTACAAGTACTTACCTTGGAAGTTCAAAACTTGAAGGCCGAAAATGCAGAAAATGCAGCATTACAACAGATGATGGCCACAAGAGAAAATCAGTCCTTGCTATTTTCCTCACTTAGGGCTGGCTTCAGGGAAATTCAATAGTTCTCCCAGACAAGTACATGAATTCATAGATTCCTGCATGTTTTACATTACCTTCCATAATCACACAAAACCCTAAATCCAGTCCCCTGGCTATGCGGCGAGGGTGTTCCTCCTCACGGCCAGGGGGTTGGATTTCCTTCAGTTTCACGTCAGCTTCTGTAATGCGTGCTGACGTGAGACTGAATCTGATTTCCCCACCGCAGAAGCATTCCTATCCCTAGCCTGTTACAGATTTTCCCTCCGGCATGGTATAGGGACCCTGCCGGGGATCCCTGGGACAGCTGTTGAGCTTGGGTGCTGTCCACCCAAATGGGAGACAGTCACCCAAGGCCGGGGACATCAACCTCCCCCCCACCCTCCTCGAGCTGTGCTGCATTAGAGCTTTTCCATCCATGTGGGGATGTGGAACCGGCCGGGGCTCCCTGGGACTGCCTCCGGGCTTGCGGACAGTCGATGCATATGGGAGACAGGCTCCAATGGCCGGGGACATCACCCCGACCATCGTGGAGCTCTAGCTGTGCTGCGTTAAAGCTTTCCCCTCTGGGTAAGGATGGGGACCCTGCTGGGGCTCCCTGGGACTGCAGCTGAACTCGTGGACAGACAATTTTTCTTTTCCACCCAGGTCAGTGCACCCACACATGTGAGGTACTGTTTTCATCGGGACACCTTTGGAAATGTGGAAAAGTAGTACATGTGTTGTTTCCGGCGTGTTTCAGTGGTTTCCTGGTGGCAAACGTCTGAAAATTGTGGGTTTTTCCCTACATTTTGCACATTGCCGGGCCTTGTGGGTAATAAATTCTAGGGCAATTCGCACAAGTCAGACCTCTTTGGATTCCCAAGGGTGTCTTCTTTTCAGAAATACATGGCGTTCCCCGTTTTCCTTGGTGGCTGCAACACCCCACACCCAAATGTGTGGGTTGTCTACAAAGCCAAATCCAGTCTTCCCCAGGGTGTTTGATGTACCTGTGGTTTACCCATTTCCCTTTGCACCCAGGTAGGTACACTCACACATGTAGGGTACCGTTTTCATCGGGACACCTGTGGAAATGTGGGAAGCTAGGACATGTGTTATTACCGGTATGTTTCGAGGGTTTCCTGTTGGCAAATGTCTGAAAATTGTGTTTTTTTCTCTGCATTCTGGACATTGTCAGGCCTTGTGGGTAATACAATCTAGGTAGGGCGATCCGCGCAAGTCAGATCTCTTGGATTTCCATCAGTGTCTTTTTTTCAGAAATGCATGGGGTTCCCTGTCTTCCTTAGTGGCTGTGACCCCCGGGCCAAATGTGTGGTTTGTCCACAAGACCAAAAACCTTAAAAATGTCATCACCCCAAGCCCTTTGGCATACCATTGGTTTAGCCTTTTCCCTTTGCCTCCAGGTCAGCCCACCCACACATGTGAGGTACCGTTTTCGTCGGGACACCTGTGGGAATGTGGGAAGGTAGGACATGTGTTGGTTTTGTTTAAGTTTATGGTTTATTGCAAAATTAAAACCTTTTACACACAATCCACATAATAAAATACATTCATTACCTCCATCAAGCAAAGTAACATCTTATACCATTTACATAGTTCCACATAGTAAAATTACATTCATAGCTCTGGCAAGGAGAAAGAAATTGACAGCATTACATCCTTGTCATCATTTTGTGTAACAGAGGCAAACCTCCTTTAAAAAACAAAACAAAAGGGAGTGGTATAAGTCCTTTTCCTATTTCCCAGTTTTTTCCCTCCATTTTTACTTTGCCGGGCCTCGCGGGTAATACGTTCTAGGGCGATATGCAAAAGTCAGACCTCTTTAGATTCCCACGGGTGCCTTCTTTTCAGAAATGCATGGGGTTCACTGTTTTCTTTAGTGGCTACGACACCCCAGAGCCAAATCTGTGGGTTGTCCGCAATACCAAAAAACTTAAAAATGTCGTCTTCCCAGGCCGTTTGGTATATCAATAGTTCAGCCTTTTCCTTTTGTGCCCAGGTCAGTGCACCGACACATGTGAAGTACCATTTTTATTGGGACCTCTCTGGGAATGTGGGAAGGTAGGACATTTGTTGTTTTCTCTTGGCTTTGACAACGTTTTCATACATTTGCTGCTACACTTTGTGTAACCTACATATAGTCGCTGCTTTAGGAACTGTACACTTTTGTAACCTGCACAAGTCACCTATCCTTCAAAAGACCTGTCTGTGCACTTTCACAAAATGTATGCTTGCCATTCTTCACCATATTTATTTTCCTTATTTTCAAATGCTAAGCACGTCTGTTTAGGCCTGTTTCCATACTGCAACCAAGATGAGTCCTTCCTATAGTGTTATAGGTCTTCTCCTCACACATTTACCTTCCACTTTTGTTCCACCATCCCGAGTTCCAGCTGTGGATCCTCTGCTGGATGTCCTCATTCAGGTTCATAGTGATGCTTACAGGAATTTGGAACAAAGCAAACAAAGGAATATGTTCTACGCTGATAAACATATAAAGGAATGCCGTGAGTGGGAAATTGGTTCCAAGGTATGGCTTTCCACCAAACATCTCTGCCGATGGATACGTCCTTCTAAATTGTCTCCCAGACACGTAGGACCATACAAAGTACTTGCCAAGATCAACCCAGTGGCCTTCAAGCTATGTCTGCCTAAGACATAGAAGCATATCCATCCAGTTTTTTATCATTCGTTATTGAGACCTTGCGTACCGGATCGATACAACAGAAGAAGGAAGCCAGATGTTTCACCCCCCTCTGAAGAAAAAGAAGAATATGAAGTCTCTAAAATCTGTGTTTCATGATTATATAGAGGAACACTTCAATATTTAGTACACTGGAAAGGTTACTGTAAAGAACTTATGGTGGCAACAGTAAAGACAGACACAAGTGATCACAGTTCAAGGGGGTTTATTAGACTGTATAAATGGGTTAGAAAAACACCTAACCTAATCCTAAATCTAAAATGGGAGCAAGCTACAGCCATGAAATAATAATAAGGCAGTCCTAGTGGCGTCTTGCCAAAATAAAAGGGCCTATACTAAAAAGAAAACTATTGCCAAACCTTACCGCTAAGTTATAAAACAGTGTGGGGCAATGTTCATAAGAAATGAAAGACGTGTTCACAAAATGATAAGTCAATGATGTTATGGCCAGGATCTCCCTGGGTTTCTCCAGTATGAGGTTACAGTTCCTTCAATAATATCTGGACCTTCTGTGTCCAAGACTCTTTCAAGCAAAGTCTCTTACTTCAGAGGGCCTGATGGATCGTAAATGACCAAAACAAAAGTTTATTTTATTCCTCTTCACGTTGGGTGATTATTCTTCACCCATGAATTCCCCTTAGCCGGGTTCCTATCTGTCTCTAAACATTAGTCTCCCTCAGTCGAGCTCAGACCAACCACTCTTGATGGAGTGAAATACAGCTTTTTTCACAAAGTGGAATTCACTTCCCTTAGCTTTTCTCTTAGCATCCCAAAGTCGGGTTCACTACTGCCTTTCAATCACAATCTCATCATATGTAGTATTCAAAAGTCTTAATGCCTTTTTAAACAACCATTTCATTTATTTAAGTCCCCCTCAGTCGGGCTCCGAACTTCCAATAGCACTTGCTAATTTTTTATCACATAGACTTCCAAAGGGCGATCATGTCTCACTGGGTCACTCTGTTTCCCATAATCACTGTTTGTACAGCGTCCCCCTCAGCTGGGTACAAACGCCTGTTACACAATTCTTAATACTTTAACAATTTGTCATGGACTTTCGATTGTACAAGGGATTTGGCTAGACCCATGTAGGGCCAACTTGACACGTTTCGGCCTTTTGTTATTCGTAGTTTATACTTTTAATCTTTCAATTTTGCCACTGCAACCTCGCGCTTAACACAGTCCAGCTACTATCAGGTTCTTCTGACTCACCAGCTGTGCTGAACTCGTTGGCGTTCCTTTTGCCGCTGGAGTCACAGACGGTACCACAATGGCAACCTCATCTCCCCGCTCTGGCTATCAGTGTGGGAGGATTCCATTCACCACTGACATCCGTCACACCATCCGCCATCTGCGATTCCTGGTCTTACGCTTCTTTGTTTAGAGGCTTCGTGGATCTGGGTTGAAAAGGGTAACAGCAATTCCCTCCTTGACGTCCTTTGAGGTCGTGCCGCTTTTCTCCTCCATTTGAACTGCCGTCCTGAAATCACTGCTTCCTCGTACATTCTGCCTTGCTCAGAGTGTACCTTCGCGCTGTGCCTTTTATCCCTATTGGGAAGGGAAAGGGCAGTCAGGTGTGTGAAGTCAGTGGCAATTGGCTGACTCTGCCTGACCCTTGAGTTGGGATATGTCAGGGATCCGGCTCTAGTGTTAGTCCTTAGGTCTTTCAGGGTATTCGGTCTGTGAGAAAGTGTTTGTGTTAAAAAAAGGCGGGGGTTGAGTTTTTAAATATCCTACGGAGTAGGGCGGGGAAAAGGTGTTTTAAAGAAGGGGATACAGCGTCTCGCCCGTCAGTGTCCCACTTCCAATGTCCGAGGACACCCCATCCAGGTGACCCTACAGAACTGGTCCACCCCCACGAACTGGATTCAATAGCGATGGCCGTGTCCTGGCCACCTGGATGACAGATCCCCAGGACTAGCAAGGGAGACACCTTCAGTTTTCTCACAGTACCCACTATCTGAAAGGTCCTGGGAACCAGTGTCTCATCAGAACATCCCCTTTTACATCATAGGTTTCATATGTTGCATCCTTGGAAACCCGGGGAACCCCTGGGGAGGGAAGGGGTATACTGTCATGACACAGCGTTGGTCCGTCTGGCACCGATGGAAGCATGGTCACGTGAATGTTCAGAGACGTCTTTTGAGTGTCTGAAAGTACTGGCATAGTTGTTTACCCAATATGGTGTCCCGCGCATCCTATTAGTATCCTGAGGACACGTGGGCACTTGGGTTGTGTTAGAATGGATTTCTAAACTCTGGCCTGGAGGACAGATGTTTAGGAGGCGCACTAGTTTAGTGCAACAAGGAACCTTCTGGACAAGCCAGATCAATCACGGTAGCTTGGCAGGCAGGCAAGACTAGGTTTCAGGAGGGGCGAGAGTGATCAGAAGCCCACAATGAGCATACACAAGATATCACAGAATACACTTAGACAGATGTTTATCAGAAATACATAGGGCCTAAATTACACGTAGTGCAGTAAACCATGGTGCTATTAGCACCATGGTTCATGCCGGTAATTTACTGGTACCGCCTAGGGGGAAAGGGGAATTACCGCCCTATTCCAAGGTTGGGAAGGCGGTAATTCCGCCTTCCTTCATTGCCCTTCCCCATTCCCATTTTTGCCCCATAGGGCTCTATGGGAATGGGGAAGGCGCTAATTACGGTACCGCAAATTGCGGTACCGTAATTAGCACCCTGGTCCCTTTGCGGGTTGGTTGTTAACACCTGCTAAAAAGCAGGCGTTAAAGTACCAACCCGCAAAGGGACCTCGTAGTAAGGCGGTAAGGGTTTACCGGTACCGGTAAACCCTTAACACACTACATGTAATGAGGCCCATATACTTTTATTTTAGGCCTAATAAAACAACATTAATAACCAAATGAATAATGCAAGACTTACCACACAAGCATATCACTATGCGACATATACACAACTACTGTAACGTAATGCGATAAAGGGAGTAAAACATCCACAACCTGTAACAGAAGGGGAGTTAGCATGAATTATGCATTCGGCAGTCTTAAGGATGGAAACCCTTACTTATTCAGTCCAGCCCTACGAAATGGGGAGCCTTGTGCTCAATGTATAGCAGTGCGTAAAAAGACACGGTCGTGTGTAAAGCAGAGACAGTACATTTTCAAGATGCTATGACAGTTAGGTAAGGGTCCTGAAGGGGGTATGAGAAGTTCCAATCACCATGGAAGGGTCTGCCCTTGCTGACAGATCAGTTTCTGACTTTCGAAATAGGCCAAGGAGCGCGGGCTATCCAAGCCAAAGAGAGGATCCCAAGGAACCCTTGTGCGTAAAAACAAATAGATGAGCCAGGGGCCACCGGTAACATAATGCAAGTACTCACTGCCCCTTGCTCAAACCCAGACCAAACTATGCCAGTTTAGTCAAGGTCGTCTGAGGTTGTAAATTCTGCCTTTGCGCTCCGATCCAGCTCTCAGGTGCTGCGGGACGGGACAGTAGTTTGTGACAGATCAGTAGCCACAACTCTGTCCACGAAGGGAGGAGGAAGAAAATTCCAGTGCAACAGGGCACAGCAGAGAAGGTAGGAAAGTCACCCACAGCGACCGTCAACACAAAGCAGTGACACAGGGACCGAAAAGGCTTGCAGCATGACGCACTCACATAGTTTCTTGACCGAGAGGAGCTAGGTCTATGAAATCTGGCGGGAGAGTGTTGAGAACCATAAACTAGGGATTCCCAAAGTTTCTAGTCCCAACTCAAAATGGTGGCGCTCCTATGCAATGGCCCGGGACAGAGCTGGTCAGTTCACTGGACGGCCCAGGAATACTTCAGAGAATACTCTTTTGGCAGGAAATCAGAAGACCCCGAGAGCAGTTGTTCCCACTACTCAAGTGGGTCGAAGCGCCCGTGCAGGCCTTCTAAGTTTCATAAACAAAGCAGGGGCCTGACAGGACAGTAGCAGGCTCACGGTGCCAAACTTTCCAGCACATCTCTGGCAGGTCCTCTGGTCTGCTTCAGCTCACAGGATACTAAAGTGAACCACTGTAGATCAACCTGGAATAGATGCAGGGCCCCTTCTCTTATCCAAAGTTTGATGCGTGATCGAATCTTGGCAACCAATAGAAGATCTGCTCCCTTGCATGCACTCCAGTCGTGGTCCAATCATGGTCCACGGTGAACCACATTTATTCATGCAAACCAGACATCCTGGCACCAGTAGTGTGGATTGCGACCAGACAGTCCCAACCCTCTTCCTGGGCACTAGCACACCTGACATGAAGGAGCCCGCGAAGGATGCGGTTTTTGCAGGCGACTGCATGCCCAAATAAGGAAGTCCCGGTTAAGCTCGACCAAGCTTGGTAAGGCCAAGAGACAAGATGGCCAGAGGACAGAACAAAAGACTCTGTGGCACGGCCATTTTCGGCACTGGCCACAGTCAATGGCCATGTCCGGTAAACACGGTATAGCTTGCTAAAAAGTTGTAAAAATACGATTACAGTAAACTGCTGCCACCAGTTCATCCTAGGCACACTGGTGCATTCACCAAAAATTCCTTAGACGGTGTCTAGAGCCATAAAACAAAAGGACTCCAGTGCACAGTACAGTAATGTACTTTGCACACTAATAAAAAATTACCAAGAAAGTACAAGACTGAGGGAAACATAGTTTCCCAGTACTGACAGCCTGAAGGACGTGTCAGTTTCCCCATAACAAATGAGCAAAAGCTCATGGGAGCGCAGCTGAAGGCTTTGCTCTACTGGAAAAATTCAGGTTAGGAAGCCAAACAAAAGCAAAAGGTTTGGGGGGTCCATAATATGGAGGGAAAAATTGCATTCAGAGAAATCTTTCCTAACACTAACCCGCCCCCCAGACCAAGGACAGGGGGAACTAATCCACCCCTGGATGGGCCTCATGTTCAGGTTGATTAATAATTCTGGGCAACCCATCAGCATTGCTAAATTGAACACCTGGCCTGTGCTCAATGGTGAAGTCAAAACCTTGCAGGCTAATGGACCGACCACCTGAGCAACATTGGATTTTCTCCCTTCATGGTCATCAGCCACTTTAAGGGCTTATGGTCAGTTTGCACAGTGAAGTGGGTCCACCCTTGACATTGGCCAGCACTGAAAGGCAGGGGCGGAGTTTGATTTTGGGCTCAGGTGCACAGAAGGATGATGTCGGGGGAGAAAGAAGGTGCAGGTGCACCAGCACCATTGCCACGGGGAAGAACATCCTACCAACAAGGTCCGCTAGCACCACTTTGCGAATTCGATGTAGATGGAACCCCAGCTACCTTGGGACCACGATGGGAACTTTGGTGAGAGCGCCTTGAAATGTATTTCAACGCCACAGGCAAGCGTGAGGACCTGGCCAGGGAGTGTACGCTAATTTACTCAGCAGTGCCATACATCGGCGTCCGTTCGCCGCCCCTCCTGTCTCCCCTACACTTCAGGGGAGGCAGTCTCCCTCAATGGCGCCTTCCCACAGAGTTGTGGCTCTCCACTGTGACGTGCAGCATTTTGTGGTGCCTTTTGTCACTCAATGGAGGCTGCCGTGGAGACTCACGGCAGGAGCAGCATTCAAACCTATCTCCGCCTACGTTTCCCATGAGCCCTGTCTCCCACCTGTAGTTCATGGACATTGACACCTGAGCTTCGTTTTTGTATGGGGCCGCCTCCTCGTGTATTTTACCTGCGGCAGCTTATTGAACGCTGCTTCTGTTTGAAGTTACTTTCTGGCTTTTTTGAAGTTCTGTCTTCCTGCCAATCTTGTTTTCGATTCCTGTGTACCGAACCTTGCCTGCATCACAGACTCCTTCTGCCTTACATCTGGTACCTTCCTTGTCAGCCCATGTGCCGAATGCCTTGCCTGCATCACAGACTCCTTCTGCCTTACGTCTGGTACCTTCCTTGTCAGCCCGTGTGCCGAATGCCTTGCCTGCATCACAGACTCCTTCTGCCTTACAACTGGTACCTTATTTGTCAGTCTGCATGCCGAATACCTTGCCTGCGTCACAGACTCCTTCTGCCTCACGTCTGGTACATCCCTTGTCAGCCCATGTACCAAATACCTTGCATGCTTAACGGACCTCTCCTGCCTTCTGCTGAGGTATACTCGACTCCACCTGTATTCTGAAATCTGGTGAGTCAAGACTTCTCCCGAAACTGGTATCCTTTCTATTTTCTCTTCTTCCTTGTACTGCATTTCCTGAACTCTGTACCTTCCTCTGCCCCGGACATTGTTTCACCACACTGGACTACTTACCTCTGAATATCCAAGTGCACAGTGGGATCTCTACCTAGTGCACCCCTTGTGCCGCCCGGTTCTTGATTTCCTCACTAACATTCCTGTTTATTATTTTATACTTTTGTTGTTTCCTCCTTGGATTCATTAAAACCTCTCTAAATCAATCAATGGTAAGAACCCTTCTCCTTCTACAATTGCTTCCTCACTGTTAGTACCATAGTAGTAACAATCTTCTGTACTTATAGATACTTCTCGGATGTACCTTCATAGAAGAAGAAAGAGTGATCCTTAGGTACTTATTCCTTTATAATTGGACATTAGTTAGGGTACGTTATTCCCACTTTTGCTTACTACTTGTCCTTTCTTTTCAGCTTGGTCCGTGGTGGTGTGTTCTCCCCGCTCTTTTGGGTGATCATCCTATTTGTCTGTTTGATTAATCAGCAAAAGGGCATATTGTCAAAAAGATCTTATTCCCTTATAGAGAGGAGGCTCGGGTGGAGGCTCCAAACTGAGCTCTTCAATCAACAGTCCTGTGCCAATCTGATGTGGTCCTGTTTTGGTCTCTCATCGCTGGTGAGTAACAAGCAGGCCATCTGAAGGGTTACCCTGGGATAAGTCAGGAAGAGGTTCTGATTCCTCCTCTTCTCTGTTTGATGCCAAAAGTAGTGCAGCTATTTCAACCCTAAGGATGAAAGCCTTCAGTCTATTTGTGTGGAACACTTTTGGGGCTTGACAGGCCTTCCAAAGTCCACTAAATATTTACCTCACCTAGTTGTTCCACAACTCTGTAAGGGCCTGACCATTTATCCTGGAGGGCTCTAGGCCTGATAGGATTCATGATGAGGAATTCTTGGCCTGGGGTAAAGTGAATAAGAGAAGCTTTCTGGTCATACCAATGGTTGACCAATGCTTGACCAGCCTTCAGCTTGGCCATTCGCTGGCCTGAACCATCAGCAGGACCATTCTCTTCCTTAAACCCAACACATAGTCCAATTCATTGGTAGGGACAGGAGGAGTAGGGAGTTCCCACCCTCCATTGACTATGGCCAGTGGTCCCCTAACAGGGTGACCAAATACTAGCTCAAACGGGCTTAAACCAACACCCTCTTGAGGGACCTCTCTGTAAGCAAAGAGTAAGCATGGTAACAGTAGATCCGACTTTCTCCTTTGTGTTTCTTCAAGAGTCCCAATCATGCTTTTGAGAGTTCTATTAAACCTCTCAACTAAGCTCTTTGTTTGTGAATGATATGCTGAGGAAAACTTATAAGTGACCCCACACTCCTTCCACATTGCTTGCATATACTTGGACATGAGGTTGCTGCCTCTGACAGACACAACTTCTTTAGGGAAGCCAACCCTAGTAAATATGCTATGTAAAGCTTTAGCAACTGACTTGTCAGCCACTGTCTTCATTGGGATGTCCTCAGGTATTTTGTGGCATGGTCAACCACCACCAGGATAAACCTACTGCCAGAGGATGCCTGAGGGTCAAGGGAACCAACAATGTCAGTCCCTATCCTCTCAAAGGGCACTCCTCCACAGGGAGTGGCGCCAATGGAGCCTGAATTGTTGCACCATGTTTCACAGAAATCTGGCAAGTGGCACAACTCCTACAATGACCTTCTATCTGCACCCCCATCTTTGGCCAGTAGAAATGCATGGATAACCTCTCCTTAGTCTTCTTGATCCCAAGATGACCTGCAGGAGGGACTTTATGTGCCAATTGTAGGAGGAAGTTTCTTATCTGAAGGGGGACCACCAACCTCCTATGGTCTCCTTTAGTAGGCTCACTATACAGGAGCCCACCTTCCCAATAAATCCTATATGACTCCCGTCTCCTGTGCGCTGGTTCTTCACCACGTTCAGTTCAATACCGGATCTATAAATAGTTCTTGGTAACTACTTTTATCAAGTCCCACAGCTCTGAAATTGGATACTTACAGTTTTCAAGTATCCTATCCCTTTGACTACTTCTCTCCTTTTCATACTCTTCTTGTCTAATACCTTGGTTCTTTGTTCTTTCCAATCAGATTTAAAGGTTTATTTTTTATTCACTGTCCACCCATTTCCTTTACTGGGATGAATATGAATGTTCCAGTAATGATTCAAACTCTATTTATTCTTGACACTTTATCATGACTGGGATGAGTAAGAAAGATCCAGTAATGATTATCACTCTCCTTATCCGTTCTTAATACTTTATCTGGACTGGGACATGTATGAGCGTTCAATTAATGATTCTTATTGTGGGGGATCATAAATGAAAGCTGGACACAACGTTTTCATGTTTTTGGTTAAAGACTATTATTAAATTAAATGGGTTGGGAAAATGCCTCTCTGACCCTGCAATAAGAGGAATTTCCCTACCTAAAACCAAAACTAAGGAACTGTCTGTGTCTGGAGGTCATAAATCAAAAGACGTCCTTGTGTCCAAATGCTCTAACCAGACCCTCACACTATGAACAAAATAACAAAGTGAAAACGGAAATATCTTTAACCTGATGCTTGCCAAAAAGTGTTCATTAATAATAATAGCACAACTCCAACAAAAAATGTTCTCCAAGATGAGAAGACCTTAGTTCCAGAGGGGCTTCCCATCTCCTGGATTCTGTAATGGTTTAACAGTGTGTCTCGGACTAACAGTTCTTGAGGTTTCTCTTGGTTCACAACAATCCCCAAAGCTTATTAATCTTATTAGTCCTTCTTCAACCCAAGTTCCTTCTTTATTCAACAAACATAGGGCCTCATCACGAGTTGGGCGGTAACGCAGGCGATATTACCGCCGGGGCTATTAGCCCTACCACCAAACTCCCCGGCGCTATTAGCGTCGGATCACGGGTTTGGCGGAACGGTTAGTGCCCATTCCCCATTGGGCCCATTTGGGAATTCCTCATTCCCCATTGAGCCCAATGGGGAAAATTTGCGCTCAGAGCTGGGGGGAAATCCGCCATGGCCATGATCTGGCGGACCTTTAAATGCGGCGGTAATAGCGCTATCACCTGCTGGATTTAAGGGTTACCGCCAAACCCGTGATGAGGCCCATAGTCTTATCTTGTCTTTTCTTATAGGTTTATACTTTACCTGGATATACTCTCCTGCCAGGACTCTTTATGCACTTCCAATTACCTGATGTACTCTCCTGACAGGACTTCTTATCTGCTTGCAACTTCCTGGTATACTCTCCTGCCAGGATTCCTCTTGCACTCACAACTGCCTGGTATGCTAGGACCTTCCTTCTTCAACTGCGTGGTGTTTGCTTATCAGGACTTTCTCTTCTTCAACTGCCTGGTATTTGCTTGTCAAAACTTTCTCAACTTGTGTTATAGTTTCTCTTTCTTTTTTTAATCTATTTTTTAAAAAGTTTTATTGGTTTCAAACTAAAAACATAGTAATAGCAAAATAAACCTTTAACAGTTAAAACACTCCAAAACAGAAATCCATCAATCACAGCAAAATAACAACAGTTTCTTTCCTTAATTCAATCACAGTTAAAACCAACAGATAGAAAATCTTAAAACAACACAAAAGATATCATGTTTTAGTCACAAGAGCTCAAATCCAAAGGTTTCCATTAATTAGCCTGACCTCCAGACCCTTTAGAGTTCACGCCAATCAATGAGTCTATGAATGTAAGCAATGCCAAAGTTCTCCCTATTTTGTGTCCCATTAGTAGCCAATTCCAATGGTCCTCTAGGGACAAACTTCCCTCCATATAGCTTCCCATAAACTGCGCTGTTTCCGCCTGGAGTGCCTCACATTCCATAGCAATGTGGAACAAAGATTCTGCCTGATCAGCCTTCTCACAGAAGCGGCAGATGTTATTCATAACCCCACCCTCGTGCAATTTGGATTGAACTTCACGCATTGGCATGATATTCAAGCGGCAACGCAGAATGATGTCTCTGAAGATTGCAGAGGGAAATTTGCAGAGATATGAAGGTGGATCATTAAGACCCTTTTTTTCCATCCACTATCTAAACGTTTGGGGGGGCGATAGATCTGGCTTCACAGGTGTGGCTCCAGTCTGCCCTTTCCAAGAGAGACTTTACCTGTAGAGGGGTTTCCCTCAAAAGGTCAATGTCCAGTCCACAGTTGAGCAGTGTCTCATTGATTACCTCAAACCACTGATACAAAGAACCTTCATTTGGCCTATTAACAGGTTTCAGAATGGCAAAAGGGGGGTGGGGAGGTACTTTCTCCATAGTACATTTCCGATAGAAAGACATTTCCTTCCATAGAACTATGAAGGCCATTGAGGGTAATCGTAACTCATGCTGAATCGTAGCTATAGGCAGTGATTTAAGAAGCCTTAATACCTTGCGCCACAAATGGCCTTTCATCAGGGGCCATGCTTTTTTACTTAAATTGGGCAAGGTTTCCGTTGCATAGGTGAGGACCTGTATCACCTTTTGCCGATAAAAGGTGATAATAGGTATCATATAAAAGGCCCATTGAGTCTATGAATGGCTATTCCTTGGTTATCCAGATTTAGCAATTTTATTTTCATCCAAACCAATTGCGCATTTTCATTTATGTTCTTATTAATTTTGACTTCTAAATATATAATGGTTTCTACTGCCTCCAGCCGTAGCTTCTCAACTCTCCATGAGAAGGAGGACGCCCTTGCTTTCTTCCTAGCATTACACATAAAAAGAATTTGGGATTTGTTAACATTCATTCTCATGCCATTTTATTTTAAAAGAGATATTAAATGTTAATGTTAATGTTAATGTTAAAGGATACTTGTATGGTGCACTATCACCACAGGCCTGGCGCTCTGGCAGCTCTGAAAAGAAGAAAGGGGAGGGGTGGGGGAGTTAGTGGGATGAGCTGGAGAAGTGCAAGAGAGCAGTGATGTGCTGTTGGCGGCCTCAGCCCGGAATTCCGTTGGCTGGGCTTGGGATGTTATACTGTCGGAAGACCTTGTGTGCTGCTGTGTTGGTCTATGTGTGCTTTGTTTTGTTGTTGCAGTGTGGTGAAGTCTGTGCTGATTGTTGTGTTGTAGGTTGTGTTTGGTTAGAATTTGAGAGGTGTATGCAGAGGGTGAAGTTGTTAGTGGGTTGGTTAATTGGCATTGCTGTCTTGAGGTGCAGTGCTACATTTCCGTATTTCTAATTAAGTGGGGTGTGTGGGCGTCTCCGTCCAGATAAGGGCTGTATGACACTCACAGTCCCTTTCCCATAGGGCATCTGTTCATATGCATAACCTTGATCGAGTATGGTACAGGCCGCCTACGTGGCCTTAGTTTGTATGTGCGGTGGGTAGGCGTGTGTGCGTCCCTTGCAGTCCAACCCAGAGAGCATTCCCAATCTAGTCTGCTAGGAGGGCGGCATTGGTAGGCCCGGGTTTACTCCCTCCATGTGTTGGGGCTGCTCAGCATTCATCATCTTATTCGGTTGCACATTCATGTTACCGCTCCTAGCCCCTTTGGAATGTGGCCCTGCTAACGCTTTCAGTTATGTTCAGGGGAGGCGTCTTCCTTCATTCATCAATCTCTTCGGACCTTGTCCCTGCCAATATCCAGAGCTTTGTTAAATGCTGAAACCCTGCATTGAAGGCCAATGGCCGTTTGATCAAGGAAGACGATATTGTCTGTGTACAGCCAGCCAATGGAGATCACCGCCATTCAGCTTAGGTGGAAATGCACGAACACCTAATTGCAAAATTCCTAGGTCAGACAAATACAGATTAAATAGGATGGGAGCAAGCGCGCAACCTTGTTTAAGCCTGCAGTATGTCAAGATCTTCCTAGACATCAAACCGCCAGCTCCCAATCTGATCTGTATGGATGTTTCTGTATAGAGAGCCTGGTTTGCCTCTAAGATGTCAACTGGGCATTTCCAGGCCTTCGATTTACCCCACAGACTGTTCCTTTCAACTCCGTCAAATGCCTGATGTAAATCTAGGAAGGCCATGTACAATGTCGTGTTATTATCAATTGCTCCCCGTTTTAACATATTTAGGACAAAATGATGTATAGAGGTCCCCACACCCTTGACAAATCCCGTTTGCCTGGGATCAATCATCCCATTTTCAGTCGCCCATGTCACAAAGAACCACTGACGCAAAGAGTTTGCCTAGTGAATTCAAGAGGGCGATAGGGCAATATTTCTTAGGATCAGCCCTATCGCCCTTCTTGAGTTAAGTTGGAGACACCATCAGGTCCTGCTGCTCTAGATGAACTGAGCCTCCTAATCATAGACCTGGCTTCAGCCTCATCAAATTTAAAAGACCAGCCTCGAGGGACACAATCTGGATGAGATTGGGAATAGGAGGGATCTCCCTCAAACATTTTAGAATAGTCACTAACCCATCCTTCTTCCGTGACCCCACCCATCAATCGATTGTTTCTACTACCTCTCCCGTTGTTGATAAGTTCCCACAAATTGCAGGGGTTTTCCCCCCCAACTGCGAGCAACAATTTCTCAGCATACTTTTGGATAAATATTGATTTATGTGCTTTCACCAGGCCCGGCTCCAGCAGGGGGGGCAGGGGGCCAGGCCACCCCAAGGTCACTCTCTGGCCCCACTAGAAAGGACGCCTTGAATGAGGGACCCAAGTGAGTGGGGGATTTTGGGTGTGGGGGGGATTTCACTCTAAACGTGCAGCAGGAACCTCTGAGATTAGCATTCTGAGAGGCTGCACTTCAGGAAGCCCAGCCAGGATTTGTTTGCTTGCCCTGGACAATGATCTATGCCTCACAGACATGAAAGCACAAACTACCAGGGAGATGAAGGGCCCTTCACACCAGTGAGGTAGCACACTTACTCAAGCATACTCAAGCACACTTACTTAGGCAGGCCTACAACTATTTTTTCTCGAACCTAAAATCACAAAGTTGGTTTCTGTCATTTAAAGTATGTCTATTTTATGTGGGAATATAGCGTTTTTTCACAACAAGCTTAATAAAATGTTTAACTTTATCAAACAATAAATGACACATAATGTTACTTTCACACAGATGTCTGCAGAAAGTACATCAATCGACTGGGGTCCCTTACAAATTACCTTGAAAATATATATTCTCCTGCAATACCAACTTAAGGATAAGTGAAAAAATAAGATTGGTAGTAACAAAAATGTAATTCTGGAGCAGAGAGGAGAAAAATCAAAAAGTGATATATACAAGGATTTCAATTAAACATTATCACTATCATTGCTCTGCACATCATTAGATGCCATAATTCTTTAGTATGTCTGTGCCATTACAGAGGGGGACAAGCCATTAGCAAATGCCTCTTGGTTCTGCCACCAAAAGGTGCAGTTCAGTTTTACTTGCTGGGCCATGTATCCTCTGCACTGCAACACAAGCAACCAGACAGTTTTAGGCCTTGTGGTCTAGCAGTCTAACAGTTTGGGGAATGCTGCTCACATTCGTGGCAGGGCTGTGGCTGATTTGCAGACAATGAGTCTCATTACGAGGAAGGAGGTAACCATGCTGCTTTTTGCGGCATGGCTACCCCCATTCCGGGTACCGGGTTCCCTGAATGGGGAAATACCGGGCCATTCCGACCTTGGAGGGCCCGGTATTTCCCCATTCAGGGAACCCGAAACCAGTCAAATCCCCATTCCCATTGAGCCCCCATAGGGCTCAATGGGAATGGGGAGCATGCTAACAACGGGCCCGTTAATGACGGGCCGTTGTTAGCATGCTGCATGGCTCGCGGGACCCGCTAAGGACGTCTGGCAAAACCAGGCGTCCTTAGCGGGTCGCGCGAGCGGACCTCGTAATGAGGCGGTAGGGGTTAATGGGGCCAGCAGCTCTACCGGCCCCGTTATCCCCCTACCACCTTCCTCGTAATGAGGCCCAATGTTATGGAAGGCTGACCAGTGCAATGCTGGAGGTTATGATTGATTCTGAGACTTGCATCCCTTCTTCTTTAGTTGTGCCTACTAAGGGGAAGCCCGAACTCTTGCAGTGGAACACAGATAGGATGGATACTGGATCTGAGGATAAACCCACATCCTATGGGCCTGTTTGGTCCTTTACCCACCCAATGACCAGCCATGGCTATGTGAATGCCTATGGCATTATTACCAACTAACTGCCCCTCACTGCCAAAACGTACCCTTTGGGAACTCTTTCAGCAAGCTCTATCACAAAGTAACACCAATTGTTGTGTTGTACAGAACCTGCCGATTGTATATCTAAGCATTCTCTTGGGTGTTTATTTACTTAACTGCCTCTGTAAATGAGCTCCTGGTGTGATAAAAACAAAGTAGATTTTATTAGCAATATCTGTGTTAATGCCTCTGTTTCTTGTACTGGAGTCCTGTCTAAAATAATCACAAAGCCACCCGTGTTGGCTTGCTTATAAGTAGATATTTGCCAGGCTCTTACATCATATGCCCAGGTGCTCTGACAGTTTCCCAGCTGTTATTATGGCAAGGTGGTACCTTTATGGCAGTGCCTGGCAAATACCTATCAATGCCTAATCGAAAGCCAGAGCTGTTGTCTTTACCAATGTGTGTTGATTTCAGTTTGTCTGCCTAAGTGAAAATGTATATGCCCAGATGTGGGTGCCTTGTTTGCCATGGCTAGGTAATACAACTGCACTTTACCGGTTTGCTCCAATAAGGCCCTATATGAAAATGACAAGGCTAGGATGGCAAGTATGGACTAGTTTCAGATCTTTTCATGTGCACTTGCAAGTGGGGTTCGGACCTCAAGAGAATGTATATTTTTATCTGTGGAAGCCTAGTCTACTCTGCCAGAACCTTTCATGATTCAAACTGGTAAGTACTGAATTGATACTGTTTGAATAACTTAACAGAGTTTTCATGCAAACAGAATACATCATGGGTTTTGTGGGCCTTGTTTGGAAAGTGTGATGTAAATCCTGGGTCCTGTTTAGGCAGTGGCGGAAATGGAAATGATTTCCTGTGGGACCCCACCAGTGATGGGGAGGGCAGTGAGTTGGGAGGATTGTTACCACCTCCCCACCCCGATTAACATTTGCCTCTCAGAAGATTAATCATGAACACCTGGAAAATAACACAAGAGAAGAACATTTTCTTTAATGTTGTGGGCAAAGTATAAAAGGTGTACATCTTTTAAAACTAAAAAACAGTATTTAAATATGTCCTAAAGAGTGCAATCAGAGGTGGATTTAACATTTGGACAGGGGACACATGCCCATACCTCTTCCTCCTGCTCCGTCTCTTTCCCCTCAAACACAAACAGCCAGGGATACACAGACCCTCCCAGTGAGGTCTTATCTTTTTAATGTGTCTCAGAGGCAGATTATTTACAACAGAAAGTGGTTAGAGATGCAAAACGGTCACTGCCATTGACCATTGCTGTGGCACTTTTTTCTTAAAATTATATAATGTGTGACAGTTGGGTGATTAGAAATAGTGTCTTATCAGATTTCTTTTAAATTCTCATTAATTTCTTTGCTGGAGTTTGTAGGCTATCATTCAGGATGGGGAAAATAAAGCTCCAATCACATTGGATAATTTTCCAAGTCAAGCGAAGTGGAAAAAGTGGCGTTAAAAGCATTTATCATCACTTTTTATGCACTGCAGGAATTTGGTTGATGTGGCAGGTGAAGCTGGTGAGCAGATCAGACTTAACAAGTTTGCCTGCTCTTAAAGGTCCCACTGCCGAATCCGATTGATTTTCCACCAGCATGTATTTTTATGTTGGTGCAAAACCAATTGATTCCTACAGAATCCGCCTGACTTTTACACACTGGTAAAAGCAGGCAGATTCCAAAAGAAACCATTGTGGATGACTCCCACAATCGTTAATTGTGGGAGGGATTTACACTTTTCCAGGCACATAGTGGAAAAGTGAAGATCACATGTGATATTGACCAGTGTTTTATGCTTTACTTTACCAGTACATGGTGGAAATAACTACAATTGCATGGAGGGCCCTTTTGCAAAAAACTGCAAACAGGAGTGGTGCCATTTAGGATTGAAAGCAAAATGACTCCCTTACTCTTTTTCATCAACACGTTTCTACATTGATGACCTTGTCAGGTTGGCTTATAAGTAATTGTATAAAATTGAGTATTATTTTAGATATTCAAAACCAAACTCCAACACATATTTGTACCAACTTGATCTTGAGGTTGCATGGTCAAATACCAACATTTCAAGGGAGTCGCAAATTCTGGCTTTACCACTTAACCAAAGTATTTGATCCTGGGCAAATAATGTAATCACCCTGTCCCTTAGCTGCCAAAATAGGGTGCCTCTAGAAGTGATTCAGTTCACAGTATAAGCTATTTTAAAAAAGCCTCACTCGCGGTTTAATAGATGAGCAGCGCATGTGTCAGGACCTGCCAAGAACACACTTGCACCAATCTTTGAAAATATCAGGCCACGTGTATTGAACAAAATTGTGAAATTGAATAGCAAATCAAAGTTAACACATCAAACAAAATGCCGTCATGGACAATTGCATATTTTCGAACCCGGATGTAAACAGTATGTACCAGACAATGATGTACAGGGGCATGGCAGGGGAGGACGAGATTCTCCTCCCTGCCAAGCCCCACCGAGAGCGATACCAGGAAGCTGGAAACCCCTCAACCTGCACTGTCTGCCTACTGAACCCACTCCCCCCAGCCCTAGCTCTCTCTCCTGCATGCTACCACTCCCTCGTACACTCAACTCAATTAAAGTGTTCTTCAAAAATGCAACACAAAAATAAAATGTTTTGCTTCGAAATGTCATTTTGTAAGAAACAAGATGTCCTATTCCTTGCTTCAGTATTCTGGAGAGGGGGTGGGGGCTGTCTTTTACAACTAGATGGCAGGACAACAAGTACCTCCTTTGAGGCCTACTGGGAGTAGCCAAAGTGTTTAGGATGGCATTGTTGGGAGCACACTGTCTGAAATGGAACAAAGACTGGGTGCCCTCGTAGTTCAGTCCTCGCAGAGGAGAAGGAAGCATCACCCATGATTCTCCACAGCCAGACCAAGAAAGACATGGGGCCTCATTACGAGCTTGGAGGTAAGGGAAAAACGATGCCGGTAAAGGATTACCGGCATCGCTTACCGCTCCGGGCTATTACGACCTGCCAACCCGCTATCAGCGGCACCGTAAATAACGGTGCCTCTAATAGCGCATTGGCGGGGGCACGTGACCCTACATGCCGGCAATAGCGGCCTGGCGTAAACAGGAGCTGAACACAAGTTAGGCGGACATGCAAATAACGGGCTACTGAAGCCCGAAAAGTACCTTACCGGCATGGAGCAAATACCGGCATCGCGAACCACCCGTAAACGGCCATGTGCAGTGTTCCCAACTGCCAGAGGTGCACACAATCATCACAGGTGGAGGCAATGTAGCCTGGGTCAGCACAAAAGGAGCACACCCCACCCCTACCCACACCCAGTCACACACCAAAATGATTCCAATACTAGTAGCAATTCTGGGGCTGGAGACATGATTGCAGTGGAACTACAGCAACAACAACAACAGCCAGATCAGAGGAGCCACAGGAGGAGAAGGAAGGTGAGGCAGGCACAGCATGCACCACCAGTGCAGGCAGTTGTAACACACAGGCAGCCCCCAATCCCTCGAATCAGAGCCAGTCCATTCAGCCTAACCCCTGAGCAGATCCACACCCTGTACCGTCTGGACCGGGACACCATCACCACAATTGTAGACATGATCCATAACAACATTGCCAGCCTCATAGACATCCGTAACCGCCATCCCCCCTCTACTGAAGGTGGTGTCTGTGCTCCACTTCCTGGCCACAGACACCTACCAGCACACAGTAGGGCAGATGCATGGCATATCACAACCATTATTCTCACGTACGCTGAACCAAGTGCTCAATGCCCTCCCGAAGCACACAGGCGACCACATATTCCTACCACGGACTGCCCAGGAGATCTCCAACACCAAAGTTGGCTTTCATTCACTGGCAGGCTTCCCAGGTTGCATCGGTGCCATCAACTGCACCCATGTTGAATTGGTGGTCCCACATGCCATTGAGGTAGTGTACCGCAACCGTAAGTTATACCACTCCATCAACGTGCAAATGGTATGTGACTCAAACAAGATCATCACACATTGTTGTGCCCGATTTCCCGGATCAACCCATGATTCAATGGTCATGCAGAACTCCACGATACCACGCTACATGGAGCGACACACAGGGCAACGATCCTGGCTACTCCGTGAGTTGCATTTCAAGCCCACGGCAGTGTGATGTGGGGAGATGATTGGGGGAGAGATGCATACTTCACCTGGCTGAGAGGGGGGGGGAGAGATGCATACTTCACCTGGCTGAGAAGGGGGGGGAGAGATGCATACTTCACCTGGCTGAGATTAGCTGAGAGGATGGACCATGCTCATACCCCAAAGCAGGCCAGACTGGACCAGACACCTGACACCTAAATGCAAGATGTAAGCTGTACTACTATGAAAATTAGGCAGTGCTGCAACCATTCCATAGCCATCAACATGTACACTGCACATAATCAGACCGTAGCCCCTGCAACACAATCCAGTGACATGCAGTTAGTATGGCCAATGTACATGACCAAATAACATCATCAAAAAGGACATGTGTCCATTAGAGCGTACAAAGGAGTCACATGAGGCCAAAATACATATTCTCACTCCTACACCACCACAGAGGTCCAGCATACCAGCATGGCAACATCAGGCGTGGAAAGTCAGATAATCAAGAGTCTGGCATCAACGGTGACAGGATATAAGCATACAATTAACTACACATCACCTAGATCATGGGAACAACTGGCGTGGGAAACCACAGTGCATGAGCACTCATAAGGAATAGGACACCCCTGCGTCCACTAGACGATGCCACACACACCTGTCGATCATATGAAATCACACATTGCAGTTACTTTGAGTGGCTCAATTCATGCATGGTTATGTGGATGCAAACAGGAAATAAATGCATGCCATTGTGTCATTGATACAGGTCCCATTTGATGTAACCACTTACACATATCCATTGTTGTACACATGCAGGTGATGCTGGCTATCCTTTGAAGAGGTGGCTCCTTACCCCTGTCCGGAACCCGCAGAACAGGCACGAAGAGGACTACAATTGTGCACACACACGTACCCGTGTGGTGATCGAGCAGACATTTGGCCTTTTGAAGGCACGGTTTCGCTGCTGCAGCAGGTCTGGGGGGGCACTCCTGTACGGGCATGAGAAGGTGGGCAAGATCATCATGGCATGTGTCATGCTACACAATATGTGTATCAGACGGAATGTGCCTCTGCCCCCTGATGCTGAACTGCAACCACCTGACGAGGGGGATGAGGAGGGAGGAGATGGGGCTGCACATCATGGAGGTAGCGATGCACAGGAGGGATGTGCCGTGCGCCAGACTTTGATTAACTAATGTTTCTAACACACATGGATGCGGAGTGTGCCATGGACGTGGGACTCAGGGCACTGGGTGTGTCGGGGACATGGACACTGTACACTGTTCACCAATAAAGCACACGTACACAATAAGCAATGTCCAGTCATGTGAATTCTCATATCACAACAGGTGTATTGAACAGATAGAACATTGAATGTGCACAAGCCCTCCACCACACACACACCATCTCCCCCCTCCCCCTTTCCTTCACCTTCCCCACACACCCTCTCCCCCTCAACTTCCCCACACACCCTCGCCCCCTCAACTTCCCCACACACCCTCTCCCTCTTCCGCCTCCCCCCTCAACTTCCCCACACATGGTGTGCACTTTCATGCACCATTAGTATTCAAGAGTTTGGAATGGCAGGCTGCACATACACCCCTTGTCCACTGCCAGCATCGGGTGGAACCCTGTCCGACGTGCGCATGTTCCACACAGACCTACGCAGGGGGCTTGTCTGTGTGGAGCTGGCATTTGAGGAGGTGTCTGGTTGTTCAACCACCTTTGCGGGATGCAGGGCCTCCAGGGCTTCCACCATGCGGGTGAGGACCTGCCTCACAGCCGCCAATTCGTTGCATATGTTTGCAGAAGTTGACTCAATGGCAGCTTTGAGGGACGTTCCACATTCCCTGAAATCCTCCCTTGCCTGGCCACTTTCAATGATGTGTTGGGTCACCAGCCCTGTCAGCTCTTCCTGGCGCTGTTGGATTACCGTGATCCCCTCTTGGCTGTCCCGGACATTGGTGGATGCCGAAGCTGCCTGCGACATGGTTGGTGCTTCATGCATGCTCCCCGTGGGGCTGAAGCTCCCTGGCCATGACTCCACAGCAGACAGCTCATGGCTGCTGGCATTGTGTATGCTGGGTGGGGTGACTGCAGGGGGCCTGTAGCGGTAGGCGTTCCGGATGTCGGACTATGTGCTTCATCATCTGACACGGCTGCCGTGGTAGCTGCCTTTCCGATGGTACTGCTGGCAGTGGATACAGAGCCTTCAGGCACTGGCTCCTGTGTGGTGGTGGCTGGTGTGGGTGCTGTGGTGGTGGCCCTACTGCACATTGGTGCTGTAGGTTCGTGGTTTGCGTTGGCCTTGTGAGGTAGTCCTGGTTTCCCCTTGATGTTGAGGGCCTGTTTGCCCCCTCCATGCCCCTGGATTTTTTCACTGCTGTTGCATGCTGCTCTGTAGGGTCCTGATCATCGCTGTCAGATTGTGTCTGTGGGGGACCAAGAGAGGGAGAGCGTTAGTGATGGGTCTACGTGCATCAGGCATGCATTGTGGTAGCTGCAATTCTATGGAATGACAGGTATTTGCCGTTGGAGTAGTGACATACGGGTTGCTAGCCTTATGGGTGGGTCATGCAGGGATGCGTCTGGGCCGACACATGTATGGGGTGCATCATGCATGTGGACGAGATGGTGCTGTGCACTGCCTGTAGACAGGGTTGCGTACATGTGTCTGGTGGCCCCTGCTTTGTATCATTTCACTGTCACTTTGGGGGGACATCTTCATGGTTTGCATTACAGTGGTTTATTTGGGACACCTACCTGCATCAGCCGATGACGGGGCTCCACGCTCCATATCCCCCACTCCCTCAATTGCCTCCATTCAGATGGTGCTCGCACAAGTCTCCTCCCAGCGAGTCATCTTTATGGGTGAGCCGCCTCTGCCACCTGTTGCCATTCCCTGGCTACGGTTTGCTGCGAGGATGTTCCTTACACGTAGGCGCAGGTCATCCCAGTGCTTCCGGACATCTTTCACCGTGCGTGGGGTTGTTCCAACCGCACTCACTTTACGCTCTACCTCCGCCCAGATCTCTTTTTTGTGCAACAGTGCTTGTCGACGCATATCATTAGAAAACACTACATCCACATTTTCAGCCAAGATGTCCGCGAGCATGTTGAGCTCTTCTTCGGAGAAGCGCTCCTTTCGCAGACACGCAGCTCTTTTTTTAAGTGCCTTGGGCATTCTAATATGCTGCTGGTTTATTTTGGGACAGGTGTGGTGGTGATGTGGATCCTGGGTGCAGAGGATGGCAATGGATTGTGTTTTTCAAGATGGCCGCCATGCTCTTTCCCGTTCCTGTGCGGTGACGCTACTTCCGGTTCCACTTATTTACGCTCTCCGCTATTGCCGGAGGCATGGATGGCGGTGGTGCTATCTGCACTTCCCTCGATGCCGCTAAGGGCGATTTTTGGGTCTTTAGCGGCATGGCGGTAAGGTCGTTACCGGCATGGCGCAAAGCTTGTGCCCGCAAAGTCTTAATAGCCCTCTAATAGCGTGCTCTTTGCTACACAGACACGTTATTTGCTCCATGCCGGTAAAGACAGTTAATTACCTCCAACCTCATAATGACCCCCATGGTGTGGGTTACTGGGGTAGGTGGAATAGGAGGTAAATGGGAATGGTGGTCAGGGGGACCTGACCTGATGGAAGGTGATTGGGCATGAAAGGTGAAGGAAAAGTGGCTATAATAGAAACAGGAGGAGCAGATGGCAAAGGAAGATAGGTAGATTGATGTTGCAATACTATTTTCCTAGTTTCTCTTTTGTTCTGTGCTGTTTTTATAGAGTGGTGCAAATGTATTTTTGTCTGGATTTGGGAAGACATTTTCTTCTGGATCATGGATCTGGGAAATCAGGATTAATGCCAACACTTTGTATAGGGTACTCATACGCCCACACACAATAGAAATTGGGCCCCCCTGATCACAAACCTGGCCCACCCAAATGAAAATTCCTGGAGCCGGGCCTGGCTTTCACCCAGTTTTTATAGGCTTGCTTATGTTTTTTGAGTAGCACTTCCAAAGCAGCTGTATTTCGGCATATTAGTTTCCACCTCTTCGCCCTATATATAGTCGTGTTTTCACTAGCTCGATATTATAGGCGTGTTTGGGTACAAGATTAGTTTGGCTGCCTTTTCCCACCTTTTGCGTGAAGCCTCTCAAAACCCAATCATAATCCACCAATTTATCGTCCCTCGCAAAGCCTTGGTCTAGCCAGGAAGCCAGGATGGGAATTTTCCCTGCTTGGATTTTTATTCGAATCAAACCTTCATTTATCTCAACGGGGGGCATATGTTTATGTTTATAATAGGCTGCAGGAATATCAATAGTAAGGGATAGCAGGTCATGGTCACTCTGGGGTAGGTGCACTACCTCAAAGCTAGAGATCCTATCTCCCAGAGTAGGTGACACAAAACAAAAATCTGTACATGCAACCTGGGTACCATTGCTCCAGGTGGGAGCACCCGGACGGTCGCCCGTCTTTTGCCGGTTAAATAATCGCAATTCCTGCATGTTTGTCTCCTCCATCCATCGCCGCACAAAACTTTCAAGTATATCTCAGTGTAGAGGCCACCCCTCTTTAGACAGTAAGTGAAAATTAAAGTCTCCACAGATGAGAATCTCTAGGTTACCCCCCTCTATTAAAGATTGATCCACTTTCTCCATGATCAATCCCAACCATATTTTGGCTAGGGACCCTTCATGCCACGATACACATTTATCAACAGGTGTTTGGAGGTTCCCATCTGATGATATCTTTCAATGTCCAGTATTTGAATATATGGATTAGGTGAGAGTGGATGACAGATCTTAAAGCCACGATCCACTTTGAAGAGGGTAAGCAGGCAAGAAAAGGGTCTACCCCGGATACGCTTCAAAGCCGGGTTTAAATAGATCTCCTAGCCTTCACATACTGGCTTATACATTAACCATGTCTCTTGGAGACATATTTATTTTATTTTATTTTGCATTTTTAAAGCGCTCACACAGCCCACGGGCATCGAGGCGCTGTTACAGTAACGCGCTTAAATACCCGAGGTTTCTAAGCGCGGACCCGGGGATCGAACCTGTGTTGCTTCGTGTCGTCTTGCTTCCCAGGCGAGCACGTTGCCGTTGAGCTATCCTCCCAGGACATATAATGTCATAACCCCCAAGAATCATTCCCTCCCTCATCTGTAAATAAAAATTAAAATCCACGTGTGTTCCAGGATCCCACTCTTAGTGAGTCTCCATTCTTGTTTACTGGAATTTATCTGTCAATTTTGGCAGAGTTCCCGCAAGTGAGCTCCAATCCGTCTGCCCCAATGCTTCACATCCCAATGGCACTAAGTTTCCCAGACTTTCTACAACCTTCATTTCTGATGGTGAAATTTCCGAGGAGATTCAGGTCTTTCTTTTTCAATATTTTCGTAGGCCTTGTTGGATTTACATCAGCTTTTCTTGTTTGATTTTTTGTAGATTAAAGAGGGAGTGATAGGGAATCTTAGTTTGATTCCAGCGAGGAGTCTGCTTCTTAAATTGATTATGGGGCGACCACCACTTGTAATTACTAAGGTCATATCCCAAAAAGAGCAGCCTTTCACTCTGTTCCATCAGTACTTCTTTTATGAGGAGTGAGTTGAAATGAAAAATTATGCGGTCTCCTCGCTCTTCAGATGGAAATTCCACTACTTTTATGTCATCTTCCGGTATAAATCTTAACGCTGGAACACATTGCAGCAGCTTCATCACATTGCTCCTATTTAATAATAGGATTTTTTGGTCCGCTATAATTCTGGTCAAGAGTAATTTTGGTGACTCTTAGATTTTTAAGAGGATTTTAGTACTCCTTCTGTGGGCGATTTCCCCTAGGGCTGTTGGTAATGCCAACTGAATGTCTCCCTTCCATTGTTTTGGCTGTAGGTCTTTCCGTTTCTGTCGAGATAGATGTCTCATCCCCCTTTTGTTTTTTCCTTGATGAAATCAAAGCACTTTTTTGAGCCACAATTTTTCTTTTTTCCTCCAAATTTTTAAAAACTGGGTCCACGGTAAAGAACTTAGAGCTACTCGCTCTATTTGTCTATCTTTCTGCGATATTAAAGCTTCTTGCTTTTAACTTTCCCTCCAATCACTCACTCAGGTTATTCCATTTGTCATCTTCATTCTCCATTATTTCCAGGAGATCGCTGAGGCATGTGTCTGATAGGGGCATAGTTTTCTCTAAATTAGAGGAATTACTCTGATTTAGATCCATCGTAGCAGCGAGCTCTTTGGGAATCACAGATTTCTGCAGACTCAGTTCCTTACGTGGTCTTATGTTGTTATCAAGTGGCTTGGTCCGAAAAGGGACTTGTATATTCCGAAGGAAAGCTCTAGATGAATTCATGCATTTTTAGGGACCATTTGAAGATTTTTGGATTTCCTTTCTTGTAGGACATCGCTTTTCCTTTTCTGTCCACAAGCTCCTTCATTTGTGGCTACGGATGAAAAGGCTGGTTTGAAGATCGAGAAAGCATTTTTCTTATGGGGCTCAGGAGTAGGTCATTTATTCAGGTCGATCGTGGGCTTTTCTTGCTTGTTCTCCAGTTAAGCCCACATCCAACTCTGCCCTAGGGTTGACACAAGGGGTTAGATGTACCTTTGCAGTGTCTTGTTTCTTAGCCTTTCAATGGTCCCCCATCCATTTCCCATCTTCAATGATGGCTTCCATCAGCACGGCCTTATCCGCAGTTTTACTCCTGGCCAAATCACACAGCCTGCCATTGATCCGAGGTCTCGCCTCAGTATCAAGTCGTTGTTCCAGTTTTCTTGTAAAGGTGCCCATATTCGTCAGTTTCTGTTGCCAAGTGTGCATTAAACTTACATGCTCTTGAATTGCTGAGTGTATAGATTCATAGAGCTTACAGAAAGGGGATAAAGAGATGGTCAGGGAGACCATCACAGCATTTTGTATGTTAGCTATCTCCTCCACGGAAATGCCACCCCTATGTCGCTGATTGTCTCTTGATTCACTGTAATTATGTAGCGAACTAGAGTCGGCCGATGACTGTTATTACTGTGAGTGTCCAGGAAGCAATCATCCTCTCGCAGACGATAGGAGTTACCTCAGAGTTTTGATGACTTTCAAGTCTCATGCTGGGGTTTGTCAATGGATATTCCAAAGAGTTTTCCCCAACAGCTGTTAAATCCAAACTCTGCCTTCCAGGACTGGGCTGGGAATTTACCCCATCCGTAGGTTCTTCCTGCTCTGTCAAAATTGCCTTTTTTCCGAGGGTCAGAATCCTCAATTAGGACTTTGAGTCTCTCTTTAATGAGTGAGATGCTCTGGAGTCTTTGGACGTTTATTTTTTCAGACAAGATTGAGAGGTCAGCAGCCAATTTCGCTACAAGATCTGAATTATTTTGAAAGACCGAGCTGCTGTGTCAGGTTAACATTTTCCTCAACAGTCACGGGGCCATCTTGCTTGCTGTAGTCTCCGTTCTCTATTTCACTAGTATCATCTGGTTAATTCCAGGAAACCCCTTCCAATCTAGGGCCTTGCTGGATATTCACCCTACTCAGAGTGGCACCAGGCATGGCTGCGATATCAGGGCCTAGTTGTCTTTTTAATGTTTTCCGTGGGGATTGAGTACTCTGGGGTGTTATGTTATTGAATGAGGGGCAGGACACCCCCTAGTCCACTTGGGAGAAGCCAAGTTTGGTCTGAAGTCGGGCCCTGGCACCCGCTTGACTATTAGGCTCCATATTAACTTCCACACCCAGCAGAGAGCAACTGATAGAGCCCCTATGGGTCTTCTATGCAAATGCAGGCAGAGGGTAGCAAGGCAAATGCAGGAAGATGGTAGCAAGGCAGCCGCAGCAAAAACAGCAAAAGCACAGCACCCACTCTGTTTTTCCTTCCTTATATGCTAACTTTCCCTCTCTACCACCGCCAGCAAGACAGGGAGAAGAAAAAGGTCTGTTCCTGCTGTTCAGCAAAGATAGAGCCTTTATTCTTTCAAACTGACAACAGGGATGCAAAGATACAGAGAATCCAAAATCACAGATTGTGCGCCACTAAAGCGCAACTCCTGAACCACAGTACCAAGACTCACCAGTCTGTTCACTGGTCACTGCTCCCGCATCCTGCTAGCAGCACTGTTGCTCCACAGCATCACGGCTTGGTTACTAAGCTGTTCTCGAGCCGCTCTCTTTCTCTCTGTGGCCGCAAGTCAATCCAAAAGTCAATCCCGTTCCCAGCCCAGCCGCAAGACTCCTAACCCCGGGCTCCGAGCATCCAGGCTCCGAGCGCACGTTTGTGGTCTGTAGACGCTGTAGATGCTTCTGTCGACCGGTGTCACACTCAGCCAGTAGAGGAAAGGACATAGTTTCTACTTGTTTAAGCTTTCCCCACTTTTGACATTCAATTCTGACATCTCTCCAGCCTCTTAAATAGTTCTGCTCCTGCGCGCTGGCTTCTCTTACGCTCCCGCTAAGGCCGTGCTGCTGCTCTTGCGTGCCGAATGCCATGGGTTCCACTCGCTGTTCCCGGCATCTCCACGGCAGGTCTCCCTGGCTGCACGTCTCTGTCACACTCCAATGGCGAGCATCTCTGCTCCATGACACCGGCTCACGCCTTGAGCTTCTGCTCACCAATTTCCACAAAGTGGTCACGTCTTCTTCTGAGATGCTTTCCTTAGTTCTGTTATCATATTTAAAGTTCAACTGACGTTACTTGATGTTTCACATTGGAAACATTGTTCTTAATAATTCCACATGACAAATTAGTTCTCAATAAAGAGAAGTTGGAGCTTGTGCTGTGTGAGAAACCTCGAGGTGTCTCCCGGGCTAAGCCCCAGGGATCTGTCATCCAGGTGGCCAGGATCAGGCCATCGCTATTGGATCCAGTTCCTGGGGGTAGACTAGTGAGGGAGGATCACCTGGATGGGGTGTCCCTTGGGGAGTGGGAGTGGGACACCCACTAATGCTTGCTGTATTTTTACTTGTTCTTATGTAAAGCACTTTCGAGTAAAGGGCTATATAAATTCAATAAAATACAAATACACCGATGGGTGGGACGTGGTGTCCCCCTTCTTTCAACACCTTTTCCCCATCCTAGCCTGTAGGACATTCAAAATCACTGCCCCCTTTTCCGACACAAACACTTTTGCACGACACACCAGAGAACTAACTAACACCAGAGCCATTTACCTGACATGTCCCAATAGAAGGGTCAGGCAAAGTCAGGCAATTGATCAGAATCACACACACCTGATGGCCCTTTCCCTTCCCCACAGGGATAAAAGGTGGAGCAAGAGAGCACAGTACAAGCAAGGCAGACAGCACAACAAGTCAGTTATCCAGACCCGGCAGTTCAAAAGGAGGAGAAAGGTGGCAAACATCGAGAGGCTGACGAGGAGAGACACAACTTTGGCTTCTTCGACAAAACCTTGCGATCCCTCCGCTGAAAGTATCATAAGGCAGAGGACAATAGCCCAATTGTGCTGCAGCAGATGTCAACGGTACACAGAGTACATCGACGCTGATAAGCCGGAGCGAGGGAGATTCCTGCTTCCGTGGTAGCGGGCTTTACTCCAGTTAGGAGGAACACCAAGCCACAGACAGTTTTAGGCCTTGTGGTATAGCAGTCTAACAGTTTGGGGAATGCTGCTCACATTAGTGGTAGGGCTGTGGCTAATTTGCAGACAATGAGCCTCATTATGAGGAAGGAGGTAATCATGCTGCTTTTTGTGGCATGGCTACCCCCATTCCGGGTACCCGGTCCGGGTTCCTTGAATGGGGAAATACCGGGCCATTCCGACCTTGGAGGGTCCGGTATTTCCCCATTCAGGGAACACGGAACCGGTCAAATCCCCATTCCCATTTGAGCCCCCATAGAGCTCAATGGGAATGGGGAGCATGCTAACAACGGGCCCCTTAATGACGGCAAAACCAGGCATCCTTAGCGGGTCCCGCGAGCAGACCTCGTAATGAGGCGGTAGGGGTTAATGGGGCCGGCAGCCCTACCGGCCCCGTTATCCCCCTACCGCCTTCCTCGTAATGAGGCCCAATGTTATGGAAGGCTAACCAGTGCAATGCTGGAGGTTATGATTGATTCTGAGACTTGCATCCCTTCTTTTTTAGTTGTACCTACTAAGGGTAAGCCCGAACTCTTGCAGTGGAACACAGATAGGATGGATACAGGATCTGAGGATAAACCCACATCGTAAGGGCGTGTTTGGTCCTTTACCCACCCAATGACCAGCCATGGCTATGTGAATGCCTATAGCATTATTACCAACTAACTGCCCCTCACTGCCAAAACGTACCCTTTGGGAACTCTTTGAGCAAGCTCTATCACAAATTAACACCAATCGTTGTGTTGTATAGAACCTGCCGATTGTATATCTAAGCATTCTCTTGGGTGTTTATTTACTTAATTGCCTCTGTAAATGAGCTCCTGGTGTGATAAAAACAAAGTAGATTTTATTAGCAATATCTGTGTTAATGCCTCTGTTCCTTGTACTGGAGTCCTGTCTAAAATAATCACAAAGCCACCAGTGTTGGCTTGCTTATAAGTATTAGACAGATATTTGCCAGGCTCTTACATCATATGCCCAGGTGCTCTGACAGTTTCCCAGCTGTTATTATGGCAAGGTGGTAACTTTATGGCAGTGCCTGGCAAATACCTATCAATGCCTAATCGAAAGCCGAAGCTGTTGGCTTTACCAATGTGTGTTGATTTCAGTTTGTCTGCCTTAGTGAAAATGTATATGCCCAGATGTGGGTGCCTTCTTTGCCATGCCTGGGTAATACAACTGCACCTTACCGTTTTGCTCCAATAAGGCCCTATATGAAAATGACAAGGCTAGGATGGCAAGTATGGACTAGTTTCAGATCTTCTCATGTGTACTTGCAAGTGGGGTTCGGACCTCAAGAGAATGTATCTTTTTATCTGTGAAAGCCTAGTCTACTGTTCCAGAACATTTCATGATTCAAATTGATAAGTACTGAATTGATAACTTCATACTGTTTGAATAACTTAACAGAGTTTGCATGTAAATGCATGGGTTTTGTGGGCCTTGTTTGGAAAGTGTGATGTAAATCCTGGGTCCTGGGTGTTTAGGCAGTGCCGGAAATGGAAATGATTTCCTGTGGGGCCCCACCAGTGATGGGGAGGGCAGTGAGTTAGGAGGATTGTTACCACCTCCCCACCTCGATTAACATTTGCCTCTCAGAAGATTAATCAAGAGCACCTGGAAAATAACACAAGAGAAGAACATTTTCTTTAATGTTGTGGGCAAAGTATAAAAGGTGAACATCTTTTGAAACTAAAAAACAGTATTTAAATATGTCCTAAAGAGTGCAATCAGAGGTGGATTTAACATTTGGACAAGGGACACATGCCCATACCTCTTCCACAACACAAACAGCCAGGGATACACAGACCCTCCCAGTGAGGTCTTATCTTTTTAATGTGTCTCAGAGGCAGATTATTTACAACAGAAAGTGGTTAGATATGCAAAACGGTCAATGCCAGTGACCATTGCTGTGGCACTTTTTTCTTAAAATTATATAATGTGTGACAGTTGGGTGATTAGAAATAGTGTCTTATCAGATGTCTTTTAAATTCTCATTAATTTCTTTGCTGGAGTTTGTAGGCTATCATTCAGGATGGGGAAAATAAAGCTCCAATCACATTGGATCATTTTCCAAGTCAAGCGAAGTGGAAAAGGTGGCGTTAAAAGCATTTATCATCACTTTTTATGCACTGCAGGAATTTGGTTGATGTGGCAGGCGAAGCTGGGGAGCAGATCAGACTTACTAAGTTTGCCTGCTCTTAAAGGTCCCACTGCCGAATCCGATTGATTTTCCACTAGCATGTATTTTTATGTTGGTGCAAAACCAATTGATTTCTACAGAATCCGCCTGACTTTTACACACTGGTAAAAGCAGGCAGATTCCAAAAGAAACCATTATGGATGACTCCCACAAACGTTAATTGTGGGAGGGATTTACTCTTTTCCAGGCACATAGTGGAAAAGTGAAGATCACATGTGATATTGACCAGTGTTTTATGCTTTACTTTACCAGTACATGGTGGAAACAACTACAATTGCATGGAGGGCCCTTTTGCAAAAAACTGCAAACAGGAGTGGTGCCATTTAGGATTGAAAGCAAAATAACTCCCTTACTCTTTTTCATCAACACGTTTCTACATTGATGACCTTGTCAGGTTGGTTTATAAGTAATTGTATAAAATTTTGTTTTATTTTAGATATTCAAAACCAAACTCCAACACATATTTGTACCAACTTGATCTTGAGGTTGCATGGTCAAATACCAACATTTCAAGCGAGTCGCAAATTCTGGCTTTACCGCTTAACCAAAGTATTTGATCCTGGGCAAATAATATAATCACACTGTCCCTTAGCTGCCAAAATAGGGTGCCTCTAGAACTGATTCAGTTCACAGTATAAGCTATTTTTAAAAAGCCTCACTTGCGGTCTAATAGATGAGCAGTGCATGTGTCAGGACCTGCCAAGAACACACTTGCACCATTCTTTGAAAATATCAGGCCACGTGTATTGAAATAAATTGTGAAATTGAATAGCAAATCAAAGTTAGCACATCAAACAAAATGCCATCATGGACAATTGCATATTTTCGACCCCGCATGTAAACAGTATGTACCAGACAATGATGTACAGGGTATGGCAGGGGAGGACGGGACTCTCCTCCGTGCTAAGCCCCACCGGGAGCGATACCAGGAAGCTGGAAACCCCTCAACCTGCACTGTCTGCCTACTGATCCCACTCCCCCCAGCCCTAGCTCTCTCTTCTGCATGCTACCACTCCCTCGTACACTCAACTCAATTAAAGTGTTCTTCAAAAATACAACACAAAAATAAAATGTTTTGCTTCGAAATGTCATTTTGTAAGAAACAAGATGTCCCATTCCTTGCTTCAGTATTCTGGAGAGGGGGTGGGGGCTGTCTTTTACAACTAGATGGCAGGACAACAAGTACCTCCTTTGAGGCCTACTGGGAGTAGCCAAAGTGTTTAGGATGGCATTGTTGGGAGCACACTGTCTGAAATGGAACAAAGACTGGGTGCCTCGCTGCTCAGTCCTCGCAGAGGAGAAGGAAGCATCACCCTTGATTCTCCCCAGCCAGCCCAAGAAAGACATGGGGCCTCATTACGAGCTTGGAGGCAAGGGAAAAACGATGCCGGTAAAGGAGTACCAGCATCGCTTACCGCTCCGGGCTATTACGACCCGCCAACCTGCTATCAGCAGCACCGTAAATAACGGTGCCTCTAATAGCGGCATTGGCGCGGGCACACGACCCTACATGCAGGCAATAGCGGCATGGCATAAACAGGAGCTGAACACAAGTTAGGCGGACATGCAAATAATGGGCTACTGAAGCCCGAAAAGTACCTTACCGGCATGGAGCAAATA
The DNA here is from genome assembly GCF_040938575.1 of Ambystoma mexicanum. Taxonomy (NCBI): domain Eukaryota; kingdom Metazoa; phylum Chordata; class Amphibia; order Caudata; family Ambystomatidae; genus Ambystoma; species Ambystoma mexicanum. The sequence goes on from NC_090933.1 coordinate 109,333,286, forward strand.
CCGGCATCGCAAACTACCCGTAAGCGGCCATGTGCAGTGTTCCCAACTGCCACAGGTGCACACAATCATCACAGGTGGAGGCAATGTAGACTGGGCAGCACAAAAGATGCACACCCCACCCCTACCCACACCCAGTCACACACCAAAATGATTCCAATACTAGTATCAATACTGGGGCTGGAGACATGATTGCAGTGGAACTCCAGCAACAACAACAACAACAACAGGCAGCACAGAGGAGACGCAGGAGGAGAAGGAGGGTGAGGCAGGCAAAGCATGCACCACCAGTGCAGACAGTTGTACCACACAGGCAGCCCCCAATCCCTCGATTCAGAGCCAGTCCATTCAGCCTAACCCCTGAGCACATCCACACCCTGTATCGTCTGGACCGGGACACCATCACCACAATTGTGGACATGATACATAACGACATTGCCAGCCTCATAGACATCCGTACCGCTATCCCCCTTCTACTGAAGGTGGTGTCTGTGCTCCACTTCCTGGCCACAGGCACCTACCAGCACACAGTAGGGCAGATGCATGGCATATCACAATCATTATTCTCACGTACGCTGAACCAAGTGCTCGTTGCCCTCCTGAAGCACACAGGCGACCACATATTCCTACCACGGACTGCCCAGGAGATCTCCAACACCAAAGGTGGCTTTCATTCACTGGCAGGCTTCCCAGGTTGCATCGGTGCCATCAACTGCACCCATGTTGAATTGGTGGTCCCACATGTCATGGAGGTAGTGTACCGCAACCGTAAATTATACCACTCCATCAACGTGCAAATGGTATGTGACTCAAACAAGATCATCACACATTGTTGTGCCCGATTTCCTGGATCAACCCATGATTCAATGGTCATGCGGAACTCCACGATACCACGCTACATGGAGCGACACGCAGGGTAACGATCCTGGCTACTCGGAGAGTTGCATTTCAAGTCCATGGCAGTGTGATGTGGGGAGATGATTGGGGGGAGAGATGCATACTTCACCTGGCCTGGCTGAGATGGGGGGGAGATGCATACTTCACCTGGCTGAGATGGGGGGGGGATGCATACTTCACCTGGCTGAGATGGGGGGGGGGTGCATACTTCACCTGGCTGAGATTAGCTGAGAGGATGGACCATGCTCATACCCCAAAGCAGGCCAGACTGGACCAGACACCTGACACCTAAATGCAAGACGTAAGCTGTACTAATATGAAATTGAGGCAGTGCTGCAACCATTCCATAGCCATCAACATGTACACTGCACATAATCAGACCGTAGCCCCTGCAACACAATCCAGCGACATGCAGTTAGTATGGCCAATGTACATGACCAAATAACATCATCAAAAAGGACATGTGTCCATTAGTGCGTACAAAGGAGTCACATGAGGCCAAAATACATATTCTCACTCCTACACCACCACAGAGGTCCAGCATACCAGCCTGGCAACATCAGGCGTGGAAAGTCAGATCATCAAGAGTCTGGCATCAATGGTGACAGGATATAAGCATACAATTAACTACACATCACCTAGATCATGGGAACAACTGCCGTGGGAAACCACAGTGCATGAGCACTCATAAGGAATAGGACACCCCTGCGTCCACTAGACGATGCCACACACACCTGTCGATCATATGAAATCACACATTGCAGTTACTTTGAGTGGCTCTATTCATGCATGGTTATGTGGATGCAAACAGGAAATAAATGCATCCCATTGTGTCATTGATACAGGTCCCATTTCATGTAACCACTTACACATAACCATTGTTGTACACATGTAGGTGATGCTGGCTATCCTTTGAAGAGGTGGTCCCTTACCCCTGTCCAGAACCCGCAGAACAGGCACGAAGAGGACTACAATCGTGCACACACATGTACCCATGTGGTGATCGAGCAGCCATTTGGCCTTTTGAAGGCACGGTTTCGCTGCCTCAGCAGGTCTGGTGGGGCACTCCTGTACGGGCATGAAAAGGTGGGCAAGATCATCATGGCATGTGTCATGCTACACAATATGTGCATCAGCCGGAATGTGCCCCTGCCCCCTGATGCTGAACTGCAACCACCTGACGAGAGGGATGAGGAGGGAGGAGATGGGGCTGCACATCATGGAGGTAGCGATGAACAGCGGGGACGTGCCGTGCGCCAGACTTTGATTAACTAATGTTTCTAACACACATGGATGCGGAGTGTGCCATGGAGGTGGGACTCAGGGCACTGGGTGTGTCGGGGACATGGACACTGTACACTGTTCACCAATAAAGCACACGTACACAATAAGCAATGTCCGGTCATGTGAATTCTCATATCACAAAAGGTGTATTGAACAGATAGAACATTGAATGTGCACAAGCCCTCCACCACTCACACCATCTCCCCCCTTACCCTCCCCTTCAACCTCCCCACACACCCTATCTCCCCTCTGCCTCCCCCTCAACTTCCCCTCACATGGTGTGCACTTTCATGCACCATTAGTCTTCAAGAGTTCGGAATGGCAGGCTGCACCTACACCCCTTGTCCACTGCCAGCATCGGGTGGACCCCTGTCCAACGTGCGCATGTTCCGCACAGACCTATGCAGGGGGCTTGTCTGTATGGAGCTGGCATTTGAGGAGGTGCCTAGTTGTTCAACCACCTGTGCGGGACGCAGGGCCTCCAGGGCTTCCACCATGCGGGTGAGGACTTGCCTCACAGCCGCCAATTCGTTGCATATGTTTGCAGAAGTTGACTCAATGGCAGCTTTGAGGGACGCTGCACATTCCCTGAAATCCTCCCTTGCCTGGCCACTTACAATGATGTGCTGGGTCACCAGCCCTGTCAGCTCTTCCTGGCGCTGTTGGATTACCGTGATCCCCTCTTGCCTGGAGGATGCCGAAGCTGCATGCAACATGGTTGGTGCTTCATGCATGCTCCCCGTGGGGCTGAAGCTCCCTGGCCATGACTCCACAGCAGACAGCTCATGGCTGATGGCATTGTGTATGCTGGGTGGGGAGGGGTGGGGTGACTGCAAGGGGCCTGTAGCGGTAGCTGTTCCGGGTGTCAGATTATGTGCTTCATCATCTGACACGGCTGCCGTGGCAGCGGCCTCTCCGATGATACTGCTGGCAGTGGATACAGAGTCTTCGGGCACTGGCTCCTGTGTGGTGGTGGCTGGTGTGGGTGCTGTGGTGGTGGCCCTATTGCACATTGGTGCTGTAGGTTCGTGGGTTGTGTTGGCCTTGTGAGGTAGTCCTGGTTTCACTCTTCCCCTTGATGTTGAGGGCCTGTTTGCCCCCTCCATGCCCCTGGACTTTTTCACTGCTGTTGCGGGCTGCTCCGTGGGGTCCTGATCATCGCTGTCAGATTGTGTGTCTGTGGGGGACCAAGAGAGGGAGAGCATTAGTGATGGGTCTACGTGCATCAGGCATGCATTGTGGTAGCTGCAATTCTATGGAATGACAGGTATTTGCCGTTGGATTAGTGACATACGGGTTGCTAGCCTTATGGGTGGGTCATGCAGGGATGCGTCTGGGCCGACACATGTATGGGGTGCATCATGCATGTGGACGAGATGGTGCTGTGCACTGCCTGTAGACACGGTTGCGTACATGTGTCTGGTGGCCCCTGCTTTGTATCATTTCACTGTCAGTTCGGGGGGACATCTTCATGGTTTGCATTGCAGTGGTTTATTTGGGACACCTACCTGCATCAGCCGATGACGGGGCTCCACGCTCCATATCCCCCACTCCCTCAATTGCCTCCATTCAGATGGTGCTCGCACAAGTCTCCTCCCAGCGAGTCATCTTTATGGGTGAGCCGCCTCCGCCACCTGTTGCCATTCCCTGGCTACGGTTTGCTGCGAGGATGTTCCTTACATGTAGGCGCAGGTCATCCCAGTGCTTCCGGACATCTTTCACCGTGCGTGGGGTTGTTCCAACCGCACTCACTTTACGCGCTACCTCTGCCCAGGTCTCTTTTTTGTGCAACAGTGCTGGTCGACGCATATCATTAGAAAACACTACATCCCCATTTTCAGCCAAGATGTCCGCGAGCATGTTGAGCTCCTCTTTGGAGAAGCGCTCCTTGCTCAGGCACGCAGCTCCTTTCTTAAGTGCCTTGGGCATTCTAATATGCTGCTGGTTTATTTTGGGACAGGTGTGGTGGTGATGTGGATCCTGGGTGCAGAGGATGGCAATGGATTGTGTTTTTCAAGATGGCTGCCGTGCTCTTTCCCGTTCCTGTGCGGTGACGCTACTTCCGGTTTCACTTATTTACGGTCACCGCTATTGCCAGAGGCATGGATGCCGGTGGTGCTATCTGCACTTCCCTCAATGCCGCTAAGGGCGATTTTTGGGTCTTTAGCGGCATGGCGGTGAGGTCGTTACCGGCATGGCGCAAAGCTCGTGCCCGCGAAGTCATAATAGCCCTCTAATAGCGGGCTCTTTGCTACACGGACACGTTATTTGGTCCATGCCGGTAAAGACAGTTAATTACCTCCAACCTCATAATGACCCCCATGGTGTGGGGTACTGGGGTAGGTGGAATTGGAGGTAAATGGGAAGGGTGATCAGGGGGACCTGACCTGATGGAAGGTGATTGGGCGTGAAAGGTGAAGGAAAAGTGGCTATAATAGAAACAGGAGGAGCAGATGGCAAGGGAAGATAGGTAGATTGATGTTGCAATACTATTTTCCTAGTTTCTCTTTTGTTCTGTGCTGTTTTTATAGAGTGGTGCAAATGTATTTTTGTCTGGATTTGGGAAGACATTTTCTTCTGGATCATGGATCTGGGAAATCAGGATGAATGCCAACACTTTGTTTAGGGTACTCATACGCCCACACACAATATAAATTGGGCCCCCCTGATCACAAACCTGGCCCACCCAAATGAAAGTTCCTGGAGCCGGGCCTGGCTTTCACCTAGTTTTTATAGGCTTGCTTATGTTTTTTGAGTAGCACTTCCAAAGCAGCTGTACTTCGGCGTATTAGTTTCCACCTCTGCGCCCTATATATATGTCGTGTTTTCACTAGCTCGATATTATAGGCGAGTTTGGGTACAAGATTAGTTTGGCTGCCTTTTCCCACCTTTTGCATGAAGCCTCTCAAAACCCAATCATAATCCACCAATTTATCATCCCTCACAAAGCCTTGGTCTAGCCAGGAAGCCAGGATGGGAATTTTCCCTGCTTGGATTTTTATTCGAATCAAACCTTAATTTATCTCAACGGGGGGCATATGTTTATGTTTATAATAGGCTGCAGGAATATCAACAGTAAGGGATAGCAGGTCATGGTCACTCTGGGGTAGGTGCACTACCTCAAAGCTAGAGATCCTATCCCCCGGAGTAAGAGACACGAAACAAAAATCTATACATGCAACCTGGGTACCATTGTTCCAGGTGGGAGCACCCGGGCGGTGGCCCGTCTCCGCACAAAACTTTCAAGTTTCTCTCATTGTAGAGGCCACCCCTCTTTAGACAGTAAGTGAAAATTAAAGTCTCCACAGATTAGAATCTCCAGGTTACCCCCCTCTAATAAAGATTTATGCACTTTCTCCATAATCAATCCCAACCGTATTTTTGCAAATGGACCATTCATGCAACGATACACATTTATCAACAGGTGTTTGGAGGTTCCCATCTGATGATACCTTTCAATGGGCCTCATTACACGGACAGCGGTGGACCAAGGTGCTATTAGCACCTTCCCCATAGGGCATAATGGGAATGGGGAAGGTGCTAATTACGGCACCGCAAATTGCGGTACCGTAATTAGCTCCCTGGTCCCTTTGCGGGTTGGTTTTTAACGCCTGCAAAAAGCAGGCGTTAAAGTCTCCAACCCGCAAAGGGACCTCATAGTAAGGCGGTAAGGGTTAACGGTCACCGGTACCATTAACGGTGACCGTTAACCCATACCGCCGTCCGTGTAATGAGGCCCAATGTCCAGTATTTGAATATATGGATTAGGTGAGAGTGGATGACAGATCTTAAAGCCACGGTAAGCAGGCAAGAAAAGGGTCTACCCCGGATCCGCTTCAAAGCCGGGTTTAAATAGATCTCCTAGCCTTCACATGCCGGCTTATCCATTAACCATGTCTCTTGGAGACATATTTATTTTATTTTATTTTGCATTTTTAAAGCGCTCACACAGCCCACGGGCATCGAGGCGCTGTTACAGGAATTGTTTGTTATAGTTGCATATTTATAACGCGCTTAAATACCCGAGGTTTCTAAGCGCGGACCCGGGGATCGAACCTGTGTTGCTTCGTGTCGTCTTGCTTCCAAGGCGAGCACGTTGCCGTTGAGCTATCCTCCCAGGACATATAATGTCATAACCCCCAAGAATCATTCCCTCATCTGTAAATAAAAATTAAAATCCACGTGTGTTTCAGGATCCCACTCTTAGTGAGTCTCCATTCTTGTTTACTGGAATTTATCTGTCAATTTTGGCAGAGTTCCCGCAAGTGAGCTCCAATCCGTCTGCCCCAATGCTTCACATCCCAATGGCACTAAGTTTCCCAGACTTTCTACAACCTTCATTTCTGATGGTGAAATTTCCGAGGAGATTCAGGTCTTTCTTTTTCAATATTTTCGTAGGCCTTGTTGGATTTACATCAGCTTTTCTTGTTTGCTTTTTTGTAGATTTAAGAGGGAGTGATAGGGAATCTTAGTTTGATTCCAGCGAGGAGTCTGCTTCTTAAATTGATTATGGGGCGACCACCACTTGTAATTACTAAGGTCATATCCCAAAAAGAGCAGCCTTTCACTCTGTTCCATCAGTACTTCTTTTATGAGGAGTGAGTTGAAATGAAAAATTATGCGGTCTCCTCGCTCTTCAGATGGAAATTCCACTACTTTTATGTCATCTTCCGGTATAAATCTTAACGCTGGAACACATTGCAGCAGCTTCATCACATTGCTCCTATTTAATAATAGGATTTTTTGGTCCGCTATAATTCTGGTCAAGAGTAATTTTGGTGACTCTTTTAGATTTTTAAGAGGATTTTGGTACTCCTTCTGTGGGCGATTTCCCCTAGGGCTGTTGATAATGCCAACTGAATGTCTCCCTTCCATTGTTTTGGCTGTAGGTCTTTCCGTTTCTGTCGAGATAGATGTCTCATCCCCCTTTTGATTTTTCCTTGATGAAATCAAAGCACTTTTTTGAGCCACAATTTTTCTTTTTTCCTCTAAATTTTTAAAAACTGGGTCCACGGGAAAGAGCTTAGAGCTACTCGCTCTATTTGTCTATCTTTCTGCGATATTAAAGCTTCTTGCTTTTAACTTTCACTCCAATCAGACTCACTCAGGTTATTCCATTTGTCATCTTCCCATTGTTCTCCATTATTTCCAGGAGATCGCTGAGGCATGTGTCTGATAGGGGCATAGTTTTCTCTAAATTAGAGAAATTACTCTGATTTAGATCCAACGTAGCAGCGAGCTCTTTGGGAATCACAGATTTCTACAGACTCAGTTCCTTACGTGGTCTTATGTTGTTATCAAGTGGCTTGGTCCGAAAAGGGACTTGTATATTCCAAAGGAAAGCTCTAGATGAGTTCATCCATTTTTAGGGACCATTTAAAGATTTTTGGATTTCCTTTCTTGTAGGACATCGCTTTTCCTTTTCTGTCCATAAGCTCCTTCATTTGTGGCTACGGATGAAGAGGCTGGTTTGAAGATGAGAAAGCATTTTTCTTACGGGGCTCAGGAGTAGGTCATTTATTCAGGTCGATTGTGGGCTTTTCTGGCTTGTTCTCCAGTTAAGCCCGCATCCAACTCTGACCTAGGGTTAACACAAGGGGCTAGATGTACCTTTGCAGTGTCTTGTTCCTTAGCCTTTCAATGGTCCCCCATCCATTTCCCATCTTCAATGATGGCTTCCATCAGCACGGCCTTATCCGCAGTTTCACTCCTGGCCAAATCACACAGCCTTCTCTGCCATTGATCCGAGGTCTCGCCTCAGTATCAAGTTGTTGTTCAAGTTTTCTTGCAAAGGTGTCCAGATTCGTCAGTTTCTGTTGCCAAGTGTGCATTAAACTTACATGCTCTTGAATCGCTGAGTGTATAGATTCATAGAGCTTACAGAAAGGGGATAAAGAGATGGTCAGGGAGACCATCACAGCATTTTGTATGTTAGCTATCTCCTCCTCGGAAATGCCACCCCTATGTCGCTGATTGTCTCTTGATTCACTGTAATTATGTAGCGAACTAGAATCGGCCGATGACGAAGCGCTGTTATTACCGTGAGTGTCCAGGAAGCAATCATCCTCTCGCAGACGATAGGAGTTACCTCAGAGTTTTGATGACTTTCAGGTCTCATATTGGGGTTTGTCAATGGATATTCCAAAGAGTTTTCCCCAACAGCTGGTAAATCCAAACTCTGCCTTCCAGGACTGGGCTGGGAATTTACCCCATCTGTCGAAATTTCCTTTTTTTACAAGGGTCAGAATCCTCAATTAGGACTTCGAGTCTCTCTTTAATGAGTGAGATGCTCTGGCGTCTTTGGCCGTTTATTTTTTCAGACAAAATTAAGAGGTCAGCAGCCAATTTCGCTACAAGATTTGAATTTTTTGAAAGACCGAGCTGCTGTGTCAGGTTAACATTTTCCTCAACAGTCACGGGGCCATCTTGCTTGCTGTAGTCTCCGTTCTCTATTTCACTAGTATCTTCTGGTTAATTCCAGGAAACCCCTTCCAGTCTAGGGCCTTGCTGGATATTCACCCTACTCAGAGTCGCACCAGGCATGGCTGCGATATCAGGGCCTAGTTGTCTTTTTAATGTTCTCCGTGGGGATTGAGCACTCTGGGGTGTTATGTTATTGAATGAGGGGCAGGACACCCCCTAGTCCACTTGGGAGGAGCCAAGTTTGGTCTGAAGTCGGGTCCTGGCACCCGCTTGACTATTAGGCTCCATATTAACTTCCACACTCAGCAGAGAGCAACTGATAGAACCCCTATGGGTCTTCTATGCAAATGCAAGCAGAGGGTAGCAAGGCAAATGCAGGGAGATGGTAGCAAGGCAGCCGCAGCAAAATCAGCAAAAGCACAGCACCCGCTCTGTTTTTCCTTCCTTATATGCTAACTTTCCCTCTCTACCACCGCCAGCAAGACAAGGAGAAGAAAAAGGTCTGTGCCTGCTGTTCAGCAAAGATAGAGCCTTTATTCTTTCACAATGACAGCAGGGGTGCAAAGATACAGAGAATCCAAAATCACAGATTGTGCGCCACTAACGCGAACCTCCTGATCCACAGTACCAAGACTCACACAGTACTAAGTCTCACCAGTCTGTTCACTGGTCACTGCTCCCGCGTCCTGCTAGCAGCACTGTTGCTCCACAGCTTCACGGCTTGGTTACTAAGCCGTTCTCGAGCCGCTCTGTTTCTCTCTGTGGCCGCAAGTCAATCCACAAGTCAATCCCGGTCCCAGCCAAGCCGCAAGACTCCTAGCCCCGGGCTCCGAGCATCCGGGATCCTCGCGCACGTTCATGGTCTGTAGATGCTGTAGATGCTGCTGTTGACCGGTGTCACACTCAGCCAGTAGAGGAAAGGACATAGTTTCTACTTGTTTAAGCTTTCCCACTTTTGACATTCAATTCTGACATCTCTCCAGCCTCTTAAAGAGTTCCGCTCCTGCACGCTGGCTTCTCTTACGCTCCTGGTAAGGACGGTGCTGCTGCTCTTGCGTGACAAATGCCATGGGTTCCACTCGCTGTTCCCGGCGTCTCCACGGCAGGTCTCCCTGGCAGCACGTCTCTGTCCCACTCCAATGGCAAGCATCTCTGCTCCATGACACCGGCTCACGCCTTGAGCTCCTGCTCACCAATTTCCACGAAGTGGTCAAGTCTTCTTCTGAGATGCTTTCCTTAGTTCTGTTATCATATTTAAAGTTCAACTGACGTTACTTGATGTTTCACATTGGAAACCTTGTTCTTAATAATTCCACATGAAATACAAATACACCGACGGGTGGGACGTGGTGTCCCCCTTCTTTCAACACCTTTTCCCCATCCTACCCCATAGGACATTCAAATCACTGCCCCCTTTTCCGACACAAACACTTTTGCACGACACACCAGAGAACGAACTAACACTAGAGCCATTTACCTGACATGTCCCAATACAAGGGTCCGGCAAAGTCAGGCAATTGATCAGAATCACACACACCTGATGGTCCTTTCCCTTCCCCACAGGCATAAAAGGTGGAGCAAGAGAGCACAGTACGAGCAAAGCAGACAGCACAACAAGTCAGTTATCCAGACCCGGCAGTTCAAAAGGAGGAGAAAGGTGGCAAACATCGAGAGGCTGACGAGGAGAGACACAACTTTGGCTTCTTCGACAAAACCTTGCGATCCCTCCACTGAAAGAATCATAAGGCTGAGGACAATAGCCCAAGTGTGCTGCAACAGATGTCAACGGTAGACAGAGTGCATCGACGCTGATAAGCCGGAGCGAGGGGGATTCCTGCTTCCGTGGTAGTGGGCTTTACTCCAGTTGGGAGGAATACCAAGCGGTTCATCACAGCCAATGAGGTGAGGGGAGAGCCAATAAGAACCAGGCTGTAGTGAATGAAAGTCACTAAGTGGCAAAGAGAGAAAAGCTTAAAGAGCTGTAACATTGTAAAAGGGAGACCAGCTGCAAAAGGGGCCGGCACCACGTGGGTGCTGCTCCATGAAACAATGGTCAATCCCCATCTGAGTAAAACTACAGATACTAGAAGGCCATAGGAGAGCATCCAAGATAGGTGAAAGTGGTCATACAGGAGGTCAAGAAAAATCCCCATACAGTTGAAAGCCTTTGACCTAAGAACTGTGAGAAAGCAAGGGAAGTGAATCCTGCAAACATTGAAAACAAATGTGATTGTGAAGTTGGCAAGAGTGAACCCGGAACAGGGATGCTGACAAGAAGGGGGCAAGTCTAAAGTCCCAAGAAACAGTGTGTTGACATGAGTGAACCCGGCCGAGGGATGTCCACTGGAACTGTTTAAAAAGACATTGAGATTTGTGAGTGAAGGAAAAGCCACAGTGAACCCGGTGGAGGAAGGCTGAAAGTAAAAGAAGGGTCAGCACCCGGAAGAGGGGGATCCAGGGGTGAACTCATCACCTGAGAAATACGTAGAACAGAACTTTTTAAATTTTTTTTATTTTTTATGGTACACCTATCGGGCCCTCGGGACGAGGAAACCACAACCACCAAAGGCCTTGATATTGATAGGAACTGTTTTGGGATCCAAGCCCGGAAGAGGGAGATCCAGAGGGTGAAAATCTATCACCCAAAACCATGAGGAACAAGGGTCAGCTCCCAGAAGAGGGGGGAGGGTTGAAGAATCCTCACCCTAAGTAAAACCAGAAAACAAACGTTCATGCTGTTAAAGGAACTTTTGTGTTAATATTTGGATTCGTCAGGCCCACAAAGGCAAGAGACTTTCAAGAGAAGTGAGACTTAGCCATCGAGGCTCTCGATAAGATGGAACAGAACTGTCGTCTCGAGCTGAGGAAGCTCGAGAGTGGGCTGTGCCCCAAGATCCCACCTTGCCCTGTGCCCAAAACGTGGGGAAGGAAGATTCAGGCTACCTCATCTTGACATATTATTTCTGAACAGTTCTTTCTTTTCTTGAGAATTATCCCACACCCTTTTTGTATTTATTGTAAGGTTTGGCAATAGGTTTCTTAGCACAGGCCCCTTTTTATTTGACACAACGCCCCTAGGACTGTCTTCTATTTTAATTTGATGGTCGACGCTTGCTTTCATGTTAGATATAAGTTTAGATTAGGCATTTGTCCAACCTGCATACAGTTTAATAAACACCCTTGAACTGTGATCACTTGTGTCTGCCTTTACTATTGCCACCATGAGTTCCTTACAGCTGCTTTGACCAGAAATGGAAGGTTAGGTTGGATGATATTGTTAAGAGGGTTTACTATTCTCCAAAAAGAGGGGAACAGATGTATGGCAGTATGTCATTAGGGTATTGGGTATAAAGGGGTCTTCAAACTAGACAGATGGGAGATACCATGTCTCATCTGTGAGAAACCTGAGGGTGTTCTCACTTATAGACCCCTGGATCCTTTGTTCAGGTGGCTAGGGGAGGGCCATCATGCCTGGATCCCAACCCTCAGGGTGGACAAGCGAAGGAGGATCACCTGGGCAGGGGATCCTTGGGGACTGCGGGAGGAATGCCCTTGGGTGAGACATGGTATCCCCCCTTTTCCAACACACCCCTACACGACATTCCATCAGTCTTTGTGGGATACGGCCACCAAAGCCCCACCCTACCACAGCACTGTCCCTTAAGAAAAAGAAAGTGAAAACATCATGGGAAACCAAAACCATCCCTAAATTTGAATACTAATGTTATCTTTCCTTCCTTGAAACCCAGAGCATATAAGGCAAACCTCAAAGAAACCATTTATCCACAATCATACATCTACCATCCCCGTCCTGACAATACATTACATGGGTTTTCCAAAATCTGTGTGAAACAATAGAATTCCCATAATTCCTGTTTTCTCTATGCTGACCAAGCTACCGAGCTGTAGAAGATGAGGATTGAGGCTATGAAGATTACCCCTAGCACTTTACAATGGCCCTGTCCCATTAATGAGGCAAGGCAGGGTCAGGCACTCCATTTCAATCACACAGACCTGCCATACATTAGTTATCCATGGGAGGATAAAAGTGGAGCACACAAGCACACTTAGAGCGAGGCTGGGTACGAGAAGGAACATCTCTTCCTGAGCTGCTGCAAACCAGGCTGAGGAGATCGGAAGGACAAGGTGCTGTTTGAATGCTGAGAGGAGCAAAAGAAAGCCAGGCAAAGTAACCGTAGGAGGCCACAAGGATTCACAAAGTGAGGCCAAGAATATGGAGAGAGCCTTCCTTTGAAGTATTCCAAAGTTGCGTGTTCCCCTCCTGGGTGAACAACAGAGTTGGGGAGGAGCAGAGGAGTCGTTGGTAAAGACCTTGTTAGTCCCATCGAAGGCAAAGAAGAAAGAACTGAGATAAACACAACCAGTGAGTTACTGAATTAAACAAAAGTCTGGTTTGTGTTGCAAGCCAGTGAAATTGTATCAAGCGAAGGTTATGTGAACAATGTCAATGATAATCGTGTGAAGAAGGATTTGATTGTTGAAAGCAACGCAAGTTATTACAAAGTAATAGAGTGGTCCTTCGAAGGAGACTCGCATTATCGAAAGTCTCTGTGAAATTTGTTTGAACTGTAGCACGAGGCTAAAGAAAGAAAGCTGTGAAATATTTTGAAAGCGTGTTGTTAATAAGGAAATGGAAGGCGCAAGCCCAGCCGAGGAAAGCCTGTGAAAGTTTGTGAAAGGAACTACAAATATCAGAAAGCTTTAGTATGTTGAGAAAACATGTGTGAACTGTGATTCGGTGTCCGGTCAAATGGTCGAAAATAAAAGATCGAATGACCATTTGAATTGAATTTTTTATTTATTTATTTATATATATTATTTTAGTTTTGGTTGGTTAAAAAATATTTTTTATAAAGAAAACAGGAGGTTGCGGGGGAGGGGGGAACCCCCCCTTAAAAAAAAGAAATCAACCATTTTTTTCGACCATTTGACTGTCGATTAAATGGCATTCGATCCTTTGGTTTTCGACCAAATGACTGGTAACCCTGTGAATCATATTGATCAGGACATCGAAGTGGTCATGCATAGGAATATCTAAAAACTGTGCATTCTCAAAAGTCTTTGACACTAATGAGCTAACGAGAAGAAACGTTGGGAAGGGAACCCTACAAAGTGAATATTGAGAACCAGAGTCATAAAGTGAAAATAGAAGAAGGCTCGAGCCAGACTGAGGGAAGCCTAAGTGAAAGTGTGTTACGAAGAAAGTGAATGACCAAACTTCATCCCAAACGAGGGAAACCTGAGTGAATTAAAAAGTGAACTGTAAAGAGCCACGACAGGCTTGAGCCCTAAGGAGGGAAGCCAGAGTGAATTGTACCAAAGTGAAAGTGTCAAGAAAAACACAGATTGGGTAAGAGAAACCAGAGGGGTCTGTTTGAGAAAGTGTTGAACAGTACCTTTGATTTAAGGTAAGGAAACCTAAGGAAACTCTTTTGAACTGAGAAACGCTAGATGCCTGGGAATTAACTGTTGAATCGTACTAGCAAGCCTAAGTGTGCCACATTGAGAAAACTGTGCCATCCACCTATCTTTTCTTAACTCTTGAGACCCTGTGCCTGGAACGTGGGGAAGGCAGTTAGCATCTGCTTATAAAAGCCATTCTGACTTTCCTTTTGAAACATTATTTTCTTTTTTAAGCATATTCCCTTTTCATATTTGTTATTTAAGAGTGAGGGCAAGGTTAGGTTTATAACACAGACAATGTATTTGACTATACTGACTTGGACTTGTTTTCTTTTGTTTAATGGTAGAGACTACTCCCATTATAGAGTTAGGGCCAGTTAGGAATTCAAACCAACCCAAAATAAAGGTTTTGAAAACATGCATCTTTTTGTGTCTGTGTCTACTGTTGATACCATGCCTTCCTCGCACATCCAATGAAGTCATGGCATCTCCCCGGTAGTCGTTTCCTCCCATGTGATCCTCCCTCCTATAACTGCCCACAGGGTCAGGATCAGGTAGCGGCTATCTTCCCCTAGCCACATAGGAGGAGGTTACAGCTGGGGAGTCCATGATGACTCCTTTGGATTCATCACATGCCCTTCCCCTAATGTCGCTGGTTCTCTCGGCATCTATTGGAAAATGGGAAAGTAAGTCCATGTTACCCTGTTCTCATCCCTTCCTGTTTTCCATGGTAAAACAATGCAGCTGTGGATCTAACAACCAGTGCATGACCCCTGCATTTGTGTCTTTGTGGAGGCTCATTCATGTTAATGGAGCATGTCAGTAATCAGCCTGAATTTCCTACCTGTTTGATGTATTTGAGGTAGGTTATGGCCCACTTCATTGCCAATGCTTCTAATTCATTAGTGGCATCATTTTTCTCTCATGGGGACATTTTCCTACTAATATAGAGGATATGATGCTCAATATCTTCATGGTCTTGTGAAATAGCTGCCCCCAAACCAATGTGTGAAGCATCTGTCTGTAGAATGAAATCGCTGTTGAAATCTGCTACTTTCAACACAGGTTCAATACACAGTGGCCCTCACTATAAGGTTGGCAGAATGGGTTTACCGGTACCGGTAAAGGTGCCGGTGCTGGTAAACCCGTTCCGCCCTATTACGAGGTCTCCTCGCGGGACCCGCAATGGGCGCCTGGAAAAACCAGGCGTCCTTACCGGGTCCCGCGAGGGGACCAGGGAGCTAACAATGGGCCCGTCATTAACAGGCCCGTTGTTAGCTGCATCCTCATTCCCATTGAGCCCTACGGGGGCTTGAATGGGAATGGGGATGGATCGAGTCCGGGTTCTTTGGACGGGGAATTACCGGGGCCGCCAAGGTTGCGATGGCCCGGTAATTCCTCATTCGAGGAACCCGGGCCCGGATTGCGGTATGGAGGCAATCATGCCGCTAAAAGCGGCATGGTTACCTCCAACCTTCTAATGAGGCCCAGTATGTTCTTAATCTTGTCAAAACAGAACTGATCTATTTCCCACCATCTTATTTTCTGTGGTTCAGCATTTCAGAGTTTATCAGTAAGACGTGATGGATGAGAAACTAGGGATAAAACATCAGTAACATCCTACTAAACCCCCAAAAGTTCTTAGGGCTTTCTTTGTCTTATGTTGTGGGGTTTCTTTGACTGCCAAGACTTTTTCAGTTTGGGGCTGAATCAACCCATTACCTATGAAAAATCCAAGATACTTGACAGTGGATCCCGCCAAGTGGCATTTCTTTGGATTTGCTGTGAACCTGACTTTTCTTAATGCTCTGGTGGTGTAAATGTTCTTCCCATGACCCACTTTGGATGATGATATCATCAATCTATGCTCCCCAGAAAGATAAACAGTATTGAAGGATTTGATCCATTAACCTTTGAAAGGTAGCCAGTGCACCATGCAAACCAAACATAAGACCTTAAACTGAAAAAGGACAATGGGAGTAGATAATGCTATTTTCTCCCTATTTGCTGGATTAACAGGGACTTGTCAGTACCCTTTTGCCAGATCAATTGTGGAGAGGAAATCAGCAGACCCCAATTGATCAACTGGATAATCAATTCTCCATTAGAGAAGACCAATGGCTCCGAGAGGGTTTGATAATATCTGCCCTTAATATATTATCTATCACCTCTTTGATTATGTTTTTTCTAGGTTCAGGTATCTGATATGGTTTCAAATGGATGACCTTCCCTGGGGGAGTATGGATATAATGATACATGCCTTTGTCATGACCTGGTTCAGGTCGAAATACATCAGCGAACTGTTCTAGGAGGTCCATTAAATCCGCCTTCTGATTTTCAGGCAGGTCAGTGGAAATCAAAGTATTTTTACTTGATTCATCAGACAACAAACTGGTTAGTCACATATTGTCTTCAATGGGGTTTTCCCTCCACTGTTCAAGAAGGTTCACGTGGTATACGTGTGTCTTGATCTTTCTGTCTGGTTGCAATACCTGATAATCGTAAGGTCCATCTGCTCTAATATTTCGTAGGGGCCATGCCACTTCTAGAGCATTTTGTTCTCAGATGATCGAAGGAAAACTAAAACCTTCTGACCAATAGAAAAGGATTTGAATACAGCTTTTTTTTATCATGGTAACACTTTTGGTGTTCCTGAGCCCTAACCATATTGGCTTGTACTATGGTCCTAACTGCAGCCGTATGTTCTTTCAATCTCTGGGCTATTTGAAAAAGTGGTAAAACAGCTTTTTCTCATTCCTCTCAGGTCTCAGCCAACATATCAAGAACATCTAGAGGTTCCCTACTCTATAAAAGATAAAACAGGGAGAAACCTGTAGAGGATGGTGGGGTATTTCTAATGGCAAAACGTCCCAAGGTGTCATGACATGCGAGTTCTTGCCACTGGCTTCAACAAGTTTCTTTAAGATGTGTTTTAAAGTCTTGTTGAACTGTTCCACTAAGCCATCAGTTTGAGGGTGATAAAAAGATGTTCGAAGTGTTTTAATCAGAAGAATTTTCTTAACTTCTGACATGAGCTTACTCATAAAGAAAGAACCTTGATCTGTCAAGATTTCTTTACAAAATGCCACTCTTGGAAAAATGTAATTAAATGTTTGAGAATTTGTTGTCGTGTTATTCCATAAAGTAAAGGCTTCAGGATAGCGGGTTGCATAATCTAATATCACCAGTATGTGTTGGTTTCCAAACTTTGATGGCTCAAGGGGTCTCACTATATCCATCCCTATATGTAAAAATGGTATATCAATAATGAGTAAGAGTTGCAAGGGAGCTAGAGGGGAAATCTGTAAACTATTCTTCGGCATAGGGAGAATGTGAGCACAATCTTTTTCATGTCTGCATAGATTCCGGGTCAGTAGAACTGGTTCAGAATCTGTGCTTGGGTCTTGGTTGTCCCTAGATTGCCGCCTGTCAGGTGGTAATGTGCGATTTCCAACACTATTTTCTTGGGCACCATTATTTGTGATCTATGGGTGCCATCAGGACCATTATCTCCCCTTTAAAACAGCCCAGTTTTTAGGAAGAAAAATGGTTCTCCTTTGTTCCTACCCTCGTCCTCGGGTATGGCCGGAAGGAAGGGCTCAGCAAGTAAGGGAATCATCCCTATGGGCGAAAGCTAAATCAGGAATTACTTCAGTTTTTTCTCTTCATACTTGAGGTGGAACTGTCTCTGATGTAGTGGGAGACTCCATCTGTATCCCCAATAGCCTTGGTTCCTCTTTCGTTTTATTAGAGCTTTTAAATTCCTTGGGTTTGGGAAACAGAGCCTTTTCCAGAATTCCCTGGGCTATTCTTTCCCCCGCTTTCACTTGATATGCCTCTTTTCCATTATTCTGTATCAAAATTGTTATGTCACCTGTATAATAAGGGTCTAAAATGCCTACTAAAATGATAGGCCATGTACCATGCTCAACCCACATAGTCAGAGTCTAAGGTAGGTTCTAGGTGGGGGAATGAGGACTAAGTCTGTAGGTATTAATGCTCGGTGCCTAGGTTGGATCAACTCTCCCCTACCACTGCACAGGTCAAATCCCATTGAGTGTTCTGTGGCAGTTGATGGATCCGAAGCTTGGTTACTGAGTTTCTCAAATCTAAAGGTCCCCCAGTGTATGTCAACTAAGCCCAATTCCACTTCTGACACCATATGCGAGGGGTCAGAAATGAAAGCTGGACACAAAGTTGTCATGTTTTTGTTTAAAGACTTTTATTAAATGTAATAGGTTGGGAAAATGCCTCTCTGACCATGCACTGAGAGGAATTTCCCAACCAAAAACTAAGGAACGGTCTGTGTCAGGATGTCAGAAATCGAAAGCCATCGTTGTGTCCAAATGTTCTAACCTGACATTCACACTATAAACAAAATAACAAAGTGAAAAAGGGACATATCTTTAACCTGATGCTTGCCAAAAAGTGTTCATAAATAGAAATAGCACATCTCTAACAAAAATGTTCTCCAAGATGGGAAGACCTTAGTTCCAGAGGGGCTTCCCTTCCCCTGGATTCTGTAATGGTTTAACAATGTCTCTCGGAATAACAGTTCTTGAGGTTTCTCCTAGTTCACAACAATCCCAAAATCAGATTAATCTTATTAGTTCTTCTTCGACCCAAGTTCCTTTTTTATTCAACAAACATAGTCTTATCTTGTCTTTTCTTATAGGTTTACACTTTGCCTGGCATACTCCGCTGCCAGGACTCTTTATGCACTTCCAATTGCCTGGTGTACTATCCTGCCAGGAGTTCCTATCTGCCTTCAACTTCCTGGTATACTCTCATGCATGATTCCTCTTGTACTCACAACTACGTGCAACCTCTTGGTATACTCTCCTGGTAGGATTTGTCTGCTTTCACAACTGCTTGGTATGCCAGGTGTGAGAAACCTGAAAGTGTCTCACTGACTAGTCCCCGGGGATCTGTCTTCCAGGTGGCCAGTGCATTACTCTACATTAAATAGAACAGCGCTGGATCTATCGATTAGACACAGTAAAACACAGACTTAACATTTCCGTAGAGTGGAATGCACTCATAACTCATTAAAATGTTCTACGAAGCTTCTGGAAAATTTGTTTGACCATGGATCTTGTATACATGGATTGAACAATGGATGTTTTTCTTGACTGATGATCTGTTTATAGTACCAGATTGTAGAGTTATAGGATAGCTGACAATTGTTTAATCACAAGCTGCCTAAAGGTGGTAGACAATGTCAATTTTACACAAATATGATGTGCGTGTGAGGTGCATTAATTGAACTGACCACTCTACTGGAAATACACCGGCGAGGGTAGACCGGCGAAGATTAGACCTGAAATATGGGCATATGGTGCTATTCCAGCTCCCATGTTCCCGTTTGTGGAGATTCAGGTGATTTTAAATAAGAAGGAATTAATTTCCATGAATAAATGTATCCTACTTTGCTATTATGATTAAAAAACCTGCATAGAAGGGAAAAGTGGCATTTTGCTGTATTTGTACAATGTGTTACCGTACAGCAGAGGTCTTCAAACTGTGGGGTGCGCCGCATCCCGGGGGTGGGGGGCGCCATAGCCCAGCATGAAATATAAAACTTTTTTTTGTTTTTTTTTTTAGTTTGGAGGAAATGAGAAGGGACAGCTCACATGGTCAGACTGGGCCATAAAACGATCTTAGGCACCAATGAAAAAATGGCCAGCAGTTGCAAATGGATATTCAGTGTTTAGTCACAGACTGTTTGAATAGTACCCAAGGTGTTGTTTTTTGTTCAAATGTAAACAAATGGTGATATTTAAAGAATATTTATTCAGCAACAATGGTCAAAACTACTAGCTGCATAGTGAAGTAACTCCTCAAACTGCCCCACATTGGCTAAAAAAGTGGCCCACGTTTACTGGCCTAAACTAGCATTTTGCATTTTTGGTACAGTCATCGCCCTATTACCCTATAGGCCAGTCCAAGCCTGTTGGCTCATCGATTATGGGTGAGGGGGCGTCCACCCACTGGCCACCTCACCCATTATGGAGGAGCCGAGGAGCCAGCCCAGTGAAACACTGAGCACTCCCTCAGCTGCTTTTTCCAGCTGAGGGAGTGCTCCTGGGCTGGCTGAACTGTCAAAGGGAAACTCTGTTTGCCTTTGACAGTTCATTTCCCCAGCCGCACATGATCACTGAGCCCTGCAACGCTGAGGGTGTTTTGCTTCGCCAGCCTTGCATAGCTCATTGGAAATGCTGGCTGGGGCACTGCATGTATGTATGTGCAAGGGGGTGCTCCTGCACCTCCCCGCACATATGGGCAGAGCAACCTGGGGCGGGGCATTTTAGCAACCACGCGAGGTACATTTATGGTGATTTATTTTTTATTTAAATGTGTATGGATGTGTGTATGCTTGTGTTATGGGACTGTGGTGGGAGCAGGATGGGCGGCAGCACTGGAATAGTGGTGGGAGTAGGGTGGGGAGAGCCCAGGGTCTGTACTGGGAGTAGGGTGCGGTGACGGCACTCAAAAGTTCATAGCGATTTCTAAATACTGTCCATCTGGCACTTTTGGGGGGGCCCAGCCTGCCCAAACTTTTCTCAGAGGGGGCCCAGGCCAAAAAAGTTTGAAGACCACTGCCATACAGCGTGCGAGAAGGCTAACCATTTTGCGTTAGTCCCCTTTTTATCTCCATGCTCCACTGTATAAATTAGTTAGGCAGTGATGTGTTTTTTGTAATCTTTACGTGACGGCGGGGGCGAAAACCACAGGCCCGTGATCTGGAGAGAGAAAAGACAGTCCTTGCGCTATCAAAGGTGAGTATGCTGTGCATGACCTGCATGCAGTAAGAATGTCAATAGTCTTAGAATAATAGTGTAGTAATACATAGTGATTCTTCTAGGATGACGACTATGGTAACAATAGATACGTAGATACAGCGATGTTTTGCGCATTTGTGGTGACAGTGCTAGAGATCATGATTTTTGTTTTTCTTTACGATGTATCATTCATGACATATGGGCGATTTTTAATGTATTTTTTGAAACTCACTCGGTGGAGGTGGCGATATCAAGGAACGTTGCGATATGGAGGGGTCTCCTTTGTTTAATGGGGTCAGTGCTCAAGATCTTAACTTGTCTATTGTGCCATGCATACATGTATGCTTTATGGGTAATAACCCACTAAGTCTGCCAATGGCTAATAAACAGCGGGTACCCATTTATGAGTGACAAACATGGTAATAACTGACAAATATGGTAATAACTGGACATTAGATTGTCGTCAGTCTTGGAATTGATGAATAGAAGGATATAGTGACTTTGAAACCGCCTTTGTGTTATCACAGGGAGTTCTTAGCAGCATATTGATACAGAGGACATGTTTTGCAAGTAGACATCCAACTGGGCACACTTTCAACTTATTGAGCCTACGAGGATGATTGCAGATGTAAGTACTAGGTTGCAACCGGGCTATTTGTTATCTATCAGGCTAATTATATAACAGAGTATATGATATATCATTTTAACTGTAGGATACCAACTGGGACATCATGAGATGCTGTATCCATATAGAGTGCAGACATTCAATTGGGCTATGAAGAATCCCTCTCAACGAATTGATGATCCGTCCTAACTATCAGATAGTGATATCAGAAATGTTGTGTTTGTAGTTCTAAAGTTAGACTGAACTGAAGAGGGTCTCTTGTGTTTTTTTGCATCCTTGAGGTGGGATGAGACATATGGATTTCCACATAGAGGTGTTAATAGGATTAATCCAAATATCAACATTTCTGGAATGTAAGGATACTACATTTAGAGATGATGATCAAATGATTACTTGTTTAGGATCATGTTTATTTACATTAACAGTAACAGATCACATATGGGGGAAAGGTTCAAGTTTTAAATTATTAATGTGTTTTATTGTATTTTTTAGGTGGTGTAACTCACCCTACTCGGTTAAATGGGAATGATGCAAGTCCCCATTGTGATCCTGACGAAGGTTGCTTTATCAAGTGGATGAATTTGTGGAAGTCCAACTAGTCAAATGAAACATATGTAGACATTTGAATCTGTGTAATTGTTTAAACACAGATAGTATCATCTGAGAATCAGGTGGAGGGCTTTCTCACAGTGAATAGATTGAGTGTTGACCAAGTGGTCGACGAGATAGGTGTGATTTATATACTTTTCAAGTAAGTGAATGAATGGTAGGATTGAATGCATGTGAGTTGAATTTTGAGAAATGTTTTTGATAGATGTTTTATGAATTGATATTTTATATTTGTTTATGATAAATTAAATTAAATTTGAATCTAAAGAGTGACATTTATTGTTATTTGTAAAAAGATAAATGTAGAATATGTACCATTCCCTATCCTACTGGTCAGTTTTTGTGATTTATTCCAGGTGGCCAGGACACAGCCATCACTATTGGATCCAGTTCCTGGGGGTGGACTAGTGAGGGAGGATCACCTGGATGAGGGGTCCTCGGAGAATGGAAGTGGGACACCGAAGAATGAGAGGCGGTATCCCCTTCCTTATGACATCTTTTCTCTATCCTGCCCGGTAGGTGTAATGCTTGTGCGAAAATGCGAGTCAGAATAACATGGCGTCAATGCGCAGCCATTTTGGACACTCATCTCACATCACAGTAATAAAACCTGCATTTCCGCGGGCCTCACAGAATAAACGAGCAACAGCGAAAACGGAGCAAGGTCACATTAATATTATTGTCGAGTGGACTCACTGTGGGGAATAATTACTGTATTGTCCACTAAAGGACGAATACAGAAAGAGAGTCTGAGCATAGTGCAGGTGCATGATAAGGGGTTCTGCGAATGAATGCGAGGAGAGGGGTGCTGGGTTTTTCCACTTCTAACTGTTTTTTTCCACCCTCTGTACCTTTGACTTGTGATCTACTCTTCGGCCGAGGGCGAACACAATTGAAAAGGGCAGGTAAATGCCCCCATAAAGGAGAGCGCATTGCATGGCAAATGTTAGTTGGAATTTGGACCCCCGGGTGATGCAGTTTCACTGAGAGGGAGGATTCTCTGCCTCAGACCCCGTTCGACCCAGTGATCGCTTTGCCTACCTGCTGAGGGATTTAGCAGTGTTGTGGTGGCCAAGATGAAGGTTTCTTCTGCTTCCTGTTTAACAGTGATGTTTCTTATATACATATTTTATATATCTAAGTGCCATTTGTTTTATGATATTGCATAGTTTATGTGTGGTCTTTTGCTCGTCTGAGTCCAATCACTCGCTTTTGCTAGGGGGCCGGGGAGACGTAAGTGTAAGTGCTTCCCTCACATGGCCAAACAGA
Source organism: Ambystoma mexicanum (assembly GCF_040938575.1). Taxonomy (NCBI): domain Eukaryota; kingdom Metazoa; phylum Chordata; class Amphibia; order Caudata; family Ambystomatidae; genus Ambystoma; species Ambystoma mexicanum. Next base: position 109,356,596 of record NC_090933.1, read on the forward strand.
CGCAAAACAGTAGGATACTTAGAAAATCTACCCCCACCCCCTTTTCTGACTGGTCTTGTGCTGAAGGGGTTAGACCTAGCAGTCCGGGCTGGGCTGCACCTTTACGGGTGGGACTTAGCCTGATTTGGATATGGTATTTCCCCTTTCTGTAATGGCTTGGAAAGTGAAGAATAATGGCCTAGAGGGTTGCCCAGAGCAACTGCCAGAGGTTTAAGATGAATTCTAAACCTTCCAGCCATCACCTCTTTGTTTTTCTTTAGTAACCCTGAGTGACACGGGTATGTAACCCTGAGTGGGACTGCTATGCCCAGATCTGGGTCCCATGAATGCTGGCCCTAGAGATCTAAGCTACTCCTCATTGATGACACCAAATGAGGATGAAACATGTCTGGGGATGCTTGTGGTCTCATGCAGAAGGGATGAGACCTAGCAGCTCGGGCAGGACTGTCCCTTTATGGGTGGGACCAAGCCTGATTTGCATGTGGTCTTTAAACTTCCTGTAATGGCTTGGCAAGCGAAGAACGATGGTCTTGAGGGTTGATCACAGCGATTGTCAGAGCTTTAAGATGAATTATAATCCTGCCAGCCATCACTTATTTGTTTTTGCTTAGTAGCCATGAGTGGGACGGGTATGCTCAGACGTGGGTCCTGTGCCTGCTGGGCATAGAGACCTAAGCTTCTCTTCACTGATGACCCCCTCTGGGGATGCTTGTGGTCTCGTGCAGAAGGGATGAGACCTTGAAGTTCAGGCTGGACTGACTACCCCTTTCACTGGTGGGACCAAGCCTGATTTGCACATGGTCTTTCCACTTTCTGTATTGACTTGGCAAATGAAGAACGATGGTCTGGAGGGTTGCCCAGAGCAATTACCAGAGGTTTAAGAATAATTCTAAATATTCCAACCATCACCTCTTTGTTTTTGTCTCTTCAGTAGATGTCCTTGAAGATGTATTACTGATACATGGCAGAGGGAGTTACCCATAAGAACGTGAGTACTTGTCCCCAGGGGAGGTGGGAAGTCTCTCCCAGTGAGGTCCCACTTGCCTCTACCCTAGGGAGGGTACTGCGGAGCGGGCTCACCTTCCTAGCCTCACAGGGAAAGGCTCCCCCCTGGGGAGAAGTGACAGATTCCTGTGATTCATCACAATACATTCACCAAGAAAACACTGTCACACTCAAATTCCATCCAAAGGCTTGAAAATTGGATCTTAAAAATCTTTAGAAAGATCTAAAGTAAAGTATGGCTGCTAGGTAGCCTCTTGCACAACCCTCTGCTAAGGGCTGTGTTATTTTCTAACTTAATGGTCGAACAGTGCGTCACCCAAAAAGAAGGGCCAGACTCTCCAATGGTAGCTGTAGCAGAACAGTCAGGCTTATAGAAGGGAGGAAGGTTGGCTGGGAGCAACAATTAGTCCCAACAGACACCACAAAAGAACATCCTAAACTGGTATATTGTAAAAATATACACTTTATTATAAGGTCACACATAAAATATTTAGGATGGGAAAACTAAGTACTAAATTTACACGGAACAAATAGAGCACAGTGCAAATAAAACAGTAATTAGCCAGTAAAGGTCTAATTCAATCCTTAACCTAAAATGTAGGCCCCATACCTGTGGTAAACACTATACATACAAGTCTTTTGGTGTAAGTTAAGAGAAAGACCCCTTTAAAGACCCCTGAAATACCCAATGCTGCCCTGATTGAACTTTCCCTCTCCCTGGCACTTCCCCCTATCCTTTCCCAGTGCACTTGTTACGCTATTGCACTTGCACAATCGGAATGACACAAGGTCTAGTAAGATTGTTGTCTTGTCTTCCCTCTGTCTGCCCTCCCTTGTCTTGTCACGCCTAGAAACATTTGTGTACAGGCGCGCTATAAATTACATATCATAGACAATATAATTGTCAAGTCCCGACCCACATCCAGTACTTGTCCCCCTGACCCCACATTCAACACTCACCGAACTTCCTGCAAACCCTGCACTCACTTTCATATCCGACGGCAGCGGCTCACCCGGAAGTGGGGATTCCCAGCCGGCAGTCCAGGAGGTCTACGACTTTTTCTACATTGGCATCTGCCATGGCGGTTTCTCCATGGCCATCGGCAGTATGCAGGCGTGAGGAGATCCCCGCGTCATGTGATCAGCAGTTCCCATTCATATCATGGGTCACGTGACTCGGGACGCTCGATCACGTAAGTCATGTCATGTGACCAAACACTGCATTGAAAAGGATCGGAGAAACACGGAAGAAACGCTTCACCACAGCTGATGCCTTGGATTACTGTGTGGCGTATTGCTTTTCTTGGATTTGATTCTGTTTCAGTACCAGGGATTGCTGCACCGACTGCCCTTGTCATTTCCCTTAAACCAGTCGTTCTCCGTCTTCTTGGATCTCGAACTTGGCACTGTTCACTGGACACGATATTTGGACCCTCCATTGATTTTGGCGTTACTCTTGGCTCGACCTCGGATTGTTTTCTTGGACTGTTTTACGGATTATCCCTCACGGCTCTACATGAGCCCTCAGGTGTTCCTGTCTATCCAGAGTGCTACCAATACCCTTAACAGCCAGCTGCTGCCGCTGCATACCATACACTCCTGTCCCACTTACTCTGCTCAGGTCGCCCAACCACCTTCAGTAGGTAAGCCCTTACCACTTTCTTTGCCATCACAACGTATATCCTACTGGAATTGTGTTTGACCTAACCATTCATTGCCTTACAGTGGTCCGGGGTTCTTCCGGCTATCCTGGTTACAGACTGACGGTCCTCTACACCTGTGGCCTCAAAGATTACATGAGTGGTGTTTTTTACTTCTGCTCGTGTGGTACTTGGGGACGAAGGTTCCAAACATCTGCACGACCATCAAGTCAGAACAGACTGTGAAGCCTTCCTGGTCGTCCAGATCATGGATACCTCAGCCGGGGACCCCGTGGCCGCTCTAATGCAAGCAGTCGCGGCTCTCAGGACAGACATGGCTGCGGCTACTACCGCTATACACCACCGCCTCGACTCTCTACAGAGTGCCCGCCACCCCTTACCCACAGATCCTTTGTTCGGGGATGTCACACCCCAAAACCCAGCTCCTTCCACGTCCTCTCTCGCACCAGCTACTCCTGTGGTAATCCCAACCCCGTTCCCTCTTGCGGCCCCAGAAAGATATCAGGGGGATCCTAGAAAGTACCGAACATTCCTTAACCAATGTAAGCTCCATTTCCTATGCCGACCTCAAACATTCCCAGATTCAGTCACCAAGGCTGCCTTTCTGCTTTCTCACTTATCGGGGGTGTCAGCCACCTGGGCAAACCCTTTGCTGGAAAACGATCACCCTGCGCTGTATGATTTCGATCTCTTAGTGGGTGAGATGGCCAAAGTGTTCAAGCACAGTCCAGTCCCGAGACCTGGAGTTATTAGACCTCACCCAGGGCAGGCAAACACTCATCGAATATATAACTCGGTTTAACTAACTGTCTGCGGAGACGTCTTTGCCTGAGAATAAAAAGGCTGTTGTATTCTACAGAGGTCTGTGGAGCGCTATGAAGGACGCCCTGTCGGTTGTGCCGTCTCTACCGGCCATCTATGCTGATCTGGTTGATCTGGCTCTACAGTTGGATGCCCGGAGGACCGAACGCAAGGCGGAAGCTGGCCTTTCGGGTCAGCTGTCTCTCCCTCCACCAGACCCACACAGGAAACCCATACAAATAGGCGGGATTCGCAGTCCCATAACCAATGCAGAACCGGAACGTAGGAGAACAAACAACGCCTGTTTTTACTGCGTTCTCAATGGCCACTACGTCAAAGAATGTCCTCGCCGCCCAAAAAACAGGAATCCGGGTTTTCAGAAGGCTCGCCCTTGAGATCAGGGGTAAGGGCGAGCGCTTCTCAAAACCTCTCTGAGGCCGCTTTTGGCCCTATTAGACCAGTTGTAGTCCAAGCACTGTTGAAACCCACCAGGGACTGTACACATTTGGTACACATCGTGATCGACTCAGGGGCTACTGGGTGCTACATAGACATTACACTGGCTAAATCACTGAACTTAACACTGATAAGGAAAGAACACGCTGAACCAATGCAGGCGGTGGATGGGACTTCCCTCGCTTCTGGCCCAATCAAACAGCAAACCGCTCCCTTAGAGGTAGTGATTCAAGGTACCCACAAAGAAACCCTGTCATTCGATCTCATTGCTACACCACAGTTTGGGATCATCCTAGGCATACCATGGCTCAGGCAACATAACCCGTTAATAAACTGGGGTACCGGTCAAGTTTCCTTTCAGTTTGAGGTCTGTCAGCACTACTGCCTGCTGGATTCCGAGGTTGTATCCAACCCTGCAAGTGCCCTAGGGGTGGTGGCCTCTTTGACCATCGAAGAGGGCAATCTTGCATCTGCAATGCCTCATACAGTTGGGGCAGTCCTAGCAGGGATAACGGCAGCGTACCATGACTTTCGAACAGTGTACGACAAGGTCTCTGCTGAAGGCCTTCCGCCGCATACGGTGTACGACTGCCCCATTGACTTGATTACGGATGCCTCGATTCCGAAAGGTCGGATCTATTCACTGTCACCTTCGGAAGAACAGGCCTTGAAGGATTACATCCAACAGGCCTTGAAGCTGGCCCACATACGACCCTCTTCCTCCCCTGCAGCAAGCCCCATCTTCTTCGTCCCGAAGAAGGAGGGGGACCTCCGCCCCTCTGTGGACTATAGGCAGTTGAACACTATCACCATTAAGAACCGCTATCCCATTCCACTCATCTCCACTTTGCTAGACAAGCTCACGCATGCGTCCATCTATACCAAATTGGACCTCTGAGGGGAATATAATTTAATCCGCATGCGTAGGGGGGACTAGTGGAAAACAGCTTTCTGCACTCGACAAGGGTTGTTTGAGCATACGGTGATGCCTTTCGGCCTATGTAACGCCCCCGCTACCTTTCAACGCTTCATAAACAACGTATTTAGTGATATTCTAGACGTTTATGTGGTGGTTTATCTGGATGACATTCTGGTGTTTTCCCCGTCCCTAGAGGAACATGTCACTCATGTAAGGGAGGTGTTGTCACGTCTCAGGGCCAATGCTTTGTTTGCGAAACCTGAAAAATGTCTGTTTCACACTAAAGAAGTCGACTTCCTAGGCTTTCATATATCTCCTGGGGGTCTGTCCATGAATCAGTCGAAAATCTGTGTGATCACAGACTGGCCTGCTCCATTGAACATTAAACAACTACAGTCGTTTCCGAGTTTCGCTAACTTTTATTGCCGGTTAATTGCTGGGTTTTCTCCCATCGTTGCCCCTCTAACTGCCCTGACTAGTCCCCTTGTCCCTTTTCGTTGGTTCACAGAACACCAGGCAGCCTTTGACTCCCTGAAAACTATGTTTACCACCGCCCCAGTCCTCCAACACCCAGATCCAGAACTCCCTTTTGTCTTAGAAGCGTACGCTTCGCCCTTTGCATTAGGTGCAGTGCTTTCCCAACCATGTCCAACGACTGGCCACCTACACCCCGTAGCATACCCTTCATGAAAATTCACGTCAACTGAAACACATTATACAGTCACAGAAAAAGAGCTCCTGGCCATCAAGGACACCCTGCAAACCTGGCGGCATCATCTCTTGGGGGCCAAACATCAAACCGTCGTATACTCAGACCACAAGAATCTGCAAGATCTTGCTTCCCTCAAATGTTGGAACAGCCGCCAAGTACGTTGGCATCTGTTTTTTGCAGCGTACGATTTTGTGATTAAGCATAGGCCAGGGGTGGTCCACGGGAAGGCGGACGCACTATCACGATCCCCAGGAGGGGAGTTCCTCCCCTCCTTTCCAGACACCTTGTTGGAGAGGGGTCATGTTATTTGTGCATGTACTCCTACTCAACCCATGTTATCCACCATACGTCAGTGGGTCTCACAGCATCCTCACACATTGGCAGAGTGGGACCCTTTTTTCCAAGATGGACTACCTTTTGTGCAGGGTAAACTATTTATACCCACAAGCGATACACACAACCAGGCTCTAAAAGGGTCTCATGACGCAGCCATCAACTGTCACCCGGGACAACACCGTACCTTAGATCTGCTTAAACGTTGGTGCTAGTGGCCGTTGATGAAACGCGACGTGGAGACCTATGTAAACACTTGCTCAATTTGCGCTCAGTGTAAGACTCGTAGAGGTCGCCCCCTGGGACTCCTCCAACCACTGCCCATACCCCCACGACCCTGGCATACAGTCTGGATGGATCTGATCACTGACCTAGCCCGTACACAGGGTTTTGATACCATCTGGGTAGTGGTGGACTCCTACACTAAAATGCCCCGCTTTGTGCCATGTACAGGAATACCTTCCGCCCCTACATTGGCCAAGATGTTCTTTAAGTCAGTCTTCTGTCTCTTTGGATTGCCACAGGTTCTAGTATCAGATTGGGGTACACAATTTACATCCCGCTTTTGGCAGGCCCTTACCAAGATGCTTGGTATAGACGTACGGTTTTCTTCCGCTTACCATCCGGAGATTGACGGGCAGACGGAGAGGGTGAACCAGAGTCTGGAGCAATATTTACGCTGTTTGACCCTCCAATACCAACGCACCTGGCTTAGCCTGCTACACCTTGCGGAGTTTGCTTACAACAACACACTGCACACATCCACTAGTTTCTCCCTGTTCTGTTCCCTTTATGGCCAGCATCCCCGCACCCTTCCACTCCCGGATTATGAAACCTCCAGTACCCCTGCTGCCACTGCCTGTGCCCGTGGCTTGGCCGTGGTTCATGCCCAGACCTTAGTCCACCTACGGGAAGTCCAGATTTCCATGAAAACCGCCGCTGACAGAAAGCAGCTAGCAGCCCCCACATACCGTGTGGGGGATCGTGTATGGTTGTCATCGCGCCACTTGCATATCCCTGGGTGCCGTAAACTGCTACCCCGGTTCGTGGGTCCCTATCGTGTTACCAGAATCCTGAACCCTGTAGCTCTACGCCTTGCGATTCCTCCTGCCTGGCGGATCCACCCGGTGTTCCATACCTCACTGCTTAAGCCATGCCCGGTGCATACCCGTCTTGTTTACCCTCCCGCTCCGGTCTCTGTATCCGTCCCCTGATGTCTTTGAGGTCAGTGCCATTTTGGGTTCCCGTATCTGCAGGGGTCGCCTGCAGTACCTAGTGGACTGGGCGGGTCATGGTCCTGCTGATCGCTCTTGGGTTCCCTCTCAGGATGTTCATGCCCCTCGGTTGCGATCACCCGTCTAGCCCATGGGGTCGTGGGCCTTTGGGGGGGCTCTGTCATGTCCCGACCCGCATCCAGTACTTGTCCCCCTGCCCCACATTCAACACTCACCGAACTTTCTGCAAACCCCGCACTCACTTTCATATCCAACGGCAGCAGCTCACCAGGAAGTGGGGATTCCCAGCCGGCAGTCCAGGAGTTCTACGACCTTTTCTACATTGGCATCTGCCATGGTGGTTTCCCCATGGCCATCGGCAGTATGCAGGCGTGAGGAGATCCGCGCATCATGTGATCAGCAGTTCCCATTCACATCATAGGTCACGTGACTCGGGACGCTCGATCACGTAAATCACGTCATGTGACCGTACACCGCATTCAAAAGGATCAGAGAAACACGGAAGAAACGCTTCACCACAGCTGATGCCTTGGATTACTATGTGGCGTATTGCTTTTCTTGGACTTGATTCTGTTTCAGTACCAGGGATTGCTGCACGGACTGCCCTTGTCATTTCCCTTAAACCAGTCGTTCCCTGTCTTCTTGGATCTCGAACTTGGCACTGTTCACTGGACACGATATTTGGACCATCCCTTGATTTTGGCGTGACTCTTGGCTCGACCTCGGATTGTTTTCCTGGACTTACAGATTATCCCCCTCGGCTCTACATGAGCCCTCAGGTGTTCCTGTCTATCCAGAGTGCTACCAATACCCTTAACAGCCAACAGCCAGCTGCTGCCGCCAGATACCATACACTCCTGTCCCACTTACTCTGCTCAGGTCGCCCTACCACCTCCAGTAGGTAAGCCCTTACCACTTTCTTTGCCATCACAATGTATATCCTACTGGAATTGTGTTTGACCTAACCATTCATTGCCTTACAGTGGTCAGGGGTTCTTCCGGCGTTCCTGGTTCCAGACTGATGGCACTCTACAACTGTAGCCTCAAAGATTACATGAGTGGTGTTTTTTACTTCTGCTCATGTGGTACTTGGGAACGGAGGTTCCAAATATCTGCACGACCATCAAGTCAGAACAATAGCACACAGTAATGACAATGATGTCCAGGATCCAAAGGTACAAAACAGAACTTAGTACGGGCTACCTATTAGCATCTACATGAAGTATTATACTTAATACTTAAAACACAGTATAAATACTTACATGTTGAGCACAGGGGAACACACTGTCCAACACAGGCAAGAGGGCTACCATAGTCCAGGATATCATTTAGATAAACGGTTCCTAAGCCTAGAAGGGAAAATTGCCCTATAACGAGGGAAACAGTACAGCTTTGAAAGTGCCTAGTAAGGGGCCGTGGCCTGGAGCGCTGCGGATGAGGATGCTCCATTGATGGCCTCTGTTGGGGTCCGCGGCTCTGATTGATCTTTAGCCGGTTCCCGCTATGCTGTTACGGTCTCCTGGAAGGGATCTGTAGGGAACAACTCCTGCACCCGTGGCTGCATTCCTGGCTCCTAACGCGGCAGAGCGGCCGGAAATGCGGCGCAGGAACTTTCCCATGGTGTTCCCCGCCGCGATTCAAGATGGCGGGCGCAACCAGGGCACCTCACCGCTGCGGCCCGCTGGTGCTCTCCTGCAAGCCTTGCCCGATGCGGGGGGGGGCGGCTTGGTTCCAGCCTACAATAGCATTACACTTGTAATGCCTTCCGTCTCCCCCATCCCTCATCCTCACGGGGTACTGGACTGAGTTTGCCAGGTCCTGCGACCGTTCTGGACCCCTCCTACTCCAACGCCGAGAGCTGCAACGCTGCATCCTCCCCCTTCACCTGGGCCTGTTGGCGCGGGCGCTCCCAGTGGCCACTTCAGCTCACGCCCGGGGGAGCTCCCCCGCATTTCGAGCTCCGGCAGACCCGCCGCCCAGCACCCGGCACCCTTAGCCGGTGGATCCGACGTGCCTGCAGCCACAGGGAGCCCTTCTGGAGGAGAGCTCCCCAGCCACAATCTCCAGCGTGGTCGGCGCCCTGAGACCGCGACACACTCCAGGTGAGCGCCTCTGGCCCCATTGAGCGAGGTGGGCTCTGTTCCTCTGGTCCCTGAGCCTGTGGGGGCCACCCCACTTGCACCCGCGATCTGCTTCTCCTGGGAGGCTTGCTCCTGGAGGCCCACCGCCATCTCTGAGGCTCACCGGATCGCCCCGCCTCACCCCCCATTGATCGTGGTCTTCAGGCGCCCACCCACCGGGTCACTCATGCCCTGACCCCTCGGCGTCTGCCTCCACAGCGGTGGACCTGGTGCCCCTGCAGCTTCCTGGGGCGCCCGCCCCTGCCCACCATCACCACGCACCAGCGGAACAGAACCACCTCCACTCCATTGCCCTGGATCCTAGCTGCGGTGGAGGGGCCACGTGTTTCTCCCTTCTTACCCTGTGTGGCTTCTTATCACGACACTACTACTATCCCGCGAAGGAACTCCTGCCCCTCCTCCTTGATAAACCTCCTGGGGCGCCCCGGCCCACTCTACTCCTTGCCATCGCCACCTTAGGTTCCTGTGGCCCCTGGCAGTGAGCACACCCTCCCCCTCCCGGGGCCAACTCTCGGAAGCCATCGCTTCTCCCCAAAACCATGACCAAAGCAGTGAAATCATCGAGGTCCACCGACATTACCACCATGCTGCTGGCCCAGGAGAAGGGGAAGAAAACCGACCCCCCCCCAAACTAACTGCCCAGAAGGCCTCCGGTGAGAAGGGCACGCTTGCCACCAAGGAAGATCTCCAGGCCTTTATGTCAGATATTAAAGCGGAATTTCGGAACTGCATGACGGAACTCACAGCCAAGTTGGAACAAACCGAACAACGGTTGACAACGTTGAACACCGAATAGTGGAGGTTGAGGAACTGGCAGTGGACCACTCCAACTCGATGACGGAGATGCAACGCAACATCCAGGCATTAATGGATAGAACCGAAATCCTCGAATTTAAGCAAGAGGATATGGAAAACCGCTCCCAGCGCAACAACCTACGGATCCGAGGGGTCCCCTCATCAATTTCGGACAAGGAACTTCCCGAATACGTTAGCACCCTCTTTCAATCTCTACTGCCGAATTTAGATGAAACGCAACTTCTACTTGACCGCACCCATCAAATGCGTCCCAGGTGGGGATCTGACATAGACACCCCCCCAGATGTCATCACGAGAGTTCACTTTTTCACCACTAAGGAGGCCACCTCTGCGATAGGCCGCTCAAAGGACGAGCTCTCCTTCCAGGGATCTCCACTTCAAATCTTCCAGGATCTATCGCCTCTAACCCTTCAAAAACGCAGAATGCTCCGTCCTCTCACCCTTTTTCTCTGAGACCAGCAGATACGTTACCAATGGCTGTTTCCTACGGCGCTACAATTTTCATACAAAGGCACTCCTCGCACCATCAGCCACCTCGACGACGCGGCCTACTTTCTGCGACCGGGCTCCCTCGAGGGCGCGGGGTCCTCTCTCCCACCTCGGACGGACCCGGCCCTGGAGCCTGGTTCCCCCAAGCCGAGACGGACCCCCTGGTCACGGGTGCAGAGATCCCGCAAACCCAGATGACGGCCCACGCTTCCCTTAAGGACCACACGGCACCGAGAGTAGCTATATTCTCTCAAGCTCGCCACGGACCCCGTGCGGCCTACACCCTCCTCCAAGGTGGATGTCATCGTATTACCCTTGGAGAAAACTTCGGCCATGTTGCCCAGGTCGCCCGTTGCCGGCCTGGGGCACCCGGGGGACCCGCCGACAGTCGTCAATCGGCCCCCCAGCCACAGTTAGGTCCTCCCGTTGGAGGCCGAAGTTGGAAGTTTGAATCTCCCGTTGGAGACTATTATCAAAAATCATCAGCCACAGGAGCTCTAATTCTGCTGACACCTCACAGCTATGGCTAACCTAGCCCCCTCACAAGCCCCCCCCACGGCAAATGACCTCAGACAGCCAGCCCCCGCACCAGAAATTGAAATTCACCACTTTAAATGTTAGGGGCTTGAACTCCCCCCGAAGAGAAAATCCATCTTGCACAGGCTGCAATCCGACAGAACCTCAATCGCTTTCCTTCAGGAAACACACTTAATTCCAGCTGACTTTTCCCGCCTCCGAAGCAGGCTCTTCCCCACGCAATTCTTAGCGTCCAATGGCACCAAAAAGGGTGGCACCGCTATTCTTCTTGCTGCAGGCTTGAACCCCCAGGTCCTCGACGTCTTGCGATGCCGAGAGGGTCGCTTTGTGGCTGTCAAATGCATCATAATGGGCCAACTCTACACACTCGTTTCAGCGTATGCCCCGAATGAGTTCCAAGAAGGATTCTACCAGGACCTGGAAGAGATCCTCCTCCCGTTCACTGAGGGACAACTTGTCATCGGGTGTGATTTCAACGGGGCCCCAGACCCCCTTAAAGACAGATCTCACCCCCCAACCTCCAAGGATCAGAAGCTAGCTCTGGCCCTGCTCCACTTGTTTCGCACGCTTAATGTCGTCGACACCTGGAGGGTGCTATACCCAGAGGAGAAGGACTTCACCTTTTACTCATACGTACATCGCACTTTCTCCAGAATCGACTTGCTGTTGGCCTCACCCCAGATCCTGGCCTTTACGGATGACGTCACGATCGGCCCCCGGATCCTCTCGGACCATGGCCCGGTCTCGCTCTCCCTCCGAGTCCTCGACCCGGATCCCCCTCCACGTCGCCAATGGACCTTGTATGACCCTATTCTGGGGGACATGACGGTGAGAGATGTGATCGCCAGGACAATCAAAAACTTCTTTACTGAGAACCGTAACGAGGACATGTCCCCAGCTAACACCTGGGACGGCATTAAAGCTGTGCTCAGAGGGGAACTGATCGCCCAAGGCGCCGCGTTTCACAAACAGAAGAATGCGACCCGGGACGCCCTGGAGGCCGAAGTTTGTGCAGCTGAAGCGATCACAAGCGGTCCCCGAAATCCTACAAAGCCTTGCAAATGGCGAGGAAAGGGCTGGAGGCGCTCCACGCCGACACCACTGCGAACCTGCTCGCTAGAACCAAACAATGGTACTATGTCCACAATAGCAAAGCCAACAAGCTCCTGGTCAGCAAGCTAGCTAGGGAGAAGACTCGGAGATCCATCCTGAGGCTTCGCGACCCACTAGGGTCGGTTCACTATGCAGACCAAGAGAAAATATGGCTAGCCGCTGCCCATCAATCCCAAGACTATGACGGCGGTCCCAAGGGACTTAGATGCGCAGCGCGCATACATCCAAAAGGCTGCCCTTCCACGCCTGACCCCGGAAGTTAGCCAGGAGCTGGAAACGCCCATCACGGACGAGGAGGTGGAAGAGGCTATAAAGAGCTTGAAGCCTAGGGCCCCCGGCCCGGGCGGTTTCACCACCCGTTTCTATAAACTCTTTCGTCCCCAATTGGTGGCGCCCTTGACCCACCTCTTCAATTCATTTGCGGCTACCGGAACGATCACTCCGTCCATGCAGGAATCCATCACTGTCCTCACTTTAAAGCCTGGAAAGGACCCCCTTGAGAACAGCTCGTACAGACCGATCTCCCTGCTCAACTTGCACGCCAATATTTACTCTAAGATCTTGGCTAATCGCCTTGCACCGGTCTTACCGAACATCATAGATCCGGACCAAACCGGCTTTATTAGCCACCGGTCCAGGAAAGATAACATTCGCAGGGCTCTAAACCTCATAGAGGTGGCCACACAAAACTCTCAGCAGCTGGCCTTACTTGCCTTGGATGCGACCAAGGCCTTCGATAAGGTGGACTGGCCATTTCTCACACTTACCCTCGAAGCCTTTAGCTTTTGCCCAACCTTCAGGAAAATGGTCCTGGCAAACTATCAAGCTCCCAAAACCCGGCTCAGAGTTAACGGCCGCCTGTCGGACCCTATCCTTCTTACCTGCGGAACGAGACAGGGATGCCCCCTGTCCCCCTTGCTTTTCGCCCTGGCCCTGGCCATGGAACCGTTGGCCCAAAGGGTTCGGGCAAACCAACAGATAAGCGGCCCGAAGATAGGCGCCACCCAGCACAAGATTGCCCTCTACGCGGACGAAATCCTGCTAACCGTCACAAACATCCAATCCTCCCTGAGGGCGGCTCTGGCGGAGCTCCGAAGCTTCGACGAGGTAGTGGGATTCGCCATCAACTTCTCAAAATCAATAGCCCTCAGAGTGGGCCTGAATCCGGACGAGAGGGACGCCCTGGACAAACAAAGCCCGTTCCAATGGAGCACCCAAGCAATTCCATACCTGGGGGTCCGGATCCCGGCACAGCCAACAATAATCTAGCAACCCAACTTCCCCCTGCTCTTCGAGGAATTGGAGAAAAACTTAATTCGCTGGTGGTTGCAGGAAATCTCCCTGCTGGGCCGTGTAACAACATGCAAAATGAACCTCCTTCCCCGCTTTCTATACGCCTGCGCCTCCCTTCCCGTCTTGATCCCCCTTCCTCCTATCCAGAAGCTTCAACGGAAAATGATTGACTTCATATGGAAGGGCAAGAAAGCAAGGATTCCCCGGAAAACGATGATGGCCAGCAGCACACTGGGAGGGCTGGGGGTCCCAGACCTTCGCAAGTACCATATAGCAGCGCAGCTGGCCCACCTCCAGGCATGGGGACTGGCCTCAAGTCGCCCAAAGTGGGTGGAAATCGAACAATCCCGCTTGCCCCTGCCTCTTCGCTTCCTCCCGTTCCTCCCCTTGCGCCAAAGCTGGCCAGATGTGCTGATGGCCACGAAAAACTCGATAAAGGCATGGGAGTGGGCCCGCAGATACAGAGGGATCCCAAGCGACCTGAGCGCACTCTCCGCAATCTTCCACAACCCGGCCTTCTCCCCAGGAGCTCATCCAGCGCAGGAGACTCCCCCCTCAACTTCGAACAATGCAAATCCTCCTTTCGGCTAGCGGAGACGGACAGATTCTCCTACGCCCAACTAAGACACTGGTGCTCCAACCCCCAGACTCGAATGGCAGCAGCTCGGCCCCTCACTCCCCTGGAACTCACAGCGGCAGATCAGCCTGCCCGAGGGAAGATCTCCGCCCTCTACAAGCTACTGCTGGACGACCCCTTCCTCTCTAAACCCTCCAACATGTCACTATGGGAGGCGGACCTGGGTCATGCCATAGAGGACCAATTCTGGGTGGACGTCTGGACCAGGACGCGCACAGCATCCCGTTGCATTACCAACTGGGAATGCACCCACAAACTGCTTTTGCGATGGTACTACCCCCCTTTGCGTCTTCACCACTTCCAACAAGCCCTGGACCCCCACTGCTGGCGTCTTTGCGGCCACTCAGGATCCTACTTCCACATGTGGTGGACCTGCCCTAAAGTAAAGGAGTTCTGGACCCAATGCCTCGCCACTATAAAAGACATCACCCAAGTGACTATTCCGCTAACACCCGAACAGGTCCTTCTAGGGATCCCGCACCCAGACGCTTACCCGAGAATGGGGAGGGGGGCCACGCTGATCACTCAACTCTTGTTGGCTGCCAAAATCACGGTAGCCCGCACCTAGAAAACTGTGGAAGGCCCCCTCATGCCCCTATGGTGGATTAAACTCTGGGACATTTTGAAAGCTGAAAAGGTCACAGCAGCCAAGGCGGGCAGACTCCATCGTTTCTCTGACATCTGGGCCCCGGTCCTAGACTATGACTAGAACTATCCGGCGCTCACTTTTAAGCCGCGCCTGATCGCGAACGCTCTCCATTCTATGGGGGACACCTCCCCGCCTTGCTGAATGGAATGAGGCCCAGGTACAATGCATTCTGAAGGCGCGAAGGTTGAGGGGAGGGTGGTATTCCAAGTGTCACATGTTGTCTGTAACAAATGTGCCAAAGTAAAAAGAAAAAAGTGCCTAGTAAATCAGGTAAAGTCTCTAAAGATCCTGGACTTGTTGAGGAACTCCCAGGACACTAGAGGCGGGACACCAGTAAAATGGCACGGTCCAAGTGAGTACTTTGCAGTGTCCCTTGTAGGAGTTCCAGTGTTGAGAATAATGTTACATAGGAAACAACCGGAAAAGCCAGGCAAGTCTGTTTCATTCCACAGGTACCAAGAAGAATGCAATCGGCCCCAGGGGACACCAGTCGAGACCAAGAAGAAACGATCCAGTGGAAGGTTCGAGATCCAGCAGCCCCAGGAGCAGAAAAGCATAGTAGGATTCAGCCGCCAATGTTATCCAATGGAGAAATGCAGAAGAAGGGGACTTGTAGAACCCAACGACCACAGACCACAGGGACCCTGAGAGGGAGTATCTCAAATAACCCACCAACCCAGGACCCAGAGGTAAGTAAGCACAGTGGTTGCCTCCACAAATCCGTTTCCCAGAAGAAGAAATAAGGCAGTAAGTAACAGATCCTTTTGGAAGGGCGAAATGAAGGATCGGTCAACCACAGATTGGCCCCCCAAGACAACGATAACCCCAATGTCCAAAAATAAGAGCAATCGTCCTTCAGTGGAGTGGGACCCACTTTCCAGAAGTGGAATACACGAAGAAGATGGCTCCAGGAGGACGGATGAACTTGCACCCGGCAGACCCAAGAGTCTCAGCAAGCAATCGTGGTCAGCACATCAAGAAAAACTACCCCAGCAGCAGGACAATGGTGGTGGTGACCAGAGATGACCCAAGGAAGCAAATATGGTTGGGTTGGATGTGTCCTAACATGTTTCCAGGCAGCAGCAGCTTTCAAAGTCAAAGTAGGATGTATTGACGGAAAGCAGCGAGGTAAAATGCAGTAAAACAGCATGGAATAAAGCCATGGGATGGAGGGCCTGGCGCCAGCAAATGAGCAGGACCGGAAAGTAGGATGAGGAAATCTCAGGAAGGACACACAGAAGCCAATGATACAAACAGGAGCTATGTCCAGGCCACGGCATCAGGCTAGTATGGCCAGAAGATTGCCTTAAACTGCGGCAACGAAAGCAGACATGCTTATCCTCCATAAAACCAGCAGAACTGACCTCAGGAGCAGGGTTTCCCCTATGTATTGCTTCACTCACAGAGACTAGATTCTGCCAACCCACCAATCCCATTCAAGGATTTAAAACAAAGGTTTTGGTGGCCAGCTAATCAGATTGGCCCCAAAAACTGTCAAACGTCAAACTGTCCTACCACTACTAAAAAAAACACTCTCAACCCGGACATACCCAAGAATTATAGACCCATTACCACTGTCCCATTCTTACTAAAAATTCTTGATAGAGTGGCCTATCTACAAATCCAGGATTACCTTGAGACAAACCATTTACTAGGAACTCGCCAATCTGGCTTTCGAACACAACATGGGACAGAAACGGCCCTTGTTGATCTCAAGTGCCAGATAGACGAACTCAAAGATAAAGGTAAGGCTGCCATTCTCCTTCTCCTGGACCTCTCCACTGCCTTTGACCTGGTTGACCACAAAATCCTGTACAACCACTTGTCATCGGCAGCACACTTCTCCCACTCTGCGGTCACATGGATTCAATCCTTCCTGGACAATAGGACCATGCGGGTCTTCTCACCCCTAGCAGCGGCTGACCCTATTTCCATTACTTGCGGTGTCCCACAAGGTTCCTGTGTCTCACCTACTTTGTACAATATATTTACAAAGCCCCTATTCGACAAGCTGGACAATCTGGGTGTCACCTACACGAACTACGCAGATGACACCCAGATACTCCTCACCCTATCCGGTAATTACAACGCAGACGCCAAATGGATCAATGAAGTCATCTCCATCATTCAGGCATGGATGGCCACACATGGCCTCTGCCTAAATGATGATAAGACCGAACTGCTTCTTGTCGGCTCACCCAATACCATCCGGATACTCTGTCCCAGCTACACCAGCTTTACCATTGACGGTAACACCATACCCATCGCCAAGAGTGTAAAAACCCTTGGTTTCTATTTAGACACGAATACCAACCTAGCCAAACAAATTAATATGACTGCCTCAGCCACTGCCTACACTGGTAAATTAATCAGGGCCTGCAGACCATTGATCTCCCCTAACAACTGCCTCACTTTAGCCAGAGCACTCATTCAATCCAAATTGGACTACTGTAACAGCCTCTATGTAGGTGCCAACAAAACAGTAATCAACAAACTGCAAGTTTTACAAAATAACGCACTCCGTGCCACCCTAAATATTCCTAGAAGAGAACATATTTCCGCTACAAGAATCGCTTGCAATTGGCTCTCCATCCAACAAAAAATAGACCTAAAAACCTTATGCCTCACATACAAAGCTCTTAACCATCTAGCCCCACCCTGTCTCACTAACAAATTTACATTAAGACAGAACACCAGAACCACTAGATCCTCTAACACACTACAACTGACGGTGCCCAAATACTCCCTCAAAAGAGCTGGTGGATCCAGCTTCCCAACTCTGGCCTCACAACTTTGGAACACTGTTCCACTGGATATCAAATCCACACCCACCTTCCAACCCTTCAGAACTAAGGTCATCACTTGGTTACTCAACAAATAACCAACCATGTATGTATGCATACCTAATGTACAAATGTTTCTCATTATGTTTTGCCTATTATCATCTATGCACTAACTGCCTGCTTGACAACCTTTACTTTGCCTCATTACTACTGTACTATTGTTCCCTACTGTTGCCTGTAACTTGATGTTCAAAACGCACATATACCCCTGGGTCAAGAGCGCTATACAAATAAATAAACAAACAAACAAATACTCAGGCACGCCCCCACATTGTGCCCATACAGGGCCAGGATCTGGTCTAAATCAGTCCAGACCACAATGGAGGCTGCCATCTTGTACTCACAGAGCTCAAAATGGCATTTAAGGCCTGCCTTGTGGTTTCCCTGAACAAAGGATGCCCCTAAAACAAAATGGGTGAGAGTAGGAATTAAAAAGACCCATTAGTACCCAAATAGATACCACAAAGGCACATGGGGCTACTAAGGTGGTAAATAGGCTTACACCCCTGGTGAAGCCAAAACTAAATATTAGCTTATGCCAGCCTACCCCCTAAAACCAATGTAGGGTGATAAAACCATCCTAGGGGAAACACTAACACTAAAATAAGGATAGATCCAAACAAAGAGTGGTGAGAATAGATCAACAGAAAGGGAGAGTTCTTGCAGGCACTCTGCACAAGTTTATCCTTTTAACAATAAAGTCCTAAAATCTAGTCTTATAAGTCCTTGTCCCTCCCCTATTCTGAAAAACAATATCTAAAGGATGTGACTAACACAAAGACTCAGTATCCCTAGCCTTCATCAGACCTTAGCCTTCAGGCTACCCTAGTCTATAAATAAAGTGTCTTCAGGATTGGCCCACGCAGGAGCTTAATAATGATAAACTACAAATGTCAAGTCCCAAGCTAATCAAAAGCAAAACAAACATCTATTCATGGGAGAGTTCCTGCTTCAAAAGTTACTCACAGTCTGGAGTTTCCTCCAGCCTATCTGCTTACACCCCATGTTTTAGGACCTCTTACCAGATATTCAGTTCCACAGCTTTCCCTTGCAATAGTCATTTGCAGGCTTCGCTCCACCTACAGGTATTCAGGATTCACAGGAGGTCTCTCCTAGATCTTGAGTTGGTCAGTTTTCACACCAAGTCTCTCGCAGACCTTACGTTTCAGGATCCACAGCCGGTCCCACCTGGACGTGGGTTTTAGTATTTACAAAAGGTCCCCCCTGGACCTTTGCTTTAATGGATGTTTCTCTCCCTCATTCAGGTTCCTTTTCTTTAGGCAGCTAATAATTTCGTGCCCCCTGCCAAGGACCAGTTTTTTGCTTCACATAGGGTTCGCTGGTGGAAATAGTTATGACTCCCCAGCTGCCCCAAGAAGGACCAGGGATGGACATGTAGGCTCTTCTCGTCAGCCCACCTTCTTTAGGCCCTCCAAGGATCTGCAGCTCTGCACCTCTCCTTCCAGCCTGTACTGCCTTCCTCCAGGCAACAATTCACTCATTCTTCCTCTCTGTAGCAGTCAGTCTCCCCTTGTAGTAAGGGAGCATCAGCAGGTACATCTGCTTCGTCTCGATCCAAGACACTGAAATACATTTCCCAGCCCCTTTTGTACCCATGAGGCTTTGCTGTTGTTTCTAAGCTGTTCCCTGATAGAATATTTCCCAGGCTACTGTGATTTCCTCCGTGGGATCGGTTAGCTTTTGTTAGAGCTGCATATACATCCAAATTTGGTTTAAACCAGCAGTAGTTAGCAGAATCAGATTTATTTATTTACAGCATTAGAGAAACAGACAGGGAAACTGGCAGAGTACCCCTTCTTAATAATATGGTCCCTTTGCACAGGTTAGTATGGGTTTTTATTGGGTTTTACACAATGACAACCATACAAAAGGCAGTAAGGTACATTTAGTTGGTTCCATGTAAGCAAGAAACCCCCAACTGGAATATCTCCTAACCCTGAAACACATTGTTAACCACGCCATATTCCTACTTTCACAATTCTGTTCTTCATGCCTATGTGACACAGTCTCTGCCTTTGGTGGATCGCTTACCCATATTGTGAGAAACCTGAGGTTATTCTCACTCCAACTCCCACTGGATCTTCTTCTCAGGTGGCCAGGGAAAGGCCATTGCTTTTGGATCATGACCCTGAGGGTGGAGAAGTGAGGGAGGATCACCTGGGTGGAGGGTCCTCAGGGATTGGGAGTGGAGTGCCCACAGGTGAGTCATGGTATCCCCCTTTCCCTATTGACGACCAGCCTACGACTATACCGGCCTTTATAGGCTACTATAAAACAGCTCCCCTCATTTCCCCACATTTAACATCTGAAAGTACTGGGATGAGGAACAGGCGGCTAAGAGTAATGAACACTCAAACTTACTTTCACCTCTTTGGTACTGGGACGAGGAAGATGCTGGCAGAGAGCTGAGAGAGTCAGACATATCCCTTATACTATGGTCAGCCAAGTCAAATTATGAGTCCACACCTGCGACCTGTCAAGTGGTTGCAGGTGTATAAAGGAAGACCCGTGAAACATCAGTGAGAGCAACAGCGCAGCCTGTTTAGGAGAGACCAGGGGACCCTTTCCATGAGCAGACAGCCGTGGCGAGACTTGAGGAGGAGCCAGGATGCCGGCCGACATCCCTGAGGTGTGGGACCCTCCGTGACAGAGATTGAGTAGCTGACACTGCGAACAAGCAGGAGAGAAAGAGGACGCTGTCCTCGTCCACACAGAAGCAACAAAGTTGCCGGCGCATGCTGGATTCCAAACGGAATACTAGCGCGGTTAGCAGAGGTGAGAGCGCCAGTCGGTGAAGCGAGAGGAAGCAGCAGGAGCTGCCGGAGCAAGACGCCAAAGACCGGTGAGTGTCGGGGAAAGCCACTCAGAAGCCGGGGAGGTCCGGGCGAGCTGCGCATGAATAACGAAGCACTGTATGAATGAAAAATTAAACCAAGATCAATTATGTATATTGAATACTGAGCTGAATGAAAGTTTAAAACAACGCTATATGGAATACCGAACTGAATGAAGGTTTAAACAGCGCTATATTGCCTGCCGAACTGAATGAAAGTTTAAAACAAAGCTGAACTATGTATCTTGAATGCTGAACTGAATGAAAAGTTGAAACAACGCTAAACTATGCATATTGAATGCTGAATTGACTGAAAACCTCAGATTAGACATGTTGAACACTGAATTGAAATAGAACTTTACGGTCAAAGCAAATAGCTAATGAAAGTCAAAAGGAAAGATGCCCACATAAAAGCAACCTATGGGAAAAAGATCAAGTGTGAAAAAGTGCAACAAAAGGTGGGGTATGAACAAGACCACCACAAAATGAATCTTATGAATGAATGCAGTGCGACAAGGCCAAAGACTGACAAGAGGCGTTTAATATTTTATGGCAGAGCCACAAGGCTAACTAGGAGAAGCCAGAAGAGTATAACACTGCACATAAATTCAAAAGGCCAACAAAGTGTCAGGGGTTACACAGGGCACCCAGGTAGGTTTGGGGTGGCTGTGCTGATGTAAGGGGACAGGCAGCGCATACAGCAGGAGGCTAAACAAGAAGAAAGAATAGACAAGGTATTTCAGAGCAACGGAAAAGGAAGAAAGGGCGGACCTCAATGGTGAACAAGAAGGGATGGGAACCATGCGCTGGACAAACAATGAGGAATCCCGCTAGGAATGTAAACACAGGTTGGAGTAGAGACTACCCCCAGATATAAGTGAAGCTCAATGCCTCTGTGTAAGTTACTTTTACAGGTCCCTGCAAGCCCATGGAAGGTGGCAGCAAGAGTGGCTTCTGTGTCTGGACCCTAAGGCACAAACAACGAGTGTACTTACACAAGGCAAGCCAGTATGGGTTCAGGCGGAACCTACAGCGGATGCCCCCTGAAGGAACAGAACGCAACACATTGTACATTAAATTCACTATAGACTACAAGTAAAACAGGGAAAAGGAAGGGCAGTGATTGCCTGCTGGGAAAAACAGCAGCCAAACTCTGAACAAAGGACTAACAGAAGCATGAGTGAGGACAAGAACGGTAACAGAAATATCCAGGGGACAATAGGCAGTCAAAATAAGCAAGGTTCAGGACAGAGGCCAGGAATGAAAGAGGAAAAGCAAATCAAAAATAATATAATGTAACTGCAGACTAGAAACTATGGACCGTAATCAAGGATCAGTGGACTGAACTGTAGTCCAGGAACAAGGAACACTCAGGACTGAAACTATGGACTAGGATAACAAGGACTGGACTGTAGGGTGTAACAGGAATACAAGGGACTAACTCAGGGCTAGAATAACAAGGGCGGAACTGTAGTCAGAGAACAAGGAAACTCAGGACTGGAATCTATTTATTTATTGGTCATTTATATAGCTCCTATACACTTAAACAAGTGTTTGAAAGCACTCCAACGCAGGGAGGGTGTGAGCAGGAAGATGGACATTCTCAATAAGCATTGGTATGTTCAGAATGGACAAGTGCTGTGCGTATAGTAGTGCAACATAGGACCGGAGAAAATACAGACTGTTACAAGAAATATGACAAAATATTGCACGTGCCTGACGGTCATTACAATAATGCAAAAGCTTTACATGGAGAAAGGAGAGAGGGGAGGGGGGGTTATGGGGAAAGACAAACAGAGCAAATAAGTGCAAGAGACACAAAGAAGGAGGGAAAGAGGAGAGAGGGGGGAAAGGGAGCAGAACACTATGCAAATCCAGTGCAAATGGCTGCAGATGAAAAAACGCCTACATTCGATGTTAAAGCGAGGCACACTAAACACAGGTGAACCATAGGAAGCTACAGATGTGAAGTCCCGGTGTAATGAAAGTTTGGTGAGCTGCCTATTCACATGTAAGACTTCATGTTTACCTTGAGATCAGGTGGGCCAGTGTGAGGTCACAGGCAGCCCCTAAATCCAGGATAATCCAACTCGAGGTGCCACAGTAAGAATTAATAGGGGGGGGCACCCAGTCTGGTCAGGCACAGACATGGGCCTTAGCAGAGGGGCCGGCATCGCCTGCTGGCTAAAGACCTCCAACCTGCTTTGAGGCTATGCCCAGCCAATCAAGGGGCAGGGAGGCGGTCTTCGGTTCTCCTCAGTGCCTGCAGCAGCACCCGATGCAACCCGGCAGCCATGCTGGAAAGGCCACGCCGGGTTGGAAGCAGAGGGAGCTCACGGATCTTCAATGATTCCTCCAGGCAAGAAAGAAGGGAAAGGAAGGGCCAGGGAGGAACGGCCCTAAAGCTAAAGCCAGTAAACACAGACTGTGGGCACGGAGCTAGGAACTGCAGGCATGGAACAAGTGAATTGGTGGTAGGGATCAAGGGGCTGCAGACAGAGAACAGGAGACTGCAAGCAGGAAAGAAGGGCTGCAGTGCAGGAAGCACAGAGGTGCAGGGCAGGAGGCAGGGGCGAGTAGGCAGAGTAGCAGGGCTGCAAGGCAGGGAGCACGGGGCACTGGAGCAGGAGCAGATTCTGGCAGCAATAGGAAACAGCAGAATTCCAAGGTTCAAGGCACAAAGGGCTGGGAGCGAACTCAATGCAAGAGCCCAGTGCTCCTGCAGATAGCTGCTTAAATACTGACCTGCCCTGTGCTGAAGCATGTTCATTAGCAGCACCTGGAGCAGCACACCTAAATTTAATCTGCCTCCTCCCTCACTGGTTCCGGGAAAGTGAAAGCAGTACTGGGGATTGTGGTTCCAAGACTGATGCATAGGAATAACCAGGGATTGAGAACTGCCACACGGTGCATTATGGGAATTGAAGTCCATGTTTTCGGATATACAGATGTGTGAAAGGAGATGTTAAATAATGATTTAGGGTCTTCTCTGAAGATAGTAGAAAACACCCTGCAGGTCCACAGACAGAGCCACCCAGAGGCAGAGCTGAAGAAACCTGACACAAAGAGGAACTAACTGCATGGGAATCTGTACACAGGGGCAAATGCAGGAGAACCTGTGTGGGCTGAAGAGCATAGAAGTCCTGGTTGTGCGACCTGTGTGGGTGGACTGTGTGGTCTGACAACTGCACACAGACAAGTGAGCCCCGTATTGTGAAAGCCAAAGATGTTGTGAAACAAACCAGAAGGAGCACTGTAAGTGAGCTTGTGATGCAAACCAGAAGGAGGGTCAGGCTGACCTGGAGCTAAGTTGAACTTTGAAAGACTAAAACAAACATTGGTTGCTAGCTTGAAGTCTTTGGGAAGGGAACCCTGAGACTTCATGAACTGCACATGCCATCTTGAGGACAGGACCTGAAGATCCTTTTCGTTTTAACAGTGTTGCTTGGAATTTGGGGAAGGGAAACATGAGAAGTATATGGAACTATATTGCCTTGAACTTGGGAAAGGTTATCTTGAGACTTTTTAATTGAACTTTCTTGAACTTGGGGAAGGTGAGCTGAAAAGGAAGCTACGAGCTAGAAGAAGCTCAGAACTTTGTGTTGATCACCATTTCCTTTATTATTGACATCCCTACAGGTTGTTTAGCTTTAGTGGTGAGGGCAATGACAGGTTTTGGACACAGACAGTCTTTTATATTGAACTCTTTGACTTTCCTTAGTTTCGTTCAGGCAGGGAAATCACATCTTAGCATAGGGCAAGTTAGGCCTTCCATCCTGACATTTAATCTAATAAACTATTTTGTTTTGAACTTTGAGTCTGTTGTCTGTGTCTTGTTTCATTGCTTCATGATGCCATCACAAAATATAATTAGTCACTTACTGATAACTGTTACCTATGTAATATCTATTCCAGTTCTCATGCAAGACTGAGCCAGGCCTTATAAATTTTTTTATTTGTTTTTTGTTTGTATTTATCTGTGTACAAGAGGAACAATGCTCTTTTGATCACAAAAGAATGTATAATAAATACGAATGTGCGACATATCACTTTTGCATGGTTCGATCTGGCAATGCCTTGAATAGGGATGTGTGATACAGCTGCACAGCCTCATAGTATTATAGGATCCATTGCAAGCAATCATTGCTTATCATGGCTAAGCCACGTCATATCAATATTTATGGACGCACTACTGTCCTATTCAAGACAATTAGGCTCATTACAAGCTTGCTGGTCTGGTGCCGGCAATAAGGTGCCGGCAATAACGTATTATAGCACCATTCCGGACCGGCAAACTACAAATCTGCTGGTAGAGGCTCTGATCTACTGGGAAGCCTGACTTGCTGGGAGATCAGGCTCCTACTGGCATATAAATGCCTGAATCACTGCCACCGTTACTAAGGGTGCTGCTGATTTGTGCAACCCCCATGGGATGGGGATTTACCAGCGTCTCCACTGCCCGATATCCCGGTAAAACCGGGATATCGGGCAACAGAGACGGTACAGTAGTTCCCCGATATTTCCATTGGAATTACCGGCGGGATACTAGGGAACTCATGATGAGCCTTAATGTGCCTCATTACTAATGGCCGGTGTGGTATTAACATGCAGGTATTAACGTTTACTGGCATGTTACCACACTGGGCAACTACAAGTTTGCTGGTGAGGTGCTGGAATGACCTCCAACTCAGAGCTGGAGTTCGTTCTGCCACCCCATCGGCAAAAAGAGCCTGTATTACAGATGCCGGTAATATCAGCACTTGTAATACAGGCAATCCCCCGCATGGAGCCCTATGGTAGTCCATGGAGCCTCATTACAAGTTTGTTGGTCCAGAAATAAAGGTGCCGGTAACAACGTACTGGCACTCTTTCCAGATGGCCAAACTGCAAGTTTTCCGGAATTTATGCCCCTACCGGTAGTGTTTTGACTGAAGCACCGACACTGTTAACAACGGTGCCGGTGCTTCAGGGCCCCGATTCCCATGGAGACCTATGGGACTCCACGGGAATGGGCATTTAGTGTTCTGCCGCAGCTGAAGATATCCCGGTAGCACTGGGATATCAGGCGACGAAAATGGTAGTACAGGGTTACCGCCAAATTCGTAATGAAGCCCCCATGAATGGGGATCACCGCCTTCAACAGCCACTCAAAATTCAGTGGACATTCCAACGGACCGAGTGCTGTAAAGGTAATACCATTTGCCGGTATCCTAGCATAATTACCACCAAGATGCCGGCAAACCTGTAATGAGGCCCAATGTTCAGTGCTCATAGGAAAGCATAAAATATTATCAGCAACTACATCCCCTCCTTTTTGTGCTTAGAAACACAATGCTTAATATTTTTGCTTTTTCTTTCAGTACAGTTATTAAACTTATTAGATGAATTCTGTTTCCACAAGTCCTGGTCCTTAAATGAATCTTTTTTTATGTCCCTGCCTTTACAAGCACAGGAGTAGACAGGATAGGGCCTGAGCGGGCAACGGCCACCCAAAATCTGTAAATGCCCACTCAGCAGCGCTGTGTGGGCATGCATAGATGTGTATGCCACTGCAGTGGGCCCAACTACATTAGCTTCAGGCCCTGTTCCTATACTTTTATTTTAAAAAGAAACCATTACGGAATGGTTTCGTTTTAAAATAAATCTGTAGGAAGAAGTTGAAACGTGCACTTCAGTACACTGCACTGAATGTTTCCTTAAACAACAGGCGCATGTGTTTGGGGGTATGTGTTGTGCGTGGGAGGGGTTGTGGCATGGGGTGTATGGAGGAGCAGGGGGCAGGCCAGCAGGGAACATAGTTCCACTACTTCTTTTCGTACACTTCAACCACTGATAATTCTAGCCACTACTGCCACAGTGATTCCCCTTAGTTCTTCCAAGGTTATGTTGCCACATTGGTCTTATCATTTATCAAAGAGTGGTGAGATACGTATGGCAGGGGATATGAAGAAATTAATGTGTGGTTACATGAAACTTTACTAAAACCATGCACTTTTCATACCACACAATGCTACACAGGGGTCATTTTATATCAAATGTTAATTGCACAGAGGGGACCACTACCGATTACATCTACATGCTGTTGGGGCCCATGCATGTCATTTTAAACATGTGCAAGACACAGGGGAAAAGGAAAGAGTAAAAGTGAGGCCAACTCACTTTTACTCTTTCATTTTACCATTTGCCTCGTGAGAAAGCAAACGCTGCCTGCAAATACACTTAGCAGAGAGCGTTTACTAATGAATTCCTATCAAATCTGCCTGCTTTTGAGCAGGTGCAAAACCAAATTGGATTCCATAGGAATCCATTAGTTTCACGCCTTCATAAAAATGCCATGCAAGCATGAAATGAAACTCACCAACAAGATGGAGGAGGAATGCATGGCAAGGAGTTAGATTTCTTTCCTCGTCCGGGGCCTCTCTCTGGAACAGCCTCCGTGCCACTCTGAAACTTGAGGAGAACCATCTCTGGTTCCGGAAGCACCTCAAGACCTTCCTCTTTGCTTCTGCCTTCGCTCTCCCTCTCCCCTGCTGATTTGTCTGCTTTGGCATCGTGCACCTGGTTTACTCTCTGATTTCAGGCCTAGTTCCATGCCCACCCAGTCTCACACTCGCACTGCCGCTGGCAACCCTTGCACTTCGGTCTGTATCTGTTACCCTTACCTGCACTTACTAGACACCCCTTGTCTGTGCTCAAAAACTGCACTTGCCACCTTGCTGGCTGCACTACCTATTGTTGTTGTTGTATCCCTTGCTCAGCTGTTCTCATTTCTCCCCTCTCCCTTGCACTTCCCCCTTCCCTCTCCCCTGCACTTGTGCGTTCTCAATGTCACTGGGCCTAGTAAGATGGTTGTTTTGTCCTCCCTTGTTCTCCTCCCTTGCCTCATCACGCTCTGAAACACTTGTGTATGAACGCGATACAAATAAAATATCATATACTATCAAAACTCTTCTCTCCGCTCCGTGCCCCTCTCCACCTTGTCACTGCATAAATATGGAGCAGAGAGGTAAATCAAGGCATTGGGCCTCATTTTAAGTTACCGGTCTGGTAAAAAAGTGCTGGTATTCATGGATTCTGGAGCTCGAACGGGTGACCCTGGTTATGTGGATGGTCAAGAGTTAGGGCTTATGATAAGGCCTCCAACATTTTGGTCACATGTGATGTCTCAGCCTTATATATCAATATTCATCATAGAGATGCCATTGATCTGATAACAACTAAAGCAATGAAGGAGAAGCCCCACATTCAGTGCCTACTAAATATATTATTGAACTTTTGGACATCCCCTTGTGCAATAATTTCTTTTGCGGTCGCAAATAAGTATTCACACAAATCAAGTGGTTTGCCATAGGGCGGCTTCCGCCCCGAGTCTAGTCAATATATACATGAAAGAATTTGAGGATAATGACATCTATAGGACTAACCCTCTCAACCAACACATCATCTGATCGATGATGATTTTTCATTTGGAAAGGGTCCAATGTGATACTCCTTGTATTTCTTTCATGGCCAAATTCTTTAAGTCTACACCTTACATTCTGAAAAAATGCCATTCTTGGACGTTTTTGTAGAACACAAGGATAGTTATCTCTAAACGAATGACACTATACAGAAAAGAGACTTACCAAATTCGATTCTTCAATACACAAGTGAACACCCCAAAACCCTGCGTGATAAACTTCCATATGCACAATTTCTACATATCAGAAGGAACTGTACCTTTAAGGAAAATGACAACAAACAGGGCAATTTGCTGATAGAAAGTCCGCAAGCCAGTGGTTAACCTTTTTCAACTTTTAAAACAATACAGATTTTCCATACTTTTGTTACAGAAAGTCATGATTCTATTAAAGAATTGGAGGCGAAAGATTATTGTTCTGTCTTGATGGTCGTGCAGATATATGGAACCTCCGTCCCCAAGTACCACACAGGAAGAAGTGAAACCACTACACGTGCAATCTTTGAGGCCACAGGTGTAGAGTGCCGTCAGCCTGGAACCGGGAACGCCGGAAGAACCCCCCGACCACTGTAAGGCAAGGAATGGTTATATTAAACACAGTGGCAATGAGAAGTACTTCAGGATGACAAAGGATTAGTACCAGAGGCTTACCTAATGGAGATGGAGGGGCAGTCTGAGTAGAAAGGTAAAGCAGGAGCTTCTGATTAGCCGGCAGCAGCAGCAGGTGGGTAAGGGTCTTGGTAGCACTCTGGGAAACACCTGAGCCAATGTGCAGAACAACGTTGTTGATCCTTAAGCAGTCCAGTACACAATTCGAGGTCGAGAGCCAAGAGAATGCCAGAGCCAAGGGAGTCCAATTCCAGTGTCCATTTAACAGAGCCAGAGGTCGAATTCCAAAAGACAAGATAGTACGGATGAATCTAAGGTAAATAACAAAAGGCAGCCCGTGAAACGTTCCATGGTCGTGAATAGCTTGAAATCCAAGAAAAAATCAAACGCCAAACAGTCCTCCGAAGAGGCAGCTGTGAAGCGTTTCTTCCGCGTTTCCCCGCTCCATTTGAATGCGAAGTATGGTCACATGATGCGGGTCACGAGACCGCGAGCTACGCGTCACGTGTCCCGCGATATAAACAGAGACTGTTGTTTCCTGACCACGTGGCGTGGGGAACTCTGAGCACCCGTGTAGTGCCGATAGCCATGGGGAAATTGCCATGGCAGATGCCAATGGAGGAAAGACCGCAAGGACCCTGGTTTACCAGCTGGGAATCCCCACTTCTGGGCAAGCCGCTGTCGTCGGATACGTGAGTGGGAACGTGGAAAGCAAGGGGCTTGGTGGGAGGTGGATGTGGGATCGGACATGACAATTATGCTCTGATCTTCTCTTTACTACTCGAGCAGCAATTTCAACAAATAACAATTATGAATAACAATCACACAAAAAACTACTATTCCCAGAGAAACCAATGAATTCGTAGTACGTTTTTCATAAGTTCCTAAAATCACATGATTCCTCATTCCAATTATAACTTATCTCATCCTCTATAACACTTGCTGTAACCATAGTCCTTCCTCTTTCTTTTGCTGATCGAACATCCAAACTTGCGCCCCAACTGGTAGACGACTTTAACTTCACCTTGTTCCCCTCTCAAGGCGTTGCCTTCTGCTCTGCACCTGTTTAAGCATGTATAAACCATCACCTATCTCATCATGAACGGGTGGGCAATCGCATAACAACATCATTACAGTACCATATACAGCATCACATTACTCTTCAAATACCATATTTACACATTTTTTATTGTGGCGATTGAAATTGG
The DNA here is from genome assembly GCF_040938575.1 of Ambystoma mexicanum. Taxonomy (NCBI): domain Eukaryota; kingdom Metazoa; phylum Chordata; class Amphibia; order Caudata; family Ambystomatidae; genus Ambystoma; species Ambystoma mexicanum. The sequence continues at coordinate 109,386,366 of NC_090933.1, forward strand.
GTGGAATAATCTTTCACCTCTGAGTCTTTAATAGAATCATGACTTTTTGTAACAAATGTATGGAAAATCTGTATTCTATGTCAAGACTTGGAGGCTCAGATTATGCTCGTTTAAAGCTTACTTACCACCAACAACGCTACTTGTTCTACCGGTCTAAAATAGAAATTCTTAAAAGTTTCCTCATTAGACCAGTCTGCCGCCCTCAATATATCTTCCAGGCGGGCTCCTGTCATAAAGGCCGACGACGCCATAGCACCCCTTGTGGAATGTGCCCTGATGTCACGCGCAGGAAGAATACCCTCATGCACACCGCTCTACATAACACTCATACTGATAGAGGTAGGAACACTCGCACTCTCACCCCCGGGGATTCCCCGACACGTAGCACAGCTAGACTCCCCAAGTTACAGCTAGCTCCTCATAGGGTCACACTACCTGTGGTGCGGGGGAGGCATGATCAATCCTTGTTCCAAGGCACGCGCAGAGGGCGACTTCATTGGTTCCCTCGTTTACAGTGGCAACTACCATGGGGATTGCGAGCGGGCTGGGGCAGCAGATCGCAACCACTTCCTGGTTGTAGGACGTTTACCCGATCACGTGCTCTGAACTCTGCTGATGTGATCGGGAGTCGTCGTACATAAAAGCCGGGCAATTTGAATTGCTCGTCGCTTCACAGCTGTTGTACGACACTGCTTGTCGTTCTCGATTCAAGACTCGGATTCTACGGATAAACCACAGCCCACGGACTACAGATTGCTTTTTCTCGCCCCTCTGGTACTGTTATTCTGGTTTTGTTCGGATTTTCAGATTTTTGACCTTTGGATTACGATTAACAGACTGATTTGGAAATCTTCTTTGGTTTGACGTTTTCTCCCCGCTGCCTGGATTCGCCCATTGGATTGTATTTTGACCTGCCTTCATGTTTCTTCCTGAACTGCTATTGTGCCTTTAAGTGTTCCACGCTTACCTAAGCGCCACAAATCTGTCAAGGATCATACAAGTGTGTAGCCGGCACTTATCCTTTGGTGCCAGGCTTTATGGATTGTTGACGCTCCTCTTGCACCACAGCCTCAGAGTCTCAAGCTCCTTCCCATTGGGTTTAGGTAAGCACTTTTTGTATACAGTTTACATGTAGGAATATTAGTGTGCTTGTTTGTGATAATACCTGGCTTCCTTTCAACAGCTTTGGGGTTCTTGGCGGCGTCAGATCCTGTGAACAACAACCACCTGTGGCCTTAAGGCTCGCACAGGGAGTAGCTCTCTCTCTCTCTCTCTGGGGAACTTGGGGACAGAGGTTTATATACTCTACACGACGCAGCAAGACAAGACACCTGAACTGACCCACATCTATGCCTGCCTCTGCCATACACCATCTTACCCATCTAGACAAGGTGGCTGATGCTACCGCTTTAAAAGGCTTCCTAATAGCTATCAACAATTGATATTCCCCATTGGGCCTAAACATATTCGCCCGGGCCTCATACACTTTCAAACACCTAACCGGACACAACTTAGGCTTTCCCGGAAAAGCCATATACTCAACCGATTTAATGTCTGTCTTTGTTCTCTTCTCTATATAGAATATTACCCCTGAAGGTGTCACGGATTTCCCCCTTTCTCACCTGAGATCGATCCTTGCAGGATTTCTTGGAAGGTGTCTTCTTGCGCACGGATCGGTTTTGTACAAGCCCGCGCAAGCCTCTTCTGGCTCCAGCGTGCGTTCAGCGTTCCGGGCTACTCGGAGGCTCCGGGAAGTCCAGGAAACGAGGAAGGTGTACTCGGAGGCGGTACACGAAATCCGGGAAGCAAGGTAGACCGAAGAGGGAGGAAGGGAGATGGGAATTTAGAGGGTTCGGGAACCAGGAGCAGGAGAATAGTTCAGCGAACTACGGAGCACACGTCTAGTCACTACCAGCGATAGCGTTGAGACGTGCGGGGCCGCGGGGGCATGGTCTATTTGTAGAATGTGCTACGTCCGACGTGGAGGCTGGTGGAAGGCGTACCACGTTAGACGGCCATGTTGGAAGTACAAAGGAGTGTAAGCCCCATTGTGACAGGGACCAGGAAGTCCAAAAGGGGCAATTTCTGTGGATCATGACAGCATGCCTCCTCCAAAAACCTGTTCCACTAGGTTTGCCCAGGTGTATGAGATGATACCTTCTGAGCAATCGAGGGGTATTCAGATTAGAAATTGGTTCCCAGGTTCTTTCACTCGGAGGATATCCTTTCCACTCGACCAGTTATTGAAGTTGACCCCGTTTATACCTGGAGTCACATATTCTGGATACTTCATATTCCAGCTGGTTGTCCATAATCACGGGGTTGGGCCTGCAGGATTTCCGGGAGGATCGGATGTACGGTTTTAATAAAGAAGTGTGAAAAACCGGATGAATCTTCTTCCAGGAGTCTGGCAATTAGAGCTGGAATGAGACTGGGTTTATGATTTCCTTTATGGAAAAAGGGCCATAGTATCAGGGGGGCCAGTTTGTTTGGTCGTAAATGTCGAGGCAGTAGTTTCAGGGACAGCCAGACTTGATCACCAATGGCATAAGAAGGCCCTGGTCTTCTTTTGGTATCCGCATAATGCTTAGTGTGAGTTTGGGCCTTTTCTAAATGTTCTTTGGCTTCCTTGTGTATGTTGATGAGAGTTTCAATCCAGGAGTCGACTGTTGGTACTGGTGTGGGATGTGGGAGAATGGAAGGTAGAACCGACGGGTGGAATCCTTGGCTGCAATAAAAAGGGCTGGTCTTGACTGCCGAGTGTTCAGAATTGTTGTAGGCGAATTCAGCCACGGGTATAAGGAGCGACCAATCGTCCTGTACCTTGGTGGCGAAACAACAAAGGTATTATTCCAGGGTCTGGTTCACACGTTCCGTATCTCTGTTAGTCTGTGGGTGATAACCTGATGAGAGGGCACGTTGGATTCTTAGAATGCGACATAGATGTTTCCAGAATTGAGAGACGTATTGAGGTCCTCGGTCTGATGTGATCTTGGAAGGGAGTCCATGAAGGCGAAATATATGTTCCAGGAAAATGCCAGTGAGTTCTGATGAAGATGTCAATTTGTACAATGGTATAAAATGGGCCATGTGGGTGAATAAATTAATGGTGACCATGATAGTTGTATAGCCTCTAGATGGTGGTAATTCCACGATAAAGTCTGTAGCGATGAATTCCCAGGGTCTAGACGGTAGCGTAGGATGAAGTAGGAGAAACTGCCGGTTTCTTGTTGTCATGCTTGTTTTGATTGCAGACTGCACAGGCTTGAATGTATCGTTGAACGTCAATTTTAATTTTAGGCCACAAAATTGTCTTTGTATGAGACGGAGGGTGTTGGTGATGCCACGATGCCCGGAGTGAAGGGTGTCATGACAGAGGTTAATAATCTGTAGTTGCAGTCTCTGTGTGGGAATGACCAGGCCATTATCCTTGAACAGGTACCCATCTCTAATTCTAAGACCCCACCGATTTTTCCCAGTGAATTCTTTCCAAATCTCAGAGGACTGGTTTTGCACTCGAATGTCTTCCAGGAGACTGACTGCTTGGGCTACAAAAATTGTGTGGGGAAACATCTTTGGGAAGGCCCGATCTTCAAGAGTTTCTTAATCAGGACGTTGAGATAAGGTGTCAGCAATTAGGTTCTGTGATCCGGGGATGGATGTGGATTAAGGCCCAGAGGGCTTAACGACTATTCCTACACTCCAAGGATTGTAGAATTTGAAGATTTCTATGGTCCGTACGGACTTGGACAGGATGTTTAGCTCCCAGAAGTAGATGCTGCCATTCTGTGAAGACTTGGCGGATGGCTAACAGCTCCTTTTCCAAGACGGAATAATGAGTCTCGCTGGGAGTCAGGGTTCGTGAAAGGTAAGCGATAGCGCTCCAATTTGTCCTTGAGTTCCTGTTTTAGCACTGCTCCTATGGCGTAGTTAGAGGCATCCGTTTCCACTAGGAATGGTCGATTAATATCGGGTTGAGCTAGGATGGGGGCTTGAGTAAACTCTGTTTTTAATCGTTGGAATGCCTTGTTTTGAGCTGGGTCCAGAGAAAGGGAGTATCTTTCTTCAGCAGAGCAATGATCGGTTGAACTATCTCAGAAAAGAACGGTATGAATTTCCGGTAGAAATTGGCAAGCCCCAGGAAGGATTGAATCTGTTTCACGGAAGTGGGAACAGGCCAAGATAGTATGGCCTTTACCTTTGAATGGTCCATTCCAATTCCTTCTGGACTAAGGACAAATCCTAGATAACAAACAGAAGTGACATGAAAAAGGCATTTCTCAGGTTTAGCTAGGAGTTTGTGTTCACATAGCCATTGCAAAACTGCCTTTACATGTTCTTCATGCTTTAGAAGGTCCTTGGAGTAAATCAAGATATCGTCCAGATAAACGATGACGAACAGGAACAGCATGTCAGAAAACACCCTATCCATGAAACGTTGGAAGACCGCATGGGCATTAGCAAGTCCGAAGGGCATGACCAGGTATTCAAAGTGACCAAAGTGTGTTCTAAGGGCTGTTTTCCATTTGTCTCCTTCCCTGATACGGATCAGATGGTAGGCACCCCTGAGACCCAATTTCGTGAAGACTACAGCTCCTCTCACCGCTTCCAGGATATCAGAGATTAAGGGGAAGGGGTAACGGTCCTTGAGGGTGCACTGATTTAATCCACGATAATCAAGACAAGGTCTAAGCTCTTTAGTGTCTTTCTTGGGAACAAAAAACAACAAAGCTCCAGCTGGAGATTTTCAATGGTTTTATGGTGCTATTTTCGAGGTTGGTATCCAAGTATTCTCGAAGGGCCCTTTTTTCTGGTTCAGATAGAATGAACATCCTTCCAAAAGGAATCACTGTTGAAGGTTCTTTATCTATAGCGCAGTCTTCAGGTCTGTGGGGGGGTAGGGCCTGGACTATAGCAGTTGAAAACACATCAGCGTATTCCTGATAGGCCTTAGGAACTTGTATGATATTAGATACCATGAGTGGGCCTGGCTGGTCTGTTGGCGTGCTTTCGGAAGATGTCAAGGAGGAATCCAGGATTAGACAGTGAGACATGCAAAACCCAGAACCAAGAAACAAGGATCCTGCTGCCTAGTTGATATATGGGTTGTGCTTCTGTAACCAGGTCATACTCAGTACCATGGGGTAATGAGCTGACTTTATGATGTCAAATTTGACCACCCCTTGGTGATGGTTTATCGAGAGTTGGATCTCTTTGGTCTGCAAGGTCATAGGTCCTGAAGAGAGAGGTCTTCCGTCGATCGTCTCCACAGGTTGCATGATGCTTCGGGTTTCATATGGAATTTGGTGGCTAAAGACCCAATCTTGATCAATGAATATTCCCATAGCCCCACAATTCACCAAGGCCAAAATAGGGTAGGTCTCATTCTTGGATGGCGAGAGGAAGGCCAGTAGAATCACTAGGTTGTTCTGTCCCGGAGAGTTCAAGGATGGAATAGATGTGGAGCAAACATCTCTCTCCCGAAGCCTTGCTCCATCTAGGACCGGGAGCTGGCGTTTCCCGAATGCCGTGGAGGGGCTAGAGGCACTCTCCAACTAGATGTTTATCCGAGGAACAATACATACATAAGCCCGTGTGGATCCTTCTCATCCTTTCTTGCAGGGTTATGGGTCCACGGAAAGCCCCTATTTGCATGGGTTCTGGATCGTTAACAGAGACTGGAGTAGGGTCAGGTTTCAATGAGATCTCAAGGGAAACGTTCTGGAAGGGCATCTCGGTCTTTTTCTTCTCTGCCTTCCTTTCCTGGATACGAAAGTCTATCTGCATGGCAAGATCCATAAGTGCCTGGAATGAACTTGGCCGAGCCACTCTGGCTAATTCGTCTTTGATCTCTTCATTTAGCCCCCTTCGGAAAAGAGTAAAGCTTGCTTCTGATGACCAATCCGCTTCCTTCGCCAATTGTTTAAATTGTGTTACATACGTAAGCATGTCCTGGGATCCTTGTTGAAAATCAAGTAGACGTTCCTGGGTGCTATAGACCTGTTCTGGGCGATCAAACATGGTTTTAAGGGCTTGTATAAATCTGTTGTAATCATCCAGGAGGGCATCTCCAGAATTGACTAAAGGTATAGCCCAGGTTAGTGCATTTCCGAAGAGGTGCGAGATTATAAAGCCCACCTTAGCACAGGGGGTCGAAAAGTAGTAAGGCTTAAAGGTAAAGTGGACTAAACAGGAATCAAGGAATCCACGAAGGGTTTTTGCAGATCCATCGTATTTGTCTACAATGCCGCCCAGTAGTACGCTTTCCTTTGTAGCAGAATCACGGGACAAAACTAATTGTTTCAATGCAGCGTTTTCCGCCTTTAAATTCTGCACCTCGGTCGTTAAATCTTGCATGCCACGCATAAGATCCTGAACGGCGGCTTCCATGTTAAATTCAACTTAGGTCGTTAGGCGTCTCAAACTGTCACAGATTTCCCCCTTTCTCACCTGAGATCAATCCTTGCAGGATTTCTTGGAAGGAGTCTTCTTGCGCAGGGATCGGGTTTTGTACAACCCCGCACAAGCCTCTTCTGGCTCCAGCGTGCGTTCAGCGTTCCGGGATACTCGAAGGCTCCGGGAAGTCCAGGAAACGAGGAAGGTGTACTCAGAGGCAGTACACGAAATCCGGGAAGCAAGGTAGAGAGAGGAGGGAGGAAGGGAGATGGGAATTTAGAGGGTCCGGGAACCAGGAGCAGGAGAATAGTTCAGCGAACTACGGAACACACGTCTAGTCACTACCAGCGATAGCGTTAAGACGCGCGGGGCGTGGTCTATTTGTAGAATGTGCTACGTCCGACGTGGAGGCTGGTAGAAGGCATACCACGTTAGACGGCCATGTTGGAAGTACCAAGGAGTATAAGCCCCATTGTGACAGGGGCCAGGAAGTCCAAAAGGGCGATTTCTGTGGATCATGACAGAAGGTGAAAAGGATTTCCTATTTACCTCTAAAGCCTTCACATCAGACACTCTCTTGCATGAAATCAAACATAACAAAGTAGTTAACTCAGCGCTTTCCTAGAAAGATACTCATTGTCTGGCCAAGCCTCAAACATCCTTAATACCACGCTCACGTCCCACAAACGAGAATATCTAGGTGTGGGTGGTCTCATGCATCTGACTCCTTTCAGAAACCTACATACTAGGGGATGCTCACCTGCTGGTCTACTCTCAATGTACACATGACCTGCCGATATCGCCGATCTATAGTTGTTAATAGTCCTGTAAGGTTTTGCCTGAGCTCCCTGTGCTGCCAAATAATTCACTATGTGTACTACATCCGTTTGTATGGGATCAACCATTCTCTCCATACACCAATTACTACATCTACTCCATGCCACTCTGTAGGCCTTCCCGGTAGCTGGGGCCCATGACTCCCTTATAAACTCCTGAGCGGTCCCCGAAAGTCCTGTCTTGGACCAGTTCTTCCTGAAATCGCCCATGCTATCAGGCTCAAGTTCCCTGGTCATACCAATGGGTGAGTTTCTCCTGATGGATTTAACAATATGTCCTCTCTGTGTGGTAGTAGAATTGGAGCCTTGTCAGACAACTCCAGAATGTCTGGGAACCAAGCCTGACCTCTCCAGTCTGGTGTCACTAGAATCACTGTTGCTTCCCGTCTCCTGACCTGCGCCACTGTGTGCGCTATCATGGCGAACGGAGGGAAAGCATATTCTTTTGCTGGTCCCCAAACCTGGAGAAATGCATCTGTTGCTGTTGCTTCCGGATCTGGTCTCCAGCTGTAAAACCTGGAGATCCTCCTGTTCAATCTCAATGCAAACAGATCTGTCTGACACAGACCTCTCTGATGAATTATCTCCTGAAATACTGAGTTTTCCAGTTGCCAATCGCTGGAGTCCCACAAGTATCTTGAATTCCAGTCTGCCACCAGATTGAGATCTCCTGGCAGGTGTACCGCTCTCACACTGACCCCCTCTGGAGGCATATTTTCCAAAAATTTGGCCATCTCTGTCAGCATCCTGGATCTCGTTCCGCCTAGTCGATTTATGTATCTGACTGCCGAAGCATTGTCCATCTTTAAAAGAATGGCACCTTTTACTCCTTCCCGAGTCCAACACCGGACTGCGACGGATCCCGCCAGAAGCTCCAGGCAATTGATGTGTAGACCCAACTCCTCGCTCGACCATCTCCCCCGGGTCGATTGGTCTCCACATCTGGCTCTCCATCCCCATCGACTGGCATCCGACTCTATCACCAGGTCCGGGGATGAGCCAAATATCGCCATACTAACCATGCCCCCATGTGTTAATACCACCATTCCAGTTCCAACTTTGCCTCCTGCAACATAGCCACCTTTTGTTCGTAAGATAGACCTCTCCTGAGATGATCTATCTTCAGCCTCTGCAATGCTCTGTAGTTCAGAGGTCCTGGAAATTTCGCCTGAATTGATGATGACAGACGACCTATCAACCTCGCTATCTCTCTCAATGAAATGTCCTGTTTTGCCATCCCACACTTTATCTCCTTCTTTATGGAATTCACCCTCTCTAACGGGAGTTTGAGAGAACCTTGAGTTGTCTCTAAGATGAAGCCTAGGAATTCCATTTCCCTCACTGGTTCTATTTCCGACTTCTCCCAGTTTATCAAAAACCCCAGTTGTTGCAACAAAACTGTAGTTATCCGAATCTGCTCTACCAGAATCTCCCTGTCCTGACACATCAGGCAGATGTCGTCCATGTAAATAATCATTCTGATCCCCTGTTCTCTCAGGTATCTTACTACTGGTTTCAACAGTTTGGTTAAGCACCATGCAGCTGACGCCAGAGCAAACGGAAGACATTTGAACTCCCATTTCTCTCCTTTCCATAAGAACTGTAATAGCCTCCTCTGATCCCTTTGAATCGGAATTGTTAGATATGCATCTTTGAGATCTATCCTTGCCAACCAATCTCCTCTCTGAAGGACGTCTCTTAAAAGATTAATCCCTTCGATTTTTAAGTGTCTGTACACTAGAAAATAATTCAGACCTTTTAGATTTATCACTAGCCTTACATTGTTTTTCTCTTTCACTAAAAACAGGTTGCTTATGAAACCTCCCAGACCGTCTGAGGCTGGGCCTATTGAGTTCTTTATCTTGAGTAACTCTAACTCTCCGTCCAAAAGATCCTCGTCCTGTTTGCTGAACCTTATCTGCCTTGGCAACGCTACCTGAGACGGTTCTTGACAAAATTCCAACTGAAAACTTTGCACAGTCCTTCTCACCCACACATCTGAGGATACCTCCTCCCATTTTTCTACATGCAACTCCACTCTCCCTCCTACTAGAGGGATGCTCACATCCACCTTTTCTACTGCTTTTATTTTTCTCACCTGAATTATTCTGGTGCTGCTGTCTACTGTTACATCTCCAACCTCTACCCCTGCCTCTTCCCCTGGAAGGGAAGAAAGGGTTCGACCTTCAGTCCTCTTGCTTCCAGTTGGATCTGTCACTATAGGACCTTCTGTATTGACCGCGGCTGGACGAGCGGCCCTTTCCTCCTCCAGCCCTGTCAAAAAACTTTCTTCCGAAAATGTTCTTCAATGAAGATTGAGCTCTGTCCATGGACACATATGTGCTGGCAAACTTCGCCATATCCTTGATGAATAGGTCTCCAAATAGCTTGCCCTTCGCCGCAGCTGCCTGTTCCGATGCAGCCAGCTCACCTAGCCTAGTGTCCAATTTCATTAAAATGCACCTCCTCCTCTCAGTGGCCAGCGCCGTGTTGGTGTTTCCCAACAGGCATAGGGTCCTCTGCGCCCAACCAGCCACAATGTCCGGATCAATGGGCTCCTTCCTAGTTTTGGCTTCCCCAGCGAGCTGCCAGATTTTCGTAAGCGGTCCCAACATGTCCAATAGTTTATCCTGACAGGACCTTCAGGACCTGTCAGTGCCTCTTTTCACGTCCCTGCCATATCTGCCCAGGGACGTGATTATCCTGTCATCAACCTCTGGGGTCTCAGCCACCCCGTCCGGAACCCTCGGCCTTGGGCATTCTGCTTTTAGCTTTCTTCTCGTTTGCTTGCTCAACAGTGCTCTCAATCTTTTCTTTATATATTCTGCAATTTTTTCAGGTGGTTCCCACTCATTAGACTTCGGATGTACCAACTCATCTGGGTGAAATTCGTCCTTAAGTGGTTCCATATCCTCCCTCCTGCCGTTCTTGGCCTTGGGTTCCCACTCGTCCTCATCTAGGGAGGTCTGACTCTCTGATGTACTGCCCGCGTCCAATTTCGAACTGCTTCTACAGTATTCCTCATCAGATTCACTTGAACTTGTGACCAGTCTCTCCCGAGACCTCGCCTTTCTCTTTCCCGCTTTGGATCTGCGAGATGAACCCGGGGGGTCTGGGAGCTACAGTCCCTGCAGGTCTTTTTCCTACTTCCCCTTTCTTCCTGTGTGCTTTGCCCTGCGACAAAGCCACCAGGTCATGTATTATACCCCTTTCCCTACAGGGCCTCTCGGCACTATCTAGCCTTTGAATTGCTTCGCTCATGCACAAACCACTCATATGAGGACCTTCTGAGCCTTCTGAGTAATCACTCATCTTTCTCACTGTGCCGTGTAATATATATATATATATATATATATGCAGTTTACCTGGGCTGACCCCGTCAATTATGTTTTTATTTGTAGATAGGCGAGTCTCTGGTGCTGATAGCAGTTTTTCTTGGGACTGTGCCTGTCAATAAGAGACTGAATTTCAATACCTTCCCAGGTATGACCTCCCCAGCCAGGCAGTTTAATGAGGGGTCTGCACAAGTTTACTTGGGACTGGGCCCGTCACTCATAAATATCGGACAGCAGTGGCTTTAAAGCCTGCAATGCTGCCTCTCCGCCACCAGGTGGCGCTTGTTATCTCATTAGTAGAGCTTCCACCTGCTCTCTCCTTCGAGCCTCAGGCACGGTGTGCTGCTCGAAAATGGCAATATTCCTTTTTGAATGACTTTCACAGGAGAACACTCCATGAAAGCTACCGCTCCGTTCTGACGTTCGCAATGGCGCCGGAACCTCTAGGTCCCGTCGCGCCGTTGCGAACTTCCACCCTACAGTGCCTCTTAACAAGGCTAACCGGGACACCGGAAAATAAATCCTGTTGCTCTGCCAACTTCTTCCCGCGCCACACTATAAGCATCCTAACGCCGCGCGCTTAAGACCTATCACACAACTATTAACATCTCAATAAAATATAAAAAGAGCGAAATGTACTTATCTCAGCTGCTCGAGCAGCAAAGAAAGAGGAAGGACTAAGGTTACAGCAAGTGTTAGAGAGAATGAGATGAGTTATAATTGGACTGAGGAATCACGTGATTTTAGTAAGTTTTGAAAAAAGGACTACGAATTCATTGGTTTTGCTGGGAATTGTAATTTTTTGCTTGATTGTTTTTCATAATTGTTATTTGTTGAAATTGCTGCTCGAGTAGTAAAGAGAAGTTCAGAGCATAATCTGAGCCTTCGAGTCTTGACATAGAATCTGCTTAATGTGCTCGGTATACAGACAGAGCTACGTTGTTCACTCCTAAATCCACAAAACTGACAGTCAACACCCTGGTCTGTGTAACCACATTTTCGAAATACACAGTAAAGATTAAAAAGCGTGTTAAAAACATTGGCATTTAGTACAATCTACTTGTAACATCAGTAGTCCTCCACTATTTGCTCTGGAAAGGGCATCTAATATATACGAGACAAGTTCGTCCATTCAAAATATATAGAGCCACGCAGTGATAGCACTATATTGAGACATTGGAATATACAACCAGAGCCAGTGAAAGGTCATGATACCAGAGTGGGCTGTGTTGCATCTCCATATAGAGTAAAAACAACCATTTTCATTTATGGTAACCTCACATGGCAACTTAAAGCATTCACAAATGGCAATGCAAAAACGTAATTTAAGCCATCCTGTGCCCCTGCAACATGATTTATACCTGCATGACAACTAGGCCAATTGCTACATGACAAAATGAACGTTGATCCCAAATCAGAACCAAAAGCACACACGCTCCCTAGGTAAAACACTTTGTGGATCATTTCCACACCGAGAGTGACGTTAGGTGGCTTGTAGTTGATTTTCTTAAAGCAGACCAATATCATTTCTCTATGTCCAACAGACTATTTAAATTGGAACAAAGATGGATACGTCGCCTGTTGGCTCATATTACAGGCTTGCATGAAGAGGTGCACTGGCCTTGGTGGTGTAATGTCTCCTGATGTAATGTCTCCTTTCTATATCCACCTAATGTGGTGATGGGGGGGGCCGCAGATGTCAGGCGGGCCCCTCCGGCGTATGGGCCCTGCGCGCTGCAACGCCGCGCAGGAACAGACCCGGAGACGTCTGATTGCTCCGGCGCTCCGGCTCCAACTGCCGGGCGCCGCCTTTATTTTCAACTGCGCATGCGCCGGCTTGTGAGGCCGCGCATGCGCACTCAGTGTGGTACGTGCTACGTACATAACATCCCTCCTTTTTTCCCTTAAACAACAAAACATTAAACATGGGGCCAACGTGGCTCAAACATTATATACTTAACAGACTTTCGTTGCTCAGGTCGCTGAGTCCATAATAAAGTCTTGGAACCTTTGTGGAGGGCGTCGCCCCTCTCTGCGGGGGTACCTGGGCGGTCCTCTTTCGACATTCTCTGGCTCCGCAGGGCCTCTGGGCGTGTCGACGTTCTCCGGTGGTTCTTCCGCCGCCTGCCTTTGGCCAGGATCCGGTTCTTCTTCAGAGGTTGCAGGTCCTATGCGTTTGAAGAAAGACACATTTCTGGTCACTGTCCCGTGCGCGTTCGCCGCCGTGACCATGGACCCCTTGACGTGGGTAACTCCCATCGGGTGTGTTTCATATGTCATTGAGAGTTTCCCCTCTGGTTTCCTGTTCCGGACTAGGACGGTGTCTCCTACCGCTATCTCTTTTTCCGGCAGCCTCCGCCTCATTGTCTCCTTCTCGTTCCTCGCGGCCCTGTCCGCCGCCACTTGTGTGTCATCAATCACCCCTGGGCGTCGCTCTCCCGCTTCTGGTATCAACCCTCTGGGTATGCGCTTGAATAGTGCTTCGGCGGGTGCGATCCCGGTGGACTGATGTGGGGTGGACCGGTACTCACGGAGGAATTCGATCAGATTATGGCGCAGGTCTTCCCCTCCATTGACGGAGATGCGAAAGATTTTGTTGAGTGTCCGCATGAAACGTTCAACCTCTCCATTGGCTCTTGGCCACAATGGGGTCACTTTACGGTGCTTGATGCCTCGTTCTGCGCAGTATCTGGCAAAGCGCTGCCCTTGGAACGGAGCGCCGTTGTCCGAACAGATCTCGAGCGGGAAGCCGTGGGTGGCGAAAATTTTGTCCATGGCCAGGATGGTGTGATCGCTGGCGGTGGATTCTACCAGTTCCACCTCCGGGTACCTTGACCACTGGTCCGTAACCACTACGAAGTGTAGGCCTCTGCTGGTCGAGCCGAAGTCTGCGTGGACGGTACCCCACGGCACGTCGCTCCGTAGCATGGCTTGGATGGGCGGGCCCTTTTCTGCCGGACTCGCGGCTTGGCACGGGATGCAGGCCTTTACGAACTCAGTCACCCGGTGTTCCAGGTCGGGGAACCAGACTTTCAGCCTCAGGCGCGCTTTCATTTTAGCCATGCCTTGGTGTCCTGTGTGGGCTAGTTGGAGAACCCTCGTGACCAGGGACCTGGGGATCACGATCTGATTTCCCCGCAGTAGCAGGCCGTCCGTGGACACCGAGAGCTCGTGTCGAGCCTTCCACAACAGTTGCAGGTCTCTCTGCGTCTCTGGGTTTCTTCTGGCGTTGTTCAGGAGGACGTCTCGCCATTCTCCTGTGGCAACCGCTCTTTTTACTCGCAAGAATGCCTCGTCAGAGTTTGAGTCATCTGCGATGTTCTCCCTCGACAGGGCCACTGGCAGGGCTGATTCCACGACGAGGTGCACAGCGTCCCCCGCGTCGGATAATTCTACCGGATTCTGGGCGTCCCTCGTGCCGGGGTGGCGAGACAGGTAATCTGCGGGGTTGTGGGTGCCTGGGCGGTACACCAGCTTGACGCTGTATTCGATGAGTGATAGCATCCATCTTTCAATCCGGGGAGGCGGCTTTGAGGAAGTGCCGGACAGGATTGGAATCAGGGGTTTATGGTCAGTGACCACGACGACGGGTTTGCCGAGGATATATATCCTGAAGTGTTTGCATCCCCACAGGATGGCAAGGGCCTCTCTCTCGATTTGCGAGTAGCGCCTTTCCGTGTCGGTGAGGGCCTTGCTAGCATAGGCAATGGGTCTCATCGCTCCCAGTTCATCGGCCTGCAAGAGGACTGCCCCTAGTCCAACGGGGCTGGCGTCAACTACGATCTCTGATTCTCGGCTGGGGTGGAAGTAGGCCATCGTCTCCTGCTCCGACAGGGCCTCTTTGATGGCGTTGAATGATCTTTGTTCTGCCGCTGTCCATTGCCATGGTACGTCATTTCTGGTGAGTGCCCTCAATGGTTCCGATAGGGAGGCTAGGTCTTTGATGAATCTGCCGCAGTAATTGACCATCCCCAGGAAGCTCCGAACTTCTGCAGGAGATGTGGGCGGAGGCGCATCTCTTATGTCTTTTACCTTGCCGGGATCGGGTGAGATGCCGTTCGCATGGAAGGTGAACCCAAAGAATTCCAGCCGATCTTTCAGGAATTCGCATTTTTCTTGGTGTAGTGTAAGACCTACCGCCTGGAGTCTCTCAAACGTGCGTTCTAGCCTTTTAAGGTGTTCGCTCTCTGACTTGGCGAAGACCAGAATGTCATCGGACATGTTAATGACACCCCTCAGGCCGGACAGCGCTCCTCTTATGGCGTTCTGGAAGACCTCAGCCGGGGATGAGATCCCGAAGTTGAGTCTCTTGTATTGGTACAAGCCTTCGTGCGTCGTGAACGTAGTAATGTACCTCGACTCGGGGTGCAGTTCTAGTTGATGATAGCCGGATCTGAGGTCCAGTTTGGAGAAGACCTTGGCGCCTTGGAGTTCGCCGACGATATCGTCCAGGGTGGGCGTGAGGTGGCGCTCTCTTTTAATGGCAGCATTAGGTAGCCTCATGTCTACGCAGATGCGCACAGCCCCTGGTTGCTTCGGCTTCGGGGCCACTACGATGGGCGAAACCCACGGGGTGGGCCCTTCTACCCGTTCAATGATACCTCGGTCCATTAGCTGTTGCAGTTCTGCTTCTACTTGTGCCCTCAGGTGGAATGGAATTCTGCGGTGTTTGAGGGCAGTCGGCCTTACGGATTTGTCGATGTGCAGGCGAATGGGGTCTGCATTCAGTTTGCCGATGCCCTTGAAGAGACTCGCGAACTTGTGTAGCAGGCTCTTTAGATCTGCATGGTATACCCCAAATGTGAAATGCACGATGTCAAGCGCTTCTGACGCAGCGCAGCTCAGCAGCGAGTGGGGGCTGACGTCGGTGACGAAGAATCTTGCCTTGATGGAGTTCTGTCCATGAGATACTGGGGCGACAAATGCACCTTGGATGGGTAAGGGGGTGTCGCCACCAAACGCATATATCCTCGCTGTTGATGTCGACAGTTCTGGTGGGCCCGGCAGGGCTACGTAGTGTTTGGTGGCCAGCACGCAGACTGAAGCTCCGGTGTCGATGAGGATGGGGGTGGGAGTGCCCTTGATGTCGACGGTGCACTTGGGTTGGCGTCTCGTGCTGGAACATCTCGCGATGCTGGAGATGAAGAAGACTTCTTCCTCCTCCTCCTCTTCTTCTTCTGCGAGGTCTAGGTCCTGCAGGCCTTGATCAATGGAGGAGATGCCCCTCACTCTGCGGGAACTGCTTCGCCCCACTCTCTCCGGTCCTCTCGCCGTTGTGACAGGGGCAGCCGCATGGCACGTTCTGGCAAAGTGACCCGGTATGCCGCACCGGGCGCATGTTCTTGACTTGGCTGGGCAGTCACCGCTGTGGGGGAGGTCGTACCCACAGTTCGAGCACGATGTGGCGGTGCTTGGCGTGGACGCAGTGTCGGGTTTTCTCGGCGCCCATCTCGACCTATTCGCAGCCGACCGTCCTACTGCAAAAGCGTCTTCGTTTTGTCCTGGTCGCGAGGCAGCGTCCATTTTCGCGCCTCTGGCCTCTGCCAGTTCATGGGCTCTGCCCAGGTCCAGAATTTGCTGGAGGGTTAGGCCAGGCTCCCTCAACACTTGCCTCCGAAGTTTACTGGAGCTGCACCCCTGCAGTAGTTGGTTGCGGACCATCTCCTCTTCGTCGGCCCATCTGCACGAGGTCGCCAGGTGTCTCAGGCGGGCGCAGAATTTGTCTAGGGACTCATCATCTAACTGTTTTTCAGCGCCCATGACGAATCTGTCAAAGTCCACATTGGCCATGGGTAAGAAGTGGTCCTTGAGTGCCTGCTTGACAGCGTCGTAAGTGACTACGGGGATGGTCAGGGAGTCGTAGATCTTGTGGACTTCTGCGCCTGCTGAATAGATCATGGTCGCAATCTTTTCATCATCGTCGTTGACTCCAGCTGCCCTAAAGAACATGTCCAGTCTTTTGACCCACAACAGCCACTTCGGTCCTAGCTTGGAAGGGGGTCCAGTGGCATCAAACTCAGGCATGGGGGCCAGGGAGCTGCGAGCTCTGCGGGGAATCGGAGCTGCTGCGCCTTCATCGTCTGCGCCGTCACCCATTTCTACTGCTGGGTACTCACAGGTGGTAGATGCGGCCTTGTGGTAGTGGTGGGAGCAAAATCCACTTCTTTCTTCTTATGTGCCACAGCCTTGCACCAGCAAGACTGTGGGCATTCCAAAAATTCACTTCTTGTGTTTTTTCCCTTTTTTTTTTTATTCCCTCTGCCGACGCCGTCGGCGAGTGGCGCACGAGCACCCTGTTGGGCCGCAACCACGATCGCGGGTCGAAGAGGAAGAGAAAAAAAAAAAAAATGGCCGCCGGTGCGTCGTCAGTCTGTGACGCGGCGGACTTTCTCACAGCGTTGCAGCCGGGCACGGGAGTGGGCCGTGGCTCCACCTCGTCGCCAGTGTGGTGATGGGGGGGGCCGCAGATGTCAGGCGGGCCCCTCCGGCGTATGGGCCCTGCGCGCTGCAACGCCGCGCAGGAACAGACCCGGAGACGTCTGATTGCTCCGGCGCTCCGGCTCCAACTGCCGGGCGCCGCCTTTATTTTCAACCGCGCATGCGCCGGCTTGTGAGGCCGCGCATGCGCACTCAGTGTGGTACGTGCTACGTACATAACACCTAAGGACAAGTACTTCCCCGTCCCCTTTCCATTACTGATGTGGGTGCAGCCCACCATATATATGCAGAGGCGGGGTTACCGCCAGTTTCAGTTTGCCATTGGATAATAAAGAAGACACACCGCCAAACTGGCTCCTGTATCTTAATGAACTACGCAGTTTCATTTGTATGCTTTATTGCCTCTACTGCAGCAGATCTAACACTGGCGACGAGGTTGAACCACAGTGCGCCTCTGTCCTATGAGGCGTAGCATTGCAAATTGAGACTGTATCGCCGGTCTCCAACTTCTATGGCCCAATCGGCGGCCTGGAAACACTGACTGCGCCGTAAGTGCCCCCCTACCTGGTCGGAACTCCATACCTCGATTCCACACGGCACCAGAGCTCGCACAAGATACCTGCTGTGCGTCGGCCGTCCCAGCTGGCACCAAATTCCTGCCCAAATCCATAGCTCTCAACTCACCCGCTTTTGGCGGGTGTCACCCGCCTTGTAAACAGGTGAGTCACCCGCCAAGCCTCGTGCACGCCCATTCATTTCAATGGGCCTCTCACCCGCCAAACACAAAATCGGGTGATTTCACCCGCCTTTGCATCGAAAAAGGTTGAGAGCTATGCCAAATCACTACGCACTTAGGTGCGTACACGCAACAGGAGGCCTTGCACTCCTCTGAAGTTTGATCTTGTTGACACGCGAAGCGTGCTCAAAATTCTACACGCTATCACAGCATCGCCACAGAGGAAACTTTAATTCCTGTTCAATCTAAACGTGCATTATCTGGTGCACAGCCACAGATGACATACTGTCCTGTGAGTGGGAACAAGTAGAGCCAGGCGTACCCTCCCGAGATACCTCCTCACCTCTTTCTTCTGAAGAGCTGTTCAGATCTCTGGACTTCAACCTCCTATGGCTCTTCCTGTCTTTAGGCTTCCTTGGCTTAGTCCTTTTCTCCTTCTGATCGTGGAGGTAGGGTCTGGCTTCCCCACAGGCCACCTTGACCAGAAATGAAACCTAGCCAAGGGGAACTCCAGGAAGCCAGCCCTTGGAGCAGGGAAAAAGCTTTGGGCAACAAAAAACCCTGCGTGGAACTCTTGATTGGTAGCAGAACTCCTTTCAGACGTGTCTTGACAGGTCTACAACCAACCGGACAATTCTCCTTAAACGGCTCCACTTCATGCATAGAAATACCAGTCTTTCAGTAGCAGAAACTGGAGAGGGAAGGTTGGGAAAGCGAGTACTGCAGCAAACTTTGGAAAGGAAAGAAGTCAGAAAGGTTAGTAAGAATAAAGAGTCAGCTGGAATCTCAAGAGCTGGGACAGGTACATGCAGAGGCACGAATGAAAGTATAGTCAGAAGGTTTAAGCGTGGCTTGAGCCATAGCAAGAGGAAGAGCTTACCGTTATTGGGAAGAGACGTTAAGGCGACGGCAGGCACCGTATGAAAAAAGTGAAATCACAGAATGGACAGAAAAGTTAGGTGTGCGTACGAAAACGCACACAAGGACAAGCTCCGTAAGATAGGCAGCAGCGTAGGGATGTTGAGAAACAACACAGCGGGTTCCTTAAAGACGGCTATAACGCACAGAGCGTCTCTCCTCTGCAGATCTTACAGTCACGTTACCCACTTGGCGGCGGCCATCTTGGGAGAGGACTAGACCAGTAACATGGTTAACATAATGTACATTGCACTTGCTGGAAATCGTGGAACCATTTTACGGCATGGCAATTTCCACTTATTCCAGAGCTTCCAGGGCCTGGGCATGACACATTATTTATCTTGAGCACAACATGCACTTTCCAGTGGGGCACTGAATTTAGCAGCAACATTTCCAGAAAGGAGAGCATGTGACCAGGAAAGCCCTGTGGTCATAAGTGCAAACATGAACAGTGCCTTCTGATGAAACATCCACGTGGGGCACACAACCTACCTACTCATGCCAGAGTCAAGGTGAGCTTTGCCTTCATTTTTCTACAATTAACATCCTGCCATCATGTCAGTCAATGAGGGTGCCAGCAGCTCACAGAGCCCGACAACTACCTCATCCCCCCGCATCCCAATGTCCAGAGAGGAGGGAGGACATGAGTCCCTGTAGCTGCAGGCCATACAACCATTTGACATTTCTGATACAAGCAGCCTGGCACCAACGTGGAGCAGGTGTCTCAAAGAACTCAATATATACATTGATGCAACAGGCGTCAGAGAAGAATGCCACCTCAGAGGCATGAGAGACATTGTATTCGAAATGCCGGAAAACTCGACTAACACTTTCCAAGTTGTTATTGACTCTTTGAACAATTATTTTGCCCAGCTAAAGAATGTTGATTACGAGCACCACATTTTCCACACATCTACACAAGACAGAGGGGAGAGCATGGACAAGTTCGTCATGAGACTGCGGAAAAGGGCAAAATATTGTGATTGTGACAGATACATGACCGAGGAAGCTTTAAAGTCAAAAGCTATTGCAGGCTGTGAATCCTCAGACTTCAGAAAGAAATTATTGCAAAAGAGTAGCACTCTTGACGAAATCCTACAAATTGCCAGAGCAGACACTCCGTTGTCGTTGCAGACTGAATCTTTATTTTTTTTATACCAACTTTATTTAAGTTTTTAGAGCAACTTAGTCATATGTGCATTAATAACCAAATGTTGACAAGCATACATTACTTTCATGCCAGCTCATTCTACCCCCAACCTGGGGTTTCAGTGCAATACAAATCCGTTGCTCAGATATAAAAAACATACATAGTAAACATTAAACTATCCCTCCCTCCCCCCGAACATATCCCAATTTATGGGTGAAAAAGTGTTCTGTTCTTGCTTTAAGAGATCAGCTGGAGTTGGTTGGACCGTTTTCCCGGCTTAATGTTCATGTTTGTCAAATAATAGGTATTGCACGGAGCAATCTAGGTTTGAAGTAGATCTGCGTCCGTGAACTCATGTAGAGGTAGCCAAGTGTTCAGATATTTCGGGTATGAGCCAAGGTGTATTGCTGTCACCTTTTCCATAGCCATTACTCCCCACAATCCCACCCACCACATGGCTACTATTGGTCCTTCCTTAGTTTTCCATGCTTGTGCAACCGTAATTCTGGCCGCGCTCAACATATGAGGGATAAGTGTGGCCGTGGGCGCTGAGTTTGCACAACATCCCTCAACCGCCTCCCACTAGAGCACCACTAGTGGGTCGAATGGAAGCTGCACACCAGTTATTTCTTTAATGTGACTTAAGATCTCCTTCCAGTAGGTTTCGGCTAATGGACAGGACCACCACATGTGAATAAAGTCCCCTGGAAGGCCACCATTTCTCCAACAGGTTGCAGGGTATTCTGGGTTGATGGAGTGTATGCAAACAGGCGTAATATACCAGCAGAGGCATAGTTTATATGCTGCTTCCTTAATTGAGGTGCATCTAGAACTCTTGGCGGTTCTATGCCAAATGTGGCCCCAGGTGTCCCCCAGAGATTGATCTCCCTAGATCTGTTTCCTGGACATTGCCCCATGCCCGGACATAGGACACCATTGTGAAAAATGCAGAGGTGAAAACCATTTTCAATCGGTGTGTAAAAACATCAAGTTTCTCCAGAAAGCAGAGAATCAAGCAGATACCAGAAGAGGGGAAAGTTATCACCCA
Organism: Ambystoma mexicanum; assembly: GCF_040938575.1. NCBI lineage: Eukaryota > Metazoa > Chordata > Amphibia > Caudata > Ambystomatidae > Ambystoma > Ambystoma mexicanum. Next base: position 109,407,223 of record NC_090933.1, read on the forward strand.
AGGAGGGAAGATGCAAGGCAGTCACGGCACAGAAGTGATTCGCACAGGAGTGTGACACAGCAGAAGATAAGAAGATAAGGTACTTAGAGGCCTCGCCGTGGCAGCGCAATGAGTCAGATTCATCATCATCGAGTGGGGACAGAAAAAGAGGCAATGTACATGCCATAGGAAATGGCATAGTGACACAATACAGCCCGAGAGGTTCTTATAGATACCGGAGCCACTGTCAATGTAATCAATGAAGAGACCTACAAGTCCCTCAACATCAAGAAAGAATTAAAGAAGGCAGACATTGACATGTACCCGTATGGCACAAATAGCCCACTCGACTGCAAGTTAATGTTCAAGGCCACTGTACGTACAAGGACAAGAGCATGAAGGTCACTATATACATAGTTAAGGGTGAAGTTCCAGGAGGAAGCATCCTCGGCTTCCGATAAGCCATCCAGATGGGTTTGGTACATGTGATGTATAAGATTATGTCGGCCTACACGGCCAGCCCAAAAAGAGATGATGACGAAAATGTTCCCGTCACTGTTCAAGGGTCTGGGAAAGCTAAAGGGAAAGCAAATCAAGTGACACATTAATACACACATCAAGCCAATAGCACAACATTACCAGGTTATACCCCTCAACATCCAGAAACACATAGAGGACGACATACAGTGCCTACTAGACCAGAACATCATTGAACCGGATTCAGGGCCCACCCCCTGGGTGTCGCCCATAGTGCCAGTCCCTAAAGAAGAGAACAATAACAGCATTCACATCTGTGTGGACATGAGAGCACCCAATATTGCAAATGAAAGAGAATGGCACATGGCGCCCTGCATGACTGACATGATGCACCTGCTGCATGGGGCAAAAGTCTTCTCCAAGTTAGATTTAAATAAAGGAAATCATCAGCTTGAACTGCACCCGGACTCTCGTTATATAAGCACTTTCTCCACACACCTAAGACATTTCATGTACAAACGTCTTAGTTTCGGGGTATCCTCCGCTGCAGAAATCTTTCAGAATGAGATACATCAGGTCATTAAACACATTCCGCATTGCTTGAACTACAGCAATGATATCCTGATATTCAGAGCAACCCAAGAAGCACATGATGACACGCTGTGGAGGGTGTGCATGGCACTTGAAGATGCAAACCTGACATTAAACACTGACAAGTGCGAACTAAGCAAGTCAACGCTCAAATTCTTTGGGAACATCTGGGGCCTGCAACCAGATCCAGACAAGGTGCAAGCGCTGGTAGAAGCTCCCACACCAACATCAGTATACGCCATCAGATCATTCCTAGGAATGGCAAGCTATTGTACTAGGTACATTCAAGACTTCGCTTCAGTGAGCACTCCCCTCCTACTACTCACCGGAAAGGGGCAAGAGTTAATTTGGTCGGTCGACTGCAAAGAGGATTTTCAAGAAATGAAAAGATGCATTGCCTCTGCCTCGTGCATGCCATAGTACGATCCAGAGCTAGAAACCAAACTAACAGTTGACGCCAGCCCTGTTGGCCTTGGGGCGATCCTCGCGCAGATAAAGCATGGTGCGCCACTATCCTCAGCACAAAGCGAAGTGGCCAATGCAAGCCGCAGTCTATCCCCGACCGAATGCTCATACTCGCAAACCAGAGAAAGAGAGTCTCTCCATCCTATGGACGTGCGAGCACTATCACTTGTTCCTGTACGGTCAACCATTCACCATCATAACAGATCACCAAACCCTCAAACCAACAGCCAAGATGGCACATCACATCGCTAGATGGGGCCTCTGCCTACAAGAATTTTCCTTTTCCATCATACATAGGTCGGGAAAAGATAACAATCCCACTGATTTTCTATCCAGAGATCCCTTAGCTGCCAAAGATGAGATACCGTCCATCAAAGCAAATCAATATTTGAATTACATTGTAAGCATTGCACTGCCAAACTCACTCACACTATTACAAATACTGGCAGGCAGGAAGCAAGACCGTCTGCTCACAAGAGTAAAAAACTGTGTAACATCGGGCAAGTAGCATCAAAGAAACAACAACGAGAAGTCCAATGCCGCACCTCCAGACATTCTGCCTTATAAGGCACGCGCTGTCCGTCTTGGCAGAAGAGTTACTACTGAAAGAAAACAGAATCATCATCCCTGTAAGTTTACAGGATCAAGTAATCGACTTGGCACACATAGGACACTGTGGCATTGTATCCACAAAGAGGCAACTCAGGACAAAGGTATTAAGCGCGTTATAAATAACCTATCATATCATATAATTCCCAAAGATAGATGCCAAAGTTGAACAGACGCTGGGAAAATGCATAGCATGCAAACCAGTCATACCATGCACCTTCCCTGAACCTCTCAAGATGACAACAGTGCCCCGGCAAGTGTGGGACGAAGTCACTGTCGACATGTTTGGTCCGCTCTCCAATGGCAGATATGTGCTAGTATTCATGGACGAGATGTCCAGGTTTCCGGAAATACATCTGATCCATTCCACAAGCGCTCAGTCGGTCATCCCAGCGCTGGATAAAACCTTTGCCGACTATGTAATTCCCACCATTGTAAAGTCATATAACGAACCTCCATTTAGCGGGCATTACTTTGCAATGTTCGCAGAACATTTAGGCTTGCAGCACTGCAAAATCACGCCACTCTTGCCTCAAGCCATTGGGACAGAAGAGAGACTTATGGCCAATCTAAAACGTACCCTTCAAATCTGCTCGAACACCAAGGGATCGTTCATGCAGGCCATCTGCACATTACTCTGGGACTACAGGAATACACTGCACAGCTCCACGGGAGTATGCCCTTCAGGATTATTGTTTGGTCGTGTGGTGAGAACCACTCTCCCTCACAATCCCATCAGCGAGACCGTTGAGAACAGTGAAACTAAGGCCAGAGCAAAGGATCGAGAAAGCAAGAACAAAATGAAAGAGTATGCTGACCACCGAAGGAAGGCACAGATGAGTGATTTTCAAGTAGGGGATAAAGTACTAGTGCGTCAAGCACAAGACACAAATGAAACACCTGCGTTCAACCCAGAGCTTATGACAGTAACTGCTATTCATGGAACCATGGTAACCGCAGCTAGCCCCACAGGCACAGTCACAAGAAACTCATCATTCTTCCAGTCATTTGACGAGATTTGACTCGCATAATAGAAGAGTTACCAGATTGCAAGGACTCTTCAGACACAGACTCTGAGTTTATGGATGGAGATGTGCACACAAATGACAGTGAGAGTGACAGTAACAACACAAGCACTCCCACTCTGCGAAGCCCATCTAGAAGGGTAATTTGCATACCATCGAGATGGATTGAAGAAATGGGATAGAGTCCCAAGTTGTTTGTTAAGCAAGGGGGATACGTAATGTCCCCTGATGTAAAGTCTCCTTTCTATGTCCACCTAAGGACAAGTACTTCCCGACTCCTTTCCATTACTGATGTGGGTGCAGCCCACCATATATATGCAGAGGCGGGGTTACCGGCAGTTTCAGTTTGCCGGTGGATAATAAAGAAGACAAACCGCTGATCCCGCTCCTGTATCTTATTGAACTACGCAGTTTCATTCGTATGTTTTATTGCCTACGCTGCAGCGGATCTAAGAGGTGGTGTACCGAGCGGCGGGTGTAGGGAGAGGTGGGTGCAGGGGGGCACCTTGCCCCTACAGTGGTTCTTTTCAGAGCCAGACCAGGACATTGGCAGGGCAATGAGGGCGCTCAGCACCTTCATTGCCCTGGCAACAGTACACCTCCCATTTGGAACCTTCATTGTTCCAGCTCTGGGCAGCAAAGTGGCTCTCCCAGGGGACCTAACACTTTGCTCTATGCCAACAGAGCATTACAATGAGAGCCAATAGGCACCGATAGCCAGGAGGGGCTGCTATTAGCAGGGACCTTTGTCCCTTCAGAAATGTGAATGGGGTGATCAAAAGTGAGAAGGGTGCATAATGCTGCATGCATTATGAAATAATTACTATTTTTTTAAAGCCCAAGGGAGATTTGTTATGCTCATATTAATCTGCATGATGCTATTGTAATGTTGCATGCAGGATGGGGGACAATAAAACTCATATTCTTTTTGCTCGACATATTTCTATGATGTACACAATATAAAGTTAGTTTTATTATGAAATGCTAGCTTATTATGTAATGTGGTTTGCTTCCAAGATATTGCTATACATAAAGTATTATTTAAGCACATGAAATGCAAAGCAAACCCTTAATAAATATCTATATCAACTGGACCTGGGATGATGTGTTCAGTTGCTTAAATTGCCCACATACCGTTTTTAAGTGTGTGGTTCTGGGAAAATCATTTAATCGCACTGTTTCTTATCTGCAGCTCTGTAATTGGTTCACTTCATAGCTTATGTTAATATATCATGATATTATTTAAAAAAAGCCTGATGACTATAGAGTTGCTCCATATACAATAATAGTGCCATTTAGGTATTTTGTACCACATAGTTCTTTGCTGCTTGGCTTACTTATGGCAACTTATTACAAAGTAATTTCCATGGTTCCTCCAAGTATCAAAGATTGATGATGCTCCTTGCAATGTCTTTTTCTGTGAAGCCTCTTCTGTTGGTGCAATCCATATGCAAATTTCTGCATCTGTAATGGTCCTGCAGTTTTGTTTTCGTTGTTGTTATATGAATGTGTTAGAATGCCATCTGCCGATAATGTTACCAAAAAAGTTGATGGGGTGGGGAGAATGATACCGTATGGAATTGCGCACACTGCAGGGCACTCCTGATGCGCTACCACATACAAACTGTCCTGCAAAATCATTTTGTAAAGTTGGCCACCCTAGTAATGAGGGTGCTGTCATTCGAGCAGGAGCACACAGCAAACAGGTTTACATGTCCTGCTCTGGGCCACTGCAGCAGCTGCAGTCTGGATCAGTGTGGGACATGGACACCAGACAGTGCTGTGTGCTCTGCCTTTAGCTCCAGTCCTGCGCACATTCAGTAGTCTGACTTCAGAGAGAAGGCAGGAAATGTATTTCTGGAGTCAGAGTGCATCGACTCCAGAAAGAAATGATCTGACTTCCTGATGCGCCACCACATACAAACTGTCCTGCAAAATCATTTTGTAAAGTTGGCCACCCTAGTAATGAGGGTGCTGTCATTCGAGCAGGAGCACACAGCAAACAGGTTTACATGTCCCGCTCTGGGCCACTGCAGCAGCTGCAGTCTGGATCAGTGTGGGACATGGACACCAGACAGTGCTGTGTGCTCTGCTTTTAGCTCCAGTCCTGCGCACATTCAGTAGTCTGACTTCAGAGAGAAGGCAGGAAATGTATTTCTGGAGTCAGAGTGCATCGACTCCAGAAAGAAATGATCTGACTTTTGTCTTAAGTCAGACTAGTGAATGCGCTCAGGGACTTGAGAAAGAAATGTTCTAGTTGCAGCTTGGGCTCTGCCCCAGGGACGTCATTTCACCAAAATGCCAGAAGTAGCGGAAGTGACATCACACGACCCTTGACCCCATGATGACATCACAGGAAGTGATGTCATTTGACCCCACCCCAAAGTGATATCATGGGAAGCGATGGAACACGACCTTTCACCTGTTGACAAAAAAAGAAGTGGCATCAAATAGCATTGTACACTACAGAAAATATGGTTACGATATCACTATATGTGATGTACATTTCATACAAGAATGGATCGGCATATGCATCGTTAAGATCAGTGTGTATAGGTCCATATTACCAAATTACTGTGAATGCAAGCAGACGTCCATGACCAAAAGATAATGATGTGTTATTATATAGCACTTACGCTTAAGCGCTTTTTATAGAAAAAATATTCGCCCAATATCACCCAACCTGTGTTGGTACTCATTTATCGACCTCAGAAGGATGAAAGGCTGAGTTGAGGCATTTAAGAACAGACTAAATCAGTGACTCACCCCTGAAGTGTGGCTGAAATAAACCTTTAATGAGTCTAGCAATTATTGTATAGAATTCCAGAAAGACACATTATTTGGTTTTCCTATTCTTTCTTATTTAGGGCCAGTGCTGAAAGTGTTAGACTTGTGGCACTCCTGTTCTTATTTTTCTTCTTTTTTTAAGGGGCCTGAGCAAGAAAGCCAGACACTCCAGAAGTAAAGATCCACATGGTGCTGGCCACAGCCCAGGAGCTTGCATTACCAAAGTAAAGATATATATATATATTTTGTTTTCGTTTTTTTTAAGAGGTTGCAAGGGAGACCTCAGAGGTCGCAGTTGCGACCTCTGGCGACCCCTAAATGACGGCCCTGCTCTGCCCTGCATCATATGGAGGGCAGGAACGATTCTATGTCAAGACAGGAGGCTTCATATTATGCAATAATTCTTTAATTCTGAAACCACAGCAATATTTCTTTAATTCTGAAACCACAGCAGCAAAGAATAAACTTTACAAACAAAAATGTTTGAACAACAGAACTAAAACAGAGTTCAAAGTCAATGCATGGGGAAATCCCCAATCCAACATGGAGGACAGGTCATGCCCTGCAGATGACCAATGAGCAGGGACCCGCCTCCATATAAGTCCTTTACTCTAATCCCAACTCCTCTTTCTGCAGCTGTCTTGCATCAGACGCCCACTGCAAAGATCAGCTGGTGTAGCACGGAGACAGGATCCAACGAAGTGCAAGGATCTCAACCTCTCTGCATCCTGTAACTTTGACGAAATGCTCCTGAACAGATCATCTCACCCCGAGGCTGTAAGAACAAGAAACAAAGGGTGGGTGGGATAATACTCACCCCATTGTCTTTAATAGAATCTAAACCCCCTCTCACATTAGTGAGGGGGATAAATCATTGTATATCAGTTTAGCATTAATTTTCCAAGGTGCATTTGTGGGAAACGTAGCATGACTTTTTTGGTGGCTGGCACCCCAACTGTTGCAATGCTGGATACTCCTGTGTCAGAAGGGTGAACAGGAGCTGGAGGCACACTAGCAGAAGCACGGCTGGAAGCTGGAGAAGTACGGGATCCAAACACAGCAAGGAAATGAGCAGGAGGAAGGAAGAGGCACAGCAACAGGAAAAAACATGGACAGAGATCCGAAGCGTTGCAACACATGCAGCGATGAGCTGCGGCTCCTATAAGGAGATGAATGGGGGGCTCTGGACTAAAGCAGCTTCATGGCACTGTACAGTGTGGCCCAACGTCTGATAACGTGTGTTACGCCACCATCTTGTTATGGGCGTGAGGCTGTGCCATTTTATAGTGGGTGTTGTGTTCTCCGGTGAACACGGCATGGCCGGGGAGTGCTGGCTAGGCTGCTGTGCACAGCGTGCAAAAGAAGACACGTACACAGAGTATGTGTTAACTGGTCTCCACCACTCGTGATGAATACACGTCGGAGCGTGGAGCTGTATTTATTTGCTCACGGCGTATGTCAACATAACACATCACACCCCTCCTTTTCCATCATTGAATGAAAACATTAAACATGTTAACATAGCCACACAAAACTCCATCAGCATAAACGGGTGCTCTATCATTTACATAAACATATGTGTTACGTGCCCGTATCATAGTCCTCTAAGTATGCCGGGCGGCATCTGGACTCACATACCGGATACCGTCTCTCTCTTACTGCAAGCTCTTCTCCCACCTCATTTCCGGGGTCTTTTCTTTACAGGTCGTTCCTCTCACTCTGCCTATCAATTCCGCGAGCCCCTCAGGAGACGGCCATCCTCTGTAAGGGTGAGTTTGTACTTTACATAGTTGTTCTAAAGTCGTTCACTCTTCTCGTGTTCTTTTTTCCAGATTCATAAGGGCGGTCTTCCACTGTCCCGTTAACATAGTATCTTTTAAAAGCTGAAAAGGTATTACACCACTGATGACTAACCTCACACATTTTTCAGTCTCCAACATCTCCCCCTTCTCGTCCTCCGCGCCTCTGGTCCGGTGCCTGGACAAATAGTCAGCGACGTGGGTTGACTCCAGGTCGGTAGATTAGGTTCACTCTGTACTCTTAGCACCAACAGCCATCTTTCTATGCAGGGTGGGGTTTTGCGAGCCACCAATCATTATTGGTAGTAATTGCTTGTGATCGGTTACTACTTGAACTGGTTTTCCATAGATATATAAATGAAGTGGAACTACCCCCAGAGCATTGCCAAAGCCTCTCTCTCTATCTGAGAGTATTGTTGCTCAGTTGGTGACAGCATGTGACTTGCGAATGCCATGCCACAGGTCCAGTGTCCCCATTGTGATCAACTTGTTTGAGTACAGCCCCAAAGGGGCTGGCGTCCACCACAATCTCTGTGCTTCTGTTTGGGTCAAAGAAGGCCAAAGTGCAGTCTGCAGATAATGCTTCCTTGATCTCCTCCAATGCCTTCTGCTCTAATGGTGTCCACTGCCACAGTGCAGACTTCTTTGTGAGGCTTCTCAGGGGTTCTGAGATGGTCGCTAGGTTTTTTAAGAAGCGGCCGCAGTAAGTAACTGTCACGTCCCCCAATGTGCCCAATACTAGGCAACCCACTAGGCAACCCATGATCAGCCCGCATTTACCTGGCACATCACATCGGGGTACAAGAACACGACCTTCTGCTCGACACTGCAGAAAGATGACTGGTTTTCCAGGTGTTTTCCGACCTTCATTGTCCTGGCAAAGCCCGTGGAAACTCTTGCATGCCTTGCAGCACCACCGAGGTACACGGCGATTCACGCGTCACGTGAGGTGAGCTGCTGCCAATCACGTTTGTCCTCTGCCATCACGTGATTTTCCCACGCTGCCACGTTTTTGCATCATGTGACTACAACTAACAGTTAAAAGCGCCGGAAACCGCGGTGGCAGCGCTTCTCAGCTGCTTCTTGGAAGGACTGTTTGGCGTTATTGTTTTCATCAAGGATTCATTGGCTCTACGACCACTGACTGTTTTTTGGATACTCTACTTCTTCTTGGCTTCATCTGTTACCTTGCTTGCTTCCAAAGATATTCGACCCTGCACCTCCTCAACGGATTGCTTAAACAGATTATCCCTTTGCTTGGACCTTGTGCTTTGAACTGGTTTTGACCCCATTACGTGTTTTTGGACTCCTCTTGTGCCAACTTGCCCAGGTGTGGAACTACTACCCTAGCCTCTCTGAAAACCCGGCTCACTGTCCCTGCTGGTTGCCCCTAGTGCATTACGACCTAACCCACAGCTCATCTAGGTAAGCCTTGCTACAATCAGTTCCTTATTGCTGTGTTCATATTGCATTAGTTGATAACCGTCTATTGCCTTACAGCGGTCAAAGGGGTTCTTCCGGAGTTTCCTGGTTCCAGTTGACGGCTCACCACACCTGTGGCCTCAAAGATTGCACAGACAGTATTTGGTCATTCTGTCTGTGTGGTACTTGGGGACGGAGGTATTCAATAATCGGCACAACCATCAAGATCAGAACAGACTGAGAAGCCTTTTTGGTCGTCCTGATTATGGATCCCTCCGCCGGGAATCCCGTGACCGCTTTAATGCAGGCAGTTGCGGCCCTTAGGACCGACATGGTCACCGCAACAACAGCAATTCACCACCGTCTCGATACATTGCAAAGCACACGTCATCCTCTACCGGCTGACGGCGTGATTGGTGACGCTCCACAAGCCCAGTCTCCACCCACTCCGCCCACAACTCCCACTCCTGTACTACTTCCTACTTCTTTTCCCCTTGCTGCCCCAGAACGATTCCAGGGTGATCCAAGGAAATACCGCACATTCTTGAACCAGTGTAAACTACATCTTCTATGTCGACCCCAGGCTTTTCCTGATTCCGTCACCAAGGCAGCCTTCCTTATTTCCCATTTATCTGGCGTGGCAGCTACCTGGGCGAACCCGTTTCTGGAAAATAACCATCCAGCATTATATGATTTCGATCTTCTAGTAACGGAAATGGCTAAGGTATTCGATACCAGGTATAAAGCACAATCTCGAGACTTGGAACTACTAGAGCTCTCACAAGGCAGACAAACACTTATTGAATATATAACACGTTTTAACCAACTTGCTGCAGAGACCTCATGGCCGGAGGAAAAGAAAGCTATTGTGTATTACAAAGGGCTATGTAATACTATGATAGACGCCCTCTCAGTATTCCCGGCCCTTCCCTCTGTTTTTTCCGAGTTAGTAGACCTAACCCTGCAAGTAGATGCACGCCGATCTGAGCGTAAGGCAGAGGTCGGTTTTTCAAATCAAACATCCTCGACTTTGTCGGTCCCTGAACCCATGCAAGCCGGTGGGATTCGGAGTCCCATTACTCAGGCTGAACGGGAACGTAGTAGAAATGATAATTCTTGTTTTTGCTGTGGCATCAACAGACATTATGTAAAAGAATGCTCACGACGCCCAAGAATTAAGAATCAGGGTTTTCAGAAAGCTCGCCCTTAAGAGCGGGGGCACGGGCGAGCACCTCCATGTCCCCCACTGAACCCGTTTTCGGGTCCCATCAGATCTATCGTGGTCCAAGCCTCATTGAAACCTACTAGGGAGCTTACACACCAGGTACACATAGTGATAGATTCTGGAGCCACTGGCTGTTTCATTGATATAGCATTGGCCCACAAACTTAATCTACCCTTGATTAAGAAGGAACACCCAGAACCAGTGCAGGCAGTTGATGGTACCTCCCTTGCTTCTGGTCCTATCATGCATCAAACGGCTCCTATGGAAGTGATAATCCAAGACACCCATAAGGAAACCATGTCATTCGATCTAATCACCACCCCGCAATTCGGTGTCATTCTGGGCATTCCCTGGTTATGACAACACAATCCACTGATCAATTGGGGTACGGGTCAAGTCACCTTTGAATCTGATATTTGTCAACACTTCTGCCTGATAGAATCTCAGACGCTCTCCTCCCCTGCCCGTATTGTTCGGGCAATGGCCTCTTCCCATCTAGAGGAGACAATGCAAAGTGTACCCTCAACACATACTGTAGGGGCTGTAATGGCTGGTATTCCCACCGTTTATCATGAATTCCTGACTGTGTTTGACAAGGCCACGGCAGAAGGTTTACCACCACACAGACCCTATGATTGTCCCATCGATCTAGTCCCTGATGCAGTGATCCCAAGGGGCAGGATATATTCCCTATCTCAGTCAGAGGAACAGGCCCTAAAGGAGTACATCCAATAAGCCTTACGATTAGGCCACATACGACCCTCCTGCTCTCCGGCTGCTAGTCCCATCTTTTTCGTACTGAAAAAAGAAGGGGACTTACGTCCTTGTGTGGACTACAGAAAACTGAATGCTATTACCATAAAGAACAGGTATCCCATTCCATTGATCTCTCCACTACTAGACAAATTGACACGTGCAACCATTTTTACTAAACTGGATCTCCGAGGTGCTTACAACCTTGTCCGTATGCGTCAGGGAGACAAGTGGAAAACAGCATTCTGCTCCAAACATGGCCTGTTTGAATACACTGTGATGCCTTTCGGCTTATGTAACGCCCCAGCTACGTTCCAACGATTTGTCAACGAGGTGTTCAGTGATATTCTTGACATATATGTAGTGGCTTACTTGGACGACATTCTGGTGTTTTCCTCCTCCTTGGAGGAACATATCGTCCATGTTAAGGAAGTCTTAACTCGCCTCAAGAATCATGCCTTATTCGCTAAACCCGAAAAATGTGAGTTCAACACTAAAGAGGTGGATTTTTTGGGTATTCACATAACTCCTGGTGGACTATCCATGAACCACTCGAAAGTCCGCGCTATCATAGAGAGGCCTGCCCCGACCAACCTGAAACAGTTACAATCTTTTCTTGGTTTTGCCAATTTCTATCGGTGCTTTATCGCTGGGTTTTCTTCCATTGTATCACCGCTAACCGCCTTAACCAGCCCTCTCGTCCCGTTCTGTTGGACACCGGAGCATCAAAAGGCCTTTGAGGCCCTGAAATCCAGGTTCACTTCCGCCCCCGGTGCTTCAACACCCTGATCCGGATCTTCCATTTGTCCTGGAAGCCGACGCTTCCTCCTTTGCGTTAGGTGCAGTGCTCTCTCAACCTTGTCCAGCCACGGGGCAACTGCATCGCATAGCCTATCACTCGAGGAAGTTCACGTCTTCCGAATATCACTGCACGGTTACTGAAAAAGAATTGCTGGCCATTAAGGACGCTTTGCAAACATGACAACATCACCTTATAGGGGCAAAACATCAAACCGTGGTATACACTGATCACAAAAACCTCCAAGACCTGGCCTCCCTTAAATGTGCAAATAGCAGACAGGTACGGTGGCATCTCTTCTTCGCTGCATATGATTTTGTACTGAAACATAGGCCGGGGACTACCCACGGCAAAGCGGATGCTCTTTCTCGTTCTCCTGGGGGGGAATCCCTGTCTTTGTATCCTGAAACACTATTAGGGAAGGGTCATGTAGTCTGTTTATGCACACCATCCCTACCCATGTTATCCACCATTAGGCAGTGGGTTTCACAACATCCAAATGAATTGACAGATTGGGACTTGGTACTTCAGGAAGGGTTACCATTTATTCACGGGGAACTCTTTCTCCCCACAACTGATGTACGCAATCAGGCGCTTGCTTGGTCCCACGATGCTGCCATCAATGGTCACCCTGGACAATTACGTACCTTGGAACTACTAAAGCGCTGGTGCTGGTGGCCATCGATGCGGCGCGACGTGGAAGGCTACGTGAACTCCTGCTCCATATGTGCTCAGTGCAAAACACGCCGTGGTCGACCATTAGGTCTGCTCCATCCTATGCCTCTACCCCCAGACCCTGGCACACTGTTTCTATGGATCTAATCACAGATCTATCCCGCAGACAGGGCTATGACACAATCTGGGTAGTCGTTGACTCGTACACCAAAATGGCCCGTTTTATTCCTTGTACAGGGATACCCTCTGCCCCTACATTGGCCCGTTTATTCTTCAAATCAGTGTTTTGTCTTTTCGGTTTGCCACAGGTCCTGGTTTCGGATTGTGTGTCCTGATTGGAAGATTCCGCTAATTCCCGTTCCTCCCCACTCTCCTCACCTGATTCAAAATCCTCCAGTTGCAGTTGTCGGTGAGATAGATAATCCTTCTCCTTTTTATGTAGAATGTATCTGTCTCGAGAGGAAGCCACAGTGAACGCTAAAGTATAGCAAACCTGGGGCCCCCTTCCCGAGTCCAGACAAAGCGAAGGGAAAAAGCCAATAAATGCAGAAAAAACCCTTCAAGGAGTGTGGCGGCTGGAGGGGATCCGGAGCCAGCAGTGGTAATGGCGTTCTTGTGGCAGGTAGCTGCTGAAAACAGGTGAAGACGGAGCTCAAACGTAGAGAAGAACCCGGAGTGGAAGGAAGGCACTGGAGAACCAGCCGGGAGAGAAACTCCAACAGTAAACTAAGGCCGCAGATAGAAAGTGCAGCCGAAGGTAAGGCAGAAAGGGCGGAATGGACGCGGAGGACGGCAGTCCGAGAGAGAGAAACAAAACAAGAAGGTAGGGAGAGGAGCTAAGGAAGTAGAGAGGCGGAAAGGCAGCCCAAGACAGGCGGACCGAAAGTAGAGAGAAGAGACCGAAGCGGTCGAGGCTGGAAAACTAGCGTGTTAACCCAAAGAAAGCGAGCTAGCGCAATGAAGTGGGGTTGCAACGCGGCGATCGCTGGGAGAGAAGGAAAGAAATACTCGCCAGCGGCGCCATGTTGAAAAACCACTAGACCGCAGGGTGCGTAACAGAAAATCACGTAGCGGAACCTCCGCTCGTCCTACCAGCGCGTAACCGCCAACGCGGATACAAACGCCAAACGGGACGGCGAGTGACAGTATGCCCCCTCCTAGAGCGCAGGACCCCCGGCTTAAAGGGGAAACGGGCATGAAATTGAGTCAACAACCGAGGGGCTTGAATGTTGGAAGCTGGTTCCCACGAGTCCTCCGACCTAGGGTAACCCTTCCAGGACACCAAATACTCCAACCGACCACGGTAGTGGCGGGAGTCGCGTAAAGTAGATACTTCATATTCCATGGAGGAATCCACCTGAGGAAAGGGCTGATCGGGAACAGCTCTCTGGTGGACGTCCGGAATGAAAGGTTTGAGAAGAGAGGCATGGAAGACAGGATGAATGCGGTGGAGGTAAGAGGGTAGTTTAAGTCGAAAGGAAACAGGATTTATTTTGGAAAGTATGGGAAAAGGACCCAAAAAGCGAGGAGAGAGTTTGGAAGGGTGAACCCATCGCGGCAAGAACCTGGTGGACAACCAGACCTTGTCCCCTTCCTTCCATTCAGGGCAGGGCCTACGATGTTTGTCCGCTTGGGTTTTGTTGTATTGACGACTCTTTTCCAAACATCTTTTGGCAGTGACGTGTGCATCAGAAATAGACAGCAGTACCTCTTCAGCCGTCGGGGAATTGGTGGGCGACGGAATGTAGGGAAGAAGAGATCTTGGGTGTACTCCATAGGTGCAAAAGAAAGGAGAGAGTCCAATGGCTGTATGAAATGAGTTATTGTAAGTAAACTCTGCCGTAGGGAGCAAAGATACCCAATTGTCCTGAAGACGATTGCTGTAGCACCTAAGGTACTGTTCCAATGTGGCGTTAAGACGCTCAGTTTGACCGTTGGTCTGAGGGTGGAACCCAGACGACAGAGCACGTTCCATACCAAGACGAGAACAAAGAGCCTTCCAAAACTTAGAAATGAATTGGCTGCCACGATCCGAGATGATTTTGTCAGGAAGACCATGGAGACGGAAGATATCCTGGGCGAAAACCTCAGCCATCTCGGTAGCGGTGGGAAGACCAGGCAATGGGGAAAAGTGAGCCAATTTAGACATGGTGTCAACTGTAACCATAATACATGAGCAGGAGTTGGAAACAGGAAGTTCTACAATGAAATCCGTAGAAAGCAAGCCCCAAGGGCGAGAGGGTACCTCAGGTTGGGTGAGAAGACCCAAGGGTTTGCCAGTGATGGACTTCGTCATGGCACAAACCGGACAACTGAGTATGTAATCCTCTACATCCTTTTTGAGTTCCGGCCAAAAAAAAGAACGAGCGATAGATTCTGTAGTATTAAGCTTCCCACGATGACCTGCAGTGAGTGAATCATGACACCAGTTTATGATCTTCAGACGTAGTGGACCGGAAGGTATGTATAAGCGGTGGTGGAGGAATAGCAGACCCTCCTTCTTGCTGTAGGATCTCTCTCCTCTGAGTAGTGGAACAGTCCCTTCCGAAGCAACACCAGCACGAACCTCTTCCAAAAAGGTTTTAGCAACTGTTAAGATCCTATTCCTGTGGAACATCGGCTCTGGGGTATGTCTTGTTTCTTCGCCTATGGGACCCTTCCGAGAGAGAGCATCCGCTAGAGTATTGTTTGAACCAGGCAAGTAGGTAATTTGCAGATCGTATTGAGCAAAGAAATATGCCCAGCGAGCCTGCCTGGAGTTGACACATTCCATATTCTGAAGGACTCTGAGATTCTTATGGTCCGTTCTGATGATAACGGTCTGCCTTGCTCCCATCAATAGATGTCGCCAGGTCTCACAAGCTTGTTTTATAGCCAGCAATTCTTTTTCCAGTACGGAGTAGTTGAGTTGGCTGGGAGTCAACGTCTTGGATAGGTAGCAAATGGGGTGCTCTCGTCCCTCGAAAACTTGTAGCAGCACCGCTCCAATGGCCATGGCCGAGGCATCAGTTTCGACGAGGAACTGTCTATTCTGGTCGGGATGGCGCAAAATGGGAGCAGTACAAAAGAGGTTCTTGAGATTGTGAAAGCTCTGTTCTGCTTCCGAAGTCCAGCTAAAGGGATTGTTGGTCTTCTTGAGTAAAGAAGTAATAGGGAGAACAACTTCAGAAAAGTTTGAGATGAATGAGCGATAGAAATTAGAGAGCCCTAGAAACCTTTGGACCTCCTTGATCGAAGTAGGAGAAGGCCAGTCCAGAATAGCTGATACTTTGCTGGGATCCATGGCGATACCTCTTTCAGAAAGGTGATACCCTAAATAGGGCACTGAGGTAGCCGCAAAAATACACTTCTCTGGTTTGACAAGAAGTTGGTTGTCTTTAAGTCTTCCCAGAACACTTTGTACATGATTTTTGTGATCCTCTAGAGTGCCGGAAAATATCAGAATGTCGTCCAGGTATATGATCATGGAGACAGACAATAAGTCTGAAAACATCCGATCCATAAACCGTTGAAAAACAGCAGGAGCATTAACCAAACCAAAAGGCATGACGCGGTACTCAAATAAGCCAAAAGGAGTGCGAAAAGCGGTCTTCCATTCGTCTCCTTTGGCGATGCGTAACAGATGATAAGCATTTCTGAGGTCTAATTTAGTGAACCAACGTGCACCTTGAACAGCTTCGATGATCTCATGAATTAAAGGCATAGGATACCGATCCCGGATGGTAACTTTGTTGAGACCCCGGTAATCGATACAAGGACGCAAGTCAGTAGAGTCCCTCTTTTTAACAAAGAACAAAGAAGCTCCGGCAGGAGATTTGGAAGATTGAATGAGCCCATTCTGAACATTGGCATCAAGATAATCTCTTAGAACCTTTCTTTCTGCTTGAGTTAAAGAGAACATCCTACAGAAGGGAACCAATGCATTTGGTTCTAAGTCTATGGTACAATCTTCTGGTCTATGGGGAGGTAAAGTCGCTGGTCTTTTCTCGATAAACACCTCCAAGTATGGGGAACAGTACAGAGGTAGAGCATGAACCCCAGACACCTGTGCGGTAGACCCCGTAACAACCTGAGGAAGACCGTCGTCAGAAAAACAGTTGAGTTTGCAATAAGAGGAACAAAACTGTAGTTGGTTATCCGCCCAATTGACATGGGGATTATGCTTCCTGAGCCATGTGATGCCAAGAATAACCGGAAAATGGGCAGCTCGAATAATGTCGAACCGGATAGTCTCGGTATGTTGAAATATGGTCACCGATAGATCTTCAGTGGTGTGAGTTATGGGTCCTGAAGAAAGAGGAGAACCATCGACCCCTTCAACTTTTTGATCTTCTTTACGAGGTAAGGTGCGAAGACCCATTCTTTTTGTCCAGATGACGTCGACAAAATTTCCGGCGGCCCCGCAGTCCAGAAGTGCAAGGCACTCAACCGCTCTGCCGTTGAACTTGATAGTAACGGGTAGAACCATAAGCCTGGAATCCTCGGGGATGTAAGGAGCCGAAATTGAGAGAGAAACATAGGGACTGGTGAATGAGTCCGAAGCCCCTCGGAACCAGGTCCCTACTGGCGCCGAGGGAAACCGTTTCCCTGACGTTTCTGAGGAAGAACAGAACATTCCTTCAGGAGATGTTGATCCGATCCACAATAGGCACATAGACCCTTTTCCTTCCTTCTTCTTCTTTCTGCAGTGGAAAGAGGTCCTCTTGTAGATCCAATCTGCATGGGTTCATCTGAGGTATGGGAAGGAGAGGAGGAGATAGAGGATGGGGCGGAATCGGAAAAATGAACAGTAGTTCGTTGTTTACGGCGTTCTGACCGTCGCTCCTGCAGTCTATATTCAATCTGTAAGGCTGCGGAAAGTAAATCAGAAAAAGAAGGTTGTCTGGAAGATCTGGCGAGTTCGTCTTTGATTTCTTCCTTGAGGCCTCGCCGGAATATGGCAAATTGTGCCTGTTCAGACCACCCAGCACCCGAAGCCAATCTCTTGAATTCTGAAATGTACGATAGAACATCCGATGACCCTTGACGGACATCCAGCAGGTCTTCGCAGGCAGTGTAAGTCAGTTCGGGTCTCTCAAAGGTTTGCTGCAACAGGGTCTGAAAACCCGCAAAATCATGTAGGATGGGATTAGATCCGGTAACCAGCGGAGTAACCCATGCCAGGGCATTGCCGGTCATGTTAGATATCATGAACCCGATCTTAGTCTGGTCGGTAGCAAAAGCCGGGGCCTGAAAGTGAAATATACTAAACAGGCCTCCAAAAATTCTTTTACTTTTTTAGGGGTTCCATCGAACTTCCCAGCCGAAAGAGCCATAACAGGGAGTTCTGGGGATTGAGGTTCACGGGCAGTAATCATCTGTTTCAAGACCACATTCTCTGCCTTCACATTTTGTAACTCTTGGGATAATCCCTGGATAGCCTTCCATAGTTCTTGCATTTGATCTTCTGCCGACATTTCTTCTGGTTGGCGTTGCAATCTGTCCTGATTGGAAGATTCCGCTAATTCCCGTTCCTCCCCACTCTCCTCACCTGATTCAAAATCCTCCAGTTGCAGTTGTCGGTGAGATAGATAATCCTTCTCCTTTTTATGTAGAATGTATCTGTCTCGAGAGGAAGCCACAGTGAACGCTAAAGTATAGCAAACCTGGGGCCCCCTTCCCGAGTCCAGACAAAGCGAAGGGAAAAAGCCAATAAATGCAGAAAAAACCCTTCAAGGAGTGTGGCGGCTGGAGGGGATCCGGAGCCAGCAGTGGTAATGGCGTTCTTGTGGCAGGTAGCTGCTGAAAACAGGTGAAGACGGAGCTCCAACGTAGAGAAGAACCCGGAGTGGAAGGAAGGCACTGGAGAACCAGCCGGGAGAGAAACTCCAACAGTAAACTAAGGCCGCAGATAGAAAGTGCAGCCGAAGGTAAGGCAGAAAGGGCGGAATGGACGCGGAGGACGGCAGTCCGAGAGAGAGAAACAAAACAAGAAGGTAGGGAGAGGAGCTAAGGAAGTAGAGAGGCGGAAAGGCAGCCCAAGACAGGCGGACCGAAAGTAGAGAGAAGAGACCGAAGCGGTCGAGGCTGGAAAACTAGCGTGTTAACCCAAAGAAAGCGAGCTAGCGCAATGAAGTGGGGTTGCAACGCGGCGATCGCTGGGAGAGAAGGAAAGAAATACTCGCCAGCGGCGCCATGTTGAAAAACCACTAGACCGCAGGGTGCGTAACAGAAAATCACGTAGCGGAACCTCCGCTCGTCCTACCAGCGCGTAACCGCCAACGCGGATACAAACGCCAAACGGGACGGCGAGTGACATTGTGGCTCACAATTCTCCTCACGTTTTTGGCAAGCCCTCACTAAGCTCCTTGGTATTGACTCCCGCTACTCCTCCGCTTACCACCCGGAGACCGACGGGCAGACGGAGAGAGTGAACCAGACCCTAGAACAATACTTACGCTGCCTGACTCTTCAGTTCCAAGATACCTGGTTGAACCTTCTCCACCTCGCTGAGTTTGCATACAATAACTCTCAGCATTCCTCCACGGGCTTTTCTCCTTTCTATGCTTTATACGGCCAGCATCCCCGAACCCTTCCTTTCCCTGACTTCGACTCCTCTACTGCCCCTGCTGCTACGGCCTGCGCCCGCGATCTTGTTTCGGTTCATGACCAGACCCTTCTCCATTTATGTGAGGCCCAAGTGTCTATGAAGGCAAAGACAGACCGGAAACGGGTGGCAGCCCCTGACTACCATGTGGGTGACCGTGTTTGGTTGTCGACCCGCCATCTGCACATCCCTGGTTGCCGGAAGTTGCTGCCTCGATTTGTTGGCCCGCACAAGGTTCTCAAGGTCCTAAACCCTGTGGCCCTACGTCTTTTGATTCCATCAACTTGGCGTATACACCCGGTATTCCATGTCTCCCTGCTCAAGCCTTGCAGTCAACCCACACGTATCACCTCTCCTCCTGCCCCTGTCTCGGTCTCATCTCCAGATGTCTTTGAGGTCAGTGCCATTTTGGGCTCTCGTCTTAGACGGGGTCAACTGCAATACCTTGTGGATTGGTTAGGTTACGGTCCTGAGGAGCGCTCTTGGGTTTTTTCCCGGGATGTTAATGCCCCTAGACTGGTACCTCATTTCCATCAAGACCATCCTTCCTGCCCACGGGGTTGTGGGCCCTTGGGGGGGGCTCTGTCACATCTCCCAATGTGCCCAATACTAGGCAACCCACTAGTCAACCCATGATCAGCCCGCATTTACCTGGCACATCACATCAGGGCACAAGAACACGACCTTCTGCTCGACACTGAAGAAAGATGACTGGTTTTCCTGGTGTTTTCCGACCTTCATTGTCCTGGCAACGCCCGTGGAAACTCTCGCATGCCTTGCAGCACCGCCGAGGTACACGGCGATTCACGCGTCACGTGAGGTGAGCTGCTGCCAATCACGTTTATCCTCTGCCATCACGTGATTTTCCCACGCTTCCGCATTTTTGCATCATCTGACTACAACTAACAGTTAAAAGTGCCGGAAACCACGGTGGCAGCGCTTCTCAGCTGCTTCTTGGAAGGACTGTTTGGCGTTATTGTTTTCATCAAGGATTCATTGGCTCTACGACCATGGACTGTTTTTTGGATACTCTACTTCTTCTTGGCTTCATCTGTAACCTTGCTTGCTTCCAAAGATATTCGACCCTGCACCTCCTCAACGGATTGCTTAAACGGATTATCCCTTTGCTTGGACCTTGTGCTTTGAACTGGTTTTGACCCCATTACGTGTTTTTGGACTCCTATTGTGCCAACTTGCCCAGGTGTGGAACTCCTACCCTAGCCTCTCTGAAAACCCGGCTCTCTGTCCCTGCTGGTTGCCCCTAGTGCATTACGACCTAACCCACAGCTCATCTAGGTAAGCCTTGCTACAATCAGTTCCTTATAGCTGTATCCATATTGCATTAGTTGATAACCGTCTATTGCCTTACAGCGGTCAAAGAGGTTTTTCCGGCGTTTCCTGGTTCCAGTTGACGGCTCACCACACCTATGGCCTCAAAGATTGCACAGTATTTGCTCATTCTGTCTGTGTGGTACTTGAGGACGGAGGTATTCAATAATCGGCACGGCCATCAAGATTAGAACAGTAACTACACCTAATAAACTCTTGACCTCAGATACTGTTCCCAGCGCTCTTGCCTCACTAATGTCTTTAACTTAGTTGGGGTCTAATGTTCTGATCTTGATGGTCGTGCCGATTATTGAATACCTCCGTCCCCAAGTACCACACAGACAGAATGACCAAATACTGTCTGTGCAATCTTTGAGGCCACAGGTGTGGTGAGCCGTCAACTGGAACCAGGAAACGCCGGAAGAACCCCTTTGACCGCTGTAAGGCAATAGACGGTTATCAACTAATGCAATATGGACACAGCAATAAGGAACTGATTGTAGCAAGGCTTACCTAGATGAGCTGTGGGTTAGGTCGTAATGCACTAGGGGCAACCAGCAGGGACAGTGAGCCGGGTTTTCAGAGAGGCAAAGGGATAATCCGTTTAAGCAATCCGTTGAGGAGGTGCAGGGTCGAATATCTTTGGAAGCAAGCAAGGTAACAGATGAAGCCAAGAAGAAGTAGAGTATCCAAAAAACAGTCCGTGGTCGTAGAGCCAATGAATCCTTGATGAAAACAATAACGCCAAACAGTCCTTCCGAGAAGCAGCTGAGAAGCGCTGCCACCGTGGTTTCCGACGCTTTTAACTGTTAGTTGTAGTCACATGATGCAAAAACGCAACAGCGTGGGAAAATCACGTGATGGCAGAGGATGAACGTGATTGGCAGCAGCTCACCTCACGTGACGCGAGAATCGCCATGTACCTCAGCGGTGCTGCAAGGCATGCACGAGTTTCCACAGGCGTTGCCAGGACAATGACGGTCGGAAAACACCTGGAAAACACCTGGAAAACCAGTCATCTTTCTCCAGTGTCGAGCAGAAGGTCGTGTTCTTGTGCCCCGATGTGATGTGCCAGGTAAATGCGGGCTGATCGTGGGTTGCCTAGTGGGTTGCCTAGTAGTGGGCACACTGGGAGACGTGACATCTAATGACATCCCGCCTTCTTGAAATATGAAACCAAAGAATTGAATTCGCCTCTTCAAAAATGTGTATTACTCATGGTGGAGAGTCAATCCCAGGGAGCAGATTCTTTCTATTAGCCCCCAGGCATTCTAGGTGCTCACTTTCGGACTTGGCGAAGACGAGGATGTTGTTGCTATTTTTGTTGCTAATGTTTAGTGTCCCTTGTAATTCGACCAGGGCCCCTCGAACAGTATTCTGAAATACTTTGTCCGCTGATGAGATTCCAAAATTGAGTCTTTTATACCGGTACAAATCAATTTGGGTAGTCAAGGTTTTTATGTACCTTGAATCTTCATGTAGTACTAGCTGGTGATAACCAGCTCTCAAATCCAACTTAGAGAAGAAAGTGGCGTCCTCCAAATCGGCTCCAATTTCATCAATTGTTGGCGTTATGTGGCACTCTCTCTTTATTGCCTTGTTCGGGATCCTCATGTCTACACATATCCGTACGCAGTAAGGCTGCTTGGCTTTCTGTGCGATTACAATCGGGACACCCATGGGGTGGGCCCTTCTTCTGACTCTATGATATCCAGGTCAATGGGATTGCTAGTCTCCTTTTCCACACGTTCACATTGATTGAAGGGTACTCTCATGTGCTGTAGTGCCAGGGGTTGAGCTGTTTCATCTATGTGAAGATGTACCGGTTCTCCCACCATGCACCCGATGCCCACAAAAACATCCTTAAAATGTTCCACCAGGGCACCAACGTCCACCACGAACACTATGGGCCTCATTACGACCCAGGCGGTAATCTTCCGTCATTACCGCCATGGCGTAATGAGCGTTTACGCCGTGGGCCGATGGCGTAAAGAGCGCCACATTACGACCCATCGCGCACGAGCATTTCGCCATGGCGGTAATGCAATTAACGCCATGGCGGAAAAGGCCCCTACCGGCATCGTAAAGCGAGCAAGGTGCACATCCGCCACCGTAAGTAGCGGCCACCGTAATTAGCGGCCACCGTAATTAGCGGCCACCGTAATTTGCGGTGGCCGTAAAAAGCAGGACCGGAAATAGCGTCATCGCGCCGGAACGGGAAACAGCACATCGGCCATCTTTAAAAACACAATCCATTGCCATCCTACCGAACAACACCAGATCCAACCCTGACACCTGTCCCAACCAATCACCCACCCATCCAACTACCCAAAAATGCCTAAAGCTGTTAAGAAGGCATGTGACCGCCAGCGCCAGGAAAGATTCAGCCGGGAGGAACTCTGCATGCTTGCGGAGACCCTGCAAGACAATGCAGCTGTCGTTTTCTCCCCTGAAATGACCAGGACAGCGATAGGGAAAAAGAAGGCCATCTGGGCCCTGGTGGCCGAGCGCGTCAGCGCGGTGGGGACCGTACCCCGCACCCCACAGCAGTGCAGGAAGCGCTGGGACGACCTCCGCATACGGGTCAGAGCGGTCATCTCTGCGAACCGCAACCTTTGCAATGGGTACCGGTGGAGGGTCGGAATCCCCACTAAAACTCCAACC
This sequence comes from Ambystoma mexicanum, assembly GCF_040938575.1. Classification (NCBI taxonomy): domain Eukaryota; kingdom Metazoa; phylum Chordata; class Amphibia; order Caudata; family Ambystomatidae; genus Ambystoma; species Ambystoma mexicanum. Next base: position 109,430,408 of record NC_090933.1, read on the forward strand.
GTGGGAGGAGATTTGTGCAACCACGATTGGCATGGAAGCCATTGAAGGCGTCGGAGGGTTGGAAAGGGGATCTCCGACATCAGGCGATGAAGGTAGGTGCCTCAAACAAGACATGCCATAGTCACTGCAGTCCATTCATGTGTAGCACAAGGTTGCCCTAGAGTGTAAATGCAACACATTTCCACACTGCACATAGCCACATTCGAGCACCACCCTGTATACACTGCTGGCACCCGCATACCTGCATCCACATTCCACACTAAAAGGAGACAACCTGCATGGCCCTGCCTGAAATCTGCCTCATCTACTGACCAGAATAATGTCTATCATTGTCATTCCAAAGTCCGCAGACCCATCAATAACGCCCTCCCTCCTTTGCTCCACCACAGGCACAGATTCACACCCCGAGGACCAGGACACCCCTGCGACGAAGAGAGCCAAGAAGGCCAATTATACCGTCCCCGCACCCTCAACCTCAGCTGCAGTGAGGCAGACCCCACAACAAGCAGGACCCACTGCAAGCATACCGGACGTCCCACCGGCAAGCACCGGTGTAGTCAGCAGGCCAGCAGCAGCTGCTCCACCTCTACCAAAATTGCCTGCCACAGAAGGCACCGGGTCAGCGGCCAGCAGCAACATGGGTGAGACAGCTGCAATAGCTGCATGTTCAGACTCAGACATTGAGGAGCACGAAGACAGAAGCCCCACTGACCTACTACATTCCCCCTGTTTGTCAGACGCCAGCCCCCATGAGGATCACACACAGGGGCACACAGAGGTAGAGGAGTGGCCTTCTACCCCATGCCCAGTCCTCAGTCCACAGGAGGGGAGCAGCCCCTCCATCACACCACCAGCACTGGCCATGGGCCAGCAGGGGCAGCAGTCCCTCGAGGACATCACAGAACAGCAGCAACAACTGTCCACGATGCTGGCTGAGCATGTCGCGGAATGTGTGGGGGCTAGGGCAACCATTGAAAAGGCCACGGAGACCCTAAGGGCCGAAGTTGCGCAGAGCACTGCCACCCTGAGGGATGCCATGCAGGCCATGTCCAGGGACATCTGTGGTGAACTTGCCGGCTTGCGTCGTGCGCTCACTGAGCTCACCCACACCCTACAGGACGTGCATGCACGGGGGCAGGCAGGGACATCCTCCACTGCCAGTTCTGCACAGAGCAGCCCCGTCCGACGTTCCGGACATAACCTGCGCTCCACAGCCAGGGGTGCCCCGGGGGCCGGGAGAGGGGGCTTGTAACAGCCTGTGCCCACTGTCACAGGCATCTGTTGACACCTACATGGGGTGTGTTGGGGTGTGCAGGGGGGAGGTGGGAGGGGGTGTGTTGGGGTGTGCAGGGGGGAGGGGGTGTGTTGGGGTGTGCAGGGGCGAGGGGGGCGGGGGTGTGTTGGGGTGGGCAGGGGGGAGGGGGGAGGTGGTGTGTCACGACGTTTCATAGTTTAAATACACTTTTTTCTTTCCCAAAATGAAATGTGTGGACATTTTCATTGCGTATGTGTGCTTTATTGGTGTACAGTCCACAGTGTGCATGTCCCAGAGACACACAGTGCCCCAAGTGCAGTCTCCATGTGATTCACACCAGCCGTGTGTGCTAGAAGCAGTGGTCGATGATACTTAGGCGCATTGCACGCCCCTCCTGTGCGTCGCCTCCTCCATGGGGTGCCGCCCCATCTGCACCCTCCTCATCCTCATCGTCAGGTGGTTGCAGTTCTGCAGTTATGGTGAAGACAGAGGTAAAGTGTAGATGCCACACATTTACAGGACTCCCAGAATCGGGAGACCACACAAGGACCAGTCGTTATTAAAAAGAGATAAACATCAAATTTAATAGGTTCAGAGTCTAAAAAGTGATTAAATAATGTGGTCCACAATACATACAATTCATAAACAGAGTAACAGAAAAACAAACAGGCGTTACGTGACAGGCTAAAATTTAGCTGATTTACAATGTATCAAACTGTAGACACATTCAATGTCTGTAGGTACATTTTAACAAATAGTGTACCATACCCTACACTGGTTAGGTTTAGTTAAGACAAACTTGTCTTAACTAAACCTAACCAGTGTAGGGTATGGTACACTATTTGTTAAAATGTACCTACAGACATTGAATGTGTCTACAGTTTGATACATTGTAAATCAGCTAAATTTTAGCCTGTCACGTAACGCCTGTTTGTTTTTCTGTTACTCTGTTTATGAATTGTATGTATTGTGGACCACATTATTTAATCACTTTTTAGACTCTGAACCTATTAAATTTGATGTTTATCTCTTTTTAATAACGACTGGTCCTTGTGTGGTCTCCCGATTCTGGGAGTCCTGTAAATGTGTGGCATCTACACTTTAGCTCTGTCTTCACCATAACTACAGATCTTTGTCCCCCCGGACACAGACAGAGTATACGTTGCTAACTTATGTCAGTCAACTGTATACCGGGCTTCCTCCATATTTAAGTTGGTTGCAGTTCTGCGTCAGGGGGCATGGGCACATTCCGTCTGACGCACATATTGTGTAGCATGACACATGCCATGACGATCTTTGCCACCTTCTCATGGTGGTACAGGAGTACCCCACCAGACCTGCTGAGGCTTCGGAAACGTGCCTTCAATAGGCCGAATGTCTGCTCTATGACCACACGAGTACGTGTATGTGCACGGTTGAAGTCCTCCTCGTGCTGGTTCTGCGGGTTACGGACTGGTGTAAGGAGCCACCTCTTCAGGGGATAGCCTGCATCACCTGTATGTAGGCGAGAATGTATGTGTCAGTCATGTCGTCTGATCAAGAACATGATGTGCCAACATGGCTTGCATCCATCTGTTACTTTGGCTCACTTCTACATGCACTAATTGATTCACACAATGCAACCAGTATATGCTCATGGCTCCCATGGCCTGTTTTGCATGCCATCACCCAATGTATGCAGAGGGGTTGAGTGCATTGTGAGTGCCCATCCTCTGTCTCCGTTCTCTGTGTTACTCACAGCCAGCTGGAGTATGCATCACCCCCCCCCTTTCAGCCAGGTGGAGTATGCATCATTCCCCCCCCTATCAGCCAGGTGGAGTATGCATCATCCCCCCCCCTTTCAGCCAGGTGGAGTATGCATCATTCCCCCCCCTATCAGCCAGGTGGAGTATGCATCATCCCCCCCTTTCAGCCAGGTGGAGTATGCATCATTCCCCCCCCCTAGCAGCCAGGTGGAGTATGCATCATCCCCCCCCTTTCAGCCAGGTGGAGTATGCATCGGTACGTCATTCACCTGCCCACTTCCATGACATTGGACTCACCGAGTAGCCAGGATCTTGGGCCTGCATGTCGCTCCATGTAGCGTGGTATTGTGGAGTTCCTCAGGACCATAGAATCATGGGTTGATCCGGGGAATCGGGCACAACAATGTGTGATGATCTTGTTGAAGTCACAGACCATTTGCACGTTGATTGAGTGGAACTGTTTCCGGGTGCGGTACGGTACCTCCATGGCACGTGGAACCACCAATTCCACATGGGTGCAGTCGATGGCGCCAATGCAACCGGGTATGCCGGCTAGTGCATGGAAACCCACTTTGGTGTTTGCAATGTCCTGGGCAGTCCGTGGTAATGAGATGTGGTCGTCTGTGTGCTTGAGGAGGGCATCGAGCACTTGGATGAGTGTTCGTGAGAATAATGGTTGTGAAATGCCATGCAAGTGCCCCACTGTGTGCTGGTAGGTGCCTGTGGCCAGGAAGTGGAGTACAGACACTACCTTCAGTAGGGGGGGGGATGGCGGTTGGAGTTTCTATCAAGCTGACGATGTTGTTGTGTATCATGTCTACGATGGCAGTGATGGTGTCCCGGTCCAAACGGTACAGGGTGTGGATCTGCTCAGCAGTGAGGTTGAATGGATTGGCTCTGATGCGTGGGATTGGGGGCTGCCTGCCTGGTGGCACTGGCTGTGCAGGTGGGGCTTGCTGGGCCTGCCTTGCCCTCCTTCTCCTCCTGCGTCTCCTCTGTGCTGCCTGTTGTTGTTGTTGCTGTTGTAGCACATGCATTGCTATCAGGTCCTCCAGCCCCAACATTGCTAGTCATATTGGTATCATTGTGGAGTGTGACTGGGTGTGGGAAGGGGTGGGGTGTGCTCTTTTTGTACTTCCTGAGTCTGTATTGCCTTCACCTGTGCTGTTTCTGTGCACCTGTGGCAGCTGCATTCACTTTACATGGCCCTTTACGGTTGGTTCGCGATGGCGTAATTAGCACCATGGCGGTAAGGTACTTAACGGGCTGGGTGATGGCGTTAGGTGCATGTCCGCTTGGGTCGGCATTTGCGTACCTTTCCGCCATGGCGCTAAGTACGGTGTGGCCGGTCGCGTGCGCGCACCCTTAGCGCAGTTAGCGGCAGCGTTAACTACGATGCCGCTAATGGCATCGTAGTTAACGGTCACGGGTCATGATCGGACCTGGCGGAAAACGATGGCGGTAACCATTTACCGCCATCGTTTTTCACTTAGCGCCAGGGTCGTAATGAGGCCCTATGTGCGCAAACTGAACCAACTTGAGGACCTCTGCCGCTGTGCATCCTAACAGGGTCTGTTCACCCACTTTAGATACGAAACATCATGCCTTGATGGTCATGTTCTCGTGTTGCACTGGTGTTAGGAACACTCCCTCAAGAGGTAACGGAAAGTGACTCCCAAATGTGAAGATCTGCACACTTGTGTTTTGAAGTGGTCCCGCAGTTTCTGGTAATGCGATTCCGCCAGTACATTCACAAATGCCCCTGTATCTATGAGCACAGGGATGGCGGAGTTCAGTATGGTCACAGAACATCTTTGTTGATGCTTCTTCTTCCCGCTGATGCTCAATATTGCTGAAATAAAGAACATGTCTTTGTCTTCTTCGCCACTTATCTGTGTCGCTTCTGCATCTTCTGCTGGTGCTATGGTTGCGACTTGCAGCAGCTTTGGTTGAATTGGCGTACTGGGGTGTTCCTTACCTCGAGGCACTATGGTTGACACTGGGGCCTTGAAGACACGTGCAAAATAGTTTTGTGTTCCGCACCTGCTACACGTATGTTCCATTGTTGGGCACTCCTTTATGTGAGGGAGGTCGTAGCCTCATTGCTGACAGGGAATTGGGCTGGGTTTATTACACGGCTCTCTCTTTTGCCAGTTACCTCTGCCACAAGATCTCCTTTGTGGACTTTTTTCTACTGCACAGAGTTCTTCTAGCTTAACAGACTTTACTGCTGACTCCATCCTGGATGCCCTGATGTTGGCTAACTCATGGGAGCACCCCATTTCTAGGATCCTTGTCAACGTGATCCCTGGTTCATGGAGGATTTGTCGGCATAGCTTGACTGATGTAAGGTAGGCACGGTATCACAAGTATGACACTGACACAAGAGGTACAAGTTTCAAAACCTTTATTACATTCTTGGTGTTTGGTAAAGCTCCTACTTTGCCCTATAGCTACGATATGAGTATTCTCTACCATCAAATAATAAACAAAACATAATCCTAGTCAGTCTATGGCAAATTAAAATGGCCTATAGTAAAAAACCTAATGCCTGCCCTATCTCTTATACAAAAAGTGTGTAAAGGGGAATGTTTATGCAAAGGAAAGTCAGTGTTTTAACATAAAGGATCAAGATGGCTGAGTCAGCACTCCTCCCCACGTTGGACAGCACAGAGTAAGGCGGCCCGTGTAGACAGGATGACACACTCTGGCTCAGGATATCAAAAAAAGGCAGCTCAAAACGTGGATTGAGGCCCGCTTGGCCTTCCAAGTTAATGTCACTTGAATTCACCCAAATGTTCTTTCACAGTTCAACAAAATTCACGTTGGTCTCCCTCTGTCGGGCTTGGACCTCTCAAGGCATCACAACACTTGCGGGGGTTCCCTTCCCCAAGCTTTATTCATACTCAACAAAGGTACCTGACTCAACGTAGATCTCACTCAGCCGGGCTCAGACCTCGCAATCACAGCACCTGTAGGGGTTCCCTTTCCCCAGCCTTATTCACATTTGTTAGGGAGTTCCCTTACCCTAACTTATTTCATGTTCTAGGTCACCCTCAGTCTGGCTCGGACCTTTCACTGATGTCGAAGACTTTCGAATGTGTAAGGCTTTTCCACAAACCTCTGCAGGACCACTTCGACTTTCACTTTAGCTCTTCCTTATGGTACTTGTCCCGGTGTCTCTTGGTCTCGGTAGTTCCACAACACAATCAGAATAGTTCAAAGAAGTATTTCTCTTAAAGTAATCCCCTTTTAACTTCCCCTTTTGTCAGGGTTAATCTGTACTATTGCGGATTTCAAAGTTCACTCACTTTGTTGCTATATAACAAACATTAACTATTTCACAGAAACTTTCGAGTGGGCTGTTTCCTTTCGCTGGACCACTCTGCTGCTATGTATCAATGTCTTCACAGTTGCCCCTGACTTTAAAGTTCATTACAGGTTTGCTTTCTTTCGTGTCTCATCAGCACATGCACAACCTTAAATTCGGAGATACACTGTTGCTGCTTCATTCTTTCCTTCACACAAACGGCCTTTTCATGTCTTTCTCCAACTCACCGGTTGTGAGTATTCTTTTCTGTACTATGCAGATTTGATTCACGAGTCAAGGTTTAATACCACAGGCTTGGCCTCGCTGTCAAGACGTGGACCTTTGCGTGAACAAAAATACCTCCGTCCCCAAGCACCAGTCAGGGAAGCGTAACCACTCTCTGACCAGTTATTGGGGCCACAGGTGAGCTGTAACCGCTGCACAGGAACCTCAGGTAGCTGTAAGGAAAAAGGGGTGGCGTTAATGCAGTAATATGTGAATACAAAAACAATGTAAGGAAATGAGGTAATGTGGCCTACCTAGTATCTTGCCATGGAGGCACCATGAACACAGAGAGGAAAAAAACCATGGATGGGGAAAAGCGCCTCATGGAACAGGAGGTGCAGCAGATGGAGGGTTCCAGGGGATGTTCCAGAAGACAGTTCCAGGAAACGCCACCAAGATGGCGAATCAGAAAGTCCAGAGGAGTACATTAGTTGTTCCAGAGGAAGTCCAAAGACAACAAAACCAAAGGATAATCCAGCAGCAGACCATGTAGAGTTAACGCCAAGTTCAAAGAAACCTTGACTTCAGTCCAATAATCCAGGTCACCAAAACAGAAGGGCAATCCAAGAGCAGTTCAGGGTTGCAAGAGCCAAGGTCAATCACAGAAACAAGGAAAGCACAGATCCAAACGAAACGTCACACTCGACACTGCAGCTGAGAAGCACCGAGTGAATGAGACCTGCAGCATTTATGGAGAACTTCCTGATGGATCCGGGTCACGTAACTCAGTGTCGGTCACATGAGCAGGGCTTGCCGTGCCTCGGTTGTCTCTCCAGGAGTCGCCATGGCAACTGGCAGCGACGATTTAGCGGCAATCGAAGAAGCCGTAGTAAGGGACTGTGTCACCTCGGGACCTCCCGCGGACAGGCAAGCAAAGCAGTGGAGCGTTCCTGGAGTCGTCGCCAGAATGAGGACTTGCAAGGCACCTGACTCCGACTGCCTAATGGTGAGTGCGTGACCGAGCCCCCCTCAACGGCCCACGACCCCGTGGGCGGGACAGAAATTCCCAGTGGAACTGGGCCACCAGGATCGGGCATGGACGTTTGCAGCAGGCTCCCAACTCCTCTCCTCAGGCCCATATCCCTCCCAGTCAATGAGGTATTTGAGACAACCTTTGCAATACCGGAAGTCAAGAATCGCATGGACCTCATACTCATGGGAAGAACACTGGTCTGGAGGAGGAGGCGCAGCAGAATATGTGTGGTGGAAGGACATGGCTTCAGGAGGGAGATGTGAAACACCAGGTGTATGCGCCAAAAGACGGGAATAGCCAAACAAAAGGACACAGGGTTAATGACCTTAGTAACCCTATATGGCCCCCCAAAACGTGGAAGGAGCTTACGACATCCCGGGATACGGAGATGCAGTGTCAATAACCAGACCCTGTCACCAGTCACATAAGGTGGGACTGAGCACCTGTGTTTGTCAGCTGAATGGTGCATGGAGGCCTGTGCTTCCCACAGATTTGCAAGCGTCTGTTCATGCACCGCAGTAAGATCCCTGAAACAGGAATTTGCAGCAGGAGCTGAGGTCGGTAGTATGTCCGTAACAGATAAGGTGCGGGGGTGTTGGCTATACAGAGAAAAGAAAGGAGAGAAACTGGTTGACGAGTGAGGGGCATTGTTGTACGCAAATTGTGCCGTACACAGAACCGTAAGCCAAGACTTCTGGTGTTGTTAACAGAGACACCGTAGATACTGCTCTAACATCTGGTTGACGCCTTCCGTCTGGCCATCCGTCTGGTATGCCGAGGGGAAACATGCGTCGATACCCAGAAGTGTTGTGAGTGCCCTCCAGAATTTTGACGTGACTTGAGAACCCTTGTCTGTGATGAGAATGGATGGGAAGCCGAAAAGACAGAAGATGTGGTGGAAAAACAGATCAGCCAGTACCCGGGTAGAGGGAATGCCAGAGCAAGGGACAAAAAAAAGCCATTTTAGTACAACTATCGACTACTACCCATATGGTATGCAAGTTCTGGACTAAAGGCAGATCAGTGATGAAATCCATTGTAACTATGTGCCAGGGTTTATGGGGTATTGGCCTGGGTTGTATCAGTCCCAGGGGTTTGCCCCTCTGATTCTTGCCCTGAGCTCAGATGGAGCACCCATCAATGTAATCAATGATGTCTCGACGCATAGAAGGCCACCAACGCTGAAGGGGGGCTAACATCTTTCTTTGGCCGAGGTGTCAGTTGATAGGGGCGTTGTGTGACCAATCGAGGGCACAGAGCCTGGTGGAAAAGACAATGGAACTGCTCATGAGCGAATGGAGAATGGGGATGAGGGCCAATGCCCCTCGGTGGGAATTGACAAACCGGAAGTCGTCATAGGACACAATAATGTAGTGGAGACTATAAAGATTGTGGACTAGTGAAAGAATAAATGGTTTTGTGGGAGGCAGTATATATGTGCTGGAATGTCATGCATGTACCCACACCAGGCACCCCAAGAACACCATGCATCCCAAGCACAACAGACACCACAAAAACACCTACCCCTGTCTCTCTTGTGCCAGTCCAGCAGCGGCATGTCAGTAGGAGTCGCTGCTTCCCCCCATCAACAGGAGGGGGACCGTCACAACATTTCCAGTGTTCGTGGCGGCTGTGGCCGCGTTGGAAGGCTCGGTTGCCTTGGAGACTGAGGCAGGTGCTCAGCGCACATAGACCTGATCAGCTGCTACTATGGATGGGTCAGAGTGTGCGGCTACAGTCACGTGATCGCTTGTTGTCCTGATCACATGATCGCTTTGCCACACGATAAAGGAAACCTGATCCTCCTATCACTATCCTATCCTATCGCTTATCAGCTGTTCAGACAGTCTGCTACGCGCCTTCATGTATTCGCTACTGTGTTACAATCAGGACTTTGCATATGCTATTGGATTTTCCTTGCCTCACCCCTCGGCTACGACGACCCGGCTACAATACTTTTTACATGCTTTTGAACTCTGCGAACTCTACAAGGACTGCCTGCACAACCTTTTGCTACGACGACCCGGCTACAATTCTTTTGTCTTGCTTTTTGAACTCTGCAAACGTTACAAGGACTGCCTGCACAACCCTTTTGCTACGACAACTTGGCTGCATTTCATTTGCCTAAGAACTTGCTCAGCTTACCTTGGACTACCTTCTGACCTCTGCTTCTGCCTGGGCATTTCCTGTGTCATCAGCCCTTATACCCTGGGGCCTCTGCTGCTGCCCTGAAACTGCTGGATACGGCACTCATCATTCCTGGTACCTTTGTCTTCTTGAGGTGAGACCTCCCTGCATTGAGACCCCCAGACAGTTCAAGCCCTTGCTCAACTACTCCTTAGGTAGGTGTTCTTTGAATCCTGACCTGTCAAGCTTTTTCCGGGTTTTGTACTTGGCACTTAACCTCTTGTTTTCCTTACAGCTACCCGAGGCTCCAGCACTTCCGTTCCAGCCACCTGTGGCCCCAATAACCGGTCAGTGAGTGCTTTTTCATCTCTCTCAGACTGGTGCTTGGGCATGGAGGTATTCATAGTCTACGTGGATACCGAATCATGACAGACGGATAAGCCTTTCACCTACACTATGGATGCCGCTGCTGGGGACCCAGTAGCCGCTTTGGTCCAGGCCATTACAGTTCTGAGGGCAGACATGTCCGCTGCTACGGCAGCCATCCACCAACGCTTGGATGACATACAAAGCGAACAACATACTCTCCCCTCATACCCTGAATTTGGGGATGTCCCACCTCCGCCCGGCCCATCCGGGGGTTCCACCCCACAGACCCCTGTCTATGTGCCCACTTCATTTCCTCTGGAATCTCCTGAGAAGTTCCAGGTTGACCCTAGGAAGTTCTGTACCTTCATCAACCAGTGCAAACTTCACTTCCTGTGTCGCACTCAGGCGTTTCCCGATTCCACCACCAAGAGTGCCTTTACGCTATCACATCTAGGAGGCATTGCTGCCCCATGTGCTAACCCACTACTGGAAAACAATAGTCCAGTTCTTTATGACTTTGATTTATTGGTGGCCGAAATTACCTGTGTGTTTGATACCCGTCACAAGGGACAAGCCAGGGATTTAGAGCTATTGGACCTAGTTCAAGGGAAAACCCCTCTGATCGAATACATAACTAATTTCAACCAGCTATCTGTTGAAACATCCTGGCCTGAGAGTGAGAAGGACGTGGTCTTCTACGGGGACTAAACGACCCTATGAAGGATGCACTGGCCGTCGTGCCCTCTCTACCAGCTCAATACCCTGAACTGGTGGATTTAGCCCTCCAGGTAGACGCCCGGCGAATCGAGAGGAAAACAGAGTCTGGACAGGGTCCTGGTTTGTCCTTGTCTCCTGCCACGGCATCTAGTAATGCTCCCAGCGAACCCATGCATATAGGGGGGATTCGAAGTCCGATCACGGCAGCTGGAAAGGGAACGTCGGTCTACCAATGCATGCTTCTATTGTGGGTTAAATGGACACTATGTTAAGGAATGTCCAAGACGTCCCAGACCCAAGCCACAGGGTTTTCTGAAGGCTCGTCCCTGAATCTAGGGGTACGGACGGGCCTATACCAGACCCCCTTGTTGTTTCCCTCTTCTCCCATGAACCCAATTGTGGTCTCTGCTCTCCTGCTATCCTGAGAATGTGCAAAACATTCTGTACAGTTGGTATTCGACTCCGGGGCCAGGGGTAACAATGTAGACATTGCATTGGCAGCATCATTGAATCTACCCCTACAGAATAAATCCAGACCAGAACCCGTACAGGCAGTGGACGGTTCCACATTAGTTTCAGGTTCTATCATGCAGCAGACCGCGCCACTAACGCTTGTCATCCATGATGCACATAAGGAAACAGGGGGCCTCATTCCAAGTACGGCGCTAACCAATGGCGCTATTAACGCCTTGGTTGACGCCGTACCCGGACCGGCAGCGCCTTGCTGGATGGCGGAATTACTGCCCCATTCCAAGGTTGGCGGGGCGGTAATTTCCCATTCACCAAGGCTCTTCCCCATTCCCAAATGAGCCCCCATAGGGCTCAATGGGAATGGGGAAGATGCAAATAACGGCGACCGTTCATTACGGTCACCGTTATTGGCTTGGAGGCCCCTTTGCGCCCTCGACTTTAACACCTGCTCAAAGCAGGCGTTAAGGGCGAGGGCGCAAAGGGAACTCGGAGTATGGCGGTAAGGGATCACCGCCACCGGTCTCGTTACCGGTGGCCGCTATCCCTTACCGCCATACTCGGAATGAGGCCCAGTGTCTTTTGATCTCATCACAACCCCCCAGTTCGGTATGATATTGGGCATCCTCTGGCTATGCATCCACAATCCCTCGATAGGTTGGTCTCGTGGTCATGTGTTTTTTTAATCTACCCATTGCCAGGAGCACTGTCTTGTATCCTCTGATGTTGTTTCATCACCATCCCAAGCTCTGGGTGCCCTGGCACACATGACCCTGGATGAGAACCAGTCCATGGACCTGTCTACATAACATGTCGTGGGTGCCATCACTTCAAACATTCCCTCAGAATACCATGATTTCTCATCGATCCTATGATTGTCCTATTGATCTAGTCCCTGGGGCTGTTATCCTGACCAGAGGAATATACTCCTTGTCCCCCTCAGAAGACCAGACCCTGAAGGAGTATAACCAGCAGTCCCTCCAGATCGGGCACATCAGACCATCACAATCACCCGCAGCCAGCCCCATCTTTTTTGTGCCAAAGAAGGAGGGCGGTCTCCGTCCCTGTGTGGACTATAGGCGACTAAACCAAGTGACCATAAAAAACAGGTACCATATTCCACTCATCAACCCACTCCTAGATCGATTGACACATGCCATGATTTTTACGAAAATCGATCTCCGAGGTGCTAATTATCTAGTCCGTGTGCGTAAGGGTGACGAGTAGAAAACTGCGTTCGGCACTCGGCATGGGCTCTACAAATATACAGTCATGCCGTTCGGCCTGTGCACCGCCGCTGCTACCTTTCAGAGGTTGATGGACATCCACGACATCCTTGACACCTTTGTGGTCATCTATTTAGATGACATACTAGTATTTTCCCCTTCTCTACGGGAGCACATATTGCATGTCCGAGAGGTCCTTGCCCGATTTAAAGCCCATGCTCTATTTGCAAAACCCGAAAAGTGTCTGTTTCATGTCACTGAGGTGGGCTTTTTGGGCTTTCGCATTACTCCCGTTGGTCTATCCATCCAGGCTTCCATAATCAATGCAGTTCTTGACTGGCCTGTCCCGTCTACGCTAAAAGCACTGCAGTCCTTCCTCGGGTTAGCCAATTTCTATCAGCGGTTTATTCCGGGGTTCTCTTTCGTCGTGGCACCACTGACGGCGCTCACTAGTCCACAGAAACCCTTTATCTGGACACCCGCACAACAGGAAGCTTTCATAGCCCTGAAAACGGCATTCCCTATGGCACCCATTCTACAACACCCTAATGAAGAACACCCATTTATCGTGGAAGCAGACACCTCCTCCTACACCCTGGGTGCAGTATTGTCACAAACCTGTCCTTGCTAGGACGACCCAGCTACAATTCTTTTGTCTTGCTTTTTGAACTCTGCAAACGTTACAAGGACTGCCTGCACAACCCTTTTGCTATGACGACATGGCTGCATTTAATTTGCCTAAGAACTTGCTCAGCTTACCTTGGACTACCTTCTGACCTCTGCTTCTGCATGGGCATTTCCTGTGTCATCAGCCCTTATACCCTGGGGCCTCTGCTGCTGCCCTGCAACTGCTGGACACGGCACTCATCATTCCTGGTATCTTTGTCTTCTTGAGGTGAGGCCTCCCTGCATTGAGACTCCCAGACAGTTCAAGCCCTTCCTCAACTACTCCTTAGGTAGGTGTTCTTTGAATCCTGACCTGTCAAGCTTTTGCCGGGTTTTGTACTTGGCACTTAACCTCTTGTTTTCCTTACAGCTACCCGAGGCTCCAGCACTTCAGTTCCAGTCACCTGTGGCCCCAATAACCGGTCAGCAAGTGCTTTTTCAACTCTCTCTGACTGGTGCTTGGGGTTGGAAGTATGCATAATCTACATGGATACCGAATCGTGATACGGAAAGGCCTGGTGATGGTTTCTCAAATGGTCTTAGCTTTTGGTTCTGTAAGGTGATCTATAAAGGTGAGAGGTCTGTAGGGTGGGTCAGGTTAAAGTGGTCAGTTCTCAAAAGATGTAGGATGCCGTTTCCTTCCTTCCAAGAAAACCAATGTAGTTGCCTGTTTGTCATCATCCAAAATTGATTTGTGATATGGTTTCACCAAGACTAGCAAATTCGTTTTCACGATTTAATGGAGATTACAGAAGAGAAGCCAGTGCAGAATGCATGTTTGATGGACATTCACGCTATTGTGTTGGGCAAGGTGGAAAGAAAGGAAGTGAGTTTGGAAAGCAGACCTTTTATAGTGTTATGGCACTTATCGGGACCACCTGGGTCAATACGGATGTGAATATTATTACGTTCTTTGGTCTGAAGTTGAAGAAGTTAACTTTTTTAATTTTTTGCTGTTGCCATTTCAGTGATTTGTTGTCCAAACCCTATGCCTCTGTGTTTTCATTAAAATACGATTTGTTACTTAACTAAGAAACAAATCTACCTCTAAAACACAAACTCAACAGAAGAAGGTGTAAATGCACTGTTTTCAAGGTATTGTTATTAATACAAAGAGAGGTCAACTTCCAGCAAAATCAAATTTCAACCTTAAGATCTCCGTTCCTGTTGCCAAAGAATTCTCAAGACTGGAGGCTCGGATTATGCTTCTCTTTCCATTTTACTACTTCAGCAGCAAATGTACAACTAGTAAAAGATGATAACAAAACTCAATAAAACTACATTAACCATTGTTTTTGAGTCTTTGGTAGTTCTGTTCTAATTGGTCCTTAAACTGACCACATGATAACTTTAACCAATCAGCATACTCCTTGTCCTTAAACCACACTGTCCCTCTACTTCAATTCCTCTTTCTTTGCTGCTTGGCAGCGAGTTAAGTGCCTTTTTCCTTATCATTATCAGAATGTGTGTTTGTGTAAAGATTTAACATTTGTGATTTTAGTGACAAACTTGCATGTACGCGGGAGGGCGGAGCATATCCGCATTTATTTATGTGTGTTTTAAAGTTGCGGTCGCGTCGGGGCTGGTGCTCCGGCGACCGCAACCTCAGAGACAAACCCACGCACAGAGGGCACTACGGTCATGTAACAGAGAGTGCAACAGGACCACGTGGTTCCGGCGCTCCCTCCATTCCACGGACCATTATAGAAGTGTAACGGTCGCAAGTGATCATTCCGAGAGCCTATATTTATATGATTAATCCACAGCGAAGTCAGGAGATACAATACGCGTGTTTCTCTTCAGGGCACAACGTTCCATTGAATCACCCTCCACCATTGAAGAACGTAGCGCCCCTGCAGGACACAGAGAGGTACCGCACCACTCACATTGACGGGCACAGTCCCAAGTAAAACCTGTGATAATACATATATATATATAATTTAAATAAACGAGGTACTAAGTAGAAGATATATATATTTTACTCAATCTCCAAGAGATTATATATAAATTCCTGGAATATTAATAAATCCCCAGTGTTGTGTGTTGACATGAGCTCATCCAGTGATGAGGGAAAGGCTATTATTAGCCAAAAGAGGAGCGATGCAGAGATGAATCGGGTCCTGCAAAAAGCCCTGGGGGCCTTGTTGGGACAAGGGCCACAGTAGATAACTCTGATGGAAGACTGACTCAAGTTCTCACAGGGCCAGGAGGAGATTAAAGGACTAAAATAACAGGGAAAATGAAAGGGGACAGATAGGCAGCCTGCAGGGTAGAGGAAGCCCACACCCCCCCGGGCACACCACTGAGGAAGAAGGGTGGTAAGAGAAGGAGAGTGAGATCCAAGGCTGGGCCTAGCAGGTGGCAAGATAAATCCTCAGACCTCTCTGATGAGGGAGATGAGGATTGGGAGGATGAATATTCTGAGGAGGAGGTATATTCCATATCTTCCTCAGAAGAAGAAGGCCATAAAGCACCAAAGAAGAAGAAGAAGGAGGAGACAGAGGGGGACGGTGCGGGGGATGATTTTGATCCAGAGGCACTGATCCACCCACGTTCTTCTGAATGGGAGCCGCCAAAGAGAATAGCAGCCTACCTGAGAAAGCGCATAAGGGTGCCCCTAGCTAAAGAGGCTAGGAGTAAGATGAGGGCAGAATGCCCAAGACCTCACCTCCCACAGGGTGCGGCGGAAACACCCGAGATCGATGAGAAAATAATCACATTCATGAGCAAGTACACCAAGGATGTGAGAAAAGGGCTAGATAGGTCCTGGCGATCATGTCAGGATAAGATGCAGGACATGACAGGCCCCTCACCAAGATTCTGAAGATTGGCGAAGAAGTCAGAGAGAAGGGTGAACCAGTGGACCCGACGATACTGATCAGGTGGGCCCAGAGGGCAATATCTATGTTAGATAACGCCAATCACACGAGAGAAGATCTCTTCTAGTGAAGATAGATCCGAAGTTAAGTGAGCTAGCTTCATCAGAGTCAGCGACGACCGCAAAGGTGAAGCTCTTCAGAGATTCCTTTATTAAAGTGCTAAAAATGTATGCAAACTTCTATGCAGCACTGGATAAAGCACAGGCATCACTCAAGAGAGCATTTGGAAGGCAGATTTTCGGGAGGGCCAGCAGAGGCAGGGGTCGCTCGCCTGGCCGATTCCCTTTTCATAGATCGTACAATGATAGAACGTAGTGCGAGAGCAAGAGGATCGGTGGCAGACCCCTTTCTTCCCATCAAGGGGCAGAGGATGGGGAAGAAGCTGGCGATACAGAGAGCATACACAAAACACCTCAGGTGAGAGTGAACAGCCCATGAGTAATTACCCCAGCAGTAGGGGGGAGAATAGCAGAGTTTATAAAAAAAACTGGCATTCGATATCTGGGGATACTTGGATAATAGGGACCGTACAAGGTTTCCACATAGATTTTATTGAGATACCTTAACAGAGGAATCCTCCAAGGCGTTTAGAACTAAACAGAGAAGACAAATTATTACTAGAGGAAGAGCTGAGAGGGCTAGAACGCAAAAATGGTATCAGATTGCTCAAGAGGTTACATAAGCAACATGTTCCTTGTGAAAGGGAAACACAAGGTAAGAACGATTATACATTTGAAGGGTTTGAATGAATTCGTAGTGTACAGACACTTGAAAATGGAAGTGATATGATATGATATGGCATTTATAACGCGCCTATGCACAAGTTTTTCAAGGCGCGACGAGGCAAGGGAGTGGAAACAGAGGGAAGACAGAGACAGCGATCCTACTAGGCCGGGTGATATTCAGATCGCGCGAGTGCAGGGGAGGGGGGAAGGGGAAAAAGTGAGGAGGAAAGGGGAGGGGGCAGTGCAGTTCATGGGATAACAGTAAAATAAATAAAGACAATAAGTAATAAATAAAAGTGCGGCCAGCTGGTGGCAAGTGAAGGGGTAAGTGCAGACATCGGGTGTCAAGTGCTAGAAGGGGCTGTAGGGATACAGAAACAGTCCCTGAGTGTAAGGGTTGCCAGGGGGCAGTGCAGGTGTGCAACTGGCGGGAGGGAACCTGGGCCAGGAATCAGAGGGTAGCCAGGTAACCAGTGCAGTTTCAGAATCAGCCAGGAGATCCGTAGCGGAGAGGAGGAGAGAAAACAGAAGCAAAGAGGAAGGTCTTGAGGTGCTTCTGGAACCGTAGATGGTTCCCCTCAAGTTTCAGAGATGTAGGGAGGCTGTTCCAGAGGGAGGCCCCAGCAGAAGAAAGGGATCTACTACCATCTCTCTGCTTGGAGAAGCAGCTAACCCTGAGGGAGTTGGAGGCGGATGAGCGAAGAGCTTGAGACGGAATATATTTAGGAAGAGAGAGTTGAAGGTATTGAGGCCCTTGGCCCCAGAAGACCTTGTGGACAATGTAGAGGGTTTTGAACTTAATCCTCGCAGCCACTGGGAGCCAGTGCAAAGATTTAAGTCTTGGAGAGATATGATCCCTTGGCTTTGGGCCAAGGACAAGTCTCGCAGTCCTGTTTTGGATGAGTTGCAGAGGGCGGAGAGTAGAGGCAGGCAGGTTTAGAAAGAGGCTGTTGCAGTAGTCCAGTCTAGAGAGAACCAGAGCTCTGGAGACAGTGAGCTTCTGGCGGAAGGAGAGGAAAGGAAGAATACCTCTGAGGAGGTGCAGCTGAAAGTGTGACTTCTTAGAGATGTCAGAGATATGAGGAGAGAAGGAAAGTGTGGAGTTGAAGATGACCCCGAGGTTTTTAGCCTCACAGGTGGGAGAAGGAAGAGGGCCAAGAGAGGCCGGCCAGAGAGTGACAGGAAGAGAGGGAGCAAGTGTGCCGATGAGGAGAATCTCAGTCTTACTGGCATTAAGGCAGAGATCATTGGCGGCACACCACTCCAGGATGGCGGACAGACAGTCAGAGATGAGAGAAGGAGAAGAGGTGGCAGAAGGGAGCCTGAAAATTAGTTGAGTGTCATCCGCATGGCACTGAAAGTTGGGGCAGAGACTGGCAATGCGGTGGGTGAGAAGTACCAGGTATTGGTTGAATAGCCAGGGTGAGAGGTTAGACCCTTGGGGAACACCACAGGTAGAGTTAGAGATAGAGAAGAGGAAGGACACAAGTTGGACCTGGGAGTGTCGATCAGAGAGGAAGGAGGTCTGCCAAGCCAGGGCCTGATCGGTGATACCCAGGTTAACACCTGCTAAGAGATACTTTAATTCAAGGAGATTGTCTCGCCAGAATAGATCTAAAGGATGCATATTTAACTATAACCATAGCAAGGGAACATTGCAGATTCCTAAGATTCATCTGGGGAGAGTCGACATGGAGGGGGGACAAAGGGAAGACAGACAACGATCTTACTAGGCCAGGTGTCATTCAGATCGCGCAAGTGCATGGGAAGAGGGGAAGGGAATGTGCAAGTGGAAAGGTAGAGGGGAAAGTGCAGTACAGGGGTAGTAGAATAACAAGATAAATAATAAGGGCCAGCTGGTGGCAAGTGCAAGGTAAGTGCAGACAAGTGCTGGGAAGGGGGCTGTAGGGATACAGAGACAGTCCCGCAGTGGAGGGGTTGCCAGGGGGAGAGTGGCTGGGCCAGGGACCGAGATCGATGAGAGCGGCCCAGTTGCAGATTCAGTGCAGTTTCAGTCAGGAATTTAGCAGGAGAGAGGGGGAGAGAAAGCAGAAGCAAAGAGGAAGGTTTTGAGGTGCTTCCGGAACCGGAGATGGTTCTCATCAAGTTTCAGGGAGGCAGGAAGGCTGTTCCAGAGGGGGGCCCCTACCGCGGAGAGAGATCCACCCCCAACTCATTGCTTGGAGAAGCGGCTGACCCTGAGGGAGTTGGAGGCGGATGAGCGAAGAGCTCGAGAAGGAAGATATTTAGGAAGAGAGAGTTGAAGGTATTTTGGCCCCAGGCCCCAGAAGGCCTTGTGGACAATGCAGAGGGTTTTGAACTTAATCCTTGCAGCCAGTGGGAGCCAGTGCAGAGATTTCAGTCCTGGAGAGATACGGTCCCTGGGCTTGAGGCCAAGGACAAGTCTTGCAGTCCTGTTCTGGATGAGTTGCAGAGGGCGGAGAGTAGAGGTAGGCAGATTTAGATAGAGGCTGTTACAGTAGTCAATCTTACAGAGAACCAGGGCTCTGGAGTCAGTGAGCTTCTGGGGGAAGGAGAGGAAAGTAAGAATACCTCTGAGGAGGTGCAGCTGGTAGTGTGACTTCTTAGAGACGTCAGATATGTGAGGAGAGAAGGAGAGTGTGGAGTCGAAGATGACCCCAAGGAGGGAGTGGGTGTGCCGATGAGTAGAATCTCAGTCTTACTGGCATTAAGGCTTAGGTCATTGGCGGCACACCATTCCTGGATAGCAGACAGACAGTCAGAGATGAGGGAAGGACAGTAGGAGGCCGAGGATAGCCTGAAAATGAGCTGGGTATCATCCGCATAGCACTGAAAGTTGGAGCAGACAGCGGCGATGCGGTGGGCAAGGAGTGCCAGATTTTGGTTGAACAGCCAGGGAGAGAGGTTAGATCCCTGGGGGATACCACAGGTAGAGAAAAAGATGTCAGAGAGGAAGGACCCCAGTTGGACCTGGGAGGGTCGATTGGAGAGGAAAGAGGTCAGCCACGCCAGAGCCTGACCAGTGATACCCAGGTTATCACGGAGACGGTTGAGCAGGATGGCATGGTTGACAGTATCAAAGGCAGAAAAGAGATCAAGCAAAAGGAGAACACACGGAGTGTTAGAGTCAAGGTTGGAGAGCAGCTCTTCACGGATGTTCAGGAGAGCAGTTTCGGTGCTTCTGGCAGCTCTGAAGCCAGACTGATGGTCATGAAGACAACCAACAGATTCAGCATGGAGGTTAAGCTGGGAGATGGGCAGTTTCTCCAGGAGCTTGCCCAGTAAGGGAGTGATGGAGATTGGGCAATAGTTAGCCAGGCAGGAGGGGTTGGAAGAGGGTTTCTTAAGAAGAGGGTGCACAAGGGAGTGCTTAAGGGGGGATGGGAAGGCTACAGAGGTGAAGGAATGGGAAGACTCCAGAGGTGAAGGAGTGATTGCAGAAGTCAGCCAGGGCAGGAGCCAGGGAGTCGATGTGGTCCTTGATAGTTTTGGTGGAACAGGGGTGAACCTGTTTTGACGAGACTTTCATAGATCGGACTTGTCTGGAAACCTCGTCAGCAGAGAAAAGGGGAAAGGCAGAGAAGGAGGGAGGAGGGGTGGCTGCACAAGGGCCAGAGGAAGAGCAGGAAATAGAGGGTGGGAGGTGATAGAGGAGAGTGAGGACAGGATGTCCTGAGTTTTTGAAATGAAGTGAGAAGCCAGTGCCGTGCAGAGGGCCTGGGAGGGGACAGGAGAGGTAGAGACTGCAGCAGGGTTGGCCAGTTCATTGCAGATTTTAAAAAGTTCAGCCGAGTTTTTATATGCCACAGAGCCACGGCCTTGGATAAGGGCTCTCTTCTTGGTGAGAAAGGAGAGCCGGTATTGCCTTTGGAGCAGGGGGCATGGCGGTTTTGTCAGAGGATGAACATGAAGCATGCCATTTCCTCTCTGCCACCCTGCACTTGCGTTTTAGGGTGATGAGATCTGAGTCATACCAGGAGTTACATTTGGCTTTGGGCTTCAGGCGGATTCTCATGACAGGGGCAAGGATATCAAGAGTATCAGATATAGCAGAGTGTAGAGTGGAGAGGGCTGTGTCAGGGTGGGAGTCAGCCGAAGGGGGAGGGGAGACGAGAAGGTGACGGCGAAAGCCTCAACTGACACTCGCTTCATGGGTAGGATGACTGAGAAGGAGGGTGGCAGTGATGAAGGTGGCTTTGCCTGAGGGGTAGGGAGGGTGAGGTGGGAGGATAGGAGAAAGTAATCACTCCAGGAGAGAGGAGTTGAGAGAGGGACAGAGAGGGGAAGGTCAGAAGAGATCAGAGCATCAAGAGTGTGCCCTGCAGAATGAGTCGGCCCAGACGGGAGATTAGAGAGTGAGAGAGAGTTGCAGAGGTCGCAAAAGTGTCCAGAGGGGGGACATTAGGCATCCAGGTGGATGTTGAAGTCTCCAAGAAAGAGGAGTTGAATGGTTGAAGCCAAGAGTGAGGAGGAGAGGTCTGCCCACTCGGAGAGGAAGGAGGAAATCTGACCGGGTGGTCAATAGATAGTAGCCACAGTGAGGGAATGGCTAGGAGAGAGAGAGAGTCGGCAGACAAGGCATTCAAAAGAGGAGTAGGTCTGCTAAGGGCAACACCCCCCCCAAGCAAGGTTGGGCCTGGGCACGCAGAGGATTTTGTAGCCGTCAGGTAGGAGTGTGTCAAAGCTGGTGACAGAGCTGGCCGTGAACCATGTCTAAGTGAGACCGAGGACATCACGGTCCAGTTCCTCAAGAAGGCAACAGATATCAGAGGAATGTTTGACAGCAGAGTGAGAGTTAAGAGTGGCAATGTGGAGATATATGTCTGTTGTGTCAGGAGAGAGAGACAATTCAAGTGCAGTTGCAGATGACAATAACATTATTATAGGACCTGGGCTTCTTAATATATTGGGAGAAATCCAAGATAGTGCTGGAAAAGTCAATGGAATTTCTGGGGTTCATTGTAGACTCTATTCAGGGATCCCTCAGCCTACCCATTACCAAGGTGAACAATATCCAAAAACAGTTAAGGCACACCCTAGCGGGAAAGGAAATGCCACTGAGGGACATTGCAAGGTTAGTGAGCCGACTAGCGTCATCGATCCAAGCGATATTCCCAGGACCCCTACATTACAGGGCACTCCAGAGACTAAAGATTAGACACCTCAGAAGGGGGCGCATCATACGAAACAAATGTTATTATCTCCCAAGATGTGAGAGGAGAATTGGAATGGTGGCTACACCACATGGATGCATGGAACAGGAGGGCCATTTTTGGCTCATCCCCGGACCTGCTCATCGAATCTGACGCCAGAAGATGGGGCTGGAGAGTCAGATGCTGGTACCTCTCGACAGGGGGCAGGTGGTCAGACCAGGAGACGACTCTCCATATCAACTGTCTGGAGACATTGGCAGAGTCCTTTGCAGTGCAATGCTGGACTCAAGAGAAGGCACAGTGTTGTGCCCTGCTCAAGATGTGCAATGTCTCAGGATTCTGATACATAAACTGACTGGGAGGGACGAGAGCCAAACTACTGGTGGAACTAGCAAAGGATTTTTGGGAACTCTGTCTTCAGAGGAAAGTGTCAGTGGCAGCAGAGTATTTGGCGGGCCATCGAACGCGGTGGCTGACTGGAACTCCAGATACCTCAGGGACGCCAGCGATTGGAAGCTGGACGAGGAAATATTTCAAGAACTAAGGACTCGATGGGGACCATGCCAGGTTGACCTTTTTGCATCGAGACTGAACAAACACCTAACCTGGATCTTCAGCTGGAGACCGGACCCAGAAGCAGAAGCGACAGATGCCTTCCTTCGACCATGGGGTCAACATACTATGCATTCCCTCCTTTCTCCATGATAGCGAACACACAGAGCTTGCAAGTATGCATGGGCTAGATGGAGTAGCTGGCGTTTGGGGAGGGATATTCATCCCTATGGAACAGATGTAGTACATGAAGTCCATTTCTCAGCACAGATGGTAGCCCAAGGGAAGGCGAATAGAACAATCAATATGGCCAGGTCAGCAATATCAGCTGGGTGTCCCAGGATTGAAGTGGGATGTAGACACAGTTTTGAAATTATTTCTATCATGGCCAGACCAGGAATTATCCATGAAGGTCATTTCAGGCAAACTAGCTATGCTACTATGCCTTTTGGCTTGTAAGAGGTCATCGAACATTAGAGTTCTGGTGATCAACAGGAAGAGTGTGTCACTGAACCGAGTGACCTTCCTCATAACGAGGAGGACTAAGACAGGTTTGAGACCCATATTTTATGAGTCCTTTCCAGGACAACCAACATTATGCCCGGTTAGATGCTTATCAGCATATGAGGACATGACAAGGGAAGTGAGACCTTCAGGAGTATCACAGTTACTAATAGTGATTTGCAAACCTTTTAAGGCCATAACACCGGCTACCATAACCAGGTGGCTTAGATGGGTGATGGAACAGGCAGGCATTGACATAGTAAAATGCGGGGTTCACGTAACAAGAGGAGCGATGTCTACAAAGGCATTCAACATAGGAGCCAGAGTGGAAGACATTATGAGTTCTGCGTGGTCAAATGAATTGACTTTTAAAACATTCTATTTCAAACCAACGGAAAGTGTGACATCGTTAGTGGTGAGTAAGCTTTGAACATGCATAATCCGAGCCTCCGGTCTTGACGTAGAATTCAGATTTTCAACACATTTGTTCCAGAAAGTCATAATTCTATTAAAGACACAGAGGCGAAGGATTATCCCACCCTATCAATCGTAATAACAATGAATGAAATGAAAACGTATTGAAATGTTTTAGATGTTTTTCTGCAATGATTTTAAATGGTTTATGATGAATAGATTAAAGTATTACATGTCTTGTTACATGCACAAAGTATAATAGATGGAAATTGTGGTTGATTTACGATTGTGCCAATCTCTTTCGATTTATAGTCACAGGTTATTTGTTTTCTATTAGGTTCGGAAGGGATACCAAACAATACAGATTTTCCATACATTTGTTACAGAAAGTCATGATACTATTAAAGACTCGGAGGCGAAAGATTATGCTCTAACCTCTCTTTACTCACTCGAGCAGCATTAGTTATAACAACAATCATGAAAAACAATAACCAAAAACTACAAATCCCAACAAAAATCAACACATTTGTAGTTCGTTTTTCATAGGTTGTTCTGATCACGTGACTTCATTCCCCAATCACGTTCTCTTTACCTCTATAATACGTTCTGCTTCCATAGTCCTTCCTCTTTCTTTTGCTGGTCAATTCAAACTTGCGCCCCAACCGGTAGACGACTTAACTCTCCCTTATATCCTTCCAAAGGCGTTGTTTTCTGCTCCGTTGCTGAAACAAATATGAACTATTACCAATCTCATTATGAACGGGTGGGCCATCGCATAACAATAGCATTATCATACCAAAACAACATTGCATTATTTTCCAAATATCATATTTACATACTTTTATAGCAGCGATTGAAATTGGGTGGAATAATCTTTTGCCTCCAAGTCTTAAATAGAATCATGACTTTCTGTAACGAATGTATGTAAAATCTGTATTCTATGTCAAGACTCGGAGGCTCAGATTATGCTAGTTTAAAGCTTACTTACCACCAACGACGCTACTTGCTCTACTGGTCTAAAATAAAAAATATTAAACGTCTCCTCATTAGACCATTCTGCCACCTTCAGAATATCTTCCAGACGGGCTCCTGCCATAAAAGCAGATGATGCCATAGTACCTCGTGTGGAATGAGCCCCGAACTGACTCACATCTATACCTGCCTCAGCCATGCATTACTTTACCCATCTAGACAAAGTGGCTGCTGCTACTGCTCTAAAAGGTTTTCTAATGGCTATCAGCAATTGATATACCCCAACAGGTCTCACCCTATTCGCTCTCTCTTCATACACTTTCAAGCATCTAACTGGACACAATTTGGGTTTCCCTGGAAAGGCCATGTACTCAACTGATTTAATGTTAGTCTTTGTTCTCTTCTATATGTAAAATACTACCCCTGAAGGTGAAAAGGCTTTCCTATTTACCTCTAAAGCCTTCACATCGGACACTCTCTTACATGAAATCAGACATAACAGAGTAGTTAACTTAGCCCACAATGCTTTCCTAGACTAAAACTCATTGTCAGGCCAAGTCTCAAACATCTTTAATACCACACTCACATCCCATAAATGAGAATATTTAGGAGTAGGTGGTCTCATGCATCTGATCCCTTTCAGGAGCCTACATACCAGAGGGTGCTCACCTACCGGCTTACTCTCAATGTAAACATGACCTGCTGATATCGCTGATCTATAATTATTGATGGTCCTGTAAGCCTTCGCCTGCGCTGCTAAAAAATTCACTATGTGAACTATATCTGTTCGGATGGGATCAACCTTTCTCTCCATACACCAATCACTCCATTTATTCCATTCCACTCTATAGGCCTTCCCTGTAGTTGGTGCCCATGATTCTCTAATGAATTCTTGAGCTGTCCCTGAAAGCCCTGGCTTAGACCAATTTTTCCTGAAATCGCCCAAGCTATAGGTGAGTCTCTCCTGCTGGATTTAACAATAAATCCTCTCTGTCTGGTAACCGAATTGGAGCCTCCTAAGGCAACTCCAGAAGATCCGGAAACCAAGCCTGACCTCTCCAGTCTGGTGTTATTAAAATCACTGTGGGCCTCATTACACGGAAGGCGGTAAGGGTTAACGGTCACCGGTAATGGTACCGGTGACCGTTAACCCTTACCACCTTACTACGAGGTCCCTTTGCGGGACCCGACATTAACGGCTGGTGTAGACCAGCCGTTAAAGTAGGGACCCACAAAGGGACCAGGGTGCTAATTACAGTACCGCAATTTGCGGTACTGTAATTAGCACCTTCCCCATTCCCATTATGCCCTATGGGGCAAAAATGGGAATGGCGAAGGGCAATGGAGGAAGGGGGAATTACCACCCCGCCAACCTTGGAATAGGGCGGTAATTCCCCTTTCCTCCAAGGCGGTGCCGGTAATTTACCGGCATGGACCAAGGTGCTAATAGCACCTTGGTCCACCGCCTACCGTGTAATGAGGCCCTGTGTCTTCTTGTCGCATGACTTGCGGATCCGGTCTCCAGCTGTCAAACCTGGAGATCCTTCTGTTCAGCCTGGAGGCAAACAGATCTGTCTGACACGGACCCCTGCGATGCATTATCTCCTGAAATACTGAGTCGTCCAGCGACAATCGCTGGAGTCCCTCAAATATCTCGAATTCCAATCTGCTACCAGATTGAGATCCCCTGGCAGATGCGCCGCTCTCACTCTTATTCCTTTCCGGAGACATATCTGCCAAAACTCTTTGGCCATCTC
Source organism: Ambystoma mexicanum (assembly GCF_040938575.1). Lineage (NCBI taxonomy): Eukaryota > Metazoa > Chordata > Amphibia > Caudata > Ambystomatidae > Ambystoma > Ambystoma mexicanum. The sequence goes on from NC_090933.1 coordinate 109,456,487, forward strand.
CGTCAGCCTCTTCGATCTCGTTCCGCCCAGTCGATTTATTTATCTGACTGCCGAAACATTGTCCATCTTCAACAGAATGGCAGCTTTCACTCCTTCCTGGTTCCAACACCGAACCTCGAAGGACCCCGCTAGACGTTCCAGGCAATTGATGTGGAGACCCAGCTCTTCGCTCGACCACCTCCCTCCTGTCGATTGGTCTCCACATCCCCATCGGCTGGCGTCGGATTCTATCACCAGGTCCGGGGATGAGACAAATAACGCCCTGCCATTCCATGCCTCCATGTGGTAGTACCACCATTCCAGTTCCAATCTCGCTTCCTGCGATACCCTCACTTTCTGTTCGTAAGATAGACCTCTCCTGAGATGATCTATCTTCAGCCTCTGCAACGCTCTGTAATACAGAGGCCCTGGGAATATAGCCTGAATTGATGATGACAGGTGGCCTACTAGTCTTGCTATTTCCCTCAAAGAAATCTCTTGTTTCGTCATCATACTCTTGATCTCTTTCTTTACTGAATTCACTTTGTCTAACGGAAGCTTGAGAACACCCTGCGTTGTCTCTAAGCTGAATCCCAGGAATTCCATCTCCTGCACTGGCTCTAGTTCCGACTTCTCCCAGTTTATCAAGAACCCCAGTTGTTGTAGCAAACCTGTGGTTATCCGAACCTGTTCTACTAGAATCTCCTTGTCCTGACACATTAGACAGATATCGTCCATGTAAATGATCAACCTGATCCCTTGCTCTCTCAGATATGCTACCACAGGTCTCAATAGCTTGGTGAAACACCATGGCGCTGACGCCAACCCAAACGGAAGACATTTGAACTCCCACTTCTGTCACTTCCATACAAACTGCAATAGTTTTCTCTGCTCTGCCTGAATCGGAATCGTTAAGTATGCATCTCTGAGATCTATCCTTGTCAACCAATCTACCTTCTGGAGGACATCTCTTAAAAGATGAATCCCTTCCATCTTGAAGTGCCTGTACACTAGGAAGTAATTCAAACCCTTCAGGTTTATCACTGGCCTTACTTTGTTTTTCCTTTTCACTAAAAACAGATTGCTTACGAAACCTCCCAACCTTTTGAGGCTGGGCCTATCGCGTTCTTTACCCTGAGTAACTCTATCTCCTTGTCTAGAAGCTCCCCGTCTTCTCTGCTGAACTTTATTTGCGTCGGCAACACCTCCTGATATGGTTCTTGCCAAAATTCCAACTGAAAACCTTGCACAGTGTGCCTTATCCATGCATCTGAGGACAACTCCTCCCATCTTCCTACATGCAGCTGCACTCTCCCTCCTACCGGAGGAATACTCACATCCAACCTTTCTGTCGATTTTACATCTCTCACCTGAATTATTGTGGTGCTGTTGTCTGCTATTGCTCCTCCAACCTCTACCCCTGCCTCTTCCTCTGGAAGGGAAGAAGGGGTTGGATCTTCGATCTTCCTGTTTCCAATTAGCCTCTGTACTGGCCACAGCTGGACGAGCAGCCCTTTCCTCCTCCAGCCCTGTTGAAAACCTTTTGGCCGAATATTTTCTTGAGAGAAGATTGGGCTCTATCCATTGAGACATACGTACTGGTGAATTTCGCCATGTCCTTAATGAACAGGTCGCCAAAGAGCTTTCCCTTTGCTGCCATTGCCTGCTCTGATGTCGCCATCTCACCCAGCCTGGTGTCCAGTTTCATTAGGATGGACCTCCTCCTCTCCGTGGCTAACGCCATATTGGCGTTCCCCAGCAGACAGAGGGTCCTCTGAGCCCAGTCAGCTACAATGTCTGGGTCCATGGGCTCCTTCTTGGCCTTAGCCTCTTCCGCCAGCTGCCAGATTCTTGTAATCGGCCCTAGTATGTCCAGCAACTTATCCTAGCAGGACCTCCAGGACCTGTGGATGCCCCTCTTCACGTCCCTGCCATATCTGCCCAGGAACGTAAGGATTCTGTCATCGATTTCAGGGGTCTCAGCTACCCTGTCCGGAACCCTCGGTCTGGGGCACTCTGCTTTCAGCTTGGATCTTGCCTGCTTGCTCAGCGGCCCCCTCAACCGTCTCCTGATGTACTCCGCAATTCTCTCCGGAGGGTCCCACTCATTGGACCTTGGATGTACAAGGTCATCAGGATCGAACTCATCACTGAGAGGATCCTCCTCTTCCCTCCTGCCTTTTTTACTCTTAGGCTGGCTTTCATCCTCTTCTGGGGAGGTCTGAGGTTCTGATGAAGTGAATTCCTCAGATATGGAACTGCTCCTGCAATAGTCGTCATCCGACTCACTGGAGCTTGTGCCTCGCCTCTCACGAGAGCTCGCCTTCCTTTTCCCCAAGCTAGATCTGCGGTGTGAACCCGGGGGGGGGGGGGGTCTGGGCACTACGTTCCCTGCGGGTTTTATGTTTGCTTCCCCCTTTCTTCCTGTGTGCCTTGCCTTGCGACAAGGTAGCCAGACCTCGCAAAATGCCCCTCTCTCCGCGGGGCCTCTCGGCACTCTCCATTCTCTGGACTGCCTCACTCATACGCAGGCCGCTGACGGGAGCACCTTCAGATTCCTCTGAGTAATCACTCATATTATTAGTGCCTTAGTAGAACTGTTTGCAGTTTGCTTGGGCTGCCCGCGTCAAAATATATATATTTTATAGTGTAGCTTGGCGAGTCTCGGAATAGGTTAGCAGTTTTGCCTGGGACTGAGCCTGTCAATGAGATCTTGCACAATCTCGTAATGCCTCCTCTCCAGCAGGCAGAACAATGAGGGGTCTACACAAATGCACCTGGCTGAAACAGTCTTAGGCATGCAATTCAATTTTCTTGCCTGCGGTACCTGTTTTCGCCACTAGATGGCACCCGCGGCTCACTGAACAGAGTTGCTGCTCTTCTCACCAGAATGCTGCCAAAGGCTGGATTCGTTTGATGTATAAGGCTGATTGAACAGGTCCCCAATTCTTTACTCTACCGCGCACAAACACAGAGAACCTACTCTCCTCAAGATTCTCAGTTCGCAATGGCGCCGGAACCCTGTTCAGCCATTGCGCACTTCCATAGCTACAGTGCCTCCTAACGAGGATATGCGGATATGTTCCACCAGCCACAATCACGCCGCGTGTCTCCCACACGCTTCCCTAAGTGCGCGCGTCTAAATCACAGTCATATATTCAAAATACATTATCATTGCCATCACAATACATATAAAGTAAAACATATGTGTGTGTCACTTATCTCAGCTGCTCGAGCAGCAAAGAAAGAAGAAGGACTATGGCAGCAGAACGTATTATAGAGGGAAAGAGAACGTGATTGGGAAATGAAGTCACGTGATCAGAACAACCTATGAAAAACGACCTACAAATGTGTTGATTTTTGTTGGGATTTGTAGTTTTTGGTTATTGTTTTTCATGATTGTTGTTATAACTGATGCTGCTTGAGTGAATAAAGAGAAGTTAGAGCATAATCTGAGCCTCCGAGTCTTGACATAGAATCAGGAAATTGAGGACTTGTTTCAGTTAATGGACAGTGTTACGTCCGTATCTGACGTGCGCATGCGCGAGCCTCGTTCTGGCCACGCATGTGCGTTAAAAATAAAGACGGTCCGGAAGGCAGATGCTGCCGGGACCCTGGAACGACCAGACGTGTGTGCTGCAGTCTCATTGTATGTATGCGTGCGAGTGTTTAGTACAGGGCGGCCCGATGCACGGGAAGCCCCACAACACTGGCGACGAGGGCGGCACACGGAGAGAAACGCTCGGCACACAAATGTGTGTCAGCAAGGGTATTTCATCTCACGTGTGACACGATCCTCACACGAGTGATGGCGGCCATTTTGTTTTTCGTGATTACGGCAGTTGCGGCCCGCAAGGGTGCTCGTGCGCTATCTGGTCACTGAGGCAAACAAACCCTAAATTTTTTGACACCCTGCAGTTGTCCCAGGAGGGATGACTGCGATTTCTGCCTAACCAAACATCAGAACAGGCGACAAAGAAAGAAGAGACACCTCACACCATCACAGTGGCTCTACCCAAGAAGTCAGGCACGTCGGACACGAAGATAGCCAGGTTTGCGGCCTCTGTCAAGGAGTGAGGTGCCTGTGCGACCTGTGAACATGACGGACAATGATGGAGTAGCCCCTGCGGTGGCGGGAGTGGTGAGAAGGCAGCATGGCTCATTGCAACCAATGCAAGAATTTGACACCTCAGGTCCACCCTCGAAATTGGGCCAGAGATGACTTTTGTGGATTAAGAAACTTGACATGTTTTTCGCCGCCACGGGAGAAACAAATGATGATGTCAAAGTGGCAACACTCTTATATTCCGCAGGCACGGAGGTACTACGCATATATGAATCTCTCAATTTACCTGTGGTAACATATGCGGCCGTTAAGACGGCACTGAAAGATCACTTCATACCACTCTCCAACATCGACTTTGACAGATTTGTCATGTGTGGAGAAAAGCAGCATGAAGAGGAGTCACTTGATCAATTTTGTGCACGGCTGAGACAGCTAGCCACCACTTGCAGATGGACGGATGCGGATTTAATGGTCCGCCATCAACTGATCCAAGGGTGCAGCTCTGGCAAACTACGGAGACAGGTTTTAAGAGAGCCAGGCATGTCGCTAACACAGATTCTGGACAGTGGAAGAGTCTATGAACTTGCTGAAAGTAGAGGAGCCAAGATGGATGCAGCTGCACGCTCAGTCAAGCACGAGGAAGCGTTTTCAGTTGGAAGACAATCTCAGACTAAGTCAAGGTGGAGCCAAAAGAGGCAGGAGTCTACACCAACTCAAAGCAATGCGGTCATCTGCCAATATTGTGGATACGACCTGCCGCATGCAGAGGAATGTCCAACGAAATCGAGGACTTGTGGTCGATGCAAAACGCCGGGGCACTATGCCCCGAATGTGCAAAGCTGCTGCCCCAGTTGCCACACAGCGAGGACCTGCAAGGGTGAGTGGTGGATACAGAAAACAATGCAGCGTTGCTGCCGTGGAACAGGAGGTCCAAACTTACAATATTGCAGAGGAGGAGGAAGAAGATGAGGAAGTTTTCTTCATCTCGAACTTAGATACTGGGACAAAGAAGCGCAGACAGCCGACATGTGTTGTAGATATTCAAGGGGTCCCCACGCAGGTACTCATAGACCCAGGAGCCTCGGTATGCGTGTTGGCCTCTGAACATTATGAGGCCATTCCAGGTCCCCCTCCAGGGACCGGTCAACGGCGAAAATGTTCACGTTTGGGGGTGACACTCCCCTTCCCATCAAAGGGGTATTCGTAGCTCCTGTAACACGTGAAGGAAAACATACCAAGGCAAGATTTTTTGTCACAGATGTCAGTCCACGGTCTTTGTTGAGTTGTGCGGCCTCGGAGGCACTTGACCTGGTTCAGTTTGCGTTTGCAGTATATCAAGGGGACGTAAATTCACTGCTGGAGCGTTTTGAGAGCATATTTCAAGGAATTGGCCGGCTGGAAGCAGAACCCGTATGGCTCCACATCAATGAAACCATTCGCCCGACTGCACTAAAACACAGACGTATTCCGTTCCACCTTCGGGCTCAGGTTGAAGAGGAGCTCAAAGTTTTGATTAACATGGACATTATTGAGAAGGTAGAAGGGCCGACACCATGGGTCTCGCCAATCGTGGTGGCACCGAAGCCCAAACAACCGGGCAAGGTGCGCATATGCGTGGTCATGAGGCTGCCCAATGCGGCCATTAAACGAGAACGACACTTGACTCCTACGATAGATGATATCATCAATGAACTGCAAGGTGCGAAAATATTCTCAAAACTAGACCTAAGAGCAGGATATCACCAGCTGGAATTGCATGCAGACTCAAGATACATTACTACGTTTACAACGCATGAGGGTCTGTATCATTTCAAACGCCTCAGTTTTGGAATATCATCGGCCGTGGAGGTCTTTCAAAATGCCATCTGAGGCGCATTAGCAGGTCTAAAGGGAGTGATAAACATGAGTGACGATATCCTGGTGTTCGCATCTACGCACTATGAACACATGAAACGTCTAGAAGCTACTTTACAGAGACTGAAAGACCTGTAACTCACCTTACATCGTGAGAAAGGTGAATTCTTCAAGGATCGCATTGGGTTCTTTGGGTTTATATTTCATGGAAATGGCGTATCCCCAGACCCGGAAAAGGTCAGAGAGATCCGTGAGGCTGTGGCGCCCCAGTCACCGACATAAGTCCGCGGTTTTCTGGGGATGGTCAATTATTGCGGCCGTTTCATCAAGGGGCTGGCATCCATTTCGGAACCGCTCCGAGCCCTCACAAAAAATGATGCGGTTTGGGTCTGGGGCACCAGAGAACAGGATGCGTTCAGTGCAATCAAGAGGGCACTATCCGACCAGGACACAGTGGCGTATTTTGATCCGGCAGCTGAATCTGAAGTGGTTGTGGATGCAAGTCCCGTGGGTCTGGGGGCGGTATTGATGCAAAGGGATGTGAGAGGTGAAATGATACCCATTGCATATGCGAGCAAAGCCCTAACTAACACCGAAAGGAGATATTCCCAGATAGAAAGGGAGGCCCTTGCCATCTTATGGGGCTGCAATCACTTCAGACTGTATATCCTTGGGAAACCAGTCACCGTCATCACGGATCACAAACCCCTTCTCCCAATCCTGGCAGGTGTATCTTCGAAGCCACCTCCCAGGATAGAGCGGTGGATTCTCGCACTCATAGAATATGGAGTCAAGTTGGTGTATCGGCCAGGGACGAACAACCCGGCGGACTATTTGTCGCGTCATCCCAACATGGTGAGGGAAGAGGATCAAGGAGATGTGACAGAGTGCCAGGAATTTGTTCACAACATTGTGGCATGTGCCATGCCGGTGGCGTTAGACAGAGAAGTGATGGCCCAAGAATCAGCAGATGATGAGGTATTTCAGATCATAAAAGAGGCTATTCTGAGTGGTGACTGGAAAGCGGTCCTGCAGCACCATACAAGAAGGGAAGACAGAGCGCAGAGAGACTGCAGGCATTGTGGAAAATCCGTGATGAGCTGTCCATGTTGGAAGATGGATTGTTATTGAGGGGTCGACAAATTGTTGTGCCACAGTCGTCGAGAACAAAAGTCATAGAGCTAGCGCACAACGGACACCAGGGAGTTGCCAAGACGAAGGCAAGGCTACGGACAAAGGTATGGTTTCCTGACCTGGAGGCCCGTGTTGAGCTGCATGTGAAGAGATGCCTACCGTGCCAGGCTGCAAGCCCAGTGGAAAGAGCACCACCGATCAACTCAATGGAGCGGAGCGAGAAGCCATGGGGTACGATACATACCGACTTTGGGTACACCGGGAGGGGGATGTATTTCCTAGTGGCAGTGGATCAATGGTCAAGATATCCTGAAGTGGAGCTAGTTGATTCAACTGCCACGGACCATGCTATCCTCGCTTTGGATAAAATGTTTGCTACGCATGGCCTCCCTGAAATTTTATGCTCTGACAACGGGCCGCCATTCACAGGAAACCAATTCTCTCAGTACTTACGTGAGAAGGGCATTCAACATCGGAAGGTATTGCCGCTTTGGCCCAGGGCGAATGGAGAGGCCGAGTGGTTCATGAGGACCCTCAACAAGGTTTTTCGCATTGCCGCCAGCAGGTTTGCGGCCTCTGTCAAGGAGTGAGGTGCCTGTGCGACCTGTGAACATGACGGACAATGATGGAGTAGCCCCTGCGGTGGCAGGAGTGGTGAGAAGGCAGCATGGCTCATTGCAACCAATGCAAGAATTTGACACCTCAGGTCCACCCTCGAAATTGGGCCAGAGATGACTTTTGTGGATTAAGAAACTTGACATGTTTTTCGCCGCCACGGGAGAAACAAATGATGATGTCAAAGTGGCAACGCTCTTATATTCCGCAGGCACGGAGGTACTACGCATATATGAATCTCTCAATTTACCTGTGGTAACATATGCGGCCGTTAAGACGGCACTGAAAGATCACTTCATACCACTCTCCAACATCGACTTTGACAGATTTGTCATGTGTGGAGAAAAGCAGCATGAAGAGGAGTCACTTGATCAATTTTGTGCACGGCTGAGACAGCTAGCCACCACTTGCAGATGGACGGATGCGGATTTAATGGTCCGCCATCAACTGATCCAAGGGTGCAGCTCTGGCAAACTACGGAGACAGGTTTTAAGAGAGCCAGGCATGTCGCTAACACAGATTCTGGACAGTGGAAGAGTCTATGAACTTGCTGAAAGTAGAGGAGCCAAGATGGATGCAGCTGCACGCTCAGTCAAGCACGAGGAAGCGTTTTCAGTTGGAAGACAATCTCAGACTAAGTCAAGGTGGAGCCAAAAGAGGCAGGAGTCTACACCAACTCAAAGCAATGCGGTCATCTGCCAATATTGTGGATACGACCTGCCGCATGCAGAGGAATGTCCAACGAAATCGAGGACTTGTGGTCGATGCAAAACGCCGGGGCACTATGCCCCGAATGTGCAGAGCTGCTGCCCCAGTTGCCACACAGCGAGGACCTGCAAGGGTGAGTGGTGGATACAGAAAACAACGCAGCGTTGCTGCCGTGGAACAGGAGGTCCAAACTTACAATATTGCAGAGGAGGAGGAAGAAGATGAGGAAGTTTTCTTCATCTCGAACTTAGCTACTGGGACAAAGAAGCGCAGACAGCCGACATGTGTTGTAGATATTCAAGGGGTCCCCACGCAGGTACTCATAGACCCAGGAGCCTCGGTATGCGTGTTGGCCTCTGAACATTATGAGGCCATTCCAGGTCCCCCTCCATTGGACCGGTCAACGGCGAAAATGTTCACGTTTGGGGGTGACACTCCCCTTCCCATCAAAGGGGTATTCGTAGCTCCTGTAACACGTGAAGGAAAACATACCAAGGCAAGATTTTTTGTCACAGATGTCAGTCCACGGTCTTTGTTGAGTTGTGCGGCCTCGGAGGCACTTGACCTGGTTCAGTTTGCGTTTGCAGTATATCAAGGGGACGTAAATTCACTGCTGGAGCGTTTTGAGAGCATATTTCAAGGAATTGGCCGGCTGGAAGCAGAACCCGTACGGCTCCACATCAATGAAACCATTCGCCCGACTGCACTAAAACACAGACGTATTCCGTTCCACCTTCGGGCTCAGGTTGAAGAGGAGCTCAAAGTTTTGATTAACATGGACATTATTGAGAAGGTAGAAGGGCCGACACCATGGGTCTCGCCAATCGTGGTGGCACCGAAGCCCAAACAACCGGGCAAGGTGCGCATATGCGTGGTCATGAGGCTGCCCAATGCGGCCATTAAACGAGAACGACACTTGACTCCTACGATAGATGATATCATCAATGAACTGCAAGGTGCGAAAATATTCTCAAAACTAGACCTAAGAGCAGGATATCACCAGCTGGAATTGCATGCTGACTCAAGATACATTACTACGTTTACAACGCATGAGGGTCTGTATCAATTCAAACGCCTCAGTTTTGGAATATCATCGGCCGCGGAGGTCTTTCAAAATGCCATCTGAGGCGCATTAGCAGGTCTAAAGGGAGTGATAAACATGAGTGACGATATCCTGGTGTTCGCATCTACGCACTATGAACACATGAAACGTCTAGAAGCTACTTTACAGAGACTGAAAGACCTGTAACTCACCTTACATCGTGAGAAAGGTGAATTCTTCAAGGATCGCATTGGGTTCTTTGGGTTTATATTTCATGGAAATGGCGTATCCCCAGACCCGGAAAAGGTCAGAGACATCCGTGAGGCTGTGGCGCCCCAGTCACCGACAGAAGTCCGCAGTTTTCTGGGGATGGTCAATTATTGCGGCCGTTTCATCAAGGGGCTGGCATCCATTTCGGAACCGCTCCGAGCCCTCACAAAAATTGATGCGGTTTGGGTCTGGGGCACCAGAGAACAGGATGCGTTCAGTGCAATCAAGAGGGCACTATCCGACCAGGACACAGTGGCGTATTTTGATCCGGCAGCTGAATCTGAAGTGGTTGTGGATGCAAGTCCCGTGGGTCTGGGGGCGGTATTGATGCAAAGGGATGTGAGAGGTGAAATGATACCCATTGCATATGCGAGCAAAGCCCTAACTAACACCGAAAGGAGATATTCCCAGATAGAAAGGGAGGCCCTTGCCATCTTATGGGGCTGCAAGCACTTCAGACTGTATATCCTTGGGAAACCAGTCACCGTCATCACGGATCACAAACCCCTTCTCCCAATCCTGGCAGGTGTATCTTCGAAGCCACCTCCCAGGATAGAGCGGTGGATTCTCGCACTCATAGAATATGGAGTCAAGTTGGTGTATCGGCCAGGGACGAACAACCCGGCGGACTATTTGTCGCGTCATCCCAACATGGTGAGGGAAGAGGATCAAGGAGATGTGACAGAGTGCCAGGAATTTGTTCACAACATTGTGGCATGTGCCATGCCGGTGGCGTTAGACAGAGAAGTGATGGCCCAAGAATCAGCAGATGATGAGGTATTTCAGATCATAAAAGAGGCTATTCTGAGTGGTGACTGGAAAGCGGTCCTGCAGCACCATACAAGAAGGGAAGACAGAGCGCAGAGAGACTGCAGGCATTGTGGAAAATCCGTGATGAGCTGTCCATGTTGGAAGATGGATTGTTATTGAGGGGTCGACAAATTGTTGTGCCACAGTCGTCGAGAACAAAAGTCATAGAGCTAGCGCACAACGGACACCAGGGAGTTGCCAAGACGAAGGCAAGGCTACGGACAAAGGTATGGTTTCCTGACCTGGAGGCCCGTGTTGAGCTGCATGTGAAGAGATGCCTACCGTGCCAGGCTGCAAGCCCAGTGGAAAGAGCACCACCGATCAACTCAATGGAGCGGAGCGAGAAGCCATGGGGTACGATACATACCGACTTTGGGTACACCGGGAGGGGGATGTATTTCCTAGTGGCAGTGGATCAATGGTCAAGATATCCTGAAGTGGAGCTAGTTGATTCAACTGCCACGGACCATGCTATCCTCGCTTTGGATAAAATGTTTGCTACGCATGGCCTCCCTGAAATTTTATGCTCTGACAACGGGCCGCCATTCACAGGAAACCAATTCTCTCAGTACTTACGTGAGAAGGGCATTCAACATCGGAAGGTATTGCCGTTTTGGCCCAGGGCGAATGGAGAGGCCGAGTGGTTCATGAGGACCCTCAACAAGGTTTTTCGCATTGCCGCCAGCAGTGGAATGGAACTAAAAAGAACCCTGTTTGAATTTCTCTGAGAATATCGGACAACTCCGCACCAATCCACCGGCGTAGCTCCCACGGAGGTGTTGTTTGGGCGCTACCTGAGGGGACTCATCCCGGAGGCGGAAGGCCGTGAACCAGGGGTTATTGACAATGACAGGGTAAGACAAGAACGAGAAGCTCATAATGCCAAAGAGAGCGAGAGAAGAGGACTGCAAGAAAAGGAAATAATGGTGGGAGACTCTGTGCTGGTACGCAACCAAAGACCCGAAGGGAAACTGTCGCTACCATATGAACCCCAACCGTGGGTCGTTACTCATGTCAAGGGATCTATGATCACTGCGGCGAATGCGAGAGGAACCATCACCCGCAATCAATCATTTTTCAAGGAGATTGACAGCCCCTCACGAGATGATGCTCTGACGAGACCAGCACCACAACAAGAAGATGCGGAGGTTCCCGACGGTAACCCACTACCGGATACATCCTGCACAGTCGGGACCCCACCGCCGGCAGAGCGGCGGTACCCGGCGCGACTAGGCCGCGCCTTACCTGTTCGGCTCAAAGACTACGTCCTAGATTCAGGGGACTGAACAGGTGATTGTGTCAGACTTGTTATCCATTGTGTGAAATCTGTTGTATTTGCACATGTTTTATGTAAATTGTATTTGTGCTGTTCTTTTGTTTAAAGAAAAAAAGGGATGTTACGTCCATATCTGACGTGCGCATGCGCGAGCCTCGTTCTGGCCACGCATGCGCGTTAAAAATAAAGACGGTCCGGAAGGCAGATGCTGCTGGGACCCTGGAACGACCAGACAGACACGTGTGCTGCAGTCTTATTGTATGTATGCGTGCAAGTGTTTAGTACAGGGCGGCCCGATGCACGGGAAGCCCCACAAAAGACAGGATTGCAAAGTTCACTGGACACATTCTGACTGAGCAAATAAAGAGGAAGTGAAGTGGAGGGACAGTGTGGTTTAACTACATGGAGTGTGCTGATTGGTTAAAGTTATCATGTGGACAGTTTGAGGACCAATAACAACATAACTACCAAAGACTCAAAAACAATGGTTATTGTAGTTTTATGGAGTTTAGTTATCATGTTTTATTGGTTGCACATTTGCTGCTGAAGTAGTAAAATGGAACGAGAAGCATAATCGCATAATCCTTGCCACTGTGGATTTAACTGAATTATGACTTCATAGCTCTCAACCATTTGTGTCGCAAAGGCGGTGAAAACACCCGATTTTACTTTTGGCGGGTGAGAGGCCCATTGAAATGAATGGGCGTGCAGGAGGCACGGCGGGTGAGTCAGCTGTTTACAAGGCGGGTGACACCCGCCAAAAGCGTGTGAGTTGAGAGCTGTGACTTTCTGGAAGGAATGTGTTGACAATTCGAATTGTGTATTGTGTCTGTGTAACGTATACTGTGCGCCGCCTGGCTGCGCACGTCATATGAAAACGCCACATACTCATGTTGATGTCTCGTCCTTCTTTACTTTCTTGCACTTCTGTTTACACCGCACTTGACACAGAAAACAGACTCAACCTCGTTGTCGTGGTTTCCTTTCACGTTTCTTTTTAACACGCATGCGCTTCCGCCATTACCCTGCGTTTTCGTACCATCGCTGAAAGCATACGGCTTTTTTGGGCCTCAGCACCGGAAAGAGGTGGGTAAACGCAATACTTCTATTTCCCCATTCGAAATTCCGTAGAGGGTGGAGGGGTAACCCGTGCACTGTTGAGCTTGCTCTCAATAGTTGTTCCCGCGTTCCGAATGGGAAGGCTGCGACACAGGAATCCCGGGCCGCTGGGAGGGGATGAGGATACCGCTACCTTGTGTGCTCAGCAGTCCCGGTGTTCTCTTGATTTTGACATCCTAACTTGGTTTGGGTGTGTCTTTGATTAAAAAAAAAAAGCGGGCTCGCCAAAAGATCAGGGGGTGTGGTGTTGCGACTAGTTTTCCCGTAACAACATTGGCTTTTTCCGCCCTTTAAACGTAAAGTGAATTCTGTCGTTGTAGAAAGAGGCAGGAGTGGGCAGAGTACTGGTCATCCGAATGACGAGAAAACCGTGGATACTGCTAATGTTCGTTAAGATTTAGATTAATATCGCCACAGAACGCGCCAGCTTCACGAGGGGGACAGGCTACGGTTTTGTTGTATAGCTCTCGTCAATAATTTCCTTTTTGGTGTTTGACCGCTAGTCCAAATGGCGACACGACTGCAGTGCAGCCGGTCGGGTGCTTGGGCGAACTTTTTACCCAACCTCATGATGGCTCTGTTCAGGCTCTGTTCATTGTGGCTGGCCTATCAAGTGAAACACAGTAATTGTTTTATACGTTTTAAGGTTTACGGTCGTAGACTACTTCCTGCTTTGAACTACTTTAGTCCATGCGCCGCTTCATCTTCTGGCCAAGTCCTTCTGTTACTATGGGATCGCGCCATTAATGGGTTTTACGTGTTTTTAAAAAGTGTGGGCTATAGAAATAAACAAGAGGATCTGTTCGCATGTGAAACTCTTACTCTTTATAGTACTACTTTCAGTGTAGCATAACATTATCTCATTGCGTCATATACCATGAAACAAAATGAAGCCCTTTCTTTCAGTATTCGTTGCAGTCTTGATCATAATATATTAGAGTTGCTGCAGTATGTAACGCATAGGTCTATTGAGCTACTCGAAACGTTGTCATAAATACTATCGTAACGGATAAATACTATCGTAACGGGTGCTTGAACAAAGGATGTAGTTCCTGGTGATAAGCACTTGGATGAACGCCACTCTACCATTTTTATTTATTGGACATGCATGGCGCCTATACACAGGTGTATCCAGAAAAGGGGGGGGGGGTGCCGGACTTGGCAAACGAAAGAAAACTGTTGTATTGGTCTTGTGACAATACTACCGTGCATGAGTGGGGTAGAGGGAGACGTGCATCAGTGGGGTGCCCCACCCCTCTGGTAGGGGCTGCCAAGTGCTGGCAGGGCCAAAGCGGAAAGAGGGAGGGTAGGAGTGCACTGTGCATGAGGACTTAAGTTGACGTAGTCCTGGAAAGTGAGGGCAAATGCTGGAAGAGGATGCTGGTGGGCGTTGCCTGGCCTTTGGCACTCTGAAGGGAACAGGCCCCAGTCCAGCTTGAGATGGAGAGTTTAGCTCGGAAGAGGAGAAAAGGAAGGTCTTGAGAAGTTTCCAGATCCTGCTCAAGTCTGAGGGAGGGGGGCTGTTCCAGGGGGAGGCGCCAGCCGAGTAGAGGGATCTACCGCCCACTCTGCTTCCAGAAACGTTTGACCAGCAGAGAGTGGGCACTAGAGGATTGAAGGACTCTGGCTGGGGGGTATTTTGGGAAATGAAGCTGGATGTAGTGTGGTCCCAGGCCCCAGACAGCTTTGTGCATGATGTAGAGGGTTCTGGGTAAAATGAGTTTCTGGGGGAAGATGTGGAAAGGTAGAATGCTCTTGGGGAGGTGAAGCTGAAAATTGGACGTATGTTATTTTGCTTTTATATAGCGCCTTATGTACCATTGGTATGGTCTGAAGGCGTTGGTAGATTGAACGCCCTTGGGAATAAAATTTCAAGTCAGAGAGTCGAAGGTGTGTGGGAGCACCAGATGTGTGCAGCTGGTGTGGCATTCGTGTAATAATTGCTGCTTAGCGGTAGGTGTGGTGGTTGAGAGATCGATGGTATGTGTTTGTTCTGGTAGGATTTATCCAGACCGAGTGTGGCTGCGTTAGGCCTGAGGAGAAAGCCTGGCTGGGGGTGTGTGTAACCAGTGTTTACACTGGTTACACACACCCTGGTTAGTGTTTAGTTAGAGTGATGGGGAGTATGAGGCAGATGTTGGTATGAGAACAGCTATACCGAATGGTGTCATATTATCTGTGTTCGAGAGTAAGCATGGTGATGTGATATGTTACATGCTCTTTCAAACGTTCCATGCACTCCAACCCATTCCATGTAAATCGCCATTCCACGCATTTCTACGCACTCCAGTCCGCTCCACGCACTTGAATCTGTTCCATGCATTCAATTCATTTCTATGTACTCCGATCCATTCCGTGTATTTCTAAGTTGTTTTATGCACTCCATCTACTTATTTCACCCTTACCATCCACATACTTCCTGTACCATTCACGTATTACACCCGTTCCATCCACATGCGTCTTCTTAGCAAGGTCTGTGATGTGAGAGAGAGTGAACATACCTGAATAGCAGTCAGTCTGGTATGAAAGAGGCGGTGGTAGGGGAATGCAATCGGAAAGAGCTTTGTGCCTGCATAACACCGAAAATGAGGGGAGTAGGTGGAGATCGGAGGGACCAGGTAGATGTTGAAGAGCCATGGCGATGTTAAAGAGCCCCAAGGGACGGCACATGTAGAGTGAAGTGGGGGTGAGGACGTGACCCATTTGCACTTGGGAGGGTCTGTCGGAGAGGAAACTGGCAAGGCACGCAAGTGCCCTGTCTGTGAGGTGGTTTGTGAGGATGAGCGGTTGACGGTGTCAAAAGCAGATCGATCGAGGAGTATCAAAAGGGGCGTTAATCTAGATTAGAGAGTAGGTCTTCTCGGGAGAGTAGGTCTTCTCGGGTATTTAGGAGAGGTGTTTCAGTGCCCCTGGCTGCTCTGATACCGGTCTGGTGGTCATGGAGGCAGCCAGACATATCAGCGTGGAGGGCCAGTTGGAGGGATTACCAGCTTCTTAGTTTGCCCAAGAAAGGGGTGATGGGTCGATAGTTGGCTGGGCAAGAGGGGCAGCAGACCTGGGGAAAGAGCCAGTGGCCAGAGTGGTTGCTGAGGTCAACCAAGGTAGGGGTGAAGTGTCAATGTTGTCCTTGGTGGTTCTGGAGGAGCACGGTAACACCTGGTTAGAAGACTTTCATAGAGCTGGCAACTATAGAGATCTCATCTGATGCAATGGGAGAGAGGGAGGAGAGTATGGTGAGAGGGAGAGGGGGCCGAGAGAGGACAGGATGTCAGTTTTGCGGGAAAGGTGGAGGCCAGTGCTGAGGATAGTGTTTCAGAGGTCACAGAAGAGAGTGGTGGCCACATTAGGGGAATTGAGATGGGTGTTGAAATCAACACGAAAGATAAGTTTAGGGGTGGAGGCAAGCAGAGAGAAGAGGGCGGCAGGAACGGGGGTCAAGAGTAACACAGAAAGAAGGGGTAGATGGCCTGCAGACTAGGCTAGGCTTTCAAAGGACGAGTAGGATTGAGTGGGGATGAAGGAGGCAGGAACCCACTTGGGGAAGATCAGAGCCATTCCACCACGAGTTCGGGGGGGGGGGGAGCTGGAGTTGGACATGATCTTGTAGCCCTCGGGAAGTGTCAAAAGCAGTGACAGAGCTGGCATTTAACCATGTCTCGGTGAGGGCGAGGCCGTCGTGGTCTTCAAGGAGGTGACTGATGCCAGAGGAGTGTTTAGTAGCAGAACGAGGGTTGAGGGTAGCAAAGTGAAGCTGTTGCCCCCCCCCCCTTTTTAAAGATTTGTGAGGGATGCATTTATTTTAATTGTTTTTTTATATATCGCGCTTAATACCGTATGTGAGTTCGAAGTGTGGATCCGGGATTCAAACCTCTGTTGCTCTGTGTGGTCTTGCTTACAAGACCACTGTGTTGCCCATGTTGCGGTGCTAGCCTTGAGGGGGTGGGGTTGGGGGGGCAAGCAATAAGGGGAGAGGGTGGGAAGTTAAAAAGGGAGGGAAGACGCCTGTCCACATGGAGAAGGTTGGGCCATGATAGTGCCATGGTGATGGACATTAATATAGCTTTATAGCCCTGCAGCGAGGGCCGTACAGGCAGTTAATGGCTTCGGTGAAGCGTGGGCCCATAACTACAGTGCTGGGCGAGGTCTATAAAGCTATTAGACCCCATCGGCAACACACACAGTTTATGTAAAAATATTTTTTTACTTGTTTTTTTGGGAGGGTGGGGGGAGCTTAAATATTCCACGTGGAATATTTAAGTGTATAAAGGAGCACAGGGGGGTTGGAAACATGCCCTCAGGGGGATATGTAGCAGGTGTGAGTGTACGGCAGAGTGGTGGTGACCAGGGGAGTACAGGGAAGGCAAGTGAGGACCACAGAAGAGTGAGGGGTAGCAGAGAAAGGACAGAGCACAGCCTGAGGTGAGTGCTCAGGCTCACAGAATGGTGGGGGGGGGTGAGCAGGGCAGGCCAGGTGACTGCCTGGGGTGCAATTACACCCCCTGCCACGCCAGCTCTGGGGAGTCTTTCAAGGGCTCCCCTGAACTAGCATAGTGGGAGAAGGCGCAGCAGGCGTCCTAGGGTGCTTATGCTCTGCATCTGTACCCTATTCACATGATTACCTCATGAGGCGTTTGCATTGGAATAGGGCACTCGTACATTAGCATGAACACCCTATTCCAGTAGTGAGGGGGGTAAAAAAATGTGGTGTGCCCTCTGTTGACCAGGGGCGTGCAGGGACTGGGGGGGGGGGGGGTGCCAATTCGCTTAGGGCACTGCTGCTGCTAAGGGTGGCCCTGGGAGTGAGGGACAAGCAAAGGGGTCCTTCTCTGACTTCACTGCAACTCCCAGCCATCGTGCATTTAAAGAAAACGAAAAAGCATGGTATTTGTAGACAAATCTTATTTTAATGAAGACCACTAGAGGGGAGTGAAGCACTCCTGGTGCTCGACTTTCCGAGCAACAAAAAAGGGCCTACTTTGCGGGCTGTAATGAAACTGCGATCTATACTGTTTCTTATAGCCCGCAAATTGACCAATAGGAAAGGGGTATTCACTGGCCCAGGGTTCTAATGGTGCATCTGAGCCAAGAGCACATCCCATCTAGTGCCGCCAGTAATGGGGGAGAGGACGGATACCATATGGGCTCCATAGGTTAGTTGAAGGAACAGCAAAGAGAGTGTTGGTGATGGTCTGTCTGGAGCAAGCATTGATTTAGTTGTCAGCAATGGGCAAACAAAGGTTGGATCTTGGTGTGCCTTTTTTTGGTTTCGACTTCGATCAATATGAGGGCTTGCATGAGGCCTCCTTTGTTCCACTTGACTCTGCCATAGACCTTTCAATTGGGACTGTTAAGGATTTCTGAACTCTGAAGGCGAAGGGGCAAGATGGCCAAAGGACAGGACAAAGAACCTCATGGCATGTCGATTTTGGGAGCCAGGCCACCTATTTGTGCCAAAGGTGTTAAGCGCGGTTAACATGGCAAGAAAGGGTTAAAAATATATGAAAACAATAGCTGCCACCAGTCCTGCCTATGTCACATCTGCACAGTTCATAAAAAGTCCAGTGAGAGTTTCTAGGGCCTTAGGAAAGACTAGAGACCCAAGGGTGCTGTAAAGTAACATTGCACTCTTGTTATATGTTGCACAAAAGCTGCAACACCAAGGACTAAGGGAAACAAAGTCTCCCAGTACTGACTGTCTTAAGGGCATGTCAGTTTCCCATAAAAAGTCTGCGTAAGCAGAGGAGTGCAGCTGAGGGCTGTGCTTCTCTGGCAAAGTTTAGATCAGGGTGTAAACGGCAGCAAAAAGTTTGGGGGTTGACACATGGATGGGAAATTACATACAATTATGGAATCTTTCCTAACAGGGACTACTTATCAAAAGCCCCATGAACCGAACACAGCGCAACACAATTGTGGGAGTTTCAAATTCAACGGTGGCCCCAGTTTTCATGCCCATCAATCCATGCAAAACTCGGTCCTGTGGATATATTGTCTGGTGTTTACACCTTCTTTTATATATACTACCAATGCATGAGCTGTGCACATCTTCATAGTGCACAGATGGACGCAGGTGCCCTCTGCCATGGCACCCTAAAGTTGCCCGAAATGGCTTCCTCTGCTTGTCTTCACTGTGTCTCGGCAGATGTAAATCGGGCACTTCTAGATCAGGCTTGGTACTCCATGGTGAGTGCGCTCCCCAGTATCAAGCGCACCCTCTAGTCTGCCTGGTGCTTGCCGGGTCATACCTACCACAGCACAGGAAAGCAGTGTGAGGCCTCCCAAGTCATCCCTCCCAATGTTGCAGGCTACATTGGAGCATGGCTGCCCCGCAACTTGGGTTCCTGCTCGCTTGCCAGCGGGCCGGTCGCTCGCCTACACTGGGAGGCCCCCAACATCGTACCAGGGCTTCACTGCTGTCAGCATGGATCCCTTGCCGCACCAGACTCTACTGCTCCGGGATCTTCCTGTGCTCCTGGCGGGCCGATGCTGAACTTGGTCGCCACCGCTTCCCACAACAGCAGGTACAGGGTCCTCCAGCAGGTTGCAAGGCGCTGCCGGCCAAATCGCGCCCAGGACAAATCTCTTTTCGTGCTCTCATTGTAGTATACTCTGGCAGTTCATACTAGGCAAGAAACCCTCGTTGTGGCTCCATCAGTGCAGAGCTTCAAGCCATTGCAGCCATCTTGATCGGGCAGCCACTTGAAATTAAATTATTTTATTTATATTGCGCTCATACACAGGTGTTTCAGAGCGCGACCAGGCAAAAAGGCAGGGGAACAAAAAAGGAAACGTCAATCTTACTATACTAGGCCCAGTGACATTAAAGCGCAAGTGCATGGAAAACGGTAAAAGTGCATGGGGGTGGAAAGTGTGGCGGAGAGGACAGAATACATATTAAATAAAATAAGAGCGATACTCCATGGTAGCCAGCCAGCAAGTGGCAGGTGAAAGTTGGTCAGATAAGGTATATCAGAGAAGTCAGATACGGTATATCGGAGAAGTGCAGAAGAAAAGTGAGATGTTGTGGATAGGCTTACCACATGGTATGTTCTTGCCTGGTTTGGATGCCACAAAGGTTGCTCGAGATAATTGGGGATTATATGTGCAGACCACAGTGGGTTATGGTGAAGAGAGCGGTAAGCAAGCGCTGTCTTGTCACCCTTGCTGTTCTAGTTGTATGTCAAGTGTTATTAAAAATCTAACCAATTGAAAAGGGAATGTTCCCTGTGCGGGGGGGGGGGGGGGCGTGATGTAAGAGGCTAATTTGCAAAGCAACCCTGTCTGGTTGTTTTCTGAATGTGTTGTTGCTGGTATGGACACCAAAGGGCAATACACACACAGCTTGCTTTGCAACTTTGAGACATTTTGAGGCTCAAGATGTTTTCTCTAAGCTTTATATTGGGTTTGGGCGCAGTAAGATTTGTAATTTTAATCTCCACAGGAAGCCGTTGGAAGGAATTAACAAAGGTGTATGGGTACAAATTCATATTGCATGCTGCCAGCCAGCCATTAAGTCACCTCATCTTTCTCGCCAATAGTCTGTTATTAATAGGGAATGGATTGCAGTGTTGCTAATTTTGCACCCTGAAAGTGAATACTCATGGGTGACTTTGGGTTGTGATGGAATGAATTGGCACAAGGCATTAGCACCCACCAAGCAAAACTAGGTATCTTGCTGCACTGAATTTGTGGGTGGGGGTATGGATCCCATAATCTGAGTGAACACATTTCATAAATTTGTCGCAACAGCAAAGCATGTCTTCTTGAACATTATTAGATGTCTTTTGAGAGTATACACCCAAAGAGCAATGCAAACTGATTTTTCTGCTGGGCTATTGCCCTATTTTACCTCTTATTCTGTTTAGTAAATAAAGGTGTTTCAGTTTAACTTTGTAAAGTTGAACTGATATTGGGTTACTCAAACTTCTGCCAGATCTTGGGTCCAGGTGAGACTCGCTTATTCTCAAATGTTATACTATTATCCAGGGGTACACAATGTTGTAATTTACTATCCAGGCATAAGTCACTTGCAACCTCTGTTCCCCACATGCGCACTGCAGGGTACAAAATTCTGGGGAGCTGGAAGCTATTTAGCACCTACTTATAGCATAGTAGAGCCTGGCAGGATTTGGAGTAACCCAATATCATCTCCACAACTTTACACAGTGGAAGCCAAAAACCTTAGCGTTTTTTCTAAACAAAATTACATTTAAGAGGTAAAAGGGGGCAATATGTTCGCAGACCAATTCAGTTTGCTTGGTTAATGGAGCAAGCCTGGAGGGCACAAATCCTTAATAAATCACTGTAAAAATGTTTTTAAACCGCACTTTCCTATGCCTCATGGGTACAATAAATAAAAAGCATTCCTAAGCACAGTGTACCCAAGAGTATATGGGAAGGTGTGGTTTGAAATGTGCTAAGGTGTGGTTTAAAACATTTTTACAGTGGTTTATTAAGGATGTTCACTTTTGTTCCCTCACGGGCTTGCTCCATTAGCCACTTTTAAATTTGCTTGGTATAAGGTACGGAAGGTTTTTGTGACCTTATTGTAAGTATTGTGGCTATTGTTTGTTCTGCTTCAAAATGGGCCAACTGCCTGTATTGCACACTCGCAGGCAAAGCAAGCTGGGGTGAGTTGGGCGGTTCTCCCGCCCTCCCAGGTTGAGATATGGGTGGCTGCTTCCCCCTTTGAGAAGCACAGCCACAAGAAGCATATCTGTGGCTCTACTTGTGATCCTTTATGACTTGGTTGTCTTTTAGCACATGACATGGACACTTGCGGTTCTTGCTTGGTCAAGATATAGAGAGAGTTTTGGAAATGCACTTCAAATATTTTATCTTTAGGACTTCCCAATCCAGCAGCACATGTAATGTGACGCTTCTTTCAATGTGAAGGGGGAGGTAACGTGACCTTTTTCTGAAGGTTGTATTCGGGCCTACAAAGCCATGTCTGCTTCCTTAAGTTATCGTTCATGGCCACTTATTGTCTAGCGTGCATGGTAATGTGTTATGGCAAGTCTTGTCCTGTGCCTGGTAGGGTACCTCATGCCTTCCCCAGCTGTGGAGGCCCTTGCTCACACTCTGTGCCCAACTTTTGCCGTGCACTTCCGAGTTGACTTTCACTCGTGGAGGAACGTTGTAACATGTCTTGCATTCCCTCAGTGAATTTGTTTTGTCTGACCTCTTTTCGATTGTCTTCATGTTCTTTAACTTTAAAGGATATACTGGTAATCCAAACCGGTAGCAGCAGAGTTTCACTTTAGCTAACCCCTTCATTAAGGACCCTGCCTGTGCCTGCTCTCTCAAAATCTGCACCCCTACTCGTTCAATCCATGGCCCCACTCTGATTGGCACATGGTAGTGTCCATCTCTTGCTTCCGGCTAGTAGTTTTACTAAGTTCTTAGACTCTTCAGAGTAATCCAGTGCCAATGCCGAATACAATAACTTGCTACACTTAAGGGCAGGGTGAGGCTACTGGCCATAGGTACATGAGGTGGAGCTTCGTCTGAGCCATCTCGTTTCCCGTTCGAATCCCTATTGGGCTGAACGGGAATGGGGAGATCGGACCACTGTTTATAACAGTGCTGGTGCATCCGATGAGCTGTGCTCGCGGGTGCCACACGGCCTGCCAAGTCAGACCTGGCGGGCTGTCGGGCACCCGCGAGCACAACTCGTACTATGGCGGTACGGTAGCACCGTTGTTACCGTACAGCCATAGTTTTAATGAGGCCCCGTCTGTGACGAAAGGAATGAATGTCCTTTTACGACTGCAGGCCACTTTTTCATTGTTGCCTGGGACAGTTTCATGCTTCAGCCCGACCATGTGAGACACCCCTGCCCATTTATTCCAATCTAAAAAAAACTTTAAAAAAATGTTATATTTCATGCACAGCTCTCAGGGCCCCCCAGGGATGCACCTGCGGACCCCTGGGTGCGTCGCGACCCACAGTTTGAATACTGCTGCTCTAGAGGGATCCCAGTCTTGGGCCTGGGTGAACTGGATGAGAGGACACCTAGTCACAAGTAATACCCCAGCCAACAGTACCTCAGCACAGAAAAGGAGTTTGCAGCAGGGGATCTTCAGAATCTGCAGCCAAAAACCTGGTCCTTGAATTCCTTGTCTTGGTGACTGAAGAAAGGAAATTTGCACCAGCAATCAATGCGAAGGCTCTAGGCAAGAGATGCTGCTCTGGTTTTGGTGCCATTATCACAGTTGGAGTCTGTTCGCTAATCTGGTCAAGCACTCTGGTGAGGGGACTTCAAGGACTCAAATCAAGTCTCGGGGGTCCAGCAGAATTCGGAAAAACACGCAATTGCTCGAGGTCCGCCTGTTGGGGTATTGCAGCCGAGCAAGGTCACAGCACGCTGTGGGATGGCTCAAAATGCAGGTGGTCTTGAGTTCAGTGGCCAGGCTCTGGGTCGATATTTTAGGGACCCCCCAGGTCGCTTGGAAGGAAGGGTAACCGCAGGCTCCGGTTATACAGCAGGGTATCCGGTCGCTGGAAATCACCCGACTGCTTTTCTTCATCTTCCTCTTTGGATTTGGTTCCAGTGGTCGACTACCTCCTCAGCTGCCAGGATCGGACCTTTGTACAGGAACCCAGCCAATCAACAGGCGTGCAACAGTCAAACCTGATGGGGGGGGGGGGGGGACAACCAACCTCCCAGTTGGAACTGGATCCCAGCAGGCAGGACAGACAGGACTGCATGGTTTTGGACTCCTCCCTCACTTCTTGCCTTCTCAAACACTCTGGAGCCTGGGCAGGCTTGCCCAAGCCCTCCCGCTGAAGAAAAAACCTGCACAAAGGAATTTCTCACCCTGAAGAGTAGAGGGAAAGGACAAGTAACAAAAAAATGGTGAAAAAAGCCAAGGACCATTTTGCAGAAATGGATGCCTTTACCGCTGCTTTGGGAACAGCCTTTGAGTAAGGTGCACCCAATTAGTAAAAAGGTGCGCTGCAACCAACAATTTAGGGTAAACTTGTCATTTGTAGCACATATTATAGCTGTAGGGAGAAAAGGTGTATACCTTGTAACTCTCCAGCACTCCACATAAGGTGCAGTGTGCCGATCTCCCCAATTAATACGTAGAGAGGATAGAATTACCCTTTCTGCCCATGGCAACTGTAGTTCAGACAAGGTAAGCCAGATAAAATGAGTCCCAAGGGCAACAATGCACAGAAAGTGCGAGTGGGGAAAGATTTCTACTGACTGGGGAACAAGGAAAAATAATCCACAAATCCAACAAAGTTCTGGGGGTCTCACAAGTGAGGGAGATTTAGCACTTAATGAACATCTTGCTTAACAGTAGAATCCTGTCTTACTATTGTTTACTGTTGAAGGTGCTTTAGAATGTATTACCTGCAAAGCCTCAGATTCCAGTTAGTCAGTTGTACTGGACTTAAGGGTTGGAGCTTGAACCTAATGGCTGTATAGCCTGCACTCTCCTGCCTAACTGAATCGTGTAACAAGAAATAAAGAAGTTTCCTTTTCTACTTGCTTGTA
The DNA here is from genome assembly GCF_040938575.1 of Ambystoma mexicanum. Classification (NCBI taxonomy): domain Eukaryota; kingdom Metazoa; phylum Chordata; class Amphibia; order Caudata; family Ambystomatidae; genus Ambystoma; species Ambystoma mexicanum. The sequence goes on from NC_090933.1 coordinate 109,480,866, forward strand.
TTAGTGTTCCTGCTGTGTCATACTTGTCTGAAGTCCCAGATGCTACAAACCCCCCACCCCCCTTTATACAATGTTACATGACAACGTAACTCGGAATGCTACACATCCGTTCTTATACCACTCACTTTAACTTAACCCAGCAGACCTGAGACACAGCACCACCATCTCATCCATTAGAGATTTGCTGATTGTTAGGAAAGAGTCCTCTACTAAACGTTTCCTTCCTTTTTCTATGGACCCCCAAATTTGTTGCATCTGACCTGTTCTTTCTGCATTGTAGTGAAGCCCTGGCTTTTGCTCATCTTTTATGGGGAGTGTCCTTCAGGCTGTCAGTACTGGGAAACATTGTTTCCCTTAGTCTAGTTACTTTGTTACAACTTTTAGTAACTTTTTACCACGTGTGCTAGTTTTTATCCTTGTACAGTTGGTGCACTCTGTTTTTCCCTTTACTTTACTTTATTGCATTTGTACTGCGCAGCAATGAACCTGTGGGCATGATGGCGCGGATGAGACTAGACAACAAAAAAATATATGCGCAGATAAAGCTGGAGGAGAGAACCAAAGATTCAACTGGGCTTTATTCAAAGCCATGTTTTAGCTTTCTTTTGAAGGCCTCGAGAGTAGGTTCCAATCTAAGGTCCAGGGGAAGGCGATTCCAGGCAATAGGGGCTGCTGTGGCAAGTGCACCCCTTTCCACTTTCAAGGATTTGCTTTTAGGAATTAAGAGCATATTGGTATACTGAGACCTAAGAACACGAGGAGAACACTTAGTCAGAATGAGTTTGAAGTAACGGGGCATAATGCCCAAAAGGCTCTTGAATGTTAGGCGCATAAGGCGATACTGGATTCTAGCCTCTACATGTAGCCAGTGTAAAGCTCTTCTTGCTGGTGTAACATGGTCCCACCTGGAAAGGCCTGTAACCACCCTCGCAGCACCATTTTGGATAACTTGCAGTCGATTAGCTCCCTTTTGCTGATACCAGTCAGCATGCTGCAGCAGTAATCAATTTTTGTGCCTACTATGGCTCTCGCCAGTGTTTCGGCGTTGGCCTGAGAAATCCTAGGTCTAAGGTGAGTGAAGAATTTAAGGTAGTAGGTTGCCCCAGATACAACACTTCCCACATGAGCATTCATGGAAAGATGGTGATCAAGATTCACCCCTAGCGACTTAACTTTTTTGAGTGTGTCTAGTTTGATTTCGCCAAGCTGAATTTTGCTATACCTGGTGTCGAGTTTTAAGATCTGATTAGGGGATCCCACAACCATAAGCTCCATTTTAATTCTGTTGAGAGCCAGTCCATTTTGTACCATCCAATTATTGATACAGGTGTAGACTTTGTTGATACGCTCTTCATCTTGTGTGTGTGGTCTCCCGTAAGGGGAATGATGCATTGGTTATCATCTGCGAGTTAGTGAACCCGATATTTTCATGCACCAGCATAGAGAAGGGGACGGTAAAGATATTATAAAAACAGGGCGAAAGACCAGCACCGTGTGGGACTCCATACTCAATCGGGATTGTCTGCTTCAGCTAGGTCTGAGCATACACAACTGACCCTGCTCTTGAGAAAAGAGGCCACCCAGTGAGAGGATTTGGTGGAAAAAGCTGCCACTTGTTCGAGCCTGGTGACCAACGACGTGTGGTCAACCAGGTCGAACGCGGCACGGTCCAGCAACATGAGCATGGTAGATACTCCCATGTCTATGTTGATAAGCAGCCTGGATTTTAGTTCCAGGAGGGCCCTTGACTAACACTTAGTTTGGCGTTGCCATTGCTTTTTCACACGAGCACTCTGTAGGTGTGGACACGTTTGTTTAACTTGTCTTAACACTTGGAACTGCTCATTGGATCCAGAGACGGACCCTACCTTCATTTTTTTCCCCAGCTTCTCAAAACTGTATGGAATTTTGCTGTACTCTTGAGCACAACGCCCCATACAATTGTAACTTCATAAGTCCAACCCTAAGATGTATCGGTGCACCTGTAGTGCTTATACTCACCTGTACCTTCCTATTTCAGCGGTTTTGATTTTGTATTTTGCTTTACTTCAGTGATTGTTTGTGTCTATGTTCAAAAGGGGATAAGAATTCAGGGTAGGCGGGAACAAACTGAAAGGGGCACTGTTGGCCTCAGGTCAGTACAAGAAAGGTGGGGTGGGCATTATATATCGGAAATTCTTAGGCCTCCAAGTAGAGCAGATCTGTAGAAACGAGGGAAGATGCATCAGGCTCAATGGAAAGATGAGATCACTTGCAGTGACTCTTTGCTCAACATGTGCACCCAATCAGAACCAGATGGCCTTTGGTAGGGACCTTTTTTCTTGACGCCTCGAAGGCCGGCCAGTTTGTTTGCGGAGGGCACTTAAATGTTACATCAGACCCCACTATGGACTGGGACCCTCCCACCCACCACTGTCTGAGCAGTGAAAAATTCCCCGATCTCTTGAGAGATAATTATCTGATCGACACATGGAGGGAGATGCACCTGTAGATCCGGGCTTTCACCTTTTACTCCACACCACACTTAACATACTCTCAAATCAATTATATTCTAGTGGATGCCGCGAGCCAATATGCCATACTTGCGGCTGCCATTGAGATTGTGGGTTGGTCAGATCACGAGATGTGCCTACTAGAACTTGACCTAGTACCCCACCCCGCAGACAGATAGCAGTTGCATCTGGAATCCTATAACTGTCTACAAAGATAAGATCTTCAGAGACTCTTGTCGAGAAGATGAGGTTCTTTAACCATCAGCAACATAGTATGGGAAAAGGCTAAAACCACTTACCTGGGCGTCTGGATAGTGGAGGGAGCGTTCAGGAACAGGATCGGTCGTTAGGAGAATCCGCACTAAAAAAGGAAATCAAACAAAGAACTAGCCCTTATAGCTTAAAGAGGAAACCCTACCCAAGTAACTGAATGACATAAGGCACAATAATGCGTTAACCCAGCTTCAAGTTTCTTTTTTTTTTTTTTTTAATAACTGTTTATTGAGTTTTAAAGCATAACAACATAACAAGAAACATGAATCGGCATACAACAAATGAGAAAGGCATAGCAGCATCAAAGACAATATCAAAGGCAAGAGGGGCATCGCAGGGCCAAGGACAGTTGCAGGTGAAGGCAGGCAGATAAAATTAATCAAGATGTTGAGCTGTATCGACCGACAGGGTTTACTGCGCATCAAGCCATTTGTCCCATATTTTCCTGAATTTGTGGGGGCAACCCCGTGCATTGTAGATCCGGCGTTCCGACGCCGCACACCTGTTCAGGTCATTCCTCCATCGGTTCAGGCACAGTGGGTCTGCGGAACCCCATTTAGCCGCGATAAGTCTCTTGCCAGCCCCTAATGCTATTGACAGGAACATTTTCCCATGTTTGTCAGGTCTACTTCCCCCCAGATGCCCAGGAGTACCATTTTGGGGTCCCTAGGGATTGGTGTTCCCATGGCGGCAGAAATCATATTAATACAGTCCCCCCAGAAGAGCTGCAACACTGGGCATTCCCATATCATATGGTAGAAGGTGGCGGACTCAGTTTTGCATCTGATACATGTCCCATCATCTAGTCCCCCCCCCCCCCCCCCCCAAATCTGGCCATTGCAGCCCATGAGTGATAAGAGCGGTGGAGAATTCTCAATTGTATTAGCCTGAGTTATTTTCTATCCCAATTTCCCTGGGGGACATCAACGCATCGACCCAGTCCTCCGGCTCCAGTTGACCCACATCCCTTTCCCACTTTGCTTTGAGCCCGTCAAGCTGCGGGGTCCCAAAAGAATTGGGGGCCTGATGGAGAGTGGAGGTGACCTTTGAAGGGATGCCTTGGGGGAGGATATTGGTCTCAATGGGAGAGCATGGGGGTATGTCTGTCGTGTCTGGGAATTGGGTGTGGATGGCGTGGGCCAACTGCGCCAGCTTCAGTTTCTTAAGCAATAATTCTTAGAGGGGTGACGAGGCCCACATCATGCTGGCTCCACGCTTGCGGAAACGGAGAGGATAGTTGAGGATCAGAATAGGTGGGTGTGGTGGGGGGGTGCTGATCAATCCTGTTGATCACTGAACGCTTTGTCCGATTCTATACTTCCCTATAAACTGCCGAGGGCGGGGGCTTGTAAGAGGACATTGCACGATGCCTATCAATCGCCCCTGCAGCCCACTGGCAAGCTAGCATTACTTAATGCCCTGATAATAACCCAGTCCAGAATGCCATATCAAAGCAGGCTCGACTCCGGGACAAGACTGACACCCACCTCTTTATGCCTGTAGTAACGCCATTGCCCCTTTTTTAACCAAACTCTTACATCCAAGACACTAGTCAAGCCCCGCCATAGTTTTTTTAAAATCCGTTTTTATTGGTTTTTACAACAATCAACTTTTAACACAACCACCAGCAGTACTTTTGTGATACATTAACGTCCTATGCACATCACCATGTTTCTACAGCTTACCGTTGACCCCAGGCCCCCCCCCCCCCCCAACTCGAGTCTACTCCATCTTGCCGCCTTCTCTTACGTCCGAGGGAACTTCTCCTTCTGTATTCTCAGAGCCGTCCTGGGCGGAACCATGCAATGTGGCTACTAAGTGTCTCCAGGCCATCAGGCTTCATGCCATGTTCAGTTTCGGCTTCTGGAGAGGACTCCACCAAACTTCTAGCTTCGGCCTGTAGCATGCTTTCCACCCCATGGCAATCCTGCATGTCAAGTCCTTAAGCTTGCTGATGTTTTAGTTGGCGCGGTCTAGGGAACACCCCTACCATACATGCCCACACCGAGTCAACATTCAGCTTAACCCCTTTTTCGTTTAGTCTGGGGCTACATCTCCCCAGAACTTCCACATGTTTTGGGCTTGTCTGGAAATTGGGTCATCCCTGCATTTTCTTCTCCACATTTGGGGCACGTTTGTCGTCCAGCATCCTTTCCTTAAACCGTGCTATCCTCTGGGGGGGTGGGGAGGGTCATACAGCTATATGTAACCCATAGGGCATATATTTGTTGTAGCCTGGCGTTACTAGATAGTTTTTTATGGTGCCTTTTTGAACCCGTTCCATAGCCCATCACTCATGATTTCCCTAGTTTCCTCTTCCCAGTCTTGGGCTACCTCCTTTCCCACCCTAGACATCAACATCTCATAGTCGAGAAACTTCATGACCTCACTCTGTTGTATATCGTTTCTATAGCCATGTCAGGTTGATCTTCCAGTATTATTTCAGACCATGTATCTCTGATTTTCTGGACCAGTCTAGTATAGGTGATATACTGCCCCACATGCAAGCTTGTTTCTTCGGTCAGCTCCCCAAATTCATGCACTACCCCGTCCTATCATTTATCCCCCATTGTTGCAATCCCCACCGGTTCCCAGTGCTTACGTATTGTCCTTCTCAGTTGCTCGTCTCCTCCGGTCAATGCCACTAGTGGCACCTGCGGGGAGCACGTAGCTGGATTTTCCATGACCGGCAAGCCTTGCGCCACATCTGCCATCCCAGCTCCAACATCTCTGGGCGCCCTACCATCTCAGGATGGGGCTGCCATATCACCTCTTTCAGGAAAAACGGGGCACACTCTGACTCAGTAATCTAGACTCCGATGTCGGAGTCTTCTGTTAACCATTTGGCCACGTATTGCAGTTGGCTGGCCAAGTGATGGATCTCAAAGTTAGTTAATTCTATACCCCCTTTTCATGTGTGTTTTGGAATTTCCATAGGGCAATTCTATTCCTGGTTCTGTGCCAAAGGAAGCCTCTACATATGCTTTGGAGTTTAACAAAGAAGCGCTTCGGTATCATATATGTTATGTTCCCAAAGAAATGTAATAGTCAAGGCAATACAACCATCTTCAACAATGCCCTTCTCCCCATCATGGCCAGGGGGAGTTTAACCCAAAACTTCATACTGCTTTCTATATTCCCAACTGCTTTCTCAATATTGTGCTTATATTCTGCTTCTACTGTATGGTAAATGTCAATCCCCAGGTATCTGAACGTACTGGTCACCCACAGTATTTGCAGGACTGGCAGTTGTTCCCTCGGCACGCCTATGTACCTCCCCAGGGGAAATGCGCACGATTTCTTGGGATTGAATGCAATGCCAGAAAGCACTGCAAATCGCTCCATTGCTTCCAGAATATATTGGCGATTCTCTTCAGGGTACCTCAAGTACAACATGTCATATGCAAATAGTGAAACTAGGTGTGGTCCCCCTCTTGTGTGGATCCTGACTTCCTCATATTGTTGCCTCGGGTATATCGGTAGGGGCTCCAACGCTAGGATGTACAGCATCGAGGACCAAGGGCAAACCTGTCTGGTGCCTCTACTGAGCTGCCACCTCTCCAAGATGTCTGCTCTTGTCTTAACCCTGGCTACGGATGAACTGTGTAGTAATCTCACCCACTTAAGGTACCCGGTTCCCATCCCATATTCCCTGAGATGCCATCAGCCAGGGCCACTTGACAATCAAAGGCCTTCATTGCAAGTGATATAATTGCAATCTCACTCAAGTCTCTGGTTGTATGTTCTATGACTCGAAGCCGTCTGAGGTTATTTGATATGGTCCTGCACGGGACATATCTAGACTGATCTGGGTGTATTAATCTGCTTACAACCTGTCTCCTTCTATTTGCCAACACAGCCGTGAGTATTTTGCTGTCCTGGTTTAGCATTGACAATGGTCTATACGTGTTGCCTCTCTATGTAATTTTTATAGTTTAAATTACACAATCTTCCCCCAGAGCTCTATGCATTTCTGCTGCATTGGTTTATTACTTTGGCGTCCTCACGGGAGTCACTACCTCTACCCAATACTGCCTCTAGGTCCGCCTCTGCGTTCTGCAATTCTCTTTGTATGCCTCCTTGCAACCCTTTAGATTTGGCTATGGCTGCGCACCTCATCACCACCTTAAAAGCTTACCATAAGGTACCGGACGATTCCACACTCCCTATATTCTTTTCAAAGTATTCTAGAATTTCCTCTCCCGGGACCTCCCTGGATACCATATCTTTCAGTGCTTCTGCTTTAAGCCGCCACGTTGGGATCCTTGCTCTTGGGGGCAAGTATTGCCATGTTGGGACCAGAGGCGAATGGTCCGAAAGGACCCTTGCTTTGTACTCCCGATCGCACTATTTCAGCTTAATCTCCTGTGAAGCGAACATATAATCTAACCGTGTACACATTTTGTGGGGCTGAGTAATAGGAGTACTGTCGTGTGGGTGGTGCAATCTCTGCATGTCTTCTAGCCGAAGTTCTCCCAACAGGGTCATTGGGGTTTGGCAGTAGGGGTGGATTTGGCCATTTTCCTGTCTGACCGGTCTATGCTTGGTCTAGTATACAATTAAGTTGCCCCGCCCCCATATCACCGTTCCTCCCAGGTACAGGCTCATCTTGCTATATAGGGTCTTGAAGTAAGCTACTGAATCTTGATTCGGGGCATATGTTTATAATGCATATTTCTGTTTTCTATCATTCCCCTTATTGCCACCATCTTCATCTGCTGTGATATGTAGTAGTTGAAGACTACGTGGTGCCACCCAAGTAATCACCCCTCTAGCATAGGTTGAATATGTTGTGCCTATGGTGGTCCCTTTCCATCTCCTCTTTATCACCTCTAGTTTCTCTTTCGTGAGGTGCATTTCCTGTATTAAGGCTGTCTATTTTGTCTCCTTAAGTACATTATAATCTTATTTCTTTTCAGGTAACTATTAAGCCCCCCAACATTCCAGGTGGCTATCCTAAGGTCCCCCATTTTTACCTGCCCTTCCCCCTCAATTTTCTCTCTTGGTTAATCGCTTTAGGCTCAGATGTGCATATATGTAAGCTCGTTCCCCTAACTAATAACTCCCCCCTCCCACATCCCCAACTGGTGCCCAAATCCATCCCTGGATCTCGGGCTATACCGCATCTAGCCCTACCAATAGAACCCATCGGGGGGGGTCCACCCTATTGGTGTCCCGACTCAACTAATTACAGGGGGTAAGAACGCTCTGTCTCCATTGCTCCCGAATTAATGGCAATGTGCCCCTCACATTTTCCTGACACTTAGTTACAGATTACAATATCAATCCTAATATTAGGGCTACTCCACCCACTGTCAATAACTTCTACCTTCTGTACATGCTCAAAGGGTTCCGCTAGGCTTCCACCCACCATATGGCTGTCATCATTTTGTCTGCTAGTTTAGCCTCAGTCACATTTAGCCAGCCACATGCGGCTGCTTCACTTATCTTGTCCATTCTGGTCACGATCTCCTGCGTCAGCTGGGCTACCCTGTGTGTCTAGCCTGTTCACTGCCTCTTCTGGTGACTCGAACGCTTTTCCTCTGCAAGACTTTTAGTTTTGCCGGGTACAGCAGCATGTATTTGAATCCATATTCCCACAGCTGCTTCTTGACTGCCACGTAGTGTAATCGCTGCCTTTGTACCTGCATGGTGTAATCCGGATACTCTGTGACGGTTGCTGATGCTCTGCTTATCGTTCTGCCTTTACGGAAATATTCCAGGAACTTTGGTGTCTTTATAGTTCAGAATCTTGGCAATAATTGCTTGAGGGGGGGGGCTCCTGGTTGGCGTCTCCTAGCAGAGCCCTGTGCGCGCTCTCCACTGTAAACCCTTGAGTGAGCGCTCCTACTCCAATCGCCTGAATCGGCATGTCTCCACGTAGTTTGTAGGGTCCTTACCTTCCATTTCCCTCTGGCAGGCCTACCACGCGTATGTTGTGACATGCTCGCCCTTCTGCCTCCTCTGCTCGGCTTTCCAGGTTGCGCACCTGTTGCTGCAATATGTGCACTTCCTTGGCATTGGCTGTGCTGGTTTCTGCGTTGGTTTGTACATTCCTTTCTAGGCCACTTGTGCGTTGCGCTAACAACCTTACATCTAGTCTTAGAAGGTTCACATCCACACTGACCGCATCAATTTTGATTTCGAGTGCAGTTTTCAACTCCGCCATGGGCGTGTCGATTTTACTTCCCCATGCAGCCTTCAATTAAGCTATGGCCTCTAGGATATGATGGTCATCCCGAGGCGGTGCGATCTTGTCTTGAGTGGCTCCTTTTACGGGTGCGGATGCCTCCATGGACTGTCTGTTTGGTGAAGATGTCCTTCGTTGGTGGTTTTCCTTTAGCTTTATTTTTAGCCGCCATGTTCCCTACCCTCCCACTGGCCTTCTCAGCGTTGTTAAGGTGTCGCTCCTCTGGTTCTTTTTCACTATAACTGGTCGGGGCCTTGCTTGACAATCTGGGTTGTATTTCGACTCATCCATCCCCTCCCCCAACCGCCATCGCCGTGTGGGTCGGGTGTTCTCCTCTCGCTGTGTCTCTGTGCTGAGGCCCTTTGCGTTAGTCTGTGCCACCCAACTAGTGTAGTGGGTCACTGCAGTGGTTGTTCGTTCTAGCCAAGCTCCAGTCTTATGAACCGGACTCTCCTGTGGCCACTGTGGTTGCAACACCGTATTCCTAGTTTCTGCGCCTCATTCCTTAATATCTCCAGGCAATTCCTCTTCCCGGCGCAACTCTGCGGGTTGTTCCGTGGGTACACAAACCAGGGTCAGATTACTTTTCCCCACGGCTGCCTGTCAATGTATTGCATCAGTGTAGTGCAATATTCCTATGTTTATCTATGCACCCTGTGTCTTGGCCCACCAGTGCCCCGTTGGATGTTTATTATTCGTGCATCGCCTGTAGTTTGATATGTTGCTTCAGGTCTGCAGTTGTGAGCTTGATGTGAAGCTCCGTTGGGGTTTCTAATGAAATGTACGCGCCGTTAGTATTGTCAGCTTCCCCGCTTTTCCTCCAATCTGGGGGTTGCCGCCCGCCTTCCAGGCTCCAGGCAGTTCTATGCCCTTCATCTTCATAAATGTGCCACAGAGCTCCCTCCAAATACAAACTGCTTCTAGATGCGCCCGGCCCGCGGCACCATTCCATGTGAGGGGCGCGCGTGACCTGTGCAATGTTATGTGCACGTTATACCTCAGAGGGTCATACCTTGGTCTTCCACTGTCCGATCCTTCAGTCGCAGCTACACATGGGCCGTGCAGTGACTAGGGACTCAAATGCGCTCCGCAACTCTGCTGCTACAATGTATCTGCATGCCTCTGCCAGCCTTGTCTCACTGTCTCCGCGGCTCGCTACAGTCAAACGTCTCCTGTGGACACACTTCAAGGAGAGGCACAACGCTCCTGCCGTACCCCCCCCCCCCCCCCCCCACTCCCCCCCTGTATTGCAATCTTATTTCAGTGCGGGCCGAGACACCAGCCGCGTATCAGCATTGTCCTTTGTTCGGTCCCGTCCGCGGGCCAAGTCGCACACCGTAATCCTCACCGCCTCGCACTTCAATGTGCCGGCACATCTCATGCTCCCTTCCGACAGCCTCGGTTCCATTTTATTTTCGCATTTGGAGTGTTTTGAAGGTTGTTGGTGCTAGGATCAATTTTGGATGCGCGGGAGCACCCGAGAAGAGCAGCCTATTCCATGGCTGCCAAGCCACGCCCCCAGCCCCGCCATAGTTTACGGAATCTTGAATAGTCATCCTGAAGGAGGGTAAGGATGGCACAGAATGCACTTCATATCGCCCCATATCTCATGAATGTATGTTAAGATCTATCTATGTAAGTGTCTTTGCAGGCTGTCTTTCCCGAATAGTACCACACTTGGTACATACAGACCAGGTTGGATATGTAAGGTGCTGACAATATTCGCAAAACCTTAGCTCTCATAGCTTCGATAAACGACCATGAAAACTGTCCTACCCTGCTGTTGATCGATGCAGAAAAAGGCGTTTGACAGGGTGGCGTGGCCTTTTTTCTGAGCAGTCATGCAATGGGCCTGGTTGGGTCTACAATGGATAACCAGGGCTCGAGCGTTGTATCAATGCACCAAAGCTAAAGTGGTGGTCAACGGCATTGATTCAGCGACTTGCCTTTTGACACAAGGCACGGGTCAAGGATGCCCCCTGTCACTCCTTCTTCGTTCTGTTTCTAGGACTGCTGGCACAGGCTATCCGATCCAACTCCCTGATAAAGGGCCTGATCAGGTACGGGCATGAGTACAAACCAGCATTATTTGCAGACAATAGCATGGTATACTTAACCAACTCAGTCCATCCCGGCCCGGTTTTCAACTTTGGAAGACTGAGGCGCTCTTGTTGAAGCAGGCTTCTGCTAATCAATTGATAGCGGATTGGGGTTCCAACTTCAAGCTGAAGGTATAAAATACCTAGATGGTCATCACAAGTGAAGTAACAAGCCTGTTCCAGGCAAACTTCCTGACCCTGAAGGAAACATCAAAGCGGACCTGCAAAGGTGGTCCAAAATGGCGCTCTGGGGCTGCCAGGTCCACGTCTATCAAGATGAACCTATTACCGAGGCAATCTTGCCCAGTAGTAAAAATGTCACATTTAATCAAATTTGGTTAGGTCAAAACCAGTCGTATTGGAGCTATTTATTCCATTTAGAAGTAAAGCAGACGTGGCAAAGACCTTGGATATCATATAACACATTGATAATGTCCAATGACAAGGGAGGCATGGGCTACCCGGATGTCATTGAATACTATAGTGCATCACAACTAAGCATACTCTCAGACCACCTGTGGGGAAAACATGGAAAAGCAGTGGGTAGGCCTGAAAAATGGGTTGCTTGCTCCTGTCACTCTGGAGAATTTATGGGTCCATCTTGGTGCCATGCCTTGCAAAATCTGCAGCACCCAGTACTCGTGGTCCCTCTGGCATCCATTGCAGGGTATGTCTTAATGACATGGCCATCACCACTCCGTTGCATCTGTGTGTCGCCCCCCCCCCCCTCCTCTTCAATACAAAGGTGCCCTTGTGAAGGCTGGACTGATGTGGAAGGAAGACTCCTTCGTGGCCAAGACGATCTAGAGTTGGTCCAACAGGTGCGTCGAAATCCCTCTGCTGCAATACCTGCAGTTAAGAAGTGCTGTGACCTGCGCTGAGGCGACTGTTGCTTACGCCCTTAGAAAATGCCCTGACCGAGCTCCACGTCTCCAGAGGGTTGATGGCCAAACTATTATACTCCTTGTTTGCTAGGGGTCACTTATCGCCACTCTGCATACAGAGCAGATGAGCGGGCGAGTTGGGCTTGCAAGACAGCCAGGAAACTTGGGCAGTGATCTACAGAGCAGTATGGTCCACCTCGATTTTCATGCAGTTAAATATGTATAATGGGAGGCTATTGATGCAATGGCAACCCTGCAAAGGTTGGCAAAAATGTACCTGGGCGCAGTTGCTGGAAGGCTGCTCCGTTAGCGATTACTGGCACTAGTGGTGGAGATGTCAAGTCCAGACAACTGGGAGGAAGTCGTCGGGTGGATGCGAGCCATAGGTGGGATTCATAGGAACGTGTCCCCTCTGTATTCGGTATAGAAACAGACGCAGAGGGGACACACAGTACATTTGCACATGCTAAGATCAGTCAGAATGGCTGTGCAAAGCCTGTGTGATATACCAGATGGAAAGTGTCACATTTGCATTGCTGGAAACACTCGGACACGACATGGCTCCCCTTTCTGGAATATCACACTGAGTTTAAGGAAACTCCTACGCAGGCGTCGCAGTAACCAATGCTAGGTTACCCAATAAAACATGAAAGATTACTCCATGAACACAGATCAATGATCCTTGGTCAAACAATGGTATAAGGTTACCTTTTCCCGAAAAGCGCATGATCAGGTTCGAGAGACCAGTGGTGTTGCAAATGTAACAATTTTAGTCCTTGAAACAATCTTCCCGGATGTGAACGGTGGGGAGGGGTGAGCGGGTTGTTTTGGGGGGAGGGGGGGTTACGTCTTAACAGTTTTGAAATCCAGGAATACGTTTCATAAATTGACAGTCTTATTTTAAGAAATTGCCCTTGAATGTCTTAATGTATGTGACCACGGATTAGGTGGTCACCACATGTTTTGTTTAATAATTGTAACGAAATGCAAACTCAAAATATTTTTTTTAAAAAGAGTGACACAATCTTTTAGGGACTGAAGCCATGAAGGACAAATCACTGCTGCTAAACTACACAAAACCATCTTGCAACTAGAAAATGCATTTAATCCAAAAAGAAGAAACTTCCCCTCAAAATACAAGTAGTATACCACTTCTTACTCAGCACGGTTTGTTGCAAGTGCAGACTAGTCTGGTACTGTACCACCTTACTGTGTCAGTACTTTTATGTCACTGATGTTTTTCCAGCCATCTCCAAATAAGATGAGGGATGTGGTTGCTTCTGCATTTTCGCGCAAAGAGTATAGCCAGAGGAGCACCAAAAACAAATCTTGTCCATGTAGATGTGGCCTTTTTCGAACAATCGGTATGCTCAAATTTCTGTTTACAAACTGCCACGCACCTTCAATTAGAAAGGTGGTAACTTTCTTGCGTATCCAGTGATTTCAGTTTTTTTTAATGTAGAAAAATCCTTGCAAAGACATACCAGTTTATGCGGTGCAGATGGTATGCTTAAGAAGGGATGATGGCTTATGTGGGGGTTTGGGTTATTTGGAATGCGCGTGTTCCCCTGACTTTTGTTGCTGCACTAAATTAAAAAAACTACTTTTAAAAATCATTCCACCTGCATCGAAAAGGGTGGTAAAACATTATTGAACAGTCCTGTGTGGTGTTTTTACAGTCTCTGTAGAAAAGAATGCCTCAGTAAAAGCTCCTGCTACACTATTCCTGGACACCCTCTGATAAACGTGGCACATGCCATTCTTAAAAATCTTGGAGGCGCCCCGGAGTCCACACATAGAGCAAATAACAGGAGGGCTGTCTATTTCCGTGTGTTTTAATAACTGCTAACAATGAGATCTACTGTTCTGACAAGTCAGGAAACTAAACAGATTTTAGGTTAAATCATTCAGAGCTGTTAAAATGTATTTATTCGTTAACACAACATATCACAAAGATATCAATACAGTATTTCTTAAAACATAAGGCACTTTTAAGTGGTCCATTCGTTTACAATCTCTGCGATGGTGGATTGGGTAACAATGTTTCTGATGCTTGTTAATCTGCTTAGAATCACATGCTGTGCATATAGTCCGACATCTACTGGTAACCGCAGAGTATTTCATCTTGGCTTTCGAGGATCGAAGGGGGATGTCTGCATAGGCGTGTCTGTAACACTATCTGTGACGTGTAGAGTCCCCAGAAATCCTCACGCGTTGAGGTCCCTAGTTTTTTTAAATTTTTGTTTTTTCTTCGCCCAGCTAGCTGGTTGCCTTGTGCAGAGCTCTAGCAAAAAATTGCAATTTGTAAAAATCCTGACCTTTGGTCATTTATACAACTTTCTTCCCCTCTTCGATTACTGAAACGCCACCGAAGACAGAACGGACTTCGACGGCTGGCGTTTTTCCTTTCTTTTAAGAATGTCTTTCCTTCTCTTTGCCCCTTTGGTATTGTCACTTCTGCTTCCCTGCGCTATGGACAGGACACCATTTAATTTGTGCCCTTCATGTAAGGGAAAATTTCCCTGGAAAGACGAGCGCCCTCGGTGCAGTAAGTGTTTCCCCCTCAACTACGCTGAAGCGTCCTATCGGCACTGTAAGATCCTTAGTCCCAAGACCATTAAGGAGCATTGTGTAAAATGGTGGGCGGCCTATGCAATGTCGCAGGCTGAGGGTAGCTCCCCCGCCGCCGAAAGCGATGAGGCCCATAACGACGACCATGGCGCCGATATGGACGCCATTGACCTGGCAATGGAGCACTATGTCCAAGCCGTCCGTCCCCAGACCCGATGGGCACAATGCAAGTCATGTTATGGGGAGGCTACACCCCAGCTAAGAGGATGCACCCACATCACATGGGACTAAACACACAACCCCCGGTACCGTTTCGGTCTCAGTCGAAGCTGTCAAAGGCGCCGACGGGTGTGTTGGGTTAGTCAGACACCCGCTGATTGGCAGCCCTCCCCGCAACCGCTGCATGCGTCTTGGCATTCTGCAACTAAGTGCGCCAGCACCAAATCCCACGTCGACCCTCCTAAGACGCTTAAGAAAACTCTGGTTGCGCCGAAGTTTCGATGCAGCCGCACGCTCAGCCTAAACACCATCACGTAAAGCTGAGCATTAGCGAGCCTCGCAAAGATTGTCTTGGTGGCTGGTAAACGCAAGGATACGTCGAAAGACTCATCGAAACGCCCAGAAGGGCGAGATGGGCCTAAAAGTACACCGAAAGATGCCAGAATGCCCTAAAGAGCAGCAGGACTCTTCAGAGAGTCCCCAATCTTTGTCAAAGACTCAGTGAAAAAGCTTGACGTTTTAGACTATAATATCCTCTGGAGGATTCCTTCCCCCACTTTAGACGCTTCTGGGTCATCTAGATGGATTAGGGAGAAATTTGAGGAGTATGAACATGCTAGAGCCGTTTGCCCCAAAAAGGCCTTGTGAAGAGATCCCTTATGTTGTACCCACAACTAAACACCAGGACCTCAGGCCCTCTCCATGAGGAGGTCTTTCAGACCCTGAAGAGGTTCCGTCTGACCCTTATGCACAGTACCCTGATATTTTCGTTGATCTTCGTGATCACACCCCGAATTGGGGAGATGACCAACCTGTTGGTGAGAACCCACCATGGCTATCCCCGACTCCAACCCTGGACCAGTATGCCATTGGCCTTGACTCTCCATAGTCTTCCCCCTGTGCGTCGGGCTTCTCCTGTGGACGACCAAATGGCGTTTAATGCCATTCTCAGGAAGGCGGCAGAGCACTTCCAGAGAGCCACACAGAAGGCTGTTATAGACTCAGATTTTAGCCATGCTATTCCCCTTCTCAATTACATCAAAGGGCATATAGCCCCATCTTTATTAACAGCCTCTCAGACTGGAGCTGTTAATCCTAGAGTGGCGAAACCATTTTGGCCCTCCCCAACCGATCCCCTATATAGCAGAGGTCATGCTAAATCACTCTCTGGTAGTTCCGACTACGAGGAAAAGGGCGGGGGGGGTTCTGCTTGTCTACAGGCGACTACACCAGACAAGGAGTGTAAATGGTTATATGGCATGTGGAAAAGAATAACCACTGCTGCGGCTTACTTCACGTGCATAGCCAATAATACACCCTATTGGCTAGTTCAGGTTCCAGTGGAACCTACTGCAAGAGGGCCTGCGGGAGGTCCCAGAACCAGTGCGCACCGGCATACTAACAATCGTAGCTGAGGGCAAACAAGTTAATCGCAACATTCTTATGAATACCTTGGATGCTGCTGGAACAGCTGGTTGCTCCTTGGCACTAGGTAACATGTTAAAGCGCCATGCCTGGTTGCGGAATTCTTGGTTTAATCCCGACACTCGGGCATCATTGATTAACAAACCTGTGTAAAATTTCAATCTCTTACTTTGGGAAAGCGGTGGATAAGGAACTGGAGAACGCCAAGAAAGCGCTTGAGACTCTCGTCTGAACTAAATTACCCAAAGGCCTTTTCAACAAAGAGGGGGAAGTTCACGCCACTCCTTTCGTGGGCAATCCTATAAACGTTCACCCCATAATCAGAATGGCTCAGGGAACAATTGGTTTTTGGGACAAGGTTCCAACGCTCCCACTACTTAACCTTCCAGAGGACAATGTCTTGGAAAGGGAAGGGGTTGCTCCCCGGCCTCTGGCAGTCTGCGCTCCCCATCATCCCTGGTCGGGGGACAGTTAACATCTTTCCTGCATGCATGGGAGCAGATCACATCGGACCAGTGGGTGCTCAAGACCGTCACCCATGGGTACTGTTCAGCTGGCCACCTTGGTACAGACCCCAAAGATCCAGGTGCCTGATACAGTAACACCTCCAGGTCCTGCTACAAGAGTTCAAGATCCTGCAGGAAAAGGGCGCCATTTTAAGTCGTCTCCATTCTCCAGGTAACCAAGGGTATTTATTCAAGGTATGTACTTGTACCCCAAAAAAGGATGTAACATCCTGTGGAATACTATTGTAAATGGATATGTATATACTTGCTATGTATATGAGGCACCAGATATAACTAAGTATAATTCCCAACTTTGGCCTGCGTCGCATGTCGATAGAATTGTGAATGTTAGCATATGCCACACCTAGATGGAACTTGAATGTTAGCATGTGCAACACTTGAATTGAGAACATTAGCCTGCCCCGTATCTAGATAGGATTTTGAAGGTTAGCGTGTGCCACACCTAGACGGAATTATGAAGATTACCAAGCACAACACTAAAAGGAATCGAGAATGTTAGCATGTCCCACACTTAAATGGACTTATGTATGTCAGCAAGTGATACACTTAGATCTGTGAATGATTGCATGTTAAATGTCATATAAACCACTAACCAATATAAACTCAAACTCTATGCATACTCATCTTAAAAAAAAAAAACACAACCATCTCTCGCACAAAAAATCTGCACGCACTTCACCACACTGCAGCAACACATGCCACACCAACAGCACACGCGGACTGACACCGATCCAATACTCGCACCAAAGCTCAACACCCGGTGCCTACTGAGTTGAATCTGCCAACAGTACACCACTCCTCTCACTATCCTACTCCTTCACCTTACTAACCCATCCCACCTTCTCATTTACAGATCCGCCAGGGTGCCTGGGGACGAATTCCGTTGGTGACGGTGCGCTCTACACACAAACAAAATACAAATACAAAATGCGCCCTGTGCTAGACTTGCTCCCAGCAAACAAGTTTGTCAAAACCCAAAAGTTTTGTATGGTGATGCTGCAATCAGTAATTGCTCTTCTCATGAAGGGGATTACATGGCAAAATTGGACATGAGATGCATTCTTTCATATTTCAATGTTGCAGGCACACAAAGTACCTAACGTTCATCATAGAGGGCAAGCACCATCAGTTCAAGGTCCTTCCCTTCGGCATTGCCTCAGCCCCAACTGTATTTACAAAACTACTGGCAGTGGCATCAGCTCACCTGCACAGGCAATCCATCTCAGTTTATCCTTACCTTGACCACTGGCTCATAACAGGGGACTCATACGAAAAACATGCCTAGCAAACACTCAGTCGATAGACCTTTTATTTAGTCTGGGATTCTCCATAAACTAGAAGAAATCCATCCTCGACCCCAGTCAAGTCAAGCAGTTTCTAGGGGCTCTTGTTCGGACAGAAGGTGGACTTGTCTCCCCCCCCCCTTCTCTCCCCCCCCCCTTGAACAAGAGGGGTCAGAACATGCTGTTTCAAATCCCTCAGTATGTAGCCGGTCACAAGGTAACGGCACGCAAGGCCATGCGACTGCAGGGGTATGATGGTGTCCTCCATTTACTTGGTTCTTCAAGCGTGTTTGCACCCCCTACAAGAGTGGCTAAACAGCCATTGGTGTCAGTCCAACTGACTATGGGATGATCTAGTGGTGGTCGGGGGGGGGGAGGGAAGGGGAACCTCTTGAAGGGGAAAAATGTGATGCCCCCTGTAGAAGCCACTCACGACAGACGCATCCCTCACGGGTGGAGGGGGAGGCTTACCTTCAACAGACGGCGCACAGGGATTGGCCCCCAGTGGTATCTAGGCACAGACAGCACCACAGCCATGTACTACCTGAACAGGCGGGGGGGACTCATTCTCCAGGGGTGTCCAAACTATCTCGGAACATTTGGAAGTGGGCTCTCAAACACAAGCTGTTTCTAGTGTCTCCACGTTCCAGGGTAACTCATCTTCTGGCAGATGTGCTCAGCCGAGACTTCCTACTGCCTTTACAGTACAAATGGTGACTACACGAATACATTGTCTCCAAAGTTTTAGCAGAATGGGGTTTCCCAGAGAGACTGGTTTGCAACTCTTGATAATTCAAATGCCCAGATTACACCTCAAGGTACCCTTCGAACCAATCCAAGGGGAACGGTCTCTCACCCAAGGTTTGTGCCTAAATTCATTTCAAAGTTCTACGTGAACCAGTCTATCGAACTGTCTACATTCTTCCAGAACCCTACCAGCGTGGCAGAAAAAAGCCTACACACACTAGATGTGCACAGGGCTGTCATGCCATGTACTATCTGAAAGAGCTAAACCACTAAGGAAAACGAACCAATTTCAGTTTTTTGTTTCAGTGGCTGCTTGTAAATCGGCTATCTCTAAATAGATTGTCAACTGCATCACAATCTGAAACAAACTTGCCAAGAGAACTGCCCTCGGGCACTAAAGCGCACTCTATTCGAGGCACAGGGACATTCATTGCAATTGTTCCTCTTGAGTCCATTTGCAAAGCAGCAACCTGGGGTTCTGTACACACCTTTCCACTATTGCCTAGACACTCCTTCTAGGTCCAATTCTTCGGTGGGACAAGCAGTACTAAGACCTCTTTTCACTGTTTCTGCTCACATCCCAACTCCGGGTACTGCTCGCTAATCTATGCACAGCATGTGATTCTAAGCAGCGCAACCAGCATCAGAAGACATGTATTAGTTACCGTAATAGCATTTCTGATGATTGTATCTGCTTAGATTCACATGCGCCCACCCTTCCTCCCTGCTCGGATGGAAGGAACATAGAAGTCCTACTACTTCTCTTTCTGCTCTCGCTCACGATGGTCATAAGGCTCCCTCACGGCAGAAAAAATACAATCGGAGGGATCTCTATGCGTGAGGATTTCTGGGTACATTACACGTCGTGTTGGGGGATAGTGTTAGAGACGCCTATGCTGACGTCCCCTTTCTATCCTCGAAAGACCAGATGCAATATTAGGCGGTTACCACTAGATGATATGCACAGCATGTGAATCTAAGCAGATACAATCATCAAATTCTATTACAGTAAGAAGTGCATGTCGTACATGAATGTACTTCAGATTTTCAACACAGACTTCTAGTTCACTAACATGAGAACAAGTAGTGCGTGAGCTTATTACTCTAATTGGTCTATTGTCACTGTGTAATAAATACATCAAAAGTTCTCTCAATATGTTTCTGTGCCAATATAGTGTTGAACATTCATCAGTAGTTTCATCACCCAAAGATTATTGCTGTGGTGTTTGGAATCAATCACAATCGAGTTTCTTGTGAATAACCTTGGCCTGTCGGATAAAAACAAACTTGAATAGTGTGAGCTATTATTGCTAAGAATCTATTCTGGTTCATAGTGTGAGCATGAGACCTCTGTAGGTAGTTAATTACCTGCATCAGTTCTGTGGGGACAGTCAACACTGCTCAGTTGTTGTGAGGACTCAACTGTGTCCTTGTTCATGCCTGTTCAGGAGAAAAGCATATCCACGTGGTAGGCTGTTGAAAAACGAATCTACTGTCGGCGTACAGTGTAGATTAAGGCAGTACCAGAGCCTGTCCTGTGATCCGTACTCTCAAGCCTGCCTGGGTTTGGGGGTGGGGGGCGTGGAAATGTGTGTGCTGCTCGTGCGTTCCCTTATTTTTTTTCAATTACCTTCTCACCTAAATGCCGTTCATGGATCCCGGGTGTGAGCGTGTCTTGGAGCTCTGAATCATTTGATTCGCTCTTCGTGTCCTGCTGTTGATGTGATGGTTCAGCGCGTTGCCGGTCGCCGTGTCTGCGGGCAACGAGCATTGGTTGCTAGGTGACCGATCAATATACAGAGCGTGCTGGGAACTTTGTTTTTCAATCCTCCAGGTTGGGCACCATCTTGGAGTGTGTGGTGCCGTTCTAGGTTCTGTATGTGTAGCGTATCTAAATTTAATACTTGGTGCTGATTTGTCTGTAACTTGGCAGCGGTGGTCAAATTGATCTGTGCGTTTTCATTTTTTAAAAAAAGTATCATATGCCCAGTTAATGTTTTTTGCAGCAGTTCGCGATGGTGCACGGTAATTGCAGGATACGTACCCATGTTTCTGGGGAGTGGGGTAGTTTTATTTGATCGTATCCTCCATAAAGTGATACTGTGAGTTGTCGTTGGGTAATTCGCTGTTCAGGACCGGCCAGCCACCTCCATTCATTCCTAGTCAGTTTAATCTACATGGACTGCCGGATTGGAGTTGGATGCCCTTAGATGGGTTCTCCAGTGGTATTCGGGTACCTCAGGCCCGGCTTGGACATTCTGTGGGCTAACCTCTTTATTCCTCCAGACCTGGTCCTCTTCTTTCATTCAATCCTTGTTTAATCCTCTGGTGTCACTACTTCTTAAGATGTAGATCATCTCTTGCTCCTTCTTGAAGAGCAGGTTTTCCATAGATGCGAAGTTGTCACCTTTGAACACTTGAAGGACTGTCCATGGTCCTTGTCCATGTGATGATTCACCATCAGCGCTTTATCTATTTTGTTCTTCAGACAGCTGCAGTGTTCTATTCTGGTTTTTACTTTTCTATTTGTTTTACCCACGTAGGGTAATCCACATGGACACTTAATTAAATAAATCACATGGTCTGTGTTGTAGTTGGAACATGTCCTTTGTTCCCATTTTCTGTTTGTACCGATGTTCAC
Source organism: Ambystoma mexicanum (assembly GCF_040938575.1). Classification (NCBI taxonomy): domain Eukaryota; kingdom Metazoa; phylum Chordata; class Amphibia; order Caudata; family Ambystomatidae; genus Ambystoma; species Ambystoma mexicanum. The sequence goes on from NC_090933.1 coordinate 109,502,217, forward strand.
TTCCTTGCTTTTAGTCAGAAGTTTGCACACCCCGCACTTACCACACGGGTGGAGTCCTGTGGGTCTTCCCATCCCCCAGTGCGTAGTTATACTCTGTAAGGGAGTTAAATTAGTTCTTGGGTTACCACTGTTGACTCTGTTGCCAATCACGCAAACTGGTTGTTAAAGAGGGTTCTTGGTTGGTTTGAAAATTCTCCTGTGTTTCTGGATGACCTTTCTGATTTTGAGGCTCAGGTCAGTGAACAGATTTACACAAACTAGTGTCTCGTCTTGTGGGTTTTCTTTCCTTCAAGGAGTGCTTCCCTGTTGTTGCTAGCCCTTTTAGCTGCCCTCTTAATCATTTTCTTTATATATTTTTTGCGGTTTGGTTGGTAGTCTGTGCTGCTTCTTCAAAAATGGTGTTATGAGCTGTTTTAATCTAAGGAACTGCCCGAATGGCAGGTTATCACGTAGATGTTTGACATGACTTGTGTTGTCCAGCAGTGAGTTCTTATCCATTGGTTTGTGATATGGCTTTACTGTTAATTTGTCTTCTTGGTGGAAGATAGTCCAGTCCAAAAAGTTAGTCTGATTATTCACTGTCCCTGTGCATTTTAGGTGGGTAAGCGAGTTGGAAAACTGTCTTGTGTAGATCCTTCCCAAATGATAAGGATGTTGTCGCTTGTTGTGGGAGGTTTGTATATAAAGCCACTATGTTGCGCCCTACGAGTAGCTTCTGTGGTGTCTTTGAGGTACGACTTAATTTTTCTTTGCATGTCCTTTAACCCTTTAATGCCATGGGTACCCCCCCCTCCCCCCCCCCCCCCAAGTGCCAAGGCCTTTTTTGGTGATTTTGGTATGTGGCTATTCAGTGCCTTGTAACTTTTTTGTTACATGAGATCTCGGCCAAATTTGGCTCCCTTTTTTTTCCCCACATGTAGCTGGTCGTAACGCCACCCAGGAATCCTAGGTTGCTGTAGGGGGTGAGAGAAAATAACCAAAAAAGGGCGAAAATGTTGTGTTATTTCAATAAATATGAATAGAATGATGTACAACGAAGCCTGTGTTTTTTTTCCTTGTAAGAGCTAGGAACAAATGGTTTGCTGTGTTGAATTCCCCAATTTCCTTCCTTTCAAGAACAGGTTGAGTGGAAACACAAATAAAATATTTTGTTGTGGTTATCAACTCTGAGAGTTAGGCGATTTTGGCAATTTCTGCCAATTGGACATGTATGGAAGGAATGGAAGAAAAGGGTAGGAAAGCCAAATAGGAGGACAAAAAGGCATATGTTTCTGAAAAGTAGACAAAATTCCAAAATTAGGAAGGGGTGATTTGCGTAGGTAGTGGAAAATTATATAGATTTGGGGGGAAAGCGGGAAAATTACTGAAAGGTATGTGGTGGACATGGTTGGCTTGGTACGGCAATGGCTTCTATGAATTTTGAGAAAAGCAATGCTCCGCTACATTCCCCCCGACACTTGCAGTTAAAGCACACATTTTTTGTAGTGTTTTATAAGACAAGCAATACCACAAGGTACACAGGAGTTTTATGCTTACGGCCTGAACAGATACACTTAGCATGTGTAAATCAGGAAAACCAATGTGGCGAGGAACGGCAAGCTTACTTTTTTTTGAAAGGGCACAGGCAGACCTTTTCAAGGGTAGGTGACTTGTGCAGGTTCCAAAAGTGTATTGTGCTTGAAGCAGCGACTAAATGTAGGGCACATTTGGGAAATGAAAGGGTTGTGTGACAAAGGGTACCAGCAAATGGGTCAAAACTTTATGAAAACCACACAACACAATAAATGTTATACGTTCCCACAGGTGTTCCTATGAAAATGGTATATTGTGTGCGTGTGTGTACACACCTACCTGGGCGCCAAAGGAAAGCCTAAAACGCAGGTAACCCCAAGTCTGTTTTGCCACCTGAATTTCACTTTCTCCAGACGAGCACACAATACATATATGGGCCGCGGGTGTCCAAACCACCAAGGAACACAGGGAACCCCATGCATTTCCGAAAAGAGGGCACCTGTGGGAATCCGCAGAGGTATGATTGCGCAAATGGGCCCAGAATTTATTATCTAGACACCCCTGCAGAAGTCCGAAATGTGGGGGGGGGTGCATTTTCCACACATTTCACTTGGCTCACCCATCGAAACGCGCCCCAACAATACATGGCCGCCTGTCCCTCGTTCCACAGGTGTCCCGATGAACCGCACCGCACCTCACATGTGTGGGTGCACCTACCTGGGGGCAAAGGGGAAATCCAAAAACACTGCTAACCCCAAGTCGTTTCGGATAGCAGAAAATTTTGAATTTCGCTCAACCCCACACCATACACATTTGGGCCTAGGGTTTCCAAGCCACCAAGGAAAACTGGGAACCCCATGCATTTCCGAAAAGAGTACACACGTGGGAATCCGCAGAGGGCTGATTTGTGCAAATTGGCCCAGAAGGCACGGCAAAGTCTGAAATGTGCTGAAAAAAACCCACGGTTTTCAGTTTGTCGGGGGTTCTGGGTAAAACATTCTGGTCCACTTCGCGCAAGTTGGACCTCTGTGGATTCTGTTTTCATTGTGACATCTGTTGGCGACGTGTTTCGTGGGTGAGCAGAGTGAAATGTCTGGAAATTGGTTTTTTTTTTTTTTTTAACCCCCAAATTTGAACTTTGCCGGGGGTTCTGGGTAGTAGATACTGGGCCGATTTGCGCAAGTTAGACCTCTGTGCATTCCCACGGGTGTCCTCTTTTGGGAAATGTATGGAGTTCCCTGTTTTCCTTGCTGGCTTCGACACCCTAGGCCCATGAACAAAATGTGGTGTGGCGCAAGGCTTGGTTACAGCGGTTTACCCTTTTGCGCCCCCGGTAGGTGCACCCACACGTGAGGTACTGTTTTCGTCGGGACACCTGTAGGAACGCGAGAAGGTATGACCTCTGTTGTTGGTGACGTGTTTCAGTGAGTGGGCACAGGGAAATGTCTCTGAAATTGGCTGGAAATGAAGACAATTCTCAGACATTTCGCTCCAGCCACCCACAGAAACACACCGCCAACAACACATGGCCTACCTTCCCGCGCCCACATGTGTCCCGATGAAAACGGTACCTCACATGTGTGGGTGCACCTACCGGGGGCACAAAAGGAAAAGGGTAACCCACTGGTAACCCCAAGCCTTTCGGCACAGCCCATTTTGTTCATGTGGGCAACCTACAGATTTGGTCCTAGGGTGTCGAAGCCAGCAAGGAAAATGGCGAACCCCATGTATTTCCCAAAAGAGGATACCCGTGGGAATCCAGAGGTCTGACTTAGGCAAATCGGCCCAGAATTTATTATCCAGAACTTATTACCCAGAACCCCTGGCAGAGACCCACATGGGAGAAGGGTGCCCAAGGCCAGGGATATAACTGCCGACTTTGCTGGAGCCCTGGCTGCCCTGCGTTACAGGTTCTCCCCACCAACGAGTCTGGGCAGTGAGCCAATACCTCCCCTGAAGGGAAAAGCTGTAATGCAGCCCAGCCGCAACTTCCGGACGGTTGGAGGTGATGACCCCCCTAAGCACAGCAGCAGCTCCAGGGAGCCCCAGCAGGATCCCCCATTCCTCCCTGGAGGTGACATCTGTAACGTAGCCCAGCCGGTGGAGCCTGGGCTTGCAGAGGACAACCCACATGGGAAGGATCCACTCCCAGGGAAACGCCAAGTTCTGCTGGCATGGGGGGCAATTTCTGGCCTGCCCCTGCAATTGTGTCCCAGCCCACCAACATATCTGCCTAGACGGCCCATTCCCACATCAACAATCCAGCCTCAGTCTCACCACCCCAATGACAGTTGGCCCTAACCATAGAATAATAAAAAACAGTACTCGTTTGCACTCCTCCGTGGGCTCAGGCGTCCCTTCCTAGGAGCAGATATCTGGTCCCAGGGAGGGCTGCATGACATGGCACCCACTCCATTGCAGGTGGGCGGGGGGGGGGGGTCACAGCCCCATACCATTAGAACATTTCCTGTCCCTTTGGGTTGCCCCACAGCCCCCCTAAAAAGCTTTCACCATTTTTCCTTTGGTAACCCAATTCCCCTTGGTGCAGAAGGGCACGTTGGTGTGTCAGTCTGGCCCCAGGGTGCCCAAACCTTTGCCCCACCCACTGGGGGGCATGTCCCACAATTTTTGGGGGCCCTCTCACCGTTACCCCAAATGGGTGGCGGGGGCACCTCATGCAGGCCTTCCTGGGCCTCCTACAAACGGCTGTGAGGTACACTCCCCTCCATTTGGGGTGGGGGGTGAGAGGGCCCCCAAAATTGTAGGGTTTGGGGACCCCGGGGCCTGATTGGCACACCAATGTGCCCCTCTGTGCCTAGGCAAGCTTAGTAAACAAAGAAAATAATTCAAAATGGCAGGCTGCCCTTTAGCGGGGGCTGAGGGGCCTGTTCTAATGTACTGGGGGTTGACCCTCTCCCCTAACACCAAATGCAGGTGGGGGCATCTCATGCCCCTTCCTAAGAGCAGATAACTGCCCCAGGGAGGGCTGCATGACATTCCCCCAAGTCCATTTTGTGGGGGGGAACAACCCCGTTCCATAAAAAAATTCCCTGGTGGTCCAGTGGGGGGAGGAGTGCACTACCCCCAACACCAGCCATGCTAATTGTTTTTTTTTTGCCCACCCCTGTGGGCAGATGATCACCCATCCACCCCCAGGTTTCTCCATACATGTGGCCCCATGCTTTGGGGCCACGGGGGCAGCTTACCTAGTAAGCTGCCCCCTCCCCCACCTCTATCACATCCCTGGTCTCTAGTGGCCATTGCTGCCCCTGGATCGAGTGCCCTGTGCCCAATCCAGGAGCAGCAATGCTTACCAACAGGGTGTCGTTGGCAAGGGGAGAATCTCCCCTTTCCAACAACACCCTCCCCCAAAAAAATCCATGGTGTCTAGTGGTCCCCACCCCCTTTTGCAACGAAACAGATTTTTGGTCCCCCACCCCTGGGGGCAGATGGTCACCCATCCGCCCCCAGGAGTCTCCATAAATGTGGCCATGTTGGGGCGAAGGGGCCTGCCTATCTAGTAAGCAGCCCCCCCCCCCGCGTCACAAACAGATCTCTATTGATCCAATGACATTGCTGCCTGCGGATCATACACCCTGTGTCCGATCTGTGAGCAGCAATGCCACACAAAGGCTATCGTTGGAAAGGGGAGAAGTTGGAAACTGAAGGTAATCCAGCCCCCTGGCAGTGAGGGGGAACCTCCCTCTCACATAGCCCGGGGGTTGGATTACAGTTATGAGCGATCCCTGCTTTGCAGGGATCGCTGAAAACAAGGTGCCAAAAAGGACAAGATACCTCACCCTTGGCACTTAAGGGGTTAAGGGAGTGTCCGTGAATTTTGATAGTGGTTAAAACACTGAGTTAATGCCACACAGTTGGTCTCCCTGGTGGTTTGTCCAGTGTATTTTCGGGAGGCAATATAGGTATGGCTGGCTTTTTGTTCGTTAGGAATTGCGCTTCTTGTTTGCAAATCTATCCTCTTTCATGCGCCTTCGACACCTTGTTTTCAATGTGCCCCTGTAGATCTTTGGTTGGGTCCTCTGTCGTGTGTACTAGTTGGTTGTGACGCTCATTGACCTAGTCCTCCCTATTTTGGATCACAATGCCCCTCCTTATCTGCTTTTTGGATAATGATCTTCTGGTTATTGGGCAGCGAGTCTATAGCTTCTATCTCTCCATTTGGAACAGGTTTTGGAATGATTTCAGTTTTTCTTTCCAATTTGGCCAGGTCAGCCAGTACCTATGTTCAAACACCTGTGATTCTGGGGAATGGCTGTATGTTGGTGCACAGAAGGTGGATGGATTCAGTAGGCCTGTGTAGATCTGGGCCACTTCGTACGTGTTCCCTGGTTCGTTGTCCTTTTCAAAATATTCTTTCAGGTGGATTTTTCTCATAAACTTGTTACTCTATTCGAAATTGAAATGGATCATGTTCTTTTGTCATGACCAATCCTAAGCCTTTAAGAGCTATTCTTCATTTTCGTTTGGGTATAATTGGAGATGTTGACTAGAAGGGATTCCCGCTCCTTGTCTGGCGTCCGTCTTCGTCCAAGTGGCCTCTGGGCTGGCCCTCGTATAAAAAAGGTTGTGTTGGTCTACGGCTGTTCCCTTGTCTGGTTTGTTGTCCCCAGCCTCGCGTAGGTGTTTTGTTAGTTGATGTACCTTCTCCTGCGTCGTCTGGCTCTCTACTATCGTTAATCGTGCTGTACGATGCCCCCCCCCTCTTAAATCTTAATCGTATGAGTCTACCTGGAACTGCTTGTTGGAAGTTTGTTTTTGTGCCACCTTTTACATATAGGAATGATCGCTCATGACTGAAGTGGTTGAAGTCCTTTTTTGAGCCGCTGCCTGCATTCTTTCTTGTGTTTTGAAACTTTCATTTCTTATCTTCTCGATTCTTTTTCTTGTAGTCTAGTGATACTAGCTTTTTCAGATCATCTTCTGTTTTTAAGTCTTATTTTTTATTTTTTTCCACAAGTTTGTTTGGCTGTATCTGAGGATGAGCCAATCCCTGCCACATCTATTTTCGATGTAGCTCCACTGGATTCGGAACTTCTCATTGTCTAGGAATAATTGATGTTTGTTGTGGACCAACAGGCCCTGTGGGAGTGCTTTATTCTTCAGATACTCCATTATTGCTCCATGAAGTTCTTTCTGAATAAGCAGTTTTGTAGCCGTTCATCCCAATTTGGTTGTTAATTCTTTTTAAGGTCACTGCTGTTTATAATGGAGAAAGCTTTCATGAGCGCCGCTGCATAATAGTCACTATAAACTAGAACTCTTTCATCCGATAACTTCGTAGGCTTCTGTCGTGTACTGTTGGCAATCCTGGTGCTTAATAACACTATGTATGTATACGTTCCTGTGACTTCCGCCACTGTGTGTTCAAATCTTGGAGGAACAGCGGAGTGCACTCATTCAGCAAATAACTGAGTGCTGTCTGTATCTATTTCTGGGTGTTTAACTGCTAATAACAATGAGATGGACTGTTCTGACAAGTCAGGGAACTGAACAGTTTTTAGGTTCAATCATTCAGTGCTGTTTGAAAGGAATTTATTCGTTAACATAAAGAAATTAAATGCAGTATATTTTAAAACATAAGGCGCTTAAGTAGTCCATTGTTTTACAATTTTAGCGAAGGTGGATTGGGTTTCTTTGGTTCTTGAAATGTTATGTTCCATCTGTAGTGGTGCTTAAGTTTTCTTTTTATTTTGCAACACTGAAACAGATTATTATGCCAGCAATGGGTTGAGTGTTCTGCTGTATGTAAGTGAACTCTTCATCTAGACTTCTAGCCTGTTGTAGTAAAGTTGTTGCCTTTGTCTCTTTTAGTGCTTTGACCAACATTGCAGAATGAGCTCCAGCTCAAAAAGCACAGATGGTGCGATGCATCAAAGGAGGGAATTTCGTTGTTCGGTAAGTGTATGGAGTCTGTTTGTTCAGTTACAGGTCTATTTTTTTTAAAAAAAAATTTAAATATAGGAAACCTGAAATAATGTGTAGTCAGCATGTTTGTATCAGTTGGGTAATAGTAATTTGGTTCATATTATTGCCTTTTTCCGATCTTGCATAATACAAATTTGTACAAGCATGCTTCACTGTTGGATTCTAATGAAATTCTGGTTTTGCAGAAGATTAGACTTAAACTTGCCTTAATAAGATTGGTAGGACACCATTATAAACACTGATTGCTGCTATATTAGTTGTTTATTTTTTAATTTTATTTTTGTATTTGTTTGCTTGTTAGGCGCTTATATAGCAAGTACATTCTTGTTTCAAAGCGCCCACAGGGCAAAGGGAGTAAACGCATTAAAAAACACATTAAAATGGAGGGTGGAAAAAAGAATGCAGCAAGGAAGAGGGCAGTTGGAGTAGGATGCTTGTGTCCGTGCTGGTGGGTGAGTCACAGATTAAGTGCAAAGTGTGGTAAATTCTACACGGCCTGGAGCTGCATTTGGTGTAGTGTGAGCCTCCGGTGGGGAGAGAGGGGGTGCCAAGGCAAGTGTTGAAGACAGAAGCTGGGGCAATTGGTTGTGGGAGTTCAGGGGGCCCTGAGGATGCCGAAGGTCCTAGGACACCAATCACAGCAACTGTGAGATTAACAGAGAAGGGAAGCAGGAGTTCAAGAGGAAGGTCTGTAGGAGCTTCTGGAATTTAAAGTCCTGCTCAAGACACAGGAAGGGGGAGGCTGTTACATAGGATGGAGCCATTTGAGGAAAGTGACTAACCTCCTGCCCTCTGTTTAGCAAAATGCTTTACACAGAGTTGGTGCCAGAGGAACATAGAGGTCTGGAGGAAGAGTATTTAGTAAGAGAGTTGAAGGTAGTGTGGCTACCGACCCCAGACAGTCTTGTGGATGATGCTGAGGCATTTGAATTTAATCCGTGCAGTGATCGGGAGCCAGTATAGACTTTTTAGGGCAGGAGAGATGTGGTCCCTGGGCTTAAGGCCCAGGAGAAGTCTCACTGCCCTATTCTGAATTAGCTGAAGGGGTTGCAGAGTGGAAGAAGGTAGGTTCGCGAGGAGACTGTTGCAATAGTCAAGCCTAGAGAGAACCAGGGCTTGGGTAACCTTGAGCTTCTGAGGGAAAGTGAGAAACAGGATCATTTGAGAAGGAAGAGCTGAAAGTGGAACTTTTTGGCAATGTCCCGAGTGTGAGTGAGAAAGGAGAGGGGGGAGTCGAAGAGGATTCCCAAGTTTTCTGGCTTCAGAAGGAGGAAGGCAGGCGCAGCAGGACTGCATGGCAGATAAGCAGTCGGGCATGATGGAAGGTGCAAGAGGGTCAGCAGGGCGTTTGAAAGAGCCAAGGGAAGAGTATAGAACCCTCTGGGACACCATAGGCGGAGAAGGAAGTACGAGAGAAGGTGCCCAGGATGACTTGGGATGAGCGGTCCGTTAGGAAGGAGGTCAGCCAGTCCAGTGCCCGTTCCGAGATACAAGTGTAATGTGCATCCTTTTATGAGGATGGAATGGTTGACTGTCGAAGGCAGAGGGGAGATCGAGTAGGATGAGGACAGCTGGGGAGTTGGAGTCCATGTATGCAAGCAGTTCAAGGGTGTTCAGAAGAGCAGTTTCCGTGCCTCTGGATGCTCGGAATCCAGATTGATGGTCATGGAGACTACCCAAGTTCAGTGTGCAAGTTTTGGGTCAAGGCCAGATTCTCCAGGAAGGGGGGGGGGGTAATGGAAATATCGAAATAGGGCAGTAGTTGGCTGGACAGGTAGGGTCTTCTGAAGGTTTTTTTCAGAGGTGGGGGGGGGGGGCACAAGGAGTGCTTGAGGGGAAAGATCCAGTGGCAAGAGTGGATGCAGAAATCGGCGAGTGCAGGGGCAAGAGAGCCAATGTTGTCTTTGATGGTTCTGAATGAGCAAGGGAGACCTTCATGGAGCAGACAACTCTTAACCTCTTGTGGTGTGACCAGGGAGAGGGTGGAAGGAGGAGGGTGATGCATGAGGGTGTGGTGGATGGGTCGGGAGGGTAAGTAATCGGAGTGTTCAGGATCACCTGAATTTTGGTGGTTGAGTGGCCAGTGGTTTGCAAAGGGCCTGGTAAGGAAGCGGGAGAGGGGGAAACTGCAGAATGGTTGGCTAGTTCCCTGCTGATCTTAAAGTTCAGCCGTGGTGTTGGATGCACCGGATACCTATGCCTGAATGTGGGCTCTTTGCTTGGCACGGATGGAGTCTGTATTGCCTTTGGAGCAAGTGGCAGGCCATTTTGTCAGAGGGTGAGTGAGGTTTGCCACTTGGTTCTGTACTTAAATGTCAAGTCTGCAAGTTCAGAGTAGTAACGCGTGTTAAGCTTTGAGGCAGGCATCGGGTGGAGCTTCATGACTGGGGCAAGAATGTCAAGTGTATTGATGATGGCCAAGTGAAAGTTGCTTAGGGGCGGGGGGGGGGGGTGTCAAGGGAGAAGGAAGGTGGAAGCCCAGCCAGCAGCTTACACTAGTTTCATGGGATGGATGTTCGTGAATGAGGTTGGCAGGGCTTATGGGGTTTCTGTCAGCGGGCCAAAGGGACCCAGGTGGGAGAGGAGTGGTCTGAGCAAAAGAGGAGTGTCCAGTGGGGGGGGTCGGTCGAAGTGGATGAGGGCATCCCCATTCAGTCCAGATGAGTGGGTTGGACCAGAAGGGAGATTTGGAGGGGGGGGGGGGTGGAGAGGTGCAGAGGTCAATGAAAAGTGGATGCTGAAACGGGGGAGTTTAATTGGATGTTTAAATCGCCCAAGAGAAGGAGATTGCAGGTGGACGAAAGTAAGGAAGAACAAATCGGCCCAGTCAGGAACAGGGTGATCCTGGAGGCCGGTAAATGGTAGCAATGGTCAGAGTAGAGGAGGGAGAGATGACCAACTTGCCTATCAGGCTCTCAAAGGAAGAGTAGAGCTGGATGGGTAGGATGGAAGGAGTACACTTGGGGAAGATGAAGGCAACCCTACCACCAGCACAGTGAGGTCGAAGCTTGGAAATTATCTTGAAGCCGTCAGTGAGGAGGAAGTCCAAAGCGGTGACTGAGCTGGCATTGAACCATGTCTCGGTAAGAGCGAAAATGTCAAGGCCAGTGTCTTTGAGAAGGAGGCAGATGTGTTTGTTGGCTGAGCGGGTGTTAGTCGCCAGATGGAGGAGGGAGAGGTGCTGGGGTGGGAGCGGCATTGTGGGGGAGAATTCTCATTGTTGTGTTAATTCCCTTCCAGCTTAGAGACCCCCCAGATCTTTTGCTGGACTTTAGAACTTTGAATTGTTATCCTGGAGTGAGTGACCTTTTTCTCACTCATGTATTTTTATCAAATTTGGACTGTTTCTTTTGGAGTCTGACAAACCCCTTGGGCATCATCTTTTGTATTGACACACCGCACCCTCCGTGCAGTGTCTCAGGAGTCCTTTGGATTTCTCTTAAGGTTTAAATACCTGCTCTCGGATAAATTCCGGTTTCCAAGAGTAGTAAGTGACATTGACTTCACCTTTTTCTTTGTAGACCCAGCGCACACCATTTTATGGAGTGCTAGGGGATGAGGGGGGTTTACTTAGTATCCCCTTTGTCTACTCATGTAACATTTTTGTCACCCTCACTACAATTAGGCTGTTGGCAGTGGTTTCATTTTTCCTACCACTGTGCGTTTTTACCGCAGGCTGAATCCTCCGCTGCAGTATTGCACCAATGTGTGCCCATTTTGTCAAAATGGCCCAGGGCTACTTTTGCCCTTTCTTGCTTGGGTTTTACTCTGTGTGCCAAACCAGGTTTGGTCACTTGTTTAGTTTTGTCTTTGGCGGGATTCATGTGTGAAGGCCGCATCTGGCTCCAGTGTCTGGCAGGACAGGAAGCAAGGGGAGGTTCCCAAAACTCCCTGTGCTTAGTCTCCTTGTTTACATGAATGCACCCAAAAGTGATTGGGTGGCTGGATGTCCTTGGAGGACAGCCACCCTGTGTGTGAGCGACAGCTAGGCTGTGAATGAATGGGAGAAACCTGCACAAAAGGCTTGGTCTTTTGCAAGGAAGGCAGTCGACCACTGGACGTACAAATCGAAAAAAAAAACAGGAAGAGAAGCTTGCTGCACCTCCTAGACCGTTGGTTTGCCCGGTGAAGCCCTGCTGCAGTGCTGAAGTTCCAATTTTCGTATCGACTAGAGAAACCTGGAAAGGGTGACTTATCTTGGGTTGGAGGGACCAACTGACCTGAATACGAAATTGACTAGAACCCTCCCCCCCCCCACTCCCCTCACCCCCTTTGCTGCTGCTGGAACAGGGTGCCAGGGGACAGGAACACCAGGACCGAGTGCATCATCCTTAAACCAGACAGAAGCTCCAGGAAGATCCTAAGGACTCCCTTGAAGCAGGACTACACAAGCCTGAGCCACATCAACAGAGTGCTGGACCCCAGAAGCAAGGGGAGCCCACAATGTGTCCAAGAACCGCAGTGGTGCTATTTGCGAGTAGCTGTAATGGTAGAGTGCCACTGATCTGGAGTAAGCTCTTTGCTGCTTCCGACTTTCAAACCGTAGTGCAGGAGTCCCTAGACGTCCTCCCTCTTGTCCCCACGACAGAGTCCCAGGAACAACAATATCTGCAGGACTACAACAGGAACAGAAGCCAGCTGGACCCTTCTTCAAACCGAAGGTACTCTGTAACTAGGGGTATGTACCTCTTGTGTGTAGCTTGCTTGCTCTCACTCGAGACTTGCATTTGCTGCCCTTTACAGAGTTGTTTGCATCTTTTTTCACAAGCCTCCCAGCTTGTGGCCCAACAGCGATTCTTACAACAAAACTCTTTAACATTGTGCAAGACTTTTGTGCTATCGTCAAGAAGTGCCTCAGCTCACCTAGACTTTATTCAATTGACATTGGCTGTCCTGGCTCCCTGCAGACTCTTCTGACCCTTTGTGTGTTTATCTGGCCCTCCAAAAAGTAATACAAGTTACTTGTATAGCTGGGAAAAGGGTTAACCTATTCTTCATTGGGGGATTGTAGAGAGAGAGGTTACTTTGTTTCCTTCCCTAACCCTTTCCTTTTTCCATAACTCCAGTATTGCATTCAAGTTTTAAAGTGATATATCGAGGTGCAGTTTCCTAGCAATTGAAGTCACCTCAGGGTGTGTCATCCCAAAAGGGTATCTACTTAACTGAAAGAGTGTATTTTATTGTTGCATGTTGCCCTTTCTAAAGAAGGCTTATTTTAAAACTTACTAAAACCTTGAGTTCAAGTGTTTGAATACTTCGGTTAAACCGCCACAGCTCACATTGACCCCTCTTGAGATGAGCCTGGCTGCTCAGTCACTCTGCCAGCTTATGTAGTACAGGCCTATACCAAGGTTCGGTTACCTATTGCTAAGAGGACAAGGTTGTTGTAGTCTCCCACAGGGTTGCTACATACAATCGTGCCTAACGGGCAGGAGAAGGAAGGAAGGAAGGAAGGAAGGAAGGAAGGAAGCAGCAGTAGAAATTCAACTAGCTTCGAGAGGATGTCCAGACAGCTTACGTTGATTGGTCCCACCAACTCAAAGGGAGAAGTAGTCCTTGCCGGGCTTCTCTAGTCGAGGCGAATTCAGAGCTTCAGCACAGCAGCAGGGCTTCACCGGGCAAACCAACGGTCCAGGAGTTGCAGCAGGCATCTCTTCCAAGTTCTTCGGATACCTTCATCCAGTGGTCGACTCTGCCTTCCAAGCCAAAAAGCCTTGCTTTATATGCAGGTTTCTCCCTTCATTCCAGCCTAGCTGTCACTCGCACAGCAGGGTGGCAGTCCTTGCCGAACAGCCAGCCAATAACCCATGTGTGCATTTCTGTAACCAAGGGGATTTAGCACAGCGAGTTTCCTCCCTCACTACTTGCCCCTGCCAGACATACTGGGCACGGAGGCGGGCTTAACTCGTGAACCCCGCCAAAGACCAATCAAAACCAAACCTGGTTTGGCACGCAAGGACCTTCCTGACAAGAAATTGTGAAAAAAGACTGGGGCCATTTTGACGGAATGGTCGCCCATGGCTGCCTTACCATGGCTGCGAACGCATCCTGTGGTAACTACCCACAATGGTAGTAAAAAGTAAACCACTGCCACCAGCCATTAATTGTAGGAAGGGTAACAAAAAATGTTACCCGAGAGAGAAAAAAGGGATACTAGATAACCCCTCCAGCACCCTATAAGATGGTGTGTGCTAGGTCTAGAAAGTTACAAATTGTAAGTAAAGTCAATTTCACTTCACTGCTCTTGGAATCAGTTTCACCAAGAGAGTATTTAAACCTTTGGGAATTCTGAGAGACTTGCCACTGCACTGAAGGTGCTGTGTGACACAAAGTAAAGATGCCTACAGAGTTTGTCAAACCCCAAGAACACAAAAATTAAATCACATTAACATTCCATGAGAGATAAAAACTCCTAAAGTCCAGCAAAAGAGCTGTGGGGGTCTCTAAGGTAGAAGGGGAATTGGCACATTTCTGAAAATTCTCTCTAACACCTTAACAAAGCAACATGAAGATGAGTAGCCGGCCAAGAGGACTTCCACTTGATCCAACCCTTAATGGGAGAGGATGTGAAGGCAGAGATGGTAGAGATGAGCCTATAGATCTGGAGAGGGGACAGAAGAGGTTTTCCCTGAAGACCTCTGGAAGATGCACTGACAGTACGAACCTATGTGTATAGCCGGGCTGCTCAACTGTAACCTTAGTGACAGCCTAACATTCCATTCACTACTTTTCTGCCTGCTCTCTCTACGCCATTCAATGCTGCTGTGTGATAGGTCTGTCTGCCAAGTGAAAAAGCTGTAACCACGCCACGATGTCCCAGGGCCGATGTGCGCTTTATAAATGCAAATAGATGTCTGCGATGGGAAAGCCAGGGTTTGCTTTTTTTTTTTTTGGGTGCTTTTTCCTACCAGACTTCGTGAGGGTGGATGGGTGATAGTGTAGCAGTTAAAGAAAATAGAGATGGAGTGCCATCAAGTGGTAGAGGATAGATGAAAGAAGGAAAGTTGTTTGGTTTGTCTTAGCAGTATATATTTTTAACAATTTATTTTCAATAAGACCTTCATATATGGCAGTCATGCATATCATCAAAACTACAGTATGCAGTATTTTTTTGATTGCCCGTGTGCTTAAAGGAAATATTAACAAAACGTTTCTGTTTATTTTTGCATCCTCACCACATTTTACAGGCTCTCTTGTTGACCCATTTAGGTGGTTACATGCTACACCTGCAGCTAACAATTTTACTTACCCCATGTTGTCATTTTGTCTGACCAATACAGGGCTGTCTCCCCCCCCCCCCCTTTAAAGATTAGGTCTTAAAACATTTAGAGTGGGTGCCTTGTGGAGGGTTTATAAACACAAACCACTTTATTCTTGTGTGCAGTGAAAAATTAAAAGCAGTTAGAAAATGTCTACAATTTTGTATGGTTTCAGATTAGTTCAAAAGGTATTAATGGGATAACCATCTTTCACAATCTACTGGGGTTACTCCAGTGTAGCACCATTTTCCCCAAGCTTTCTGGGTAAAATGTGTAATTCTGGTGAACTACATGCTTGACACCTATTAGTCCACATTGCTCTAACGTGATGTTTTTTATAACCTTTTTGATATATTGATAGTTGCAATTTTGATTAGTCTATCAGATGCATTTGTTTACATTTTAGTTGCATCCACTCTTTAGGTTGTATTAGTTTGTGTAGCTGTTTCTATAATTACTGTGACAACTTGCAGAAGGGATGACTTGCTGATTGATGGGTGTGATACATATTGTGAATGGGATGGGTGGTTATCTGAAACGTAAGGTGGGTGTGTGTGTGTGTGTGTGTAACCTCAGATTGGGGTTGCTGCAAAATGTAAATATTCTATGCCTTTGACCCAATAACCAGCTTCAATTTTTATGTTAAATTACATGTAGATGTGCAGAGTCACCTGTGTAAGTGAAGTGAGCTTCCAAGCACACAACCGTGGAGCTAAACATATGAAGGTAACTATCAATATTGGCTATTGTTTGGAATATAAACACATTTTGTGTCTTTTTTCCTAGGAGTAGCTGGAAAATGAAATATTCAATTGGGTGTTGAGATGCAAGGTGGTAGAACTGGCCGCCTTCCTATATACTCTGGAAGTTGGCAACCAACTCCTAACCACAAGTACTGTGTCCCCTTTGCAAGGTTTAGAAGCAATTATTCCCACCCCAGTGTTCAGAAGCTATTAACATACCATGATGCATTGCTTGGGTCTCAAGTGTAGTCCCTGTAAGGATTTCAGCAAATGGCTTTTATTGCTATTTCAGTGAGTGTCTGAACTATAGACCTTTTGAATTGTCTGTCTGGCATCTAATCCAGATACTTAAATATTGCTTCTCGTTAATCCATATCACTGACCATTCCTGTCTCGACCTGTGATCCATGGACTTGATTTGACAGCAGTTCCCTTCTACAGCAGCTGAGGGTTTAAACTATTGGTTTGCTATCTTGGCCAGGGAGAAGTGCTCCTTTTAGCTGCATGCTTCACCTGTAAATCTTCCTTATGGCCAGCAACTGTATATTGGACCGCAGGGTGCCATTCTATGGTCATAGGGTCTGCCATGGCAGGAACATGGCCAGGGAATTGCCAGATTCTCTCCTGTGGTCTCAGCAGTTTGGTCATCTATGAACTGTTTCAGTGGTGGGAGGACTGCTGCTTTCCCTTAACAATGAGACTAGGTTGGGGTGTGGGATGACCCCTGTAGGGTACAATGTGGACCACATACTCCCTCAACATCTGTCCCTACTCTTTTGGTTCTTCATGGTTGCAAGTTGTGACGCAGTCATTGAGGTGAGACATATGTCACTTTGTACCTGTGGGCATATGCTCCAAGATTTTTGCTCATGCTTGCTCTATAATGGATACACGAATAGCTAGTTGCTCTGTGATGCTTCTGCCCTTTGACCATCCTGGTCCTTGCCTACGAGGTAGGCAAGTTTGTAATTGTCATTAATATAGTGCCTTTTACCATTACTGTAGTCTCCATGCGCTTGTGGTGGTAACGCCCTCAGGGACTGCAGTCCAGGTATGGTAAAATCAGAGGTTTAGAATGTGCGCGCGCGCGCAGATGGCCAAGATTAGGGATTGGATGGCCTGGCTAGGCTCCGGTAAACAACTCAAGAGATCAGACATGTGAGCGTTGGGGAGGGGGGGGGCGGCTCGTGTCATGATTGTGTGCGAGTTGTGTCCAGCTATAGCAAATTTAGTTGGCTTTTTTTTCTGATGTGCTCCGATGGATAAACTGATTGTCCACTGAAGTGGTTCGTTAATGCTTACCTGGAGTTCTGATTGAGCTGATCTTTGATGTCCCGGGCATCGGATCTTCTGTGGGCATAAAAACCAGGTACCTTCGAACACTCTTGGTGCTATGGCGAGGCTACCTTCAAGTCTTCCAAGTGGTAAAGACAGGCTGTCCTAGGCTACCATGGGATCAAGGATATAGGATTCCTGATTCGTCAGACGGCCTACCCTGAAAGTCTTACTGAACTAGCTTCCCAGTTCTATAAACGCTACTAGCAGCCATCTAACTGCAGTGTCAGGATACCAGTGCTGATTTAGGATCTTTAGATGCAATGAAGCTTAGCAGCATAGATTTTGGGCGTAAAGCCAAGTTAACTTTACACGCTGTCTCCAAGCATGTGCTAGTCTTCACCGTTTTCTCCAGATGTAACACCCATGTTGACCTACATGTGCAGTCTTCTAAGTGCAATGCCCCTCCCCCAAAAACCCTCCAGTAAAGAAACATTTTCCACTGCAAGGTCCATCCAAGTGCAGTTCCGATTCCCCAACAATCCCGCTCGGTGCGACACATTTCCTATCCATCACTACCTTCTGAGTGTAGTAAATTTTCTACCCCCAGCAATCCATGTAAGTGTAACGCATTGCCTGCCATCAAAAGCTGAGGGCGAGACTGTTCTTACCCCTAACAGTCCATCAGTATGACAGTGCTATGCCCAGCAATTGCAATGGTGCATTTCATACCCCCACAGCAGTTAAGTATTCGCAACAGCCTGGTGTGTCTGTGAAGTTTGAATTGTGTGGATAGTGGTTTAAAGCAATTCAGGACTCCCTGAATAGTAAAGCAAAAAAATTCAGGCTGATATCGGCACCAAAAAGGACTCCTTTGCAAACACTTCTCGGGCACAAATCCCAATGAGGTTAAAAAAAAAAACCTTCCGCTCATTTACTTTGCCCCGATGAGTGATATGCTTACTGTACTGAACCGATAATATTCTACAGGGGTAACCCCACACTCTGGTGATATTCCCTCCTAAGTGGGGATATATAATATATATTTCGACAAAAGGAAGGAACACACAATCTATATAAAACAGTAAATATACCCTCAGATAGCAATTTCTCACAACAGCCACTCAGCAAATATGGGCTGTATTCTGTGCATAAAGTGTTACCAAAAAATATCATTTTTAATATATTAATCTCTTATCAGCACAAGTAATAGACAATTGTTTAAAAACATATACACATCAGTCTCATATACATGTTAAAATCATTCCACCTCACAGTATTCAGAGAAATGCCAAATATTTGATCAGCAAAACACAACAATGGCAACTCAATTCTTCTCATTCCCCATTGTGTGAACAAGCCCAACTTATAGAAGTTTCTGTCCTCTGCATTAAAAATAACAGGACATTCGTCATGGGCAGAAGTAGTCCTGTGCTTCAGGTAGATTCCTCCTATTCTTATTCCAGATTGCTATATCTGAGGGTAAAAAGACGAACGTATCACTAATACGGGCATTATAGGTATAATTAATCCCTATAGCCAAACCCTAATCACCATTAGGGTATCAAGTATACCATATATCATAAACCCAATCCTAAGGTCAGAAGAAATATGTCTTCTACCTCAAAGCCAAAACAATTCTAGCTCTTCAATAAAATTTTATCTGCTTATTGATGATCATTTAGAACACAGAATACAGCCCAAATTTGCTAAGTGGCTTTTGTGAGAAATTGCTAACTGAAGGTTTATTTACTGTTTTATATAGATTGTTGTCGAAATATATACTGTACTGAACCAACATCTTGTAAAGGAGACTTGTGCCCCTCTAAGGTAGTTAAATCGTGTGCCAACGGACCTCCTTGATCACAAAAATGCTTATGCTCAGTGTCTGCTTGTCTAAAGCAGACAAGGGAATCCCCATTAATAAAAAAAAAAAAACCTCTTGACCAGGATGTCCCGACAAACTTTTAGACCTATTTCAAACTCGCATTTCCTGCTCAAAATATTCAATCAGGTGGCATATACTCTATATAGAAAAACTACAGATCTTGGGCAGAGGCAGTTGGGATTTCGCAGGGCACACAGTGCAGAACTTGCTTTGACCGACCTCCAGGCCAATATGCTAGACATTGTGGACAAAGGAGCCACTGGCCTCATGCTGATTGATCTCTGCTGCATTTGTTCTGGTAGATCACGCCCTGTTGATCACCAGACTTATGCACTCGGCTAGTTTTTCCTCTACAGCTGCAAAATGGGTGGAATCCTTTTTATCAGAACACAGTGCAAGGGTCTTTGCGGACGCAGGGCCAATGATTTCCAGGTGCACTGCGGGGTACCGCAGGGATCCTACTTATCCCTGGTTCTGTTTAATTTACTTACACTGCCGTTGTTTGAACTTGTGGACTCAAACATGGTATTGTATAACAACTATGCTGACGATACTCGGTGTCTCATAACGATGACTGGAGATTACAGCAGGGCCACAGAGTCCATCAATAGGGTGTATTCATTGGTCTAGTCCTGGATGAGAATTTTTGGCACTCAATGATGCAAAGACTGAAGTAATGATCGTGGGGACAGCTTCGCGTCTACGGAAGCTATCCCCAGACTACAGGCGGATCTGTAATAAAAAAAAAAGTTGGGGTTTGGAGTTATTGGGTGAAGGGGGCGTAGGAAAGTGAGGTGGTGTACTGTTGGCAGCTTCAGTTTGTTTTTCACTGTGTGGTGATCTTGGGTGTGCATATAGGGACGAAGAGAGTCCTCGTGCTGGTTTTGCGACCTATGTGGGTGTTGCAGTGTGGTGAAGTCTGGGCGGTTTGCTGTGAGAGGTGTTGTGTGGGTTTTTTTTTTGTGTGAATGAAGTATGCAGAAATGTGAGGTTTTGGTTAGTGGGTTGTATGTCTCCCAATCCTTGTAATTTAGTTTTACGTATAAGTTTGTCATACTAGGTAGGTATATACTTTCTCGTGGTTTACTGACTGTCTAGTTTCTGGGGCGGTTGTGAGGCTGGCCTCCAACTAAGTTATTGAGCTTAGTACACCCAGGAGGGCGAGCGTTATCCCTGCTTAGGTAGTTGGTGGTATATTATCATTCCCTGCTCCTTCCTACCTATTTACTGTAAGTGGTCCATTGCTGCCTGTGTTTACGAGGTCGGCCAGGTGTTATTGCTGTCATTCCTTGCTCTCCCTTCCAATGATCTGTGGGTGTTCTTTGGTATGACTTGATTTGCCTTTTAATTGATAAGTGGATTTGTTGCAGATCAGTATATCCTTAGTGATGCTTGTTAATCTGCTTAGAATCACATGCTGTGCATTATAGTCCGACATCTAGTGGTAACCGCATAGTATTGCATCTTGTCTTTTGAGGATCAAAAGCGGATGTAAGCATAGGCGGGTTTGTAACACTATCCCTAACGTGACGTGTAGTGTACCCAGAAAACCTCATGCGTCGAGGTTTTTTTTTTTTTTTCCCCACCCAGCTAGCTGGCCCCCTTATGCAGAAATTGCAATTTGTAAAAAGACCAACCTTTGGTCATTTATACAACTTCCGTCCCCTCTTCAATTACTGAACCGAAGACAGAACAGAATTCGACGGCTGACCGTGTGCCCGGGCCTAGGGAGAGTGGGGTCTGGGGGGTTCCTTTCTTTTAAGGTCCCCCCCCCCCCCCCCTCTTTGCCCCTTTGGTATTGTTGCTTCCGTTTCCCTGCGCTATGGACAGGACTCAATTTAAATTTCGCCCTTCCTGTAAGGGAAAATTTCCCTGGAAAGACTAGCACCCTCAGTGCAATAAGTGTCTCCCCCACAACCACGCTGAAGCGTTATGTTGGCACTGTAAGTGCCTCCGTCCTAAGACCACAAAGGAGCGTTGTGTAAAATGGTGGGCGGCCTATGCAATGTCGCAGGCCGAGGGTAGCTCTTCCTCTGCCACAGCTGCCGAAAGCTATGAGGCACATAGCGACGACCATGGCTCCAACACGGACGCCTTTGACCTGACAACGGAGCACACTCTCTCCAAGCTGTCTGTCCCCGGCCCCCGATGGTCACGGCGCAAGTGGGGAGGTTACACCCCGGCGATGAGGACGCACCCACATCACAACGCACAACCCCCCCGGTACCGCTTTGGTCTCAGTCGAAGCTGCCAACGGGTGCATCGGGTTCCTCGGTGACACCCGCCAACCCTGCGAATTGGTAGCCCTCAAAGCTACTGCGTCAGTGGCATGCGCCTAATCCCACATCAACGTGCCTTCTAAGAGCACGCAGACGCTTAAGCACTCCAGTTGCACCGAGTATAGGCGCAAGCCTCGCAAACATTGTCTCGGCGGCTGGTAGACGCAAGGGTGCGCCGAAAGACTCATCCGAACGCCTGGAAAGGGGAGATGGGCCTAAAAGTACGTCGAAAGAGACACCAGAACATCCTAAAGAGCGCCAGGACTTTACAGAGCGTCCCCAGTCTGTTGAAGATTCCGTGAAAAAGCTCTATGTTCTAGACTACAGGATCCTCTGGAGGATTCCTTTCCCCCTTGAGACACTCTGGGTCATCTAAATGGACTAGGGAGAAACTTGAGGGGTGTATGGACAGGCTAGAAACATTTGTAGATTCAGAGGTTTACCCCAAAAAGGCCTTGTGAAGAGATCACTTATGTGTTACCCACAGTAACTACCAGAGGACTTCGGACCCTCTCCATGAGGTCTTTGATCTTTAAGAGGTTCCACAGGACCCTTATGCACAGGACTCTGATATTTTCGATCGTAGTGATCACACCCCGAATTGGGGAGAGGACCAGCCTGTTGGGGAGAACCCACCATGGCTATCCGTGACTCCAACCCCGGACCAGGATGCCATTGCCTTGACTCTCCATAGTCTTCCCCTGTTCATCCGGCTTCTGCTGTGGACGACCAAATGGCGTTTAATGCCATTCTCAGGGAGGTGGCAGAGCACTTCCAGATGGCCTCCAGGCTGTTATAGACTCAGATTTTGTAGAGGGCATTTTAAAAGGGAAGCCTCCGGCTAGCCAAGCTATTCCCCTTTCCCGATTCCATCAAAAGGCGCATAGCCCCCTTTTTATTAACAGCCTCTCAGATTAGAGCTGTTAATCCCGAGTGGAGAAACTATTTCGGCCCTCCCCAACCGATTCCCTATATATCCGAGGTCATGCTACACCAGACTCTCTGGTAGTCATGACTACAAGGAAAAGGGTGGGGGTCCCCTTGTCTACAGGCGAGTCGCCACCTGACAACGAGTGTAAAAGGTTGCATGCGCTGGGGAAAAGAATAACCACTGCTGCGGCTTACTCCATGCGCATAGCCAATAATACCACCCTATTGGCTAGTTAATCAAATGTGCAGTGTAACCTTCTGCAAGAGGGCCTGCAGGAGGTCCCCAAACCAATGCTCACCTGCCTACTAGCAATTGTAGTGGAGGGCAAACCAGTTAATCACAACATTACAACTGTAATACTCTGCAGCATCAGATTATATATATTTCTGATGTTTGTTAATCTGCTTAGAATCACATGCTGTGCCTATGGTCCGACATCCAGTGGTAACTGCAGAGTATTGCATCTTGAAGAATCGAAAGGAGACGTCGCCGTTCCAGTAATACTATCCCTAGTGTGACGTCCATTGTACCCATGGTCCTTCACGCGTCAGTCCCTCAGATTGTTTTTTCCAGCATCGTGAGTGGTGGCTTATCGTGGAGTGCAATTTTGGCTAACGCTATTTACTTTATCAAAGTTTAAAAATAGTTATTGTTGCTGTCCTTTTTCGACTGCTGTCTCGATGCAGTGAAAAATCAATGATTGAAGGGCAAGAAGAACCGTCAGATGGAGAAACTTCGACGGATTCCTTTTGGCCTTGGAAGGCCCAACGGGCCTAATCCCTACAGTAGGGAGTAGGGGGCGGTCATTTCACAATGTATCTCTATCTCCACCCCTTACCCTGCTGCCTGCCCCTATCATGGGTAGGACACCTTTTAAATTTTAATTCCCTGGATCGATGAGCACATGGTGTAACCTGTGTCTTAATCGGGACCACGATCAAGGGCACTGTCGGTCTTGCAAGCTCTTTCGACCCAAGATCCTTAAAGATTGTAGGATGAAACGTTGAGCCCATCACGCCATGCAGGCCGTGGATGTGGGGGGAGTGGGGAACTACCATGTTCCCCAGTGCTAGCCTCCGACCCTGGAAGGCAGGCCGGCGGCTCTGGTGTGGGGCCTACACCCAGCGCAAAAGCACTCCATCTCCCCACACTAAGCACACACCGAGATTCTGCTTCTAGGGGCAGATCTGCGGATTCTCGGTCCACAGGGCACGCAAGTTGGTCGCCTCATGACCGACCCATAAGACTAAAGACGCCGCCCATAAATCCACTTCTACCGAAGGCCCTTCCCAGTGCCGAAAATCAACCTGCCGTCAAACTTCTAGTTCAAAGAAATCTTTCTCTAACAGCTATGATAATAGATTAGCAAAAGACATGGATACATCCCTCAAGTCCAAGCCTCGTAGTGAGGGGCCTCCCCCTGCCAGAGACACTGTACAGGAGACTGAGTGAACACTACAGGTGGATAGGGAGGGAGAGGCTTTTAAGTGAAGCCCTACATAAGCACCTGCCTATACACCTTGCACCTGCTGTTCCTTACCCTGGCGTTATCCCCATCTCAGCCAAATGGTCAGCTGAGGACATAAGTGACGTCCAGAATGACTGTTTGATCTCTTCTGGAAGAGCCACCCTCAAGCCTTTGACGGCTTACAAAATACACCCCCTCCCCCCACTGATCAGGCTTATACTTCTCAGCCCCGTCACTCATCCTAGCCATCAGGGAAGGGCACTTGTCTCTTCTGATCTTTGTTCAGTCTACTGCCAAAGTCTTGCACCCCTGCAGATCTTTGATATACTGCCGACACAGAAGAATATCAAGAGTATGATCAATACTATGATGTAGAGGGTGAGGGGGATGATGAGTCGGATCTCCAGTTCCACAGGATTCCCCAGTGGATAATCAACCCCTGTTTAATGACATTTTGGTCAAAGCAGCTGAGCACTCCGGCATTAAGACTCAAGAGACTCGGCAGGACAAGGATTTTGTCGAACATCCTGGGGACAAGAAAGCTGCCAACCAGTTTATACCCATTTTGAAGTCTGTTCAAAGAAGGATCCAACTTTCTCTTGAAACGTCCTATCAAACAAGGGCAGTTAACACAAGAATAGAGAAACTCCCGCCCAGCCCCTTTGATCCCTTGTATATAAGAGGACAGCTTAGGCCGTATTCACTGGTGGTCACGACTACCCAGAAGAGAGCCGGTACACCCTTGGCCTCTTCCGAAGCACCACCAGACGGAGCAAGAAACTCTACACCCGCAGTTTACCAAGCAAGAATCGGCAACAATTCCACACTGTTGGTGAGCTATGACTGTACTAAATGGGACAAGGTTACTGCCCTAGCTGACTCTGCTCCAGAACCTCTGAAATCTAAACGTTCCCTTGTCTCACCCGCAGGCAGAGCCACTGGCAGCAGTCTGCTTAAAAACAACCTTGATGCTGCAGATAATGCCGGACAAAGGCGTGGAAACAATTTTCGTTGTCAAAATAAGAGGCTCCGGTTACGGACAAAACCAAAATGCATCTTGGAATTACAACCAGGGTCAAGCGTCTCTGGGTTATCCTAGAGGCCAGCGCAGAGGCCACGGTCAGTGGAGGCCCTCCACTTCAGAGGTGGAGGAACCCCTCCCAAACAATGACTCCCCCCGCTACAGGTCCCCTCCCATGCCTCCCCAGTCGGGGGACGGATTTCAAACTTCACCCACGCATGGGAGGGCATAACCAGACAAGTGGGTGTTATCAACAGTAGTGGGAGGTTATTGCGTCGAGGTCCTAGAAACGCCATCGAACCTCCCACCGCGCCTGTGGAAAACGTCAAGTGGATCAAATCATCTTGATAGAAGAAGTCAACGCAATACTAAAGGACGCCATCGAGATCGCGACGTCCGAGGTAAACCAGGGTATCTATTCAACCTACTTCCTTGTACCAAAAAGATCTAGCAATCGCCCAGTGTTCGACTTGTATCCTGCAAACAAATGTCAAGCCACAAGTTCTGCATGACTACGCTACAAGAAGTAATCCCTCTGCTAAAGCGGGCAGGGGGGATTACCTGGCAACATTGGATATATTTCAATGCTCCCAGTGCACAGAAAACCAGCACACCAATTCAAGGTGCTACCCTTCGGAATAGCCTTGGCTGATGAACTGGTCAGGGAAATTTGCTAACACCAACCCCCCCCCCCCCATCCCCCACCCCTCCAACCCCCCCAGATACCATTAATGAGCAGGAATGTGAACAAGATGCACAGAGAACAGATGGAGCTCGTCCTAGTTGCTCCTATGTGGGCGGGGCAACCTTGGTATGTGCATCTGCGCAAACTGGCAGCGTGCGATTCCCATCAAGCTCCCGTACCTAACCAACCTGTTAACCCAACATGGGGGAGCAACGGTACATCCTCAACCACACCATGAATTTGGCAGTATGGCTCCTGAAGTCGTAGCTTTGGGACACCTTAATCTGCCTCAGTGGTGTATCGATATCCTCAAGGAGGCCTGAAAACCAAACACTAGACACTGTTATTTTGACAAGTGGAGAAGGCGTCAAATCACTCTGAGGCCCCTAAAAACACTGGGAAACATCCTCTAGTCATGGGAAGGGGGGGGGGAAATGAACAACATAAAAGGACATCTTCAGAACACCATGTTCATAAAGAGAAACAGAAGGCCCCTAAATCAATAGAAAAGTCCAAGGTCTCAGACCCTACCACTAAAAGTAGTAATGCCTCCCACTGCTCAAGATATGGGCATTGATGAGGAACCAGAACATGTTGTTCCTAGCTCCAGAGAATGGAACTCAGCAGATATTGCTAGGGTCATGAGAAGGATGTCATTCATGGCTGACTTCTATGAAAAGGGCCCTAATTTCATAGTTAATGCAATACCAAATCCTCTCAGCCCCCTGCTAAAAAAAACTCTGCTCTGACTCCCCGGCTCAGGGCTTGGTCACACTTTGTGGTTGAATCTTACCACCCTGATTCATATTGTGATGAAACAGAACCACAATTGGTGGAAGACCAGACTGGGGTCTCTTATTATGGGGATGACCAGGACCAGGAGGCTGAAGCCTACAATCTTGACTCGCTGATTCCTTAAGACCCCCTGTGCATGACTCACTGATAGATGGCCAGTACCTCATTGAGGAGTAATTGGTTAAGGCAGCTGCCCATTTTCACATTGGCACGCAGAGTGTCCAAGAAGACATGGATTTCGCTGAAGAGATCCTAGGAGACGAGCCATTACTCAGGCTATTCCTATGTTAAAATCCATCCAACGTAGGGTTGATCCCTCGCTGGCAACCCCAAATCTCACTTGTGTGGTTAATCCGTGAGTCGAGATTGTTCTGTGCAGCACCCTCGGATCCCCTTTACATTAGGGGCCAATACAAACCGGATTCCCTAGTAGTAACAACCACCAGAAAGAGGGCAGGTACACCACTTGCTTCTTCTGAAGCACCTCCTGATAAAGAGGGTAAAAGATTATATGCTCTGGGTAGAAAGGTTACCTCCGCTCCCCCGTCCCCAACACCCCCAAAATCAGGCACAAATTGCAAACAGTGCCACTCTTGGCAAGCTACAATTACCATCAGTGGGAGGAGCTATCTGCTTTGGTATCCTCTGCCCCCGAACCCCTAAAGAGCCAGTTGGCAGGTCTGTATCAGGATGCATACTAAAGACCATGCAGCAGATGCTCGAACATTAATCGCCGAAGGCTCTGTTATAAAGAGCCACGCTTGGCCAAGGCAGTCAGGGTTCAAACCTGAAACCCAAGCCACCCTCCTAGATATGCCGGTAGAGCCGAACGTACTATTCGGCAAGGCAGTGGAGGAAGCTTTAAAGACTGCTATGGATGAGTACGAGACCCTAAAATCTCTTGGCCAACTCGCCAATAAACCCTCTGGACAGAGGGTAAACAACAATTTTCGCCGCTTTCTGGGCCAAAGTTCCCAAAGGGGTTCAATCCTCACAGGGTTTCCCCAGAGGGTAGCGCAGGGGTCGCACTAGGGTTGGAGGCAGCCCCGCCAGAGGTGGTACGCCACCCAACAAAGTGACGTTCCGCTGCAGGTCCCCTCCCATGTATCCCCCAGTAGGGGGGCTCATTTCCACCTCCTCCCACGCATGGGAGGGGATCACTTTGGACAGATGCGTGCTGTCCAGTGTCTGGAGGTTACTGCATAGTTGCTAGGGCGCCCCCACGACCATCCTCGAAGATCCTCCTCGAGGAGATCGCCATTTTGCTAGCAAAGGATGTCATAGTATTCATCCCGGTTAACCAGGTAAATGGGGGGGGGGGTATTTATTCAACCTACTTCCTTGTGCCAAAAAATCTAACTATGCGCCCAGTATTAGATTTGCGCCCTGCAAACATATGTCAAGCCACATAAATTCTGCATGACTACACTACAAGAGGTAATACCCCTACTAAAAAAGGATTACATGGCAACATAGGATATGAAAGGGGCCTATTTTCACATTCCAATGTTCCTGGCGCACAGAAGATACTTGCGTTTCAAGATGGACTACCAGCACTACCAATTCAAGGTGCGGCCCTTCGGAATAACCTTGGCTCCAAGGGTATTCACCAAGGTACTAGCAGCGGTGGTGGCGCACTTACGCAGGGAGGCAATCCAAGTGTACCCTTACCTGGACAACTGGCTCATTACAGGGGAGACCCCCCTAATTTGCAGGCTAAACATCCAAAGAACAATTGACCTCCCCTTCCAATTGGGCTTCTCAATCAACGAGAAAAAAATCAAGCCTGGTGCCAAGCACCTCCGAAACAGTTACTAGGAGCTGTCCTAAATACCCAAGAGGGGTTGGCCTTTCCATCAGAGGAATGAATTTGAAATCTGTTGCTGCAAATTCCTCCAGATCAGGCCGGTCGCCAAATAAGGGTGCGCAAAGCTATGCGTTTGCTAGGCATGATGGTATCTTGCATTTACCTGGTTCCCCACGTGCGAATGTGACCCATGCAGGAATGGTTGGTGAAACAGTGGTCTCAAACAAGTGGTCAGTGGGACGATCTAGTGGTTGTTTCGCCAACACTAGTACAGTCTTCGCTGGTGGACAAGAGAATCTTACAAAGGGGAAACCCTTCTACGATCCAGAGATACCGGCTGTTGTCACAACAGACGCCTCCTAGCAGGGTGGGGAGCCAACTACCTTCACCATACAGCTCAGGGTCTCTGGTCTCACACAGTGGCCCAGAACCACATGAATCTGCTTCGGGCATTTGAACCCCTCCTATCCAACCAGTCTGTGCAGATCCTAACAGACAGCACGACTGCAATGTTTTACTTAAACAAACAAGGGGGCTCTCATTCTTCTAATCTGTCCAAGCTTGCCCAGAAAATCTGGAAATGGGCACTCGGACGGAAATTTTACTTATCATCCCAACATTTTCCAGGGGAACTAACTCGCTAGAAGATGCTCTGAGCAGAGATCCCTCCTCCCAGATGAACAGGAGTGGTGACTACATGAAGTCATAGGAGACCTCTTCTCTCAGTGGGGTTTCCCCCACTATAGAGCTATTCGCCATAAGCGAATACAGACAATGCCCAGACTTTGCATCCAGGTTCCCTCAGCCAGGCTCCAAGGGGAACGCCCTACGGATGAATTGGTCAGGGATGTTTGCCTACGCTTTTCCACCAACCCCTCCACAGATCCACAGTGAACGATGCCACTCATCCTGGTTGCTCCTATGTGGGCGAGACAACCATGGTATCCACACCTACGCAAACTGGTGGTGTGCAACCCCCCCTCCCCCGCACCCCACCCCCCCTCCTCCAAATCAAACTCCCGGGCTGGTACAACCTACTCGAGTGACTAACAGTGCATTCTCAACCCAACTCTATGAACTTGTCAGCATGACTCTTGAAGTCATAGTTCGGACATCTCAAAACCCCAGAGATGTATGGATATCTTGAAAGAGTCAAGAAATCCTAACACAAGATCCTGTTACTATGACAAACAAACGATTCACAATTTGGTGTCAGAATAAGCAAATCGACTGAGTTTATTGTACTCCTTCTAATGTCGCCTATATGCTCCACCTTCTGGATGCAGGGTTAGTGTTTAACTCGGTGCACCTGGCAGCTTTATCAGCCTACACCACTTCCCATAACAAGGTGTCATGGTGGAAAGTCAGTCAAAGCATTTATGGAAGGGGTAAAGAGACTCTCTCCAATTTCTAACCCACCACCAGGTTGAAACTTAATGTGGTACTTGCTAAGCTCATGGGACCTCTTTTGAGCCCATGCACCAATCTAGTCTCAAACACCTGACTTATAAAACTGCCTTCTTAGTAGCCATCGCCTCCCTAAGAAGGGTCAGTGAAATTGAAGCTCTGTCAGTGCAGGATCCTTTCTTTACTATTCATAAGGATAAACTGGTTTTACACTCACCCTAGATTCTCACCTAGTTCATTTCCAAATTCCATGTTAACCAGTCTATTGAGCTACCAGCCTTCCAAGATCCCAAAAGCTCTGCTGAGGCGAAACTCCACACACAAGATGTGAGGAGGGCGGTCCTCCACTATGTAGACAAGACCAGAGCGCTAAGAAAGACAGATCAGCTGTTCGTCTCCATAGCTCCAGGCAGAGAAGGAGATCACGTCTCTAAGAATGCCATCTCTAGGTGGATAGTCGCATGTATCCAACTGTGCTATTACCTTTCAGATAAAACGCTGCCTTTTATGCCAAGGGTCCACTCTACAAGAGGTACTGGAGCCACTCTACATTTCATTGTAAATGTACCCCTTGACAGCATTTGCAAAGCAGCTACATGGAGCTCTATTCACACCTTACTCAGCACTGCTGCATTGATACTCATTCCAAGACAGATACTCAAGTGGGACAAGCGGTTCTAAGACACCTGTTCGCTCATGAACCTTCTCACAGCCCACCTCCTAACACTGCTCGCTAATCTTTGCACAGCATATGATCTAAACAGATTCCACAAGCCTCAGAAGGGATACATTACTCACCGTAATCGTATTGTGAATCTGCTTAAATTCACATGCGCCCGCCCTTCCTCCCCTCTGAGAAGGTGCATGGAAGCTTGTAGTCTTATTTATCTTATCTGCTTGGGTACTCTGTGCTCCCGCTACGCCTCATGCTACCTCATGTCAGAAAAAAATGCAATCTGAGGGTCCTATACACGTGAGGGATCAGGGGTACAGGGGACGTCGCACTAGTATTACTGGCACGCCCTGGTTCGACGCCTCTTTTCCGAGTTTCGAAAAACAAACTGTAATACTCCAGCTTCCACTCTGTCGGCCTATGCACAGCATGTGAATCTAAGCAGATACAAGCATCAGAAATACGATTACAATATATAAAAATTTTTTCCAGGAGTTAAGCGGGGTAGGAGAGGGCCCCTTAGTTTCCTGTTATATCCTTGAGTGGTTTGATGCTGATTTGAAGGCTTGATGCACTTTTCCTAATGGTTGAGAACGTTCCTATGGTGTATTATTATTGGTGTTCCTTGTGCGAGGATGTATTTGTAGATGTCAGGGTGGCAGGGATCCACGGGGAGCCTGATTTGTTGCTTTGATTTATGAGTTTGAAAGTCTCCACTGACATCGGTGAGTGTCTTCAGTGTTGTGGCTGCATGGTCTGTTGGATGGTCATGATTTTATTTTTGAAGTGGTCTGCAAGGTCACTGCATA
This sequence comes from Ambystoma mexicanum, assembly GCF_040938575.1. Classification (NCBI taxonomy): domain Eukaryota; kingdom Metazoa; phylum Chordata; class Amphibia; order Caudata; family Ambystomatidae; genus Ambystoma; species Ambystoma mexicanum. The sequence goes on from NC_090933.1 coordinate 109,532,715, forward strand.
CTTTCTTCGATGGTATTCGAGCATTGTTGCACCAGGTTTTTTTTTTTTTATTTATTATTTTTTTTTAATGATTTTAAATAGTTCTTTTTGGGCGTTTGGTGCTTTGAGGATTCTGTCGTAGTATTTCCTTTTTGCTTTTTGTATTTCCTTTTTGTATGAACAGGTATGTTGAAGTTTGAATATTTTTCCGCGGTCTTTATTGATCCTCGTTATAGTTTTTCCTTTTCATGGCGCCTAGTAGTGGGGTGAAACATTTTGCTGTTGCTTTTTTGCGGGATTGATTGAAAGGTTTTTCTTTTGTGATCTTGTTGATTGTTGTGGTCCAGTTGTGAAGTGAAACCAGGGACCAGTAAGTTTCTGAGCTTTGTTGTTCAGGGGAAGCATTACCAATTCAAGGCCCTTCCCTTCAGGCTGAAGTTGGCGCCCAGAGTCTTCAAGTGCTTGACGCTGGTGGTGGCCCATCTGTGACTACAAGGGATCCAGGTCTACCCGTACTTGGACAACTGGCTCATCCTGACCACTTCAATAGACATTGCCGTCGACCACACAGTGAGGACAGTCTGCCTGCTGACGGATCTGGGGTTCTCGGTGAATTCTGCGATGAGTCAAGCAGGACTTTGCATAACGCGCTGTTCCTGGGATCCCAGCTCAAGTGTCCTGCCTGGCGTCGCTGTCGTAGGAGAAAGTAGGAGCCATCCTGGGCAAGTTGCAAAGTCTGGTAGCTCTTAAGATCGCCACAGTGAGGGCCATCAAGTCTCTGCTTGGCATGTCATGCATTTATCTCATCCGACTCTGCGGTTTATGGATGCGCCCACTGCAGAAGTTCCTCAACACCTGTTTGGATTCAGTGTCCGGAAGCTTCCAGGACAAGATTGTGCTCGACAAAGGATTCAGTCAGGTGGTGGGGCGTGTGCTCGCATCTAACCGGAGGTGCAGATTTCCAGGCCCCACTGCGCCAGGAGACTGTAATGACGGACGCTTCCCTGGAAGCATGGGAGCTCACACCAGAAGTTGCATGCCAGAGGCCTGTGGCTGCCAGTGACGACTTTGCACATCAACGTTCTGGAGCTACGGGCGGAGTTTTGAGCCCTCACATTTTTCCTGCCTTCCCGCAAGGGCCAGGTGGTGAGGGTCTTCACAGACAATACCACCACAATGTTTTACATCGGGAAGCATGGGGGCACCAGATCCCCAGCGCTCTCCAAAGAGGCGCAGGACTTAAGGCATTGGGCCGTCGTTCAGGGGATGTTCTTCATCCCTTTTCATCTGGCAGGTGTAAAGAACAGTCGCCTACTCTCTGAGCAGGGAACATCGCTCTTGCCAAGAGTGGGATCTTCGGCAGGACCTAGTGGAGAACCTGTTCTACAAATCGGGTAATCACCATATAGATTTGTTTGCGACAGTGACGAACACCAAGTGCCAGAGGTTTGCTAGCAGCTTCCTCCAGCAGGGGAGCATAGGGGACACATTCTCATTGCCTTGGGAAGGCCTCGCCTTATGGGTTCCCTCAGTTGCCGTTGTTACTTTGAGTCATCCGTCAACTCAAAACGGTGCTGGTGCCCGATGATCCTGGTCGCACCGGCGTGGCTGAGGCAGATCTGGTACCCGGACCTTCCCATCATGTCAGTGTCCTCATCAGTCAAGCTGCCACTGGGTCGTGGAGCTTCTCGCCAGGGAAGGAGGAGCCATTCTTCACCATGATCAAGAATCTCTGAACGTGAAGGCTTGGCTCCTGCAGCGCAAGAATTCTGTAGTTACTATCTCCCAGCAGACTGCAAGGAAGTTCTTGCCAAGGCTAGAGCATAGTCAAATTTGAAATGCTATGGACTCCAGTCGAAGAGATTTGCTATTTGGTGCTGTTACCACAAGATCAACCAACTGAGGGTCCAGGCCCCTCAGGTACTTCCATGTTTGTTGTCGTTGGCCAAATTGGTGCTGGCCCACGCCTCCAAGGTTCATCTCACTACATCAGATCCCCAGGACGACCATCCTTGTGGTCGCACTGATTGGGCAAGGAATACAAGGGACTATTCCGCTCATTGCACCAGTGAAGGCCCTGGTCCTGGCATGGGAGCTCAATGTGAGGCTTACTAGGCTCATGGGACCGCCATTCAAGACTGCATTCTGCACCGCTAGTTTTTGTCGTGAAAAACGGCTTTTCTCGTGGCCATCACCTCACCATGACTAGTGGGGGAGATCCAGGCCCTCTCCTGTAAACCACTTTACTTTCCACGAGACCAGGGTGGTGCTGCAGACTCACCCCTCCTTCATGCCCAAGGTGCTGTCGGACTTTCTTCTTGGTGTTCTGACCCCACCCCCACCCCCCCCGATGCCTTTGTCGCCGACTGAAGTTCCTTTGCATTCACTTGATTTGGCTAGAGCACTGAAGTTTTATGTGGCCCACACGAAGAGTTTTGGGGAAAACCTCTCGGCTCTGTGAACTTTGGGCCTGTGAACCATGGGAAGGCCCTGTGCAAGGCTTCCATTTCCATGTGGCGCTCAAGCTGTATCAACAACTGTCACCGGTTGGCAAACCGACTGCTGCCTGGCTGTCCGAGAGCCCACTCTACCAGAGCGATCGCTGCTACTACAGCGTTCCTGTCTGGTGTGCCCCTGCTGGACATCTGCATGCCTGCTTCGTGGAGGTCGACTCAGACCTTCATGAAATTCTACTGCATCAACAGGGATTCCAGGGAGGAGTCCAGAGTCGGCTAAGCGGTGCTGTGCAACCTGCTCATCTGAAGGTGAGCTTGGTGAGGAGGTAAGAGATGCTTATGTTGAGCCTTGCCACCTCCCGTGGTTGTGCATGTGTGTACTGCTATGTATTCTTTACACATGAGCCAGTGCATCCATGCCAGACCCCATGCTGGAGAAGGAACAAGTGCAAACCCTCCCGCCTAACCCTCTGCGGCTCTTCTCTTGGTCCTACTGCCACTTTTTTTTACTGAGGATTCCCAGCCTGACAGGGAATATTCATGAAAATGTGAACCCATGCTGGAGAACAGTTACAGGTAAGTAACTTGTTCCTTATATGGAGTCAGACCAGCGTACCTCACCGCCTTGCCTGTTCTAAGGACCCTAAGATCAAATAACATAGGACTCTTAAGTAAAACGTGGTTCGAACTTGTGGGGGGGTGAACAAGGTAATTTGCATACGCGGCACCAAGGAGCTGGAATGCACTGCCTCATTAACTGAGGCGATGCCAATCCTTCACATTTAAAAAGGAATTGAAAACTAGGATGTGCAGATGAACCCTTGATTAGCATAAACTCCACCCTTGTACGGTTAATGGATGAGGGGCTTTCTATGCACCATTTTTATTTGTTTTACTTTTTAAGTTGTACGTCCTGTTGGCGCTACTATGCCCCTGGGCCTGTGACATGCGCTTTACAAACGTAAATTGTAGTTTGGCAATTTGAGAGGTGGGCTGCCGCATTGACCATCGGTTCTGCCTGTGGGAGTTTGGGGGATGGCTGATCGTGTTATGCTACACCTTGCAGAGCAAACTAGTTTGGGATAGGAACATGGCTGGAAGAGTAGTGTCATGGTGAAAATTGTGTGGGGCGGCTCCTTCCACTACATGCTTCAGGACTCCACTGGCAACAGCCACGTTTTTAGGTCCTTTTTGAAGGGGCGGTAGTGTCCGTTGCGGCAGATGTTTAGTGGAAGATGGTTCCAGGCAGAGGCGTGGGTGGAGAAGGCATATCCTCCCAATCTGGTGGGTTTGTTGGTGGGGTGGGGTGGGGGGGGGGGATTACGAGCACCTAATCGGAGAGATCTGGTCATGTGGTAGCAATTGATCTTGTCCTGGGGAAACTTGTTGAGTGTGATTGAGGGCATGATGAGCGATGCCCATGGCTTTAAAGGTGGCCCGTCGGCTGATGAGTAGCAAGTGTAGGGGTATGAGGGAGGGGTAACATGTTTTCTGGCTGAAGTGGCGAACAGTCTGGCCGCAGGGTTTTGGATTTGAGTTTCTAATCTGATGTGCCCAGACGCCTAAATGGAGGGAGTTGGCATAATCTAAGAGGAAGAGAATAATGCCCAGTATTGCAGAAAACCTATGAGGGTAGGATAGGTAAGGTAAGATTAGCCTTTAGGATGCATAGGTAGAAGTCTCATGTTGTGGACCTGGAGCTGATGTGTTGTGAGAGGGATTGCTGAGTCCATTGTGCATCCCAGATTTCTTTGAGGCGAAAACCTGCTGGTGGGGCTCCTAGTGCTTGTGGCCAGGGTGTTGGTTGGTGGATTAGGGCGGTATTGCCACATTAGTATTTCAGTATTGCCTGATTTGAGAAGGTGGTTGGCTGTCATCCAGTGATCGAAGGCGGGTCTGGGCGATGTTGGTGTTTTGGGGGTTCTTGAAAACTATCTGGGCGTCATCTGTATAGTTATAGCATGAAAGCGGAGGAGTGCCGGCAGTGGGCTGAGGTAGAGATTGAGGAGTAGGAGTGACTAGGAGGCTCCCACGGGGCGAGGGACAGAAGTGGAAGGAGCACGAGTCTCTAATGCCTACTGTGTGAAGCCTGTCCATAAGAATTGTGTGGTCAATGGTAAAAGCGGCAGATAAATCAAACAGAACGAGTGCAGCGCATCCATCAGAGTGAGCAGTTGTTTTTGGATTGACACAAGCAGAGTCGGTTCCTCGAAGGTCTGAAGCCAGATTGGGCTGGATCATGGAGCAGGTTTGCTTCTGAGATCCACCAGAATCATGAAGACCTGCATTTTGAGCATCCCACGACGTGCTGCGACTTTGCAGGCCTGCAAGCCCTGGGACCTTGAGCCATCGTGCGGTGCATGGTCTTCCGAATCCAGATTGCACTGAAACTTTGGCCTCCTCCTGACTCTCAAGACACGATGAAGTCCTTGAAGTCCCCTCTCCAGAGTGCTGGACCAGATTAGAGACAGGAATCCGACAAGTGATATTCAGCCTTCTCCTGGCACCTGAAAAAGGGTGCCAAAACCAGAGCCGCATCCAGCCGTGAAGAATATCTTGCTTTGACTCTTCCCCGTTAATCCCTGCTGCAAAATCCCTTCCAGTGGCCTGTCTTCATTTCCAGGAATTTGACTGTTTTTGGCTGCAGATACTGAAGTTTCCCTCACAAACTCTGTGCTGAGGTACTGTGTTGGCTGGGGTATTTACTTACCTTAAGCCTGTGATTTCTTTATAGCTTTAGGGGCTTTCTTTTTTAAAAAAAACTTTTGTTTATTGGCAGAAAATTAAGATGGGTATAGCATACCTTACACAGAGAGAAACAGAAATCAGTGTCGCATTAGGCATTACATCATGCACTTTTTTGATACAGCTCAAAATGGGAAGGGGGGGATTAATGACAGCACGAGGGGGTGCGAGGTGCGCAGTACTTATGGTGATGCGTCGGGCGGACCCGGCGGGGGGGGGTGGTGCTCCACTCAACCTTGGCTCTATTCAGATAGCTGCAGAGTTCTGTCCACACGTTCTTTGGGCGGGATGTCGTGGGCAGGGATCCAATATACTCCTCTTCACAGATTTGTACCCACGTGAGGGCTTTCAACCACATCTCGAGGGTGGGGGGGAGAGCGGCGCTTCCAACCTTGTCGAATGCATCTTTTAGCGACAATAGCACTAACATTTAAAAATTGCATTTTTTTTGCATTTTCTCCGGACCATATTCCAAACAGTAGAGCTAGCGGGTCAGTCCACTGGGGACCCAATTATCTCTGTAGCGCTTTCGTTACCGCCAGCCAGAACGCCCTCAGCTCAACACAGGACCAAAACATATGCATGTGAAATGCCTCTTCAGTTACACATTTCGGGCATGTGTGGGCCGGGGGTGCATGTACATTTTGCTACTCTGTGGGGTGTGTAATGTCTGAGTTTATATTGTATACAGCGGAATTTAGCGCTAAGGGAGACTTTGCGCGTGTGCGCACACATTTTGTTCCACATGTCATCAGTGATTTCTATCGCCAGCTCTCTAGCCCAAGCTTCCCGTGGTTTAAGGGATGTGTTCTCTCACTTTTCCAGCTGCATTTTATACAGGGAGGATATTATGCCCCTACTGCCTGTAGAGTTTGCTATGTATTGGATTTCGGGTGCCTCAGGGGGCTCGTCTGGGTAGGAGGGCCATATTGCACGGACTGCTGCTCTTAGCCTGAATTATTGAAGTAGCTCAAGCGCTGAGTTGGAGTGCCACGTTTGGGGGGGGTGATGAATTTACCGTCTGGGTATAGATCAGTTAGTGCTCGATATACCAGGACCGCCCAGTGTCGCATGAAATGCTGGTCGTGCGTGACGGCGAATCCTGGGAATTGTCGTATGGGTAGCCATTTATAGTATGGGTGGTGCTCTTGTGTCGGTTTCAGAATCCTATTTCATGCTCTTATTGTGGTGGCCACCGGGTCTGCTGGGGAGTCTGTCCGGAACGTGTGATGTAATAGGGTCATGATGTTGGTGCCATCCCCTGCCAGTTTCTCTAATTTGACGTGGGAGGGGTGGGTTCAAATGTGTATACCAGTGCATGGCGTGTTGGGCCTGTGCTGCTAACCAGTACAGGGTTAGGTCTGGGGCTGTGAACCCCTTTTTCGTAGGGAGGGGGGGGGGGGTCATATGTTGCCACTTCGACTGGACAGCTCTGGAATGCCAGGGGAATTGGGCGCACGCATCATGGAGCCTCTTGAAATGTTGCTTCCCGGGCCACACGGTATGTTGGCAAGGATATAGAGAAGCTTGGGGACCGCCATTTTTACTAGGGACAGTCTGCCCACCAGGGACAGAGGGAGGCTGCGTCATTTAAGCATCTTGGATTCAATGAGCTGTGCAGTTGTCTCGTAGTTATCCTCCATAAGGAAGCTTTGGTTAGTGCCACTTGCACCCTTAGGTACTTGATGCCCCCCGAGGGACCACCGTAGGGGAAATTCGCATGATGGTTGCTGGGTTGCCGCAGTAAGGGGAATATTTCGGATTTAGAATAGTTTATGGTAAATCCAGATTACATTCTTATTTTTGTCTCGTATGATCGGGTCCAGGTGTGTGGAGGTGTTTCTGACATATAGAAGTATGTCACTGGCATACAGTGAGATGATTTTCGGTGTATCCTGTAATCGAATACCTTTGCCGGTGTCGGTCCCTAATGTGGTCTGCCATGGGTTCAATGGTAAGCGCAAAGAGGATGGGAGAGAACTGACAAACGGACATCCCTGGCGGGTACCCCTGTGTAGCGCAAAGGGAGAGGAGACGATGGAGTTGACCAGCACCCTGGTCATTGGATCAGTGTATAGCAGTTTTATGTCGATCATCCTGTTTGGTCCTATTCCCATTTTTTTCCAGCACGGCTTAAGTATTTCCATGAGACCATGTCAAATGCCTTCTGGGCATCTAGCGTGGCGGCCACTGCATCCGTCTTCGGGTCAATTCTGGACATTACATTGAATAATCGGCGGATATTGAGTGCTGTAGAGCGGCCAGGAACAAATCCACTTTGGTCTGCGTGGACCAGGTTGGGCATAAATAAAAGGAATCTATTCGCAATTATTTTAGCAAAAATGTTCATGTTCGTGTTCATAAGCGAAAAGGGCCTATAGGAACCACATTTGTCTGGAGGCTTCCCTGGTTTGGGGAGAACGTTGATTAGGGCTTCCCTTGAGAGGGGGGGGGCAGGGGAGGCTAACCGAAATGATTCGGTCCAGACCCCGTGCAATACGGGAGCTAGGATGGCTATGTGTTCCCGGTAGAACTCAGATGTGAGCCCATCGGGACCCGGTGCCTTGTTTTTCGGAAGGTCAGAAATTACCTGGACTATCTCATCCAAGTTGAATGTGGCATTGAGTTGTTCTTGGTGCTCTGGGAGATGAGGGTCGTAGGGATGCATTCTAGCAGGTCGTCTAGGTCTTGAGCATTGTGTTCCAGCTGGGGGCCATATAGACTGGCATAAAAGCTAGCAAAGGTGTTGGTGATGGGTTGGTCGGACCAGTGTCATAAGCCCTGTTCGTCTACAATGTGATCTATTCGGGACCTGCCTCCCTCCACTCGTACTAATTTAGCTAGGGTTCTGCCAGGTCTGTCACCCTCACCATACCTTCGGGCAGCTACGGGGCGAGCAAAGTACTGCACCTCGCTCAGGGCGTGAGATTCAAACAGTTCTAGTTCTGTTCTGATTTTTGCTAGGATTGCCGGAGCTGGTGCAGAAGCATGTTGCTGTTCTAGAGTTTTGAGCTTCGTTTCGGAGCTGTTTAGGGCCTGCCTTATAGCTTTGAGAACCCTGGCCTCCCTTGAGATGCACAACCCTCTGATAAATGCCTCTCAGCAGGTCCCCTCGGGTGTGTCCTGCGTGTTATTCTCGAAAAAGGTGTTTATGTCCGACAGGATCTCTGATTTTAAAGACAATATCAGAGCACCAGATTTAAAGCGCCAGGCGGGGCGGGCTGTCGGATTGTTACCCAGTAGGATCTGCAGCAGCACGGGGGAGTGGTCAGAGTGCGTGCGAGTATCTTAACGTCCGACACCCTGCCCACTCGGCTCCCCGGCAGTAAAAACATATCTATTCTCGGAAGAGCTGTCGTGTACTGTGGAGTAGAAAGTGTAGTCTCTGTCATGGGGATGAAGAGTTCTCTACACATCGTGTAAATTCAGGGAGTTCATGTGTGTTGGGAGTAGTTTGGCGGCTCGGGACATGACCCTGCGGGTCGTGGTTGTCCTATCTAGGACATTGTAGAAAGGTTTATGTCTTCCCCCCCCTCACCCCCAATGTAATGGGAACTTCCATATCTCATGAGGATGGCGGTCACAGCGTCTATAAATTCAGGGGAGTCAGTGTTGGGACCGTATGCATTCACGAGCAAGCATTCCTCATTAGCCAGAGTGCAGTGGAGGATCATGTATCTGCCCTCCGTGTCGATGTGGGATGTGTGGAGTGTGAATTTTAACAATTTGTGGATGAGGGTCAGGACTCCTCTGGATTGGGTGGAGAATTGGGTATAGAATCTGTTGGGGCCCCAGGACTGTGCAAGGTTGGATGATGGGAGTTTCAGAGCGTGTCTCCCCTGCAACAGGAGTACCTTGATTGTGTCTTTGTGCATATGATGTGATCCTGCGTGACTTTGTAAAATTCGTCAATCCCCAAATACTCCATGTCATCATTTTAATGGCCATGCTGGCGGTTTATGGGACATCCCAACTCCAGGGACTAAAGGATCTGCCTCTGTTTACCAACATATGTGCAGCCGTGGCGCGGGTGCGCCTCACTTTAAGACCAGTCATTACTTTCCTGCCGATTTTTTTTATTTTTTTTATAACATTCCCGAACTTCCCCGCCCACAACAAACTAGCATTGTGACCACCCCTAAAGCAACCAACTGCTTGCCGTTCCTAATTTGGCGACGCTTGGCTAATAGCCCAACAGGGGCTCAAACAGGAACACTCCACCTTAGATGGCATTGCAGCTGCTGTGGGGGCTACCGCTGCCGTCTGACCCACATTAACGCATGTTATGATGATACATCATTAATCTTTTGAACGGCTGATGAAATTTATGGTTACAAAAATAAACCAGTATGTTCTTCCTGAGAACTGAGCAATTACTCTCATAGTTCGGTGCCTAACAGTTAGGTGAGGAGTCGAGGTTCAGGCCCATTGTTTGCCATTTTGGTCGGGTCCTTTAGGGATGTACCCTCTTCCCCAAGTCATGCTCTTGAATATAGCCATTGGGGCTCTGTAAGGCCCAGAATAGTACAGAGGTGGGGGGGGGGGGGGGCGGGAGGAGGAGAGACCGGTTTACCCCCCCCCCCCCCCCCTCGGGGGGGGCAGTCTCTAGATGGGACTCGGTTGATGAGGCCTCCAGTAGGGTCATGCAAGCGTGATCTCAGTTGTCGTTCATTGGTTCATCTGTGGGATCCGCTAGTGGGATTTGTGCCTCAATGAATGTGACTGCCTCATCGGGGATCGTGAAGAAGTATAGCTTGTTGCGGTGAGTTTAGGCAAGCCAGGAAGAGCATTGCATACTCTATTTTCCACCGAATTGGCGTCGATCCATCTGCACCCCTACCGAAAAATCGTGATTTGAGAGTCCAGCCTTAGTTTCCCTTTCTCTCTGGCCAAGCGAAGTATGTGGTCTGTCTTTGTAGCTTAGCAGTTTTGCAATTATTGGTCTGGGGAAGTCTCCTGGTTTAGGCCGGGGTGCCAGTGAGCGATGTGCTCTTTCTACAGTGAAGAATGGTGATGGCTCATGGTTATCGAGGAGGTCTTTCGACCGCGAGTTCCATACGACCCTTCAGAGCGGATTCGGGAACCCCCACTATGCAAATGTTTCTTCGCGACCTCGAGTCGAGGTCGACGCACTTGGCTTTGACCTGTTTCATGTCGCGGACAAGCTCCGTGAATGCTCTGTAAGGTATGAACATTATCCTCGTTGGTTCATATCCTTTGCTCTGCCTCTGTGATTTTGGCCCCATGTTGGTCTAGTTCAGCTCTCAGGGAGGCTACATTTGCATTTATATTGTCCAGTTTTTCATGGAAGGCTGCAGTTTTTGGCCCTGGATTCCATCAGTATAGTTGGGTCAGGCTGAGGTGGGTCCGGCAGGATATCGCCATCTTTGTGTACTATGGAGGACGCCTGGTCCGCCCTGGGTGCTGCCTTGGTGAACTTATCCATGGCGCCTACCTTGTTGGCTCCTCGCGATCTGTTGGACATTGTTACGATGGGGAGCAGCTCCCAACTGGGCAGGTTTGGTGGTGACCGTAGTAAAGAGTCCTGTAGTGAAGGTGGTAGCAGGCCAGTAGTTTTGGCGTGCAGGGAATTCACGCCTGGTAATTGCAGGCATTTGGCCCAACCAGTTGAGGATGGTCAGTGGTACTGAGCGCCGTGCAGAAGAGATGGCCAGGGGGGCTGTATGATGGTGGGCTCAGCAGGTGCCCCGCGGCATGTGCAATGGGTGGAGATGGCTGAGCGGAAACAGGTGCCAGTATCGCATTGGGTGGTATTTGGGCTTCTCTGGGCGAGATGCAATCGATGAGGTGAGTGTGGGGGCCCGCTAGGGCGAAGAGACGCGGGGTGCCTTCACCCTTCGGGGTGTATTGTGCAGTCCCAGCTCCGCTGTGGAGGGCAGAGGCCTTCTGATGTGGGAAGCCGCCGTGTGGAAGGGAGAGCTGGGGAACTGGTTGGTCCTTGCGTTTCCTGCCGCCCCAGCCGGCGTCGGGCTGTCTATGAGCGGGTCTGAAGTCTGGGACCGGCCTCCCGGGAGAGCAGCGAGCGATGCTGGGGCAGGGAGATCAGGCTGCAGCAATCGTTCCCTCATAGATCTGGGGCCGGGGAGTGGGTTGCTGCAGACCGGCCCCGCGCCAGGCCGGGTTTGAGGAGGGGGGCAAGCCGCAGCTGCCCTGTAGATGCAGCAGGGGCCCGTGGGAGCTCCGGCAGGCCAGCAGAGGTGGCGGCGGTGCAACACCCCCCCCCCCCCCCCCTCTCCCCCCTGGGCACTCACCCTTGCCACCCTTCATCGGCAGGGCCCGCGGCGGCAGATTGGAAGGAGCTCCAGCTGGTGTCGCATAGGAGTGCAGTCCTCCGTCCCACGGCGGTCGCGCCACACCGGCAGCACGTCGGGAGGTTCGTTAGCAGGTTTCTCTCTGGCCTGGCAGCGGTGTATCATGGGGCAGCCCAAGCTCCATCGCCACCGAAGCTCCAAGAGGTAGGCTCAGTGGGAGTATCGGGCCGACCTGCGTGGTTGGCTGTATCTCAGCCGCAGCTGAACTGCAGGTATCTGTTTTTAGCAGAATGTGTCCCGTAGTGAGGGGAACCGTCCGGTGTAGAGATGGCCGGATTCCGCCGATGTTTGTCTCTGGGTCGCGGAGCTCTGTAGCTAGGCGGCCATCTTGTTGGCTGCTCAGTAGCGCCCCCCAGCTTTAGGAGCTTTCTTGTGATTGCTCATCCAGTTCACCCATGCCCACTGCTGGAATCCTCCTACGGTGTCTATACAGAGAAGTCCCTGGAACCTTTCAACTTTAAAGTGAAGTACGTGCTTGTTTGAAGAGACTTCCTCAGGAACTCTTTCCCTGCTAGTGAACCATGGGTCACCCTGCCTACAGTTGGCTTCTAGACCACTAGGGTCTCTTCTGCCTCTGAGAGAAGTCATGCAATAAGGACTGGCTGTTCCAGAGGGAGGCCCCAGCCGAATGAAAGATCTAACGCCAACTCGTTGTTTGGAGAATTGACTGACCCTGAGGGAGTTGGAGGCGGATGAGCGCAGAGCTCGAGGGAAGATATTTAGGAAGAGTTGAAGGTATTGAGGACTCAGGCCCCAGAAGGCCTTGTGGACAATGTAGAGGGTTTTCAACTTAATCCTTGCAGCCACTGGAGCAAGTGCAGAGATTTCAGTCCTGGAGAGATGGGATCCCTGGGCTTGAGGCTAAGGACAAGTCAAGCAGTCGTTTTCTGGATGAGTTGCAGAAGGCGGAGAGTGAAGGCAGGTAGATTTAGAAAGGCTGTTGCAGTAGTCCAACCTAGAGAGAACCAGATCTCTGGAGACAGTGAGCTTCTGGGGGAAGGAGAGTAAAGGAAGAATACTGAGGAGGTGCAGCTGGGAGTGACACTCTGACGAAGTACTTAGTCCCACGACTTAATGTGGGCTAATTGTATTTATAATGCACCTTTTTATTTTTTTGTATTACGGCTGGTTGTAAGTGTTTCTGTTGAACCCTTCATATGCTAAGTTCTTTGTACCTTCCTACAGCCGTCTCTTCCCCCCGCCTAAAATGAACCTGGCTGCTTTGTCTACGCTAACAAATACTCGCGTGGTACAGCCTTCTACGAACAGTGGAGTTTGTATACTCTGTATGGTTTTGCTAATACCTTAGTTGGACTTCAGAAAAACTGTTCTGCCTGTAAGCTAGTCTTGGAGGAATTCTAAGCGGGTCTTGTGGAGGGTGGTGTGTGTGTGTGTGTGGGTGTGTGTGTGTGATATATATGCACATGGCCTTAAAAGTTGCTTGTCTGATTTACAGCCAGTGTAGTAGCCTCTGGGCCAGGGTGGTATGGTCTCTCGAGAGGTCAAAAAGGAGTCTGGCTGCAGAGATTCAGATTCTCTTCTTTTCTGGGCTGATAGGCAGGCGCGTCCAGGTAGATGAAGTTGGTGTCATCTAAGCAGGTGCAGATGATGGCGAGGATTGATGCGACAATGAAGGTAGGAGAGATGGAGGAACTTGAACCTGAGGATGCGTAGGTGGAAGTGGCGTGAAGGACAAGAGCATTCCCGTCGGAGTAGGCAGGCTGGAGAAGGTTACATTACCCTAATGACTATAAAGATGTTGGTAGGAAGTGACTCGAGGAGAAGGGTCAGATAATGGTTGTCTATAGACGACCATTATCAACAGAACAGTGTATAGAGTAGGGGGAGCTGCTAGTATAGCAGTGATAAGGAGATGTGGGGGGTGGGCGGAATCCTGGTTTTTGTGAAGTTCTGGGTAATTCGAGAGTTGAAGTGGTCGGTTGACTGCCCTTTTTTTTTTTTGCCAACATTCCCTCCATATTCTATGGACCCGCACCCCAAAACCTTTTGCTTTTAGTTTTACAACTTGTCCTGGCCTTTCACTTCACTGTCCTTTTTTGCTCATTTGTTCTGGGGAAAGACTCAGTACTGGGAAACTCTTTTTTTTTTTTTTTTTTTTTTTTTTTTTTTTTTTTTTTTTTTTGGCATGTTACTGGTTTGGGTAACTTTTTCATATTGCGCATAGCATCTTCCAATGCAGTGCAAACTGGGTACTTGTAAACGGGCCTAAAGACAAGCTGATGGCAGCACCATTTCTGTGGCATTCGGCGTTTGGCAACCAACAGTGGCTTGTTGCCCAAGATGGCTGTGCCGTGAGATTATTTGCTTGTTCTTTGGCCTTCTTATCTTGTTGGGGTCAGGAATTCCCTTTTATGGTCATGCATTTGCACAGGAAAGTGCATGCGCGTGTGTGTAAACACACTGTTGGGTCCCAATCCACAAACTGATGCTTGTATGGTTGGTGTGCATGCAAGAGTCTGCCCCACACAGGACCCTGATTGGTCTAATGCTGGTGTGCACAAGGTGTGCAGATCCTTTCTATTAGAGGGCTGAGTCTCGTCAGGCTTGAATTTGGGATAAAATGAGTCCTGCAGCCATTCAGCAAATCGGGAGGAGGCAGTGTCCTGTGTAGCTGTTCAGACTGAAGACCCGAGGACGAATCCTGAAGAGGCCTTGCAGCCTTTTGCTGCTGTCCCAGTGAAGCCGTCCTGGACTACCCAATAGACTCTTGCTGGTGCTTCGACCTGGTGGCACCAACTAGTCCACGCCTGCTCACGAATCTGGAACTTTTGAAAGTGACGAGCTCCGTTTTGGGCTACTGTGCCATAAGTGGTGGTGGTCTGCATTTTTCAACTAACTTCAGTGGCATTCACCTAGTCCTACAAGTCTCCATCCTGTCAAGTTTGTGTCCCAACATCGACTGGTCCTGTTCTGGAGGCTCCTTTTGTTTGTAGCTGGTGAGACACCCATGGTCGCCAGTGTGCAGTGAATGTTGCTGGAACTGGAGACTCCTGCATTGGCGCCTGCTACATTTCTTCACTTGAGAGGTTGCACTTGGCTCCTGGACATATTCTAATGGATCCAATGGTGGAAAAACCTATCTGCTGTCTAAGTAGATTATCTCTTCCCTGTGTGGAGTGGACTTGTTGTACAATTAAGGTGCTTAATACCTGCGAGTGGTTTCTAGGATGGAGATTTGAACCTGTTGCGCTGCATTGTCTTGATTTTAAGACAAACGAGTTGCCCCTGATCTATCCTTCTGAAATCACCCCCAACCCAATCGCCTCTCCTAACTAAAACCTCTTGTGTAAAGAGCTGAGTGATCAATTAGTCCCATTGCACCGCATTGTAAGATGCTGTGTGCAGTGTTTAAAAAGTCACTGTGTAAAGGGGGAAACTTGACTGATCAGTTTCCCCATGACAAATGAGCTACCCCAAGGGGTGTAGTGGGGGCGGGGGGGTGGGGGGAATTACTTCCTGTCGGAACAGGTTCAAAAACAGCAAAAAGAAAGGGTCAGTTGAAACTATGGAGTACAAGTTGCCAGATCTTTGGTAACGCTTGCCAGATTTTTCTTTGGTATGGTAGTTCTTTGCTGCAAAAAACGTATTCTGTTACTGCACGGAGCCTTGACTAATACGTTCTGTGTAACCTGTCCATATGTCTTGAAAACCTACAACTGTCTGAAATATGTACTTGAATAAGGTGCAGCAGGGGGTGTTAAAAATCATCTCCACTAATTCATGTTTTTCTTTTTTCTTCTCTCCTGGAAAATGACAAAAGGCTTTGCGAGCTTATGGTCCAAGGGGTAAGTAGGCACGATTTCTTAGATGTTCTTTTTTTTAAAAACAGTTTATTGGTAGGTTGGACGCATGTAAAAATTGCATTGTGTAAGGCAAATACAGAAATTATGCAGTACATGTAATAAATCTTGTGCACTTTCGGGTGGACTGAGCAACTTGTGTAACTCCCTCCCAACTACGTGGTGTCAGAAACCTCGAGGTACAGTCTTGGCAAAATGGGTTTGAATGTTATGTCTGGGGAAAGTCTGATCATAGTCAAACAAGGGAGCCCACGTGTTCATAAATTGGTGTAGTTTTCCTTCCTTTCTGCCGTCACTTTCCGTCACCAAGCTGTCCCATACTTTAATCCACCAAAGAGGGATCAGGCCCTTCTCCGGACTATTGGCGGCGAGCAATCGTGATGCGTGCAGCCAGCAAAAGCTCTAATTAGTTTTGCACGTTCCCCCCCCCAGATTTAGGATATGTCTCCAGTTGGAGAACCTCGGGGCACATGTGGAGTTTAATATGGGTAATGGGCTCTATAATGACGACTTTGACTTAGTTTATACCTTCCCAGGAGGAGTGAATAAGCGGGCAGTCCCACCACATGTGAAAATGAGTTTTGTGCCCCACAGTTTCACCAGCAAGTAGGTGCCACTGAAGTCTGATAATGGTGTAGCTGTATTGGGGAGTAGTACCAGTAGAATGGGAGTTTAAGGGCACATTAATTGTTGGTCACACATCTGGAGGAGTGATTTCTGCCCCAAATGCCTTGCCAAGATTGATTCTTCAGTGGGTGGCCCAATGCTGTCTCCCAGCGACTCATGTAAGATGGGTGCCCTTATAAAATCGTCTCTCAGGAGTTTATACAATTTGGAGACCCCTTCAGGCCGCTGGCCCTCCAGGGCGCTTAACTCAATCGGACTGAAGGCATGCATGGCTTTTGTCTCATCACTGAATGTGTGATCCCGTGCCGTAGCTGAGCATAGGAGAACCTTGCTGGCTCTGAGTTGGAATATCTCTTTACAGTCATCAAACATGCGTGATTGATGTTCCGAACCCCCGCCCCCCCCCCCCCATAGCTGGGCTAATGTCTGAAGGCCTCCCTCCAGTTTCTAAAAGCAAATGGCTGCATACCAGGAGAAAACGCAGGTTTATGAAAAATTGGGAGAGTGGGCCTATGCCTCTAGGGATATTTGTCTCATAGCCCCTTCCCATGACTTGAGTAGCTTTTGAGGTGGAGAGCAGGTTTTGCTATATGGGGAACAAAAGGAAGAAAATGGAGTGAGAGTCTGGATTGTTCAATGTCCACCCATTTTGGTAGGGGGTGGGGAACATCCGTGTCAGGAGATCTAACATTTTGAGCTGCCTCATGTATTTGTGTAAATCTGGGACACCAACCCCACCTAACAGAGTGCCACCTTCCTAGGGATCCTAGCCTCCTTCCCCACCAAATGAACCCCAAGGTTTTCCGCTGGGGGACAGTCATGTACATTTCTGGGAATTTCCACAGGAAGAGAAGTACAGAAATAAAGAAAACAATTTAATTTCGAATGGATTGTGTTTCCACGTATGTCTTCTTTCCTAAAATCCAGCTTGCTGTTTTGGAATTTTTTTCCCCCAGTAGAGGGCGCTGTGTTGATGCCCCTAGGAAGCCTCTGTGCTGATATCGATGTCATCAGTTATAAGCCGTTGCTCAGTTCTGTTTTTCCGCGCTTCACAGCTTCGGTAACGCAATGCTCGCTTTCGTGATAGTCATCGAATGCGATTTTCCAGTGAAACTTCATAAAACTTTTAGATGGCCTCATCGGCTCCATCTATGCCTAGGTACGGCTTTAAAAAATGCAGTGACTGCGGGGCTAAAATGTCCATGGCAGATCCACACAGGATCTGTCTGTGGTGCCTAGGGGCAGTGCTGTTCCGAATGCATGTCAATGACAGCCAAGGCCTTGAGGGAGCGCAGAAGTAAGCCTCAGAAATCCTTTGCCCCGTCCAAACGCAAATCCTAAGAGTCGAGTCCTTCGTCTCCTCGTCATAAAAACTCCTGATCACGTTCTCAAAGTACCCTTTGCCTTCTCTCTCTTCACGATTCCATTTCCTCTTCGCTTTCTTTCCTCGTCTTTAAATCTCTTCATGATCTTGCCCCCCTACCTTTCCTCTCTCCTCTGGTTCTATGCTCCCTCTCGCACCCACAGATCTTCCTACTTATTGGTCTGCTTTCCACTTGTGCCAGTTCTTGTTTCCGTTCCTTTCAGCTCTTGGCCCCTCTACACTGGAACACTCTACCTCTCTATCAGCTTCTCCTTCCGTTCTTCCTTGAAAGCTCATCTTCTGCACCCCCTTCCTCAACCTTGATTACCACTTACTCTTCCCCTGTTCAGTTTCTCTTTAGATTCCTCTGCAAATTGTTGTCTATGGTTTGTCTCATGTTTTACGATAATGCTTCGATTTTATTTGAATGTGTTCTTGTTGCTTCATGTAAAGCGCTATATAAACCTAATAAATAATAGTTTTGTGGACGGAGTTGGGTGTTACATCCCAGAGGGTATAACAAAGAAGAGATAAAAGATTGTGGATTCGATATACAAGTACTGTGCGCTCGTGACCACTCTTTGATTAAGTATCAAAGAAGGGTAAAAAATATTAGTGTAAACTGGCAGCAATCGCTCACATCCACCAGATCTGGAAAATGACTCGATTGTTGGGGTGGGAAGGTGAATCGTGCTCAAGTTGATTTAGACAATAGAAACGCTCAACATCCAAATTTAAGTATTCCAAAACAAGTGTATCTTAAAAAGTAAGGTGTTTATTCTAGATATTGGACATTTTCAAGGCTGTTAATCACACATAGCAAGTCATTAATATACAGAGTTATAAAAATTATATAAACTACCCAATTTGTACATTTTTAAACACAGCCAAATCAACAATTTCAACAGTAAAAATAAAAATCAGAAATTGTAAGATTCAAATGATTGTGACGAAAAATTTGCATTAATGGTAATCAAAAACAAAACCTGCCACATTTTGGATCGCTGATGAGGTCAAGCAAATGTTGCACAAGGTTGTCAAAGCAAATGAGATTATGTATTCATCTTAAATGCATCCTATTGCAATTCAAAGTTAAATTGGCCAGTACAAAGGGTATAATACCCAAATATTAGGAACCGTGCCAGACTATGCTTGCCACCAGGATCACCCAGTCAAATGTGAGTTTAGGAATTACCCTAAAGCAACCTAATTCTGAGATTGTGAACATTTAACAATTTCACCCATGTAATAATGTTGATCAACAAAATTAATGGTGAAATCCTCCAAGTGAATCAATGGGAGGATGCTCTTACCCTAAATCTTTCACAATGACCTATTTCTGCAAAGGTAGAAGAATCATAGTAATGTATAATAGGAATCATATAGAGTAACAATGTAACTGTAAAAGAATGTGGTATACGAAGCATACCTGTAGATGGGAACTAGTTCATTATTAACTCTCATGGAAGTAATTCAAAAGATCTGCAAAATTGTGTGACGAATTTGTTGGTTGACAAGTGTGACCCTTCAATAGGTTCAGCAATGAATCCATGGTAAGCAGAAAATATATACCTAAAGCAAAGTGAGAGGTTTCCACATTAGATGGCCAACTAATGCCATGTTAAGGCCCTAAGGATAGGCTCACTCTTCTATGGATTAAAGAGGTAGTGTTCACAAAGAGAAGTTAAGACCGAAGTATGGATTTTCCACATTGGGCATGTTTCTCTGCCAGTTACATATTGATGGACTATTCATGCACTCATTCTTCTATTCATAAGCCTTAGAGAAAAAAAATGGGTGGGCAAAATTGTAAACTTTACCCGTGAATCGGTGGACAACAAATCAAGGGGCCCAATCCCCGCGTCCTGACACTTTCGACCGTGATGTTTAGAAAGAGAAGCGCCATTTCGGAATGCTACATATAAACATATGCGTCACAGAAGTGCCGTTGCAGCGTGTTGTCACATGTTGAAGACGTGATGTCATATGTAAACAATGCAGCTCGGTGACCAAATTAATGGCCTCCAGAGTGGTCGTGTATGTAAAGGAATGCATTGAAGTAATATACTGCAATGGAGGCACGTGTAATCAGGTGAAAATTCCAAAGTTGTTGCAAAGAACAATAGTGTGCATCACTGAAGCACATTAGTGAAGTAATGTGCTGGAAAGAAAGAGGCACATATCCTAATGGAAGACTACAAAAGTTTAGACATTGATGCATGGACGCGCTCATCTCACGCAAATTTGTGTAGTCGCTCATAAATAAGTACTTTGCTAAGTTGATTGATGCACGTGTCAAGACGTGAACATTTTCAATATTTAATTACGAAGCAAAAAGTTTCCATACCTGAAAACTTCAAATATATGCAATACGGTTAATGATCGCAGTTGGACAAACTGGTTTAAAGTGACGAGAAATATGGTGTATATTGGTTGGGAATTAAAACTATGAATCTGATGCAAGTTAGCCGCGACAGTGAGATTATAGGTGTAATGTGTAACACTGGTAGTCACCCCCCACCCCATAACGATTTTAGTTGAATATTGCCATACCTTTTGCCCCTTTTTAGCTTTCATGAGACCAATGAGTATAAGGTCTGATTTGTTATTTAACTGGTGTTCAAGTTGCCAGTGTAAAAGCAACAGTGATTTGGCCTCTGGCACCCTGAGACTCGCAAAGTGTACTCTAATTCTTGTTCTCAATTGCTGAATATATGTTATATGTTAAAGGTATTTGTACCGCGCACCGTCACCAACGGAATTGGTCCCCAGGCGCTCTGGCGGATCTGTAAACGATAAGGTGGGATGGGGTTAGTAAGGTGAAGAGGCAGTAGGATAGTGACAGAATTGGTGTTCGGTTGGCAGCTTCAACTCGGTATACACCAGGTGCTGAGCTTTGGTGCAGGTATTGGATCGGTGTCAGTCCGCGTGTGGTGCTGTTCGGTTTATGTGTTGTTGCAGTGTTGTGAAGTGCGTGCGACTTGTGGTGCGAGAGATGGTTGTGTGAGTTTTTGAGTGAGATGTATGCAGAGTTTGAGGTTATATTGGTTAGTGGGTCACCTGACCTTTAGCATGCTAACATTCACAGTTTTGTCTAAGTGTGGCACTTGCCGACCCTCACAATCCCATCTAGATGCAGCGCAGGCTAATTTTCACAATTCTATCTAAGTGTGGACATGCTAGTATTTATTTACAATTCTATCTAAGTGTGGGGATGCTAATATTTACAACCATCTGTGCGGGCATGCTAACATTCAAAGACTAATTCTATCACAGTCACAATTCTAAGTGTTGGCATGCTAATATTTATTTACAATTCTATCGAAGTGTGGACATGCTAATATTATGGCACTCTGTTATTGGGAGGTAAGAGTGGCAGTGGTTTTCTGGAGTAGAGTAATTGCCCTACTCCCCACCCATGCCACACTCAGTTTTTGTTGGTGTCTGTTAGCTGCTGGCTTCCTTGGCGTCCCCTGCGGACACCTGCAGGCACATCTTGGGCCCGCCAATGTAGGAGCCGCCCTTAGCCACGGGGCTGCAACGGGTAGAGGGCTGCCCTGGGAGGGTTTGGGGAAGTGGCCAATCAGGGCGCAGAGGGAGGGTTCGGGAGGTCGGATTGGGCTGAGGAAGGAAGGGGGTGGGGGGGGAGGGTACCGGAGCGCCGAGTGTGCGGAAATAAACGCCATTTAAACACTTTTCCAGTGTTCAGATTGTTGGGAGGAATCTGGGGCATGGCTCTGGGGGTACACTCACCTTGGCCTACTATACAACTTTCCACACACAGATAATTGCATACACCACAAAACATGACCTGCAGTTGATGAAATATTTGCTTTTAACTACTGTACCAAAAGCATTCATGTCAGATTGACAATTGTCATAAGCCTACTGGCATTAATTGCAGTTTCCCCATTTGAAAAAACCATTGGTGGTTTTGAGCCAATTGTTTGAACTGGTGTCATTAGGTTCAAGAAATGATGTACTCACTTAGTGTTTAATTGTGAGTGCTTTGGTGAATTTGGGTTTGTCAGATAGGAATGGTATAAGGTCTTTGTCCAATCTAAGGCTATGCCAAAGTCTCTGAACCAATTTGTACAGAGTTTACGCATCCTTAGACAAGCATGTAATTATAGAAATTTGGGGTGGTTCCCTAGAAAACCTCTTATTCACCAAGAGATCACTTTGATTGCTGTCTGCAAATTTAGCGGACGCTTTATAATTGGTCATCTCTGTGTAGGAAGCATTGGGTGAGGATATCGCATTCCCTAGTAAAATCAGCAGTTCCTTCTTGCTCTATGGAATTCACCACCAGGTATGTTATTAATGGTAGTTTGTTGATGACTACTCGGAACAGAAAGTACAGAATTAACCTCTGTAGGTTTACAGTAAGTTCTCGTCTGAATAGTGTTTCCCACAATAAAGATGTGTACATCTCAAAAATCGATTTCAGAAGAACTCTAATTCCCAGTGAACTTGATACCAAAGGTATTTTCTGATCCAAAAATACTTGAAAAGGTTCTTGAGCCTTCGCAAATTAACAGAATATCATCAAAGTATTGTTGGGGAGAATTCTCAAATGTGTTCATTCACTCCACCTTAGACCCCCAGCAACTTTGCTGGATTTTGAGGACTTGTTTTCTTTAACCTGGCGAGAGTGACCCTTTTTCCCCACTCTCTCATGCATTTTAAATGTGATTTTCTACAGTTTCTTTTTGGGGATTGAGTCTAACCAACTCCATAGGCATAATCTTTTACCATTGTCACGCAGCACCTCAAGTGCAGTGGCACGGGGAAGTCTTCCAGATTTCACAAGGTTTAAACACCTGCTGTGGGATAGAGCAGTAAAGTGAAATTGTTTTTACTTAGGTTGTGCTGGGTCTAGCAAGTACAATCCTATCTTACGATAGTGCTGGAGGGGTTACTTGGTATTCCCTGTCTAAAAGCTCATGTAACATTTTTTGTTGCCCTTTCCTCAATTGACTGGCTGGTGGTAGTGGTTTCGTTTTGACCTACCTAGGTTTGCATTTACAGCGACAGTCTATGGCTCCGGTAAAGTAACCGCGGGAGACATCTTTTTCAAAATGGCATCCAGCCATCTTTGCTAAAATGGTGTCGGTCTTTTTGTTGGAAGGCCCTTCTAGAAAGTTTCTATGCGTACCAAACCAGGTTTGGTCTTTGTTCATTCGCCTTTGGCGGGCTTCAGGAGTGAAACCCACCTCCTGGCTCCAGTGTCTGTGGTGGGCAGGAAGTGAGGGAGGTGCCCGATCCCTGTTTTTAGTCTCCTAGGAGACCCAAATGCACTCTTTGATGATTGGCTGGCTGGCTGGCTGGCTGGCTGGCTGTCCAGCAAGGACAGCCACCCTGCTGGGTGAGTGACACCTAGGCTGGAATGAATGGGAGAGAACTGATAAAAGGCGAGTCTTTTGGCTTGGAAGGCAGTCGACCACTGTATGAAGGAACCGAAGAAGAGCTTGAAGAGGACAACTGCTGCAACTCCTGGACTGTTGGTTTTCCCGGTGAAGCCCTGCTGCAGGTCCGAATAGCCAAGTTCACATCGACAAAAGCCCTGCAAGGACGACTTCTCCCTGAGTTGGTGGACCAATCAACTCCTGAGTAAGCTACTTCGACACCCATCTCGGAGCTGGTTGCATTTCCTCAGTGCTGGAGGAAACCGTAGAGCCAGGGAGAGGGACACCAGATTGTGTGCATTGCTTGTAAGATGGCCTAAAGCTTTTGGAAGATCAAACTCTCACGAAATAGGACTGACCAAGCCCGACTCACACCTCCCCAACCCCCTCTTCAGTTGTGCGGGACTTCAGATGTGAGGAAGTCCACCTTGACAACCAGGAACCGAGTTTATTGCTGTTTGCTGTACCGCAAGGAGCTGAAACGCGAAACAGCCACTGAAATTAAAGTTTGCTGGTTGCCAGTAACGGTGCAGTGCAGGAGTCCCCCAAAGTCATCCCTCCAGGAAGAGATCTGCAGAGCTGCACAGGAACAGAAGTCATCAGCTGTATCTTTTCTTCTTTACCAAGGTACTGTAAAACAAGTCTAAGAACTTACCTCTTGCTGTGGAAGTGCTTGTAACTGCTGCAACTCGCAAGTCTAATCAGCTTGTGGCCCTACATTTGATTCTTCTTTTTTATCAAATACTCCTTTGAACTTGTGCAAAGACTTTTCCATTTACTTAAAGTGCTGCATCCTATACAAAGACTTTTGCCTATTGACTTTGGCTTAGCCTCTTGAATTGAATCACTCTTCTCATGCTATCTGCAATTATTTGCCTGTTTAAGAATGTGTACCCTCTTGTGTTCTAATAAACTTTGCCTTAAACTATTGAGTATTCTGTATGGTAACATTAAGGTATTAATGTACCCAGCACCCTTGTTACTGAAGTCGCCTCCGGGTGTAGGGGGTGTGTGGGCCATCCCAAAAGGGCCTTGTCTGATCCAGAAACTCGGTGTACAGTATTGAAGGGTGTTTGTGGGACTAGTATATTGCTCCCTTCTAAAGAAGGCTTTATAACTGACTGATAAATACATTTATAATTGTTTATTCAAGAAACCTTGAGTGTAAGTTTATTTGAATACCTGTGATGTAGAAGTCCACTACTGCTCACATTTCCTCTCTTGAGATGAGCCTTGCTGCTCAACACGCTACCAAAACTGTGTAGTACAAGCTTATAGCAAAGGTTGGGTTGCCTGTACCTGTGTAGTCATAGTTGTTTGTAGTCTACCCAGAGGGTACTGCATTAAAACTTTGCTTAACAAAGCGTCGCCAGGTTACAGGTTCTGAGCAAATTACTAATTCAAAACCTGTTTCTTCATATTGTGACATAAAAAGTTTAGGTTTATAGTCATAATATCGAAAAAATAATGTCGAATTACAAAAATGTCGGAAAAAAAATGTCGAATTCAAAAATGTCAAACACATACATATAATAGAAAAAGTCATTAATTCGAAAATAAAATGTCGAAAAACCAATGTTAAAATAACTGTAAAATGTCACACATACTAACGTTTTTTATTGGGGGGGGTCCCCCCAAACCCGCCATCCCAAACCCCTACCCCAACCCTCCACTCCTCCCCATCCCCCCAACACCCCCCATGGATATACCTTTAATTTTTTAAAAAAAATATTTAATAAAACATTAATCAAATAATTAATTATTAAAAAAAACCATCCCAAACCCCTACCCCAACCCCCCTCCTCATCCCCCCCACCCACCATGGATATACCTTTAACCATTTTTAAAAATTATGTTATATAAACTATAATTAATTTATTTATTTAAACATTAATTCGAAAAAAAATTCGAGACATTTTTGTAATTCGACATTTTTGTAATTCGACATTTTTGTAATTCGACATTTTTGTAATTCGACATTTTTGTAATTCGACATTTTTGTAATTCGACATTTTTGTAATTCGACATTTTTGTAATTCGACATTTTTGTAATTCGAAAATATTGCATTCGATATTATGACTGGACACCAAAGTTTAGCTAGAGGGTGCAAATTTTATACCCATTGCAACTCCCTCTAGTTGTACATAGTAGTGGTCATTGAATATACAAATATTCCAAAGCACACATTTCCCAAAACTTTTTAGCATTTCAAAGTTGTAAATATGAAGCGGAAGAATTACGAAAGGTATAATCTATAGCCTTCACCGTCAACTCATGATCTATACTTGTGTACAATGAAACCGCATCAATAGTAACCAAGAAGTAGTGGTTCCCATTTGACAGTCTATGAACTGAAGTGCATGAGTACTGTCTTATGTAATCTTAAGTACAAATGGATTGTGAGCCTCAAGATATTTAGACACGCCCTCCGTAGCCCAATTGATACCACTCAAGATAGGTCTGATTTCAGGTAGTTGATCATATGGCTTGTGTATTTTCAGTAGAAAAAACAAAGTGGGCATAGTGTGTTCAGTAATGTTTAGAAATCTTTGCTCGTCGTCTGAAGCCTTTAACATACCACTCCTGTATTAGATCTTGTAAATCTGCCACAACTCGTTTGGTGGATTAGATTTGAGAGCATGGTAGCAGTTGGGAGTGGCAAATAGTTTCATCCCCATAGTAATAGTCTTGGGTGTTAAGAATCACTATATTCCCCTCCCTTACTGGCTCCTTAATGGTAATGCGCTTATCTTTAGCAAGATCTTCCAAGGCTCTGTATTCCGCTTTACTAAGATTAAGTCTCGCACAGCCTTTTTTCATGTTCAATGTGTCAAGGTAGGTGTGGATAGCTTTAGTTGGAGCTTTATGGAATGTTTCAATCACATTCTCAGACGTGAGGT
This sequence comes from Ambystoma mexicanum, assembly GCF_040938575.1. Lineage (NCBI taxonomy): Eukaryota > Metazoa > Chordata > Amphibia > Caudata > Ambystomatidae > Ambystoma > Ambystoma mexicanum. The sequence continues at coordinate 109,558,347 of NC_090933.1, forward strand.
GAGGGGTGAATTCAGAATTGGGTTTCAGTTCTTTAATATCTAATTGTCTAGCCTTGATTCCCAGATCTTTACATATGGTATCTGGTTCAGCAGTGGTCTCACATTCCCTAAAGCTCTGACTAAAGATATCCACACCTACCTTGACACATTGAACAGGAAAAAAGGTTGAAAGGTTGAAAGGTTGCAATGGGTGCGAAATTCACACCCTCTAGCTAACCTTTTTATGTCACAATATGAAGAAACGCATGTTTTGAATCTGGAAAACGATGCTCACAACCTGAGAACTTGGACACTAGGCTCAAGAATCTTCAAGTATTTCTGGATCACACAAATAATATCTTTTGTATCAAGTTTACTGGGAATTCGAGTTCTTCTGAAATAATCAATCCTTTTTTTTAGGTTCCCACATCTATTGTGGGAAACACTTACCAGACAAGAACTTACCCCAAACCTACAAAGATTAATTCTGTACTTTCTACTCGGCGTAAAAAACAAGTTACCATTAATAACCTACCTGGTGGCTCTATGGAGCAAGAAGGAACTGCAGTTCCACTGTTGATTATACCAAGGAATTTGATATCCTCACCCAACGTTTCCTACAGAGGTTACCGATTTAAATATGAAAGCGTCTGATTTCTGTCAGCAAATTTAGAAGTGATCTTTTGGTGGATAAGGTTTTCTAGGGTACCACCTTAACAAATGTCTGTAATTACACGCTTCTCCAAGGATGCGTCCACTCTGTACAAATTGGTTCTGACATTGGCATAGCTGTAGATTGGACAAGACCTTGTACCATTCCTATCTGACAAACACAAATTCACGTTCACCAAAGCACTCACGATTAAACAGTGAGTCCATCATTTAACTGGCAGTGGTTCAAATAAAAATTGGCTGAAAACCACCAATGGTTTTTTTCAAATGTGGAAACTGCAATCAATGCCAGTATGCTCATGACAATTGTCAATCTTACATGGACGCTTTTGGTACAGTTAAAATCAAAGATTTCATCAACTGCAAGTCATGTTTCGTGGTGTCTGCAATTATCTGTGGAAAGTTGTATATTGGAAGGACCATTCGGCAATTAAGAACAAGAATTAGAGAATACGTAGCGAGTCTCAGGATGCCAAATCAGACCTTAGATTCTTTGGTCTCATGAAAGCTAAAGGGGCCAAAAGAGGTGGCAATATTCAACTAAAATTGAGACTGATGGAATCGAAACCTATTTGTTTTCTGAGATGCACTGTGAGGGGCATGAACAGTGATCACAAAATGAATGTGTTCTTACAATTGATCGTCATGGGGGGGGGGGAGGCGGGGCTAACCTACCAGACTGACTTGCCTACCAGTGTTACACATTATACCTATAATCTCACTGTTGTGGATAACTTGATTCATAGTTTTAATTCTCAAAATGTACACCATATTTCTCGTCACTTTAAACCAGCGTGTCCAACTGTGATCATTTACCGTATTGCATATATTTGGGGGTTTTTTTTTTCTTTTAATTGTTGTACTAGTGAAAATGTTCACGTCTTGACACGCGCAACCATCATCTTAGCATAGTACTTCGTTTATGCGCGCCTAAACATAACCTTTTGGGAGTGGTGCAGGTCCCTGCATCAATTCCTAGACTTTTGTAATGTTCACATTAGCATACGTGCCTCAGTCTTGCCAGTTGATCACTAATGTGCTTCAGTGAAGCATTGTTCTTTGGAACAACTTTGAAATTATTTGATTTTTCACGTGATGATGCGTGCCTCCATTTCAGTATTACTACTTCAATGCATTCCTATACATGCAGCACCACTCTGGCAGCCATTAATTGGGTCACCGAGCCGCATTGTTTACATGTCACACAACACGCTTCAATGTCACTTCCGTGACTCGTATGTTTATATGTAGCGTTCCCGAATGGCGGTTCTTTCTAAACATCACGCTCGAGTGGGATTGGGGCCCCTTGATTTGTTTGTTCCACCGATTCACGGGCAAGGTTTACAATTTTGCCCGCTAATTTATTTTCTTTATAAGGCTTATGAATGGAAGAATGAGTGCACAAATAGTCTATGAATATGCAATTGTCTGAGCAACATATGCTCAATATGGAAAATCCGTACTTTGGCCTTAACTCTTCTCTCTTCGTGAATACTCTACCTCTTTAATTCATAGAAGCGTGAGCCTATCTTTAGGACCCTGACATGGCATTTGTTGGCCATCAAATGATGTGGAAACATATCACTTTGGCTTTAGGTATATATTTTCTGCTTCCCATTGATTCATCGCTGAACCTATTAACGGGTAATACTTGTCAACCAACAAATCCTTCTCCATGCAATTTTGCTGATCTTTTCAATTCACTCCATGGGGGAGTTAATAGACTAGTTTCCATCTAAGGGTATGCTTCGTATACCACCTTTCACTGTTAATCAAAGTTACATTGTTACTCTTTATGATTCCTCTTATACATTACTACGATGGTTCTACCTTTGCAGAAACTGGTCATTGTGAAGATTTAGGGTGCGAATGTCCTCCCATTGATTCACTTGGAGGTTTTCACCATTATAGATAATTTTTGTTAATCAACATTACACGAGTGAAATTGTTTAAACATTTTCACAATCTCAGAATTGGGTTGCTTTAGGGTTGTTTATTAAACTCACATTTGACTGGGTGATCCTGTTGGTAAACCTAGTCTGGCACGGTTCCTCATAGTTTGGTATTATACCCTTTGTACTGGCCAATTTAACTTTGAATTTGAATAGGATGTATTTAAGACAAATACATAACCTCATTTGGCTATTTCATTTCCCCCCTTTTCTATTTGGTTTTTTCTTTCCTTCTCCTTAATTTTGCTTTGACAACCTTGTGCATTTGCTTGACCTCCTCATCGGTAATCCAAAATGTGGCAGGTTTTGTTTTTGATTACTATTCATGCAAACGTTTCATCACAATCTGTATTGTTTGAATCTTATTACCCCAATTTCTGATTTTTATTTTTTACTCTTGAAACTGTTCATTTGGATGTATTTAAAAATGTGCAAATTTGATGGTTTATATTTTGTAACTGTATATTAATGACTTGCTGTGTGGGATTAACACAGCTTTGAAAACGACCCGTGGGTCGATGCGTCGGCTTTCCAATATCTAGAATAAACACTTTACTACTTTGGATATACTGTAATTTGGGTGTTGACCATTTCTATTGTCTAAATCAACTTGAGCGTGATTCACCTTACCACCCCAACAATCTCGAGTCATTTTATAACCTGATTCGAATGCCATTTGAACTGTTAGCAGTTGATGCATTTCAAAGGAATCAATAGTGGTACCACGTAGACCTGTATATATTTGCCATTATAGGAAACCCCGTACCATTGGCTCCAATCAAGAGGGTGAGAAACAGAAATAAGCACCCACATTACACAATGCTCATCAAGATACAGCGGGAAGCACAATGCGCCATCACACACACTACAACCAAACAATAGTCCTAAGGCAGTCGCCCCATATAAACCAAAAGCAACAAAGATGGTCATGCTAGGAGGAAACTAACGACTTAATACACAGGCTGACCAAGACGGATGCACTAGGACTCAACAGCACTCTGACCCTGAACCATTCAAAGCTTCAACTGACCAGTGACACACTAGATAACAAGAGAATAGATAGTACCAACCCAGTTCCACACCCGAAGAAAAGGTTCAGACACACCTATCACTCCATACAATGCTCACTATGATACAGCTGACTCTTCAGCACCACCGCAGCGAGACGGCCTATAAGGAACCAGCAACCACCCCACCCACAGGGATACAGCTCAAACGGAACCAGAAGTACCTGAATCAGGATACAGACCCCACTAACCCAACCCTCAATTTTCTGCATACTCAACCCACACAACCATTCTTGTCCCAGCAATCCCCACACACTTTACCACACGGCATCAACAACACAAACGGCACCTACAGCACACACGGTCTCGCCCGATCCGATATTTACACCAAAGCCCAGAACTCAGTGTATACCAATCTGAAGCTGCCAACAGCACACCACCTCTCCTACTCCCCTACTCCCTACTAACCCTATCTGCCCTCCTTCCTTTTTTACAGATCCGCCAGAGCCCCTGGGGGCAAATTCCGTTGGTGACGGTGCGCTATATAAGTACCTATAAAATAACATAGTATTTCCAGCGTACAAAGTCTGTTATTGTGTATATAACTTTGACCCTTATTTATATAGAGACTGTTTCACTAACAATGTGGACATTCCTTTGTGGGTGCTTGGGGACTACAGTGTACTTACAGCCCACATCACTACCGGAGAGCCAAGTCTTGGTTGCTCGACCACAATACCAATATAGAGAACCTTGGCTGAGGTGCTCTGTGCATCTCCTCTGCCATATAGAGCGCAGGAGTACAGATACACCCCTCTGGTGCTTTACAGTATGATCTACATTTTTTGGGGTCCCTGCCCTCTTTGGGGATCACAGTACTGAGTGCTTGCAAAAGAGTTGGGGGCTATACCCGTTTCAAGGATCTCATTGAAGAGTTCAACCATGGAGGAGAGGAAAGGAAAGGCTTGTAGAACCCCGCCGTGTTGCCATCCTTCGCAGTGCCTTCTCTAGCAACAGCCTCTGTACAGCCCTCTTAATTTCTTCTGGTGTAATGGGGGAGTCAATCTCGTCAGTCTCCTTGCGGGATAATTTAGGCATTCACACGGTCTGTCATCCATTTCCGACCGCATTTGCTAGTCTCGGATTTATATAGGGTCTCATAGAATATCGCAAATGCCTCTGATGCGCTGTGTCCCTGGATCCTGAGCACCCTCCACTATGGAGGCCACCAATCTCTCGGCGCGCTGTCCTGTCTGGCAGCCAACAGTGCGTCCGCTTTAGCTTCTCAATGATCTGGCCTTCCTCTTACGTTTGGCTTCCTGGACCTTGCTCGCTCTGTCTCTCGTCCGTGGTGTTTCGCGCCACCCTATCGAGGTGGGCTATCTCCTCCCTCAATCCATTGTCTATTAGCGCCCTCTTATTCATGGCACCCTCCCTGATGAGGATTTCCCCACCATGTTGCCTATCCTGCCTCCGACATCGTTGATTTTGAAATTTCTCCTGGATTGTTGGTTTTGAAGTATTCCCACCTCCATTTCCGTTCGAAAGACTGGGTTCCTCCAGTGACTTGTTGCATTTCCACTTTGATCCCTTGCTTGGGAGACCTCCCCAGTCTAAATCTACCGTGACCATGTGATCGGGGAGATCTCTTCGCACATTCCCACCTCCCACAGGCCAGCCATGATATACAGATCCTTGTGAATGTCCCATGGGGTGCTGAGTAAAAGGTGAACCTTTCTCGTTTGGGTGGAATCCCTGTCATGCATCTTTTAACCTGTAGACATTTAGCATTTCAACAACCCTCGCTCGACCTCCATCTAGCGAGTCTCTTGTTTCAGGGTTACCCACATGCCTGTCGAGGTTGATATCTCCCCCGAGGTTGAAATCTCCCCCAATATTACATTTCCAGAGGCCTCAGCATTTTTTCGGAAGTGTTCTCTGCAAAAAACAGGATTTACCCGTATTGGGGGGGGGGGGGGGGGGAGTACACCGTTGCCAATGTCATTGTAATTTTTTTTCTACCCTCCACGTCTCCCATACCTTGGACACCTCCAAATGCAGACCTCTCCTGAAAAGTATCCCTACTCCAGCCTTTGTGGGGGCCTGAGCCCCAGTATTCCACCCCTAATCTCGGACCCATGATCCTGCGTGCCTCTCCCCGTGCATATTTGGTTTCCTGCAGAAACGCACGTCTCTTCGAAACTCTCTGGCCACAAGGGACCTCTTTGTGGGCGAGTTCAACTTTACGTTTAGCTTCCCCACCCTAAGGAGGCAGCCCCTTTGAGAGCCTAGATCTTCCGCAATTCCTTCTTTTAGTGTATCCGTTGAGTACTCGTAAGCCCCGGTGGCCAAGCCCCTGATTCGGCACACCCATCATTCGTAATTTGCGTAACCCTGTTCCTACCCTTTCCGCCCACACCCCTCCCCTTCCCCCAAAAGGCATCCGAAACTGCCTGGTTAACATCACCAGGCTGAGTTCAGAACACCATCGGAAACCAGCTACCTCTCAGTCCCCTTGTATAGTGACCTCATTAACATTGAGCCCCCTCAGTCCACCCCCACCCCCCAATTTTGTCAAAAATATAGTCACCAAGTTATCCCATTGATCATGCCCCCTTTGGCATTACCTCACCAGGCCCACTATAGTCGGGGGCTCCCCCTTTCTCCATTCCTTACTGCTTGTCTCCAAAACCACTTTAGCCCTCCAGAGACTTTTAGAGGAGCCCGGTATAAGTCTCCGTCTAGGCTCTTGGATTCGCCATTGTCTGTCATCTCGCCGTCCGGCTTGCTTCTGCTCATTTCCCTGGTTGCTAAAGAGTTCGGCCATGCATTTTCTGATGTCCCTCTCAGTTCTCAGTTTCTCCTTACGTCCTTCCAGTTCAAATGTGAGCGAGAATGGGTACCCTCATCTATAGCAGACTCCTTGATCCTTTAACCATTTTGTGAGGGGCATGCACATCCGCGTCAAGGCCAGTGACGGTTCTTGACAGATTGCCACCCTGGCTGTGTCAAGGGTGACTGGGCCACTGCGTTTCACCTTCTCCAAGATTCTGGCCCTTTCACTGTAATTGGAACGGAACCAGGATGGTCCTCGTGCCACAAGCAGCTCCCCTTGCTCTGTATCCTTTCGATTTTTTTTGCTTCATCGATGGAGTACTCGAATAAAATCTTCATGTCATGGAGTGTCTTTTCAGGTCTTGTTCAGATTCACCCGCTCTATCCAGAATGCCAAAAAACCTTGTTCCGACGGTCACGATTTTCCAAATCTGACATCTTTAGGCATTATTCTTCCCAGTTCTGTCGGCTATGCTCTGGTCCATCTGTGTCTCGAGTGTTCAGGGAGGTCTGACTTGTTCTCGACACCTTATTGATCGTATGGGTGATTTTGTCGACCTTTCCGCCAATGTCTGCTCATGTTCTTTGTTTCCTCCAAGGCTGCCACAGCTCCCTTGGTTGCGGCGGAGTTGGTCCCTATATGCAGTACCCTCTGGGACCACTACACTCAACTACGACTACTAATTGGTAGCAGTCTGTACCAACCAGATTTACCTGGTAGCTGTGGCTGAGCAGTCAGACGTCTCTCGAACAGTAAGGCAGTATATAGAGAATACAGAATAGGGCCAAAAAACACAGTGGAACAAGCAAACACTGACCAGAGCTTTGTATCAAAAGTATATAATTTATTTAACACACACTTTAGAAAATACACTAACACTATAAGTCAAAGCAAGTTCAAAACACAATCGGAAAAGTATTTACACCTCCCCTAGCAATTACTAGACCAGTCTTAAATTAAAACACCACTTTTTGACAAAACGGAGGTGAGCGTGTAGCTTAGATGGCACTCCAATAATTAGGTTAAAGGGAGAGAAAAAGGCAGAGCATAAAAATTCCCAACACTTTTCTAAGTCCAAAGCAAGTCATTGAAGGCAAAGTTCACAGGCCAGGCCCACTTTAAAATGGAGCATAGCGAAATGTGCCCAGGATCACACGGTTTAAAATGCACTAAAAGTCTTTGCAGCGTGTTCAAAAGAGGACGGGTTGATTCGAGAAGTAAAGTTAGGCCTGGAGCCAACCCAGTTGAAAAGCCAAGGATTTAAGGGTCACCTTTAGCAATCCGAAGAAAGGGAGGCCAGGTGGAACACAGTACCTTAAAGAGAGGGAAAGCTCCAGCGGCGGCAGTTGTTCCTGGCAGGGGATGCAAGTCGTTGTTCCGACCAGGGAAAGAAGATCTCGTTGAGGAGGAAAATTGTAGTCGTTGCACTGCCCAGGGAAGAGACAAGCCGCGGAGTTCGTCTGTAAAAGGTGCGTACCTTTTATTCACGGTCAAAGTGGTGAAGCTTGGCTATCCGGTCACCGGGGGGCTTGGCATGGGGGAGTCTACCATGAGACGTCTTTGGAAGGCGAAGTGGCGAACTGGTTGATCCCACCAGCTCAGAGGCAGAAGACTCTTCCAGCAGAAGTTCTCCTCTCGTCGTCTGGAAATTGGTGAGGTTGTTGCAGCAGGGCTCCACCGGTGGTGTCGTAGTTGCAGATGGCTCAGCTTCTTCCCTCTTTGGATTCTTAGGTCCTGTGGCGACTTCTGAAGTTCCAGTCCCAAAAGCCCTGCTTTTATGCAGAAAAACCCCCATTCAACAGCCTAGCTGTCACTCAAACATGCTAAGTGGTGAGCCGGGCGGAATAGAGTGCGACGAGTTGCTAAGGCAACGCAGTCCAGGGTGCCAATTCCCCTCCCCATACATCCTGTGGAACCCAGACAGAGTGGCACAATTTGGAGGGCTTCTGTGGAGAAGCCCACCAAAAAGTTGAACAAAGGGCTCGACCTTGGTCCGAGTTACAGAGACGGACACGAATGCCATTTTAGAAAAGAGTTCTTGCAAAAAGACCCAACCGTGGATTAAATAAATGAATAAACCGGCGGTATCTTTAACATTGCACCAAAAAGTGGTGCATTTAAAAATCAATGGGAAAATCTCATAGGAAATATTCTGGTGGAATATTTTGTGTGGTAACCACTGCTACCAGCCAGAAACTCAACAAGGGGGGGACTGGACAGTGCCCCCTTGAAAACAGACCCAGGGGCAATCGAATTAACCCCTTCCAGTACTTCCACAATATGATGGTTTGTACTGGTTCTGTTCACAATTTTGGACTAGTCAAGTCAATGGTGACTTTACATGCCCTGGGAGACGGTAGTCAGTCCCAGGGTATGGAGTCTGTTTGGGGGTCGCTATGACACCCCTGTTTCTGCACTGAGGGTTCTGTGTCACACACAAACAGATACCCTATGGAGTAAAAGACCCCATAAGCACATATAAAGTCAGACATACCTCAAATCATGCCTAAGAGTGGGAGGACAAGAGTCTCACTCTTAGCAGGAGAAAAAAAACAAACCCCCAAAATCCAGCAAAGCTGCTGGGGTACTCGCTAGGTTTGGGAGGTTAGCCTTATAAGAGAATTCTCCCTAACAACCCGCGATTTAATGTTCCTGTTTGCGGTCGGGGGAAAATCATGGTAGTTCGTTGCAAAACCACTACCACCAGCCATTTCGAGAGGAAAGGGTAGCATTTGACTGAGTATTTAGACGCAGGGGATACCAAGTGACCGCCTCCAGCACTCTATTGTAAAATAGGGTGTGCTGGGTCTAGGAATTTAAAGGGACTAAGTGAAGTCAATTTCACTCCACTTTCCTGGGAAACAGTAGTTGATCCCAGAGAAGGTATTTAAACCTTGGGAAAGCCTGAAAAGGTTTCCCTGTGCCACTGCACTGAGGGTGCTGTCACACAAATAAAAAGATGCTGATGGAGTTGGTTAGACTCCAAATCATAAACAACCACAGAAAACGCATTGAAAAGTTCAAAGTCCCATAGTTTAGCAAAAGAGCTGGAGGTCTCTAAGGTGGGAGAAATTGGCTCATTTTTGGAAATTCTCCCCAACAGTCATTGATGTTTCCATGGTGTGCTTATGAGGGATCTTAAGTTCGTGGCGAAGTGGGGTGTACCTGAATGTGGCTAACTTCTGCCTTATTTCCATGCACTCGGCTTCTAGAGCTTGTGCGTCGCCTCCTATCCGTGTGGTTTTCTCCCCCTCTTCAAACAATTCTGACCTTAGTGTGGTGGTTCAACCTGCGGTCTGGCCTTTTCTCCTTTTTGATAATTCCACTGGGCCTGTGGTGGGCACACGCCTTTGTCAGGGGGATGGGGGGGGGGCACACGGCTGGGAGTGGTGGGGTTGGGGGGGGGGGGGGGGGGCAAGTCAATCCAGGGGGACTTTGGAGAATGGAACTCTATTCTCGCCTTCTGGAGTGTTATTCCAGCTAACTGTTTTCTTTTTGGCCCTAGTGGTGGAGGGCACATGCCCCAAAGCTGGGGGCCCAACTGTCAGACTGACCAGGTTTGCTGTGTTGTCCAGAAGGTCAGTCAGTTCACTCCACTTGGTTTATTGCAAGGGGCCTCTGCTCACTGGTAGGGACCATATAGCCTCAGATGGCGAACTTCATCTTTAGAACCGGGGAGTTATAATAGTCTTTGTTTCTTCCTGCGACCGCTCCCATTGGCCTTTGCTCAGAGTCCCGGAGCAGAGCACACGCCCAAAGGTTGGGGGGGGGGGGGCAACCCTTCGTTACCACTGTGCAATTTGCAGAGGTTGGCATTTACATTGTCTTGTCCGTGCAGTGATTGGGCGCCACTGCAATAGTATATGGCAATTGGAGGATTGTGACGCTGAGATTGCGATCTATGCATCCAGTGATGCTCCAAGTAGTGCCCACCCTCTCCGACTTCCACCACCCAGGATGACCAGTACCGTCGGGGTTTGGTTCTAGCACTCTCCTGGGTGAACCTCCTATCTTGTGATGTGTGGGTCTTGTGCGCTCAGGTGAGCTTCTCCCAGCTTTCCTTACTTGTTACAATTCTGGGCCCTGCAGTGGGCTGGGGCTAGACCATGACCAGTTCTCATATTTTCTCTGCGCAGGGTGCTCTGCTCCAGGGGGCAGTCATAACTGCAGCATCTGGGTCTTTCCCACTCCTTGCTGGATCACCCTTCCTTGGCACAGGACAAAGCCACGTTCCCCTTCATAAGTTGAGGCTGATAGTTGGGGGGGGGGGGGGGGGATTTATGAAGACGTCTCCAGGGATGCCTCAATGCTCCATTGATTACCTCCTGCGGTTTCCTCTGGTCTGCGTATGTTTCAGTGGCTCCGCACTGCCAGCGCCGTGGGGGTAGGGCAGCACAGAGCCCTCCCTTCCACGTGGTCATTTGCAGTGTGCTGTCTGACCCTCCAAGCAGCCGTGCCTTAGATTCAGGCGGGAGAGGGTTTGCAAGCCCTCTTCTGGTGACGTCTGTGCGGATCAAGGTAACAAACCGCGAGCTATGCCCATGATGGAGGGCCGCTCCTCCTCCCCTCGTAATGCTCCAAGATATGCTACTATCCCTTAGTGTCCTCAAGTGGGGAGCTGGTCCTGTATAACGGCACGGCTATGCCACAGGCCGCCTCTATGGGTAAGTTCTTTCCTTTAGGGTGCCTGAAGGCCCTCCACGCCATGGGATTCACCTTCTCACAGGGCCAGGTTTTAGATAGCTGGCAGGGTCACACAGGACAAACGTATGGGCACCCGAGGAGGGCGGTTCACCCGCCCCGTGGTGTTTGGGGGGGGTGTTAGGCAGAATCGCATGTAGTACCCTCTGTGAACACCACACAATTGGGACTACAGGTGTAAGCAAAAACCAACCTTTGGTAGAAGTCTGTACCACACTTTTGGTAGCGAGCTGAGCAGCCAGGCTCATCTCAAGAGGGAATGTGAGGAGTAAAGGAAGTTGCACAGAAGTATCACAATCAGTGGTTCAAGTAGACACTTGCACTTAAGGTTTCTTGGTAAAAATACATACATACATTGATTTACACAATCATTTAGTAAACATTCACTAGCAGAAATCAACTCCATATTAAACACCAATATACTACAGTACAAAAATCTTTGTTGCAGGGACAATTGGAGCTCCCCTGAAAAAGGAGCCAAATGGCACTTCACTTATTTTAAATAGGAATAAAAAGGCAGAGGTTTGTAGAAGGGTTAGTAAACAATTATTTTAGATAAAGCAAAGGTTCAATGTACCAGGTGGGTCAATTCAATAGGCCAGGCCACAGTCAATAGTCTAGTGTTCTTGGATAGGACAGCACAGTTCTGGTACAGATGGAGAAGTCGTCTTTGTAAAAGTTTCTAGAAGTAGTTTAGATGAAAACAAATGATATGCTGGGTCACAAGCTGGGAAAGTTGCACAAACTTTCACTGCAAGAGTTAGGATCTCTCAACCGGATGGCATAGTACCTTTTTTAAAGTGAAGCAAAAAGATGTAGCTGAAGATGTTGGTTCCTGGCAGTTCCTGCAGATCTCGCTGTTCCTGATCCTCAGTCGTGGGGACAAGAGGGAGGACGTTGGGACTCCTGCACTACGCGGGATCGTCCTCGGATCAAACAAAATGGAGTCACTTTGGTTCAGTGGCCGTTGCTTCTAGACAAACTGCTTTCCCTCTCCCTGGCTAAACCTTAACCAGCATTGAGAATGGTATCCAGGTGTCTTCTGAGCGGATTGGTCCCACCAACTCAAAGGAAGAAGCTGTCCTTGAAGGAGCTTCTGTCGAATGCAGATCTGGCGATTCGGAGGTGCCACAGGGCTTCACATGGCAAACCAACGGTCCCGTGGTTGCAGCAGCCGTCGTCCTCCAGTTCGTCTTCGGTTCTTTCGATCCAGTGGTCGACTGTCTTCCAGTCCTGGAGACTCTCCTTTTAAACTGTTTTCTCCCATTCATTCCAGCCTAGCTGTCCCTCACGCAGCAGGGTGGCTGTCCTTGCCGTGCAGGCAGCCAGCCAATTACGGCAGATTGCATTTGGGTCTCCTAGGAGACCAAGCACAGGAGTGTCGGGACCTCCCTCACTTCCTGCCCACCCCAGACGCCATGGGCGGACTTCTGTCCTACAGACTGCCAAAGGCTCACAAACAAATGGACCAAACCTGGTTTGGCGCGCAGAGTTAAAGACCAGAAGGACCTTTCCACAAAAACGGCAAAGATGACTAGTCTGTTTTTACAGAGGTGTTCAGACATGGGGGGGGGGTGGGGCGGGGGGGCTACTAAGTAACCCCTTCAGCACTCTATAGGAAGATAGTGTGTGCTGGGTCTATGAATTTAAAGACTAGTAAATTCAATTTAACTTTACATCCTCTGGGGTAGTAGTTCATCCCAGAGAAGGTATTTAAACCTTGGGAAGTCCAAAGGATACCCCTGCGCCACTGCACTAAAGGTGCTGTGTAACACAACAATAAAAAGATGCCTATGGAGTTATCTAAAACTCCATAATCAAAGAACATGAGTAAAACACATATCAAAATGCATGAGTGTTGGGGGGGGGGGGGGGGTCGTGGTCACACTCTCTCCAGGGGTGGGAAAAGTCCTCAAAATCCAGCAAATGTGCTGGGGGGGTCTCTAATGTGAAGGGAATAAGCATATTTCTGAGAATTCTCCCCAACGGGGGGGCCCCACCGTGGTGGTGTTTTATATGGCGTTCCTATGCGAGGGTCCAACATATCTTGGATTCTGCCGACCGCCTACTCCCCCGGGACTCCACTCGACAGGCTCTGCCACACCCGTAGTGCATCTTGATCTCTGCAGCCCCCGGACTGCCGAATAGGGGGGGCGGGAGGGGTTGCTGCACATGCATGCTCAGTACTGCGTCACAGGGACGGTGCATGCTTCCTGGGGCCGTGCTTGCCGCTCTGTATCCTTAAGCCTCTCAATCCACGCTGCTCTGCCTGGAGGCAGGGTTCACTTTCGCTTTCGGCCTTTGTTGCAGAGTTACCTATCACACAGGGGGGGACAAGCAAGGAGGTTGGAGCCCCACAGCAGAAAGCCCCTTGTGGACTGAGATAGCAACACATGTGGATCGGAGTGCTGGGTCCGGGAGTGTATGTGAAGGGCTAATGGGCGATGAGAGGCTCGCTAATGGGTCTGGGCTCCCAAGGTGGGAAGTGTCCCATGAACTACAGACAAGGGAAACGCCCCTGAGCGATAGTATGGGGTTGTGAGACTTTTTCTTGAAAGGAAATTTTGAAATTAAGCCAAGAGGGGGAGACCATTTGAAGAGGGAGAGCCTCCTTGTGAAAGAAGACTCGTGAAGTGCACAAGTTTGATGTTTAAGCTGGCACTGAAGTATGAAGAATGGAGAAAGGCACTGCAAACGTGTCCACTACTGCACTGTGAAGTGACCGTTGGTCAGTGGAGGAATTCTTTTGCGCTCCGTGTCATACTCTGACGTCAGTTCGTGAGCAGAGGGATTCGGCGAAGCAATCAAACGCTGTGGCTTCAGTGTTCCGCCAAAGCAACAGATCTCATTGGTAACGTCTTCCTATTGATGAAGGCAGTAGCGTCTGTCAGAGCTGCAGTTTTTGACTAACGGACCTTGTTTGATGGTGTGCGATGCGTCCTGTCATGTGTCGCATGAGGAAGTGATGGAAAAGTGTCCATCTGTAAGCCTGCAGAGCGTCAAGAGAACTGAACGGTATTGCGGGATTGTAAACCTAAGCTGCTTCGGATGTGCTATGACGAGTTCAGAAGAGAAACGGCCAACCATAAATCTTCAGAGGACTATACGCTGCTCCGTCTTAATTAGTGGGACTTTTAGATGCGGCCAACCAGTAAGGTGACGTGTCAGGTCTGAAAAATGCACATTTAGCAAACCTGTTTTGTCCCTTAAGTTGTAACGGCCATCAATGAGTGCAGGCCTTTCAGGGATAGGCATTTTTTTCTCTCCTGATATTTACTGCACCCCGCCCCGCAGGCAGCAGTCCTCTTATTTTCTCTTTTTCAGCTTCCTCAGCAGCAGGGCTCTGGGTTCCAGAGATCCTAGTCGCCAATGTAATGAAGCAGAGTCCAGGCAGCTTTAGGTTACTTCTTAGTAAGTTTACTTCAGTTCATAAATTGGTTACAGGATTAAGACATCAGGATATAATACATAAGAACACCGGCACCCATCACCCAGGTAGGGAGGGCCCAACTGATTAAACATAGAACACTCACCACAGTATTCTCCCACTCATACATCAACATTCCACAGGCACTCGGGTGACATCATGAATCGCATGACAAACCACATCAGACTAAACAAGCACTTCACAACACATCTCCCTCCTTATCAAACACACTCACGAACAAGTACTTCACAACATGTTTCTCCTATGTTTGGGGGTGGATTTCCTCTGCTTTTTCACCAGTCATGCAGGGGGGGTGGGGGGGGGGGGTTCAGACAGTGGTTCGACCATATTGGTGGTGGGGGGGGCTCAAATCAAAATTTACTGGACCATTAAGAGCATCTTACCATTATCGTTCGCCAACAAAACGACCACCATCACCGCCCTATTCATGGCCAAAGTAGACTACGCCAATAGCCTATACCTAGGCATGCCTGAACGACTCCTAAAACAAACTACAACGCATTCAAAACACGGCAGCCGGACTACTTCTGAAACTACCCCGAAGAGAACACACCCCACCAGCGCTGAAAACGCTACATTGGCTACCAATAAAACGACGAATAAAATTCAAAACAATGTGCATTACGCACAGAGCAGTACACAACGAAGGTGCCGAGTTCCTAAGAGACAAACTGCGCCTACATCAACCAACAAGAGCGCTCAGATCAAGCATGGACATCCGCTTGGAATCGAAGCCCTACAACAGAAAAAAACTTGGAGGATCCTCCTCCTCTCACCAAGCCCCAAAAACCTGGAACGACCTTCCGAAGTACATGCGCAACACAAGAAACCACCTATTATTCAGGAAACTACTCAAAACCTGACTTCACATCATAATTAAAAAGACTAGCCACAGGGGCACCGACACATCTAAAAACATCAATGAGCATGGAGTGACCGCGATACACACCAATCTATCAGTGGGGGAAAAACGGAGGCAAATATCATAAGATATACTAAAGGACTAAATGGGATACAGTCGCAATACGACCAAAGACAGTAAACGCAGCAAACTAAGACAGACTAGAACGAATCATCAAGAGGAACATGACCTTACCCAACAGTCATAAGAACAAAACATAGAGAGAAGGGAAGCATTGCATCACGGGCCCCATTACAATGGGGGAGAAACGGAATGTTTCATCACTACACACTGCCCACCAATACAAAGCAGAATGCACAATACCCCACCACACAACTATAACTAAACAATGGTCCCAAGCATGCTCGCCCCATGAAAATCAAAGAACCGGTCAGGACAGAAGGAAAACACTGCAAAACGATCCCCGACCCTGAACCATTCAAAGCCTTAACCGACCAGGGTCACACTAGATCACCTGAGAACAAATATCACCCCCAGTCCCACACTGGAAGATTAGGTTCAGACGCACCCACCAATCCAAACTATACTCAATAGGATACAGGTGGATCAGCGCATCACCACCAAAACAAGTCAGCCCTCGAAGAACCAGCAACATCTGAATCCACAGGTTTACAACTCTAACGGAATCAGAATTACCTGAACCAGGATACAGACCCCACTAACCCAACCCTCAATCTTCTGCATACTTAAACCCACACAAAACCACACAACCATTTCTCTCCAAGCAATCCGCACGCACTTTACAACACTGCATCAACACAAACTTCACCCACAGCGCTCGAGGCCTTCATCCAATCCAATACTAGCACCAAAGCCCAGCACTCGGTGTATACCGAGCTGAAGCTGCCAACAGCACACCACTTCTCCCACTCTCCTTCTCCCCGCCTCCCGACTAACCCTACCCACCCTTCCTGTTGACAGATCCGCCTGGGGACCAATTCCGTTGGTGACGGTGCGCTGTACAAGTACCGCTAACATAACATTAGATCGGGAGCTCACACAGAGGCAGGCTGCAACCACGTGTCCCCTGGTAGCTAGTGCCGTACAAATAGCTTTAACATTAACATCCTTCTTTAGACTAAGCCTGGCTGCTCGCCACTCTACCATAATCTTGGGTAGTTCATGTTGATCTTGATTCCCCTGTTCACAAGTCTCGTCTCAAACAGTGACTTTTGTCAAAAATCCTTACTATGAGTCCTAGTCCCAAGAACATGTGAACAATCCACTGTCAGTCTGATCAGTCTTCTGCTTCTGTCCTTAGAACAGTTCAGGGCACTGTATTATGTTTTAATAGTGGAGCTTACTTCCAACCTAATACTTTTGTAGTTAATCTTTGAATGGCTTTTATAACATCTTTTCCCATATAATCAGTGGCTGGACTTTTACTCTTCCCCTAGTCTTCTTCCAATACTGTACTTTTGCTCAAATGCATTGTCATTACTCTACTGTATGCTAGTTGTCCATTCCTAGAATCTTTGACAATCTTGACTGTAAAATTCTGAATTGTCTATTCTACAATGCTACAAAGTAGTTAATAAACACTGCATGGACTGTCAATACAATTTTAATTGCTTTACCTACATGTTCATTCATTTTTATTTTCTCTTGCAGGTTATGAGCAAAGAGCGCCAAGGAAATTAACCAGCCTAAGAGATTTCATTAATGACCCCGATCGAACCGAGCCACTTATTGGTACGTATTATCCTTGGCTTTCAGAGATGTGTACATGTGTAGTAAGGTTGGATTACCTATTGCCGGGAGGACCAGGTTGCTGTAGTCTCCCAAAGGGCAATGCACACAATCTTGCCTAAAATGCAGCGACCCCCGGCGGACGCAGACTCGTAGTGCTTGGCCTTGTGTTGGGGGGGGGGGCGCCCAAGGATGGAGCACCCTCAAAAAGGACTTAGAAGCCTGCTCGGGTTGGCTGGATCCAGAAGAGGCATGCCCCTATGAATCTCCCAGGGTAGAGGCCCTGGTCTTGAGCCATGTCGCAAACAGGACGTGTCGATCCTTCATTGTGCGCTTGGTGTAGCCACAGCAGATCTCAAAACCTTCTTTAAGCATAGAGTGTAGACATTACAGGCACTGAGAATGCTTGTCCTCTGGAAAAAAACATTCTGCAAACCGCAGCTGGTGCACAGCTTGAAGAGGGAAGCTCTGTCCTTCTCCTCCGACATGATCTGTCGCGGTGTAGGCCTGAAGACTTCTGGAAGCTTCCAAAAATAAGCACTGGATGATTTCTGCCCTTGAGGGGTGATGATAAATGCTGAAAAATGGATCCCTGTTAATGGGAAGGATAAGCAATAGAGCACACGGCTCAATTGAACTGAAAACAGAATTTTTCTACCAAAACGCAGAAAGCTCGTAAAGCGAAATGCGAGGACTCCCAACACTTAGAACGTGCAGTAAAAATCTGAAGATGGCTACCAGAGGGGCTTAGGTAGAGGGCAGTCATTGGCTGGGGGCGCTGTGACCCGGAGCTCAGTTTATAGGAGAAAGACAGTTTAGAAACAACACTTTTTTTTTTTCTTTAACCGAGGATTCCCAGCCTGACCAGGGGAAATGTTTGAGCATGTAAATCCATGCCAGACCCATGCTGGAGAAGAACAGTGTCAGGTAAGTAACGTGCTTCTTACAAAATTCCTACACCCTGTGGTGACTTTAATCGCAAGAACAGTAGTGGCATTTATATAGCTCATTAGTATACTTTGCTGGATTCTGAGGTTGCAGAAAGGTTAGAGAAATAAAGTTCTCAGCAAATGTGAGGACAACTGAATCCTCCAATGAAGTCTAGATGAGCCTTTCCCAGCAGTTACACCAGCTACCACCTATGAAGGATAAAGACCATCAAAGTCGATGCACTATAGTCTTCAGGGAGCCAGGACATCAAACGTTATTTGGAACAGTCTGTGGATCTGATGCACTTCTTGGATCAAAGTCTTGCACAAAGTTAAGCGTTTCAGAAAATCACTTGTAGGGTCACAAGCTGTGAAGCCTGTGACAAGAGAATTGAAATCAACTCAAAAGGTAAGCCATTGCAATTCCCAACTGAGAAGAGCACAGCTAAAGGCAATAAGCTAAGTACCCTAAGCCTAATCCGTACCTCTGGTTTGCAGAAGAGTTTTCCAGCTGGATTCTGTCTTGATGGAGCTGTGCAGGCCCTGGTTCCTGAGCCTCAGTCGTGGGTACAAGAGGGAGTGTTAGGCACCCTTTTGGGTGCACTATAACGACCCTGACCTCCTGGCAATAGCAACCCAACCTTTGGTAGAGTCTACTACACAGGTTGGTTGTGTGGACGAGTAGCCAGGCTTATCTTAAGAGGGGACAATGTGAGCTGTAGGGAAGTTAGAGATTCGCAGTGACAAGTATTCAAGTAAACACTGCACACAGGGTTTCTTGAAAAAACAATTATTGATGTATTTACCGTCAGTTAATGTAAGCCTTCTTCATGAGGGCGAACTGTAAAACACAACATAAATGCACTCCAAAAATACACTCCAGAAATACACTGTTTTCTAAATCAGCACATGCCCATTTGGGATGGCATACAAGCACTACCTACACCCACAGGCGACTTAAATAGTTGGGGAGCTGTTGACATTAATATATCACGGTTTTGCATTTAGAATGTTCTTGAGGGGGGGGTGTCAAAGAAAAGAGGGATCAGATTAAAACAAGTATCCAGTTATTCTCAATCAGGTAAGTACTTTCAATAACCCCCAATGCAAAGTTAGTTCTGCCTTACCTGGAACTGAATCACTTCTTGCAGGTAAGTACAAAGTCTTTCAAAATGTTTTTTATTCTTGTAGGATAGAAGAAAGTAGGGCCACAGCTGATTAGGCTTGTGAGGTAAAGAAACTGGCGGCAACTCTACACATGCAACCAAGCAATTCTTCAACGAGGACAAGTGGTTACACAACAAGAGATAAGTTCTCTTAGACAGTACAGTACCTTTTAAGTTGAAGAAAGTGCAGCTGATGACTTATTTTCCTGTGCAGCTCTGCAGTTCTTGCTGTTCCTGGGCCTCGGTCGTGGAGACAAGAGGGAGGACTTCTGGGGACTCCTGCACTGCAATTGGATGGTCACTGCTCACAACTGGCAATCTTCAAACAAGTGGCTGTTTGGTGTTTCAGCTCCTCGCGTTTACCACAAATGGCAACACCGCAGTTCCTGGCTATCGAGGTGGGCTTTCCTTGCTCCTGGGGTCCCGCAATCTGTTGGGGCTCAGGCTTGGTCAGTCCTGCTTCCTGGGAGTCCAGAGAATCTTCTTGGGGCTCTTGTCTAGCTTAAAAGCAACGCACATGAACTGGTGTTCCTCTCCCTGGCTATCCGGTTCCAGCAGTGACTGCAGTGGAAACTCGACCAGCGTTGAGAGAATGTCCAGGTGGCTTACTTTGGAGTTGATTGGTCCCACCAACTCAAAGGGAGTAGTCGTTCTTGCAGGAGCTTCTGTTGATACGAATCTGGACTTTCAGGACAGCAGCAGGGCTTCACCAGGCAAACCAACAGTCCAGGAGTTGCAGCAGGCGTCCTCTTAAGTTCTCTTCGGATTCTTTCGTCCAGTGGTCGACTCTGCCTTCCAAGCCAAAAAGCCTTGCCTTCTATGCAGCTTGCTCCCTCCCATTCATTCCAGCCTAGCTGTCAAGTCACCCAGCAGGGTGGCTGTCCTTGCCAGACAGGCTGTTGGGCACAGTTTGCATGCACTACCCTGGGAACACTACAAACAAATCGGACTACAGGTATAGGAAACCCAACCTTTGGTATAAGCTTGTGCCACATTTTGGTAGCGTGTTGAGCAGCAAGGCTTATCTCAAGAGGGGTCAATGTGAGCTGTACGGGAGTTAGATTCACAGGGACAAGTATTCAAATAAACACTTACACTCAAGGTTTCTTAATTTTTTTTTTTATCAGTTAGAATAAGCTTTCTTCAGTAGGAGCAATATAATAACACACAAATGCATTTCAATTCTGTACATTTAGTTTCTAAATCAGTAAAGACCCTTTTGGGATGGCCCACAGACACAACCTACACCCTCTGGTGACTTCAATATCTAGGGTGCTGAGGACATTAATATTTTACTGTTTGCATTCAGAATACTTTTATAAGTTGGTAAAGGGAGAAAGTTATTAGAACAAGGAGACCACAAATATTCTTAAGCCAGCAAATACTTTTGGATCCCCACAGCAGAATCATTCAGTATTACAGGCTAGGCCAAATTCAATGGGCAAAGGTCTTATGTAGGATGAAGCACTTCTGGTAGTAAGTAGAAAAGTCTTTTCTTCAAAGACTTGAAAAACATTGTGCAAAGAATCAAATGTAGGGTCCCAAGCCGTTCTACTTGTGAGTAGTAGAAGATGCAAGGAACTGTACAGCAAGAGGTAACTTCTCTAACTTTGTACAGTACGTTTGAATTGAAGAAAAAGTGCAGCAAATGACTTCTGTTCCTGTGCAGCTCTGCACATCTCACTGTTCCTTGGCCTCAGTCATGGGGACAAGAGGGAGGACTTCTGGGGACTCCTGCACTGCAATGGGACAGTCATTGCTCGCAACTGGCAATCTTCAAACAAGTGGCTGGTTGGTGTTTCAGCTCCTCGTGTCTACTGTAAATAGCAACACTGCAGTTCCGGGTTGTCAAGACGGACTTTCCTTGCTTCTGGGGTCCCACACGCTGAAGGGGCTCAGGCTCGGCCAGTCCTGCTTCCTGGGAGTCCAGCGGATCTTACTGAAGCTACAGGCCAGCTTAAAAGCAACGCACACAATTGGGTGTTTCTCTCCCTGGCTATAGGGTTTTCACCAGCCACTCTGGAGAAATTCAAACGACTCCGATAAGGATGTCGAGGTGGCTTACTTTGGAGTTGATTGGTCCCACCAACTCAAGGGGAGAAGTCGTCCTTGCAGGGTCTTCTCTGTCGATACGAATTGGAGTTTAAGCACAGCAGCAGGGCTTCACCAGGCCAACCAACAGTCCTGAAGTTGCAGCAGGCGGCCTCTTCAAGTTCTTCTTTGGCTCCTTCGTCCAGTGGTCCACTCTGCCTGCCTTCCAAGCCAAAAGCCTCGCCTTTTATTCAGTTCTCCGGCATGGGGTCTGGCATGGATTCACATGCTCATGAATATTCCCTGTCAGGCTGGGAATCCTCGGTAAAGAAAAAATCGGTATCAGTTTAGTTTCTGATCTTTCTTAGTAACCAATCACTGGTCTCTGGGTCACTGTCCCCAGCCAATGACTGCCCTCTCCTAAGCCCCGCCCCAGGCAGCCATCCTCAGATTTTTACCGCACGTTCAAGTGTTGGGAGTCCTCGTGCTATAGCTCTCAAGCTTTTGCTGCGTTTTTTCAGAGATTTCTCGGTTTTCGGTTTAATCGAGCCTCAAGCTCCACCGTTTCTACTTCCAATCAACGGGGACCGTTTCGGATTTATCTATGCCCCTCCAGGGTGAAGTTTTCTTCGAGTTGCGCTTATTGGAGGATTCCAGAAGTTTCTGAGGCCTACCTCGCGGACAAGAAGACCATGGCCCAGGAGAAGGGAAGCTCGACTCCCGGCAAACTGTTCAGGATCTGCCCGGGATGCAACCTACAAAATGTGTTCAAGGAGGATGAGCATTCGCAATGCCTTTACTGCCTCCACGAGGACAAAACACGCGTGGAGGACTGTGCGTTTTGCATGAACATGTCCGATCGGACCATGAGGGATCGTCGGACCCGTCTCCAACTGGCTGGAAGGCAAGAGCCCATTAGGTGAGAAGTCAGAGCGGTCTTCTAAGTCCTGTGAGGGTGCCCTGGTGATTGGGAGGGGGGGGGGTGCCAACAGAAGGCAAATCACCACGAGTCCGCGGGCACCAGGAGCGCCGAACGTTCAGGCTCCTCGGCTGCCAGGCAGGGCGCACCTTCACCGACGCCATCAACCATGAGCCAACGCTCTGGCTCGGGGAAGAGAAAATCCGAGAACCCTGTTAAGCTTCTGGAGAGGCCCCGGTCGATCGTTAAGGAACCCGCCGAAGGGGAGCAAGACGGTGACCCTCCCTCTAAGGTGAAGGCCTCAAGCGCGCCCAAGGTGGTGAAGGCCTTGATTCACCCAGTTAAGGCCTCTATCGAAGGAGTAGCTGCAGCCCTGGCGTAGCCTTGTAGGCTATCCCAGTGGAGGCGACCTGGAGGGGGGGGGGGGGCCGAGTTTCCCTGCCTCCAAAGACCCCGAGTGGAAAAAGAGGGGGGGGGGGGTGGGTGTTACGGACATGGACACAACCTCTGAGGAGGAACTGACTGAGAATTTGGAAGAGGCCCGGTCCCACGGGAGCAATCCCGACGAGGGTGGCAACAATGAGGTTCCTGTGGATGAGGAGCAACCATCACGCCCGTTGCAGCCAGAGCCGCAGGACAACTCGGCGGCCATTTTGACGGCAATCCAAGCCTTATGCACGGAGATGAGGATGAGACTGCCCTTACCCCCGACGGAAGACCCGGCTGAACTCGGTCCGTCGGGAAGCCCTCCAAACAGAATTCATCCAGTGCCCCTTCAGCCCTCATGGCCTTCTCAGCCTTTGTCACCTTCCCCGCTCCCGAGGGACGACACGGGAACACACGGCCACGACGGGGACGGATGATGGCGGTGACGACGGGACTGACCTTCCATCTCCGATCCGTGGGGCGTCCCCGCCGACGAGATTGGCTCCATGCCATGATTGCCAGGGCATCCAAGCTTTTTAAACTCTGCCCCGAAGAGAAGTAAGGCTTCCTCCACCAACGGCGTGAGGCCAAGAGGAAGACGGTCCTCGCGGTTCCGTTTCTGGATGACATCTGGGACGAGGGACTTGCTCTCCTCAAGAACCTGTCCGCGACACCTGCCAAGAGGGACCGGTACGAGAAGTACCGTGTCCCTGACGCTGCCCCCTTGTGCCTTAGGATTCAGAGCCGACCCCGGATTCTGTTGTCTCAGCAGCGGCCAAGAAGAAAGCAGGGGGAAAGGGCCCCTCGGCTTCATCTTCAACTTCCCCACCGGACGGCGAGGGAAAGAAGCTGCACGCCATGGGACGACGAGTCATCTCGGTGGAGACTATTAAGGCGGCCAGCGCCCTAGCGCATGTGGACCGCTACGACAGGGAATTGTTGTACAAGATCGTCCCCCTGTTGGACTTCCTCCCAGATGACAAGAGGGCAGAGGCCCTGGCAATCCTACAGGAGGGTGAGGTGGCGTCTGACCACGCCATAACTGTGGCCACGGACATCGCCGACACCTGTTTCCGCCAGTTGGGCAACAGCGTTTGCCTTAGACGGCGGGGGTGGCTCAAGGAGACGGATTTCCGCCAGGACGTGCAAGCCAAGGTTTTGGACATGCCCTTCGACAGGAACAATCTGTTTGGAAAGATAGTGGATGAGTCGCTGCAAGCCATCAAGACCGACACGGAGACGGCTTGGGCCTTGGGAGTTCTGCAGCAATGGCGGCCACTCTTTTGGAACTCCGGAGGCAAGCAAGGTGCCTTTAAAGGGTTCGGCGGCGGCTCCTCAACCTACCATCAGGCGGCCCTTTCCTCGTCGCAAGAAGCCTACAGGGGAGGAGGCAAGTCAGGTGGATCTCACTGTTTTCGCCAGGGAGGCTAAGGAGTCAAGGCTGCTTCCAAGCAAGACTGAACTGGCCGTTGCGTCAGGGCCCCACCGAAGCACCCCAGTGGGAGGCAGGCTGGCAAAGTTCGTCAGCGTGTGAGTCCAACTCCACCTACCGTTGGGTGCTGGATGCCCTGGCCCACGTGCATACTCTAGAATTCCTAAAGTGCCCCCGAATTCCTCCAGTGGCCAGGAAGGAAAACCACGTCCCTCAACTGCTGTTGGAGATAAGGGCACTGCTCAAGAAAGGAGCATTGCGCTAGTCCCAAAGAGGCTCCGGACAATACTCAAGATACTTCAGCATGAGGAAGTTGGCGTACCATCCTGGACTTGCGTCGGCTAAACAAATACATCAAGGCACAGAAGTTCCAGATGGTCACCCTCCAGCACGTGCTGGGCCAGCTAGAGGAAGGCGACTTCCTATAGTCGTTGGATTTGGAGGATGCGTACTTTCACATCCCCATCCTAAAAGGACACCGAAAGTTTCTCAGGTTGGTAGTCCAAGGATGGCACTACCAGTTCAAGGCCTTCCCATTCGGATTGAAGTCGGCACCCAGGGTGTTCACCAAGTGCCTAGCACCAGTGGCGGTGTGGCTGCGCCTGCAGGGGATCCATGTCTACCCCTACCTGGACGACTGGCTCATCTGAGCAGTGACAAGGCAACTCGCCGCTGAACACACTGCAAAGACTGTCCGGCTGCTCACGGACCTGGGATTCTCCAACATCCCCAAATCCCACCTTGTTTTGTCGCAGGTTGCGCTGTTTCTGGGAGCCAAGCTTGATACAGTGGCGCGATTGCCTCGCCGTCGGAGGAAAGAGCGCAGGCCATCCTGGGCAAGGTACTGCGTCTGCTGGCCACGGACGTGACCAGAGTGAGGTCCATCAAGTCCTTGCTCGGGATGATGTCCTCTGCAGGAGTTTGACGCCCGTTGGATGCAAGCGACGGGCAGCTTCGAGGACAAGATCTCGCTCAAGTATTCCACCTAGCAATTTGATGATGGGGCACCCGCGCGCATCTCGCGGCAGGCACAGACTTTCAGACCCCAGCATACCAGGTGCCTCCCAGAGAGGCCTCTGCCTCCGAGAGAGGCCTCTCAATCTTCACCGACAACACCACCTCGATGTTTACATCGGAAGCAGGGAGGAACCAGATCCTTGCCCCCCAGCCCTGTCCAAGGAAGCCCAGGATCTGTGGCACTGGGCCGTTGCCCAGGGAATGTTCCTGGTACCTTTTCATCTAGCGGGGATAAACACCATCGCCAACTCACTCAGCAGGGAGCTGCACTCGTACCACGAGTGGGAACTAAGACAGGATCAAGTGGATCAACTCTTCCAGCGATGGGGCAAACCCCAAATCGACCTGTTCGCGACGGCGACAAACTCCAAGTGCCAGAGGTTCGCCAGCAGGTTCCCCCAGCCGAGGAGCATGGGCGATGCTTTCTCGTTCCCCTGGGACGGCCTGTTCCTGTATGCGTTCCCTCCATGCCTGTTGCTGCTCAGGCTCATCAACCAACTCGAGAGGTCCCGGTGCAGGATGATCCTTGTCGCACCGAAGTGGCAGAGACAGATATGGTTCCCGGACCTTCTGGACTTGTGAAAGTCCCCACTACTCAAACTGTTGACGGATGCAGATCTTCTCTCCAGAGAAGGAGGCGCAATTCTTCACCATGACCCGGAGTCGCTAAACTTGCTGGCCTGGCTCCTGCGGCACTAGAGTTTGGAAGGTACGATATCCCGGCCGACTGCAGAGGTTCTTGCAAAGGCCAGGGCGTCCTCAACTCCAATGCTAAGGACACAAGTGGAAGAGGTTTTCTGTCTGGTGCCGTGCACAGAAGATTAACCCTCTACAGCATGGGTGCACAACATACGGCTCGCGGGCCAGTTGCGGCCCGCCATGCCCTTTTGACCGGCCCGCGAGGCACAAAGACTTTCCTAATGGAGGGCGGTCCGCGGCCGCCTTCCATTAGGAAAGTCTTTGTTGTCTTCCGGGCCGGTGAAAACACTGGCCCTCATTGGCTCAGCACACACACGCATCACGTCACTCCTACGAGCCACGTAATGCGTGTGTGCTGCACCAATGGAGGGCCAGCACTACGGCTGGCGTGGCCCATAAGGCTTGATGCCGCAAGGCATTTCAGCCTTGGACCACGCCAGCCGTAGTGCGATTCCAGCATTCCAGCTTACCTGCCGCTTACCTGCCTGCCTTCCAGCACGTCTCCGGTAAGTGGTCTGCTTGTGTTTGTGTGTCGGGTTTGTTTTGCTTTGTTTGTGTGTATGAATGTTTGTGTTTGAATGTATTTTGTGTATATGTTGAGATGCGGGGGTGGGGGGTGTGTCGGATGTGTATGAATGTTTGTGTTTGAATGTATTTTGTGTATATGTTGAGATGCGGGGGTGGGGGGGGTGTGTCGGATGTGTATGAATGTTTGTATTTGAATGTATTTTGAGTGTATGTTGAGATGCGGGGGTGGGGGGGGTGTCGGATGTGTATGAATGTTTGTGTTTGTATTTTGTGTATATGTTGAGATGCGGGGGTGGGGGGGTGTGTCGGATGTGTATGAATGTTTGTCTTTGAATGTATTTTGAGTGTATGTTGAGATGCGGGGGTGGGGGGGTGTCGGATGTGTCAAATGTTTTGATTTGAATGTTTTTTGTGTGCTGAGTTGGGGGTGGGGGTTTGGGTCTGTATGGGTGCTTGTTTGAGAGTTTGCTGATTTGGGGGGGTGGGGGGTTCGGGTCTGTATGGGTGCATGTTTGTGTGTCCAGAATTGGGGGGGTGGGAGGGTTCGGGTCTGTATGGGTGCATGCTTGTGTGCTGAATTGGGGGTGGGGGTTTGGAGTTGGGGGGGGGGGGGGGGGTTTGGAGTTGGGGGGGGGGGGGGGGGAGTGGGGGGTTGGGGTCTGTATGGGTGCATGCTTGTGTGTTTGGGGCATAGTGTTTGGTTGGGGGTGAGGGGGCCATGGGCCATAGTGTTTGCTTGGGGGGGTGAGGGACGGGGGGCATAGTGTTTGCTTGGGGGGGTGAGGGACAGGGGGCATAGTGTTTGCTTGGGGGGTGAGGGACAGGGGGCATAGTGTTTGCTTGGGGGGTGAGGGACAGGGGGCATAGTGTTTGCTTGGGGGGTGAGGGACAGGGGGCATAGTGTTTGCTTGGGGTTGAGGGGGCCATGGGGCATAGTGTTTGGTTGGGGGTGAGGGGGCCATGGGGCATAGTGTTTGGTTGGGGGTGAGGGGGCCATGGGGCATAGTGTTTGGTTGGGGGTGAGGGGGCCATGGGGCATAGTGTTTGGTTGGGGGTGAGGGGGCCATGGGGCATAGTGTTTGGTTGGGTGTGAGGGGGCCATGGGGCATAGTGTTTGGTTGGGGGTGAGGGGGCCATGGGCCATAGTGTTTGCTTGGTGGGGTGAGGGGGACAGGGGGCATAGTGTTTGCTTGGGGGGCGAGGGACAGGGGGCATAGTGTTTGCTTGGGGGGCGAGGGACAGGGGGCATAGTGTTTGGTTGGGGGTGAGTCAAGTCAACTAAGGGCTTAGTCAAGCCGTTCAACTGAGGCAGTACAATACTCCACTCTTAGTATAAGGCTGTACCACCTGAGTTTATGGTAGCGTTGACGGAGCAGCCAGGCTTATTTTAGGAGGAAGAGGGCTGTAGAATCAGTACAAGTGAAATTGTAATACAAATGGTCCAAAGAAACACAAACACTTTGTATTGTAAAAATAAAGGATGTATTTAAATACTGGTAGGCCCAGATAAATCTAAGGGTAAGTAAGCACAAAAACATACGAAATCACAGTATAAAAACACAACAATGTACTTTAAAGTACAGACCCAAGTATAGACCTTATTTGAAGTACCTAACAGTAATTCTAGGGAAGTCAAAAACTTTTCATACATTCAGTATAGGTCAAGCCTATTCTTGGGAGTAAAAACCAATGGTTAGTTTTTACAGTTCCATTCGGTAATGCAAGGGCAGTAGACCCTTCCAGTTGTATGATAATCGCTACAAATCACTTAATCAGTCAACTGGACAATATCATTTTGGTAAATCGTGGAACACTTGTAGGTTCTGTAAAAACCTATAGCTACTTTTGTGATAAGTTATACTAGGTGAGTAAAACCGAAGGAAGTGATATACAATTACAGGTCTTTTTGAACTCCGAGAACTGCAGATTGAGGTAAGCAGTAACTCTTAACTTATTTTTGGATGGCACACAGCTAACACAAGCTAAGTAAAACCCAAATACTTGTTTAACCTCACAATGAAGGGGAAAGTAAAGCCCAGTGTTACTTTTTCTGAATGACTGTTATTCTAGGCAGGCAACAACCTAATGTAGACGTATTCTGGACAGGCTAGCAGCAAGTCAGGGGGAAGCAAGACCCAGTTGGGCGACACTCATAGAATTACCCTCAAAGGACTAATCTGGTGATACCAACACTTTGCTTTTGGGAAGAGGCACAACTTAATAACAGGAGAGTAAAATACCTTCACCTACTTTCTATTAGACTGGCAAAACAGTTGCTAAGGAAGAAAAGATGTTAACCATACTTAAAGTGCATCACACATTCAAGATAAGTAAGAACCTTTGTAGCTGTTCACTCAGTTACCAACCAACTCTTTACAAGTAAGTTACTTATGAACGATAATTTTTTTTTCTAGGCATAAGTCCCAATCCCTTGAAAGTCTTTTCCTTATTCTTGGAGCCTGAGTGTTCTCAGTGGCAGAAGGGGGTTACTAGGACTAGTGACCAACAGGCAGTGTCTGAATAGGTTCTTTAGTAGCAAAGTTCCTTAGGAAAACGCGAAAGTACTTTAGAAGGTCCGGGGGCTTCGCACAAGACACCATAGCAGGATTTTAGCAGTGGGACTGGGTGCACTGGATGAGAGGCCTTTCTATCACAGAAAACCCACAGCTACACAGAAATCCTAACTGGCTTAAAGTAAGTACATACCCAAGCCAACACAGTACCTGAGGACTTCAGGGTCCACAGTCAAATAACCGGTGAGTGGATTCCTTGTCATGGAGACTGAAAACAAGACCTCAGAAGGGACTTTGCAGCAGGGGTCGATGAATGCTCAAGGCAAGGTTTCCCTTGCGACTGAATGCGGTTCTGCAGATTTGGCGTCTTTTCAAGGAGCATAGAAGACAGAAAATCGAATTTGAATTCTCGTCGTTTTAAAGGTCCAGCACTCTGGCGAGGGGACTTTTCAGACTCCATTCGTCTCTCTGGAGATCCACCAGGATGCCCACGAAGTCGCAGCGAGATTCGGAAGACCGTGCACTGCACGATTGCTTGAGGTCCCAGGGTATTGGAGTATTGCACCAATGCAAGGTCGCGACACGTGGGATCGCTCATCATGGCAGGTCTTGAGTGTAGTGGGTTTTGCCAGGCTCTGGGTCGGGGTCGTTGTTTTCAGAGTCCACAGGTCGATTGGAAGGAAGGGCTACAGCAGGGTCTGTTTATACGGTTGCTGGAAATGTCTCAGCCGCGTTCCCTTTTCTTCCTTTTCGGTTCCAGTGGTCAACATTTCTTCAGCTTACAGGTTCGCAGTATTAGGAATTATACCACCTCTGCATTTTACAAGAAGGGGTGGTCTGGCTGTCCAATCAGGACGGCCAGCCCCCACTGGGATTTGTCCCTATTCGAGCAAGGCATAAGATAAAGGACTGTGGAGTTTTGGACTCCTCCCTCGCTTCCTGCTCTGACTGGAGCCTGGAGGGAGTGCAGGGGACTACCACCGAAGACAAAAATCACCCCAAGTAATTTCCCACCCTGGATGTGAGGGGAAGGAACAAGAAACGACAAACACTAAAATTGTGAAATTAGCACCCTTGGGTGTCTTTACTGCAGCTGTGAACACAGCTTGCGGTAAAGGTGCACCAAATTAATACAAGGTATCACTGCCATTGGCCATTGAAGGTAAGCTTGTCGCTGTAACAGAATTAATTAATAGTTTTAGTGTGAAAGGGGATGTATTGTATCTCGCCAGCATTTAACATAAGGTGGGGGGTGCTGGTTTCACAGAATAAAATTTAAAAGGGATCCTAAGGTACTTTCTACCCTTGGGAACTGTAGTTCTCTCAAGGTTAGCAAAAGTAAGTTAAGAGGAGCCCCTAGGGCAACCCAGCAACAGGCACTTATTGCCAATAAGAAGTTTTAAGAGGATAACTTTAAAAAGACACTATGGAGAGTCTTAAAAATGACACTCATAAAAAGTTAAAGATTGCGAGTGTGGAAAAAGGTTCCCACTCTGAGGTATTATGGAAAAATATCCCACTAAAGTTCTGGGTTTGACCGAGGTCAGGAAGATTTACCAGTTCTGTGAAAATCTTAACCAACACCTTGGTCGTGCACTCCGGTGAGGGGGACTCTGGATCTGGAGGTTCTGTTTCTGGAAGGTCCTTGGGAGTCTCCTGGAGTGCCTAGCGGGGTTAGTTCTGCGGCAGGCGTTGCACTAGACTACGGACACTCAACCCCTGGCATTGGGCTCTCGCAGCAACGAAGCACAGCCAGTCTGGGATGGTGGCCCAGTGGAGTTCGTCTCAGGGTTAGTTGGTCCCAATAACCCAAGGGAAGAAGTTGTTCCATTCAGAGCTTCTTTGTCTTGAAAAAGGGCAGCACAGAAGCGGGGTTTCACCGGGCAATTT
The DNA here is from genome assembly GCF_040938575.1 of Ambystoma mexicanum. Taxonomy (NCBI): domain Eukaryota; kingdom Metazoa; phylum Chordata; class Amphibia; order Caudata; family Ambystomatidae; genus Ambystoma; species Ambystoma mexicanum. The sequence continues at coordinate 109,589,103 of NC_090933.1, forward strand.
AAAGGTCCAGAAGGTTGCGGCAAGCATCGTTCAGTTTGTTTCGACTCTGCCTATAGTCCCAAAACCCTCTCCTTTTAGGCTATCGATCACACAGCAGGGTGGCTGTCCCGAAAGGACAGCCAGCCAATCGAGACTAGTTTCATTCAGGCAATTCCTAGAGACCAAGGGCAGGGGAGTGGGACTCTCCCTTGCATCCTGGTCTTCTAGACACACTGGAGCCAAGGAAGGGCTTCTGGGATGATGCCCGCCAAAGGCAAGACAAACAAAAGGCTCATAACTGTCAACACACAGAGTAAAACCCACGAAAGACCTCACAAACAAAAAATGGCGAAAAAAGCGTGCCTTTTGTACAAAATGGTCACTCATGGGTGCTGTACTCCAGCTGAGGTTCAGCTTCCTGTAATAAATCACAATGGTTGGAAAAAAACCACTGCCACCAGCCATTTACGTAGTGAGGGTAACATAAAAAATATTACATGAGTAGGTAGAATAAGGGGCTATTAAGTAACCCCCATCACTCCACATAAGATGGTGTGTGCTGGACCCACAAAGAGAAAAAAAGTAAATTTCATTTTGCTATTCTTGGGGAACACAAGAGTAAGAAAAAGGGCTCACTCACTAAAGGGTAAAAATTAAACATCCTAAAGTCCAGCAAAAGATTTGCGGGGAGGGGAGGGTGAGGGTCTCTAAGGTTGAAGGGGAATTGGCACAGAAATTAGCATTCTCCCTAACACTCCTGGGTCCAGTAAACCGTTCAGTGTCAAGGATGAGTACAACTAGCTAACAAACGTGTTCCCAACGTTTGGAGTGCGTCTGTGAACAAGCAGTGGCAAAGCTAAAGTGATCTTAAAGTTACCAAACTTTCCAAAGGGAGTAAAGGGGTTCAGGTAAAAGTATTGTTACAACTCGCCCCCCACCCCATTCTGATATTTTGCAGGTCGATTGAAGGTCCAGTGTTGCTTTTCCTGCCTGGATTCCCAGAGGTTGCAGGTTCGCGTAGCTTGCTAGTCTAATGCTGATGCAAGGTCTCCCCGCTGAAGAAAGCATCAGAACTCTATGCAGGCGTCCTCTCAGGGCAGGTATGAACGCAGGTGAGCAGTTTCGGAAGATGAGCACCGATGCACGGTGACGCAAAGGGTTTCACTTGCCACATGCAGATGTTCCCTCACATCTCTGGTCCCCTTGATGCTAGGACCACGACATTTTGCAGAGGTAAGTCTTGTTGCACAAGCTGAAGATCCCCCAAGTTCCAGGCCACAACTGCAGCATGCTAGCTCAAACTCTGAGCTGGTCAGCCACAGGGTTGTCCTGGGGCACTTCCGAAGGCTATTCTCGGTTGGACGCGAGCTGACATTGAGAATGAATGTTCACGCCCAGGGGTTGCAGCTCCTGCGCAGGACCGGTGGAGATCTTCCACAGGAGATGGCACTACCAGGGCAGTAACAGAAGTTGCCAGGCCTTGTTCCGACTGGTTCAGTCACCTTGCAAGTCTTGTAGCTGCACAGTTGTCTTGGCACCTTCACTTCCTTCCAGGATCTCTGTAGAGTGGTTGCAGGGGTTCTCTTATCCTTAAAGTCAGTGTGCCCCACACAAACCCCCAGCAGTGGTCCAATCGGGACCACTGGCGTCAAAGCTCATGCATAACACTCACACTGGACCAGTTTGTGGAGTGGGACCAGACAGCCCAGTCCACTTCCTGTTAGCAAACGCACAGCTCTCCAGTAGCCTGCCAAAAGCCTCCGATTTCCTGGGCACTGGAAGTCCGTATAAGGATTTTCCTGGCCTCACAGGCCAGGAAGAAGGCTAAAAGACAAGATGGCCAAAGGACAAGTGAAAAATCTTTTGGCATGGCCATGTTTGACCACCAGTCAGTTAGTAGCCAAACATGGGAAACTTGGTAAGGCTAAACCAAAATGTACAAAAAAATTGTGAATAGTCACTGCTGCCACCAGCTTGTCCATTTAGCATACTTGGGGTAACCAAAAATCCTTAGTCCAGGGGAAATACTGATTGTACCCCATTGTACTGCATTATGTGATGCATTGTACAATGACTACCACAAGTGGTAAAATGTTACTAAAAGTAGTTAAATGTATTTGTACCGTCGCCAACGGAGTTGGTCCCCAAGCGCTTTGGCAGATCTGCAAAAGGAGGAGGGATGGGTTACGGTAAGGAGGGAGTAGGATATTGAGGGTGGTGGCGTTCTGTTGGCAGCTTCATCTCGGTATACAGTGTGACGAGCTTTGGTGCAAGTATTGGAGCAATGCCAGTCCTCTTGTGCAGTAGGGGTGGTTTATGTGTTGTGAATTTCATGCGGATTGCAGTGCGAGAGGTGGTTGGGAGTTTTTGAGTGAGTTATGCAGAAAGTTTGAGCTTTTTGGTTAGTGGGTTATGTTTGCATCTAATCTTCGCATTATGGCTACTTGTCTAGATTTCGGGAATTCTGCATGGTGTGAAAAACTGCTAGATTTGGGGTCCTGCATAGTGGCAAGAGGCCCATGCCTAACTGATCAATTCAGTATAGTACCATATACAGCTGGATTTGAGACAGTTTGAATAATTCAGTAGACTCCTAAAGCCCGGCTGGATTTGAGGTCCTGCACGGTGGGGTAAAGGCCTACGCCTAACAGAAATGTTGGTTTGGGCGGCGCACTCCTGTTGTAATCTAGGGCTATGTGTAGTGTTGTATTTAGGTTGGCTATGTATAGGAATGTTGGGGTGTCTATTCTCCTCCTTGAGTCGCAGCAGGGGTTGTGGTCTCCTCTTCCCTACTGTCTTGTGAGTATGTGTGCCTGAACTTCCGGTTGTAGTGGATGACTTGTCCCAATGCTTCCATGTTGGTCTGTCTTATGTGTTCAGTCTTTAGTGTCCTCCTCTTGTGGCTATCTCATTGTCTTATGGTATGCCATGGAGTGTGAGTGTGTTTCCTTGGATTCTGTTCGTGTTTGGTTGTTCGTTCATCTTTATTCATCGTTTTAGCAGAGTGGGCGTTCTTGTTGGTGGTCTTCTAGTTTTGCAGTGAAGAACCATGATTTGAGCAGTTTGCTGAATACTAGGTGGTTTTTTTTGTTCCGTATAGTCTTTGGTATGTCATTCCAGGGTTTTGGTGCCTGGTGAGAGAGTATCCTCAGAGTTCTTCTGTTGTAGGGTTTTGTTTCTTGTTGCTTGATCTCGTTGTCAGGAGGTGTAGGTGCAATTTATCTCTTGGGAATTCTACACTTTGGTTGTGTATTGCTCTGTGCGTTATGCACATTGATTTTATTTGTTTTATTGGTAGCCAATGTAGTATTTTTAGTGCTGGTGTGATGTGTTCTCTTCGGGGTCGTTTTAGAAGTCTGGTTGCTGCATTTTGTATGCATTGTAGGTTTTTTAGGAGTCGTTCAGGCATACCCATGTATAAGCTGTTGGCGTAATCTACTCTGGACATGACCAGAGCGATGATGGTAAGTGTTTTGTTGGCGAATGATAGGAACGTTGGGATTCTTTTTGCCGTTCGCAGGAGAAGGAAGCATTTGTTGAGTAGAGCGTTTACTTGTGGCTCTAGAGCAGTGGTCTTCAAACTTATTTGGCCTGGGCCCCCCTGAGCAAAGTTTGGGCAGGCCGGGCCCCGCCAAAAGTGGCAGATGGGCAGTATGTAGAAATTGCTATGAACTTTTGTGTGCCGTCACCGCACCCTACTCCCAGTACAGACCCTGGGCTCTCCCCACCGTACTCGCACCACTATCCCAGTGCTGCCGCCCATCCTGCTCCCACCACAATCTCATAACACAAGCATATACACATCCATACACATTTAAATAAAAAATAAATTGCCATAAACGTACCTTCAGAAGATGCCTGCGTGTGGTTGCTAAAATGTCCCGTTCCAGGTTGCTCTGCCCATATGTGCGAGGAGGCGCAGGAGCACCCCCTCGCACATACATACATGCAGTGCCCCAGCCAGCATTTCCAATGAGCTATGCAGGGCTGGCGAAGCAAAACACCCCCAGCATTGCATGGCTCAGTGATCATGTGCGGCTGGGGAAATGAACTGTCAAAGGCAAACAGTGTTTCCTTTTGACAGTTCAGCCAGCCCAGGAATCCTCCCTCGGCTGGAAAAAGCAGCTGAAGGAGTGCTCAGTGTTTCACTGGGCTGGCTCCTCAGCTCCTCCATAATGGGTGAGAAGACCAGTGGGTGGACGCCCCCTCACCCATTATGGATGAGCCGGCAGGCTTGGACTGGCCTATAGGGCAATAGGGCGATGACCGTACCGAAAATGCAAAATGCTAGTGTAGGCCAATCAAAATGGGCCACTTTTTTTGGCCAATGTGGGCCAGTTTGAGGAGTTACTTCACTATGCAGCTAGTAGTTTTGACCATTGTTGCTGAATAAATATTCTTTAAAGATCACAATGTGTTTACATTTGAACAAAAAACAACCCCTTGGGTACTATTCAAACAGTCTGTGACTAAAGGACTGAATATCCATTTGCAACTGCTGGCCATTTTTTCATTGGTGCCTAAAACCGTTTTATGGTCCAGTCTGACCATGTGAGCTGCCCCTTCCCATTTCCTCCAATGTAAAAAAAAAAAGTTTTTATTTTTATTTTTTTTACACATTTCATGCTGGGCTCTGGGGCCCCACCGGGGGCGCGCCCCACAGTTTGAAGACCTCTGATCTAGAGTGAGATTGTTGTCCATCGGGATCACCAGGTTTTTTACAATCCAAGATGGTGCTGGGGGTCATGCCGAGTCCACTTGGCCAGGGAATGTAGTCGATGTCTCCTCCGTTTTTTGTGACTCATCTGTTGCCTGGGTTAATTTTTAGATGGTTCAAGTTCATCCAGTTGAATATATAACGAAGGCAGTTCTCCAGTGTAGTGGTGTTCTCAGGATTATTTGTCATTGCCTTTGATTTTGATTAATAGATATAGGTAGAGGTTGCATTGGAGCGGGGAGATCCTTGTGGTACCCCGCATGTGGCGTCTCCTGGGTTGGACTTTCATCCATACGGCTTCTGTTCTGCTTGGAAGGATTTGATCCATAGTAGAGCGGTGTTTATTATTCCCAGTCCTTCTAATCTTATCAGGATGTTGTGGGTGATTGTCGAATGCTGGGGATAGGTCAAGAAGTATCAAGGCTGTACTGTTGTCTGAGTCTGCGTTTGCTTTTAGGTCATCCCATATTGAGGAGAGCTGATTCTGTTCCTCTCATTGGTCTGAAGCCAACTTGTGCCTGGTCTAGTAGGCAGTGCTCTTCTATGAATTCTTGGGTTGTTTTGTAAACGTGTTTCTAGCAGTTTGGCTATGTACGGGATATTGGAGATGGGTCTGTAGTTGGATAAATCCTCTACGTTTCCTGCTGTATCTTTGAGTAGCGGCCTGATGTGTGCCGATTTGAAGGCCTGTGGTACTTTACCTGTTAAGATCGAGGGGTTGAGGAGATTTCTATGGTATTCCATGGGGGTTCCTTGTTTGAGAATGGATTTGTATATGTCCGGGGGGCAGGGGTCTTCTGGAGAGTCTGATATGTTGCTTTGGTTTACCAGTTTGACGAAACTCTCCACTGATATTTCGGGGAAGCTTTGTAGTTTGGATGTTCCTCCTGAGGGTAGTTTGGGTCTGTAGTGAGATCGCAGCGTCTGCCTTCTATGGTTTGAATGGTAATGATTTTATTTTTTAAGTGGTCTCCTAGGTCATTGCATAGTTTCATGGATGGAATTGGCGTGTTGCGTCCCAGTGGTTTTTTAAATTTCATTTATGATTTTGAAGTTATTTTTTGGTGTTTGCTTTGAAGATTCCGTTATTGTAGTGTTTCCTCTTTGCTTTGTGTTTACTTCTTGTATGAGTGGATTTGTTGTAGAAATTTCAGTTTGATGGCAGTGTTATTGTTCCTCCATATTGATTCCAGTTTTCTTTTTTCATGGCGCTAGTAGTGGGGTGAACCATTTTGCCATTGTTTTTTTCTGTGAGGGAGTGAAAGGCTTTTCTCTGGCGATGTCGTCTAGGGTTGTTGCGATCCAGGTGTGGAGTAAATCTACTCTTTTGACCAGGTCTGCTTCCATAGCTGTTGTATGTGGTTTCAGTTCCAGCAGTTGGGTTAGGTTGGAATTTTTGATGGTTCTTCAGTGTCTTTTCATGGTGATCGGTGGTTTGTCATGTTGCTTGTTTATTGGAACGGTCATTGTGATTATGAATGGAATGATGTGGTCGCTCGAGTATTTGGATAGGGGGTGCCATGGTAATGAGCTCTTTATTTGTGAATATTGCATCAAGTGTATGCCCTGCAGAGTGTGTTGCTCCTTTGACTAGTTGTAGATTCATTGCTGCTAGTTGGGCGGTCAAAGATTTGTGTGGTTTCTTCATCGAACCAGATGTTGAAGTCTGAGGATGATCAGATGATTGTGGTTGATGGCTAGGATGGCCATTGCTTCCGTGAAGGCGTCTATGAAGGTTGCATCATAGGTTGGTGGCCTGTCAGTATGAATTTCAGGTTTGTTTTGGGGTTTAGTGATGGCTGTAGTATTAAAGATTCTCATTTGTCTGTTTATTGGATCTTCCAGTTTAATGGCAATTTGTTTCTCGTGGATGACTGCCTGGTCCCCTTAGTTTTCCTGTTTGCTTGAATTAATTTGAAGTTGTCAGGCAGTTGTTGAGGGTGATCTTGTAGTTATCGTCTTGCCATGTTTCAGTTACAAATAGGATGTTGATACCTCTGTCAGTTCGTATATTTCGGTAGAAAGTTTGGTCATTGACCTTGCGTTTATTAAATTACAGTGGATTTTCTTTGTGTGCATTTGTTTATTGGCTCTTTGTTCTGGTTTGTCGTTCCGTCGTGTTTCTATATTGATTGGATGAAGAACAGCAGCGGCTGCTTCATTGAAACGGTCCACTAGGTTGACAGCATGGCTGTTCAGTTGTGGGGCTTCTCCAGTGATGCAGATTGGTTGAAGATCAGCGATAGCATCTTCATTGAATCGCTGTTAGATCAATGGTGGGGTTGTTGGTTATGAAGGCTTAGTTGTCTTGTCTGGGATGTTGTGGGTATCGATGTTGCCCCTCTGTGATGTATGGGGTAAAAGGGGTTGGACTCCCACTTACTGGGTGATCCCTTTTTCCAGGTGTTTCGGGGGATTCTTTTTATGTGCCAGTGTTAGTGTTGGGGTATTGACGCTCTGGTTGTCGTGAGGTAAGGTGTAAGATAGATGTATTTTTCTCTTACATGGTTTGTTATAGTGATTGTTAGGCGGAGGGTTTCCTGGATTTGAGATTGCTTCTGCTGGGTGCTGTTAGCTTTGTGTGTCCGTGGCTATTGTTGCACAATCCTGCTTTCTTGCTCAGCATCCCTTTCTGGGTCGCGGCATCTTCGTTCACGGTGCAGGGGTAACCGGGTCGGTGTTCCTCTAATGTATTATGCAGGCCCAGTATTTGTGTTCCTTTAATCTTGATACGCTTGGATGGTCTCTGGTTGTCTGTCTGTTGATGGGTCGGTTGTGTTTCTTATAGGTGCACTGTCAAGGGTTCAGGGAGTGGACGTTCACTGTAGGGTGGTTTAGTACTCTGGGTGAGTGGTGATGGGTTACAGGCTATTGACAGGAGGTTTGGGCTAGGTTTCACCTACATGGTTGCTTAATAATGGGATGGTGCTTAACGACTTGGGGTCTGGGTGGGCAAGGCCCTGTTTCAGCTGCCTTGTGCGCTTGTTCGAGTAGCCTGATTCAGGACCCCTTGGTGGCTTGAGGAAGGTCTGGGTTTGGGAGTGATTATTTAGCGCCCATGTCTGGGGTGACTGCACAGCGGGGAAGGCCTGGCTTCGGGTTGTGTCTGAGCACAGCTGGGTCAGAGGGTCCCACACAGTGGGGGGGGGGGGCACGTCCAACAGAACGACTGGTTACAATCCTGAACACCGCTGGACTTGGGTCCTGTGCAGTGGGAGAGAGGCCTATGCATAACAGTATATTGTGTACAATCCTAAACACAGCTAGATTTCAGAGTCCATTGAACAGTGGGTACTAAACACAGCTAAGTTTGAGAGTCAACAAAGTAACTAGACTAAGGGAAACCTGTTCCCATGTACTAACGGCCTGAAAGGCGAACATAAAAGCAAAAAGTTTGGGGAGGGGGGTCCATAGAAATGGAAGCAATGGTGCGGTGTAGAGTAATTTTTCCTCCAAATACCTTATATTTGGATGGAGTTAATCGTCGATGTAGTTTTCCTTGCTCCAACGCAATAGGCTGGTCGCACCAGTTGTACTAGTTGCCCTACATTGAGAGCCTGAGCAGTGGGAGAGTGGCCCAGAGGGACGGAGAGTGATGTACGATAGTCTGGGGGAGGATCAAGTCTATTAAGGGGGGGGGGGACGTATTGCATGGTGTGCAACTGCCAGCATCCGTGGAGGTTTGGGTAGAAAGTGTCTGGTTAGGGCCAGAGTTTCTGTGCGTGTATGAACAGTATAGAGTGCGAGAGGTTTCAGGAGGAAGGGAAGAGCCAGGTTTTGAGAGCCTTTTTGAATGACAAATGATTGTCAATGATGCGGATGTTCAGGGGCAGAGTTCCAGATGATTGGCGCTTGGTGGGAGGAGGATCCGCCCAGCCTGGTGCAGTTTTATTGTGGGACAAATGCTGTGCCAGATCGGAGGGTCCTTGAGCAGTGTCATGATTCCTGCCCCTCATGTCCCCAGCCCTCCAAGATGTCGGGCTGGAGCCAGGTCACAATCACCTACATGGCCCTCAAGGGCCTCTCCATCCCTCCATGGAGTCAGACTTGGCGCTTGTGGCATCAGACTCACTCCCATAGGATAACATTGGGGATTGGACTTGTAGTGCATTGATGGGGACAAGGTGGATGCCCCCACATATTTTGGTTCCCAGAACTGCATGTGCGGTCTAATCTTTTGGGTGTGGTTCAGCCCAGAGGCACCTGGGATACCCAGAGACTATTTAAGCCACACCCAGGCTGAGAAACATGCTTTGTGTTTTCTGCACCTGCAGTGTGACACTGACCGTGTTCGGATCGGTCTCCAGTAGGCCTGCATCTATCTTCTGCGCTCAGCTCCTGCAAGAACTCGTTAGGAACAGCCTTACTTTGTGGTGCTTCTGCCCATCAGTCAACGCTCCTTCTGTTCTGCGGGCATCTTCGGCGGTGTCATTCCCATCCCGGCACGCCGCTTCCTAAGGGAAAAGAACAGAAAGGCATAAGTAAGCATTCAGCAAATATTTGCTTATTTTTAAATACTGTATGAGCTTCAAACGCTTACCTGAATCCCAGCCGCTCTGGGGGAACTCTGTCTCCGGAACGTCTCATCCATCTGCAAGAGGGAAAAGACACTCCAGGTTAGCGTGGAAACATATAGAGGCGCTAAATACCGCGCTTACCCACCACATTTGCATAACCGGCATCCACGCTGAAAACGTTGTGGCACCTAAATGACACTGAAAAATAACTGAGTTCAATGCAAATACGAAAGGGGTGCATCGTGCTCACTCACCTTCACCACTACTCATCTCACCAGCACGCCGCCATCCCCGGACGCCGGCCATCATCTAAGGAAGGAAAGGAACAAAGATGGAGAACTGTTCAAAAGACTCATACTTACCTGTCGGACTCTTGCCAGTGAAGTAATTAGGCAGCAACAAGCCTGCATCAATCAACACGCCCCTGCGCTGAAGGCAGGACGGAGAGCAAACTATCCAAGAAAACAAGGTGAGCTGTGGATCAAAGGTAAGGGTTGAACCCCGGGAAAGAAGGGGTTCAAGCACAGACAATAGGGAGTTAAACTACCAATCCTGTGGTTCAGGCCCAGTCTCAGTCGAATAGCCTCCAGGGAAGGGTTCGAGGTCGTAATAGGTCAGAACAGGCTGAGTTTCGTCCCCATGGATACCAGGTGAGAGTTACAAGGAGTTGGTAGCAAGTGACTCTTGTCGGAATCCTGGGGCAGTGGTTGTGGATAGCATGGTAAGTGACCCACACCACACCAGTGGGACTGCACTAATTCTTACCCAAAAGTGGACTTTAGAGAAAAAATGTCTTCACACATATCCGGGTGGATGGCTCAGCGGCACCACGCTCGCCTTGGAAGCAAGACACGGAGCAACACAGGTTCGATCCCCGGGTCCGCGCTTAGAAACCTCTGGGTATTTAAGCGCATTATAAAGATGCAACTAAGACCGAAACCAATTATGCAACTAAAAAACAAACCATTCCTGTAACAGTGCCTCGATGGCCGCGGACTGTGTGAGCGCTTTAAAAATGCAAAAATAAATAAAATAAAAAATATCCATTCCCAACTTACCTTTGATCAGGCTATAAATGCTCACATTTTACCACTCCTCTCCCTAAGTCTCATCTCAGACTATTGTGTTCCAAAGGGCGTTCATCTTCCCAGCACTTTGAGGCCATACCAATGGCGTTAGGTGCTATACAAATGCCAAATAACATAACCTTTAAAGAACCTATGGTGACTTTGTGTTGTGCGATAGCACCTGCTTTTCTTTCATTTTTGTTAGATGCCTAGAATAAATACTGTGTATTTTTACATTCCTGTTTAAATTTGTGTGCTTCAATGTGTTTTCATTGGGGACCCCTGACCCCCACTATTCGCTCTTCAGAATAACCTTGACTTCTATACACCATTTTCATGGAACCCCATTTATCTTTGCTTGTTTTGAGCCCTGTCCTTATATTTTGGACATTGGTAAAGCCTTCTGCTTTACTTTACTTGATAGTTTTGCCCATTCTTATGGGGAAGCTGACTAGTGCCTAAGACTGTTAATTATGAGACTTTCTGTTTATGAATTATTGTATTTACAATTGCACACATCACCTTACAGTGAAATGTTGTTGGGGAAACGTTTATGATCGGTTTTGGTTACTTTTGACGATGTGTTGGAGGCAGCTGTGATTTTTATTTTACTTGTGCCCTTTAGCTTTAACCACAAATGGCTTAGCTGGGTTTGTGGTAGTATTCTCAACAGAGGGTGGTACAAAGTTTGGGGGGGTGCTGAGTGTGGGGGGGGGTTGCTGAGTTCGTTGGGAGGGGGGTGGTGGCGCAGAGTGTCACGGGTAGGGTGCTTTGTTTGTGGGAATGGCCATGTAGTGTGCTGTAAGGGTTTAAGACCCAGGCCTACTGAGACCCACCCTTGATGGGATGAACTGTACATTTTTGCATGTCATCTCCTGAACAGCCCCTCCCTATGTTATACTGAATTATGAATAAAGGGTGGGTGTCAAATATTTTACTGGATCACTTGCAAGAGGAATGACAGCATGGTGTTATTTGCAACAGGTTTACCAAGCATACTTGCATGTACTGCAACATGCAATGTTTGTGTTCATACAGAACCTGTGAAACATGCTACCTTTTTTTTTCCTTCTAGGTTTGAAATATGTGGAGGAGGGCAAGAAAAATAAGGGGAAACGGCACTACAGATGCACGCTATGTGAGCTTGATATGGCCATGCAAATCATGTTTGACCATCTCGTTGGTCACAAGCATAGAAGATCCTATCTCGTAAGTAACCTTCCCTTTCCCAAATTCCCTCCCCTTAATATTTGTCCAATACATCATGAATTTTTTCATGAGAATCTACTTGCATTGGTGTGAGTGAGTTTTCGAGTGCACTTGGCAGGGAGGTTTACCTTGGTGTCTTGAGCACGGTGACCACACTGTCCACCTACAGGCTATTAGATTGTCTATACAGTACACTTACTGAAAAAATACTGTTAAGGGATGTATACATTTGCAAGTGTGCAGAAAGGCCTGGCTTGGCTGATATCCTTCTCCGATCGACTCTCCCAGGTCCAACTTGGGTCCTTCCGCTCCTCTTTACCTATGGTGTTACCAAGGAGTCTAACCTCTCTCCCTGGCTGTTGAACCAATACCTGGCACTTCTTGCCCACCGCATAGCCGCTCTCTGCCCCAACTTTCAGTGCTATGAGGATGACACTCGTTTTCAGGCTCCCTTCAGCCACCTCTTCTCTGTCTGTCATCCAGGAGTGGTGTGCTGGCAATTATCTCTTCCTTAATGCCAGTAAGACCAAGATTCTCCTCATCGGCACACCTGCTGCCTCCTCCATGCCTGTCACTCTCTGCCTGGCCTCTTCCTGCTCCCACTTGTGAGGCTAAAAACCTCAGTGTCATCTTCAACTCCACGTTTTCCTTCTCATCACATTGCTGATGTCTCTTAAGAAGTCACACTACCAGCTGTACCTCCTCGGAGGTATTCCTCCTTTCCTCTACCTCCCCCAGAAGCTCACTGTCTCGAGCTCTGGTTCTCTATGCTGGACTACTGCAACAGCCTTTCTGAATCTGCCTGCCTCTACCCTTAGCCCCCTGCAATGCATCCAAAACCGAACTGCAAGACTTGTCCTTGGCCTCAAGCCCAGGGATCTTATCTCTCCAGGATTGAAATCTCTGCTCTGGCTCCCTGTGGGGGGGGCGAGGATTCAGTTCAAAACCCTCTGCATTGTCCAAGGCCTTCGGGAGCCTGGGACCTCAATACCTTCAACTCTCTTCCTAAATATCTTCCTTCCCGAGCTCTTGGCTCATCCGCCTCCAACTCCCAACTTCTCCAAGCAGCGAGTTGGTGGTAGATATTTCTTCTGCTGGGGCCGCCCTCTGGAACAGCCTCCCTGCCTCTATGAAACTTGAGGAGAACCATCTCCGGTTCCGGAAGCACCTCAAGACCTTCCTCTTTGCTTCTACTTTGTCTCCTCGCCTGCTGAATCTGAAACTGCACTGGTTTACCTGGCCACCCTCTGATATCTTGCCCAGGTCCCCCCCGCCAGTTGCATACCTGCACTTACCCCCCACCCGACATCCCTGCACTTGGGGACTGTTTCTGTATCCCTACATCCCCTACTAGCACTTGACAGCTGATGTCCGCACTTTTTATTTGTCTTTATTTTACTGTCATCCTATGTACTGCCCCGCCCCTTGCACTTCCCCACCCGCTTCCCTTGCGCAATCTCATTGTCACCTGGCCTAGTAGGACCGCTGTCTGTCTTCCCCTCCCTTGCCTGTTACGATTCACCTTGATTTGCACCCACCCCCAACCCCTTCTAGGCTTTTTAGATCACTGACCAATTTTGTTGGTAGAGGGTAGTCTACTGTTTTATTCTATATAAAGGGAAACCATGTCCTGGAATATTGGAAGGAGCAGGTAGCTTCCTTCTGCTGGCTGCACTTAGCCTGCAGACATTACCAGCATGGAAGCCAGGATCCAGAGCATGTTTTAAGTGCCTCTTTCTGATGTGGGTATTTGCCTTGCTGCCAAGTATTTTCCTTAAGGCCCTATGGTCAGATGGCCAACAATCCCAGCAGTTAAATGTCAATCTAGGGAATGATGTAATTTATAATGTGCCTGTACAGTGTTAGGTGCGACAAAGACGGAGGGTGGAAAAAACAAACTATCTTACTAGGCCTTGTCATTCAGATTGTGCAAGTGCAACAATGTAAAGTGCAGGGGGAAGGGAGGAGGGGTGTGGGGGTGCAATCATGGCAGCGCTGCTATGGGTAAGTGAAAAGATGCAGGGCACTGTGGGGTTACAGATGCAGTCCCTAAATGCGCAGCAGGGCTGGAGGCTAAGTGCAGAGGACTGATCGTAGAGGAGCCTGGTACTCAGTAAGACTTAGGGTAGTCGAGCAATCTTCGGTGCAGCAGGTAGGTGGAGAAAGCAGAGGAGACCAGGAAGGTCTTGAGCTTCTGGAATTTCGGTGGTCCGGCTTAAGGTGTAAGAGCTGCTTGAGCTCATTTTTATTTATTTGCATTTTTAAAGTGATCAAACAGCCCAGGGGCATCGAGGCACTGTTACAGGAATGTCTTAGTTGGGTATTTATAACACTTAATACCCAGAGGTTTCTAAGCATGGACCCTGCGATAGAACCGGTTTCTTTGTGTCTTGTTTCCAAGGCGAGCATGTTGCCGCTGAGCTATCCTCCCTGGACCTTATGGTCAGGAGTTTATATTATTTATTGTGCCTTTTGTAAGGCACTTTGCTGATGCTTGTGAATTTGCTTAGAATCACATGCTGTGCATATAGTCTGACATCTAGTGGTAACCGCAGAGTATTGCATCGATATTTCGAAGATCGAAAGGGGACGTCGACATGGGCATGCCTGTAACGCTATCCGTGACGTGTAGTGTACCTAAAAACCCCTCACGCGTTGAGGCCCCTAAGATTGTTTTTTCTGCCCAGATAGCTGGTCACCTTATGCAGAGCTTTTACAAATGATATATTCTTTCCGCGACCTCAGGTCGTTTATATTCATCCTCTTTTGGAAGATTACTTCTCAACCACCGCCGAAGACAACGGAACAGACTTCGACGGCTGGTGCTCCTGTCGACTGTGTGGCCAGGCCTTATGGCTGGTATATACAGTAGGGAGAGTGGGATCTGGGGGGTCTCCATTTCTTTATCAAGAATGTCTTTCCTTCTCCCCTCTTTGCCCCTTAGGTTTTGCCATTGCTTTAATATACCTGAGCTATGGACAGGACACCATTTTAAATGTTGCCCTTCCTGTAAAGGCAAGTACCCCTGGAAGGACACTCACCAGAGGTGCAATGAGTCTCCTTCGCGATCACCACAAGGCGTACTGTTGGTCTCGTCAGCTCTTGCGTCCTAAGACGATGAAGGAGCATTGAGTTAAACGGTTGGCGGCCTATGCCATGATGCATGCCGACAGTAGCTCCTCTGCCGCTGAGTGACGAGGAGTTTAGCGTCGGCTGTGTCTTCGATACAGATGCCAGCAACATTTCATCGGAGCGATTGCGCTCAGAATTGTCAGGCCCCACCAGGCAGGACGTTGGTTCTGCTATGGGGAATGTAGACCCCGGCGATGGGGCGCACCCGCTACTCATAGAAGCAAGCGCACAAACCCCAGTACCACCTCAACGGATCAATCGAAACGGTCCCAGTCTCCAACGGGTACGCCAAGCCCCTCCACGGCACCCACTGATCCACGCGGTTGGCAGCCCTCACCGCAACCACGTAAGCAGCATGCGTCCGGGCACTCCAGCAGTCACAAGGTTGTTGAGACGTCTGCTATGAGTGCGCTGACACAGTTCTAGAAACGTCAATCTATAGCGAAGCCGATTGAACAGCCTTAACCCCTTCCGGAGATGCCAAACATCTGCGAGAGTCTCGCAAAGATTTTGGCGGCCAATAAGCCCAAAGAAGGGTTGAAAAACACATCCACACGCCAAGAAAGGCAGGAAGACTATTCTGAGAGTCCCCAGCACTTATCCAAAACTCAGATAAATCTCTGCGTTCTAAAAGGTAGATTCCCCAGGAGGAGCCCTTCCACCTCTGGCTCCTCCTTTATGGACCAGGGAGAAGTTAAAAGGGTGTATGAATAAGCTGGCAACATTTGAGGACTGCTCCGAAAAGTTCACCAAGCCCAAAAGGTGGCCAAATTCCAGAGAACCTCTTGCCCACCTCATGAGGAGGTCTTTGAGATGGATCAAGAGGTTCCTCATTACCCCCATTTACAAGAGGATGATCCCACTGACCAGGCCCCAGATTGGGGGGGGAGGGCAAGGGGGGAGATGAGCCACCAGTGGATAACCCACCATGGTTGTCACCTATCCATACCCCAGATCCTGACACCATATGAATGGATCCTCACTCCTCCCCACCTCTGCGTCAGGCATCTCCTATAGATGGCCAGATGGTGTTTAATGCCATACTGAAAAAAGCAGCCACATGTTTCCAGGTGGCCACGCAAGAGGCGGTGCAAGACTGATTTCGTGGAGGATTTTCTAAAGGTGAAGCCTCCTGCCAGGCTATCCCCTTTAACTTGACTCCATTAAAAGTTGCATCGCCCCTTACTAACACCTCCCAGGGCTGTGAACCCACAGGTGGATACACTTTTTCGCCCCTCCCCGTATTCGATGACATGCCACCCCAGATTCTGTTTATTTGCATTTGTAAATCGTGCTTGCAGCCCATAAGGCTTCTCTCGTGGTCACTACAATAAGAGGGAAGGAGTGCCCTTGTCCACAGGTGAGGCAACACCAGACCAGACCAGGACTGTATGCCCTAGAAAAGCGGGTCACTACTGCGGCAGCATATTCCACCAGGAATGACAATACCACGCTGTTGGCCAGCAATTGTGATGTTCAATGGAACCTGCTACTGGAGGGCATACAGGAGGTCCCCGAACCAGTACGTTCTCGCCTGCTCACAATTGTGGGTAAACAAGTAAACAGAACATCCTTAAACACCTTAGATGCTGCGGCTACAGCAGGGAGGACCCTGGTCGAGGGTACACTTTTGAAACGACACGCCAGCTTAAAGAACTCTGGGTTCAAACTGGAAACGCAAGCGTCTCGAACAAACCAGTGGAGGAGTCTAACCTGGTAAGGCTGTAGATGAGGCGCTAGAAACTGCAAAAGAAACAAGACTTTGAAATCTTTGAACCAGATCACTCAAAGGCCCTTAAAACAGAGAGGGGCAAGTACTTGCTGCTCCTTTCGCAGACTGTCCTATTCTTGTTCACCACATAACTAATCAACATGTAACACATGGTTCTCAGGACATGGGTCTCCTGCCTCAAATCAGTATCCACCTAAAGGACAATGCTGCGGGAAATGAAGGGGTTGCATTGCACCCCTAGAGGCTTCCTGGCCTCCAGTCAGAAATAACTCTCAGATCCAGGTCACCCCCATGCCTCCCCAGTCAGGGGATGTATACCATCATTCTTACATGCATGGGAGGGGATTACCACAGACCAGTGGATGCTCAAGACGTCACCCACGGTTATTTCATAGTTCAGCCGGCTACCTCGATTCAAACCACCAAAGTCCAGACGTCTAACAACGAACACCTCAAAATCCTGCTGCAGAAGGTCTCGATCCTGCAGGAAAAGGGCACAATCAAAGTCATCCCCGTTCTACAGGTAAACAAGGCTATTTATTTATTCAGTGTGCTTCCTTGTACCCAAAAGATCTCACCATGCACCCTTTGCTAGACGTGTGCCCAGCGAACAAATTTTGTCACACAAGTTTCAAATGATAACGCTGCAAGAAGTAATCCCTCTGCTAATGCAAAGGGATTACATGGCAACATTGGATATGAAAGATGCATACTTTATTTCAATGTTACCGGCATACAGGATGGAAGAGACACTATCAACTCAAGGTTTTTCCCTTCGGCATCGCCTCGGCACCAAGAGTGTTTACAAAGGTGTTGGCAGTTGCAGCAGCTCACCTACATAGGCAATCCATTCCATTATATCCTTACCTCAACTACTGGCTAATAACAGGGGATTCCTACGGAACATGCTTGCAAAACACCCAAAAGACTATAGACCTACTCGTCTGTATGGGATTCCCCATAAACGAGAGTCCGTCCTAGACACCAGCAAAGTCTGGGGCCCTAATTCAGACAGAAGACTGCCTCCTTCTTCCCCTCCAACAAGAGGGTTCAAAACATGCTGTTGCAGGTCCCTCAGTATGTAGCCAGTCGAGAGGTGACCGTACGCAAGGCCATGTGACTGTTGGGGATTATGGCATCCTGCATTTATTTAGTCCCTCATGCAGATTTGTGCATGCGACCCATGCAAGAGTGGCTCAAAGGCCAGTGGTGTCAGGCCAACGGACAATGGGACGATCTAGTGGTTGTCTCGTCAGCCCTCGTTCCCTCTGCAGTGGTGGTCGAGGGAAAAACCTCTTAAATGGGAAAACCTTCACCCCACAGTAGAAGCCACTCACGACAGACGCATCTCTCATGGGGTGAATGCATGTCTCACTGGGTGGGTGGCTCACCACCTTCAGCCGAATTTGGTCCCCAGCAGTAGCATACAACGCCAACCACATAAACCTGTTGGAGCAGACAGTGGTGGTCAAAAGCTCTAAAAGCTTTTCAGACAGTTGCATGGAAAGACCTACTGATCTTCACGGACGGCACCATGGCCATGTACTACCTGAACAAGCGGGGGGGAGGGGGCTATTCACTCTCCAGGGCTATCCAAACTGTCACAGAACATTTGGAAGTGTGCTCTCAAACATGTTCCTACTGTTACAACATGTTCCATGGGAATTCAATCTTTTGGCAGATGTGCTCAGCAGACTGCTCCCTTCTAGTACGAATGGTGACCACACAAAGACATCGTCTCCAATGTTTACGCAGAATGGGGCTTCCCAGAGATGGACTTGTTTGCAACTCTGGAGAACTCGCAATGCCCAGATTACACCTCCAGGTACCCTCAATCGATCCAAGGGGAACGGTCTCTGGATAACACGGTCAGTCTTACATTTCCCAAAGGTTTAAATACCTTCTCCTGATGATACTACTGTTTCCAAGAGCAGTGAAGTGAAATTGACTTTACTTAGGTTTTCTAACTTTCTAGACCCAGCACACACACACACACACACTTACCATAGGGTGCTGGAGGGGTTACTTGGCATCACCCATGGCTAGTTTCTCATGAACATTTTTGTTACCGTTTCTCCAATTAATGGCTGGTGGCAGTGGTTTACTTTTTACTACCATTCTGTGTTTTTACTGCAGGCTGTTTTTGCAGCTGTTGGGGAGAATTCTCATAAATGTGCTAATTCCTCTCTACCTTAGAGACCCTCAGCTCTTTTGCTAAACTTTGGAGGCTTTGAAATTTTAATTATGTTTGTTTTGTGTCAATTTCATTTGGTTATGGAGTTTTAGACAACTCCATAGGCATCTTTGTGTCACACAGCACCCTCAGTGCAGTGACACAAGGATGCCTTTTAGGGTTGCAAAAGGTTTAAATGCCTTCTCTGGGATAAACTGTTT
Organism: Ambystoma mexicanum; assembly: GCF_040938575.1. NCBI lineage: Eukaryota > Metazoa > Chordata > Amphibia > Caudata > Ambystomatidae > Ambystoma > Ambystoma mexicanum. Next base: position 109,607,850 of record NC_090933.1, read on the forward strand.
CCCAGAGAATGTAGAGTGAAATTGACTTTACTAGTAATGATAATTTGGCATTTATATAGCGCTATGAACCCTCGGGTATCTGAGCGCTGCTTATTACCCATGGAGTGTGGTGCTCATTTATTGACCTTGGAAGGATGAAAGGCTGAGTTTGGCCCCACCGGTGTTCGAACCTGCGTTGGCAGGCTCTGCACGGATGTCAAAGCGAGCGCTCTACTCGCTGTGCCACTTGACCAGCTTAACTAGTCTTTCCAAATTCCTAGACCCAACACACCCTAACTTGCAATAGAGCGCTTGAGGGGTTGCATAGTATTCCCTGTGTCTAGAAACTCCTGTAGCAGTCAAATGCTGTCCTTTCCTATCAAAATGGCTGGTGGCAGTGGTTTTACAACAAACTACCATGATTTTTCCCGACCGCGAACACTGGTAGCTAAAAATCACGGGAGCCATGTTTTTCAAGATGGCGCCTTAAACCCCTTTGTTTAAACAGGTCCCTGTCTTTATTTTTTTTTTTAAAGGGTCCTTCTGGAGTTTGTTGCTGCGTACCAAACTAGGTTTGGTCCCTTTGTTCTTGTGCCTTTGGCGGGCTTCAGGACTGAAGATTGCCTCTGGTCTCTGAGTGTCTGGGGTGGGCTGGCACGAAAGAACCGAAGATGAGCTGGAAGAGGACAGCTGCTGCAACTCCTGGACCGTTGGTTTGCCCGGTGAAGCCCTGCTGCAGGTCTGAATTGCCAAGTTCATCTCTACAGAAGCCCCTTCAAGGACGATGACTTCCTTTGAGTTGGTGGCACCAATTCACTCATAAGCCACCTGGATACCATTCTTGGAGCTGGTTAGGTTTAACCAGGGGGAAGGACACCAGCTTGTGTGCTTGACTACAGCCACTCGAAACAAAGATATTCCATTTGCCAGCTTGTTTGGCCTGTCCCCATGCAGGAGTCTCCCGACGTCCTCCCTCTTGTCCCCACAACTGAGGCACAGTGAGATCTGCAGGAACTGCCAGGAACCAACGTCTTCAGCTGCATCTTTCCTTCATATTAAGGTACTGTGCCGACCCGATTGAGAGAACTTGCCCCTTGCGGTGAAAGTTTATGAAACTTTCCCAACTTGCAGGCCTAATCAACTTTTGACCCAACATGATTCTTTTTTGTACAAACTACGTCTGAGAACTTTGGCAAAGACTTTACTGTTTACCACAAGAACTGCTCTTTCCTTTCCAAGACACTAGCCTATTGACTTTGGCCTAGGCCTTTTGAACTGAATCGAGTCCTCTAGTGAACTGAAACTATTTGCATTGCCTAAAAGTATTTGTGATTTTTATTAAATTGTGCCTTTTTACTCCTATTTAAAGTGACTGCAATGACATTTTTCTCCTATTTCAGGTGATCCTAATTTACTCGAACTTATTGATTGGTACTGAAGTGTGTTTGTATATTAAGTCCTTCTAGTGAATGTTTTCTAAATGACTGATAAATTAATAAGTTTTACCAAGAAACCTTGAGTGCAAGTGTCTACGTGAACCACTGTGATTGTAAGGCCTCCCTTTTACTGCTCACATTCCCTCTTGAGAAGCATGGCTGCTCAGCTCGCTAACAAACTATGTGGTACAGACTTGTACCAAAGGTTGGTTTTGCTTACACCTGTAGTCCTAATTGTGTGTGTGATGGTCCCAGAGGTACTGCTTGCAATTCTGCTTAACAATCAGCCAGGCTTGTCTCGAGGGCTCAATGTGAGCAGTAGGGCTTTTACAGATTCACAGTGACAAGTATTCAAAAACTTACACTCAAGGTTTCTTAATTAAACTATTATTAATTTGTCAGTTATTTAGAGCAATACTGAGTTTGGTGTAAAGGGTAGATATGGGAATAAAACAAAGGTTAACAAATCATGCATAAACTAGTAGGTACTTTTTGAACCCTCCAATGCAAAGTACTTTAACCCTTTGCTGGAGGAAAGGCAAAAGCACAAAGTCAGGTAAGTCTCTTGGGGAGCCAGGACAGCCAATGTTGGTTTAGCTAAGTCTAGGGGAGCTGAATATCCTCTTGCAGGTAAGTAAGTCTTTCACAATGTTTTTAGAAAAGTTTGTAGAAATCAGATCACTGAAGGGCCATGCGCTGGGAGGCTTGTGAGGGGCAAAGCTGCAAGCAACTTTGCTAGGGCAATCAAGACACGTCTCAACTGAGAGCTAGCAATGCTACGCAACAAGAGTTAAGTCCCCTTAGTTTTACAGTACCTAAGGTTAGAAGAAGACTATCCAGCTGGCTTCTGTTACGGTGTAGGTCTGCAGATCCTGCGTTTCTGGGCCTTTGTCGTGGGGTCAAGAGGGAGGAAGTCTGGGGACTCCTGCCCTATGAATGGAAAGTCGGCAGCAGGCAAACTTCAGATCAGCGGCATTCTGCGGTTTCAGCTCCTCACGTGTCTCGCAATTAGCACCACTGCGGCTCTCGGATACCGACTTTTCTCGCATCTGGGGTCCATCATTCTGTTGAGTTGCTTCAGGGTTGGTCAGTCCTGCTTCATGTGAGTCTGGAGGATGTTCTGGAGCTCGTGGTCAGACTTAAAAGCGATGCACTTGATCTGGTGTTCCTCTCCCTGGCAATCTGCTCCTGCAGCAGCAATGGAAGTACAGCCAGCTCAGAGTATGTCCAGACGAGTTCACTTTGGGGTTGATTGGTCCCACCAACCCAAGAGAAGTAGTCATCTGTTGTAGGACTTCTCTAGTCGAGGCAAATTTGGAGCTTCAGCAGCAGGGCTTCACCGGGCAAACGGTCCAGGCGTGCGTTCCAAGTTCTTCTTTGGATTCCTTCGTCCAGTGGTTGACTCTGCCTTCCAAGCTAAAAACCTTGCCTTTTTTAATGCAAGTTTCTCCCATTCATTCCAGCGTAGCTGTCAATCACTGCAGGGTGATTGTCCTCCGAGGACATCCAGCTGGCCAATCACCTTTGGGTGCATACCTGTAACCAAGGGTATTATGCACAGAGCTTCGGACACCTCCCTCACTTCCTGCCACTGCCAGACACGCTGGAGCCAGAGGTGTGCTTCACCAGTGAATCCTGCCAAAGACCAAATGAGCAAAGGGGCCAAACCTGGTTTGGCGCACAGAGTAAATCGCAAGAAGGACCTTTACAACAAGAAATGGCAGATGGCTCATTTTGACAAAATGAGCACCCATGGGTGTTCTACTGCAGCTGCAATTGCAACCCACTGTAAAAACACAATGGTAGGAAAAAGTAAACCACTGTCGCCAGCCATTCACTGTAGAAAGGGGATACGAAGTGACCCCTCCAGCACCCTTTTGTAAGATAGTGTGTGCTGGGTGTAGAAAGTTACGCAATGCAAGTAAAGTCAATTTCACTTTACTGCTCTTGGAAACAGTAGTTTCACTAAGAGAAGGTATTTAAACCTTTGGGAAATCTGAGACTTTCCTGTGTCACTGCACTGAAGGTGCTGTCACAATGTAAAGATGAGGGCTATGGCGTTTGTCAGACTTGAGTCAAAAGAACCAGAGAGTCCAAATCGCAGAAAAATACATAAGTCCCTCTGTCGCCAGGTTAGAACAGAAGTCTTAAAGTCCAGCACAAAGTGCCTGGGGTCTCCAAAGTGGAAGGGAATTGGCACATTTCTGAGAATGCTCCCTAACGGATATGAAAGATGCATACTTTCATATTTCAATGTTGCCAGTGCACAGAAATTACCTAAGGTTCATGATGAGGAGAACAAGCACGATCAGTGCAAGGTCCTTCCCTTCAGCATTTTCTCAGCCCCCAGGGTGTTTATAAAGATACTGGCGGTAGTAGCTGCTAACCTGCATAGGCAGTCCATTCCAGAATATCCTTACCTCGACAACTGGCTAATAACGGGATTCGTACAGAACATGGCTATCAAATACCCAGAAGACGGTAGATCTCCTTTTCAGTCTGGGATTCTCAATCAACGAAAAAAAGTCCAGCCTAGACCCCAGCCAAGTCAAACAATTTCTGGGCGCTCTAATTCAGACCAAAGACTGGCACATCTTTCCCTCAAGGGAGGGTTCAAAGCATGCGGTTCCAGATCCCTCACTATGTAGCCAATTGCGAGGTGACGTACGCAAAGCCATGTGACTGTTAGGGATGATGGTCTCTTGCATTTATCCAGTCCCACACGCACATCTATGCATGCGCCCCATGCAAGAGTGGCTCTCGAGCCAATGGTGTCAGGCCAGCAGACAATGGGACGATCTAGTGGTTGTCTCGGCAGCCCTCGTTCTCTCTGCAGTGGTCGTCCAGGGAAAACCTCTTGCAAGGGAAAACCTTAACCACCCCTGCAGTAGAAGCCACTCTCACCAGGGTCGCATCTGACTGGGTGGGAGGGCTCACCTCCTTCAGACGGCGCACACGGTTTGGTCCCTAGCAGTAGCATCCAACCACATAAACTTGTTTGAACTGCTAGCAGTGTATTAGGCAAAGTTTGTATGCAGTACCCTTTGGGACCACTACACACAACTAGGGCTACAGGTGGAAGCAAAACCAACCTTTGGTATAATTCTGTACTACAGTATTGTGGTAGCGTCGCTGAGAAGCCAGGCTTATCTCAAGAGGGGATTGTGAGAAATACGAATGTTACACAGAGGTCTATAATTACAAGTATTCAAACAAAATTGCACTCTTGGGTTTATTGGTGAAACATTTTCTGATGTTTGTTAATTTGCTTAGAATCACATGCTGTGCATATGGTCCAACATCCAGTGGTAACCGCAGAGTATTACATCTTGCCTTTCGAGAATCGAAAGGGGACGTTGACATGGGCGTGCCTGTAACTGTCACTACGTGAAGTGTAGTGTACCCAAGATTCCTCACGCGTCGAGGTCCCTCAGATTGTTTTTTTTTCCGCCCAGCATACTGGTCGCCTTGATGCAGAGTTTGTCAAGACTTTGCTTACTGTCCCATCAACCTTTGGTCGAATAATTATATAAAATAGTCAGATCACCCTATCTGTCCCTTATTTTGATGGCTGTTACTACAGACCTCTGCCGCAGACCTTCAGAACTCGTTGGACGGTGATCGTTGGTGCTGCTGACCACGCGGCCGGGCCTTTCACCGACCTATACAGTAGGGAGAGTGGGTCGGGGTGGACATTTCTATACAAACTGAGAATGCCTTTGCTTTTCCTTCCTTTCCCTTTTGGTCTTCGTCATTCTATCCATCCTGAGGTATGGAGAGGACTCCATTTAGGTTTTGTCCTAAGTGTAAGAGAAAATTCCCTTGGAAAGATCAGCACAGATCACAAGGAAGGAGGATGCACGGCTTGTAAGTTCCTCTGTCCTAAGACATTAAAGGAGCGTAAAGTCAAGCAGTGGGCGGCATACGGTATGTCGCAGGCCGAATTTTCTCCTGCTGCCACTGAATGTGACTATGCCAAGTGTGACAATCACGCCTTCGAACCGTCGAAAGGTCAACAACCTCGAACGCTCTCGTTCTGCATAGTCTGCCCCCGGCCCCGCTAGGCACGGCTTAGGCAATGCTAAGGGGAAGTCTCACCCCCTGCGACAGACTAATATGTACACAGCACAAGGCGCACAACCCCAAGTTGATCTTCGACACCCGCCGATCGGCAGCCCTCCCCGCAGCCGCATTTGCGCCTAGCGACCAGCAATAGAAAACAAAGGGCGCTACCCCTAATATACCAGGTTCCATTGAGACGCATCGCCAGAAGGCATCCGGAGACGATATGGTTCCGCCGAAGAAGGCGGTCGCAGAAGACAAAGCCACTGCACCGCCGAAGAGGACCCCCCTCGCAACGCAGGCTGAAGCCATGTGCCTTCTGACTGCGGAGGACGTCGCCAACAGCTTAGCTAGGATTGTTACTGCCAATTCCCAGAAGCGGCAGCCTGGTGATTCTCCGAGGCCTACGGAAAAGGCCAAGGATCTGCCAAGGTCCAAGGATGGCCTAAAGGATGGGGGTCAGGGAGGGATTACCGGAACCCACCCCTAAGTTGCAAAAGAAGCAGACCTCTCACCTCTGTAGGTACCTCAAGAGGAGTTCTGAGGACAAAGAAGGGTTGTTCTAGACGATGAGACGAATTCTCGCCGCTTTTCGACAGATGAACGCGTTCAAGACCCTTTTCCACCTACACCATTCTAGGTCCTTGGTTTGGACTAGAGAAGTTTGAGAACTGCATGGAAAGGCTGGACAGGTTTGTTTCCTGTTCAGAACAACCCAGGGTGTTCAGAACAACCCAGGCCAAGGGATGAGAGCCCTGTGGACCCAAAGCTAAATTTCCAAGGCTTTTTGACCCTCTTTCGAAGAGGATATATACAACTATGGCCTAACTGAGGTTGACATTCCTGTTAGGACTCAGGATGGGACCCTGAGGACATGCAGGATCCCATAGAAGGCTGGGAGGAGATCCTCAAGATCCTGATGCCTTATCTCTGGATTCTCCCCAGTCCACCCCTACTAGGCAAGAACCCTCACCAGTGGATGATCAATTGACTTTTAGCGTAATGTTGCGTGAAGCAGCTGATCACTTTTGCTACAGATGAAGCAGTCCCCGAATCGGACTTCGTGGAGGACATCCTCAAGGAGAAACCACCGGCCGGCCAGCCAGCCTATTCCTCGCCTCATTTCAATTAAACGTCTGGTGCCCTCCTTATCAAGACCTGCTCTCACGAGGTGTCAACCCACGAATAGCAACTCTTTCGTCCTCCATAAGACCCTCTGTATATCGGGTAATTCCACCTCAGACTCCATGGTGGGGACTACACGAAAGAGGGCAGGGGTCACTTTGTTAACTGGCAATGCACCCCCCTGATAAAGAGGGTTAACGACTCTACGCCCTTGGGGAAAAGAATCACGGTCGCAGCAGTGTTCTCAACGCACATTGCCAACACAACCTTGTTGGCCAGCTACGCTGATGCCCAGTGGGCCTTACTACAGGAAGGCATACAGGAGGTTCCTGAACCCCTACGTACTAGTCTCCTCACCACTGTCACTGAGGGCAGACAGGTGAACCAAAGCATTAAGAATAATTTGGATTCTGCAGAAACGGCTGGTCAATTCCCTGGCTCAGGGCACACTCCTGAAGAGACATGCGTGGCTACAGAACTCTGGATTCAAGCCAGAGACTTAAGCGTCATTGATAAACCCGTGGAAGAATCCAACCTGTTTGGGAAGGTGGTGGGCCCTCGAGACCGCAAAAAAGGAGCCATGAACACTGGACCAAATTACACAAAGACCCTCTACAAGATGATGATCTGAGTCCAAATGGCTTTTTCGTGGCCAACGTTTCCCCTCAGTATTCCTTGGGAAACAATTGGAAGTCTACACAGGGAAATAGCGGATACACCACCCCATATCCCCAAAGGGGTCAGCGTCGTGGCAAAGGAAGAGGCTGGAACTCTACCCCCAGAGACCCCCGGCCTCAGGTTCGAAATGACCCCAAGATTGGGGTCCCCTCCCATGCCTCCCCGGTCAGGGGCTCGCGAACCTAGTTAAGGTGTTGGAGGGAATAACTACAGACCAGTGGGTGCTAAGACCGTGGCCCACCGGTACTGGATAAAGTTCAACCGGTCCCCAACATTCAGACCTCCACGAGCAAGACTGACACCAGACCATCTTCGCATTCTTCAGGAAGTCGAGACACTACAGGAGAAAGGAGCCATAGAAATTGTACCTCTGCCACAGGTAATTTTTTATTCAGTGTACTTAATTGTACCCCAAAAGGATCTAGCCATGTGCCCTGTTTTAGATCTGCGCCCAGCGAACAAATTTGTAAAGCCGCAAAAGTTCTGCATGGTCACTCTCCAGGAAGTAATTCCACTGCTATCTCAGGGAGGTTACGTGGCAACCCTTTACAAAAGTACTAGCGGTGGCAGCAGCACATCTGCACATCCCAGTCTATCCTTACCTTGACTGGCTCATAACGGGGGACTCTTACGAAACATGTCTGTCAAATACCCAAAAGATGATAGATCTTTATTCAGTCTGGGATTCTCCATCAACGAGAGAAAATCCAGCCTAGACCCCAGTCAGGTCAAACAGTTCCTAGAGGTTCTAATTAGAACAAAGGACGGCCTCGTCTTCCCCTCCAACGAGAGGGTCCAAAACCTATTGTTTCAGATCCCTCAGTATGTAGCCAGTCGAGAGGTGACTGTACGCAAGGCTATGCGACTGCTAGGAATGATGGCGTCATGGATCTACTTAGTTCCTCATGCGCGCCTGCGCCCAATGCAAGAGTGGCTCAACAGCCAGTGGTGTCAGGCCAGCGGACAGTGGGGCGATCTAGTGGTTGTCTCGCCGGCCCTTGTTCTTTGGCTGCAATGGTGGTCGAGGGACACCCTCTGGAAGGGGAAATCCTTCACCACCCCCGCTGTGGAAGCCCCTCTTACAGACGCGTCTCACAGGGTGGGGAGCTCACCTGCTTCAACAAACAGCGCACAGAGTTTGGTCGTCGGACATAGCATCCAACCACATAAACCTGTTGGAACTTTTGCCAGTGTTCAAAGCACTGAAAGCTTTCCAGGCACAACTGCAAGGGAAGACGATCCTGATCCTCAGACAGCACCCCGGCCATGTACTACCTGAACAAAGGGGGCACTCATTCTCCAGGGTGGTCCAAACTGTCCCAGAACATTTGGAAGTGGGCTCTCAAACGCAACATGTTCCAGGGGAACTCAATCTTCTGGCAGACGTATTTGGCAGAGATTTCCGTTGCCCAGGGAGTACGAATGGCGATTACACATAGACATCGTCTCCAAAATTTTCGCAGAATGGGGCTTCCCAGAGACGGATCTGTTCGCAACTCTGGAGAATGCTCAATGCCAAGATTACAACTCCAGGTACCCCCAGAACCGTTCCAAGGGGATCGGACTCTGAATAACATGGTCAGGGAAATTTGACTACGATTGTCCCCTGACTCACCTTCTCAACAAGATGGTGCACCAGGAACCAGTCGCAATGATACTGGTGGCCCCCATGTGGGCCGCCCACCCTGGTTCACTCGTCTGATGGAGATGTCCTCTCTCCTCCAGTCAAACTGCCTTGCCCGTACAACATGTTGCAAGACAGAGGGGAGACGCTTCACCCTTCCCCGCAGATATTGAACTTAGCTGCCTGGCTCCTGAGGTCATAGTTTGGACATCTGCAATTACCTCAGAGGTATGGACCTTCTCAGGGAAGCAAGAAAACCGAACACCAGATACTGCTATTCCAGTAAATTGAGACGGTTTGTCATCTGGTGCAACTCAAAGAGCACTAACCCGATTAACTGATCTCCCATACACATTGTTTTATTCCTAACTCATTTACTTGACTCAGGCCTGGTCTTTAACTCCATAATGGTGCACCTAGCTACATTGCAACAGAAAGTGTCATGGTGGAAGATACCAGTTATTAAAGCTTTCATGGAGGGAGTGAAGAGAATTCACCCTCCCATTTGTAACCCTACTCCCAGATGGGACCTAAACGTGGTGTTGACTAGGCTTATGGGGGCTCCTTCCGAGCCCATGCACAATGCAAGTCTTAACGACCTCACCTAGCAGACTGCTTTTTTTGATAGCTATTACCTCCATTATGAGGGTAAGAACTACAAGCGCTCCTCATCCTAGATCCCTTTGTTAACAGTGCACAAAGATAAGGTGGTTCTGCGCATCACCCGAGGTTTGCGCCTAAATTCATTTCCAAGTTCCATGTCGACCAGTCGATGGAACTAACGTTTTTCAGAATCCTTCAAGCCTGGGAGAAAGCACCCTGCACACACTGGATGTACGCAGAGCTGTCATGTTCTACATAGAAAGAACCCGACCACATAGAAAGACTAATCAGTTTTTCGTTTCAGTGTCGACAGGAAGAGGAGACAGTCTCAATCCATTATCTCTAGGTGGATTGTCAAATGCATTGCTCTGCTACACTCTTGCTAAGAGAGCTGCCCTTCAAACCTAGATATATTTGATATATTTTATTTATATCGCTCTCATACACATTCCACTCTAGGCACTGGGGCGTCCATAGCATTCATTGCAAATGTTCCCTTGAGTCCATTTGCAAAGCGGCAACCTGGAGTTCTGTACACACCTTTACAAAACATGATTGCCCAGACACTCATTCTAGATCTGATTCTCAGGTGGGACAGGCAGTACTAAGACATCTTTTCACTACTGTTCGTTCTCACAACCCACCTCCAACTCTGGGTACTGCTTGCTAGTCTATGCACAGCACGTGATTCTTAGCAGATTAAAAACATCAGAAGACATACAACCATCAAATGCTTTTACGGTAAGTAATGTATCTGCTTAGTTTCACATGTGCCCACCCTTCCTCCCTGCTCGGATGGAAGGAACATAGATGTCTTACCACTTTCTCTATTTTGTAATCACTCGCGATAGTCGTAAGGCTCCCTCTCAGCAGAAAAAAGTACAATCGTAGGGACCTTGACGCGTGAGGGATCTTGAGTACACTACACGTCACGTAGGGATAGTGTTACAGGCACACCCATGTTGACGTCACCTTTCGATTCTCGAAAGACCAGATGCAATACTCTGCGGATGTCGGACCATATGCACAGCATGTGAAACTAAGCAGATGCAACCATCGGAAATGCTTTTACGGTAAGTAATGCATGTCAATTTATTTCAGTAGGTTATAAAACATTCACTAGTAGGAGGCAATCGCTCACAAATATATTTCAATACTTCATCAGGTTCTGAGTCATTTAAACTAATTTGACGGAGGAGCAAAATGGCATTCAGAGCGTTTGAAGGGGGAGCAAAAAGGCATATGTTAATAAAGATTGGTTATTCTTAAACAGTGCCTTGAATGGTTTGAATTCACCAGAGGAGTCAATTCAATGCAATAGGTTAGGCCAAAGTCAATGGGCTAAAGTCTTGTATCGGATAAAGCAGTTCTGGTAATTAAGTTTCTGATGTTTGTTAATCTGCTTAGAATCACATGCTGTGCATAGGTCCGACATCCAGTGGTCACTGCGGAGTATTGCATTTTGTTTTTTTCGTAGTCGAAAAGGGGACGTCGACAAGGCGTGTCTGTAACACTATCCCTATAGTGACGTGCGTTGTACCCATAATCCCTCACGCGTCGAGGTCCCTCAGATTGTTTTTTTCCGCCCAGCTTCTGGTCGCCTTACGCGGAGCTCCTAGAGAGACATTGCTAATCCTTACTACGGACCTCGGTCCTTAATTATACTTATTATATTGTTAAAGATCCCTCCCCTCGACGTTGGCTGTGAAGCTGTTTCTCCGCCAAGCAAGTTTTCGACGGAGGGGAAGAGACGGAGGAGATCCTTCGGCGCTGCCGAACATGTGACCTGGCCTCGCCGGCCAACATACAGTAGGGAGAGTGGGGGTTCGAACTTTTATCTTCTCTTTAAGAATGTCTTTCTTTCTCCCCTATCTTTCCCTTGTGGTTATCACCAGTTATTATTGCCTCAGCTATGGAGAGGACACCTTTTGTTTTGCCCACGCTGTAGGGGCAAATACACTTGGAAGGACAAACACAAGCTCTGTAATTGTTGCTTGCCCCTCGATCATAAGGAAGACAGCTACGCGGCCTGCAAGCTCTTGAAACCAAGAACTCTTAAAGAACGCAAAGTTAAGAGGTGGGCGGACTACGCTATGTCGAAGTCAGTTTCCTCACCCGCCGCCGCTGTTACAGAAAGTGACGAGGAGGGTGATAAACTCGACGTCCGTTACGGAAGTCATTAACCCCCAGAAGGAGCGCTCGCGCTCCTCGACGTCCGTCCCCGGCCCCGACGGGCTCGGCTCACGCCCTGCTTATGGGGATGAACACCCCGGCGACAAGGACGCACACAGACCCCATAGGCCTAAGCACACAACCCACAGCTCTTCTTCGTCGAAGACGAAGGATCCATCAGCGCCGAAGGGGACGCAGGGCACTCCGGCGTCTACCTCAGACCGTAAGGGTCTCAAGCCCCACCCGCAAACGCAGCCGAAACCATCGATTGGGCTTTCATCAAAGACAGGCGCTAGCCCAAAATCATCCGACGTAACGCTCCATAGAGCGGCCGTCGAGGAACAACGCGTAACGCAGACAACGTCGACACCAGAGTCCTCTAATGACAAACTCGTTGTCGAGAGCCTGGGGAGAATTGTTTCCGAAGACAAACGTAAGCGGACGACGAAACAAACGTCGAATACCGCACAAAAAGCTATGGAAACGCCGAAAAAGCACGAGTAGCCAGGAACTGCCCCCTTCATCTAAAGGCACTTCTGAACTACCGGAGGGCTTTTCAGAGGGCGACGGAAACCTTTCTTCGACGTTGTGGGAGCGTTCTAAGCGTTTTGAAGGTGAAAACACTGATTTCCCCCCTCTAGACTATTCAGGGGTCCCCCATGAGACCCTTGAAAGACTCCATTCTTGTATGGAGAAAATGGAAAGGTTTTTGGGAAACCAAAACCCACCCACACCCAAAAGACCAAGAGAATGGCCCCAGGATGACCCTAGGGTCAAGATTCCTAGGCTGTTCCCCCCCCTTCTACAGACGTATATGACCTCACTGAAGAGGAGCAATACCTCCAGGAAGATGAGGAATGTTTGGGTGGAGAGGAAGAACATGAGGAAGAGGGGTTTGAAGAAGATCCTTACACTAGTGCAGGAGCTTTCGAAGAAGATACAGCTACCTCGCAGCCTTGGCAATCACCATCAGTGCACTCAGACCCTGATGTCTTTCACCCTTCTCCTCCCAAGGATTCACCTATCCCATAGATGACCAACCTTCACTTAATGCACTATTGTGCAAGGCAGCAGCACATTTTGAAATAGACACAGGGGAGACTCTTCCTGACATAGACTTTGTAGAGAAAGTTATTAAAGAAAAAGCCCCCGTTAGTCTATTCCACGCCTGGCTTCTATAAAAAGAATAACTCCTTCCCTTTCCAATCCTGCCTTAGTCAGAGGGGTCGACCCTCGGATAGAAAAGCTATTCAGCCCTTCGTCCTCTGACCCTTTGTACATCAGAGGCCATTCTATTCCAGACTCCCTCGTAGTTACTAATACAAGGAAAAGAGCAGGGGTACCACTATCCACTAGTGAGGCACCACCTGACAAAGAGGGCAAAAAGCTCTATGCACTGGGGAAGAGAATCACGACATCCGCCGCCTTTTCAACTAGGATTGCAAATAACAATTCCCTACTAGCTAGCTATGCAGATGCACAGTGGAGCAAGCTGCGCAGCGAAGCAGAGGACGCACCAGAACCCCTGCATTCACGCCTGTTAGCTACTATCTCAGAGGGAACTCTTGTAAAACAGGGCATCGTAAAGAACTCCTTAGATGCCGCAGAGACGGCTGGCCGTTCCCTGGTTCAGGGAATACTTCTCAAACTCCATGTCTGGCTGCGCAATTCGGGATTTAAGCCGGAAACACAGGCTTCCCTGATAAATTAAGCCCATGGAACAAACGCATCTGTTTGGGAAAGCAGTTGATGAGGCCCTAGAACACGCAAAGAAAGAGTTTGATACCATCAAGACTCTTGACCAAATTTCTGGGCCCCCTAACAGACGCGGCTATGGCAATAGACGCTCCTTTCGTGGCCAACGCCAGCAGCAAAACCAACAGCAATTTTAGTCTGCTTCCAACTGGCCCTCTAACCAGGGTAACAATACCCAGTTCAGTCAAAGAGGCCAACGCCGTGGCAGAGGAAGAGGTTGCGGCTCTAGCCCCAAAGGTTCCACGCCCAATACCAACAAATGGCCCGAAGATTCGGGTCCCCTCCCATGCATCACCGGTCGGGGGCCGGCTAACATCGGTCCTTTCAGCATGGGAGGGAATATCGTCAGACCGCTGGGTATTATCCACCATAGCCCACGGATACTGCATCGAATTCAACGGTTCCCCGAAGTACAGACCCCCACGGAACCGACGCATGACACCGGAACACCTCACCATTCTTCTTCAAGAAGTAGAAGAGCTACTGAAAAAAGGAGCTATAGAGGCTGTCCCCCTATCTCAGGTAACAGAAGGTATTTATTCAGTGTACTTCATTGTACCCAAAAAGGACTTAACCATGCGCCCTGTATTAGATCTGCGCCCAGCGAACAAGTTTACGAAACCCCAAAGGTTTCGTATGGTGACCTTGCAGGAAGTAATCCCTCTTATCACAAGGGGATTACGTGACAACAATAGACATGAAAGATGCATACTTTCATATTTTAATGTTGCCAGCGCACAGAAAATACCTCAGGTTCAAGATAGAGGACAAACACTACCAGTTCAGAGTACTATCCTTCGGGATAGCATCTGCACCAAGGGTATTCACGAAAGTAGTGGCAGCGGCCCACCTGCGCAGGTTATCCATCCCGGTATACCCTTACCTCGACGACTGGCTCATAACAGGGGATTCTTACGAAACATGCTTCTCCAATACCCAAAAGACTGTAGACCTTTTGTTCCAACTGGGCTTCTCCATCAACGAAAAGTCCAGCTTAGACCCCAGCCAAATCAAACAATTCCTAGGGGCTCTAATTCGAACAAAGGACGGCCTCGTCTTCCCCTCCAACGAGAGGGTCCAAAACATGCTGTTTCTGATCCCCCATTATGTGGCAGGTCGAGAGGTGACGGTACGCAAAGCAATGCGCTTGCTAGGGATGATGGCGTCATGTATTTATTTGGTACCGCATGCGCCCAATGCAAGAGTGGCTCAACAGCCAGTGGTGTCAGGCCAGCGGACAATGGGACGATCTAGTGGTGGTTTTGCAGGCCTTGGTTCTCTCGCTACGGTGGTGGACAAAAGAAAACCTGTTATTAGGGAACACTTTTGCCACACCCGCAGTGGAAGCCACTCTAACCACGGACGCATCCCTTACAGGATGGGGGGCTCACCTATCCATCAGACTGCTCATGGAGCGTGGACTCCGAACTTAGCATCCAAGCATATAAACCTGCTGGAACTACTAGCGGTGTTCAAAGCACTGAAAGCCTTTCAGGAACACCTACAAGGAAAGACAGTGATGGTCCTCACAGACAGCACCACAGCCATGTACTACCTCAACAAGCAAGGGGGCACTCACTCTCCAGGACTGTCCAAGTTGTCCCAGAACATCTGGAAGTGGGCTCTCAAACACATGTTCCTACTATCACAACATGTACCAGGGGAACTCAATCTGCTAGCAGACAAACTCAGCAGAGACTTCCCCCTGCCCGTAGAGTACGAATGGCGGTTACAAGAAGACATCGTTTCGACTTCTTCACACAGTGGGGTTTCCCAGAAATAGACCTGTTCGCAACTCTGGAAAACTCTCAATGCCAAGATTACGCCTCCAGGTACCCCCAGAACCAGTCCAAGGGGAACAGTCTATCGATTCCATGGTCGCCCCAATGTGGGCCCGGCAGCCATGGTTCGCTCACTTGATGGAGATGTCCCTATCTCCCCCAGTGAGACTTCCCTGCCCGTACAACATGCTGTCGCAGGACAAGGGCAGGACACTGCATCCATGCCCTCAGACCATGAACTTAGCAGCCTGGCTCCTGAAATCATAGAATTTGGACATCTACAACTCCCGCAGAGATGTATGGACATCCTCAGGGAAGCCAGAAAACCTAATACTCGCCACTGCTATTCTAGCAAGTGGAAAAGATTTGTCATCTGGTGTATAGGTAATAGCATCAACCCGGTTGATTGCTCTCCCACGAACATTGTTCTGTACTTGACCCATTTACTGGATTCAGGTCTAGTGTTCAATTCCATTAAAGTCCACCTAGCGGCACTTTCTGCATACACCACTTCCCAACTTAGTGTCGTGGTGGAAGATACCAGTTATCAAAGCCTTCATGGAGGGGGTAAAGAGGATACACCCTCCGATAGCTAACCCAGCTCCCGGATGGGACTTAAATGTGGTACTTTCTAGACTCATGGGCCCTCCCTTTGAACCCATGCACAAGGTAACTCTTAAGGACCTCACTCTTAAGACTGCTTTCCTAATAGCGATCACCTCCATTAGGAGAGTAAGTGAACTACAGGCTCTTTCTGTTCTAGACCCCTTCGTAACAGTTCACAAGGATAAGGTGGTTCTACGCACACACCCAAGGTTTGCACCAAAATTCATCTCTAAATTTCACGTAAACCAGTCAATAGAACTACCAACGTTCTTTCAAAACCCTTCCAGCTTGGGAGAAAAATGTCTGCATACACTAGATGTACGCAGAGCTGTCATGTTCTACATGGAAAGAACCAGACCACTGAGAAAGACTAACCAGTTCTTTGTCTTGGTGGCAGCAGGAAGAGAAGGAGATGCAGTCTCAAAGTCCACTATATCTAGATGGATTGTTCAATGCATCACTCTGTTTCTCTCTTGCTAAGAGAGAACTACCCTTCAAGCCAAGAGCACACTCTACTCGAGGCACTGGGGCATCCATAGCATTCATTGCAAATGTTCCCCTTGAGTCCATCTGCAAAGCGGCAACCTGGAGTTCTGTACACACCTTTACAAAACACTGTCTAGATGCCCACTCTAGATCTGATTCCCAGGTGGGACAAGCAGTATTAAGACATCTTTTCTCTACTGTTCCTTCTCACAACCCACCTCCAACTCCGGGTACTGCTCGCTAGTCTATGCACAGCATGTGATTCTAAGCAGATTAACAAACATCAGAAGACAATGCATTACTTACCGTAAAAGCATTTCTGATGGTTGTATCTGCTTAGATTCACATGCGCCCACCCTTCCTCCCCGCTCGGATGGAAGGAACATAGACATTCTTTTCTATATCTCTCTTTTCTGTACTCACTCACGTCTAGAAGGCTCCCTCAGGGCAAAAAAATACAGAGGGACCTCGACGTGTGAGGGATTATGGGTACAACACACGTCACTATAGGGATAGTGTTACAGATACGCCTTGTCGACGTCCCCTTTTCGACTACGAAAAACAAAATGCAATACTCCGCAGTGACCACTGGATGTCGGACCTATGCACAGCATGTGAATCTAAGCAGAAATGCTTTTATGGTAAGTAATGCATTGTCATTTGCCAAAGTTCTCAGATGTTTGTAAAAGAATCATATGTTGGGTCACAAGCTGACTAGGCCTGCAAGTTGCCAAAGTTTCGAGCACTTTCGCAGTGAGGGGGAAGTTCTCTGTCTGGTTTTCACAGTACTTTACAATGAAGAAAAAGATGCAGCTTAAGACTTGTTCCTGGCAGTTCTAGACACAGGGGATACTAAGTAACGCCTCCAGTACTCTATTGTAAGATGGGGTGTGCTGGGTTTCGGAATTTGGAAAGACTAGTAAAGTCAATTTCACTTTAAGTTCTCTGGGAAACGTTTGTCCCAGAGAAGGTATTTAAACCTTGGGACAGCCTAAAAGGCTTCCCTATGTCACTGCACTGAGGGTGCTGTGTGACAAAATGCAAAGGTGATGCCTATGGAGTTGTCAAACTCACATAACCAAATAAAACAAGAGTAAAACGCATCAAAATATAGGAGTGTGGGGAAAAAAGGCTTGCACTCTCCAGGTAAAACAAAAATCAAGTCCTTCAAATCCAGCAAAGTTGCTGGGGGCCTGTGAGGTGAAGGGAATTGGCAAATGTATGAGAATTCTCCAGAAGTGTGCAAGTTCCTGAAGGCCTTTCAAACACCTCCAGGGGAAGACGGTCCTAGTCCTCACGGACAGTACCATGGCCATGTATTAAACAAGGGGGCACTCACTCTCTAGGGCTGTCAAAACTGCCACAGAACATATGGAAATGGGCTCTCAAACACAAGATGTTCCTGTCGCAACACGTTCCAGGGGAACTCGATCTTCTGGCGGACGTGCTCAGCAGGGACTTCCCGCTCCCCGTAGAGTACGAGTGGTGATTGCACAAAAACATTGTTCTCAACGTCTTCGCAGACTGGGGCTTCCCAGAGAACTTGTTCGCGACTCTGGAGACCACACAATGTCCAGATTACTCCTCCAGGTACCCACAGAACCGCCAAGGGAACTGACTCTGGATAACGTGGTCAGGGAAATGTATGCTCCCTTCCTGCCCCCCACAAGATGCACCAGGAACCAGTCACTATGATTCTGGTGGGCCCGCCAACCCTGGTTCTCATCTAATGGCAATATCGGTCCCCCCCCCCTTGCAAGGAAGCTGTCATGCCCGTACAACATGCTGTCACAAGACGGGGGGGGGGGGGGGCACACTTCGTCCATGCTCGCAAACTCTCAGCAGCCTGGCTCCTGAGGTCATAGAATTCGGACACCTCCAACTCCCTCAAAGCTGCATCTAGCTGCATCTACATACTTGGAGAAGCACAGAAACCCACCTCCAAACATTGCTAGTGCAGCAAATTGAAACACTTGTCATCTGGTGCAATGCCAAGAGCATCAATCCTAATGAATGCTCTGCGACACATATTGTCCTGTACCTGACTCGCCTACTAGATTCAGGCCTGGTTTTCAATTCCTTTAAAAGTCCACTTAGCTGCACTTTCACCTTACACCACGTCCCAGAAGATTTGTGGTAGGAAATTCCAGTGATTAAGGCTTTTATGGAAGGGGTTAAGACCTCACCCCTATCTCCAACCCAGCTCCTGCATGGGACCTGAATGTTGTACTATCTAGACTAATGGGACCTTCCTTTGAACCAATGCAGAAAGCTAGCCTTAAAGCACTCACTTACAAGACTGCCTTCCTGGTGGCAGTCACATCAATGAGTTGAACTGCAGGCCCTTTCAGTTCAAGACCCATTTGTTACGATTCACAAAGACAAGGTGGTCCTGTGTATTTGCCCACCCCACGATTTGCACCTACATTTATTTCAAAGTTCTACCCACCTTTTTTTCAGAACCCCACTAATGTGGCAGAAAGAAGCCTCCACACACTTGATGCAAGGAGAGCAGTGTTCTCTTATCTGGAAAAGACAGGACCACTAAGGAAAAAAAATTGTTTCAGTGGCAGCTGGCAGAGAAGGGGGACACTGTCTCTAAATCGGCCATTTCAAAGTGGATCGTAAACTGCATCACACTATGCTACTCTTGCCACGAGAGATCTGCCCTTCCATCCTAGAGTACACTACTTGTGGGTGGCTTCCATAACATTCATGGCAAATGTTCCTCAAGTCCATTTGTTATGTAGCAACCTGGAGCTTTACACAACACTATTGCCTAGATGCACCCTAGGTCTGATGCTCAGGTGGGACAAGCATCTTTTCACTACTGTTCCTTCTCGCATCCCACCACCAACTCCGGGTACTGCTTGCTAGTCTATGCACAGCATGTGATTCTAAGCAGATACACAAGCATCAGGAGACAATGCATTACTTACCGTAAAAGCATTTCTGATGGTTGTATCTGCTTAGATTCACATACGCCCACCCTTCCTCCCCTCTTGGAGTAGAAGGAATATGGACATGTTACACTTATCTCTATCTGTAATCACTCAAGGGTCATAAGGCTCCGTCACGGCAGAAAAAACACAATCGGAGGGACATTGCGGCGTGAGGGATATTGGGTACACTACATGTCATGTTAGGGATAGTGTTACAGGCACGCCCATGTCGACGGCGCCTTTCGATCCTTGAAAGAAAGATGCAATACTCTCCGATTACCACAGCATGTGAATCTAAGCAGAAAAATGCAATTACGATAGTAATGCATGTGATATGTAGAGTGTTGTGTGATAACCTTACCTGCTTCATTTTTTTAATGTTTTTGGGCCTACGATAGTTTTTTTACTGTGTGCAATCATTTTCACACTAGACTTGTTGTGGACCCATGACCCCCACACGCCTTTCCTGAGATTGAGCTTTGACCATTCTCCACGCTTGACGTGATTGGGTTTTGCTAAACTCCCGAGTCCCTTGTTCATACTAACTAGGGAGGCCTTCTAAAATCTGTCCACCAGGCCAGATTTTAGAATTTAAGAGGGAAACGCTGGTGGTAGCCGATAATGGCGCTTACATGTCCGATGACGACTAGCGGGGCACCGAAAGTCCTTGCAGTGGTTTCAAGCCACCTGCGGCTAAGTAGCCTTCCCCAGATGCAAATTAGTGTTTAGATGGGGCCTAATTAAAGGTTTTGGTGAAGTTGGGCTGCAGAAGTGTAAGGCAAGATTGTATGCAGTACCCTTTGGGTGCACTAAAACAACCCTGACCACCTGGCAAAAGAAACCCAACCTTTGGTATAAATCTGTACTACACAGGTTGGTAACGTGTTGAGCAGCCATGCTCATCTCAAGAGGGGTCAATGTGAGCTGTAGGGGAGTTAGACCGAGATTCATTGGCACATATTCAAATACTCTTACACCCAAGGTTTCTTGAGTAAACAATTATTAATTTACCAGTCAGTTATAATAAGCCTTCAGAAGTGAGCAATATAAAACACCACACATCTACTTCACAAATACACTTCTAAATCAGCAAATACCCATTTGGGATGTCACACAGGCACTACCTACACCCTCAGGGGAATTCAATAGCTAGGGTGCTGTTAGCATTGCAATAATATCACTGTTGAATTTAGACTATTCTTGGGAGTATTGTTAAAGAGAAGAGTTAAGAATAACTGAATACTTGTTTTATTCTGAAGTAGGTAAGTACTTTCAAAACAACCACCCAATGCAAACTTAGTTGACCCTTTCGTGGAAGGAAGGCAAAACACATGAGCAGGAGAGAAGAGTCCTTCAGGGAGCCTAGGCCAGCAAATGTTACGTTTAGCCAAAGTCAAGGTGAACTGAAGCACTTCTTGCAGGTAAGTAGAAATTATTTTTCCAATGTCTAAAGTCTTTGTAGAGTTGAAGACAATCGAAGTAGGGCCACAAGCTGATCAGGCTTGTGAAGTCAAGCTGCAAGCAACTCTACACATGCAACCAAGCAAGTCTCCAACAAGGACAAGTGGCTTCACAACAACAGTTAAATTCTTAGACTTTACAGTACCTTTGGGTTGAAGAAAAAATGCAGCAGATGACTTCTGTTCCTGTGCCGCTCTGTAGATCTCGCTGTGCTTGGGTCTCAGTTGTAGGGACAAGAGGGAGGACTTCTGGGGGCTCCCTCAATGGGATGTTCACCGCTCGCAACTGGCAAACTTCAAACAAGTGGCTGTTCAGTGTTTCAGCTGCTTGTGTCTACCCCAAATAGCAACAGTGTTCCTGGCTGTCGAGATGGGCTTGCCTTACTTCTGGGCTCCTGCCCTCTGTTGGGGCTCAGGCTCGGTCAGTCCTGCTTCCTGGGAGTCGGAGGATCTTCCGGAGCTCTTGGCCAGCTTAAAAGCAACGCACATGATCTGGTGTTCCTCTCCCTGCCAATCTGGTTCCAGCAGCGACTGCAGTGGATACTCTACCAGCTTTGAGAGGGTGTCCAGGTGGCTTACTTTGAAGTTGATTGGTCCCACCAACTCAAAGGGAGAAGTCGTCCTTGCAGGGGCTTCTGTCGATACGAATTTGGAGTTTCAGCACAGCAGCAGGGCTTCACCAGGCAAACCAACGGTCCAGGAGTTGCTGTAGGTGTCCTCTTCAAGTTCTTTTCGGATTCCTTTGTCCAGTGGTAGACTCTGCCTTCCAAACCAAAAAGCCTTGCCTTCTATGCAGTCTGCTCCCATTAATTCCAGCCTAGCTGTCAGTCACCCAGCAGGGTGGCTTACTTGCCGGACAGCCAGCCAATCACTTAAGAGTGCATTCCTGCCTCCTAGGAGACAAAGCACAGCAAGTTTCGGGCACCTCTGCTGCTTCCTGCCCCCGCCAGACACCCTGGAGCCAGAGGCGGGCTTCACTTGTGAATCCCAACAAAGGCTTAATGAGGAAAGGGACCAAACCTGGTTTGCTGCACAGAGTAAATCTCAAGAAGGACCTTTCCACAAAGAAATGGCAAAGACTGGGGCCGTTTTGACAAAAATGGCACCAATGGGTGCTTTACTGTGGCTGCGAACCCAGTCTGCAGTAAAATCCCATACTGGTAGTAAAAAGTAACTGTCTGCCACCAGACAGTGAGGAAAGGGTAACATAAAATTGTTACATGAGAAGCTAGTCAAAGGAGATACTAAGTAACCCCTCCAGCACCCTATTGTAAGATGGTGTGTGTCTAGAAAGTTACAAATATAAGTAGTCACTTTACTGCTCTGGGAAACAGTGGGAAATCTGAAAGACTTCCCTGTGTCACTGCACTGCATGTGCTGTCACTATGGATAAGATGATGCCTATGGAGTTTGTCAGGCTCCAACCAAAAGAAACAGTGTACAAAATCCCATTAAAACACGAGAGTGGGAAAACCTTTCTCTATTTCCAGGTTAAAAAAATCAAGTCCTAAAAATCAAGCAAAGTTGCTGGGGGTCTCTAAGGTAGAGGGAATTGGCACATTTCTGAGAATTTTCCCTAACAGGAAGCTCGGGTGAAGGCAGTAATGAAAGATTGACAGCTCAGGGTTTAGCAAGCCACCTGTGGTCTTGTGCCTCGTATTGTATTTATTTATATAGCGCTCTTTCCCCATTTGTATGGCCTTGATGTACTTTGTGATTGGAACTCCCTCAGTGACCGCAGTCAGTGTGTAGGAGGTTCTAAGAGTTAAGATTAAGAGATGCTTGGGACATGGGTGGCTGGTTAGGCTCAAGTAAGCTGCCCAGAAGTCAGCCACGGGGGTGGGCGCTGTTGGTGGTTTAGGATAGTACTATTGCTCAAGATTTGATGTGTGCCCAGCTGTAACTAATTTTATTTTCGATGGTAGTCGCTGTATGCTAGTGGCAGAGGTACATCAGTGGTTTCAGTGTGGGCGGCTATGTGCGCTGCTCGACCGGAATGGTATAGCCATAGCTGCATTCTATGGTGCATGGATTGATGGCTGTGCCTGTGTCCACAGATGCGGTGTAAGGTATACATACCATATGCTTTGATTTAGTTTGGCTTCAGTGTTCTTTTTCTTTGTCCAATGCGGACAGCATGGTCTTGTTTGTGGCCTCTTTGGAGCGAAGGTCTGAGCAATGGGGGTTGGTCCTGGGAGGAGGAGGGATGAGGATGAAGGGGGGGGGGGGCAAGGTACAGGGGGTAGAGGGTGGTCCACTGTGAAGGTTTGTTGTGGAGTGCCTTTGTGAAAGCAAAGGGGTAGGGGGGGTGTTACAATGGTTGAATGTAGTGGCACCTGGATTTGCGAACAGTTGGGTGGTGGGAGACTCACCTTACTGGGGTACAGCAGTAGACACTAAATAGACTGGCAATTACATTTGTAGGCCATGAAGTACAGTGGTACCTGTGTTTGGGACACCTGTGTAATGGGAGAACGCCTAATGGGTCTTTCTGGCACAATCTTTAAAAAAAATTAGGCTGAATAGGGGGTATGGCCATCTGGCAGAGTCAGGCTAGATGCTATTGGAGACCGGACAGTGGCGAATGTTCCACAATTCTGTCTAGATGTGACACAAGCTAGTATTACAGTTAACTAGATGTGATGCAATGCTAACCTTCACAATTCTTTTGAGTGTTGCGCATGGCTAAACTTCACCAGGACCGAATGTGAATGTCTAAATTGGAGGCACAGCAGAAGTGCAAACACTTAGATTTGAGGAATCTGATTAGATGTAGAACGCCCAAGTATGGGACACAACACTGAGACACCATTTAACGTGTGTTACACAGCAGTGAAGGGGTATTCTTTACTAGCTGGCTGATTTTGGTATGCTTGTGTTGTGTAGGTAATAAGTGGCAGGGCTTTTTGTAATACAGTGATTGCTTTACTCCCCACCCTGACCACACTTATCCGTCTCTGCTGGTTGACGGCTGACTACTGCTTTCTCGGGCGAACATGGGCCAACATGGTCTGGAGCTGCTTCTTCTGAGCTGCGGCCCTTTGTCTAGAGGGCCCTTTGCTTTGGGGTGGGCGGGGTAGGGGTTCTTGAAAAGAGCCTACGGCCAATCCGATGGCGTTGGGCGGGAAGGTAGTCGGATGGGGTGGGAGGAGACAGGGAACCGGATTGGATAAATGGAAGGGGCAGGAAGCTTATGATGGGGGCTGGGGGTGGGGTCAAGAGGAGTAAGGGGGTCTCAACACTAGGATGCTTGGTGGAAAGGGCATCCTAGTCCCAAGCAAGGCGTTTGTCCTTGTCAAGGCCATCCAAGCACCACCAGGGGAGGCGGGTGGGAGAGGGAAGAAGAAAGAAGGAAATGGAGGAAGGGGCAGGGGAGAGGTTGCACTCGCGCATGTACGGCAGAGGCCAAGAAGAATGCGGACTACAGATGACTTCCAATTTACTGTAAATGTGCGCTGCTGAGTATTGCTACCCTTGATGTTGAAGCAAATGTGCTGTTTACACCAATGGTAGGCGTCTTATAATGAAATCAACTGGAAATGCTACACCATTCAGTAGAGTTGAGATTTTGGGAATCGATTAATGTTGTATATTTACAATTTGCCAAATGAAAATTGTAGAACACCTAAATCTGTGTATTTCCTTCAATAGAACAAACACTTTCCACTTCTCATAAAGGGTGTGCAAACACCAACAGTTGCAGTTATAAAGAAGTTGGCAAAAGAAGTAGAAGATGAAGAAGGAATGCAGCATTATGCGGTGAGTTTATATTAACTTTATCAAATAATTGACAATAGGTTTCTATGCTTAATGTATTACCTCCTGTTTCTAAGCACTGTAAAACTAGCTATTCGAGGGGATTGGGTCCTCCGACGTATTCCATATCTGACAGTAATTTCCACAGCAGTGCTGCTTAGGAAAATTTTCGGCGCCTGCGTCGAGTCGACGTCACCGGATGTTATAAGTAGGACGCACAACGCCCGTAGCCTCGGTTACTTTTTTCCACGAACGTGTTTACTTCGGAGATCTCGGCACGCCTCGATTCTACTGAATCCTGTTCTTTCGGTTCTTCGAACCGGTTTCTTCCTTGAGGACCATGATACGGATGACTGTGTCGACTGCCAATCGCTCACATCGAAGGCCTTTTGGGAGCGTAAGAAGGTGCTGTCTTACTGGTCTTTTGATGGATCGTCGTGAGTCTGGGGGTTCTTGGTCTGGGAGTCAGTCCCGCCATTACTCTGCCTCTTCGAGGCACTCCAGGACGCGCAGTCACAGGTCGCCTTCCCCGTCGGCGGGTTGCTTGTCCCAACAAGCATTCCACTCCTGAGGAATGGTATTCCTTCCGAAAGGAGATGTTGGCGATTTTTCAATTGCAGGGCTGCGGTCAGTCCACGCTGTCTGAGGACACCGGCTGTGACCGTGCTAGACACCGCTCGTCTGCCATCGGGCTCGAGCAGACGTCACGACCACCGGGCGCCTTCGAGGTCCCAGTTGGACAAGGATGGTCGCTCTAGACATGCCTGTTCCAGGTCCTGGTCCTTGACGCCCTTGAGACCGCGAGAACCTGTAATTGTTACTTTTTCTGTATCCTCCTTCCAGCCTCTGGATTATATTTCTAAGGTGGATGAGGGGTCTGAGGGTGAGGTTCCTGATGGCCTCCTTTCTGGTCATAGCCAACTTGAGGACCTGCACCGGTCGTTGCATGATGCCAGTGGGCTGGACACCTCTCCGGAGGTGGAGTTTGGTAGGCCTGAGCCTGGCACGCATGCCGAGTCCTCTTACCGTCGCCTGATGTCGAGGGTCACGGATTACCTGGCGTGGTCTGCAACCCCCCCCCCCCCCCCCCAACCATTGCCTGATGTCGAGGGTCACAAATTACCTGGGGTGGTCTGCCCTCCCCCGGGGATTTTCAGCAGGATAACCTGACTGATAACCTCGACCAAGGTCCACCAACTGACCCGGAACTGCCATTCCATATAGCCTTGCAGAGAAGGGTGGCTGTGGCTTGGACTTCTCCGGAGAGTCGCCCGACAGTGAGCAAGTCCTTGCCGAAGAAATATCGCCCAGCCAGTGGCGATCCCTGCTACTTGACCACGCACCACACGCGAGAGTTTGGTGGTGCAGGCGGCTACGGCCCCCCGCAAAGCCTACCCTACCATCCCTCCTGATAGGGACGACAAACGTTTTGACAGCTGGGCGAAGGTGTTTTCTTCAGGGGGGTATGGCGCTTCAGGCTGCCAACTCCATTTGTGCCTTGTCTCGTTTCACGCACACTCTGTGGAACTGTTTCTCCTTAGCGGCTGATCATATTCCCGAAGGGGAGGAACGGGATGGTTTTCTTGCTATCGTGCAGGATGGCAAGGATGCCATGTGTCCGTTCAGTCGGGTTTGGACATGGTTGATTGCGTCAGCCGGTCCATGGCAGCGAGCACCGTAATATGCAGTGGTTGCGGAAGTTGGGGTTTGCTCCTGATGTGCAAGCTCAGCTCCTCAACATGCCCTTTGATGGTGAACATCTTCTGCTAGTCAAAGGGGCCACCGTAGGAGTGCCAGAGGTGGAAAACAGGGTACTCGAGGTGCCATGGTCGCTCGGGCAGTTGCCTCTTTGCCCTCAGGCACTGCTGCAGCCGCTTCAGCTCAGTCATGAGGCCATGTCCCATGGTTCGCCAATTGGGGGAAGGCTGGCGCAGCATCTTGTGGCGTGCCATTACTTCAGATGTGTGGGTTCTGGAGATGATTGCCCACGGCTACTGTCTTCTTTTCCGGCAGAGGCCTCACGACAATCCACCAGGGAATCTCTCTTTGAAGAGTCCGGATACGCTCCTTGCGCAGGAAATTCAATCCCTGCTGGAGAAAGGTGCCATAGAACTGGTGCCTTTAGCGTAGAGGAACAAGGGATGGTATTCCCCTTATTTTTTGATTCCGAAGAAAGACTGGGGATTGAGACCCATCATGGACTTGCGCGGTTTGAACAAACTCCTCAGGAAGGACAAGTCCAAGATGGTTACTCTTTCTCAAGTCCTCCAGGCCCTTCAACTTCAGGACTGGTTGGTGTCTCGACCTCAAGGACGCTTATTTTCATGTGCCGATCCATCCAAAGCACAAGAAGTACCTGAGGTTCGCAGTTGGCGACTGCCACTTTCAGTTTTGGGTCCTGCCGTTCGGATTGACCTCTGCCCTGAGGGTCTTCACCAAGCTCATGGCGGTGGTGGCAGCGTATCTCGGGAAAGGGAGGGGGGGAGATTCACGTCTAACCCTACCTGGACGATTGGTTGATCAGGGTGTGCTCACCCGAGCAGGTCCTGGATCATGTCACCTGCCACTCCCTTCACAAGCTGGGGTTCTCCCTAAACTTGACGCCAACACAACGGCTCCAGTACATCGGAGCAGTGCTCGACACACCCCTGGGGCAGTGTTTCACTCCCCAGGTGAGGGATCACATTCAGCAGATGGTGCACAAGTTTCAACTTGCCCGGACGCTCCCAGCGTTCGAGTTCTTGAGGTTGCTCGGCCTCATGGCATCCTGCATTCGTCTAGTGCCAGAGGCCAGGTTGCGGATGAGATCTCTGCAATGGGCCCTCAAGATCCAGTGGTCAGTCCTCCGGCAGGATGTCGGACCCCGTTCAGGTGCTGCCCTCGGTCGCCCAGGACCTTCTGTGGTGGGCCGTCGAAGGCAATCTGATGGGTCTCCATTTTGGCTGCCCTGGCTGGAGGTGACGATCGTGACGGACGCATCCCTCATGGGATGGGGAGCTCATGCCAACAAGTTGAGTCAGCAGTCTTTGGTCTCCGGAGTACAGACTCCATATCAATCTGTTGCAGCTGAGGGCGGTCAGGCTTGCCCTGAAGGCTTTTCTGCCGACTGTGCGAGGGAAGAATGTCTCGATTCTGACGGACAACAGTGGCCATGCACTAACTCAACAAAAAGGGGGAGGGGGGGGGGGGCAGGGTCACTTCCTCTGTGCAGGGAGGCGATGCAGCTCGGGTTCTGGGCCATCCAGCAGGAAGTTTCGATCTCAGCAGTTAATCTGGCCGGAGACGAAAACGAGATGGCGGACACTGAGCAGGCAGAGCGCGATCTCTCATGTGGGAGCTGGCTCAGGAGATCTTAGTCCTTTGGGGGACCCCTCAAGTGGATCTCTTGCCTCCAGTGTCAACCCGAAGTGCGAAAGGTTCTGCTCGTGTGAATTTCCTCCAAAAGGAGCCTTGGGAGACGCGTTCGTGGTGGAGTGGTCCTTCCCACTGCTGTACGCGTTTCCTCCAGTCCCTGTCATCCCGCAAGTGCTGCGGAGGTTCGGTTCCCGGATGATCCTCATTGCTCCGGCATGGGCCCGAGAATGTGGTACCCAGACCTTGTCCATCTGCCCTCCACGTCGTCTTCCCTACTGAGATGATCTGCTCTCACGGGTGGGGGGGGTCAGGTTTTCCATCCAGAGGTCGGGTCCCTCAACCTTCACGCTTGGCTTCTGAAAGGTTGAGGTACAAGGATTGGGACCTCCCTGAAGACCTGATGGACGTGTTGCTTTCGGCCAGACGGCCGGTGACAAAGTCCCTGTGCCGTTGGAGAAAGTTCTGCGACTGGTGCAGGGTTAAGAATGTGGACCCTTTTTCATGTGACATTCCTGTGGTTCTGTCCTTTTTACTTTCATTAGCCCACAAGGGCTTGCAAGTGGGTACCATTAAAGGGTTACCCAGCGGCGCTGTCCATATTTAAGCACTCGTCTGAAGAGTGTTATTTCAAAATTCTTTTAATTTCTCAGTTTCTCAAAGGACTCACTAATGTATTTCCGCCGGCACCTTTCCAGGTACCTGATTGGGATTTGAACCTTGTTCTGAAATTCCTTATGTGCGCTTCCTTTGAGCCTTTACATTCTTGTCCTTTTGAGGCTGTTGACCCTTAAAACTGTTTTTTGTTTGCGGTCACTTCCGCTCGCAGAGTGAGTTACAGGCACTTTAATTTAAGCCACCCTTCACTGTTTCATAAGGACAGGGTTGTCCTTGGAGTTAGTCCTTCCTTTCTTCCGAAGTTATTCTTCTGCCATTTTATCCTCCGCTGCATCCTGGTAAGGAAGAGGAGAGGCTCCATAGGTTGGGTCCTAGGAGGGCTTTAAGTTTCTACATTTCTCGCATGTCCCGGGTCAGAGTGGACGATCAGCTCTTCATTGGTTACGTTGGAAGGCGGTTGGGACAAGCTGCGACTAAGCAGACTTTGTCTAGATGGATTATCTTGGCAATTCCTGAATGTTACCGCTTG
Source organism: Ambystoma mexicanum (assembly GCF_040938575.1). Classification (NCBI taxonomy): domain Eukaryota; kingdom Metazoa; phylum Chordata; class Amphibia; order Caudata; family Ambystomatidae; genus Ambystoma; species Ambystoma mexicanum. Next base: position 109,636,813 of record NC_090933.1, read on the forward strand.
GCGGGTAAGGACCCTCCGGTTTTCTTACGGGCCCATTCTACTAGGGGTATGGCTGCCTCTACTGCCCTGCAGAGGGGTGTTCCTATTCGTAACATCTGTGATGCAGCCACTTGGGCTTCGGTACATACTTTTTTGTATGTCGCTACTCCCTGGATTCTATCCGTGGGCAGGATCTGGCCTTTGGCAAGGCTGTCCTTTACTCTGCAATTTGATTGGGCATTCTAAATTTCTATATTCTATATTCTAAATTCCTTTCCCTCCTCCATACGTTGGTACTGCTTTGGGAGTCTGTCAGAGATATGGACTACGTCGGAGGACCCAATCCCCTCGAATAAGTTACTCTTACCTGGTAACATTCTTTCGATCGGATGGTCTGACTTATTCCATATCGCGCCCTACCTGCCCCGCTACAGAATTTCTTATGCGATTGCAGCTTACGTTTCCGCAAGGCTTTCTATTGTCATACGGGCAGTGGTTTGGTGCCACATGATCTGGGGGGGAAAACTACAACTGATGCTACCGGCATCGTGTCCTACTTATAACATCCGGTGACGTCAGCTCGACGGATGTCCTCGGACGGCGTATCTACGTCATCGACGCAGATGCCGAAAATTTTCCAAAGCAGCACAGCTGTGGTGATTACTGTCATAGATATGGAATACGTCATCGGACAATCCCATCGAAAGAACGTTACCAGGTAAGAGTAACTTGTTCCATACTGATATGCTTACTTTCTCCTTTACACCAACAAATAGAATGCTGCTATACCTCACGAAAAAATGGCCTGGCTGCACACACAATCTAATACTCAAGCCCCCTCTAGCATCAGAATGCAGACTAGAGGGCCTTGCTGCACATATTCTACTGATCTGAAACAACCACTTCACCACGTCTAGCATTAGAATGCAGCCACACACCCTGGCTGCACACATAGTGCACCCAGGTACTATATGCTACACTGACCTAGATTACAGTCCTGAGGGTGTTCAACCCAGTGCTTTGAGATCATACTAATGGTATAAAAGTGCTATACAAATGCACAATAACTTAACTTGCAACTGAAGACTTACTCTTGAACCTTCTACAGCTGTGCCTTACCTGTTCTCCCCTCCCCCCCCCCCCCCCCCCCTCCAGTCTGACACTCATAACTAGATGGGTATGAACCTCTAAAGTGTTGGGCCTCTTTGAACTTATTGCAAAGTATTTACTTGCATTATGTTGGTTTGTTTTATCCATTTGTAGCTTTCAGATATTCTGAAAAGTGTATTACAAAAGTGTTTTGCCTTTGAATTGCATACAGCCATTCTAAAAGTATTACAAAAGTGATGCACATACTGTGAATAGTGCCTTGGTGTTTCTAAAGTTACTTATTGAACGTTAAAGTACTTACTTTATACCTTTTACCTCGGTTAATATATCAAACCATTAATTTTATATAACTTTAGTGTCAGTGTTTCTTAGGCCCTAAGTGTATTTTCAGAGTTCTTGGTACCACCTACAGCCATTTTTTCCCCTTTTAAGATCTGCCTAACTGCCCAGCCATTGCAACCAGCATACTTGTGTGCTTCTAGCCTATACTAAGAGTTTGAGCCCTGTGTCTCGTGAGTTTTTCTAAAGTATTGCCTGTTGGTGGATAACTCCCTAATTATGTGCTCTCTAATAGAGGTGAGCACCCAGCACGAAATTGAGTTTGGAGAACGAGGGAACCGTGAAACCTATAGAAGTGCCTGTTTAAAAATATTTTCTTTGCAACTTTTCTCCTAGAATTCAGTGGGATACTTTTTGCTTTTGCAACCTATTCTGACTTTTTGGAGGCAAGTAAAGTCGCCTTAAATTCCCTTGCCGGTTTGCCCATTCTTATGGGGGGAAACTGAAGTTCCTATGAATTATCAGTACTGAGAGACTCTCATTGTGAATTTATTGTATTGTTATAGGTGTACACATAGCCGTAAAGTGCAGTTTGGATATTTGCAAAAGTGCACAGGTAAAAGGTTCCAAATCATGTACAGATCTCATAGCTGAGGCCAGCTTGTCTTGGGCAACATGTAAAAGGAACCAAAAAGCCATTGTATGGCATACATTACTTAATGTAATTGTATTAGAGGCTTGTGGATCTGCTTAGAATCGCATACTAAGCATAGGCCGACATCTAGTGGTAGTCGCTGTTGGGGAGAATTCTCATCAATGTGCTAATTCCCTTCACCTTAGAGACCCCCAGCAACTTTGCTGGATTTGGAGGACTTGGTTTATTTTTTTTAATCTAGAGTGAGCCTTTTTTCCCCTCATGTATTTTGATGTTTTACTCTTGTGTTCTTTGATTATGGGGTTTTAGATAACTCCATAGGCATCTTTTCGTGTCACACAGCACCCTCAGTGCAGTGACATAGGGAACCTTTTTAGGCTGTCCCAAGGTTTAAATGCCTTCTCTGGGATAAACTACGGTTTCCCAGAGAATGTAAAGTTAAATTGACTAATAGTCTTTTTAAATTCCTAGACCCAGCACTCTTACAATCGAGTGCTGGAGGCGTTACCTAGTATCCCCTATGTCTAGAAACTCATGTAGCAGTCAAATGCTACCCTTTACTATCGAAATGGCTGGTGGCAGTGGTTTTACAATGAACTACCATGATTTTTCCCAACCGCGAACACCGGTAGCTAAAAGTCGCGGGAGCAATGTTTTTCAAGATGGCGCCTAAGCCCCCTTTGTTAAAACAGGCCCCGGTCTTTTATCGCAATTTCTTTTTGGAAAGGTCCTTCTAGAGTTTTTCCCTTGTCACCAAACAAAGTTTGGTCCCTTTGTTTATATGCCTTTGGCGGGCTTCAGGACTGAAGACTGCCTGTGGCGCCTGAGTGTCTGGGGTGGGCAGAAAGGGAGGCAGGTGCCCAAAACTCCCTGTGCTTAGTCTCCTTGTAGACCCAAATGTACTCTGGCGTGATTGGCTGGCTGACTGTCCGGCAACGACCGCCACCCTGCTGGGTGAGTGGCAGCTAGGCTGGAATAGGAGGAAACTGGATAAAAGGTGAGTCTCTTGGCTTGGAAGGCAGTCGACCACTGGAACAAAAGAACCGAAGACTAGCTGGAAGAGGATAACTGTTGCAACTACTAAACCGTTGGTTTGCCCGGTGGAGCCCTGCTGCAGGTCTGAATCGCCAAGTTCATCTCGACAGAGAAGCCCTTTAAGGACAGCTTCTTCCTTTGAGTTGGTAGGACCAATCGACTTGTAAGCCACCTGGACACATTCTCTGAGCTCGTATTTTCCTCAGTGCTGCAGGAAACCGAATAACCAGGGAGAAGGACACCAGCTTGTGTGCTTGAATTCCGCTACCGGAATCGAAGAATTGCCAGTTTGCCAGCTTTGTGACCAGTCCCTGTGCAGTGCAGGAGTCCCCTGACGTCCCCCCTCTTGTACCCATGACTGAGGCTCAGGAACAGCGCTATCTGCAGGATCAGTCTTCAGCTGCATCTTTTTCTTCAATGGAAGATACTGTAAAAACCCGACCGAGCGAACTTACTTCTCCCTGCGAAGGTTTGTGGAACTTTGGCAACTTGCAGGACTAGTCGGCTTGTGACTCGACATCTGACTTTTTTCCGTGAACTACTTCCAAGAACCGTGGCAAAGACGCTTCCGTTTAAATACCCAAACCGTTTTTACCTATACAACACACTAGTCCATTGACTTTGGCCTACCTATTGCATTGAATCAACTCGTAGACAGACCCAGTATTTTGCGGCATGAAATGGCACATTTTGTGGCACGAAATGGCACATTTTGTGGCACAAATCTTTATTTATGGTGGCATTTTGCAGCACAATTTTTATTGAGTGGAGGGTGCAAGATTGGCACATTGCAGGAAAGAGGCTGTGTGCAAGAGTACAAGAGAGCCAGGGTGTTAATATATGTATCTTTTATATCCAATAGTAAGAGTCCTTGATGTCTCTGGCTTGGCAGAACAGTGTTTGTTTTGGCCACGTTTTTTGGTTTAATGTGCATGCTTATTTAATATTAACATTAATCATTATCGGTTGTAATGCTGAAAATGTTCCCCAATCCTGCAAACACCCACACAACGCTCACCCAACACACCTCACACATATTAACAATTCCCCATCACAACTTGTATTTTTGAACCTCACTCAGTCATACACATACTTGCATGCCCTGTCGCACTGCCAAGTCACAATTTGCACTCTCTAGTCCTAGCCAAACACCAAATCATACTTGCACCGTACACTCACCAATTCCTCCCGCCGTATACAGTCCTTCATTCTTGCATGCTACTTCTGCATCTTTCATCCTTTCTCCCATTCTATCACTCTTCCCCCATCCTTTCTCCCAATCTGCAGCCCACTACTACCCCTGAGCCCACATTCCTTCCACTTTCTGTACCTCCGCTCTGATTTCTGGCCGACCGCCCTATTGCATCCGCTCTCTCGTGCCCACTTGTGTATAGGCGCGTTATAAATATCACTGCTTCCCCTCTGATCTCCGTTCGCTTTTTTGTGCCTACCACACCTCACCCATCACTCCTTTCTCTCGCATGTTGTGACCATTTTTCAATTTTTGAAGAAAACTGTAGATTTTGTCCTAAACAAATGGGGCATCTAAAAATAGAGCAGATTTGCTCTTTTTTTAGATGAGCCATTTTTGGAAATGAGCAGGCCACCTTAATCTCAAAGGTGACCTGCGCATTTCCACGGGGCAGAGCTGTAACGCAAATGACACGCTGGCCAGCCACCTTGAATACGTTTGTGTTGGAAACGCTCTCCCGACATTGGTCTACAGGCTCCCCGTGCATTTCACCGTGACTAGCCCTTAAGGGTCCTGCCCCTGTAAAATGCAACCCAACAAAAAAACAAATTTCTATCCCATTTGGGGAACAGAAATGCAAGTGAGACAGCAGCTGTCACACTTAAAAATGTTTTTTTTTTTTTTAAGTATTGCATGAGTCGGTAGGGTCAGTAAAGACCCTGTAAAGCAGTGGCACCCCTCGTGCACATATTTAAAGAGCGCATAGTGGGCTACAATTTCTGCACATTTAGAAGTGCATCTTGCTTTTCAATTTGGGAGGCGCTTTTAAATGCCCAGAAACGCCACCTGATTTGCGCAAAGGGGTGAAAAAGGACATCTGAGAAGAAGCGTCCATTCAGATGTCCTTTGTGGTTCGGATTGCTTAATTTTAAACTTTTTTAAATTATATATATATTTTTTTTTTTTGCTCAAGTGATTAAATGTGCTTGCGCATTTCGTTTCTTGAGTCAGTTGAGCCCCTTGGGCCCTTAAGTTTTAAAATATTTTTTTTTTTCAAAAACAATTTTTGGGGTGTTTTTGCACAAACTGCCGTTTTTCGCTGCATTTTGCGGGATCGCAAAATCGCTATAAATTGGAGGGTTTGCTAAGAGTAACTAATATTAGTTTTATTAACTTATGCCTTTTTGCTCCTACTTCAACTGCTCTGAATTCCATTTTGCTCCTCCTTCAAAGTAGTGTAAATGTTTCAGAACCAGTAAGTGTGAAGTATGGTAGTATATTTTTGTGTGATGTTGATTGCCTCCTTTTAGTGAATTTTTTATAACTTGACTGTGAAATAAATAAGTGGTTTACCAAGAAACCTTGTATGTGTATCACATTCCCTCTTGATGAGCCAGGCTGCTCAGCTTCCTACCAAAAACTGTGTGGTACAGACTTGTACCAAAGGTTGGTTTTGCTTACACCTGTAGTCCGAGTTGTGTGTAGTGGTCCCAAAGGGTACTGCATTCAAACCGAAGAGCTTGAAGAGGACGGCTGCTGCAACTCCTGGACCATTGGTTTGCCCGGTGAAACCCTGCTGCAGGTCCGAATTGCCAAGTTTGCGTAGACTGAGAAGCCCCTGTAAGGACAAATTCTCCCTTCGAGTTGATGGGAGCCAATCGACTCCCAAGTAAGCCACCTGGACACCCATCTCTGAGCTGGTTGCATTTCCTCAGGGTTGCTGCAAGAAACCGTAGAGCTAGGGAGAGGGACACCAGATTGTGTGTTGCTTGTAAGCTTGCCTAAAGCTTTTGGAAGATCCTCCGGACTCCCACGAAGCAGGACTGACCAAGCCTGAACCCCCACACCCCTCTCCACCCTCAGTTGAGTGCGGGACCCCGAAGCGAAGACAGTCCACTTTGACAGCCAGGAACTGCGCTTAGTGCTATTTGTTGTACCGCAAGGAGCTGAAACGCCAAACTGTCGCTGAAAGTAAAGTTTTCCGGTGTCCCATTTTGACAGTGCAGTGCAGTCAGGAGTGCATGACGTCATCCCTCTTGTCCCCACGACTGATGCCCAGAAACAGTGAGATCTGCAGAGCTGCACAGGAACAGCAGTCTTCAGCTGCATCTTTTCTTCATTACCAAGGTACTGTAAAACAAGTCTAAGAACTTGCCCCTTACTGTGGAAGTGCTTGTAACTTCTGCAACTCGCAAGCCTAATCAGCTTGTGGCCCTAAATTTGATTCTTCCTTTCATCAAATACTCCTAAGAACTTGTGCAGACTTTTCCATTTACTTACCTAAAGTGCTGCATCCTATACAAAGACTTTTGCCTATTGACTTTGGCTTAGCATGTTGTATTGAATGACTTCTCTTGCTATCTGAAAGTATTTGCCCTTCTAAAGAATATTTGTAATTTCTTGTTCTAATAACATTTTGCCTTTTACAAACTTGAGTATTCTGAATGCCAACAATAAGGTATTAATGTCCCCAGCAGCCTAGTTACTGAAGTCACCTATGGGTGTAGGTTGTCTGTGGGCCATCCCAAAAGGGCCTCGTCTGATTCAGAAACTCAGTGTATAGTATTGAGGTATATTTGTGGGTTACTAGTTTATTGCTCCCTTCTGACGAAGGCTTTATAACTGACTGATAAATACAATATTGTTTATGCAAGAAACCTTGAGTGTAAGTTTATTTGAATACATGTAATTGTGAATCTTTGTCTAACACTACAACTCACATTTCCTCTTGAGATAAGCCTGGCTGCTCACCACGCTACCAAAACTGTAGTACAAGCTTATAAAAAAGGTTGGGTTGCCTATACCTGTTGTCATAGTGGCTTGTAGTGTTACCAGAGGGTACTGCATTCAAACTTTGCCTAATAGTGGCAGAGTAGTCTGGTCCAAGTCTCAAAAGGTGGTGAGCTTGTAAGGGGTCCTCAATGAGTACACGCAGTGCACAGTCGGGGATTACCATTGGGACTGACTTTTTATACTTTGGCCTGGTTGACAGATGTATAGAAGGCCAACCTATTTTGTGATGGGGACAACTCTGGGGAGCTGTAGCCAAACTGGTTCAAGGTAGCAGTTGTTAGGCAAGACTGTATGCAGTAACCCTGTGGGAGACTACACCAGCTGTGTCCTCTTGGCAATAGGTAACCCAACTATTAGGTCTGTACTACACAAGTTGGTAGAGTGAGCAGCCATTCTTTTCTCAAGAGGGGTAAATGTGAGCTGTAGAGATGTAACCGAGGTTCACAAATACAAGTCGTCTAACACTTATACTCAAGGTTTTCTAGTAAAACTATTTCTCCAGCATGAGATCTGGCATTGATTCACATACTCGTTGAATATTCCCTGCCGTCGGGCTGGGAACAAAGTTTTGGTTCTAAACTGCATTTCTCCTATAAACCAATCACTGAGCTCTGGGTCATACTGCCCCACCCAATGACTGCCCTCCTGGCAGCAATCTTCAGATTTTTGCCACATGTTCAAGTATTGGGAGTCCTCGTGTTTCGCTCTTCGAGCTTCTCTGCATTTTTTTTCTGTTGCTTTTTGATAGGAAAACTTTCGGTCAATCAATTATCCTTCTGACTAACCAGGATCTGTTTTTCGGCTTTTTCCAGCTCCCCCTCAAGGGCTGATTTTGTCAAGTGTTCTTGGAAGCTTCCAGAAGTTCTTCAGGCCTACAGTGTGTGGTTCAGACAGACGAGAACGACAGTGCTTCCCTCTTCAAACCTTGCTCCGACTGCGGTCTGTGGAATGTGTACATGGACAACAAATATTCCCAGTGTCTGTATTGCCTGCACCCGACGCATAAGGAAGGTTTGATTTGCCATGGCTTCATCAAGCACACGATGAAGGATCGACACCAACAATTGGAGTCGTGGCTGCAGGCCAAGGCCTCTGCCCTGGGTGGTACCCAGAGGCATGCCTCTCCCGGATCCAGAAACCTGAGCCGGTTTCGAAGTCCTTTGAGGGTGCCCCACCCGTGGGGGCCCAACATATGGCCAAGCACTGCATGTTGCACCAGCCAAAATCATCCCCTCCGTGGTGGTGGCGGCGGCGGCATCACTCTCGAAGGGTGTAGGGGCAGGCTCGGCCCAGGGTACCCTGGCAACAGCCAGAGTGTCTCTTCCTCCCAGGAGGGAGGCTTCGAGCAAGCCAATTGAGAAGACCCTTGCAAAGAGGATGCTGGACCTCCGCCCGAGATCGAACCCCACCCCCCCCCCCCCCCCACCAGGACCTGAAGGGGTGGACCGGGCGGTGACCTCCAAGGTACGGACATGTCCGAGGAAGAGATCCTTTCCATCCACACTATCCATGGGGATGACAAGGGGAACGTCTGGGGAAACACTCCACGATCCATGATGATGGGGGGGGGGGGGGGGGGGGGGGGGGGATCGTTGATGGGAGGGGGTTACCATCAATGGAGACGCTGACGAAGGGCCCAGAGATAAGGGCCCTGGAGCCAGCACACCTACCCCCAGGTACCGCCGGAAGATCATTCACTGACATCCTTTCGACCCGCCACATCTGGTGTTACAGATTTAGGATGCCGACGGCCCCTCCGTTCGTGGCATCAGTACCGGCCATCCAGTTGACACCGGAGGAATCGCCGGCCAAGGAGGCATTTCACGCCTGCATGCCTCCCTCTCCCCAAGGGAGACGGAATCGGACATGGCGACAACTGGCACGGATGACTACGGTGGGATGGGGGGGGGGGGGGGGGGAGGGGAAGAACCTCCTCTCACCTCAGTCCAGGGCCTCTCCGCCGGACGAAGTAGGATCCTTCCATGCAATGATCGACCGAGCGGCGGCTTTTCTTAAATCCTCACCGGAAGGCGAAGAGGAAGACAATCCTTCAGTGCCTCTCCTGGACTATGTTTTGGATGAAGGGCTGGCTCTGACAAAGAACCCAACGGCCCCAGTGAAGAGAGCGGCTAGAGAAAAAGTACAGGGTGCTGGACTCTGCACCCAAGTCCTTGCGGTCTCAACCGTCGCCGGACTCTGTCTCTGCGGCTGCCAGGAAGAAATGGTCTAGTTTGCTTTCTCCCCCTCCGGACAACGAGGAGAAGAAATTGGATTCTATGGATAGAAAGGTTATTTACTCGGCGACAACGGTCCAGGCTGCCAACGCTCTCGTGGCCATATACGACCGGGAGCTGTAGTTTAAGCAGGCCCCTCTCCTGTACTTTCTCCTCATTGACAAGCGGGCAGAGGCTTTGGCGATCTTTCAAGGTGAGGTAGTATCAGACCATGCCATCACGGTGGCCCTGGTCATTGCGGTCACAGGTTTCTGCCAGATGGGGAAATAGCATCTGCTTTCGCTGTCGTTGCTGGCTCAAGGCCACCAACACTAGGTAGACAAGGGTTTTGGATATGCCCTTTGACAGGGGCAGCCTGTTTGGGAAGGCAGTGGATGAATCCCTCCAGGCCATCACGACGGGCACAGACCGCACGTGCCCTAGGCACGCTACGACTAACGTCCTTTTGTTCCTCAGGAGGGAATTCTAGCTGCTCTTTATAGGGGTTTGGTGGGGGCTCCTCTTAACACCAGCCCTCCCACTCCTCGACCCAGGAAGCCAACCTGGATCGCTCCAAGGCCTTCGAGGGTGGACCCCGTCGGGGACCGCAATACCTCCAAGCAAGATTGAACCGGCCAGGACGTCGGGCCACCACCCGTAAATCTTGGTGGGAGGCCGGCTGGCGAATTTAACCTGCGTGTCGGAGACCATCTCCACAGACCGCTGGGTGCTGGACGCTCTTGCCCCGACACACTAGAGTTCCAACAAAAGTGTCCTCGAATACCACTGGTGGCCCGGGAGGAAAAGCACATCCCTCATGATGCTGCTGGAGATTCAGTATATGTTAAAGAAAGTGGCGATAGAGCTGGTGCCAAAGCGGCTCCAGAGTTTACTCAAGGTACTTCCTCGTACGAAAGAAGACCACAGGATGGAGGCCTATTCTTGACCTACGACTAGAGTACATAAAGTCCCAGAAGTTCAGGATGGTTGTGCTGCAACACATGCTTAGCCAGCTGTAGGGGGGGGGGAAAGACTGTCGTCGTTGGATCTAGAGGACGCGTACTTCCATGTTCCCATCCACAAAGGACACAGCGTTTCTGCGCTTCATCGTTCAAGCGAAGCATTACCAGTTCAACGCTCTCCCCTTCGGACTGATGTCAGCACCCAGATTCTTCAAGTGCCTGGCTCTGAAGGCGGCCCATCTACGAATGCAAGGGATCCACGTGTATCATTACTTGGACAACTGGCTCATCTGGGCCAGATCAAGGGACATCACTGTCAACCACACTGCTAAGACCGTCCGCCTGCTAACAGAACTGGGGTTCTCCGTGAACAATGCAAGGTCCTGCTTGACTCGCTCGCAGGACATGCTGTTTCTGGGATCCAGACTCAACAGTGGTCTGCCTGGCGTCACCGTCGGAGGAGAGAGATCGGCCATCCTAGGCAAAGTGAAAAGGCTGTTGGCGCTGCAGCTCGCCACGGGGACGACCATCAAGTTGCTAATCTGCATGATGTCATGCAGATACTGGATTCAGCGATGCAGGTTGCGGATGCACCCTCTACAGGAGTTCGACGCCTGTTGGGTCCAGGTGTCTGGAGGCTTCAGGACAGGATCGCACTCGACTAGGAATTCAGTCAATCGATATGGTGGTGGGGCATGCATGCCAGCATCGCCAAAGGCACGGATTTTCAAATACACCCCTGCCACCCCCCCCCACCCCCCACGCAGGATACAGTCATGAGTGACTGATGCTTGCCTGGAATGATGGGAGCCCACACCGGGCGTCTTCATGCCGGAGGCCTGTGGCTGTGGGCCATCCCAAAAGGGCCTAGTCGGATTCAGAAACTGTGCATATTATTGAGGTATATTTGTGGGTTATTAGTTTATTGCTCCCTTCTGACAATGGCTTTATAACTGACTGATAAATAAAATATTGTTTATGCAAGAAACCTTGAGTGTAAGTTTATTTGAATACATGTAATTGTGAATCTTTGTCTAACATTACAGCTCACATTTCCCCTCTTGAGATGAGCCTGGCTGCTCAAGTGTCTTCACACAATACCATCACGGTTTTGCATCTGGAAACAAGGGTGCACCAGGTCCCCAGCGCTCTCCAAGGAGGCTCAGGACTCATGGCATTGGGCCATCGCCCAGTGGATGTTCCTGTTTCACCTGGCAGGATTAAAGAACACTGTAGCTGACTCTTAGCAGGAAGCTGCGCTCTTGCCACGAGTGAACTTATTACAGTTCGTGGAAAAAGAAATCACTGTTGGGCCACAAGCTGGGAGGCTTGTGAAGGACAAAGCTGCAAGCAACTCTGCCAAAGGCAGCAACTGCAAGTCTCAACTGTTAACAGCAAACTACACAGAGTACCCCTTAGTTCACAGTAACTTTGGTCTGAAGAAATGGTCCCAGCTGGCTTCTGTTCCTGTTTTATGGCAGATCCTGTTGTTCCTGGGCCTCAGTCATGGGGCCAAGAGGGAGGATGTCTGTGTACTCCTCCACTACGATTCGAAGGTCGGCGGCAGCAATGGGCGAAGTTCAGATCAGCTGCACGAATAGCACCACTGTGGTTCTTGGAAACCTTGTGGGATTTCCTTGCATCTGGGGTCCAGCACTCTGTTGTTGCTCAGGCTTGGTCAGCCCTGCTTTGAGTGAGCCCGGAAGATCTTCCTGAAGCTCGGGTCTGGATTAAAAAAAATGCACTCTTTCTGGTGTTCCTGTCCCCTGGCATTCGGTTACTGCAGCAGCAATGGAAGTACAGCCAGCAAAGTGTTTCCAGTCGAGTTCGTCTTGGGGTTGATTTGTCCCACCAACCCAAGGGGAGAAGTTGTCCTTTGAAGGGCTTCTCTAGTCAAGGTGAATTCTGAGCTTCACCGGGCAAACCAACAGTCCAGGAGTTGCAGCAAGCTTCTCTTCCAAGTTCTTCTTTGGATTCCTTCGTCCAGTGGTCGACTCTGCCTTCCTTGCAAAAGACCTCGCCTTTTATGCAAGTCTTTCGTTCGCAGCCTAGGAAGGGAATTAGGAAGAATTTTCAGAAATGTGCTAACACTTAATGCAATACTGAGGTTGTAGAAAAGGTTAGAGAAGGAAAGGTTAACGGTTTCTCAGAATGTGTAAACTTTGCAATCTTCCTGATGCAGTGTAGGTTAACCCGGTCCCAGCAATAAAAGTAACATATGCACCACCTATGAGAAACAGTTGAACCCAGTCATCGGGTCAGTCTGCAGCAAGCCAGGACAGCCAGTCATTTGGGACAATGTCTCGCAAGCTGAGGCACTTCAGATGGCACAAAAGTCTTACACAATGTTATTTAGAGTTTATAGACAAAAAAATCCTGTTGAGCCACAAGCTGTAAGGCTTGTGAAGGCAAAGCTGCAAGCAGCTCTGCAGAAAAAGCAGCTGAGGCTTGGGTCGTCCTGCTTCGGGAGGGTCATCTGGATCTTCCTGGAGCTCGGGTCCAGCTTATAGATGATGCACTCATTTCTGTTATCTCCGTGCACTCTGTTACAGCAGCATAGTAGTACAGACAGCAGGAATACTGGTTCCAGTCAAGTTTGTCTTGGTTTCAGTTAGTCCCACCAACCCAAGGGAAGAAGCCGTCCGTTCCGGGCTTCTCTAGTCAATACACAATTTGGCGTTTCAATACTGCAGCAGGGCTTCACTGGGCAAACAATGGTCCAGGAGGGTGCAGAAAGCTTCTCTACTAGTTTCTTTCTTCGGATTCTTTGTGCAGGGGTCAACTCTGCCTTCTGTTCAAGAGACATCACCTTTTATGCAGGTTTCTCCCATTGAGGCACAGTATAGCTGTCACTAATACAGCAGGGTGGCTGTCCTCCAAGTACAGCCAGCCAATCACCTTTGGGTGCATTCAGGTAACCAGGGAGACTAAACACGGACTTTCGGGCACCCTCTCGCTTCCTGCCCTGCTAGACGCACTGGAGCCAGAGGCAGTAAGCCCACCAAAGGCAAAACAAAGGGGTTAAACCTGGTTTGGCGGGCAGAGTAAAACCCAAAAAAGACTGGGGATAGTAGTTTACCCAAGGGAAGGTATTTAAAGCTGAAGAGAAATCAAAGGACTTCTGACACTGCACTGAAAATGCTGTCACAATACAAAAGGTGATACCCATGGAGCTAGTCAGACTACAAAAAACAGTCCAAATCAGATTGAAAATACAGGGGTGAGGAAAAAGGTCTCACTACAGGATAAAAATTCCAAGTCCTATAGTCCAGCGAAAGAGCTGAGGGTCTTTAAGGTTGAAAGGAATTGGCAGAGAAATTAGAATTCTCCCGAAAAGCAGTGACAAAGATCTAGGCTAAGTCTCAAGAGGTGCTGATCTTGTAAAGGGTCCACAATGAGTATACACAATGGGAATCCCAGATTACACTTGGACAGTATGTCTAAAAAGTTATTTATGGCTACATATCACTGAGCAATGACTACTAACGGGTAGAAATATCACCCCACATGAATAATAGATTGCATATATACAGGCACTGGTTGTGGGCATAATGCAAATTAAACCCCTCTAAAAGAAAGTATAGATTAGATTATGTACATTTAACTCCAACTTCAAAAGTCTTTACCTAAATTGTCTGGGTCCTTATGCCCAAAAGTTCAGGAACGTTCTGACAGTTTGCGATGCAGTAAAAAAAAATGAAAGTAGGGTCTCTTGAGACCAGTTACAAGTTCCAAGGGTTAGAGGACAATGTATTCTAACTAACGTCCCCAACTTTCGGAAGGCATACGCCAGCAAGCTATGGTAAAACCAAACTAAGTTAGGAAAACGTTTTAAAGGGCAGGTAAGAACCACTAACTTTACCCCCTGTACTCAGATTCTTCCCCAGTCTTGGCAGATCAGTGGAAGGTCTGAGGTTGCTTTTCCTGCCGTCTGTCGCAGTCCTTGATGCGCAGGTTCGAGCTGATCTCCCTTTGTCTTTCGCTGGTGCAAGGGCTCTCGGGTGAAGAATGCATCAAAACTATGCAGGACCCCTCTATTGACTGGACTCTGGTCAGTTAAGCAGTTTCGGACGGTGGCCACTGCAGCATGGCGACGCAAAGGGCCTGGCTTGTCGCGTTCAGACCAGACAGTCCCAGCCCACATCCTGCCAGCAAACACACATAGCCCTGGTATCGGATAATTTTATCCCCATATAGATGGTCGCCGTAAATATCGCCGGGAAAAGGTTGTGGCGATATTATATGGGTGACCATATATATGGGGACAGGGGCAAAAAAAAGTTTGGGTGTTGCGGGGGTGTCCCCCGCATGTACCATGCAATAATGTCACCACAGAAAACTGCCATTTTTCGGCAAGAATTTTGTGGCGACGTTATTACATGGAACCATAGCCCTCCAGTAGCCTCTGCTTTTCCAGCCACGAAGTCCATATAAGAATTTTCCAGGCCTCTAGGGCCACAGGCCAGGAAGAAGGCTAAAGAACAAGATGGTTAAAGAACAAGCGAAAAACCTTGCAGAATGGCCATGTTTGACCACTAGCCCCAGTTGGTATCCAAACATGGTAAGGCTTAAACGAAAAGTATCAAAAAATGGCAAGTCACTGCTAGGAGCTTGTCCATTTAGCACACCTAGAGTAACCAAAAATCCTCTGTTAATCTAGCGAAAAGCAAAGTAGATCTGATTTTACTGCATTTTAAGATGTGTTGTACAATGATAAACGTTGGTAACAAAGTAACTAGACCAAGGGGAACAATGTTTCCCAGTACTGACAGCCTGAAGGACATGTCTGTTTCCCCATAACAGATGAGCAAACGCCAGTATAGTGAAGCTTAAGGCAAAAAACAGGACCGATACAAAAGTAAAAGCAGAAAGCTTGGGGTTCATAGAAATGGAAGGAAAGGTGCAGTAAAAGAGGAATACTTCCGAACACCTGTGTAGCTGTGCAGTCGAAGGATGCAGCCAGAAGAGGCCCGTCCAACTCTGGTTGCTGTTCCGGTGGAGCACTGTCTGGCTACTTATCTCAAGACTTTTGCTGGTGTTCTGACCCTTTAGGCTGGTGGGGCCAACCAGCCTCCATGTCTTCTTGGTGCCCTGCAGTCTTTGAAAGTGTCCCTGGACCAAACGGACTGACCAATTCCGTTTTGGGCTACTGCACCAGAAGCGTCGCCGTCTCCATTTTTGCTTAACTTTGGTGCTCTCTAACTAGTCGCATGTTTCAACGTCCGAGCATCAAGGGGTCTGTAATTGGGAGCTTTCTTAGACCGTGACTACTGAGGTGCCTGTTGCTGTGTATCAGTGACTGATGCTGGAATTGGCCTCCCTTCTAGCTTCTTGAATCATGCATCGGTGCCTGCAGCATTTCTCTATTAGAAACGGTTGAAATCTGCTCCTTGGCCAGACTGGTACTTTGCTTGCAAATGCCGCTCCTGGGCAACTTTGGCGGAAACTAACGGCATGTAAACCTACCTCCAGCGACCTGGTCACTCTGAGTACGGGTGGTGAGTAGTAGCAATATTTACTGGTGCCCCTATCTCCACCCTTTTGAAAGTTGGTGTAGAACCTTGATTTTACAGCTCTTGGCTTTGGCAACACTTGTTCCAAAAGAGAACATTATTTTCTCCAGCCTGGGCTCTGGCATGGATTCACATGCTCATGAATATTCCCCATCGTCAGGCTCGGAATCCTTGGTAAAGAGAAACAGTTTCAGTTTCATTTCTGAACTGTCTTTCTCCGAACAACCAATCACTGGTCTCTGGGTCCTACTGCCCCAGTCAATGGCTGCCCTCTACCTAAGCCCCTCTGGCAGCAATCTTACCGCAAGTTAGAGTGGTAGGAGTACTCGTGATTAGCTCTTGGGCTTTTTACTGCCTTTTTTTTGCACTTTTTCTTATCTTTTTTTCGGTCAATCGAGCCTCAAGCTCCATCGATCCATCTGACTAACGGGGACCCGTTTTTTTGGAACTTTCTATGCCCCTCAAGGGTGATTTATCGTAGAGTTCCCTCTTAAAGGATTCCAGAAGTTTCTTTGAGGCCTACTCCGTGTTGACATGGCTGAAGATAAAGGAGACTCAACGCCTCTGTTCACGATCTGCCCTGGATGTGGACTAGGGAACACTTGCCTGGACAATGGGCACTCAATGTGCTTTTACTGCCTGCATTCCGACTTAATGCACATGAAGGAGGCCTGTGCGTTCTGCAAGGATATGGTGCCTCGCACCATGAAGGACCATCGCAAGCAGCGCTCCGAGTGGCTCCAGATGAAGATCCCTGGGCAGCAAGCCTCGCCCAGCAAGAGGAAATCTGAGCGGTCTTCTAAGACCTTTGAGGGTGCTCCGGCGACTGGTGCCCAACATAAGGCAAAGCACTGCGAGCCTGCGGGCACCTGGAGCACCGTTGGGAAGGGCTCCTTGGCGGCCAGATTGGGAACGGCATCTCCGGCACCCTCGACCACGAGCCAACACTCGGGGTCGGCGAAGAGAAAGTCTAACCAGCCAGGTAAACTTCTGGAGCAGTCCCAGCCGACTCCGATGGAGAAAGCCAAGGGGGAGTGGGGCACGGACCCCCTCCATCCCGCCCCCACCCCGCCCCATGGTGAAGGCCTCCAGCGTGCCCAAGGTCATGAAGGCCCAGGTCACCAGGTGAAGCCCTCCCTGGAGGGAGTGGTGGCGGGGTCACTAGCGAAGGCCGCAAATGCAGACTTGCAGGAGGCGGCCCCTAAAACGAGTTTCCCAGCCTGCTCGGAGGGGATCTTTTCTACCCATTAAGACACCAGTGAAGATGATGCTGATCTCCCCTAGACCGTCCCAGCTGGTCGAGCAGAAGGGGGCAGGGGATGGGGCGGTAGTCCTGCAGGGCTCAGGCATCTCTGCCGAGGAGCTTTCTGGTCTGAAGGCCATACTGGACAAAAAGGTGGTTGAGGCCAGATCTTACGGGAAGGAGAGCGGCGAGGATACAGAGGAGCAGCAGGGTGGTGAGGAGCCAGAGGACCTCACACCACTGCCATCGCTCCCGTTGCAGCCACCACAGCAACCTCCACCACTGCCAGCGGGCGTGTCGGCGAAAACCCTACAGGCACTGCACACCTTGTGTGCAGAGATCTGGACAAGCATGCCCCTGTTGCCGGCAGGAGATCTCGCAGCGCCTGGGCTGTTGGGGGTACTCCAGTCAATTCAATACGCCTCCTCCTTGCCGTCCTTCGCCACCACCCACTCCTCCGAGGGACGATACAGAACCGGATACAGTGACTGGCACGGAGAACAGAGCGGACCTCATGTTGCCAGGGCCTCGCCATCCGACAAGATTGGCTCTTGACACGCCATGATCGCTAGGGCCTCGGAGATGTTTCAACTAGCCCCTGAGGAGAAGGAAGGCATCCTGCACCAGCACCAGGGGGCCAAAAGGAAGGAAGGGAGGCCAAAGGGAAGTACTTTCGGCCCCTTTATTGGACGCCATTTAGGATGGGGGGCTGTCCCTCATGAAGAACCCATCCTCGGCGAAGAGGGACCGATATAAGACGAAATACAGGGTGCTGGACTCTGCACCCAAGTGTCTCAGATCCCAACTGTCCCCAGCGGTGAAGAAGTCCTCCTGGATCTTCTATTCCCCCCCCCCCCCCCCCCCCCCCACTGCAAAGGGAAAGAAGCTGGACACCATGGGGCGGCAGGGTCATCGCGTCTGTTGCGATGACGATCAAGGAGGCCAATACCTTAGCCATTGTGGCCCGTAATGGCGGGGAGCTGTGGTTCAAGATCGCGCCCCTCCTTGACTTCCTTTCCGACAAGAGCAGAAGCACTGGAGATTCTGCAAGGTGAGGTGGCATCAGACCATGCCATCACGGTGGTCACAGGCATTGCCGACTCGGGCTTCCGTCAGATGGGCAACAGCGTTTGCCATTGGCGTTGGTTGAAGGCCACTAACTTCCGCCAGGATTTAGTCGAGGGTGTTGGACATGCCCTTCGACAGGGACAACTTATTCGGCAAGACAGTGGACGAGTCGCTTTAGGCCATCAAGGCGGATACTGAGACGGCCCGGGCATTGGGCACACTCCAGCAGCGTCAGCTGTCCTTTCGGGCCTCCGGAGGAAAGTCCCAGGGATACTCCAAAGGTTTCGGTGGTTGCTCGTCATCCTACCATCAACCGTCCTGCTATTCGGCTCAGGAAGCCTACAGGGGCAGCAGCAAGTCTGGAGGAGGTCGCCGTTGTCACCAAGGTGGCGCTCCCACGGCAAAGCAGGATTGAACTGGCCGTAATGTCGTGCACCTACCCGCGCACCCCAGTGGGAGGCCGGCTGGCGAACTTAGTCAGGGTGTGGAAGTCCATTCCACAGACCAGTGGGTGCTGGACACCCTGGCCCACAGGCACACCCTGGAATATCAACAGAAGTGCCTGTGCATTCCACCAGTGGCCAGGAAGGAAAACCACGCCCCTCAACTTCTGCTGGAGGTACTGGCCATACGGAAGAAGGGTGCGATAGAACTCGTCCCAAAAAGGCTCTGGGGCTCGCGTGTACTCCAGGTACTTCCTCGTCAGAAAGAAGACTGGCAGTTGGAGGCCCATGCTAGACCTCTGCTGCCTCAACCAGTGCATCAGGTCCCAGAAATTTCACATGGTCACCCTTGAGCAAGTGCTGGGACAACTGGGAGAAGGGGATTGCTTATCGTCGCTGGACCTGGAGGATGCCTATTTCCACATACCCATTCACAAGGGACATGGCAGGTTTCTGCGCTTCGTGGTCCAAGGGCAGCATTACCAATTCAAGGCCCTTTACTTCAGATTGAAGTTGGCACCAAAGGTTTTCCCTAAGTGTCTGTCGCCAGTAGCGGCGGTTGTGCCTACAGGGGATTCACGTCTACCCCTCCCTGGACAATTGGCTCATCTGAACGAAGTCTAGGGAGACTGCCATCGCGCACACAGCGGGCACCATCTGGCTACTCACAGAACTGGGGTTCTTGATAAACTTGTCCTGCTTGGTGCCACTGCAAGACGTGCTGTTTCTTGTGTCCCGGCTCAACGTGGTGTTGTCTGGCGTCCCCATCGGAGGAGAGAACAGCGGCAATCCTGGGCAAGGTACATCGGCTGTTGACCCTGAAGATCGCAAGAGTGAGGTCCCAGTCCCTCCTCGGCATGATTTCGTTGTGCATTTACCTTGTGTGCCTGTGCAGGCTGCAGATGCGACTGCTGCAGGAGTTCCTCAATGCCCGTTGGATCCAGATATCGGGAAGCTTTGAGGACGAGATCACTCAACGAGTTTCCGTCGAGTGATTTGGTGGTGGGATATCTGCATCGTCAGCAGGTGTGGATTTCCTGCCCCCCCCCCACCAGGAGACGGTCACAACGGACGCATCCCTGGAGGGATGGGGTGCGCACACTGGAAGTCTCCACGCAAAAGGCCTGTGGCTACTGGAGAAGTTGTTGAACATCAACATTCTGGAGCTACGTATAGCGCTGCCTGGCCCTTGGGCATCCAGGCGCTTGGCCAGTTACATAGTGGCCAGCATGTCACAAGCGGGTCAAACAATTGCAACATATTTAGAGGCTTGAGGTAGGGCAGGTTTGTAAGACAGTATTTACAATTGTGTGTGAGAATGGGTAGGCATATTAGGTGGCTTTGGCCAATAGCCATGTTTTGGCACTAAGTCTAAATCTTAAAGGAGGGTTCTTGTCTGAGATCGGCTGGTAGTGAGTTCCAGAGTTTGGAAACAAACTAGGGAAGCTTGAGCCGCCTGCTTTTTGGAGCTTGAATTTGGGGATGTTTAGGCAATGTGTTTGGGCTGATCTGGTTAAGCGAGAAGGGATGTTTCTCTTGAAGTTGTCAAAGGTTTCTAGGTGCTTGGTTGGATAAGCATTTGTGTGTGTGAGTATTTTATAATCTATTCCCTGGGGTATAGGTAGCCATTGACAGGCACATCTTACATCTGAGATGTGCTCGTGTTTTGGTATATTCATAGCTGCTCTTAGTGCATTACTTAGGATAACTGTTCTTTTGGCTAGTACCCTGGTAGAGGGCGTTGCAGTAGCTTACTTTAGAGAGTACTAGTGCTCTAGCTAAGGCGATGCAGTTGGGGGTCGAAAGGTACGGTCTGCTGGCATTGATAAGCTTACACATGTAAGCGCTAGCTGATGAAATGGCGTTTGTCATGTCAGTGTGAGGGAGGAGTCAAGATATATCCCGAGAGTTTTGACGCTGTTTGACGGGGATGTTATTGCCGTCAATGGTTAATGTCTGGAAGAGTTTGTCTGATTTGTTAAGTCTGGATTGGGAGCCTAGGAGAAGCTCTGTCTTGTCGTTATGGCAGAGGCCATGTTTGGCCATCCATTCTTGGATAATGGAGAAGAAAATTGACTGTGTTGTCGGAAGTATAGTTGCCTGTTAGTGGGATGAGTAGTTGAGTGTCATCTGCATAGTTTGTGTAGATGACACCCAAATGGTCTAGTATGTCGAAGAGGGGTTTTGTGAAAACATTGTAGTGTCAGGCAGACACAGGACCCCTGGGGGACGCCACATGTAACGGGTTGGTTCAGCAGAAGCTGTGGGAGCAAAAACCCTCATGGATGTATTGTTCAAGAAGGACTTGATCCAGGCATTAGCCTTGTCGGAGAATTTATCTGCCACGGTTAGGTGTTTACAGAGAATGTCATGATTGACCAGGTCAAAGGCGGCAGACAAGTCGAGGAGAAGGGCTAGTTTGCCATTGGCTTTGATCTCAAGACACAAATGGACAATCTTAATCAGGGCTGTCTCTGTGCCATGTTTTGGGCAGAAGTCTGATTGTCCTAGTAGGTGGCTTTTCTCTAGGTCATTTTGTATCTGCAGGTAGGCGGCTCTATCAAGGATTATTTAGATGGAAGGGCACAGTGGTAATGGGTCTGTAGTTGGTGGGGACACTGGGGTCTAGTGTGGGGTTTTTTGAGAAGAGGTAGGACCCAAGAGTCCTTTAGATTGTCGGGTACTATGCTGGATGAGAAGGATGAATTTGAGGGATGTGATGAAAGGGGCAAGATGTTTGGACGCATCTTTGATGACTGGAGCTGGACAGATGTCTCCTTGGCATTTGGATGGTTTCAGAGTTGATTGTCTTCAACCTCTTTGGTCGTGATGTGGGAGAATTCAAATGGGTTGATGTCCGTTTGTAGGACGTGGGTGGGAAAAGTGGGATTGTCTTTGAAGGTAAGACTGTCTTTTAGATTCAACATTAGTTTGTAGTATAGCTATTTTGCCAAGAAGTGCTTCCTATATGTTGGTGCACCAAGATATGTCTTTAGTACATGTGTCGGATAGGGGATGGGGACTCGAGGTCTCTCTGGATGTTAAAAAGCTCTTTGGTGTTAGATTTTGCATTAGATTCTTTCGTTGAACATATTTTTTTTATTTTGGATGATAGCTGACTTATAGGTAGAGGATGCTAGGGAAGAGGTTTTATTGTTCGTCTGGCGACTGTTTCCAAGCTAATTCGGCTTGTCTTTTGATTTTGCAGAGATTTAAGTTCAGGAGTGAACCAGGAATTGATGCGCATGAGGTTTGGCTTTCTGTAGTTTCAGAGGTGCTACCATGCTCAAGACTTTGAGGATGGTAGTGTTGTAGAGGCCTACTAGTTCTGTAGGGTTGGTAATGGTGGATGGGAAATCGATGATGGATTGGAGTAATAGGATAAGCTTCTCAACAGTAATATATTTACTGTTGTAAGTGTGGGTGGAGCGTTTGGAGTGGGCGTTGGTGTGTTTGTCTTTGTTGATGTTGAAGGTGGTGAGGTGATGATCAGTCCAGGCACAAGGTGTGTTGGAGAGGATGGTGGTGTTACAGTTGAGGTCTGCGATCCAATCAAGGATGCAGCCTTTATTATGTGTAGGTTGAGAGATGTGGTGTGTGAACTCCTCATTCTGAGATCCTATTAGCTACAGTGCTAGCATTGTCTCATCGTTGTACCCCAGGTTGAAATCGCCTAGAATGAGAATCTGTGAGTTGGGTTTGGTGTTGTTGGAAAGGAGAGCTATATCATCATTGAATGATGAAATGGGTCATGGCGGTCTGTAGATAAGATGGGTGGTGATGGTGCTTGTGCTAGAAGTGGATAGTTTCAGTGTGTAATTCAGCGGAAGGGAGTGATTGATTTTGTATGCGTCTTATGTTGAGGGAGCATCTGGCTATAATAGCTACTCCGCCTTGGGTTGTCTGTGTGGTAGATGGTGTACTCATTAGGGATGGCTAGTGCTAAGGTGGGGCCAGATGCAGCATGGAGCCATGTCTCAGTTATAGCTATGAGGTCTAGATTGTTGCGTGTGATATTGGCCATGTCTAGTGCATGGGCGGCTAGTGACCTAGCATTGATAAGTGCGCCTTAGATGGTTTCGGTTGTGGATTGGTGTGGTTTTGTGATGAGTGTACAGTAGGATGAATCACTAGGGTGGTGGGTGAGCTGGTCGGGGGGGTATTGTTGTATGTGATAGGGGTGTTGGGTTTGGGTTTGCTTTTACTAGCACATGTTAGCTGGGATAGAGGTGATTAGTGTCCTAGACCTAAGGCGGTCATATTTTATAGTGCCTGTACAAGGGTAGGAGTTGCTGGTTATGCTGTACTGTGGAGTCTGATTGCAGAGGATAGTAGCAGGCAAGGCTTTCTGCGTAAAGCAAGGGTCTACCTTATGGTGGGACTGAGTGTGAAATTGATGGAATGGGCTTGTGTTTGGTAAGAATTGGGTAGGATGGTGGCTAGGACAGGCTGGTCTACTGGGACCGTTAGGGTGGGAGATGAAATGCGAGCCTTTGCAGGGTAGATTGATCTGTACCAAGCAGAAGGGAAACATAAGGATAATCCAAGTTTGCATAACTGATGTGGGTTTAGGGTTGGTCGTGGGGGTCATCTGAGAGGGCTAATGCTTCAAGGGCGTGGATTACTGCTAGTAAGGTGGGTACATGCAGGTTGATGCAACAAGATGTCAGAAGGCCTTAGAACACAGGGTGGCTGCAGGATGGTCTGTGCAAGATGCGTGTTGATGGAATGCACCTGGGCAGGCGCAATGGTTGCAGAGGGCAAGTCGTTGCAGGGTACCGTGTTGGGAGGAGCCTATAGGCTGTGGCAGCATTGCCAGGGTGACATTGGCCAAGTCAGGCAGGGAACTGCGCGTGTGCCATGAGTGGGAGCTTCGGTGGGACCAAGTGGATCTTCTATTCTGACAATGGGGCAATCCCCAGATCGATCTGTTTGCGACGGCCTCGAACACCAAGTGCCGGAGGTTCACCAGCAGGTTTCCCCAGCCAGGGAGCATGGGGGATGCATTCTCCTTCCCCTGGGACGGCCTGTTTCTCTATGCGTTTCCGCCACTGCTTCTGCGACTCGTCAATCAACTCCGCACCGGCGTGGCCGAGGCAGATATGGTACCCAGACCTTCTGGACGTCAGTGTCCCCTCCAGTTAAACTTCGGGCGGACACAGATCTGACTAGGGATGGAGGTGCGATTCTGCACCACGACCCATGGTTGCTGAACTTGCAGGCCTGGCTCCTGCAGTGGTAGTTTGGTGGATACGATCTCGCAGCGGACTGCAAGGAAGTGCTTGCCAAGGCCAGAGCTTAGTCTACACTGAAATGCTACGAACATAAGTGGAAGAGGTTCACTGTCTGGTGCTGTGCACAGAAACTTGACCCTCTACGGATTGCTGCCATATTTACTGTCGCTGGCCAATGCAGGGTTGGCCCATGCTTCAATCAAGGTTCATCTGGCAGTTAGCTCCCGCTACACCAGAACTCCAGGACCGTCGTTATGGACACACCGCCTGGTCAAGGAATTCATTGAAGGACTTTTCTGTTCATTCCCACCGGTGAAGGCCCTAGCGTGGGAGCTCCATGTGGTGCTGACTAGGCTCATGGGTCCCCTGTTCGAGCCTCTGCATTTGGCCCCTCTGAAGTTTTTATTGTGGAAAACAGCGTTTCTTGTGGCCATCACCTCTGCACGATGACTGGGAGAGATTCAGGCCCTCTCTTGTAAACATCCGTACTTGACATTCCACGATACCAGGGTGGTGCTGCGGACGCACCCCTTCATGCCCAAGGTGCCGTCTTTCCATCTCAACGAGAACTTGGTGTTACCTGTTTTCTTCCCTTCGTCGCCGGCTCAGAGGACTGCACTCGCTGGATGTGGCTAGAGCCTTGAAGTTCTACGTGGACCGCACAAGTGTTTTCGCAAGACATCAGCCGTTCGAACTTTGGCCCTTTGAACCAAGGCAAGGCCCTCTCCAAGGTTTCCGTTTCCAGGTGGCTCTCAGGCTGCATCACCCATTGTCACCGGTTGGTGAACCGACCATTGCCTGTCCGTCCGAGAGCCCATTCTAACAGAGCGATCGCTGCAACTACGGCGTTCCTGTCTGGTGTCTTTGCCTGATATCTGCAGGGCTGCTAGGTGGAGGTTGACGCCCACATTCACGAAATTCTACTGCATTGAGTGGGATTCCTGGGAGGAGGCCAGAGTCGGCCAAGCAGTGCTGCGCAACCTGTTTGCTTGAAGGTGAGCCTGGTGAGGAGGAAAGATGCGGAGCCTTGCCACCTCCCATGGTAGCTTGTTCCTTACTCAGTAAACACCTGGGGAAAGTCTTCTGGACTGATTTTTTATTTTTATTCCCCCCTCCCCCCAAAATCTACTGGAACATTTTTCCCAATTTGAGAACTTTGAACTTTGGGGCATAAGGCCACAAACAATTTAGGATTGGACTTTTCAAGTTGGGGTTCCAATCCCTGTGGACTGTTGATGCAACTTGTCATCCCTTTCAGGCTTGCCAGGGGTTAACTGTATACTTTGCACTAACTGTGATTGTACATATGTTTAATGTTAGTATTGTGTAATAACATTACCTGTTCATTTTGCTAGCATTTTTGGGCCCATAATATGGTATTTTTATACTAGTGTAATCCTTGACTATCTGTGTGGATCCTTTACACACTCCATTTTTGTGCCTTAGCCTTGACCACCCTCCATGCGACCTTGATATGGTAGGGTACAGTTCCCAAAGTTTCTTTCCCGTTTGCTATAAGTAGGGTGGCCTCCTAAACTCTGTCCAGAGTTTAGAAAGCCATCTTAGTGTGAGCAATGGGATGAAGGAGTCCAGAGACTGATGGGAGAAGGTGGGTGAGCCCAGGGTCTATACTAGGAGCAGGGAGCGGCGACTGCATGTAATGGTTCATAGCAGTCTGGACTTACTGTCCATTTGACCTTTTTGGGGGGGCCTGGCCTGCCCACCTTTTGATAAGGGGGGGGAGGGAGGTAGTAGGCCAAAAAAGTTTGAAGACCACTGCTTTAAAGAATACTTTCCTACAAGAACCATGTGTTGAGACCTGAGACTTTTCGGCTCTAGGCCCCATACCTTTTTTGGGTTAGACTTCACAAGTATACAAAACAAGTTTTCCAGCATGGGGTCTGGCATGGATTCACATGCTCATGAATATTGCTCCTAGTCAGGCTGGGAATCCTCAGTAAAAGAACTAAGTTTCAGGTTAGTTTACAAACTGCCTTTTGTCTTGGTAGGATTGCTCAGGGGCAACATGCTCGCCTTGGAAGAAAGATCCCCAGGTCTGTGCTTGGAAACCTCCGGGTATTAAGCGCGCTATAAATAACCCATCATATCATTTCTCCTATAAACCAATCGCTGAGCTCTGGTTCATACTGCCCCAGCCAATGACTACCCTCTCCTTAAGCCCCTCCGCTGGCTGCCATCTTCAGATGATTTTTTTTACCACACGTTGAAGTGTTGGGCGTCCTATGCTTTTTTCATGGAGCTTTCTGTTTGCGCTTTTTTGCTAGGAAAAACCTATTTTTGTTCGATGGTGCCTGTGTGCTCCATCGTTTCTTCATTCGATTAACGGGGATCTGTTTTGCAGCATCTTTCATCGCCCCCAAAGGACAGGTTCAAGTGTTTCTTCTTGGAAGTTTTCAGAAGGCCATCACGCCTACCCGTGCCGGATCATGTCACAGAAGGACGGGGTCTTCCCTCTGCACCAGCTGCGGTTTACAGAATGTTTTCATGGACCAAGCATTCCCAGTGCCTTGTCTTCACCCCACGCACAAGGAAGAGGATTGCGAGATCTGTCGTGGCTTTACGAAGTGCACTATGAAGGATTGGTGCGTCATACTGGCTGCATGGCTCAAAGCCAGGGCCCCTGCCTCATGGTTCACAGGGGCATGCCTACTCTGGATCCAGCCAGAGCGGGTTTATAAATACTTTGAGGGCGTTCCATCGGTGGGGGTCCAAGACAAGGCCAAGCACTGCGAGACCGGATCCGTCGGGATTGTCGCGCAAGCGGGTCCCACGGTGGCCAGGGCGTGGTAATCATCTCCAGCAGATATCAATCTCCAGCCGTCGCTCCAGCTCTTCGTTGAGAAAGTCTGCTACCCCGGGGTAGCTACGGGAGAAACCGGAGAAGGCCAAGCAACAAAGACACCGACCTGCCGTGAAGGCCCAGGTGATACAGGCTCAGTCCTCCATCCAGCTGATGGTGGCCACCTTTTGAAAGGCGAAAGGGGCTGACGTGGTCCAGGGTACCCCTACGGCAGCCAGGGTGGCTCTTCCTCCCAGGCAGGAGGCTTCAGCCAAGCCAGTGGAAAAGACCCCGGAAAAGAGGATGCCGCCTGAACCCGTAGCAGACTCCTGAGCACCCAAACGAAGGGGGTGGTGGGGAGGGTGGAGTGAGGGTTGAACTTTTGTGGAGGACAAGGGTTCCATCCACACATCCCTGAGAACGTTGGAGACAACTATGTACCTGTCGAAGAGGTACCCGCTAGAGGCAGTGACTTCTACGTCAGCGGGAAGGACATAGGCGCTGGGCCCAGTGACCCTACTCCAGTCACCTCCCAGAGATCTCATGATATACTCTCGACTCTCCACACATGGATGTCCGATTCGGAAGAGGATGCTGGCGCCGCCTGCTCCACCGGCAATGACCCTGGGGTCGCCAGTGCCAAAGAGGAGGCACCCTATGCCTCTGCTCCAACCGCCGATATTCTCCTTCCCCTGTGCCCCTCTACCCCACATCCCCCCGCGGATGTAGGTGGACAGACACTGCAACTATGATGGCATCTTTCCACCGCAAATGGTTTCTCCCCCGGATGAGGTGGGTTCCTTCCACTCAATGATTGCCCACGCTTTGGAGCTCTTCCAGCTCTCACCGGAGGAAACTGAGGGCTTTCTGTATAAACCCCAGGAGGCAAAGAGGAAGACCATTTTAGGGGTGCCCCTCCTGGATGTCTAGGACGATGGGCTGGCACTGCTGAAGAACCCTGCTTCAGCTCTGGCGGAAAGAAACCGGCTTGAGGAGAAATACCGGAGTCTGCAGCCAAGTGTTTGCAGTCACAGCCATCACTGGACTCCGTGGTCTCTGCTGCTGTGAACAAGAAGTCATCCAACCCGTCTTATTCAGCCTCTGCTCCCCTGACTGTGAGGGGAAGGAGTTAAACGCCATGGGTAGGAAGGTGATCTACTCGGCGGCAACAACGGTTGAGGCGGCCAACACTTTGACTATCCTGGTCAGGTATGACCGGGAGTCTTGGTGCAAGATGGCTCCGATCCTGGTTTCCTCCCAGAGGACAAGCTTGTTGAGGGAACGGGGATCCTTCAGGAAAGCAAGTTGGCATCAGACTATGCAATTACAGTGGCCCTGGACATTGCGGACAAGGGATTCCGCCTGATGCGCAACAGGGTTTGCCTCAGTCGTCGTGGCTGGCTGAAGGCCACCAACTTTAGGCAGGAGGTCCAGAAGAGGTTCTTGGACATGCCTTTTGTTGGGCTAAATTGGATGCAGTACTCTTGGGGTGCACTACGACAACACTGACCACCTGGCAGTAGTAACCCAACCTTTGGTATAAGTCTGTACTACACAGGTTTGTAGTGTGGACGAGTAGCCAGGCTTATCCAGAGGAGTCAGTGTGAGCTGTAGGAGTTACACAGGGGTTCAGTGACAAGTTCTTAAAGTAGACACTTCGACACAGGGCTTATTGATAAAACAATTAATTGATTTAACAGTCGGTTAATATAAGCCTTCTTCAGGAGGGAGTACTATCAAACACCACACAAGTACTTTAAAATGATATCAGTAAATACCCATTTTGGTTGGCATACAGCAGAGACATACACCCACAGGTGACTTCAATTGCTAGGGTGCTGTTGACATTAATGTATTACTGTTGTCATTCAGAATTAAGAGCAAGCAACAAGGAAAATATTTGAGCAAACAAGCTAGCACAAAGATTTCTAGGCAAATACTTTCAGATCCCCCAATGTCATTCAGTTAAAACAGGCTAAGCCCAAGTCAATAGGCCAAAGTCTATATGGACTGAAGCACTTCTTTGAAGGGTAAGTAGGGAAGTCTTTGCACAATGTTTCATAAGTCTTTGAGGAAAAAGATGAATCAATGTAGGGCCACAAGCTGTTAGACTTGTGAGTAGTACTACAGCAAGAGGTAACTTCTTAGACTTTGTACAGTACCTTTTTTTTAAAATGAAGAAAAGATGCAGCATATGACTCCTGTTCCTGGGCCTCAGTCGTGGGGACAAGAGACGTCTGAGGACTTCTGCACTGGGACGGTCAAAACTTGCAACCAGCAAACTTCACTTTCATTGGCTGTTCAGTGTTTCAGCTCCTCGCATCTACCGCAAATAGCAACACTGCAGTTCTTGGCTGTTGATGGACTTTCCTTTCTTCTGGGTCTCGCATTCTGTTGAAGGGGGCTCACGCTCGGTCAGTCATGCTTCCTGGGAGTCCGGAGGGTCTTCCTGGAGCTCTTGGCCAACTTAAAAGCAATTCACACAAACTGGTGTTTCTCTCCCTGGCTCTACGTTTCCAGCAGCAACTCTGTGGCAATTCAACCAGCTCTGAGATGGATATCCAGGTGGCTTACTTTGGAGTTGATTGGTCCCACCAACTCAAGGGGAGAAGTCATCTGTCAATGTGAACTTGGTGTTTCGGAACTGCAGCAGGGCTTCCCGGGCAAACCAATGGTCCAGGAGTTTCAGCCGGTGTCCTCTTCACTTTCTTATTCGGTTCCTTCGCCCAGTGGTCGACTCTGCCTTCCAAGCCAAAAGCCTCGCAAGTCAGCCAATCATCGGAGTGTATTTTAGTCTCCTAGGAGACTAATCACAGGGAGTTTCGGGCACTTCCCTCACTTACTGCCTACCTCAGAAACCCTGGAACCAGAGGCGGGCTTCACTCGTGAATCCTGCCAAAGGCAAAACTAACAAAGGGACCAGACGAGGTTTGGCACGTAGAGTAAATCTCAAGGACGACCTTTCCACAAGGAAATGGCAAAAAAGATTGGGGACATTTTGACAAATTGCACCTTTGGGTGCTTTACTGCAGCTTTGAATGCAGCCCGCAGTAAATGCACACCCTGGTAGTAAAAACGAAACCACTGCCACCAGCCATTCGGTGAGGAAAGGGTAACCTAAAATTGTTCCATGAGAAGATAGACAAAGGGGATACTAAGTAACCCCTATTGTAAGATGGTGTGCTGGGTCTAGAAACTTACACATGTAAGTAAAGTCAATTTCACTTTACTGCTCTGAGAAACAGTAGTTTATCCCAGAGGCGGGATTTAAACCTTGGGGAATGCTAAGACTTCCCTGTGTCACTACACTAAAGGTGCTGTGTGCCACTATGTAAAAGATGCCTATTGGGGTTTGTCAGACTCCACAGTCAAAGAAACAGAGCTCAGAAATCGTATTTAATATAGATGAGAAAGTGGGGGGCGGAAAGGGTCTCACTCTCTCCAGGTTAAAACAAAAGTCCTCAAAATCCACCAAGTTGCTGGGGGTCTCTAAGGTAGAGGGAATTGGCACATTTCTGAGAATTCTCCCCAACACCATTGAACTGGGAATCTCTTCAGGAAAGCAGTTGAATCTCTTCAGGCCAACAAGACTGGCATGTGCCCTGGGCACGCTGCAACAGCACCATCCGTCCTTTCATTCCTCAGGAGGGAAGTCGGGCAGGTCTTCAAAGAATTTCAGCGCAAGAACGTCCTCTTATCACAACCCTCCTGTTCCATAACACAGGAAGCCTACTGGGGTTGTTGCAAGGCCTTCAGAGGTGGCTGTCGTCAAGGCTCCCAGGGCCGCGTGCTGGCCTCCAAACGGGACTGAACCGCCCACGACGTCGGGTCTGCACCCCCGTGGGAGGCCGGCTGGCAAACATCATCAGCATGTGGGGAAAACAATCTCCACAGATCGATGGGTGCTGGACACTCTTGCCCACGGACACACTTTGAAGTTTCAGCAAGTGTCCGCGGATACCACCAGTGACCCAGTAGCAACAGCACATCCTTCAGCTTCTGCTGGAAGTTCAGACCATGTTAAGAAAGGGGGTGATGGAGCTGGTTTCAAAGTGACTCCGGGGCTCTGGAGTTTACTCAAGATACTTTTTAGGAAGAATGAAGACCGGGGGCTGGAAGTACATCTCCCAGAAGTTCAGGATTGTCCCGTTGCAGCATGTGCTCGGCCAACTGGAGGAGGGAGACTTTCTCTGTCCCCATTCACAAAAAAACATCCAAGTTCCTGCGCTTCGTTGTACAAGGTGAGCATTACCAGTTTAAGGCTCTTCCCCCTCAGACTGAAGTTGGCGCCCAGTCTTTACGAAGTGCCTGGCCCCAGTGGCTGCCAGTCTGCGACTACAGGGAATTCTTGTGTACCCTGACCTCGACGACTGGCTCATCTGGGCAAGTCAAGGGACGTCGCCATCGATCAGAGAGGACCGTCTGGCTGCTGACTGATCGGTGGTTCTCTGTGAACTATGCAAAGTCCTGCTTGTCTACATCACAGGACACGCTGTTCCTGGAGTCCAGGCTCAACGCGGTATCATGCCTGGCGGCTCCGGCAGCGGATAGCGGCCATTTTGGGCAAGGTGCAAAGGCTGTTGGCACTCGTCATGGTGAGCACCATCCAGTCGCTGCTTGGCATATTGTCATGTAACTACCTGATCTGGCTCTTCAAGTTGCGGATGTGACCACTCCAGGAATGAATTGTGGTGGCGGGGGTTAGTGGGTTGGAGGGGGCACCTGATCCCCAGCGCTCACGAGCGGTGCAGGAATTGTGGCACTGAGCAGTCGCCAAGGGACTCTCATTCCTTTTCAGCTGGCGGATGTCAAACAGTTGCCAGCTCAATCAGCAGGGAGCTCCGCTCTTGCACAAGTGGGAGCTTTGGCAGTATCAAGTGGACCACCTCTTCCTCGGGTGGGGCAGTCCCCAGATAGATCTGTTTGTGGTAATGAACACCAAGTGCCAGGGGTTTGCCAGCAGGTTCACCCAGCCGGGGAGCATGGGGGGGACGCATTCTCATTCCCTTGGGAAGGCCTGTTCCTGTATGCATTCCCTCTGCTGCTGATAATACGAAGTCATCGGTTAACTAGAACCTACCAGTGCAGGGTGATCCTCACCGCTCCAGCGTGGCCGAGGCAAATCTGGTAGCCGGACCTTCCCAGCAGGTCAGCGTCCCCTCCAGTCAAGCTACAAGTGGTCGCGGAGCTTCTTTCGAGGGAAGGAGGTGCAATCCTGCACCATGACCCAGGATTGCTGAACCTGAAGGCCTGGCTCCTGCAGCATTAGTTTGGTTACGAGCTGCCGGCGGACTGCAGGGAGATCCTTGTCAAGGCCAGGTTATTGTCAACTCTAAAGTGTTACGGACACAAATGGCATTTTGCGACTTTGTGCCGGTCGCAGAGGGTAACGCCTCTCACCCTCAAAGTTCTTCCATGCTTGTTGCCATTGGCAAAGTCTGGGCTGGCGCACGCCTCCATCAAAGTGCATGTGGTGGCTATTTCCCGCTACACCAGGTCTCCGGGACGGTCTTTGGTCACTCCTAGTCAAGGGGTTCTGATCGTTTCTGCCGGTGAAGGCGCCTACCCTGGTGTGGGTACTCAACGTGGTGCTGACTAGGCTCATGGGGGGCAGGGGGGCCTCCTCCTTCGAGACTATGCATCAAGCTCCTCCAGTTCCTTTCATGGAAGACAGCTTTCCTCGTGGCGATTAGCTCTGCCAGGAGAGTGGGTGAGATTGAAGCCCTGTCCTGCAAGCAGCCTTATTTGACTTTCCACGAGACCTGAGTGGTGCTTCATGCCCAAGGTTCGTCGGAATTTCATCTCGACGAACCCTTGGCGTTACCTGTTTTTTCCGCCGCCTTTGTCGGCGGCTGAAAGGGCTTTGCACTCGCTGGGTGTGGCTCGAGCACTGAAGTTTTATGTCCTGCACGAAGAGTTTCTGGAAGACTGGTCAACTTTTTGTGAACTTTGGTCCTGTGAACCATTGGAAGGCCTTGTCCAAGGCTTCCATCTCCAGGTGGCTCTCCGGCTGCATCACTAATTGTCACTGGTTGCCAAACCGGTTGCTGCCTAGCTGTCTGAGCCCATTCGACAGCGTTCCCGTCTGGTGTGCCCCTGCTACGTGGACGTCTACGCACACATTCACCAATTTCTACTGTGTTGACCAAGATTCCAGAGAGGAGTACAGTCGGCCAAGCAGTGCTATGCAACCTGTTCACTTGAAGGTGAGGTGTGAAGAGTAATTGCTTATGTTGAGCCTTGCAACCTCCTGTGGGTCTGTGTGTATGTACTGCTATGTATTCTTTATTCATGAGCAGGTGAATCCATGCCGGATCCCATGCTGGAGAAGGAACAAGTTACTTACCTCTAACTGTTTTCCAGCATGGGTCTGGAATGGATTCACATGGGAACCCTCCATCCTGCCCCTCTGCGGCTGTTCTTGGTCCTACTGCCACTTTACGTGCTACCAAATCTTAAGCTGGCTGCCGGAGGGGTTTAGGGAGAGGGCAGTCAATGGCTGGGGGCAGTATGACCCAGAGCTCAGTGATTGGTTTACAAACTGTCTTTCTCCTATTAACCAAATTGAAACTTGTTTTTCTTTTACTGAGGATTCCCTGCCCGACAAGTAATATCTGTGAGCATGTAAATCCATGCCATACCCATGCTGGAGAAAAGTTACAGGTAAGTAACTTGTTCCTTGTGACTGGTTCTTATTTAACCTACCTCTGTTGCATCTGGCAAGTTATTTAGTAATGTTATCGTAAGTGAACCTACTGGTGAATGTATAGGTTTGTTTTACATAGTGTTGCAATATTACCACCTGCTAGTTTAAGTTCTAACAGCCTAAATAAGGAACTGTCTTTTTATAACTGACAGTCTTAAGCCGAATTGTTATTCCGGGAGTACTCCTTGGGCCCCTGACCATCACTCTCCTGAGACTAAACCTTGACTGCTCTCCTTTGTTAAATTGATTGGGTTCTGGCTGAACTTTCCCTCTTACCATAATTATGGGGGCCTCCTAAATTCTGCACTCCGTGATTGATTATAGAACACAATTGTAACGCCAGCCTGTGATGCAGGCATTCCAAACCCGTAGTAAAGGATGCAGAGCAAGGGCAAGTATCTGAATTCTGAATCTTTTTGCATATTGTTTAAGGACCGGCCCTTGACTGGTAAAAAGGGGAACATACACTTTCTTTTCTAAATTCTTCTGGTTTCATTAGCCTGAGTATTTTGGAATTAATGCAACAGTGCAAGGAAATTGTATTATCTCATTGTTAATGCTTTTCATTTGTTTTTTAGACCAATGTAAATATCAAGCTTCAGCCTCAGTCGGCCAAGAAACGCTCTGCAAACTGTAAGTTTTACATCTGCAAATGTTTCATGGCACAGTGGAATGAGAATTTTCGTGGGATGCCCTTTACAGTTTCACATTTTGAGGGAGTGTTGCTTTAGTTTACCCTTGGAAATTGAGCCACTGATCCGTGGTATTGGCAATAACATGTTCGTCCCCTGCACACCGAATATTGTAAAACAATTCAAATTACTGATCTGTAGTATTATCTGCAAGAAGTTCAATCACACAATTTTTTTCAAAACCCAAGCTTTATTAATTAGTAATTGATGTACAAATGAATCACAATTTAATACGTCAAATTAAAAGAAGACAAGGAAACTGTTAGGACAGTTTATCTGAAGTTCAACTAGGGGCTTAGTAAAACCATTCAACTGAGGCGGTACAAGAACCCCCCTCTTAGTATAAGGCTATGCCACCTAAGTATATGGTAGCATAGACAGAGCAGCCAGGCTTATGTTAGGAGGGAGAGAGGGATGTAGGAAGGTACAAAGAACCTGTAGTGTATCGGGTTCAATAGGAACACTGACAACAAGCAGTATTATTAAAAAGAAATGTTTATTATAAATACAAGTAGGCCAGGTCAAGGTTGGGGGTAAGTACTGGTCATGGTGATAAACACAACACAATGCTTGAAGGTACACAGACCAAAGCATAGACCTTCTTTAGAATATCTAACAGTACTTCTATGAAAGTCTGACCTAATCATACACTTTTAGTATGGGCCACACTGATTCATGGAGAGTGAGTGTTACTTTTAGATTACTTTACGTTAAGTCAAGGGTAGTAGACCCTGTCAGTTATGTAGTGACACTGTTCGGTAAGAATTGATATAGTCCAACTGTGTGAGACTACACAACCGTAATCTGCTTGGTATTGGGTAACCCACCTTTTGGTATAGGTCTTTACTACACAAGTTGGTAGTGTAACTGTGGAACCAGGCCTATCTCAAGAGGTAAGTGAGCTGTAGAACTGTAACAATGAAATTCGAAAATACAAGTAGCCAAGTAACACTTAAACTCGGTTTCAGTTTTAAATAGTTATTTAACAGCAATGTATAAATAAGCGTGCTTTGAAAAGGGCAAGGTAGGTGTTGGGGAGAATTCAAATTTCTGTGTAATTTCGTTCAATGTTCGAGACCTCCAGCTCTTTTTCTGGATTTACAGATGTTTTAATTTTAACCCTGGAGTGAGACCTTTTTCTTGCTGTTTTGACCCGATTTGGATTGTTTTTGGGGTCTGACAAACTCAATAGGCATCTACCCTTTATATGGTGACGCACGGCACCTTCAGTGCAGTGTAACTGAGAAATAGTTTAGATTACTCATAAGGTTTAAATACATTTTCTTGTGTCAACTACTGTTCCCAAGAATAGTAAAGTCTCTTCTCTTTGTAGGTCCAGCACACACCATTTTATGTGAAGTGCTGGGGGGGGGGGGTGTGACTTAGTCCCTTTTCCTACCTACTCATGTAAAAATTGTATGTTATCCTACTACTTTAAATGTCTGGTGGCAGTGGTTTAATTTTCCTACCATTTTGCTTTTCTACCGCAGGCTGAATCCTCAGCTGCAGCATAGCACCCATGGGTAACAATTTTGTCAAAATGGCCCTTTTTTTTCAGCCCTGAAGCCCTCCCCTGGCTCAGTGTGTCTGGAGCGCAGGATGTGAGTGAGGGTCCTGAAACTCCCCTGTCCTTTGTTTCTAGGAGTGCCTGAACGAAACTAGTCCCAATTGGCTGGCTTGCTGTTCTGAAAGGACAGTCCCCCTGCTGTGTTTGACAGCCTACCCTGTGCATGAATGGGAAAACTTGCTTAGAAGGCGAGGCTCTTGGGACTACAGGCAGTCGACCACTGGAAGAAACATCCGAAGAAATTGTGAAGAGAAGCCTGCTGCAACATCTTGGACCTAGTTTTGCCCAGTGAAGCCCTGCTGACCTCCTTTTTCACCTTGACATAGAAACTGAGTGAACCTCTTCTTCCTTTGGGTTAGTGGGGCCAACTTATCCTGAGACGAACTCCACTTTACAATCCCTGACTTGCTGTTCCTCTCTGTTGCTGCAGAAGCCCAATGCCAGGGGTAGTGTCCATAACGGAGTGCAAGGTCTGCCGTGCAGCTAATCTGGCCAAAAGCTCCAGGAGCTTTCTCAGGACACTCCAGAAGTGGGAAATCCCATCCCATTCCACAGTCCCCTCACCAGGGTGCAGGACCGAGGGGGCAAGGAAAGTCCAACTGTTCTGCATCAGTGCTGTTTACGAAGTGCTGAAACGAAGAAAACCTGTAGCTGCCTGTTCTCAAAAATGTGCTAATTCCTTTCACCTTGAAGATCCCCAGCAACTTTGCTGGATTTTGAGTTGTGTTTTTTTTTTTACCTTTACCTAGAGAGTGACCCTTTGTCCACACTCGTATTTTGAATGTGTTTACTCTTGTGTTTTCTTTTAATTATGGAGTTTGACAACTCATAGGGCGCTAGAGACCCAAACAAGATGGCCGTGCCTCTGTGAGCTCCCGCGCGGCCGTTTAAAATCCTTATTAATCCTGTGCATTCCGGAGGGCAATTGCTTTAACTTTTAAACTATGGCTCCCACGAGATCACAGGGAGGAAAATCAGCCGCGGAGCTCAGCTTCATGCCGCCTGAGCACCGCCTGGAGTTCCAGTGTTCCTAAGCGACGAGAGATCCTCGAGGCCTCGCCAGCAACCGACGGAGTGGCTCGGGCGAGCCTGCAGGAGGGACGTGGAGGCGAGCGGTCCGTTTCTCCTGCGGTGCTGGTGCTGCGGGGAGCTCATCCTGGCCCTGCCTCCTCCCGGGGACTGATGAAGTCGGTCCCGGCCTCGCTCTTGCCCCCTCCCCCGGCGACAACGGCAGTCGGCTCTGTGCGGGTGGCGGACACCTTGGCCCGGCCGTGTGGATGCCCCCCGCCCCCCCCCCTGGCGGCAGGAGAGGCCGCCAACTCTGGCGGCTGGGAGGCGCAGCAGCCGGGCTGCGCACCGGCGGAGCTTTTCGATCCCTTGGCCGGTTGCCACCAGCGACCCCGCAGGCTGCATGTGGAGGACGCTAGGAAGGAGGTCCAGGGCTGGGGCCCTGAAGGTACGGAGCGGGCTGGGGGGGGTGGCCTGGTGGAAGCGTGCGCAGTGGAAGGTGCTTCAGGCCCGCAGCGCTGATCCCAGGCCCATTCTCGCTGAAACCCCCCCCCCCCCACACACCACCTCCCCGGAGTGACTGTCCCCCTTTGGGCTACCCCCTCCCGGGACGCCACCACCCGGCGGGAGGACCCGGCGCTCCACAGTCCAGCGGGGCCGCTGAGATTGGCCTGCACCGGCTACCGCTCCGCAGTCCCTTCCAACTGGAGATCCCACAGACGTGGCACACGCCGTCTACACAAAGCAGGCAGCATACACCCCACTGGCCCCAAACCACATACGACAGGCCGTGGGCCTGGCCCTGCAGAGTACTGGGGAAGATAATTAACGTCAGGTGAAGTGCCCACGGAGACACGAGAACCCTCACAATACTGATGCTTGGTGGTTGAGCAAAGCCCAGTTTTTCCAATCCCCCGAGGAGGCCAACGTATACCTTGATCAGGCGAGCTGTTGGCCACCCGAAAACAATCAAGCACGAACAGAGAGACAGAGCCCAGAGGAATCCGCCATAGATATAGACACACTAGCCTACAGATCACTGATCGTCAACGCTGCTGGAACACGGAATAGAGGGCTTGAAACCCTCAAGGCCGCGCGTCTTGGGAGGATCCAAGCGCTCCTAGCACAGCAATGTTCATGTGCACAATCTACACATCAAAGAGGGGGGAACCACGCCGAGCCAGTTGGGGGTTGCTCGCGGAAACTGGGAGGGATATGCGCACAAGTTGGGAGTTCACAAGTTCTACGACACCCCGGGCACCCCACGTGCTCCACTTTGGAGAGGAACACGTCTCGCACCAACTCATCCCGACAAGATCCAGCCCATCAGCGCCCGAACGCCAAGAAATGCATGTACAAAGAATTACAGACACAGCGCCTTCACCGTAGCCACATGGAACATTAAAGGTGGGAACCGGCCAGCGAAGGTTAGGAAAATGACCCGATACCTATGCCGACACAAAGTGGACATCGCCCTCATCCAGGAAACACACCTACGCCTGAACTCCGAGCATTCATGGGCAAGGGAGTGGGATGCCATCGCTACTTCGCCTCCTTCTCGTCCTATGCTAGAAGAGTGGCTATAATCACCAAAGCGATCAATTTTAGACTCATCGCCCTCAAGAAGGATACAGAAGGCAGATCGCTCCTGCTACACGGAACAATAGACGGGAAGATGTCACCCTAGTGAATTATTATGGCCCTAACGCGGATGGCCCTAACGCGGATGGCCCTAACGCGGATGGCCCTAACAACTTTGAATGGGTAGTGGCACAGCTGAGCACAATTAAGCCATCCACGATCATCTGGGGTGGTGACCTCAATACAACGTTGAACCTGGCCAAAGACAAATCTCATCACACGACGTCGATCCCATCCAAGGCGTCGCTACAAATTTCTGAAATCTGCAGAGCCTACGACCTAGTCGATATCTGGAGGCTAAAGAACCCTAACACACAATACTTTTTACCTTTCATTCCTTGGTCCACAAGACCAGCTCAAGAATAGATTACCTCCTCGTATCCAGCCACAGCCGTTAACAGTGGGATGAATGCCACATTCTGCCAAGAACACTGTCGGATCATTCCATGGTGTACCTAGTATGCAACAACACACACGCAACAACACACACGCAACTAAACCACGTCCCCACTGGAGATTCAAACCACGAGCACTGCAAGACACGGCCTTCACAGAAGAATTCAAAAACGAACTGGAACTTTTCCTCGACTCCAGCCGTGGCTCGGTACACTCGGCCGGGACTCTGTGGGAAACTGTTTTATTAAAGGGGTCTGCATGGCTAAAGAATGCGGAATTCTAAAACTATTACGGAGGGAGCTGAACGCCAGCGAATCAAGACTCAAAGTCCTTGAAGGAACCCTTCGAACAGACAACACCCCACAAGTGTTAGCAGCTATCAAGAAATAGAAGTGTTCCGAAACACAGCCGAAAGGGAAATAAAATTCCTGGACAGACACCACACGGTCCGGCAATACGGCGAAGGCCACCAGCCCGGGGCCCTCCTTGCGAGGCTTATAGCCGCCGATAGACGCCCCACAGCGATCGACTCGATAAGCGATCCCTCAGGCAATACTGTCCACTCTACAATTGACATTGTAGAAAGCTTATGCAAATTCTACCAAGATCTGTACGACACGAGCTACTCCGCCGACCTGACACGATACCTAGATGAAATTGAACTGTATTGAGTCGCCCCTGAGCTCAGAACCACTAAACGCCCCGCCCCTATCACTGTTGAGATCCTTGAGGCCATCAAGGAACTACCTAACTCCAAAGCACCGGGACCCAGAAGGCCTATCCAGTGATTTCTATAAACACTTTGCGATCATTCTCGCCCCACTGCTGCTCCAGGTCTACGAGGGGCCCTCACTAGGGACCTGCTTCCTCCAACTTTATACAGAGCCAACATAATCCTTATACACGAGCGGCAAGGACCCAACGTAATGCGGCTTACAGGCCAATTTCATTAATTAATCTGGACAACAAAATATTTACAAAAATTCTAACCAAAAGGCTTCTGCAGCTCATGCCCGCCATGGTGTTGGGTTTCGTCCCTGGGAGTAACACATCGTATGGAATAAGGAGGATGTTCGGAGCAATGGAGTCCCTCGATCCGGACAGTCCGGCATCCGCATGCATCACCTCCACAGGGGCCTTGCCTTTGTCCCGCACAGAATATCACTCTACGCAGATGACATAGCCTTGTTCCTACAAAACGCAGATTTGAACCTGAATCCGGTGATGAGGGCCGTAATACAGTTTGGACACTTCTCAGGGCTGAAAATCAACAGCAAATCCGTACTTTTCCCACTTACCCCTGCCACTACTGAATTCACCGACGACTTTGGCTTCCAATTTCAACACACCCGTGTGCGGTACCTTGGCATTTACATGTCGCTGTCTGAAAGACGAAATTCACGATAATTACGAAGCCGTCATGGCCACCATCCAAACCAGGATCGACAGGTGGAAATCGCTACCACTCAACCTTTGGGGCAGGGTCGCGATAGTCAAGATGATCTTACCAAAACTATTATACCTCTTCTCGAACATTCCCTTGATCCTCACACAAACTTCTTCAATGCATGAAGAGCATGGTCCTCGACCTCATATGGGCTGGTAGAGTGGCAAGGGTTGCATACTCCACACTAACCCTTCCAACACGGCAGGGTGGACCAGCCCTCCCGGATCTGGAACGTTACTACAGGGCAGCCCAAGCGCAATACCTCAGTCACTGGTACGCAACGCAATTCGGAAGACCACACGTTCAGATAGAAAGGCACTGGCAACCCCGTATCTCCTGTGATCCATTATCTTTGGACGACTCCCAGTCTCACAATCCGTTATGGCTACTACATACTGTCTGGAAGAAAATCGCCAGAGGATGGCGCCGTCTCCAGGTATTCTCCGCTTCTACCTATCAAATTTATTCCCGGCATAGCCGTCACATCTGAAAGTCTTCCTACTGTGGGCGGAAAAGCTGCAATTGCACTCCATGGATGACCTCTTCCCTGCAGGGTCCTTCTTGACAATGCAACAAGCCCGCGAGAGAGGGGTCAACAATGCTCTAGATACATTCATATACCATAGACTGCGTCATTCGCTTCGGGAGTTTATGCCAGACTTCCCACAACAACCGCCAATCTGGCCACTGCTTCACTACGCAATCCAAGCCCAAGGAGACGGGCACCTCGTAACAAGCATCTACAAGGGTCTATTCCACGATCTGACTCCACACTGTGTAAACGCCAAAAAAGGTGGGAAAACACACTGGGCAGCACAATCTCTGACGAAGAATGGGCCTACACCCTAAAACTTACACACAAAGTGGCGATCAACGCTAGGTTTAAGCTGATTCATTTCAACTTCCTCCACCAAACATATCACACTCCTGCAAAACTTCACTCTCAAAGAAACTCTATTTCAGCGGCATGTTGTAGGTGCGGAGCGCCCACAGCAGACTTTCTTCATCTGGCATGGTCCTGTTCCCCAGTGGCCACCTTCTGGAGAGCCGTGCTCGAAAAAAATCTCAATAATGGGACTGGATCTCGTCTTTGAACTAAAAGCGGCTCTCCTAAGCCTAACCCAGTCACTATCGAACACTGATCAAAGACTGACAAATGTATTGCTGGTTCTAGCGCGAAGAATTGCCTATACATGGGGCAAAGGCCCTCCCCCAACACTGCAGCACTGGCTGAAAGACGTAACATTTTGTCAAGATGTGGAAACAGATTTCATTAGGACTATGCCACATGGGGTCTGGCATGGATTCACATGCTCATGAATATTCCCCGTCAGGCCGGGAATCCTCGTTAAAGAGAAAAATCAGTATCAGTTTCGTTTCTGATCTGTCTTTCTTAGTAACCAATCACTGATCTCTGGGTCATACTGCCCCCAGCCAATGACTGGCCTCTACCTAAGCCCCTCCCCTGGCAGCCATCCTCAGATTTTTACCGCACGTTCAAGTGTTGGGAGTCCTCGTGTTTAGCTCTCGACCTTTTACTGCGTTTTCACGTTTTTTCAGGAGATTTTTCTCATTTTTTTCTGTTAATCGAGCCTCAAGCTCCACCGTTTCTACTTCTGATAACGGGGTCCTATTTCGGAATTCTACGCCCCTCAAGGGTGAAGTTTTCGTCGAGTTACGCTTCTTGGAGGATTCCAGAAGATCTGTGGCCTACCTCAGCAGACATGGCCCAGGACATGGGAAGCTCGACGCCCTGATCCAACCTGTTCAGGAGCTGCCCAGGATGCGGATTGCAAAATATTTTCGAGGACGAGCATTCAAGATGTCTCTACTGCCTTCATGAGGACAAAACGCACGTGGAGAAGGACTGTGCGTTCTGCAAGAACCTGTCGGAACGGACCAAGCAAGATCGTCGTTCCCGCCTCGCCGCCTGGCTGGAGAAGGGCACAGCAGGTGAGAAGGCGAAGAAAAGTCTGAGCGGTCTTCTAAGTCCTGTGAGGGCGCCCCGGCGACGGGGGCCCAACAGAAGGCCAAGCACCACGAGTCCGTGGGCACCGAAAGGTTGGGCTCCTCGGCTGCCAGGCAGGGTGCGACTTCCCCGGCACGATCAACCACGAGCCAGCGCTCTGGTTCGGGGAAGAGGAAGTCTGAGAACCCGGGTAAGCTTCTGGAGAGGCCCCGGTCGATCTCGAAGGGGAGTGAGGCGATGACCCCCCCCCCCCCCACCCCCCCCCCCCCCACACGGCGAAGGCCCAGGATGCACCTAAGGTGGGGAGGGCCTTGATCCACCCGGCAAAGGCCTCTATCGAGGTTGTCGCAGCGGCTACGCCAGTGGAGGCGGCCTCGGGGCCCAGAGTTTCCCTGCCGCCGCAGAGGGAATCCTCTTTCCAGACCATCGTTAAGACCCCCGTGAAGACCCCGGCGGAAAAGGGGGGGGACGGCAGTGGCCATTACGTACTCAGATTCAGTCTCTGAGGAGGATCCGGTGGAAACCGTGAAAGGCCGCAACGAGAGGTTCATAGGCCTCAACGAGGGGTTCGAGAAGGTTCGATTCCCAGAGGACAGTTCCCGCTGATGTGATCGAAGATAGCGATAATGGCGACGACGAGGGCCCAGTGGAGCAACCATCCCGTCTGTCGGGAAGCCCTCTGAACAAGCCGAGGAGAGTCCACCCCGCTCCGCCCTTGGTGCCCGCGAGGCCTGTGGACCCCTCACCCCCTCGCCGGACCCTAGAGAGGATACAGCGACGGATACAGCGACTGGAACGGACGGCGATACAGCGGACATCCCGTCATCAACCCCCCCCCCTCCCCCAATCGGGCTTCTCCGCCCGATGAATTTGACTTTTTTCACGCCAAGATAGCCCTGTTATCTGAGCTCTTCCAGCTCTGCCCTGAGGAACAGAAAAAGGAAGGTTTTCTTTACCAACGACAAGAGGCCAAGAGAAAGACTGTCCTCGCGGTGCCGTTGCTCGATATCTGGGACGAGGGGCTGGCTATCAAGAACCCTTCCAAGACACCTGCCAAGAGGGACAGGTACGAGAAGTAGTACTGGGTCCCCGATGCCGCCCCCTTGTGCCTCAGGGCCCAGCCCACGCCCGACTGTCGTCTCAGCAGCGGCCAAGAAGAAAGCAGCGGGTGCGGCGGCTTCAACTTCCACTTCCCCGCCAGACAGCGAGGGCAAGAAGTTGGACTCCATGGGACGACGAGTCATCTCGGCGGCGGCGACGATTAAGGTGGCCAATGCCTTAGCGATTGTGGCCCGTTACGACAGGGAGCTTTGGTTCTCAAGATAGCTCCTCTGCTTGACTTCCTACCGGACGACAAGAGGGCGGAGGCCCTAAAGATTCTGCAGGAAGGAGAGGTGGCAGCAGATCACGCCATAACGATGGCAACGGACATTGCTGATACTGGATTTCGCCAATTGGGCAACAGGGTTTGCCTCCGACGATGGCTCAAGGCGACGGACTTTCGCCAGGACGTCCAGACCAGAGTTTTGGACATGCCGTTCGATGGCAACAACCGGTTTGGAAAGACGGTGGATGAGTCCCTCCAGGCCATCAAGACAGACATGGAAATAGCCCGAGCCCTAG
Source organism: Ambystoma mexicanum (assembly GCF_040938575.1). Classification (NCBI taxonomy): domain Eukaryota; kingdom Metazoa; phylum Chordata; class Amphibia; order Caudata; family Ambystomatidae; genus Ambystoma; species Ambystoma mexicanum. The sequence continues at coordinate 109,680,381 of NC_090933.1, forward strand.
GAGTCCTTCAACGGCGGCCCTTTCGGAGCTCTGGAGGCAGACGGGGAGCCTCCAAGGGATCCAGCGCCGGCTCTACTTACCGCCAGGCGGCCCGCTCCTCGTCCCAGGAGGCCTACAGAGGCCGCGGCAAGCAAGGAGGGTCTCTCTGCCGTCGGCAAGGCCTCTTCAAATCAGGACTTAACTGGCCGTAGCGTTGGGCCCCCACCGAAGCACCCTGGTGGGAGGCCGGCTGACAAAGTTTGTCAGCGTGTGGGAGTCCATCTCAACCGACCGTTGGGTGCTGGACACCCTGCCCCGCGGACACTCGCTGGAATTTCAAAAGAAGTGTCCTCGCATTCCTCCCGTGGCCAGGAAGGAGAATCGCGTCTCAACTGCTGTTGAGGTAAGGGCGATGCTCAGGAAGGGTGCCCTCGAGCTCGTCCCCAAGAGGCTCTGGGGCTCTTGAGTAAATACTCGAGATACTTCCTCGTCCGAAAAAAGACAGGCGGTTGGCACCCCATCCTGGACCTGCGTCGGTTGAACAAGTACATCAAGGCACAAATTCAGGATGGTCACCCTCCAGCACGTGCTGAGACAGCTGGAGGAGGGCGACTTCCTATCGTCACTGGACCTGGAGGATGCTTACTTCCACATCCCCATTCTAAAAGGTCACAAAGTTCCTCATATTCGTAGTCCAGGGGCGTCACTACCAATTCAGAGCCCTGCCGTTCGGATTAAAGTCGGCACCCAGGGTGTTCACCTGTGGCGGCGCGGCTGCGCCTGCAAGGGATCCACGTCTACCCCTACCTGGAAGACTGGCTAATCCGTGCAAGGTCAAGAGAACTCGCCGTCGAACACACAGCGAGGACTGTCCGCTATGCTCACGGAGCTGGGATTCGCCATCAACTATCCCAAATCCCATCTGGTCCTGTCGCAGGTGGCACTGTTTCTAGGAGCGAAGCTTGATACAGTGAAGCGATTGGCATCTCCGTCGGACGAAAGGACGAAGACCATTTTGGGCAAGGTGAAGCGCCTGTGAGCCACGGATGTGGCCAGAGTGAGGTCCATCAAGTCCCTCCTCGGGATGATGTCCTCATGCTTCTACCTTGTGCCCCTTTGCAGACTTCGGATGCATCCGCTACAAGAGTTCCTCGATGCCCGCTTGATTCAAACGGCGGGCTGCTTCGAAGACAGGATCCTGCTCGACGGGAAGGTCCGTCGGACGATTCTATGGTGGGGTGCCCATGCGCACCTCTCGGCAGGCATGGACTTTCAGGCCCCAGCATATCAGGAGACGGTAACGACGGACCCTCCCTGGAGGGATGGGGGGGGGGGGCCCACACCGGAGATCTCCACGTAAGAGGCCTCTGGCTCCCGGAGGAGAGGTCTCTTCACATCAACATCCTGGAGCTACGAGCCATGTTCTTGGCGCTCAAATCGTTCCTTCCGTCCCTCAAGGACAAAGTGGTGAGGATCTTCACCGACAACACCACCATGATGTTCTACATCCGGAAGCAGGGAGGCACCAGATCCCCAGCCCTATCCAAGGAGGCCCAGGATCTGTGGCACTGGGCCGTCGCCCAGGGGAGGTTTCTGGTTCCTTTCCACCTGGCAGGAAAAAAAAAACACCATCGCCGACTCAGCAGGGAGCTGCGCTCGTGCCACGAGTGGGAAGTACACCAGGACCAAGTGGATCGGCTCAACGGTGGGTCAAACCCCAGATTGACCTGTTCGCAACGGTGACTAACTCCAAGTGCCAGAGGTTCGCTAGCAGGTTCGCCCAGCCGAGGAGCATGACTTTCTCATTCCCTTGCGACGGCCTGTTCCTGTACGCGTTCCCTCCATTGCCGTTGCTGCTCCGTCTCATCAACCAGCTCAAGAGGTCCAGGTGCAGGATGATCCTTGTCGCACCGGCGTGGCCGAGACCGATCTGGTTCCTGGACCTTCTGGACTTGTCAGGGTCCCCACCTATCAAGCTGGCGACGGACGCGGATCTTCTCTCCAGAGAAGGAGGCGCCATTCTCCATCACGACCCGGAGTCGCTGAACTTGCAGGCTTGGCTCCTGCAGCACTAGAGTTTGGAGGATACGATATCCCGGCTGACTGCATAGAGGTTCTTGCAAAAGCCAGGGCGTCCTCAACTCTCAAATGTTACGGACATAAGTGGAAGAGGTTCTCTGTCTGGTGCCGTGCACAGATTAACCCTCTGCGCATTACGGCCCCTCAAGTGTTGCCATACCTACTGTCGCTGGCCAAAGCTGGACTGGCTCACGCATCCATCAAAATACATCTGGCTGCCATTTCCCAATACACCAGAACTACAGGACGGATGTCCTTGTGGTCTCATCGCCTGGTGAAGGAATTTATGAAGGCACTATTCCGATTGTTCCTGCCGGTGAAGGCCCCTGCCCCAGCGTGGGAGCTCAACGTGGTGCTGACCAGGCTCATGGGGGGGGGGCGGGGGGGGGAATTCGAGCCTATGCACTCGGCGCCGTTGAAGTTCCTGTCGTGGAAGACGGCATTTCTTGTGGCCATCACCTCCGCACGAGTGGGAGAGATCCAGGCCCTATCTTGCAAGCCTCCATACTTGACTTTTCACGACGCGAGGGTGGTGCTGAGGACGCACTCCTCCTTTATGCCCAAGGTGCCGTCGGACTTCCACCTCAATGAGCCCTTGGTGTTGCCAGTTTTCTTCCCGTCGCCTTTCTCTCCGGCCGAGAGGACTTTGCACTCGCTGGATGTGGCTAGAGCGCTGAAGTTCCACGTGGACTGCACGAAGAGTTTTCGGAAGACGTCACAGCTGTTTGTGAACGTTGGACCTGTGAATCAAGGGAAGGCTCTCTCGAAGGCTTCCATTTCCAGATGGCTCTCCGGCTGCATCATGCACTGTCACCGGTTGGCAAACCGACCGCCGCCCGGCCGTCCGAGCCCATTCGACCAGAGCAATCGCTGCTACCATGGCGTTCCTGTCTGGTGTGCCCCTGCTGGACATCTGCAGGGCTGCTACGTGGTGGTTGACGCACACCTTCACGAGATTGTACTGTCGATCAGGACTCCGTGGTCAGTCAAGCAGTGCTGCGCAACCTGTTCGCTTAAGGTGAGCCTGGTGAGGAGGTAAGAGATGCTTAATGTTGAGTTGTTGTATTGCTTAATGTTGAGCCTGTTGCCACCTCCCGTGGTTGTGCATGTTGTATACTGCTATGTTCTTATATTCATGAGCATGTGAATCCATGCCAGACCCCATGCTGGAGAAGGAACAAGTTGTTCTCCAGCATTGGTCTGGCATGGATTCACATGAGCACCCTCCCTCCTTCCCCTCTGCGGCTCTTCACTTGGTCATACTGCCACTTTACGTGCTACCAAATCTGAGGATGGCTGCCAGGGGGAGGGGCTTAGGTAGAGGGCAGTCATTGGCTGGGGGCAGTATGACCCAGAGATCAGTGATTGGTTACTACTACGAAAGACAGATCAGAAACGAAACTGATACTGATTTTTTTCTTTACCGAGGATTCCCAGCCTGACGACGGGGAATGTTCATGAGCATGTGAATCCATGCCAGACCCATGCTGGAGAACAGTTACAAGTAAGTAACTTGTTCCTTACATGCACGCCCCCCTAACATATGGGGTCTGTATGCCGCATATTTGCTTTCAACGACCGACTATGTTGATACGCATCAATCAGATCTAATGCAGGACTCATCAGTCACTTGTCACACAACATGGAAGTGCTGGCAGCACCTTCTCGCTGATGAAATCCAGCGCCATATTGACTCGCATCTCCTCAGTGGGCGAGGGGGGACTGGGGAGGGAATGGGGATGAGGGGTGCAGTTCATACAGTACGACCGATGCCCGGTCTTATTTTTTGTTTTGTTGGAAAATTCTAATAAAGAAATTTGTGGAAAAAATGGAGTTTGACAACTCCATATGCATAATCTTTTCTTTGTGTCACACAGCAGCCTCAGTGCAGTGACACAAGAATCCTTTTAGGCTGTCCCAAGGCTTAAATACCTTCTCTGGGATAAACTAGTGTTTCCCAGAGTCAGTAAAGTGAAATTGACTTTACTAGTCTCTTTAAATTCCTAGACCCAGCACACCCTATCTTACAATGCATTGCTGGAGGGGTTTCTTAGTATCACCTGTGTCTAGATACCCGTGTAGCAGTCAAATGCTACCCTTTCCACTCAAAATGGCTGGTGGCAGTGGTTTTACAATGAACTACCATGATTGTTCCCCGCGGAAGCCATGTTTTTCAATCTGATGTCTGAGCCCCCTTTGTTTAAACAGGTCCCAGTCTTCTTTCACCATTTCTTTTTGGAAAGGTCCGAGTTTTGCTCTGCGTGCCAAACCAGGTTTGGTTCCTTTGTTCATTCGCCTTTGGTGGGCTTCAGGGCTGAAAACTACCTCTGGTGCCCGAGTGTCTGGGCTGGGCAGGAAGTGAGGGAGGTGCCCAAAACTCCCTGTGCTTAGTCTCCTAGGAGACCCAAATGCACTCTGGTGTGATTGGCTGGCTGGCTGGCTGTCTGGCTAGGACGGCCACGCTGCTGGGTGAGTGACAGCTAGGCTGGAATGAATGGAAGAGAACTGAATAAAAAGCAAGTCTCTTGGCTTGGAAGGCAGAGTAGACAACTGGAACGAAAGAACCGAAGACCAGCTTGAAGAGGACGGTTGCTGCAACTCCTGGACTTTGGTTTGCCTGGTGAAGCCATGCCGCAGGTCCAAATCGCCAAGTTCACCTCGACAGAGGCCCCTTCAAGGAACGACTTCTCACTTTGAGTTGGTGGGACCAATCAACTCGACAGTAAGCCACCTGGAAACCTTATCTCAGAGCTGGTTGAATTTCCTCAGAGTACTGCAGGAAACCATATAACCAGGGAGAGGGACACCAGTTTGTGTTTTACTCACAGGAACCGAAATTGAAGTTTTCCAAGTGCGAGCCTTTGACTGTTCCAGTCCTCCCTCTTGTCCCCACGATTTAGGCCTAGGAACAGCGAGATCTGCAGGAACTGCCAGTAACAGAAGTCTTCAGCTGCATCTTTTTCTTCATTTGTAAGGTACTGTGAAATGTGACGGAGTACCTCTCTGTGAAAGTGCTTGAAACCTTTGCAACTCGCAGGACTTATCAGCTTGTGTCCCAACATATGATTCTTCTCTTTACAAACTACTTCTGAGAACTTTTACAGAGGCTTTACCGTATACTTACCAGAAGAGTTTTACCCTATCCAAGACCCATTGACTTTGGCCTAGCCTATTGAATTGACTCTTCTGGTGAACTCAAAGTATCTGCACTGTTGAAGAATTGTAATCCTTTTATGTTCTGATAACCTATTCCTTTTTGCTTGCCCTTCAGTTGTCTGAATGCCTCAAAATTAGAGTAGTGTACTGAAGTATTTGTGTGTAATATTCAACTGCCTCCTTCTAGTGAATGTTTTATAACTGACTGTTGAAAAAATTAAGTGTTTAACCAAGAAACCTTGAGTGTTTATTTGAACACCTGTGATTGTAGACCTGTGTAACCTCATTACTGCTCACATTTCTCTTGAGATAAGCCTGGCTGATCAGTTCCGCTACCAAAAACTGTATAGTACAGTCTTATAACCAAAGGTTGGTTTGCTTACACCTGTAGTCATAGTTGTGTGTAGTGGTCCCAAAGGGTACTGCATACAAACTCTGCCTAACACTGCCGGCGACCTTCCCGAGTACCGCCACAGGAGCCCTCGGGGGTCCTCCCCTTTGTCCCCACGACTGAGGCTCATGAACCAGAGTCTGCTTTGCTGTAGCAAGACTGAATCCAGCTGGACCCCTTTCTTCTAATGAAAGCTACATTTTCGGGCTTGGGGCTACTTTCCTTCTCGTCTTTAAGTTGTGCTGTCTCACTAGATTTGCACCTGCTTACATTGAGTTGATTTCAACCCCCTTTGCACAGGTGAGGTTCCTACAAGTGATTTTCTGAACTCTCATTTTGTGCAATACTTTTTATCCAAGCAGTGCATCAAAACTATACACTTTGTCCAAATGACTTTAGCTGTCCCGGCTCCCTAAAGGCACTTGTAAGGCAAGATTTTATGCAGTACCCTTTGGTACACTAGAATAACGTTGACCTCCTGGCAATAGGGATCCAATCTGAATCTTTGGTATAAATCTGAACTACACAGGTTGGTAGTGTGGCTGAGCAGCCAGGCTTAACTCAATAAGGGTCAATGTGAGCAGTAATGTGAGTTTCACAATAGCTGTTGTTCAAATAAACACAATCAAGGTTTCTTGTGAAAACACTTAATTTCAGTCAGTTTTACAACCCTTCTTCAGAAGGGAGCAATATATGTAACAATTAAAATACACTTCAAAACGCTTAGTTTCTCTAAATCAGATGATACCCAATGGGGATGGCACACACTTCCAACAACCCTCAGGTTGTTGGGGAGAATTCTTATGAGGCTAATCTCCCAAACCTAGTGAGTCCCCAACCAGCTTTACTGGTTTTTTGGGGTTTTCTCCTGCGAGTGAGACTCTTTTCCTCCCACTCTTAGGCATGATTTGAGGTATGTCTTTGACTTTGTATGTGCTTATGGGCTATGGGGTTTTTACTCGATAGGGTATCATCTATTTTTGTGTATGTGTTGCACAGCACCCTCAGTGCAGTAACACAGGGGTGTCATAGTGATCCCCAAACATAGACTCCATACCCTGGGACTGACTACTGTCTCCCAGAGCATGTAAAGTCACTATTGACTTTACTAGTCCTAAATTGTGATCAGAACAAACCATCATATTGTGGAAGTACTGGGAGGGGTTAATTATATTGCCCTTGGGTCTGTTTTCTTTCAAGGGGGGGACTGTCCAGTCCCCCCTTGTCGAGTTTCTGGCTGGTGGCAGTGGTTACCACACAATATTCCACCGGAATATTCTCTATGGGATTTTCCCATTGATTTTAAACGCACCACTTTTTGGTGCAATGGTAAAGATAACGCCTGTTTAGTTAATATTAAATTAACGGTTGGGTCTTTTTGCCAGAACTCTTTTCTAAAATGCCGTTTGTGTCCGTCTCTGTAACTCTTGACCAAGGACAAGCCCTTTGTTCCACTTTTTGGTGGGCTTCTCCACAGAAGCCCTCCAAATGGTGCCACTCTGTCTGGGTTCCACAGGATGGGTGGGGAGGGGAATTGGCACCCTGGACTGCATTGCCTTAGTAACTGAAGTCGCACTCTATTCTGATTGGCCCAGTGGTGAGCCGTCCGGCTCACCACTTAGCATGTGTGAGTGATAGCTAGGCTGTTGAATGGGATTTTTTCTGCATAAAAGCAGGGCCTTTGGTACTGGAACTTCAGAAGTCGCCACAGGACCTAAGAATCCGAGGAGGGAAGAAGCTGAGCCATCTGCAACGACGCCACCGGTGAAGCCCTGCTGCAACAAACTCTCCACTTTCCCAACGACAAGAGATCTTCTGCTGGACGAGTCTTCTTCCTCTGAGCTGGTGGGACCAACCAGTTCGCCCCTTTCGCCATCCAAAGACATCTCTTGGTTGAATTGCCGTGCCAAGCACCCCGGCAGCCGGATAGCCAAGCTTCACCACTTTGACCGCGAATAAAAGGAACGCATCTTTTACCGACTAATTCTGTGGCTGGTTTCATCCCTGTGCAGTGTATCGACTCCACATTTCCTCCTCGACGAGATCCTCTCTTCCCCTGGTCGAAACAACAAGCTGCAACCACTGCCAGGAACAACCGCCACCGCTAGAGCGTCCTCTCTCTTTAAGGTACTGTGTCCTGCCTGGCCTCCCTTTCTTCGGTTTGCCCAAGGTGACCCTTACATCCTTGCCTTTCCAACTGGGTTGGGCCCAGACCACCTAGCTTTACCTTCTTGAATCGCCTCAACCTCTTTTGAACATTCTGCAAAGACTTTTAGTGCATTTTAAACCATGTGATCCTGGGCACATTCCGCTTTGCTCCATTTAAAGTGGACCTGGCCTATGAACTTTGGCTCTACAGTGTATACTGCCTTTCTTCCCTTGCTGAGAACTAAGTGTTGGGACCTGTTTTATTCTTATGATCTGCCTTTTTCTCACCCTTTAACTTAACCATTGGAGTGCCATCTAGGTTACACGCTCACATCTGTTTTAACAAATCGTGGTGTTTTAACTCTGACTTGTTCAAGGGAGGTGTGTATACTTTACCTGACTGTGTTTTAACTTGCTTTTTATTTAGTGCTGTATATTGCCTAAAGTGTGTTTAAATAAATATATACTTTTTATACAAAGCTCTGTTCAGTGTTTGTTTGCTCTGTGTTTTTAGCCCTATTGTGTATATTCTATATACTGCCCTACTCTTCTTGAGAGAGGTCTGACTGCACAGCCACAGCTGCCAGGTAAATCTGGGTGGTGCAGACTGCTACCAATTGGGTTTACTGTTTACTCCTGTAGTCTTAATCTTTTTGCAGTGTTCCCCAAGGGAACTGCACATTATTCTGCCTAACACTCAGGTGACTTAAATAGCTAGGACACTGTGGACATTGATCACTGGTACATTTAGAGCAATACCGAGTTTGGTGTAAAATAGAGGAATAACAAAAAATTCACAAACATGAAAGTAGTTTTAAAAGCTTCCAATACAGAGTAAAATTAACCCTTTCCTTGGGAAAGGCCAAAGCACAAAGTCTGAAGTAAAGTGGAGTCACTGGGGGAGCCAGGACCGCCAATGTTAATTGCACAATGTCTAGGGTGAGCTGAAGATAATCTTTGTAGGTAAAACGTCTTGCACAATGTTTTTAGAAGGGTTGTAGAAAATGGAACACTTGAAGGGCCACAAGCTGGGAGGCTTGTGAGGGCATAGCCATAGCAACTCTGCAAGGTAGCAAAGTCAGGTCTCGACTGAGCAAACAAGGCTACACAAAGAGTTAAGTTCTCTTAGACTTTACAGTACCTCTGGCTAGAAGAAATGGTTCCAGCTGGCTTCTGTTCCTGAGCCTCAATCGTGGGGACAAGAGGGAGGACGTCTGGGGGCTCCTGTGCTGCAAAGGGAAGGTCAGCGGCAGCATTGATTAAACTTCAATTCAGTGTTTCAGCTCATCGCAACTGACAGCAAACGGCAACACTACGGTTCTCGGATACCACTTCAGACTTTATTCGCATCTGGGGTCCAGCACTCTGTTGAGGTGGCTCAAACTTGGTCAGCCCTGCTTCAGAGAAGTCTGGAGGATCTTCTTGGCACTCTGGTCTGACTTAAAAGCAACACACGCAATCTGATGTTCCTCTCCCTGGCACTTCGGTTCCAACAGCATCAGTGGATGTTGGGGAGAATTCTCATTCTATGGCTAATTTCCCTCACCTAGTGAGTTCCCCAGCAGCTTTGATGGATTTCTCGTTTATTTTTCCACTTGGTAAGAGTGTGAGCCTTTTTCCCACTCTTACATGTGTTTTGCCATGTGTATTGCTACTGTTTGTGGGATCTTGGGCTCTTGAGCACACCACTCCATGATTCACCGTTTTGTGTTGCACAGCACCTTAAAGTGCACTGACACAGGGTTGTCTTTGAGACTTCCCTGTGACTCCATTTTCTGTGGCTGTCTACTGTCCCCCAGAAACGGGTAAAGTTGCAGACCCAGTATACCCCATCTTACATGGAGTACTGGAAAGGGTTGATTCCTTTCCCTTTTTTGTCTGTGCCTCTGAGCTTGGTTTTGCTCTTAACATTTAGACTTGGCTGGTGGCGGTGAGATCTACCCTAACTTTTCTACCGCGATTATACTATTTAAACATGATATTGTTCCAGGCTATATTAGCCTCGAACATAAACCCGCTTGACCAAATACTCTTTTGGCTCCGGTCGGGTTTATTCGCCATTTCTTTTTTGTTAAAGTCCTTCTTGTGTTTTGGTTTGCCTTCTTTGTTCACTGTCTTTTGGCACCTGGGTGTCTAGTTGGGCTGTATGTAAGGTAGGGGTTGTAGACACCCCCTGCACAGGGTATCCTAGGAAACCCAAGTCGCACTTCAGCCATGATTGGCTGAGGTGGTTGTCTGGGCCGGACAACCCCCCCAAACCTCCCCCCCTCCCCTCCCCCCCCCCCGCTGCTGCGTGATTGACAGCCAGGCTGTGTGAATGGGGTATTTTTGCATAAAAGGCAGGACTCTTGGGCTGGAAGTGTTGCCACTGGAACCGAAGAGAAGCGGAGAAGACTCCTGCAACACTGAGTCCCAGTGAATCCCTGCTGCAGTCCTGAGCTATCTATCCTTCAACGACCAGAGAAGTTCCAGTCCGGAGTTGTCTTCACTTGAACCTGGTGGGGTCAACCAGCAAATCTTCCATAGCCAGAGGATCATCTTCGTGGTCGAAATCGATGCACACTGCTGTAGTGGTCCGGATAGCCATCTGAAGAGCTTCTCCTGTTTTAAAGGAACGCACCTTTTATTCACTGTTGCTGCTGCTGGCCTCATCCCTGGGTAGTGCATATCACTCCAGACGTCGTCCTTGTCTCGCCTGAAGCCCCAGGAAACTACCAGGAACAGCTGCCGTGGCACCAGCTTCTTCAAAGAATAAGGTACTGTGTCCAGCTTCGAGGAACTAGGATGAACCCTTTTCTCCTCCAAGGCTTTCCCTGGTCTTCCTTCCCACTTAAAACTTTTGCTTCCTGTGTTGACAATATCCAAGTACTCCTGGCAACCTTGAATCTTGAACAATCTGCCTGTGTGATCCTCGACAACAGGAACCCTATTCCACTTGACACTGGCACAGGCCTATTGACTTATCGTCGGGTTATAAAGTGTTCTCTGATTCTGTCTGCCTTTACAAAAGTATTGCCTATGATTTTTGCCCCCAACTCTCTCGTAACTCGGATACCAAGTGTGGTTTTACCCCCGGTAACATTTCTTCCCACGGGTACACGTATCTTTAGACCGAACTGTCATTACTGTCAAAAAGTGATCACATATGTATTCCTGGTAACGTCTTTGTTTCAGAAGACCGGTCTGTCAAAACCAAAAGTACTTACCTTGAGTTGTGCTGCACAAGTGAATTGGCTGTGTGGTGTATTTTACGTGTGGTTTTAATTTAATAGAAGTGAAGTGTTTTGTAAATGGATGGTTTAAAATAAATGTACTTTTACTTTTTTACCAAAAACCTTGAGTCAGTGTTTGCTAGAGTCACAGTAATTGTAGTCCTTTGTGTAATCTCTACTACTGCTCATTTGCTCTTGAGATACGTCTGACTGCTCCACTACTGCTACCACTTTAACGGTGTAGTATAGGCTTGTACCAAAGGTGAACTTGTATTACCACTTGTAGTCTTAATTGTGTGTAGTGGTCCTTAAGGGCACTGCACAGGATTCTGCCTAACAGTGGAAGTACAGCCAGCTCAGTGGATATCCAGATGGGCTTACTTTGGAGTTGATTGGTCCCACCAAGTCAAAGGGAGGAGACGTCCTTGCAGGGCTTCTCTATTCTAGGCAAATTCTGAGCTTCAGCATAGCAATAGGGCTTCACCGGGCAAACCAATGGTCCAGGAGTTGCAGCAGGCGTCTCTTCCAAGTTCTTCTTCGGATTCCTTCGTCCAGTGGTCGACTCTGCCTTCCAAGCCAAAAAGCCTTGCCTTTTATTCAGGTTTCTCCCACCCAGCCTAGCTGTCACTCACACAGCAGGGTGGCTTTCCTTGCCGGACTGCCAGCCGGCCAATCACATTTAGGTGCATTCCTAACCAAGGGAATTAAGCACAGGGAGTTTGGGAACCTCCCTCACGTCCTGCCCCTGCCAGACATACTGGAGCCAGAAGCGGGCCTCACTCGTGAATCCTGCCAAAGACAAAATTACAGTGACCAAACCTGGTTTGGCACGCAGAGTAAATCTTGAAGGACCTTCCCGACAAATGGTAAAGACTGGGGCCATTTTGTTTGACAAAATGGGTGCCTTACTGTGGCTGCGAACACAGCGCGCTGTAACAACACACAATGGTAGTAAAAAGTAAACCACTGCCACCAGCCATTAATTGTAAAAGGGGGTAAAACAAAAATGTTACATGAGAAACTAGACCAAGGGGATACTAAGTAACCCCTCCAGCACCCTATTGCAAGATAGTGTGCTGGGTTTAGAAAGTTACAAAATGTAAGTCAATTTCACTTCAGCACTCTTGGAAACAGTAATTTCACCGATAAGAGAAGGTTTTTAAACCTTTGGGAAATCTTAGACTTCCATGTGCCACTGCACTGAAGGTGCTGTGTCACAATTTAAAGATGCCTATGGAGTTTGTCAGACTCCAAAGTTAAAGGAAACGCAGTCCAAATCACATTAAAAATACAGGATTGGGGGGAAAAAGGTCTCGCTCCAGGTTAGAAATGAAAGTCCTGTAGTCCAGCAAAAGAGCTGGGGGTCTCTAAGGTAGAAGGGAATTAGCACATTTTTGAGAATTCTCCCCAATCTTCTTAATCCATTGACTTTGATATTGCAATCTTCAAAATACAACACAACTAGAAATAAACTCTACGCTAGAAAACTGTCTTTGCGATGTATTCAAATGGATGAACTGTAACTGCCTCATTCAACCGAGGCAAAACAAATGATGGTCACAAAAAAATGAAGGGGAAAACCACTTCATCCCTTGGCCAAGGGAACTCTGGGCAACCACAGCACCTTCACTGATTGGGTTTTAAAAAAAAGAGCCACAAGTAAACGCTCTACTGAAATTCGTCTTTCTCCTGCGAGCGACAAAGCGGATCCTACTGTTCTGATTGTTCGCCAACAAAACAACCACCATCATCGCTCTCGTCCTGTCCAGAGTAGACTTCGCCAACAGCCCATACGTAGGTATGCCTGAATGTCTTCTAAAAAAAAAAAACAAAGCATACAAAATGTGGTAGCCAGTATACTTCTAACACTACCCTGAAGAGAACACACCACACCTCTGCTAAAAACATTACATTGGCTACCAATAAAACAAATAAAATACAAAACAATGAGCATCGCGCACAGAGCAGTAAACAGTCGAGGGACAAACTGCACCTACATCAACCAACAATGCTCTGATCAAGCAACGGCATCCGCCTGGAACTGAAACACTACAATAAGAGTAAACTGAGGGTCTTCTTTCTCTTACCAGGCACCGAAAACCTGGAACGACATTCCAAAGTACATATGTAAAACCAACCACTTACTATTCAGGAAACTACTCAAAATCTGGCTCTTCACGTCCTAACTAGAAGACTGGCAACAAGGACACACACAACTAAAACATTGACTAAGTAAGACGGATCCTGATCCACACCAAGCAATCAACAGGGAAAAGATTCTAAGGAAAATACTCCATGACATACCGAACGACTAACCGAGAGACAGCCATAATAGGACCCCAAAGACCGAATACATATCAAGACCAAGACAGAAGCACAAGGACGACTCAATAGCACCCTGCCCCTAAACCATAGCCATGCCCCAACAGACCCTAGTCACAACAGATAGCAAGGGAATAGGGGAACTCGCTTCCCTCGCCTCCGAACCACAGGGTGAGATACAGACATAACATATTCAATGCTTATTAAGATACAGCGGGGAGTACGCTGTGCCATCACACACAAGCAACAACCAAACAATGGCTCTTAAGGAAGCCGCTCCACACAAAAAACGAACGACTGAGAGATAGTCATGATAGGAGGAAACTGACTGAATACATAGGCGGAAGTACTAGTACATCTCATTAACACCCTGAGACTTTGCAAACCACAACATACCAATATCACAATAGATAAGAGAATAGGTAGTACCAACCTCAGTTTCCCACGCCCGAAGGAAGGATTCAGACATAATTATCACATCATGCAATGCTCACTAGGATACAGCTGGGTCCGCGCTGCACCATCTCACACACTACAGTGAGACGGCCTATAAGGAATCGGCAACAATCCCACCCACAGAATTCAGCTCAAACGGAACAAGTATCAAAACAGGATACAGACCCCCAAACCAATTTCAAATCTCTGCATACTCCACCCATCTAAAACTCCCACAACCATCTCTCTCCCAGCAATCCACACGCACTTTACCACACTGCATCAACACACAAACCACACATAAACAGGACCTACAGCACACAAGGTCTCGCCCAATCCGATACTTGCACCAAAGCTCAGCACATGGTGTATACCTAGCTGACGGTGCCAACAGCACATCACTTCTCCCACTCTCCTACTGCCCCTGACTAACCCTATCTGCCTGCCTTCTTGTTTACAGATCCGCCAGAGCGCCTGGGGACCAATTCCGTTGGTGACGGTGTGCTAAAGTACCTTTAACCTAACATCCCTCATAGGTTGTAGCTTGTTTAAAACTGTTACTGCTGGGAAACGCTCATCTAGACTTTATTGGAGGATTTGTTGTCCTCACATTTGCTAAGTAACTGTTCTAACCTGTTTACTTTCCTTTCTCCAACTCAGAATCTACAAAGTATATTGGTGATATATATAAATGCAAATTCTATCCTTGTGATTGAAGTCACCTCAGGGTGTAGAAGAAATGTATTGAGCATATCCAAAGATTATCCACTAGCTTTGATTCGGAAAAGTAATTGCAAAGTTTACTTGAATTACAAGCATTTGCCTTTTTAACGAATGCTTATTTAAAACTGATGTTAAATAACTGAAATCTTGAGTGGCAGTATTACTTGGTAACTTGTATTGACAGATTTAATTTGTACAGCTCTAGAGCTCACATTTACCCCTCTTGAGATGGGCCTGGCTGCTCAGTCACACTAACAACTTGTGTAGTACAGACCTATTCCAAAAGGTGGGTTACCTAATACCAAAGCAGATGAGTCTCATGTCTGTGAATACACCAATTCATATCTAATCTAGGTGTGCTAAATGGACAAGCTGCTGGCAGCAGTGACTTTTGTGCTTTTGGTTTTAGCTTTTCCGCGCTTACAGCATTTGCCAACTTACTGTGGCTAGTGACCAAACATTAACATGAGATTTTTCGCTTGTCCTTTGGCCATCTTCCTGGCCTGTGAGGCCAGTAAAATCCTTATATGGACTTCAGTGCCCAGGAAAGCAGAGGCGTTTGGCAGGCTTTTGAAACCTTTTGTCCCAGCTTTTGGGTTAAGAGGTCCCTTGCACCTGCTCTAGGGAGACCCTTGAGAAACCTGAAGAAGTAGCCAAGACTTGTGTCCAGCTGTGAGACCCGTCTGAAGGAGACCTAGCAACCAACTTCTGCCCTGGAAGAGCCCGGTCTTGCTGTCAATCAGCAGTTTTGCAAGAGCTGCAACCTTTGGAGTGGAGGGAATCTACATTCCTGATGTCTGCTCGGTACCCTATGAAGAAGTGCCCCGTGCATGCCCTGTGGCTGACCAGCTCTGAGCTTCTGACTTTGCCCTTCCGAGTTGAGGGCTAGAACTTACCTCAGCGAAATTTTAGTCTTGGCGTCCAGGGGACTCGAGATGCGAGGGGAAATGCCAACCGCGACAAGTGAGTCCCTTTGTCGTCGTGCTGCAGTGACCGCCATCCAAAACAGTTCACCTGAGTCCATCCCTGAGAGAGGGGTCCTGAATCGTGTTTTGCTGCATTCTTCCACTGGGGATAGATCTTTATCCTCTGCAGGTGCCTCACTCTGAACAGCTCCCCTGCCTCTGTCTTGAGCCGTAGCACCTTAAGTACCGGAAACTCCTCCGCTTTCCTCTTCTCCTCCTCCTTTTCTCTCCTGCTAAACTGTTCTTTTCTCCACCCTCCTCCCTAACTCTGCTCAGTTTTGTTAATTGGTTGTCCCGTTCACCTCCAGCACCTTACAGGTGCCCGGGCAACCTGCCAGTTTTTGCACTGCCTCTGGGCCACGACACTATGTTCAGCATTACTGCACTTTCTGCTTGCACTCTGAGCAAGTTTTGCTTACTTTACAAACTTTTATAACACTTTGGCTTTGCCATTGCTTTCTTGTGTACGCCTTCTGAAATTGGGGACACTTGTTTATTAGTATAACTTGTCCCTGTTTCGGAGAATTCTCAAATGTGCTACTTCCCTCCACCAAAGGGTGCTATTTTTGTCAAAATGGCCCTAGTCTTTTTTCGTCCTTCCTTTGTAGAAAGGTCCTTCTTGAGATTTACTCTGCGCGCCAAACCAGGTTTGGTCCCATTGTTGGCGTTGCCTTTGGCGGGATTCACGAGTGAAGCCTGCCTCTGGATCCAGTGGTCTAGGGTAGGCAGAAAGTGAGGGAAGTGCCTGAAACTGTGCTTAGTCTCCTAGGAGACCCAAATGCACTCTGTGGTGATTGGCCGGCTGACTGTCCAGCAAGGACAGCCACCCTGCTGGGTGAGTGGCAGCTAGGCTTGAATGAAAAGGAGATAACTGAATAAAAGGTGAGAATTTTGTCTTGGAAGGCAGAGTCGACCACTGGATGAAGGAACTGAAGAACTACTTGAAGACTCCTGCTGCAACTCCTGGACTGTTGGTTTGCCCAGTGAAGCCCTGCTGCAGTGCCAAAACATTCACATTGACAGAGAAGCCCCTGCAAGGATGACTTCTCTCCTTGAGTTGGTGGGACCAATCCACTCCAAAGTAAGCCACCTGGACATCCATCTCTGAGCTGGTTGAATTTCCAGAGTTGCTGCTGGAAACCGTATAGCCAGGGAGAGGAACACCAGTTTGTGTGTTGCTTTTAAGCTGGTGTAGAGCTCCAGGAAGATCCTCCGGACTCCCAGGAAGGAGGACTGACCAGGCCTGAGCCCCCTCAAGAGTGCAGGACCCAGAAGCAAGGAAAGTCCATCTTGATGGCCAGGAACTGCAGTATTGCTATTTGCGGTAGACGCGAGGAGCTGAAACACTGAACAGCCACTGAAAGTGAAGTTGCCAGTTGAGTTTTGACCGTCCCAGTGCATGAGTCCTCCAACATCTCTTATCCTTCCTCTTGTCCCCACGGCTGAGGCCCAGGAACAGTGAGATCTGCACAGGAGTCTTCTGCTGCATCTTTTCTTCATTTTAAAGGTACTATACAAAATATAAGAACTTGCCTCTTGCCGTAGCGTTGCTTGCATTATCTACTAAAGGCTAATCAACTTGTGGCCCTACATTTGATTCTTTTCTTCAGACTTGGAAAACATTGTGCAGACATTTCCATTACCTACCAGAAGTGCTTCATCCTATATAAGACCTTTACCCATTGATTTTGGCCTAGCCTATTTTATTGAATGACTCTTCTTGGGGGAGTGGGGGGGGCGGGGACCCAAAAGTATTTGCTTGCTTAAGAATATTTGTGGTCTATTGTTTTCTAAATAATCTTTTCCTTTGACTTATTAGTATATGATCCTAAATGCAACAGTGATATATTAATGTCCCCAGCACCCTAGCAGTTGAAGTCACCTGAGGGTGTAGGTAGTGTCTGGGCCATCCCAAAAGGGTATCTACGGATTTAGAGACATTAAGAGTGTATTTCATGAAGTGTATTTGAGTGTTACTATTATATTGCTCTCTTCTGAAGAAGGCTTATTGTAAGTTATAAATTGTTTATTCAAGACACCTTGAGTGTAAGTTTTTGAATACTTGTAACTGTAAATCTGTGTAACTCCTACAGCACACGTTGGCCCCTCTCGAGATGAGCCTGGCTGCTCAACCTGCTACCAAAACTGGGTTCTACAAGCTTGTACCAACGATTTGGTTTCCTATACCTGTAGTAAGTTGTTTGTAGTGTTCCCAGAGGGTACTGCATACAAACTTTGCCTAACTCTCTCCTCACATCTGTCTTTAAGAAGTCAAACTATCAGCTGCACCTCCTCAGAGGTATTATTCCTTTTCTCACTTTCCCACAGAAGCTCAGTGTCTCCCTATCTCTGTTCTTCTTTAGGCTGGACTATTGCAACAGCATCTTTCTAAATCTTCCTGCCTCTGCTCTTCAACCTTTACAACTTATCCAGAACAGAACTGCGAGTTGTGTCCTTGGCCTAAAGCCCAGGGATCATCTCTCAGCTCTGAAATCTCTTCACTGGCTACCTGTGGGTGCAAGGATCAAGTTCAAGACCCTCTGCATCGTCCCCAAGTCTTTCTGGGTCTGGGACCACTCTACCTCAAACTTTCTCTTCCAAAACCTCTTCCTTCTTAAGCTCTGCTCATCCACCTACAACTCTGAAGGTCTCCAAGCATAAGAGCGAGTTGGGGGCAGATCTTTCTCCTCGGCTGGGGCCTCCCTGCCTTTCTCAAACTTGAGCAGAACCACCTCTGGTTCCAGAATTAACTCAAGACCTTACTTTTTGCTTCCGCTTTCGCTCTTCCCCCTCCCCTGCAGATGCACCAGACTCCTCTGCATACTGGTCACCCTCTGAACTCTGGCCAAGGCTCCTGCATGTCCAGTTGCCCTCGCACTGCCTGCAGGCTCTCCAGCCCTTAATGGTCTGATCTGCCACCCTACAGTCCCTTCTCGCTGCACTTATGAGCCACTCGCTGGCTGCACTTGTGAGTTAACTGCACTTCCCCCTTGCCCCCCCCCCTGGCACTTCTCCCCTTCCTTGCACTTGTGTGAGCTGAATGACAGTTCCTACTAAGATCGTTCTTTTTTACCTGCTTTTATTGCCCCCTCGTCTTGTTATGCTTAAACACTTTGTGTACAGGCGCGTTATATGCTGCTTCATATCACAAATGACTCAAATCTAGCTGTGCTTAGCTCTCTGCCTACTGGTCGTCTAACCCCCAAATCTAGCAGCGTTTAGGATTGTGTACAACTGCTCTGTTAGGCACAGGCCTTTCTCCCACTATACAGGACTCTCAAATCTAGCTGTGCTTAGCTCTGTGCCCGCTGTTCGACTGACCCTCAAATCTAGCTGTTTAGGATTGTATACAACTGCTGTTAGATGTAGGCCTTTCTCCCACTATACAAGTCTCCAAAATGTATCAGGGGTTCTACCCCCAAATTGTATGATATTCAGATTGCATTGATAGGCCTCTCTCCCACTATACAGGTCTCCCAATTCTAGCAGGGGTTCTGTACCCAAAATTGCATTGCGTGATTTTCGGACTGCATTGATGGGCTTCTCCCACTGTGCAGGTCTCCGGAATTCAGCAGGGGTTCTGTCCCCAAAATTGCATTGACATTCAGATTGCATAGTTAGGCCTCTCTCCCAATATACAGGTCCCCCAAATTCATCAGGGGTTCTGTCCCCAAGTTGTATTACATGATATTCAGATTGCATTGATAGGCGCCTCTCCCACTATACTGGTCTCCCAAATTTGGCAGTGGTTCTGTTCCCAGACTATTGTGTGATATTCGGATTGCATTGAGGGACGTCTCTCCCACCGTGCAGGGCTCCCAATTTTTATCAGGGGCTCTGTTCCCAAACTGCATTGTATGATATTCAGATTGCATCGATAGGTCTCTCCCACTATACAGGTCTCCCAAATTTAGCAGGGACTCCGCTCCGAAATCTTTGAATCATAAGGATTACAATACTCATTAGGATCCCACCTACCATACGAGACTCTAGAAAATAGTCAGAACTAGTCTCAAGCACAAACTTAGCTTAACCACCTAAACATACTCCTAGTGAGGACCAGACTGTGATAGAATAGTTCTAACCGCCCTCACCCTTTCCGAGAAACCTACACAGACAGCACTGAACTTTGACCTACACCCCCGACAACAGTACGTCCAGCACCAAAACCCCACCAGACAGCGCTCGGAGGATACACAAACCGACCCACCGGAAGAACAGACGGCACAAAAGCATCCAAGCCTACCAACACAAGAAATACCAGCAATCCCAGCACAAGACACAGCATCCAACGACTACGGCACCTCCACACTGAGCACCAAAATGCCCCGGACCAGAAAGGGGCGCCAAGAAAGGGAACAAGATTAGGTCACACAGGCACACAAATCCAACTTACCACCGAAGCAACAACTTCAAATAGAAGAAACAACGCCAAAAACCAAACCGAACAGAACAACACTCCAAAGGGAAAATTCCTTATCTCACACCATACCTCGCAACAACTCCAGAACCAGGATACCCCAACGACAGTCATCAAGACACACAAAGAACATTGCAAGAAAACCTGGAAGAAGACGGGAACACCCAAGAAGGTGGCTAGAGTCCGACCCCATCACCCCATACATCACAAGAACAGGAGGACACCCTCAACACCCGCGCCATATCAGACATTATGACGACAAAGATCTTATAACCAACAACCCAAACATGAACCTAACTGACCAATTCAATGAAGAAGCCTCCACGGACCTTCACCTAACCAGCACAAACAGAGAAGCAACACCACTGAACAGCCAAGCTTTCAACCTAGCAGACAGCTTCAATGAAGATGCGGCTTCAGCTGATACACCCTCTTACAATGAAGATACAGCCTTCGCTGATCCTCATCCACCCCCAATCAATGCCAACAATGATGCACCGCAACCAAACAACCACAAACCAAAACAAGGTACAACCAACAAGCAAAACCACACCAATAAGATCCACTGCAAACTCATCAATGCAAGATCATTGTCCAAACATGCCACCGACATATACGATCTGCTCTGCGATGGAGGGATCGACCTACTATTTGTAACAAACTTGGCTAGATGACAATTACAAGATCACCCTCAACAATTGCTTGCCTGAATACTTCAAATGCGTCCAATCAAACAGAAAAACCAAAAGAGGAAGGGCTGGCAATCATTCACAAGGAACACCTGGATATCAAACTTGAAGACCCACTAATCATCGATAAATGCGAATCCCTAATCATACGTCTAGCAGTAACGCCCAAAACAAACTTGAAATTCATACTAATATATAGACCACCAATTTACGATGCAACCTTCGTAGACTCCTTCACAGAAGCAATCAACGTCCTAGCCATCAAACAAAATCACCGGATAGTCCTAGGAGACTTCAACATCTGGTTTGAAGGAGAGACTTCAACATCTGGTTTGAAGGAGAAAGCACGACCATACAAAAATTGCTTTCCAACCAATTGGCAGCAATTAGCCTACAACTAGTCAAAGAACCAACCCACTCCGCAGGGCATACACTTGACGCAATCTTCGCTAACAAACTACTCCTCACCACGGCACCCCCAATTCAAATACTCTGGAGCGACCACCTCATCATCCCGTTCGTAATCAAAATGACCAGGCTAACGATCAACCGGACAAAATGAAAACCTGGAGAACCATCAAAAACTCCAACCTGAATGAACTCCTGGAGCTAAACAAACCACACCCAACATTCATGGAAGATGATGACCTGGACAAAAAGGTAACCCTGCTGCATTCCTGGATTATAACTACTATAGACAAAATCGCCGAAGAAAAACCCTCCACTACTTCTTAACGGTCTATGGCAAAATGGTTCACCCCACTACTTTGCACCATGAAAAGAAAAAAACAGAAAACTAGAAATTGATTGGAGAAAACAAAACGACGCGGCGAACAAACAAATTCCTACAACACTATCGGGCCTACAAAAAGGAAATACAAAAAGCAAAGAGGCAACATTACGACGACCGAATCTTCGAAGCACCAAACACCCAAAAAGAACTCTTCAAAATCATAAAGGAAATCAAAAACCCTCGGATGTAACACACCAACTCCGTCCGCGAAACTCTGCAACGACCTTGCTGACAACTTCAAAAACATCCAACAAACCATACAAAGCAGACGGTCTGATCTGACCACAACCCCAATCTACACCCGGGAGGAGCACCCAAACAAACTACAAAGCTTTCCAGAAATATCAGTGGAGACATTCGTCAATCTGGTGAATGAAAGTAATAACTCTGGGTCCCTCGAAGACCCCTGCCCACCAGACATATACAAATCGATTCTTAAACGAGGAACGCCCATGGAATATCACAGGAACGTCCTCAACCATTCCATCGTAACTGGGAAAGTGCCACAAGCCTTCAAAACTACATACATCAGTCCACCACTCAAAGATACAACAGGAAACGTAGAGGACCTCTCAAACTACAGACCCATCTCCTGCATCCCGTATACAGCCAAGCTGGGGATGGACTTTTGAAGTGTTAGTTCTTTGTGAAAATAGTATTTACTTGTGTTTTTGTTTCATCCACCTGAAGTTATTACAAAGTTTTACTCGGCTGTGAATTGCATACTGCCATTCTGAAATGTAATAACAAACTATTTGACTTGCTGTGGGCATTGCATTGATTTTTACAAAGTTAACTTAGTGTACATATTAAACCATTATTTTTATATAACTGTAGTGTCAGCGTTTCTTTGGCCTATGTGTATACTCTAAATTTCTTTTATCACCTACAACCCTGTTCTCCCTTTCAAGATAGGCCTGGCTGCTCATCCATTTCCACCAACGTTGTGTAGTTCAGGCCTATACTGAGAGTTGGAGACCTGTGTCCAAGTGAGCTTTGTAAAGTCTTACTTAGGGTAGACTCATCAAACTCCATTACAAAATGCTATTCTAGTTATACGAGTGTATGTATAGATCTGTTTTAGTGTTGGTGTGACAATATTGGACTAGAGGTTTTACTTGCTATATTTACAGGGCCTAAAACTGTTGTATATTATACTTGCCAGTCTAACTGGAATTATTGGTGTTTGTGTACTCTAGATGACTCTTGGATTAAGCCTTGCTGCTCTGCTACCTGCCTTGATTGGGTTTGTGTAAAATCTTCCTGTTAACCATGATAGGGTGGCCTCCCAAATTCCTCCCGAGGGCTAATTTTGGAAGTCTTAATGCTACAGTTTAGAAAAACCTCAAGACCAAGCGTGTTACAATTGCATTAATGGTGTTTGCACGATATACATGGAATAGCAGTACGTATAACCAGATGACTGCCTGCTTGATTAACATGCTTTAAGTTTCTCACAAGGATCCGAGTTCAACTACCACACAAACAAGTTTTATTGCACAGATGTCTCTTTGCCAGTTGGCTGTCCAAGCTTTAATATTTTATGGCCTGCTTTCATTTACCCAGTACTTGCCTACGGCCATAAGCCACTGTTGGGAGAGGTCACCTATTGTGTGTGGGTATGAATTTAAAATACTGCACATTTACATTGATTGGTCAAAGAGTGCTTTGTAAAGTCTTAATGCAAACATTTTTTTGTTTCAGCTTTTGAGCAGTCTGTACTAGAAACAATGGAAGCGCAGCCTATGTAAGTATATACATATTTATAATCCTGTAAATGTTGCTTCGCCATGCTTAGAAACCCATTTTTAACTTTACATTTAATTTTACTTGGGTTGTGATTGTTACTTTACTCTAACAGTCCATGCAGTCAGCCTGGGGTACATGTTTTTGCTGGCTGAAACAATATCTTATTTATACACATACAGCCAGTTTGGGCTTTGCATATAACATCAATCTAAAAGCAGACAACTTAAGAAATCGTTCTCTGTAATTGCACACACTTAAAGAGCGAAGATTAAAATATGCCTGCAGACCAAATTACTAAGGATATTGAAACATGGTATGTGAAAAATAAGATTTGCATCATTTCCATTTAAAAGATGAATCCACAGTTCCTCAACATTTCTGGTTTTTAATGAGTTGTCGTATGCTTTTATGTATTTCCATCGTAGTTGGCTCACTCTGTGGCATAAAATGTGTTCAACAGTTTTGATTTTCGTGACTCCACATAGCCTACACCATCCATCATATCTAGGTAGATCATGTCTCGCTCCAGCTATTTCACAAACATCTGTCTAAATGAATTAAACAATAAATAGCACCTTAGTAAGCCAGCATCAGGAAAACCAGATCAATATCCCAATTGCTTGTCATGATCCTTAATCCTATCACCCTCCCAAATGTAAAGGACAGGAGCAGGACACAGTGGTTACTTTGTCCATGGTCTGAGTGCTCTCACCGTCCTATTTGAGTACTGTTCGAGAGAATCAGCATTTTTGTGCTAATTCCTTCAACCTTAGAGAGCCCCAGCACTTCTGCTGGACTTTAAGACCTTTTCATTTTAAGCCTGGAGTGAGACCTTTTTCCTCACTCGCGTTTTTGACCTGATTTGGATATTGTTTCCGCTGTTTTCGGAGTCTTACAAACTCCATAGGCATCTACTTTTTGTATGGTGACACACACCACCTTCAATGCAGTGTCAGAGAAATCATTTAGATTTTTCATAAGGTTTAAATACTTTTTCTTGGGTGAACTACTGCTCCCAAGAATAGTGAAGTGAAATTGACTTACGCCTACGTCCCATCCCCTTTCCGCCCTACTGCATGGGCGTCCCTCACTAGGGACGAGAGACGGAACCTTAAAACATCTTCCTCTTTAGATTTAGAGGTGTGGCCCTGGGAGCATGTGCTCCCCTGTCTGCGCCCACCAGTGCCACTCAGTCTCCTTTTCCGTGTTTATGGGAATGGGCGGTTTCACCAGCGCTCCTGGGTTTGGCTTCGTCCTTGTTTTCCCATGAGCTCTTCACTGGATTCTTCTATCTTTTGTCTTCTGTTTTTTGGTTTTAATCGGGTACTCTGTCCTCTGGCACCACGCTCCGACCCGGCACATGTTGACTTCAGCAGGTGTCCAGCCTGCGAAGGGCTCTTCCTACGTCTGACCCCCACGCACTTTGCCTCCACTGCCTTGGCCCCAATCACGGTTGGGAGGGTTGTACTGCGTGCGACGCGCTTAACCCACGTGCTCTGAACAGGTTAGCACATTGGAGTGAGCTCATCGAGAAGTCTCCTCCAGAGGACTTGAAGGACTTTGTCAGACACACGTCAAGGTTCAAGGTAGGGCCGCTTTTTTTTTTTTCAATCTCACTCCGCAAAGGGTGACTACTTCCCAAGGAAACGCCTGAGTAGGGGGAACCAGTCAGGTTCTCGCACAGGTACAGAGGCTGTTTCAGCTACCAGCCGAGGGGGTCTTTAGATCCTTCTGGAGACAGTGCTGAGGGACCGCATTTTACCGCGTGTCCAACCGAGGGGCTATGCCCTAGTACCGGACAGATGTCTGAGGGGGGTGCCTGTACGCAGCACTACTGGTGACTCAGCCGAGGGCAATACGCATACCAGACCCAGTCCGGAGGTGGAGGGTAGGTCTCGCGCTGCACTGCCAAGAGCCCTGGAAGAGGCAGAGCCTGGCGAGCACCATGACATTGGCACGTGGCATGCAGCCTGACAAGATGGCCGTTCGTCCAATACTGCCCCCTGGTGCAGAGCAGGTGGGAGAATGTGGGACTGGACTCTACCAGATCCGTGGCCTACAGCTTATCCATCGGCAATGCAGGACAGATTTACCCCGCAACTGTTGTAGTACGAAACTGCCCCAGCAGCTGTCCGCTAGCCTGCCAATGCCACCCCACCGGCCTCTTGTACAGGTTTTTTGAGAAGTTCCTCACTCATGAGGTCTCCTCAGTTGGTGATCAGGGACATGCTCCCTCCGGCACCTCTGCCAGCGCCCATAGTCATTCCTCTGATGGCTCCAGCGCCGCAGGCCCCTGCTGCCCTTGCTGGGTCCTTTGATTCCAGCTCCCCTGACTCCCACAAGTCGGGCTGTTCCTCTCCAGCCTCCACAGCAGCCAACGGCTCCAGTCCAAACTACGCAGCCTTTGGCGACCGGCACTCCTCAACCTGCACCGGACAACCAGACACCCTAGTGGACACAGATGAGGACCCCGACATGGCATCTTTCAGCCAAGGCAGTTCATGAATGCCTCAGGTTTGGCCGAAATATTTGGGGCTTCCTCAACCAGAGGTTGAACAACCGGAGGTGGGGGTCCTGGCCGAAGTTCTCAACCTACGCCCGCGGCTAGAACGGGGATCCTGATGCAGTAGGACGTTGTAGCTTTGGCCAAAAAGGGGTGGCTGAAACCCCGGCCTTGCCTATCGATCTGCGCCTTGACACCAAGTACAGGCAGATGGAGGGGGAATCCACTTTTGTCGGCTCATTTGCAACCACATTCTTCGGTGATCGCCTCAGCATCACTATAATCCAAGCCTCCGTCATTCTTGACCACCACGTCAACGGCACTTCTAGGCAAGGAGAAGATCTTGGAGGCGGATGTATATTCCAACGCATCCCTGCGTCAATCTAACGCAGAAGCCATGCTGGCAACTGTTGATCAGAGGCTTTGGCAGGAAATGGCTGACTTCCTTCCAGAATTTCCGTTGCAGAGCCAGGCACGTTTCAAGGCGGGGCTGGCGGAAGCTAAAATGGTGGCCCAGGATCATGGTCCACAGTGGTGCACAGACACCCCAGGCTGTGCCTTTTGCATTGCCAGACATGAGAAGGACAGCATGAGGACAGCCTGGCTTCGGGCTACCAAGTTCAACCCAGATGTCCACAAACGCATATTGGACATTCTATTTGAGGGTGGCGACATTTCATTCCACCACAGATTAGCTTGATAAGAATGCCAGTTCCAAAATTGCAAAGTCCTTATCTATCCTCACAAAGTCCATGCCCAAGGCCTACACCCAGTCGCATCTTCGCTCCAACAAGGGGTGGTAAAACAGCAAAAAGAGGGAGCAAGGGCATCTTTCCCGTCGTCAATGTCTACCTAAATGGCACTGTCGTGGTGCAAGGCCCCCAGGCCAATCTCCTCTTCTTTGATAGGCGGTTCCCTCGCCTCATCAACTTTCATCTCCTGCTGTCCCCTACTCGCCTTCCTCCTCTACGCTACCTCAAGCTCCCTCCACACCTCTGCAGGGTGTACCCCTGATCTGTACCCCTTCCCGGAAGGTCTTTTTAGGCTGGCAACCTTCATCTTGCCAATCAACACTCGCTCCGTCAAACACTCCTGAAATCTGCTACCTCCTTGAAGAACTGGATCTTGATGTAATTGGTCTTACCGAAACATGGTTCACGGTCAGCTCTGTCACGAGCATTGACACTCTCCTCCCTGATGGCTACAAGACCCTCTCCACCCCAGATCCATCAGGGCTGGAGGGGGTGTAGCCCTGATGTTCCCTGAATGGATTCCTGCCTCGATCATCTCCACTCAGACTTGCTCCTCTTTAGATTGTCTGCAGGCTCTCTCTCGTAGCCATTCTTACTGTTGCTACTCTCTACCGGCCCCCTGGTCAAATTGCCTCTTTTCTCTCGGCGTGGGCGGACCTCTCCTCCTCCCTCCTGGCCTCAACCTCTCAACTCCTCCTCCTTGGTGACCAACATCCATTTTGATTCTCCCTGTTCCACAGCCTCACTTTTTCATGGCCTATGAGATTCACTCTCCCCTCTGGCCCGACTCACTCTGTTAGTCACACACTTGATGTCTTGATCTCCTCTGAACTCTCCCTCTCACCACTCCTCTCTCCTGGAGTTATCACTGCCTCCTCATCACCCTCCCTCCCCCCCCCCCCCAAGCCAAGCCTCCCCAAGACTGCCACCCACCTTCTCAGGCATCCAGCCCATGAAGCGTGTGTCGTCAATGCTTCGCCACCACCTCCTTTGCCTCTGGATCGCCCCCTCCCCTCTGAAGCACTCTTGTGCATCCTCTCCTTAAGAAACCCACAGCTGATCCTTCTTGTCTGGCTAACGGTCGCCCAATTTCTATTACTCCCTTTTTGGGTAAACTCCTGGAAAAGCTGGCCATCTCTCAGCTTAACCTTCATTCTGATTCTGTTGGTTCTCACATTGATCACCAATCTGGCTTCAGAGCTGCCAGAACATCTGTGAAGATCTGCTCTCCAACCTTGACTCTTAACATTCCCTCTGTCCTCATCCTACTTGATCTGGCCTCTGCCTTTGACACTGTCAACCATATCACCCTGCTCAACCGTCTCTGTGGCAACCTGGGTTCTGGCATGGCTGACCTCGTTCCTCTCTGATCGACCCTCCCAGGTACAACTTTGGTACTTCCTATCTTCGATCTCCCTTGCTACCTCTGGTGTTCCCCAGGGGTCTAATTGCTCGCCCTGGCTTTTCAACCTATACCTGCCAACTCTCGCCTGCTGCATTTCCTTTTTCTGCTCTAATTTTCAGTGCTATGCTGACAGGCCTCATTTTCAGGCTTCCTGCAGCCACCTCCTCTCCTTCCCTCCTCTCTTGCCTAATTGCCATTCAAAATTGGTGTGCCGCCAACGATCTGTCTAAATGCCAACAAGACTGAGATCCTCCTCATTGGTACACCTTCACCATCCTTTCCCCTCATCTTCTGGCTGGCCCCCCTTGGCCCTCCTACCCCTACCCCTACCTGCCAGGCCAAGAACCTTAGTCCTCTTTGACTCCACACTTTCCTTCTCCGCACTCATCTGACATCTCTAAAAAGTCAAACTTCCTACTGCACCTCCTCAGAGGTACTCTGCTTTTCCTCTTCTTCTCTAAGAAGCTTACTGTCTCCCAAGCTCTGGATCTCTGTAACAGCATCTTTCGAAATCTACTTGCCTCCACTCGCCGCCCTTTACAACTAATCCAGAACAGGACTGTGAGACTTGATCTTGGCCTCAAGCCCTGGGATCATATCTCTCCAGCTTTGAAATCCCGTCATTGGCTCCCAGTGGATGCAAGGATTACATTTAAAAACCCTCTGCATTCTTCACAAGGCTTTCTGGGGCCTTGGTCCAAAATACCTTCAACTATCCCTCCGCAAATACCTCCCCTCTCGAGTAATTCGCTCCGCTACTTCTAACTCCCTCAGGGTCAGTCTTTTTTCAAAGAAACAAACGGGGGTCTTTGGCTGGAGCCTCCCTGCCACCTTGAAACTTGAGAACCATCTCCGGTTCCTGAAGCACCTCAAGACCTTCCTCTCCGCTTCTGCCTTTGCCCCTTTTCTCCCCTGCTGATCTCTTTTCTCTCTCGGCACTGTGCACTGGCAATCCTCTGTCCTTCGGGCCCAGGTACCTGCTCGCCCTGCCACCCTCTTGCACTTGCCTCTGGGCTACCCCTTGCACTGGGGTCTATCTGTACCCATACAGTCCCCCATCCACTTCTCTTCTGCACTTCAGATATACCCTGCTCAACCTATCACTTGCCACTTGCTGGCTGCACTACCAACTTTTATTCATTTTACCTTTTATTCATTTATTTCTCTTCTGCATTTTCCACCTTCGGATCCATGTGTCTCTGGAGTGGGGGGGGCGGCAGTTTTGCCCTTCACGCAGAGTTTTGGCATCACACATTTGCAGATCCCTGGATCCTATCTGTGGTGTCCAAAGGTTATCGCCTACCGGGTGCTCCCTGTTTTTTTTTTTTTTTTTTTTTTTTCCCTCTCCCACCCCTTCCACAGATTGGGACAACCACTCTGTTGGTGGAAATTCATTCGCAGTGGAAGAAGTCCCAGCCAGGCATGGGCTTCTACTCCAGGATTTTTGTCATACAAAAGAACCAGGTTGGCCTGAGAGTTGTGTTGGACCTTTCTACCCTCCACCTCTTCCCCCTTTAAAAATTTGAGATGGTTATGCCAGCACTTATTGCAGAGACACTGTTCAGGGGAGACTGGATGTGCTCCCTGGATCTAAAGGAAGCATACCTACACGTCCCAATTTGGCAGCTTCATTGGTCCCTCCTACGTTCAGGATCATGGGCTTTTATTTCCAATACAAGGTTTTACCATTCGGCCTCAACTCAGCCCGTTGGGTCTTTACCATGCTGATGAACACAGTGGCAGCTCTTCTCCAGCATGGGGCCTGGCATGGATTCACATGCTCATGAATATTCCCTATCGTCAGGCTGGGAATCCGCGGTAAAGAATAATTTTTTTTGTTTTGTTTCTGAACTGTCTTCCTACTAATAACCAATCACTGGTTTTTGGGTCATACTGCCCCAGCGTATGACTGCCCTCTACCTAAGCCCCTCCTCTGGCAGCCATCTTCAGATTTTTACCACACGTTCAAGTGTTGGGAGTCCTCGTGCTGTAGTTCTTGAGCTTTTACTGCGTATTGCGTTTTTTTGAAGTTTACTTATTTTTTATTTTATTTTGGTCAATCGAGCCTCAAGCTCCACCGATTCTACTTCCGATCAATGGGGACCTGTTTCTGAATTTTCTACACCCCTCAATTTTCATCAAATTACACTTCTTGGAGGATTCCGGAAGACCTTTTGAGTCCTACCCCGATTCGGACATGGCCCAGGACAAGGGAGATGCGACACCTACTGGATCCAAACTGTTCAGGAACTGCCCAGGATGTGGATTACAGAGCGTCTTCAAGGAAGATGAACACTCCCTGTGCCTCTACTACTTTCATGCCGACAAGTCGCATGTGGAGGGGGGGCTGTGCGTTTTTGTAAGAACATGTCCGCCCGGACAATGAAGGACCGTCGTACTCGGCTCACCAACTGGCTGGTGGGTAAGAGCACAGCAGCAGGTGAGAAGTCCGAGCGGTCTTCTAAGAACTTTTGAGGGTCTCTGGTGATGGGGGGGGGCGCCAACAAAAGGCAAAGCTCCAAGTCCGCGGGCACCGGGAGCGCCGTTGGTTTGGGCTCCTCGGCTGCCAGGCAGGGTGCAATGTCAGATGGCATCCACGAGCCAAAGCTCTGGATCGTGGGGGGGGGGGGGTGGGGGAAGAATGTTGGAGAACCAGGGTAAGCTTCGGGTTGATCCCAGTGGAGAAAGCCAGAGGGGAGGGGGGGGGCGGCGAGGCAGTGATCCTCCACCTAAGGTGAAGGCCGGCCGCAGACGCACCCAAGGTTGCAAAGGCCTCGATTGAAGTCCTAGCGGCCCTGGTGAAGCTTGTGGAGATTACTTCCGGGCCTAGAGTTTCCCTGCCACCCCGAAGGGAATCCATTTTCAGCCTATAGAGGACCCCCATGAAACCCTGGGAGGAGAAAGAGGTGGTGGGGGGGGCGCAGTAGTCTTAACGGACACAGAAACCACTTCCGAGGATGAGCTGGCTGGCCTCAAAGCTATCCTGCATCAGAAGTTTGAGGCCTACAGGAGGGACCCCGTAGAGGCGGACGTGGAGAGCAACGGTGAAGCCGACGAGGAGCCGCGGGGGAAACGGAGGACCCCGCGCCCCAGCTGTTGCTCCTGTCACAACCAATGCCTATGCCACAGGACAATTCAGGAGCAATCTTGATGGCTTTGCAGACCCTGTGTACGGAGATGAGGACAAGGTTGCCCTTACCCCCCAGTGGACAATCCAGCGGCGCCTGGAACGTCGGGGAGCCCACCAAGCAGAGGCGTATCCAGCCTCCCCCATCCTTTCCAGCCTTCTCCTCCAACCAATCCACCGACGTTGGGATGGATGACAGTGGCGACGACGGGACAGATCTCCAATCACCCCTCCCCCCCCCCCCCCCCCTGCCTGGGCCTCCTCCCCCGATGAAATTGGCTCCTTTCACGCCATGATCGCCAGGGCATCGGAGCTTTTACAGCTATGCCCCATAGAGCAGAAGGAAGGTTTCCTCTACCAACGACTGGGGGCCAAGAGGAAAACCGTCCTCAGTACTTTACTGGACGACATCTGGGACGAAGGACTGTCCCTGCTGAAGAACCAGTCCACGGCCCCTGCGAAGGACCGGTACGAGTAGTACCGGGTCCCAGGCTCCGCTCCTATGTGCCTCAGAGCACAGCCATCCGCGTATTCAGTCGCCTCAGCAGCACCCAAGAAGAAATTGGCGGGGGCGACAGCACCAACTTCCACTTCCCCACTGGACAACGAGGGGAAGAAGCTGGACGCCGGGTCATCTCGTCTGCAGCAACGACCATCAAGGTGGCCAAAGGTCTTGCGATCGTGGCACGCTACGACAGGGAGCTGTGGTTCAAGATCGCTCCCCTCCTGGACTAACTCCCGACGAGAGCGGAAGCCCTTGAAAGCAAGGTGGCATCGGACCAGGCCATCAGTGGCCACGTAAATCGCCGAAACCGGCTTTCGCCAGATGGGCAACAGCGTTTGCCTGTGCTGGCGCGGTTTGCTCGAGGCCACCAATTTCCGTCGGTACGTGCAGACCAGGGTACTGGACAAGCCCTCCGACGGAAACAACCTATGCGGGAAAGCAATGGACGAGTCGCTACAGGCCATCGGAGCGGACACCGACGGCCCGTGCCGTCGGCACTCGACGGCTGTCCTTTCGGAACTCCGGAGGCAAATCTCAAGGCGCCTCCAAAGGATTCAGCAGGAGTTCCTCGTACCGCCAAGCTGCCTGTTCCTTGTCACAGGAAGCCCACAGAGGTCGCAGCAAGACTGGTGGATACCATTGTCGCCAAGGAGCCCAGGGTGGCAAGGCCTCGGCGAAACAGGATTGAACCGGCCGTGACGTCGGCCCCCACCTAAGCATCCCGGTGGGAGGCCGGCTGGCGAACTCATCTCCACCGACCATTGGCTGCTGGATGCCCTGGTCCACGGGCACACTCTGGCGTTTCAAAGAAAGTGCCCCATTTCCCTCCCCTGGCCAGCAAAGAGAACCACGTTCCACAGCTGCTTCTGGAGGTACGAGCCATGCTGAGAAAGGTTGCGATGGAACTCGTCCCAAAGAGGCTCTTGGGCTCTGGGGTATACTCGGGTTCTTACTCTTCCAAAAGAAGACGGCGGCTGTCGACCCATCCTGGACCTTCGGCACCTCAACAAATACATCAAAGCCCAGAAGTTCCAGATGGTTACCCTCCAGCACGTGCTGGGACAGGTGGAGGAAGACTCCTTCCTATCGTCGCTGGACTTGGAGGATGCTTACTTTCACATCCCGATACACAAAGGACATTGAAAGTTCCTACGTTTCGTGGTCCAAGGGCGGCACTACCAGTTCAAGGCCCTGCCCTTCGGGTTCCAGTCGGCTCCAGGGGTCTTTACCAAGTGCCTGGTGGCGCGGCTGCACCTGCAGCGGATCCACATTTACCCCTACCTGGACGATTGGCTCATCCGGGCAAAGTCAAGAGAACTCGCCGTCGACCACACGGCGAAGACCGTCCGCCTGCTCACGGAACTGGGATTCTCGATCAACTTTGCGAAGTACCACTTGGTACCGTCGCAGGACGCCCTGTTCCTGGGAGTTAGACTCGACACAGTGGCAGGGTTGGTTTCACCGTCAGGACGAAGGCCATCCTGGGCAAGGTACAACGGCTGTTGACCGTTGAAGTGGCCAGGGTGAGGTCCATCAAGTCCCTGCTCGGCATGTCATCTTGCGTCTACCTCATGCGCCTGTGCAGGCTGCGGATGCGACCACTGCAGGAGTTCCTCGACGCCCATTGGATGCAAATGGCGGGTAGCTTCGAAGACCAGATCTCAACGAGACTTTCCGCCAATCGATCCAGTGTTGGGGAAATGGGGGGGAAGCCTGCGCCCATCTCGCAGCGGGCATGGACTTCCAGGCCCCAACTCACCAGGAAACTGACGACTGACGCCTCCCTGGAGGGATGTGGAGCGAACACCGGAAATCTCCACAAAAGAGGCCTTTGGCTCCCGGAGGAGAGGTCCCTGCACATCAATGTCCTGGAGCTCTGGGCCGTGTTCTCGGGTCTTTCCTTCCGTCCCTCAAGGGCAAAGTGGTACGGATCTTCACCAACACCACCACGATGTTCTACATCCGGAAGCAGGGGGCGCCAGATCCCCAGCCCTATCCAGGGAAGCGCAGGATCTGTGGCACTGGGCCATCGCAGGAGTGAAAAACTGGTACCTTTTCATCTGACAGGAGTGAAAAACACTGTTGCCGACTCGCTCAGCAGGGAGCTGCGCTCTTGCCACGAGTGGGAGCTTCGGCAGGATCAAGTGGATCTTCTATTCAAACGATGGGGCAGTCCCCAGCTTGACCGATACCCGACGGCGGCGAACACCAAGTGCCGGAGGTTCGCCAGCAGGTTTCCCCAGCCGGGGAGCATGGGCGATGCATTATCCTCCACCTACCCGACCCCTCAAACCCTCCCTCCCACAAAAGCCTGTTCCTTTATGCGTTCCAGCCGTTGCTTCTGCGACTCATCGGTCAACGCAGACAGTCTGGTGCAGGATGATCCTTGTTGCACCGGTGTGGCCGAGGCAGATATGGTTTCCGGACCTTCTGGACTTGTCAACGTTCCATCACCCAAACACCCCCACCGCCCTCCCCCCTCCCGGAGTCAAACTGCCGGCGGACACAGATCTTCTCGCCAGGGAAGGAGGCGCCAGCACAACCCGGGATTGCTGAACCTGCGGGCCTGGCTCCTGCAGCACTAGAGTTCGGAGGCTACGATATCCCGGTGGACTGCAAGGAGGTGCTTGCAAAGGCCAGGGCGTCCTCGGCTCTCAAGTGCAATGGGCATAAGTGGAAGAGGTTCTGTCTGGCGCTGTGCACAGATCAACCCTCTACGGATTACGACCCCTCAAGTGCTGCGTACTTGCTGTCGCTGGCCAAAGCAGGGCTGGCACATGACTCCCAAGATCCACCTGGCGGCTATCTCCTGCTACAACAGAACTCCGGGCGGTCGTCACTGTGGTCTCACCGCCTGGTAAAGGAGTTCATGAAAGGACTGTTATGTTTGTTTCCGCCGGTTAAGGCTCCAGCCCCGGCATGGGAGCTCAACATGGTGCTGACCAGGCTCATGGGTCCCCCATTCGAGCACTTCGGCACTGCTGAAGTTCCTATTGTGGAAGGCAGCGTTTCTTGTGGCCATCTCCTCCGCACGAAGTGGGAGAGATCCAGGCCCTCCTGTAAACCGCCATACCCGACATTCCACGAGACGAGGGTAGTGCTGAGGACGCACCCCTCCATGCCCAACATGCCGTCAGACTTCCATCTCAACGAGCCCTTGGTGTTACCTATATTCTTCCCGTCGCCGGCTGAGAGGACTTTCCACTCGCTAGATGTGGCTAGAGCACTGAATATCTATGTAGACCGCATGAAGAGTCTTCGGAAGACATCACAGCTGTTTGTGAACTTTGGACCTGTGAACCAAGGTAAAGGCCCTCTCGAAGGCTTCCATTTCCCGGTGCCTCTCCGGCTGCATTATGGACTGTCACCGATTGGAAAACCGACTGTTACCTGGCTGTCCGAGAGCCCATTCAACCAGAGCTATTGCTGCAACTACGGCGTTCCTGTCTTGTGTGCCCCTGCTGGACATCTGCAGGGCTGCTATGTGGAGGTTGACGCACCTTCACGAGAGTCTACTGTGTCGACCGGGATTCCAGGGAGGAGTCCATCGGCCAGGCAGTGCTGCGCAACCTGTTCGCTTGAAGGTCAGCCTGGTGAGGTAAGAGATGCTTAATGTTGAGCCTTGCCACCTCCCGTGGTTGTGCATGTTGTACTGCTATGTATTTTATTCATGAGCATGTAAATCCATGCCAGACCCCATGCTGGAGAAGGAAGAAGCTACTTACCTGTAACTGTTGTTCTCCAGCATGGGTCTGGCATGGATTTGCATGTGAATCCTCCCGCCTACCCCTCTGCGGCTCTTCTCTTGGTACTACTGCCACTTTACATGCTACCAAATCTGAAGATGGCTGCCTGTAGAGGGCAGTCATTGATTGGGGCAGTATGACCCAGAGACTAGTGATTGGTTATTAGGAGAGACAGTTCAGAAACGAAACTGACTTGTTCGAATGAATGGTCATCTCACGTATTCCTCATCTTATGATATTCGTATCCTGCCAGCTTTGCTGCTTTGGAGAAAAAAAATCTCGGCAGAGGGCGCTGTGCATGAGTCCGTGGCTTTGATGTCCCTCGACGGGCTCTGTACCATGTCGACGTCACCACCAGTATAAATGGCTTGTACCGTGCCCGTTGGCTTCAGTTGTTTTTGAGGAAATATTCGAGGAACACCCAGGCGTGCCTCATGACTGATACTCTTCGTGAGAGGAAAGTGTAAGGAACGTAGACTGTACTGTGGGGTAGGATGGGAGGGGCGATGGGGGAATATGTAAGAGGAAAATCCAGTTGAAAGAACGTTACAGTTGGTAACTTGTTCTTCGAATGGATTGTGTCCTCCCACGTATTCCTCATCTTACGATACTCCAATAGCAGTGGTCATTTTTGGAGGTGGGAGTACTAGTTCTCATGGACGGAATGAAGTGCCACCTTGGCAAATAAACCCTCATTGGAGGCAGAGGCATCTAAGCAATAATGCTTGATGAAGGTATGCATTGATTCCCATCTTGCAGCTGAACAAATATCTGCCGCAGAAGTAGCCACCCCCCTAGTAGAATGGGCTTGCAGTCTATCCAGTGGGTCTTTTCCCGCCAATCTGTAGCACTCAATTATAGCCAGAATGATCCAGTGGGATATAGTTTGTTTTGTCACTGCTAATCCTAATTTATGACCTGTGTAACAAAGTTGGTCTTCTCATTCTTGAAATGTAAAAACTGAGCGCCCTTCCGGGTTCCAGTCTATGCAGTCTCTTTCTTTGCCCAAATTAGGATAGAATGTTAATGATTTTTTTGTGACAAGTCAAACTACTTTTGGTAGGAAAGATGGTTTAATCTCAAGAACCCCTCAAGGACCAAGTTTTTCCACTGGGCAGAGTCGAAGGAAGCTGATCTGCGTACTTTTGCATTAGATGTGCTCTTTCTCTGCGCACCTCACACATTCAGGGGTGCAAGTAGACACCTGCAGTACCTATCTGGTGGTCATCAGAACCTACTGGAACTCTGAGGAAGTTTTCTCACTCTCTAACCCATTGGTTAAACGTCATCTGGTGGGCCTAACCATGCTCTACCCGCCTGTCAAACCACACCTTGTGTAGGACCTCAGTGTAGTCTTGGGCGCTTTGGCGCACAAACCTTTTGCGCCAATGGCGTCCGGACTTCAGACTAGTCACCATTAAAACAGCCCTCTGGGTGGGCCTTGTCTGCATGTAGGGTTGGCGAGATCCAGGCACTGGTGGCTTCAGAACCGTGCACCGCATTTCATAGAAATAAGGTCCTAAAGACGCATCCTGCTTTCTTACCTAATGTAGTCTCTGCTTTCCACTTAAATGAGGAGATGGTGTTACGAGGAAACGCTCTGAAATTTTATCTGGACAGGACCATGAAACTGTCACCTTCAGCGGGGTCAAGGCCGGGTTATCGGGCTTCTAAGGCATCCGTAGCAAGGTGGATGGTTTCAGCCATCAAGGAGGCCTATGAGGGGCAGCACAAACCACTTGCAGCTAAAATGCATGCCCAAGCTATTGGAGCCACAGCTGTGGTTTTCCAGAGACGAGTCATTAGCAGTGCGGCCACATGGATCACTTCTTCGGCCTTATGCAACCACTGTTTGGATGGCGGCTCTAGGTCAGATGTGGCTTTCGGACAGGAAGTATTGGGGACTTGTTTCCTTAAAGAGGCCACCTCGCCACCCTGGGGCTACTTTTAGTTGTAATTGCCCCTGCAGTCTGGAGTAAAGGGGACGGGACTTGGGAGTAATTACAAATTACTCACCGTAGTGACTAACCTACTCCTAGTCCCTTTCTCCAGCATGGGGTCTGGCATGGATTCACATGCCAATATATATTCCCTGTCATTGGGCTGGGAATCTTTAGAAACGAAACTGAAACGGTTTTCTTTTATTGAAGTCTTTCTCCTATAAACAAATTACTGAACTCTGGGTTATAATGCCCTTCATTTAAGCGCCATCTCTGGCAGCCATCTTCAGATTTTTACATCAAGTTCAAGTGTTGGGAGGCCTCGTGTTTCGCTATTCGCGCTTTTGTGTTTTTTCACTTTTTGATAGTACAATTCTATTTCGGTTACTTGAGCCTGTGTGCTCCATTGATTATCCTTCTGACTAATGGGGTGATCTATTTTTCTCCTCTTTCCAGTGCCCCTCAATGGCTGATATCTTTGTGTTCTTCTTGGAAGCTTCTAAAAATTCTTCATGCCTACACTGCGTGGATCATGTACGACGAGAAAGACCGCTTTGCACCGACTGCAGTTTGCGTAATGTGTACATGGACAAACCTTCCCAGTGTCTGGATTGCCTGCATCCGACACATGAGGAAGAATGTGTGATTTTGCTGTGGCTTCACAAAACGCACGATGAAGGATCGACACCAACAGTTGGAGTCGTGGCTGCAGGCCAAGGCTTCTGCCCCGGGTGGTACCCTGGGGCATGCCGCTCCCGGATCTGGCAAACGTGAGCGGTCTTCAAAGTCCACTGAGGGCGCCCCACCCATGGGGGCCCAACATAAGGCTAAGCACTGCTAGTCTGCTTCCGTCAAGGACGCACCGGCGGTCAAGGCACGATAGTCGTCACCGCCATCGCTCTCCAGTCACCACTCTGGTTCTTTCTCCAAGAATAAGTCAGCTACTCCGGGGAAGCTGAGAGAATCCGGAGAAGGCCAAACAGGGTGCAGTGTCTGCCTACCCGTGACGGAGAAGGCCAAAGTAGACGAGGGGGTCTGACCAGGTCCCGAAGGAGAAGGCCAAACGGGACACTGTCCGGCCTGGTCGTGAAGGCCAAGCAAGACGAGGCCCAGGTGCACCAGGCAGAATCGTCACCCCTCCATCGAGGTGGTGGTGTCCCTCTCTAAGGGTTAAATGTTAAAGGTATTTGTACCGCGCACTGTCACCAACGGAGTTGGTCCCCAGGTGCTCTGGCGGATCTGAAAATGGGAAGGTGGGATGGGTTAGAAGGATAAAGCGGGAGAGCCTGATTTGTTGCCTTGGTTTACCAGTTTGCCTCAACTGAGATTTCTGGGAAGCTTAGTAGCTTGTTTGGATCTTCTTTGTCGGGGGGGGGTTTGAGCTGTGGCAGCTTGGTCTGTTTTGTATGGTGTGTTGGATGGAGGTTATTTTGTTTTTGAAGTGGTCTCCTAGGTCATCGCAAAGTTTCATCGATGGGATTGCAGTGTTGCAGCCCGGTGGTTTTTTTATTTAGTTTGTTTTTGATTTCTTTTTGGGTGTTTGGTGCTCTGAAGATTTGGTTGTTATGTTTCCTCTTGGCTTTTTGTATTTCCTTTTTATATGAGCGGATCTGTTGCAGGAATTTCAATTTGTTTGCAGTGGTGGTGTTGGTCCTCCATTCAGATTTTAGTTTTTAGTTTTTTTTTCTTTTCCTGGCGTTGAGTAGTGGGGTGAACCATTTTGCGGTTTTCTTGTGTGATGGGGTGAAGGGCTTGTCTTTGGCGATGTTGTCTAAATTTGTTGCGATCCAGGTATGGAGTAGGGCAACTTCTTCCATGGTTGATGCTTGTAGTTTACTGAGTTCTAGAAGCTCGGTTAGGTCGTAGTTTTTTATGGTTCTCCAATTTCTTTTCATCATCAGTGGTTTTTCTTGTTGCTTTTATGTTGGAGCAGCCGTTGTGATTATGAATGGAATGATAAGGTGGTCGCTCCAGAGTATTTGAATGTGGGGTGCCGTGGTGATGAGATCCTTGTTGGCGAAGATTGCGTCTAGTGTGTGCCCTGCTAAGTGTGTTGCTCCTTTGACTAGTTGTAGGTTCATGGCTGCTAGTTGGGCGGTTAATGATTTTTGTGTGGTTTCTTCGTCAAACCAAATGTTAAAGTCTTCGAGGATGATCACATGATTGTATTTGATGGCTAGGATGGTGATTGCCTCCGTGAATGCATCTATGAAAGTCACGTCGTAGGTTGGTGGTCTGTTTTCAGTATGAATTTTAGGTTAGTTTTGGGCTTTACTGATAGCCGTAGTATTAAGGAGTCGCATTTATCGATGTTTCGTGGATCTTCCATTTTGATGGCCAGTTCCTTGTGGATGATCGCTAGTCCCCCCTCTTTTGTATTTCCTGTTTGCTTGGATGCATTTGAAGTCTTCAGGCAGTTGTTGAGGGTGGTCTTGTAGTCATCTAGCCATGTTTCGGTTACAAACAGGATGTCTATGCCTCCTTGTCGTATATTTTAGTTGAATGTTTGGACATTGACCTTGCATTTATTAAGTTACAGTGGAGTCTCTGGGTGTGATTTTGTTTTGAGGTTATTCGTTCAAGTTTGTAGTTGTCTGGTCGTAGTGTTTTTACACATTGATGTTGGTAGGATGAAGAACGGCGACAGCTGCTTCTTCATTGAAGCGGTCCAATAGGTTGATAACAGGGCTGATCAGTCGTGATGTTTCTGCTGTGATGCTGCTCGGATGAAGATCAGCGATGGCTTTGTCATTGAGTCTGATTGTTGGGTGGGAGGTTGTATTGTAGGTTGTCGGTGCTTTGCCTTATTGTGAGTTGTCATGCCCCTCTGTTCTTGTGATGTAAGGGGAAATTGGGTAGGAACCCTCCCACTCTTGAGTGCTCCCAGCATTTTTCCGAGTGTTTCGGGAAAATCTTTGCATGTCTCGGTTTCCGTGTTGTCGGTGTTACGTGGTTGTTGCAAGGTAAGGTGTAAGGTGTGAGGTATAAGGATTTTTCTCTTACAGATTTTGTTCTGGTTATGGCTGCCTTAGGTTTCCTTCCAATGGGTCTGCTTCTTCTGGGTTCTGTTGGTGTTGTGTGTTCGCGTTTCTTGTTGCACAATCTTGTTCTTTGTTGGCATCCTTTTCTGGGTCGGGCCATTTTTCAGTTTAAAGTGCAGGCGTAGTAGGGTAGTTAGTCCTCTATGCTGTTGTGCAGGCGCAGTGATCTTGGTTTTCCTTCTCTGGATATGCTGGGGTGCTCTCTGGCTCATTTCTGTCAGTGGGTAGAGTGTTTCTCCTAAGGGTTCACTGTCGGGTAGGGTTAGGGTGTTAAACGGTCTGTTAAAGCTAGGTAGTGATGGGTTTCCGGGATTAATAGAGTACTGAACTAAGCAGTTAGATAAGGGGCCCTGTATATTGTAGAAAGGCTTATGCTTAGGGAGGTGACAGAGTTCTGGACCTAACACAGCTAGATTGAGGGTCAGTTGAAGCTGTGGAGCATGATGGCAAACAGCTAGATCTGGGAATCCTGAAGAGTGGATGTCGCCCTAAACTTGGGTTCACTGCGATGAGCTAGCCATGTAGGTTCAGGGGGGCATGTACTAGTTGATGCGATCCGGGCGCACTGAGGTCCTGCTAGATTTGAGGGGCAGGCTCCTGTATGCAGTCTGAGTGTCAGTCAATGCGATCAGGACACAAGGC
This sequence comes from Ambystoma mexicanum, assembly GCF_040938575.1. NCBI lineage: Eukaryota > Metazoa > Chordata > Amphibia > Caudata > Ambystomatidae > Ambystoma > Ambystoma mexicanum. The sequence continues at coordinate 109,721,103 of NC_090933.1, forward strand.
CCAACTGGATTTGAGAAACGTTAGGCGGGAGAGAGGCCTATCAATGCAATCTAAATGTCGGACATTGCAGTTAGACAGAACCCTTGCTGATCCCGAGAGACCTGTGTAGTGGGAGAGGGGCCTATTAATGCAGTCTAAACATCATATGATGGAATTTGGAGACGGAACCACTGCTAAATTTGAGAGACCTGTATAGTGGGAGAGAGGCCTATCAATGTAATCTAGACATCATACAATACAATTTGGGGACACAACCCCCTGGTGACCTTCAGACCTGTATAGTGGGAGAGGCCTATCAATGCAATCTAGACATCCTACAATCCAAATTGGGGACTTAACCCCTGGTGACCTGGAGAGACCTGTATAGTGGGAGAGAGGCCTAATAATGCAGTCTAAACATATGATGCAATTTGGAAACAGAACCCCTGCTAAACTCGAGAGAGCGGTATAGTGCACCTATACCACAGATATGCTTTTAAGGACCCTTTCTAGAAGCAGGTATACTATGGATATGCTGTTTAGGCACACTTTTCTAAATGTAGTAATACGAGATGTTGTTGGCAGACTTTCTAAATGCAACACCACAGATGTGCTATTAGGCAAACTTTCTATACGGAATTACACCACACATATGCTATTAGGTATACTTTTGAAAAGGAAACTAGACCACAGAAGGAAGAGTTTATAGCAGTTTAGCTTCCAGGGTTGAGTGGTAGGGTAGTATGGCGTGAAGTAATTGCTTCTGTCCCCGCCCTTACCACACTTATTGTTGACTTCTTGCTACTCCTGCGGATACCTGCAGATACGACCAGGAGCCGTCCTTTGCCTCCGGTCCTTAGCCGATGGGCTGCACGGGCAGAGGGCTGCTCTGGTAGGGTTGGTAATGGCCTGGCCCTACGGCCTCCTGGCCAATCAGGGCACGATGGGCGGGTTGGGAGGCGGGAGGGAGTGAATCAGGAAGTAGGTAAGCGCCGAGGAATGGGGGGGGGTGGGGAAATCACTGCCGGGGTTCAGGTGGTTGGGCTTGGGGCTGCACAAACACGATCCACACAAGGAAGTGGATCGGGCTGAGGGAGGAGGCCTGCACGGGGCGCGAGGAGGGACCTGTGGGGAGCACTAGCACGTCAAAGGTGCAAGATGGAGGCTCAAGGGCCTAGCAAGTTGGGCAAACTCACCTGGAAGCGGCGGTTTCCCAAATGGCAAGGACAAGCTGAGAGAATCCGGAGAAGGCCAAGCAGGGTACGGTGTCTGGCCTACTCGTGATGGAGAAGGCCAAAGTAGACCAGGGGTCTGACCAGGCCCCGAAGAAGGCCAAACGGGACAGTCTGACCCGGTCGTGAAGGCCAAGCAAGACCAGGGAAGGCCCAGGTGCACCAGGCAGAATCGTTCCCCCCCCCCCTCCATCGAGGTGGTGGCGGCGTCACTCTCGAAGGGTGTAGGGACAGACCCAGCCCAGGGTACCCCGATGACGGCCACAATGTCTCTTCCTCCCAGGAGGGAGGCTTCGAGCAAGCCAGTTGAGAAGACCCAGAGACGAGGACGCCAGACCTTAGCCCGACACCGACCCTCAGGACACAAATAAATGGGGGGGGGGGGCGCGCGTGGTGAAGACCTCCAAGGAATGGATATTTATTTGTCTAACTAGGGGATCCTTTCAGTCATGGGGATTACGACTAGGGGGACGTTGGGGCAACACCCCAGGAGGGGGGGGTGGACAAAGGTGTTCATCAATGGAGATGATGAAGAGCCCAGAGATGACGAGGGCCCTGGGACCAGCATGCATACCCCCAGGTCCCGCTGAAGATTTTTCACTGGACACATGCTGGTGTCGGAGATGCAGAGGAGGATGCCGACAACCCCTTCACCCACTCCACATGCAACACCAGTTCCGGCCACCCCGTTGACACCGGGGGAACTGCCGGCCAAGAAAGAGGCATCTCACGCCTCCATGCCACCCATCGCCTCCCTCTCCCCCAAGGGAGTCGGAATCGGACACTTCGACAACGGGCACAGATGCCTGTTGCTGTTAAGTTCTGAATCACACTGTTACTCAATGTACCTGCCTTCTGTTTCATTATGCATAGGTCATGCTCCTTGTAACCCACGAGCACGCCCACATAGTTCTGTAACTAAGACATCTTCCTTCAACAGCGCCTCAATGCCTTTGGGCTGTAGTGCGCTTTACAACTTCAAATAAAAGACGATGGCAGGATGGGGGAACCTCCCGTCACCTCTGCCCAGGGCGCCTCCGCCAGATGAAGTAGGATCCTTCCCTGCAATGATCTCCCGAGCGTCTGAGCTTTTCCAGCTCATGCCGGAGGAAAAGAAGGAAGGTTTCTTTTTAGGTCCCACTCCTGGACGATGTTTGGATGAAGGGCTGGCTCTGATGAAGAAACCCTTGACAGCCCCAGCAAAGAGACCGGCTACAGGGCGGCAGGCTCTGCACCCAAGTGCTTGCAGGCTCTGCACCCAAGTGCTTGCAGGCTCTGCACCCAAGTGCTTGCAGGCTCTGCACCCAAGTGCTTGCAGGCTCTGCACCTTTGGCCACCAGGGAGAAATCGTCTAGTTTGGCTTCTTGCACCGCTCTGGACAACGAGGGAAGAAGTTGGATTCTATGGGTAGAAAGGTTATCTACTTGGTGGCGACTACGGTCAAAGCTGCCAACGCCCTCTTGGCCAGATATGACCGGGAGCTGTGGTTTAAGCTGGTGCCGCTCATAGACTTCCTCCCCGATGACAAGCTTGACGATCCTTCAAGAAGGCGAGGTGGCATTGGACCACGCCATCAGTGGCCCTGGACATTGCTGACACAGGTTTCCGCCACATGGGAAATGGTGTCTGCCTTAGCCGTCGTGGCTGGCTCATGGCCACCAAAGTAAGGCAGGCGGTCCAGACAAGGGTTTTGGACATGCCCTTTGAAGGGGACAACCTGTTGGGGAAGGCTATGGATAAATCCCAAAACAGAAAGTTGATGGCTGGAAGGTTTGAATTAATCATAACCACGGGCAAAGCTCTGGGCAACCCTCCAGACCATCGTTTTTCAGCCTGCCATGCCATTACAGAAGGTGAAAAACCATATGCAAATCAGGCTTGGTCCTACCCCAAAAGGGGCAGTCCAGCCCGAACTGCTAGGTCACTTCCCTTCTGCACGAGACCACAAGCATCCCCAAACATGTTTCAGCCTTGTTGGGCGTCATCAGTGAGGAGTAGCTTGGGTCTCTAGGCACGGCAGACTCGGGACAATCACCGACTTTCTCAGCAGGAAGCTGCACTCTTGCCACGAGTGGGAACTTCGGCAGGATCAAGTGGACGACCTTTTCCTCAAATGTGTCAGTCCACACATCGATCCGTTTGCGACGGCGAAGAACACCAAGTGCCAAAGGTTTGTCAGCATGTTTCCCCAGAGGGGAGCATGGGGGATGCATTCTCATTCCCTTGGGAAGGCCTGTTGCTGTATGCATTCCCTCCATTGCATTACTTCTTCGAGTCATCAACTCAGACGGTACCGTTGCAGGATGATCCTCGTTGCACCAGCACGGCTTAGGCAGATCTGGTACCCAGACCTTCTCAGCATGTCGGCATCTCCTCCAGTCAAGCTGCTAGTAGTCGTGGATCTTCTCGCCAGGGAAGGAGGCGCAATCTTGACCCACAACCCGGGTCGCCGAACCTGAAGGCCTGGCACATGCAGCATTAGAATTTGGTGGCTATGATCTTCTGGCGGACTGCAAAGAGGCCAGGGCGTAATCTACCTTAAAATGCTACGGACCCAAATGAAAGCGCTTTACAGTTTGGTGCTATTCACAGAAGATCAACCCTCTGAGGGTCACAGCCTTTCAAGTATTGCAATATTTACGGTCATTAGCTAAATCTGGGCTGGTTCATGCCTCCAAGATTCATATGCTGGCTACCTTCTGCTACATCAGATCTCCGGCATGCTCTTCTCTGTGGTTACACCGGTGAAGGCCCCAGCCCCAGCGTGGGAACTGAATGTGGTACTGACTAGGCTCATTGAGGCTCCATTGAAGCCTATGCATTCGGCTGCGCTCAAGTTTCTATCGTGGAAGACTGCTTTCCTCGTAGTAATCACCTCTGCAAGATGAGTAGATGAGATCCAGGCCCTGTCATACAAGCAGCCTTACTTGACTTTTCATGAGACGAGGGTGGTATTGCGGATGCACCCCTCCTTCATGCCCACGGTGCCATCGGAATTTCACCTGAACGAGCCCTTGGTGTTACCTGTGTTTTTTCCAACGCCTTTGTCGCTGGATGAAAGGACTTTGCACTCTCTGGATTTGGCTAGAGCGCTGGCGTTTCCGGAAAACCTCAGCTTTTTGTGAACTTTGGTCTTGTGAACCATGGGAAGGCCGTGTCCAAGGCTTCCATTTCCAGGTGGCTCTCCGGCTGTATCACTTAATGTCACCAGTTGGCAAACCGACCGCTGCCTGGCCGTCCGAGAGCCCATTCTACCAGAGCGATCACTGCTACAACAGCGTTCCTGTCTGGTGTGCCCCTGCTGGACATCTGCAGAGCTGCTACGTGGAGGTCGATGCACACCTTCACAAAATTCTACTGCGTCGACGGGGATTCGCTCGAAGGTGAGCCTGGTGAGGTAAGAGATTGCTTCTGTTGAGCCTTGCCACCTCCGGTGGTTGCATGTGTACTGCTATAGTATTTATTCATGAGCATGTGAATCCATGCCAGACCCAATTCTGGTGCAGTTACAAGTTACTTACCTGTAACTGTTCTCCAGCATGCCACTCTGCAGCTCTTTTGTTGGTCCTACTGCCACTTTACGTGCTACAAATCTGAAGCTGGCTGCCAGAGGGGCTTAGGTGGAGGGCAGTCATTGGCTGGGGGCAGTATGACCCAGAGCTCGGTGATTGGTTCATAGGAGAAAGACCGTTTAGAAACTAAACTGAAACTGGTTTTTCTTTTACCAAGGATTCAGACTGACTGGGAATATTCATGAGCATTTGAATCCATGCAGGCAAGTAACTTGTTCCTGATCCTACGTGGTCTATGGGATACAAACCCATTGTGAAAAGTATGCATACTTTTGAGGGAAGTAGAATACTGTTGACCCCTAAACTTATTTGGCATGACAAGCTCAAATTTGAGTTTGCCCTTAAGTGAAGCATTTCAAGCCATTACTTCAAAGAAGTTATATGTAGTAAATGCCACATCATCCAGGTTAGGTAAACTAATCGCATCGGTCCTGGCCGAGGGTGTTATACCCCGTCCAACCCCATGGTAAAACGCCTAACAAAATTCATATCAGTGGGCTGGCTGCAACCTGGCCTGCTTCTCCCTGCTCTAGTCCTATTATAAATGGGTGCAAATAAAGTATGTACAACTTGTATAAATAGAATGGTTTAAGATGATACTGATTTGTTTTTTCGCCCCTGAATTACTTCACATTTCAGGCAGACTAATGCAGATGACTTCCTTGAAAACATGGCAACTGTAAGTTTTCTGCATTTAATTTAATATTTATATATGTATGGTGATTGTTATTGTTTGACTCATTTCTTCAGTCTAAAGCGCTTCATTAATCAAATGAAATGTGGGGACCTTCTGTTGAGCGTATTTGTCTGTTTTCCCAATATAGGCCTTGTGATATCCACTTGACAACTAGCATAGTAGAGAACTTTGTAGGTGGATTAAGTAAAATTGTCATGGTACTCAACCTTGTGGTAGTGCCCCTTCTGATTTTTTTTTTTTTGTATGCATGAATTGCACTGTCCACGACTGCCCTCTTAGCGGCAGCATTGCCCCCAATGAAGCCCAATTACCTGAAAGCTAACCCGTGGCAGTCCATCGTTCAAGCCTGGTAGACAGGCAGTCTCGTGGGTGGAGTGACTTTAGCGGGTCTGAAGTGGATGTTTTTGGAGAATTCATGTACCTGCCTCTGGGTTGGCCTGCTTTTTGTTTAAGAACAAATCGCAGAAGCAGTCAGACTTGTAAGTAGTTAGTGCATGGAAATGTATCCATGTAGCCTAGAACTGGTGTGCAAAATAAAAATTGTATTATGTTCAGTATGTCTTAATATTCCATCAGATCGTTCCCCCAGAATATTGCCACGAACTTCCTGGACAAATTTCTTAGCTACACGATCCAACCCTGCAAGGGATTAATCAATTTTTGTAATGGTCTTGTTACATTGACACTATCCTCTTGTTTTCCTGATTTTAGTGGTATGTTCGATAGCACAAGCTCTTGTGTTGAGATGAAAGCACTGCAGGCATGGGGGTGGGGGGGGCTAACGATGAGCATTCTTAAGTGAGTTTTCACTTGCCGCCTTATGGGATGGCAGGGAGCTGTGAGGTTGAAGTTGAATGTGGCCTAGATGATGCAGATGTGTACATGGAGAGCCAATGTTTGCTATACACAACTTCCTGCAGCAGTCTAGGTAGCACCTGCAACCCCCCCTGGGTGAGGCCGAGTGTTGGGGAGAATTCTCAGAAATGTGTAAATTCCCTTCTACCTTGGAGACCCCCAGCTCTTTTTGCTGGACTTTAGGATTGTTTAATTTCTAATCTGGAGAGTGTGCCCTTTTCCTCACCCTTTTGTATTTTGACTTTCTTTTTACTTTGGAGTCTGACAAACTCCATAGGCATCTTCTTTACATGGTGATGCACAGCACCTTCAGTGCAGTGGCACAAAAAAGTCTTAGATTTTCCAAAGGTTTACATTCATTCTCTTGGTGAAACTTCTGTTTCCAAGAACAGTTAAATAAAATTGACTTTGCCTACATTTTGTAACTTTCTAGACCCAGCACACACTATTTTACCATAGGGTGCTGGAGGGGTTACTTTGTATCCCCTTTGACTAGTGCTTCATATGTAACATTTTTATCGCCATTTCTACAGTTAATGGCTGGTGGCAGTGGTTTACTTTTTACTACCATTGTCTGTTTTTACTGCAGGCTGTGTTCGCAGCCACGGTAAGGCACCCATGGTGCCCATTTTGTCAATGTCCCGGTCATCTTTGTTTTCCCTCTTTCTTGTCGGAAAGTTAGTTCTTGAGATTTACTCTGCACGCCAAACCCGGTTTGGTCCCTTTGTTAGTTTTGCCTTTGGTGGGATTCATGAGTGAAGCCCGCCTCTGGCTCCAGTATGTCAGGCAGGGGCAGTGAGGGAGGTGTCAAACTCCCTATGCTTAATCCCCTTGGTTACAGGAATGCACCCAAAGATGATTGGCCGGCTGCCTGTCAGCTAGGCTGGAATGAATTGGAGAAACCTGCATAAAAGGCAAGGCTTTTTGGCTTGGAAGGCAGTCGACCACTGGACGAAGGAATCTGAAGATGAACTTGGAAGAGATACCTGCTGCAACTCCTGAACCGTTGGTTTGCCAGGAGAAGCCCTGCTGCTGTGCTGAAGCTCCGAATTCGCCTCGACTAGAGAAGCCCTGCAAGGACGACTTCTCCCTTTGAGTTGGTGGGACCAATCAACTCCAAAGTAAGCCTGTCTGGATATTCTCTCGAAGATAGTTGCACTTTCACTGTTGCTGGAACCGAAGAGCCAGGGAGAGGAACACCAGATCGTGTGCGTTGCTTTTAAGTCGGACCTGAGCACCAGGAAGATCCTCCGTACTTCCTTGATGCAGGACTGACCAAGCCTGAGCCACCTCAAGAGTGCTGGACCCCAGAAGCAAGGAAAGTCTGAAGTGGTATCCGAGAACTGCAGAGTTGCGATTTGCTTTCAGATGTGAGGAGCTGAAACGCGAAGGACTGCTGACGGTCCCATTGCAGAGCAGGAGTCCCCAGACGGCCTCCCTCTTGTCCCCACGATGGAGGCTCAGGAACAAGATCTGCAGAGCTGTAGAGGAACCAGCTAGAACCATTTCTTCTAACGAGAGGTACTGTAAAGTTCAAGAACTTCTTGTTGTGTAGCCTTACTTGCTCTGTCGAGACCCATCTTGATTACCTTGCAGAGCTGCTGAAACTTTGGCCCGCACCAGCCTCCCAGCTTGTGGCCCTTCAAGTGTTCTATTTTCAACAGACTATTTTCAACAGACATTTTCTAAAAACATTGCAAGACTTTTATCTACCTGCAAAGATCTTCAGCTCTCCTTGACATTGTACAATTAACATTGGCTGTCCTGGCTCCCTGGGAGAGACTTCTCAACTTTGACTCTGTGCTTAACCTTTTCCCCAGGAAAGGGTTAAACTTATTGTTTGTCTGCAGCGGCTTTCACTTTGAGGCTCCTGGGCTCTCTCAGGGGAGCCCAGGAGACTCAAAGTGAAAGCCGCTGCAGGCAGAAATACAATGAGCTTGTATTTAAAAACGTTGCTGTTTTCTTTCTTAGTTTCTCGGGCTCCTCCGGCTCGGAGGAGCACGGGACTTAGAAAGAAAACCACAGCGATTTTAAATAGTATTTTTTTTGTGGTGACCTCAGGTTGGAGCCCAGGAGCGACTCCAAGCTGAAGCCACCGCAAACAGAAATACGTTTTAAAAGCTGCGGTTTTCTTTCTACGTTTTCTGGGCTCCTCCAGCCTGGAAAACATGGAAAGAAAACCGCAGCTTTTATATTTGCAGTGCTCATTTAAAAAAAATAAGCACTTAACTAGATGCAGCTTTCCTGCCTTCATTCTCTGGTCTCTGGCACCAATGAAGCAAAAGCCACCCACTGGTAGCTTTTGTTTGACAGCTGGCTTGCTTTTGCTTCATTAGTGCCGAAAGAGCAGCACATGAGGCTCATCCATTTCACAAAATGGATGCCTCCTAGTGCTTCAGTTTGAGTTTGAGCTTCATTTGCTCAAAACTTTACATAGGGACTTTGTACAAAAATATTGTGTGTGTATATATATATATATATATATATATATATATTTTTGATTATGGGTCATCTTTTTAGCCAATAAGGTTTTTGAGCACAATATTCCTTTAAGTAATTTGAGGGTGTAGGAATCGTCTGTGTGCCATCCCCAATGGGCATCTAGTAATTTAGACAAACTAAAGTGTTTTGAAGTCTATTTGAATTATTTATATTGCTCCCTTCTGAAGAAGGCTTTACAACTGACTGAAATAAATTGTTTTATCAAGAAACCTTGAGCGTAAGTCTTTATTTGGATAACTGCTACTGTAGAACTGTGAAAACATTACTGCACACGTTGCCCCCCTTGAGATATACCTGGCTGCTCAACCACACTACCAACCTGTGTAGTTCAGATTTATACTAAAGGTTGGGGTCCCTATTACCAAGTCATGGTTATTGGGTGCACCACAAAGGGTACTATGTACAATCTTGCCTAACACGGAGCATGACATTTCAGATCTCTAGCCTCCAAGCAGAACTTCAGCAGCAATCGCGAGACAGTTGCAGGTTTATTGTGAGAATCAAGGGTTAAGAGCTGAGGCTGACTGAGTTTTTGTTGGAAGTACTACGCCATAAAGAACACAAGAAATCTGAGGAAGTAATGAGGAAGAACCTGCGTGTGAGCAGGATCATCATCAGTATCCTGAGTGTCTGAGGGATCCAGTGGAGGAGTATCTGGAGCCAGAGGCTGCGGCATGAGGACACCACCTTAAGAGTCTGGTATGGAACTGCCTGTGGAGTAGGCTGAGGAGCCGGAAGAGGTGGCTGCGCCGGTGCCAGAGGAAAAAGACAAGAGGGGAAGAAGCCACGCGTGGCATTACATGGCCGAAGCCAAACCCTAGGAGCGCTGGTGAATTCGGCCCGTTCTCGTCAGTGCGGAAAAGGGGACTGAGATGTGGCGCTGGAGGGCAGAGTCGGGGCCAGGGCCGCGCCTGCTCCCCTAAATTTAGAGGGGAAGATTTTTCTGGTAGAAAAAGGTTCCGTCTCCCGTCCCTCGCGAGGGACGTCCATGCAGTATGGAGGAAAGGACGGGACGTAAGAGTAAGACAGATAAATCAATTGGATGACAACTGTTCATCTGGTGTCCTGGAAAAGGTGCCAAAATCAGAGTTGCAAGAAGAAATTAAGAAGCCTTTGCTGGGAGCCTTTCCACTAGACTGCTGCAAAATACCTGCCAGTGTCCCTTCTTTCGCATGAAGACCATCAATTCAGTGACTGGGTCCTGTAACTGCTGCATCGTGAGGGTGTCCACCTGCCTCATCTTCACTGCTGAGGTACTGTAGACTCTAGGTAATACTCATCCAGAGTCGTTCTGTTCCTCGTGTGACTATGCACCTCCTGCCACTTAGCCGCAAAAACCTGGAACATCCCAAAAGAGATCAGAAACACAGAAGATCACCACAAATTCAGGAAATTACTTAAAACCTGGCTCTTCAAGACCACAGTCTAAAACTGAAAACCGAAAGAGAAAAAGGATGACTGAAATGGAAAGCACACTGACAGCCCAGAACCGACAGGGAAGCTCCCGCAGTACCTGACGGTTGACACCGGATAGACAGAAACCACTGGATAGACGGAAACATAGGTGACACCCATGGAGACTGAGTCAAATATCCCAGCCAATCCCACCAACATCTTCACCCTCCCCACCCCTCCACCCCCCCTTAGTTTCTACCAGGCACCAAAGTATCAATTGAATCGCCGAGACACTGCAGTCACCACACCAGTTGAGTGGTGGACTTTGACAGGTACACTGGCCACAAGAGTAGAAAGGGAGGACAGGTGGGGCTGTGATTGAGGCTGAGGTGGATGTGGTGCAGATGTGAGAGACCTTGGTGCAAGATGAGCCCAGATCAGGACAGAGTAACATCAGGAGAGACTATGCAAGCCCAGCGCATCAATTCAGGATAGAGATGCCAACTAACCAATTCAACTAAATTTCCACCTCTGCATACTCTCAAACCAAACAACCATAAACCTACCGCACAGCAAACTGCACAAACTTCACTACATTGCAACAACAAAACAAAAAACACACAACTTCCACAACAGTACACGACTACCAGCCGCAAACACCCCAGGGCCAGCCAACGGACTGACCGGGCTGAGGCCGCCAACAGCACATCACTGCGCTCTTGCACTTTTCCTGCTTCCTCCCACTAACACCCCTCCCTCCCTTCCTCTTTCAGAGCTGCCAGGGTCCACTCTGGTTGTGATGGTGCGCAGCACAAATGTCCTTTAACATGAACATGGTGGGAATTTGGTCATTTGGGTGTTCACCCGTCCCGTGTGCAAAGGCCCACACTGGTGCACATTCAGGAAGCCTTCTATGAAGTCCCTGCACCCTTTTGCCAACCACAAAGCATTGTACTAGTTATAGAAATCCTTTGAACTCTGGCTCCCCCCTTATGTCAGGGAGAACACTTGTGGCTGGATAGGGAAGGACGGCTAAATCATAAGGCCCCTGTGAAGAAAGTATTACTAGTGTGGCAAAGTACTTACTTGCCGATATTGGCAGTGTAAGTGTATTATTTCTGAAACGGAATAAGTTACGAAGTGGGTCTCTCTCATAACTGGACTTTAGAAAAACTGTCCCAACATTGCAGTCAACAGCAAGACACATAATGGGCACCAATGTAGCGGACTAATCTCCCCAGCCACTCGCATCTGACATTGGCCAGGGCCTTCCATGAAAGTATCTCGGGCCTGGCGGAATACCTGGGCCTCCCTGCTGAAGTCCTCACGAAGCACCCTTCTGCCAGAACGGGGAGCCCACTGCAGACGTGGTATCGCTCGCCAAGAAGGGGTGTCTCAAACCCCACTCTGGACGCAAAGTACAGGCAGACGGAGGGGGATACTCTTGCTCTCCTCCCACCCTCCTTGGGGATTGCTGCGGCATCACTGTACTCCAAGCCTGTCGTCCTCATCTTCGTCATCTACGGCGCTGTTAGGCAAGGAGGAGAGCACTTTGGAGGCATACGGTAAGAAGCTGTATTCCAGTGCTTCCTTGCACCTGCGACAGGCCAACGCAGACGCCATGCTGGCAGCCGCTAACAGATTATGGCAGGAAATTGCCGACTTCCCCTCGAACTCCGCCACCCACAGCCAATCCCATTTCAAGGCGGGGCTAGCCGAAGCTAACTATGTGGCCAGGATATCATGGAGTCCCCTCTGGCACATATTGATACCTCTGGACATGCCATCTGTATTGCCACAGACATGAGAAGTATGGCCTGGCTCCGGGCAACCAAGTTCAAGCTGGATGTCCAGGAACGTATTCTAGACCTGCCCTTCGAGGGCAGTGACCTTTCACTGCAGCACAGACAAAGAGCTGGACAGCAAGAATAGCAGCTCCCAGAGGGCTAAATCTTCCATTCTGACACCACGCCCAAAGGGTACTCCCAGTCTCAGCAACTCTCTAAGGGTCGCTCATCTGGAGGTTTCCACGGCTTCCAGGAACGGAAGTCTAGTCGGCCAGAATGCTCGCCGACCCCTAATCGGCGCAAGCATCAAAAAGGGAAGGGGCAACAGGTTTTTGCAGTCCCCCCTCCTCCGCCTCTGATGGTAAGAAGTTGTGACAGACCCACTCGGGTCCACGTATCGACAGTGGGGACCAGGCTTGCTCTTCATGCTCACTTTTGCTGACAACTTTGCGGACCCCTGAATCCTGTCAATATCCTTGGGTACAGTCTACCTATTCCTGCTTCTCCTCCCGCCTCGCCCCCTATTCCGCAAGTTGGGACAGCAACTCTTTTGGCGGAGGTTCGGTCACTCGTCCTGAGCCAGGCCGTGGAGTCCCAGCCTCTGAGCGGGGGAATCAGGCTACTTCAGGGTCTTTGCCATTCAGAAAATAAACACGGCTGGCCTGAGTTGTACTGGACTTTTCCACCCTCTCACTCCTTACCTCTCCAGAGGTTCAAGATGGTGACGCCAGCTTTTCTCCTCTTGCAGGGGAGACAGGATGTGCTGCTTGGATTTGAAGGACGTCTATCTGGCAACCCCATCGATCTTTCCTCCGTTTCAGGATCATGGGCTGCCATTTTCAGTGCAAGGTCCTCTCTTGGCTCAACTCGGCCCCCAGGGTCTTGACTCAGGAATGCGGTGGCAGCCCTCCTCCGGGCTCGCGGCCTCTATATATATCTATATCTATATCTACACCTAGACTGGCTCATCGGGGCTACATCTCAAGAAGCCTTTCACCACTCCTCCAACCCATGCACTGATGAGCACACTACACAACCTGGGCTTTTTGCTCAATTGTAAAGTTACAACTGTAACCCACAGTTGTTTACCTTCCTGGGCCTCATCTGGGACACGCGCTCCGAGAGGGTCTTCCCCGCGGAGGACAAGTTTGTGGCCATCAGGAGGGCCAAGTCCCACTTCCTCAGCCGGGGCTCTACTTCAGGCTTGGTGGTACCAGCATCTGCTGGGCCTTTTTGCAGCGATACTGTTGGCCCTCCCCCACACAAGACTCGTGATGAGGATTCAGCTACACTTCGCAGAATCGTGGAACCAGGCTGAAATGATCAAGATCCCCATCTCTCTACCCGGACCTCACATGGTGGTCCAGGGACTGCAACCTGCGGACGGGCAAGCCCTTTTGGCACCCTGTCCCTCAGGTGACGATTACCACAGACTCCTCCCTAGATGGCTGGGGAGCGGTCCACGGCATGTGGACCCGTCAAGAACACCACATCAGTTGGCTGGAACTGAACGCCATCTGGTTAGCAATTGGCCTTCCTCCCACGTCTCAAGGGAAGAGTTGTCTTCATCCACACTGACAAATCGACCAGTACGTACTACATCAACAAGGGGGAGGGGGGGAGACCAGGTCCCCTTCCCTGTGCAGACTGGTGATCAGCATGTGGGAATGGGCCTTTGAGAACTACATCTACCTCACGGCAGTGCACCCTCCGGGGAATCCAACCTGGAAGCGGACAGGCTCAGCAGGTTGGGGGCAGACAACTACGAGTTGGCAGCTGAATGACGTCTTTGCACAGGAGATCTTCCACTGTTGGGTCTTCCCCCAGGTGGATCTCTTCGCCACCAGGCACAAGTGCTCCTAGTTTGCCTCCTGGCAGGGGCAGGGCCTAGGCTCTCTGGGCGACACCTTGTGGATCCAGTGGAACGGCATGTCAGCATGCGCCTTCCTGCCCACTCCACTGATTCAGAGTACTTTGCAAGTTCAAGGAGTCTCGCCAGCTCAAACTCATTTTGATAGCTTTGTGGTGGCAAGCCAGGCCATGATTCTCAGAGCTGCTCAGCCTCTCTGCGGTCTCTTATCCACCTCCCGATGGGCCCAGCGCATCTTCTGCTACAGCAGGGGTGGGGGGGGGCAGGGTCATCACCCCACCCCCCAGAAGCTGGCCCTCACAGCGTGGTTCCTGAGCAGGTGATGGTCAGCCACCTCAATCTATCTCGAGCCAACCTGGAAATCCTACAAGGGGCTAGGAGCAAGGCTACCAGAGCCCAGTAGAAGAGTAAATGGACCAGGTTCTGCCACTGGGCTCACTCCAAGGATATCGACCCGCTGGCTTGCTCATTGGACAATGTGCTGTAATTCTCAGCTCACCTCGCCAACACTGGCGTGCAGGTCAACACCTGCCGCTCATACCTCTCAGCCATTGGGGCCTACAGGAACTCTGAGGAAGGGGTCTCCTCCAATCCGATCGTTGGGAGACATTTGGCCAGGCTCGCTTGGCTCTACCCAACCATCAGGAAGCCACACCCCGTGTGGGATTTGAATCTGATCTTGGGCACCCTCGCGCACAAGTCTTTTGAGCCTATGGCGACTGCGGACATCAGGCTGGTCACCATCAAGACGGCCCTGCTAGTCAGCCTCATATCGGCCCGCAGGTTCAGTGAGATCCAGGCCCTAGTTGCCTCAGCCGTTACACAACCTTCCACAAAAATAAGGTGGTCCTGCAGACCCATCTGGCATTTTTACCTAAGGTGCCTTCAGCTTTTCACTTGAACGAGGAGATCATCCTTCCTACATTCTTTGCGGACCTGAAGGCCGAGCCTCAGAGTTCTGCACTGCCTGAATGTCAGTCGTGCCCGGAAATTCTACCTGGACAGGACCAAGGGCTTCCGCAAGTCGGATGCCCTATTCATCACCTTTGGAGGTGCCAGGCCGGGCTATCGGGCCTCCAAAGCCTCCATCTACCACTCGATGGTCTCGCCCATCAAGGAAGCGTACCAGGGCCAGCATAGACCCCTTGCGGTGAACATGCATGCCCACGCGGTCCTGGCCAAGGCAATGACCATCGCCTAGCAGCGCCATGTCCCCTGGCAGGTCATGAGCAGGGCGGCCACATGGGCCACTCCCTCGGCTTTCTTGAAGCATTACTGTTTGGATGCCTGCTCCACATCAGATGCAGCTGTCGGACAGGCGGTTCTCCGAAACCTGTTTTCTTAAGGATGGTCTCCTCTCCACCTTGGGGCTACATTCAGTTGTAATTGCCCGTGCAGTATGGAGGAAAGGGGACAGGACTTTAATCACTGTAGTAACTAAAGTACTTAGTCCATAGTCCCCTTTCCTCCATACGCCCACCTTCCCTCTGCTGGGTGTTAGGTAAGATTTTATGCAGTACCCTTGGGGTCCAGTTCAACAGCCCTGACCTCTTGGAAACAGTAATTTATCAAAGAGAAGGTATTTAAACCTTTGGGTAATTTGAAAGACTTCCCTGCGCCACTGCCCTGACGGTGCTGTGTGACGCAATGTAAAAGATGCCTATAGAGTTTGTCAGACTCCATAACCAAAATAAAAAGTTTAAAATCACATTAAAATACAGAGTGGGAGGAAAAAGGGTCTCGCTCTCTCCAGGTAAAAATTCAAGTCCTCAAAATCCAGCAAAGTTGCTGGGGTCTAAGGTAGAGAGGAATTGGCACATTTCTGAGTTCTCCCTGACACAGCCCATAAGAATGATTGAGTGGAAAAAGGCTCCACTCATTGAGGATTTCTGAAAATGGTCGAGTTCCAGCAAAAAGTGCCTGAGGGGGGGAAGGGGTCTCACAAGGAAAGGGGAGGAACCATAAAAATGATCTCAAGACGGAATCTCAACCATGACATCCCACACCTAGGACGCCAGCGGAAGACCGAAGAGACAACAAGCACATTAAAAATGGTGAAAAAAGGAAACCACTATTCTAGCAGAGTGGTGACCCTCTTGTGCATTAGCACACCTGATTTGACATTCTGGGTAATATTGACTAAAGTTATTAAGGTATTACCATTGCCACCAGCCATCATAAGAGTTGGTTTGCTACAATCGCAAAATGTTGTTAGGTCAGTCAGAAGGGGGATACCATGTATCTCCCCATCACGCCACATTTGTGGGGTGTGCTGGTCTTACATGTAAAATATTAAGGGGACCACTCTCTACACTTACCTTGATTGGGTTTGTATAACCTCGGAGATCCCCTGTTCACTATATATAGGGTGGCTGCCTAAAATCGGGCCACATTTTAGAAATCAATCTAAACACACTCCTCCCCACACATTCCGCATTGCCCTCCCTGCCCTTCTTGGGGTAGCTAATGCACCTTTAATTCTTTAATTCTGGAGTTTTCTCAGTGTCAGAATTCGAGGGAAAACGGGTGGAACTAAAGTCACGGGGTAGATATAGAGATATAGATCTGATGTCCTGCCTGACACGATTTGCATAGATGCGTCTGCAGAGCCGTGCTGTCCACCAAATAGGGAGAGTATCAACACTTCCCAGAACCACAGCAGTCGACTGAATTTGACCCTCTCACCATGGTTGGCACGGGCACCTGATGTCTGAAATCGCAGGAATTCACGTGGCAGCCAATGGGGGGGGATTTGGGGAGAGCTTTGGGACAGGGAAGTAAGAGAAACCAGAAAGAGGTAAAGGGTAAACCTGATTGGATGGGTATGGAGGAGTAGGGGAAAGACGCGTACTAGTAATCCCAGTCTCAGCCTAACCCTGACCCGACGCCTGAACCTAGTACCCTCGTAACCTGTACACATTTACATCACCCGAACATAGTGAAGCAGTGGACGCATAGCACGAAGCATGATGGAACACTGAAGACACATGACACTGGAGCCAGCAATATGGGACATGCAAGGGATTTCTCTCATGAATACACTCATGGCCCTTTGGGCAAGCAAAGCAGAATGTACCATAACATGCATGAGTAACTCATAAGCATAACCTAGTTTCTGATGCTTGTTAATCTGCTTAGAATCACATGCTGTGCATATGGTCCGACATCCAGTGCTAACCGCGGAGTATTGCATCTGGTCTTTCGGGGGGCCGAAAGGGGACGTCGGCATAGGCGTGTCTGAAACACTATCCCAATCGTGACGTGTGTAGTACCCAAAATCCCTCATGCGCTGAGGTCCCTCATATTGTTTTTTTTCTGCCCAGAAAACTAGTCTCCCTATAGCAGAGCTCTTCATGAGACATTGTTTATCTTACCGAATTGTCGGTTTGATCCCCGTTAAGTCACTTCGCCTATCAAGAACATCTTCGACAAAGACTATGGGGGGGGGGGGGGGGGAGGGGGAGTGTCTACGGCTGTGGGTTCTGGTGCCTAAAATCCAGCGGTCGGACTGCCACGTGGTCGGGCCTTCTGGCTGGCCTACACAGTAGGGAGTGGGCTCGGGGTTTGTTTGCCATACTGCTATGTCTTTCCTCTTTTCCATTTCTTTCCTTTTTGGTCTGATCACCCTTCCCTTCTGCTATGGAAAGGACTCATTTAGATTCTGCCCTGTGTGTAGGGTCAGATATCCGTGGAAAGATGAGCACACGTCGTGTAGCGCTCGTCTCCCCCTAGAGCACTAATGCGGTGTTCGGCGTGTAAATTCCTAAACCTAAAACCCTTAAGGAGTGCCGGTTGAAGCAGTGGGCCGCGTACGGAATGTCGTGCGTGAAGCCTCCCTCCCTTGCCGCGACACCAGCCAAAGTGACGGGGAACATCGGATGACCAAACGTCCAAAGCGGACGTTATAGACCTTGAGGCGGACTATTCAAGAGCCGCCACGCGCGTCCCCGACCCTTCCAGGTTCGACTCCTGTCTTGCTACAGGGACCACACCCGGAGACAGAGGCGTACAATCGCACCGCACAAGCACACAACCCAAGCGCCCCCCTCGACGACTTTGTCGAAGAAGGCGAAAGCGCCATCGGATCGATCTGATCCGAAGCCTTTCCCGCATCCGCAGCAGCGCATGACTGGGCTTAACAAACATAACAAGGGCGCTACTCCCCAAACTACACACGCCGAAGTTTCTGAACAAGAAACTTCGACGGGTTCCAAGGTCTCCAAGGCCCGTGCAGGCCCGAAAACTATGAGTAGACCTTTACCCGAGAAGCCATCATCGGAGGCGTTGTCTCCCAAAGATTTGGTGACTATTAGTAAGAGCATCAATAGGATTGCTATGGCGGTGGGCCTATTACCGGTTCCGCCCAGTTATGGGCCAATCCACCAAAAGGTTTTCTACAGATTTGGAAGACGACCCCGAAGACTCTTGCGAAGAAAGCCAGGTACCCCTTTCAAGCACCCTGAGGAGATCCTCAACGCCTTAGGGTGGAGGACCCGGTTCCTACTCAGCTGGGTCCATTTGGGTCATCCAAGTGGACCCCGGAGTAATTTGAGGGCTGTATGGATCGGCTTCAGCAGTTTTTCAGGGCTTCTGATCAACCTCCGCTGAAAAAAGCTCGGGTAGACCCTAACCCTCAAACACAAGTTGCCCAACACCTAGATGTCCAAGACTGTTGACTATCAAGATGTCCAGAAAGACACATATAGACATCTATACAGAAGAAGAGGCTTCTTTTCTGGACAACTATGAGGAAGATCAAGGCGCAACGGACAACTGGGAGGACACCCAGCAGGATGATCACAATTCTGATATCGACTCTCCCCCATCCATCCTGGTTCAACAAGCTCCCCCGATGGATGATCAAATGGCTTTCAACAACATGTTGAAAAAAGCAGCGGAATTCTTTCAAATTGCCACGCTTGAAGCCTTGCCCGAACAAGATTTCACGGAGGACATTATCAATGACAAGCCTCCGGCAAGCCAGTCTATCCCTCTCTTAAGCTCTGTAAAGAGACTGCTGGCCCCTTCCTTACTCACACACGCTCAGACTAGGGCTGTGATCCCAAGGGTCAAAACTTTTCCGGCCCTCCCCCACCGACCCGCTTTATATCAAAGGGCACGCAATCCCAGACTCGCTGATGGTGACCAACACTCGCAAGAGAGCAGGGGTTCCCCTTGCCATGGGAGAGTCACCCCCGGACAAGGAATCCAAAAGGTCTTATGCCTTAGGCAAACGGGTCACGTCGGCGGCGGATTATACCGTCCGGATTGCCAATAACACAACGTTACTGGCAAGCTACGTCGACGCCCAATTGAACGTACTCCAGGAAGGCCTTCAGGAGGTTCCGGAACCAACCAGAGCCAAGCTTCTCGCCATTGGCAAGTTTGCCCTCCGAGACAATCCGAATGTTGTAAAGAATGCCCTGGACCCCGCAGAGACAGCAGGCAGGTCTCTCGCACAGGGTACTCTCCTAAAGAGACACGCGTGGCTTCA
Source organism: Ambystoma mexicanum (assembly GCF_040938575.1). NCBI lineage: Eukaryota > Metazoa > Chordata > Amphibia > Caudata > Ambystomatidae > Ambystoma > Ambystoma mexicanum. Next base: position 109,740,486 of record NC_090933.1, read on the forward strand.
GGCCTGAGACCCAGGCATCCATCAACAAACCAATCGAAGAGGCCAACCTCTTCGGGAAGGCGGTAGACTATGCGTTGGAGACAGCCAAGAAGGAGCACAACACTATTAAGTCGCTGCACCAGATTTCCCAAAAACCCTCTTCACAGAAGGGCAGTAATTCTCGGCGGTCCTTTCGAGGACAAGACCGCGCCGCTCAAAATAATTACTACAAGGGCAACTTCAACCTAAGTTAACCTGCTGCAAGCCCCACTTACTACCCCCAGAGGGGTCAGAAGCGTGGAAATAATGGAGACCGAGGCTCTAATTCCAGAGGAGCGTCAACTTCGGGTCAGAAATGACGACCAAGTTCGGGGTCCCCTCCCATGTCTCCCCGGTCGGGGGGGGCGGTTAACACCTTTCCTCAAGGCATGGGAGGGGATAACTTCAGACCAGTGGGTCTTAAAGATGGTCGCCCATGGTTACTGCGTGGAATTCGCCCGACCTCCACAGTTCAGACTGCCGAAACATCGACCCCTTTCACCGGAACATCTGCAGATCCTGATCCAAGAGGTGGAAGCGCTGCTGGGAAAGGACGCCATAGAAGCCGTCCTGTTTTTCAGGTAAACGAGGGTATCTATTCAGTGTACTTCCTTGTATCCAAAAAATGATCTTACCATGCGCCCTGTTCTAGACCTGCGCCCAGCGAACAAGTTCATAAAGCACCAGATGTTTCGCATGGTAACACTGCAAGAGGTGATCCCATTGCTAAAACAGGGGGACTTCATGACAGCATTGGATATGAAAGATGCATACTTTCATATTTCAATGCTGCCAGCGCACAGAAAATTCCTAAGGTTCGTGATTCAGGACAAACACTACCATTTCAAAGTACTCCCCTTTGGCATAGGCTCGGCGCCAAGGGTGTTTACCAAGGTCGTGGCAGCAGCACACCTGCGCAGACTTTCAGTTCCAGTTTACCCTTACCTCGACGATTGGCTCATCACGGGGGACTCGTTCGTTTGTTTTTCGAACACCCAAACGACAGTAGACCTACTGTTCAGCCTGGGATTTTCTATTAACGGAAAGAAATCCAGCTTAGTCCCCAGCCAAGTAAAACAGTTCCTGGGGGCTCTAATTCGTACGGGCGACTGTCTAGTCTTCCCTTCCAGCGAGAGGGTTTAGAACATGTTCTCAGGTTCCTCAGTATATAGCCAGTCGAGAGGTGATGGTACGCAAAGCTATGCGTTTGCTAGGGATGATGGCGTCATGCATGTACTTGGTTCCCCACGCGCGGCTGCGCATGCGTCCCATGCAAGAGTGGCACAACAGCCAGTGGTGTCAGGCCAGCGGACAATGGGAAGATCTGTTGTCTCGCCAGCCCTCGTTCTCTCTGCAGTGGTGGTCGAGGGAGAACCTCTTGAAGGGGAAGACCTTCACCACCCCTGCAGTGGAAGCCACTCTCACGACAGACTCATCTCTCACAGGGTGGGGGACTCACCTTCTTCAACAGACAGCGCACAGTGTGGTCCTCTCAGGTAGCGTCCAACCATTTAAACCTACTGGAGCTACTAGCAGTGTTCAAAGCATTGAAAGCCTTTCAGGGGCAACTGAAAGGGAAGACAGTGCTGGTCCTAACTGACAGTACAACAGCAATGTATTACCTGAACAAACAGGGGGACACTCACTCTCCAGGGCTATCCAAGCTGTCCCAAAACATCTGGATATGGGCTCTCAAACACAAGATGTTCTTGATATCCCAACATGTTCCAGGGGAACTCAATCTTCTGGCAGACTTACTCAGCAGAGATTTTCCTCTGCAAGAAGAGTATGAATGGCGACTGCACGAAGACATTGTATCCAACGTCTTCGCAGAATGGGGGGGTTCCAGAGATCGACCTGTTTGCTACTCGGGAGAACGCCCAATGCCAAGATTACGCCTCCAGGTACCCCCAGAACCGATCCAAGGGGAACGGTCTCTGGATAACTTTGTCGGGGAAATTTGTCTACTCACCCCCCCCCCCCCCTGCCCTAAACGTCTCTTCTGAATAAGATGGTACACAAGATGCACCAGTGACCATGATTCTGGTGGCTCCCATGTGGGCCCGCCAACCTTGGTTCGCGCACCTGATGGAAATGTCCCTCTCCCCACCAGTCAAGCTGCCCTGCCCGTACAACATGTTGTCTCAGGGCAGGGGGGAGACTCTGCACCCATGCCCACAAACTCTGAATTTAGCAGCCTGGCTCCTGAGGTCATAGAGTTTGGACATCTGCAACTCCCTCAAAGAAGCATGGACATACTGAGGGAGGCAAGAAAGCCTAACACATGTTATTGCTATGCCAGCAAATGGAAACGTTTTGTCATCTGGTGCAGTTCCAAAGGCGTCAATCCCACCGATTGCTCGCCTTCACACATTGTGTTATATCTAGCCCATCTGTTGGACTCTGGGTTAGTCTTCAATTCCTTAAAGGTTCACCTAGCAACGTTGTCCGCCTACACCACGTCACAGCAGAAGGTGTCGTGGAAAATACCTGTGATTAAAGCCTTTATGGAAGGGGTTAAAGAATGTATCCCCCATCACTCACCCAGCCCCTGGGTGGGATCTAAATGTCGTTTTAACTAGGCTCATGGTACCCCCTTTTGAGCCTATGCATAAAGCTAGTCTGAAAGACCTGACTTACAAGACAGCCTTTCTAGTAGCTATCACTTCTATCAGAAGAGTTGGCGAACTACAGGCCCTCTCGGTTTTGGACCCCTTTGTTACAGTCCACAAAGATAAGGTAGTTCTGCGCATTCATCCCAGATTTGCGCCGAAAATTTATTTTGAAGTTCCATGTGAACCAGTCAATCGAACTACCCACGTTCTTCCAGAGACCTACTAACATGGCCGAAAGAAGCCTTCACACACTAGATGTGCGCAGGGCAGTCATGTTCTACATGGATAGAACTAAACCACTGAGGAAAACTAAACCTTTCTTTGCTTCAGTGGCAGCTGGTAGAGGGGATCCTGTCTCTAAATCAGCAATATCAAGGTGGATTGTCAAATGCATCACTGTTTCTCTCTTGCAAAGAGAGAACTGCCCTTGAAGCCTAGAGCACATTCTACTCGAGGCACTGGGGCATCCATAGCATTCATTGCAAATGTTCTCCTAGAGTCCATTTGCAAAGCGGCAACCTGGCGTTCTGTACACACCTTTACAAAACACTATTGCCTAGACACTCATTCTAGGTCTGATTCTCAGGTGGGATGAGCAGTACTAAGACATCTTTTTTCTACTGTTCCTTCTCACAACCCACCTCCAACTCCGGGTACTGCTCGCTAGTCTATGCACAGCATGTGATTCTAAGCAGATTAACCAGCATCAGACATGCATTACTTACCGTAAAAGCATTTCCGATGATTGAATCTGCTTAGATTCACATGCGCCCTCCCTCCCCGCTCTGGGTGGAAGGAACATAGACTTCTTACTACTTTCTCTCTTCATGTACTCGCTCACTATAGCCTTGGGCTTCCTCATGCTAGAAAAAATACAATCGGGGGGAACTCGGCGCGTGAGGGATTTTGGGTACTACACACGTCACGATAGGGATAGTGTTTCAGACACGCCTATGCCGACGTTCCCTTTCGGTCCTCCGAAAGACAAGATGCAATACTCCGCGGTTACCACTGGATGTCGGACCATATGCACAGCATGTGAATCTAAGCAGATACAATCATCAGAAATGCTTTTACGTTAAGTAATGCATGTCTTACCATTGACAGTCTTGTGTAACCAATGTGTTAAATGATCTCTCCCACATTCTGAACTCATGTGGGATCTCCGCTTTATGCAGCGGACTCGAACTTCACCCCTTCAACACAAACTGCTCTTTAGCATTGAGTCCAAACCCCCTCACCCCATCCACCCACCAGAAAATGATTCCCTGCCAGTGGCCAACTAAATCTGGACCTTTTGTCTTAATTCCACAGGTGTCGCCCACCTCGGGTGAGTGAACTCAGTTAAAACACATGTGCTTCAAGGCAAGTTCATATACACATGCTTTTAACCAGGTGCATACACTTGCTTCAGCGCAATAGCGAACATGCAGGCTACTTTGCTTATTGTCCGGGCGCCCCATGGGACTACCCAGACCTGAAGAGAAGACCGGAAAATTCCCCAGGAAGCGTCCTGTCACCACCGTGGCTCGGGTTGATACTAGTACGCCATTCCTCTGGTGTCCCAGGCTCTCCTTGATTCCTCTGCCGACACTCAATCCGCACCTGGGCATGGGTGGCCAGACTCTAAATAGAACAGGCTAATTGCGCACACAATCGTCAACAAAACTACAGCAGCTTGCTAATCCTGCTAGGAATTGTGGTTCCGTACATCCGCTCCAGCATTAACCTCTACCACACTTAAAGCATCCTTTTGTCCTAATCCTGAAGCATGCTGTGAGTTTGTGTAGAGTGGCGGTTGCTGGGAGAGATCTTACCTGAGGAATCGTGGGAGGCCTGTCCATCAGAAAGAACATGACTTTCAGATACGTATAGGGGAGAATTCTCAGAAATGTGTTTATTCCCTTCGAGTGGATTGTGTCCTCCAACGTATTACTCATTAGATGTATTCCTTTCAGCTTTGCTGTCTTCGGAATTTTTTTTGGCAGAGGGTGCCGTGCGTCCATGTCGAGTCGATGGTCCCTCGAAGGCCTCCATCGAGGGTGACGTCATCGGGTGTATAAGTAGCATGCGCGCCGCCCGTTGGCCTCAGTTCCACTTTTCTGCAGTATACGTTGCTTCGGACATTTGGCGCGCCTCGAGTTCTGTGAGAATATATCATAACTAAATATGTCCTAGTCATCGACGCCGACCACGACCCCGAAATCGGGATTCAAGAAGTGCAAATCGTGCGGGTCAAAAATGTCGATCACGGACCCGCATCGAGAGTGTTTGTGGTGCCTCGGAGAAGGCCACGACATGGAGGCCTGTACAAAGTGTCAGGCGATGACTGGGAAGGCCTTGCAAGAGAGGAAAGCTACAGGTAGGTCGAAACACTGATTGAAAAACCTCTAGCCTTCGAGATCCTGTGAGAATTTAACGCGAAAGGCATCGATCTAGGTCCCATCGCTCGTCGTCTTCGTCAAAAAGATCGAAGAAACAACGCCACAGGTCTCCCTCCACCTCGTCAGACGAGTCTCCAAAAAAGATGAAATGCCCCACGAAACATTCGTCTGCCGAAGAGTGGGAAGCATTCAGGGTCAAAATGATGGAGGTGTTTGAAAAAGTGAATCCTTGGTCCGCGCCTTCTTCGGAAGCCGGCCGGGAGCGTCATTGCTCCGACACTTGCGCGCCCTTGAGCCCGCGTGATCGAAAAAGGAAGGATGGAGAACCTTCCAGGACGCTGAGTGAAAAACGCTCGAGGTCCCCGACGCCGTCCGAGACCCATCATACCTAGAAGGGAAAATCTTCGAAGGTCGCCTCGACGCCCTCGAAGCAGACCCTGTCGATGACCATGGTGTTGACGCTGTTATCGAAGTCTACGCCGAAACCCTCAGCGTCAAAGGCTCCAGCCAAGCCAGAAAGAGAAGGATGAGGTTACAAAACCTCTATTGTCCTCAGAGCCAGGTACTAGACCTCTTCCTCCTCCTCTCCCAAAGAAGGTTTTCAAGCCTCTCCCCAGAACGTTTTTCAAATCCCTGACATCAATTTTTGAGGAACCGGAGAGATCTGATGAGGAAGATGTAATTTTTGGGCTAGAATATGGTACCCCAAATGTCCCACAATGCTTGATCTCAGAGGAAAGCAGAATGAGAGATTTGGTGGAATCTTTACTCAATGCAAGTGGCATTGACACTTCTCCTGAGAATGTCTTTGGTAGACCAGATCCAGGAGAGCATGCCAGTCCATCTTACCGTCAGTTAATGGGCAAAACCACCAGTCCAATTCGTCCAAGATGATTTAAGACATATTAGACCATGGTCATACTGAAGACCCAGTACTTCCCTTTCATGTAGCCTTACAAAACAGGGTGGCCAAGGGGAACTCCGGATTCTATTCCTCCGGTAAATAAGTCCCTCGCATCAAAATACCGCCCAGCCAGTAGCGACCCCGGCTATCTGTCAAAACATCCAACTCCCGAGAGTCTGGTCATACAGGCAGCCACAGCTGCCAACAAACTTGCATACCCGTCTATCCATCCAGACAGGGACGATAAGCGTGTGGATGGTTGGGCACAGAAGGTATTTTCAGCCGGGAGCATGGCATTAAAATCTACCAACTCCACATGTGCCTTGGCAAAATTTTCATACTCTTTGGAGTGCATTGCAATGGCGGCGGAGCACATAACAGAAGGGGAAGAAAGGGAAGGGTTCCTAGCCATCATTAGAGATGGAAAGGAAGCCATGCAGGAACCCCTTCAATCTGGATTGGACACTGCGGATAGTGTAAGCAGGTCCATGGGCACTAGCACGGTAATGCGCAGATTTGCGTGGTTACGGAAGTCGGGTTTCGCACCGGATGTACAGAACCGCCTTCTGAACATGTCTTTGGGCGGGTCTCACCTTTTTGGCAACAAGGCTGACGAGCCTTGAAGTTGCAGACCTCAAAAGCAGCTGCCAAATCTTTAGGAGCTGCTATTAGGCAACCTCTGCCTTTTCGTGCGCAAGGACAGTCATGGAGGGGACGATCCTATCGTTACTACACCTCATATGGAAAGGCGAGAGGAATGGCCAGTCAAAGGGGCCAGAAAAAGGCCACTCATGGTGGACGAGGAAAACGTGCTAAACCTGCTCCAGCCTCTCTGCCATCAGCGTCTGCAACATCCGCCACAAAACCGCTTTGAGGACTTGCATCACAAAACACCTGTAAAGGGCACGCCGGCACAGCATCTGCAAGAATGGCGAGCCAAGGTCACTGCCTTCCTTTTCTAACGCAACCTCAAAGCAATCCACCAGGGAGACACCCGTTGAAGTCTTCAAACCCGCTCCTACAGCAGGAAGTTTTAACCCTGCTGGAGAAAGGTGCTATAGAACCAGTACCTGCAGAGGAACAAGGGATGGTACTCCCTGTATTTTTTTGATCCCCAAAAAGGACGGAGGACTGAGACCCATCTTGGACTTAAGAAACTTGAACAAGTTCCTCAGAAAGGACAAGGTCAAGATGGTTACCCTTTCTCAGATCCTTCAGGCCCTTCAACTTCAGGACTGGTTGGTGTCATTGGACCTCCAGGATGCTTATTTTCATGTGCTGATTCATCTCAAACACAGAAAATACCTGAGGTTCGTAGTTGGCGACTTGAATTATCAGTTTCGAGTCCTGCCATTCGGGTTGACCTCCGCCCCGAGGATCTTCACCAAGTTAATGGTAGTGGTGGCAGCGCACCTCAGGTTGAGGGGGATTAATGTCTACCCCTACCTGGAAGATTGGTTGATCAGAGCGCGTACTGCCGAGCAAGCACTGGATCATCTGAAAGTCACCTGCCACTTTCTCCACAAACTGGGCTTCTCCCTCAGTTTCAAGAAGTCACAGATGACGCCTTCCCAACAGCTTCAGTACATAGGAGCTGTATTAGACGCGTCCTTGGGAAAGAGCTCGCCTCCCAAGTCGAGGGCTCAAGACATTCTTCAGATGGTTTACATCCAATGGGCTCTAAAGACTCAGTGGTCTCAATTTTCGGGTCAAATGACGGATCTTCTTCAGATTCCGACAATATCTTTTATGGTGGACCTGTACAGAGAACATCCTAAAAGGAGATCCTTTTTGGCAACCATGGCCGGACATCACAGTAGTGACGAACGCCTCACTCATGGGGTAGGGAGCTCATGCTAATGATTTGACAATCAACGGTCGTTGGTCTCCATCGGAGTCCAAACTACATATCAACCTTTTAGAGCTGAGGGCGATCAGACTAGCGCTGAAGGACTTCCTGCCATCTGTCAGGGGAAAGCATGTCCTGATAATGACGGACAATGCGGTGGCCATGCATTACCTAAATAAGAGGTGTGGGGTCACTACCTCTGTGCAGCAAGGCAATGCAGCAGTGGTATTTGGCAATTCAGGAGGCAATCTCTGACGGCAATTCATCTAGCCGGGGAAGAGAATGACAGCAGATGCTCTGAGCAGGCAGAGCACGGTGTCCCACGAATGGGAACTGGCTCAGGAAGTCCTTCAAGAGATCTTTGCCCTTTGGGGAACCCCTCAAGTAGACCTGTTTGCAGTCGGAATCAACCGAAAAAGCGAAAGGTATTGCTCATTGAATTTCCTGAGAGGAGCCCTGGGGGACGCGTTCGTGGTGGAGTGGAATTTCCCACTATTGTACGCGTTACCTCCGATTCTCGTCATTCCTCAGGTCATCAGGAGGCTGAGAAGGTTTGGGAGCCGCATGATCCTAATTGCCCCGGATTGGGCCAGGAGAACGTGGTACCCGGACCTTCTAGACATGTACATCTGTCCTCCAGTACGTCTGCCTCAGAGAGAGAACCTTCTCTCTCAAATGGAGGGTCAGGTTCTCCATCCGGAGGTCAAAACGCTCAACCTTCATGCTTGGTATCTGAAAGGCTGCGATACAGGGATTGGAACCTTCCAGATGATGTTATGGAGGTGTTGGTTTCGGCAAGAAGGCCAGCAACAAAGTGTCTCTACCGTTGCCATTGGAAAAAGTTTTGCAACTGGTGCAGAGAAAAGAATGTCGATCCTTTTCTATGTTCTATTTCAGAAGTATTATCTTTCCTTCTGACCCTAGCACATAGAGGTCTGAATATCGGAACAATAAAAGGTTGCCTTGCGGTGCTTTCCGTTTTCAAGCGCTCATCGAAGAATGCTCCTACTTCAAAATTCCTTTAATACAATTCTTAAAAGGACTCACTAATGTGTTTCCGCCTCACCCATTTCAAGTACCGATCTGGGATCTAAATTTAGTCCTAAAATTCTTAATGTGTGCTCCTTTTGAGCCTATGCACACGTGTCCATTAACATTACGAATGTGGAAAACCGCCTTCTTGGTTGCTCTAACATCAGCAAGAAGAGTGAGCGAATTGCAGACACTGTCTTCTGGGCCACCCTATACTGTGTTCCATAAGGACAGTGTTGTATTGAGGGTTAAACCATCATTTTTACCAAAAGTAATATCTGATTTTCTTTTAAGTCAGAAGATTGTTTTACCCACATTCTTTCCTCCACCCCATCCTTCGAAGGAGGAGGAAAGATTACACAGGTTGGATCTGAAAAGAGCTTTAAGCTTTTACATCTCTAGACTTTCCAGACTTAGAGTGGACAACCAGCTGTTTATAGGTTACACAGGAAGGAAACTGGGTCAATCGGTAACAAAACAGACAATTTCACGCTGGATTGTACTTTGCATTTCAGAATGCTAAAGACTAGCTCAGGGTTAAGGGCTCATTCCACCAGAGGCATCGCCTCCTCCACGGCCCTTCAAAGAGGTGTTCAAATAAGGTCCATTTGCGAAGCAGCAACTTGGTCTTCGGTACACACCTTATCAAAATTCTATAACCTGGATGCTTCCCAGTCTAGGGAGCTAACTTTTGGAAAAGCAGTGCTTTATTCTGCCATATAAAGGCAAATATAAAAAAAATAAAATCTGACCCCTCCTCCAGAGAAAATATACAAAATACTGCTTTGGGAGTCTATTTAAGATGAGGAATACGTTGGAGGACACAATCCACTCGAAGAACAATTACCAACTGGTAACGTTCTTTCGATTGGATGTTCCTCCAACGTATTCCTAATCGCCCTCCCAACCAACCCCTCTGTAGATTTTTCCAGGTTGCCATCTCAAATCTCACAAGGCTGATACCTGTCTGCCAGCACAATCTATACAGTACAAGGTCACAGACAAAAAACGGGGGGAAAAACAGAACTGAGGCCAACGGGCGCCGCGTGTGCTACTTATACACCCGATGACGTCACCCTCGATGGAGGCCTTCGAGGGACCATCGACTCGATGACATCGGCGCCCTCTGCCGAAAAAATTTCCGAAGACAGCAAAGCTGGATGGAATACATCTAAGATGAGGAATACGTTGGAGGAACATCCAATCGAAAGAATGTTACCAGTTGGTAAGTAACTTGTTTTACCTTAGACTCCCAGCTCCTTTGCTGGACTTTAGGACTTTTTATCTCATGTAATTTTAATGTGATCTTTTATTTTTATTTGCTTTTTTTAAACTTTGGAGACACTCCCTAGGCATCATCTTTGTCACACTGCACCTTCAGTGCAGTGACACGGGGAAGTCCATCAGATTTCCCAAAGGTTTAAATACCTTCTCTTGGATAAACTAGAGTTTCCAATAGCAGTGAAGTGAAATTGACTTAAGTTTTGTAACTTTCTAAACCCAGCACACACTATCTTACCATAAGGTGCTTGCATGAGGAGTTACTTAGTATCTCCTTTCTCTAGTTTCTTGTGTAACATTTTTGTTACCCTTTCTATGATTAATGGCTGGTGGCAGTGGTTTACCTTTTACAACCGTTGTTTTTACCGGTGGCTATGTTTGCTGCCCCGGTAAGGCACCCATGGGTGCCCATTTCATCAAAATGGCCTGATTTTTTTAAAATGTATTTATTTTTTTGCCTTTTTCTGTTGGAAAGGTCCTTGAGTTTTACTCTGCTCGTCGAACCAGGTTTGGTCCCTTTGTTTCGTCTTTGGTGGGATTCGCGAGTGAAGCCCGCCTCTGGTGCCAGTATGTCTGGCAGGGGCAGGAAGTGAGGGAGGTGCCCAAAACTCTGCTTAATCCCCTTGGTTACAGGAATGGACCCAAAGGTGATTGACCGGCTGTCTGGCAAGGACAGACACCCTGCTGTGATTGGCAGCTAGGCTGGAATGAATGGCGATGCCTGCATAAAAGGTGAGGCTTTTTTGGCTTGGAAGGCGGAGTCGACCACTGGGCGAAGGAATCCGAAGAACTTTGCAGAGACGCCTGCTGCAACTCCAGGACCGTTGGTTTGCCTTGTGAAGCCCTGCTGCTGTGCCAAAGCTCTGAATTCGCCTCGACTAGAGAAGCCCTGCAAGGACGACTTCTCCCTTTGAGTTGGTGGGACCAATCCACTCCAAAGTAAGCCTGTCGAGACATCCTCTCGAAGCTGGTTGTAGATCCACTACTATTGGAACCGAAGAGCCAGGGAGAGGAACACCTGTGTGTGTGTGTTGCTTTTACCCAAGCACTAGGAAGATCCTCCGGACTTCCCTGATGCAGGACTGACCAAGCCTGAGCCACCTCAACAGAAAGCTGGACCCTAGAAGCGAGGAAAGTCTGAAGTGCTATCCGAGAACCGTGATGTTGCTATTTGCGGTCAGACGCGAGGAGCTGAAACACTGAAGCGTCCCCAGGTGTCCTCCCTCTTGTCCCCACGACTGAGGCTCGGGAACAGCACGATCTGCAGAGCTGTACAGGAACAAACCAGCTGGGACAATTTGTTGTGTAGCCCTACTGGCTCTCAGTTGAGACCTGTCTTGGTTACCTTGCAGAGTTGCTGAAACTTTGCCCTTCAAGTGTTCTAGTTTGTACAAACATTTTTCAAAAACATTGTGCAAGACTTTACCTAACTGCGAAGATCATCTCCAGCTCCCCTTGACATTGTGCAATTAACTGTGGCTGTCCTGGCTCCCTGAGACTCAGCTTTACCTTTGACTCTGTCCTTTCCCCAGGAAAGGGTTAAACTTATTTGCCTTTGAAAGGATTCCTTAAAAGTACCTACCAGTTGGTGAATTATGTTAACCTTTGTTTTCTTCCTCTTATCTCTTTCACCAAACTCAGTATTGCTCTAAATGTACTAGTGATAAATCAATGCCCAGCGTCCTAGCTATAAGTCACCTGAGGGTGTAGGAAGTGTCTGTTTCCCATCCCCAATGGGTATCAACTAATTTAGAGAAACTAAGTATTAAGTATATTTGAATTGTTACATATATTGCTCCGTTCTGAAGAAGGCTTTTACAACTGACTGAAATAAATAATTGTTTTATCAAGAAACCTTGAGTATAAGTGTTTATTTGGATAACTGTATTGTGAAACTATGTCAACGTTACTGCTCAGTGACCCCTCTTAGAGAAGCCTGGCTGCTCAACCACGCTTCCAACCTGTGTAGTTCAGACTTGTACCAAAGGTTGGGCCCCTTTTTGCCAGGAGGTCAGGGTTATTGTAGGGCACCCAAAGGGTACTGCATACAATCTTGCCTAACAAGTAATGCTTAATTAATTTAACAATCTGAATTGTCTTATTAGAATTGTTTAATTCTTGACCTATGGATAACCTGTTTATTCTTCAACCTAAAGCCTCAAAATATATCTCAACCTTCATCTTCGCATGAGTCGGACTATCATTCCCAACGACAGCGTGATTACTCTCCTCCCCAATACAAGGTAAACAACATTCAACAAAATTTGTGCATTTATCCTCGATGTGATTATGTGTTAATTATTCAGAAATATATTTTACAATATAAAAATCCAATTCAGTTAATTATGGGAACTTCAATTAAAATATTCTGATTTTAACTTTCTTGATGAAACATTAAATGCCTGTAACAAGGACATTTGCTACCAATAACAATATTTCAGCTTTTGTAACTGCATAATCTAGTCTCTGCTGATGAAACTTAAAATATCAGGTAGTGAGGCAAGATACCAATATGTTTGTCTTGGTGCAACCTCAGATGGACATGTTTTAACAGACCCCATAAAACGGAATGTTTTCTTAATTGTAAGCTCCTCTAGACAAACATTGTTTTCTGGTAATGTTATGATGATTTCTGTGCATTGAGTCACTGACCCACAGCGAAGTGTGATGGGTCAGAAATGCAGGAATGACACAAAGGTATAGTTTTCTCAATGTTTGCCAAATAAAAGGTGTTGGGGTTGGGTAAGATTTATTGAGCTAAATCTACCTCATGTGTGAGAACCCCAGAACTTTTTGCTGGACTGGGTAGTTTTCCCCCATACCTCCTGAGCGGCAACCTTTTTCCACACCAAAATTTTACTCTTTTTATGGGTGTCATTTTTAAGACTGCCTATAGTGTCCTTAAAATGTTATCCTCTTGTTAGGGAGAATTCGCATGAATGTGCTAATTCCCTTCACCTTAGACCCCCAGCAAATTTGCTGGATTTTGAGGACTTGATTTTCTTTTTTTTTAACCTGGAAAAAGAGTGTGAGCCTTTTTTCCCCACTCATGTATTTTGATGTGTTTTAACTCGTGTTCTTTGATTATGGAGTTTTAGATAACTCCATAGGCGTCTTTTCGTGTTACACTGCACCTTCAGTGCAGTAACACAGGGATCTTTTAGACTTCCAAAGGGTTTAAATACCTTCTCTGGGATAAACTGTTTGCCAGTGAAAGTAAAGTGAAATTGACTTTACTAGTGTTTCCAAATTCCTAGACCCAGCACACAGTATCTTACTGTGCTGGAGGGGTTACATAGTATCCCCTGTGTCTAAATACTCATGTAGCAGTCAAATGCTACCCTTTCCTATCAAAATGGCTGGTGGCAGTGGTTTTACGAACTAACATGATTTTTCCCGACCGCAAACACAAGTAGATAAAAATCGTGGGAGCCATGTTTTTCAAGATGGCGGCTTAAACCCCTTTTGTTTAAAAAAGTCCCAGTCTTCTTTTTTCGCTGTTTCTTTTTGGAGGGGTCTTTCTGGAGTTTCTTTGTGCGCCAAACCAGGTTTGGTCACTTTGTTTGTACGCCTTTGGCGGGCTTCAGGACTGTAGACTTCCTCTGGCGCTAGGGTGTCTGGGGTGGGCAGGAAGTGAGGGAGGTGCCTAAAACTCCATGCTTAATCTTCTAGGAGACCCAAATGCACTCTGGGTGATTGGCTGGCTGACTGTCAGCCAAGGACAGCCACCCTGCTGGGTGAATGGCAGCTAGGCTGGAATGAAAGGGAGACAACTGTTTAAAAGGCAAGTCTCTTGGACTGGAAAGCAGTCGACCACTAGAAGGAAAGAACCGAAGATGAGCTGGAAGAGTACGGCTGCTGCAACTCCTGGACCGTTGGTTTGCCTGGTGAAGCCCTGCTGCAGGGCCAAATTGCCAAGTTCATCTAGACAGAGAAGCCCTTCAAGGACAACTTCTTCCTTTGAGTTGGTGGGACCAATCAACTCGTAAGCCACCTGGGTACCATTCTCGGAGCTGGTTGTGTTTAACCATGGGGAAGGACACAAGCTTGTGTGCTTGAATACAGCTTCTCGAACTGAAGATCTTCCATTTTCCAGCTTGTTTGACCAGTCCCTGCGCAGTGTAGGAATCCCCCAACGTCCTCCCTCTTGTCCCCACGACTGAGGCTCAGGAACAGCGAGATCTGCAGGAACTACCAGGAACCAATGTCTTCAGCTGCATCCTTTTCTTCATATTAAGGTACTGTGCCAACCTGATGGAGAGAACTTACCTCTCGTGGTGAAAGTTCATGGGACTTTCCCATCTTGCAGGCCTAATCAGCTTGTGACCCAACATGATTCTTTCGTACAAACTACTTCTGAAAACTTTGGCAAAGACTTTACCATTTACTGCAAAAACTGCTTTCCTATCTACGACACTAGACAATTGATTTTGGCCTAGGTCTATTGAACTGAATTGAGTCCTCTAGTGAACAAAAACTATTTGCACTGCCTAAGAAAGTATTTGTGATCTATTCGATTAACTTGTGCCTTTTAGTCCCATTCAAAGTAACTGAAATGCCATTTCGCTCCTATTTCAGGGGAACCTAATTTACTCAATTATTATTTTGGTATTGAAGTGTTTGTGTATAATTTGCCTCCTTCTAGTAAAATGACTGTAATAAATTAATAAGTGTTTTACCAAGAAACCTTGAGTGTAAGTGTCTACTTGAACCACTGTGATTGTAAGACCTCTAACATATTTTTACTGCTCACATTCCCTCCTGAGATAAGCCTGGCTGCTCAGCTCGCTACAAAAAACTGTGTTGTACAGACTTATACCAAAGGTTGGTTTTGCTTACACCTGTAGTCCTAATTGTATTTTGTGGTCCCAGAGGGTACTGCATGCAATTCTGCCCAACACAATGTGACTCAGTACAAATCACATAATCGGTCAACTGAACAATATCATTTTGTGTGAATAGTGGAACACTTATTCTAGGTACAGTAAATACCTATAACTAGTTTTTTGACAAGTTATACTAGGTGAGTAAAACCAAAGGATGTAATATTCAATTACATGTGCTTTTGAGATCAGTGAAACAGATTGAGATAGGCAGTAACTCTGGTAATTTATTTTTGGATGGCACACAGCTTACTCAAGGTAAGTAAAAACCATATACATTTTTATCTCACAAGGTGTCTAGGTTAGATCTTTCCCAACTATACAAGTGACGTAGGACTTATAAGGGACAGTTAAAACCCCAGACTCCCGGTTAGATGGCACAAGGAAAGTAAACCCTAATTTTACCCTTTAATGAATGACTGTTATTCTAGGTAGGTAACAACCGAATACAGACTTATCCTGCACAGGCTGACAGCAAGTCAGGGGAAGCAAGACTCAGTTGGACACTAATACAATTATCCTAACGGGACTAATCTGGTGATACCAACAGTTGGAGGACACTCCTACAATTACCCTGCAGGAATAATCGGTTGAAACCAAAACATTACTTTTGGGAAGAGGCACAACCTAATCGCAGTAAGAGTAATATACCTTCACATCTACTTTTCTATTAGAATGGCAAAACAGTTTCTAAGGTAAGAAAATATGTTAACCTTAGTATTGAGAATAGTGCATCACACATCCAAGATAAGAACTTTTGTAACTGTTCACTCGGATAGTTGCCAACCAACTCTTTACAAGTAAGTAACTTTGAAACACTTATTTTCTTTTCTAGGCAAAAGTCCCAATCCCTTAAATCTTTCCCTTATTCTTGCAGCATGAGTGTTCTCGGTGGCAGAAGGCAAGGGGGATCAATCGGATCTAGTGACCAACAGGCTGTGTCGGGCTAGGTTCTTAAGTAGCAGAAGTAGAGTTCCTTAGGAAGACTGGGCAAACAGGCGAGTACTTAAGAGTTAGAAGAGGCTCCAGGGGCTTCGCAAAAGACACCCTAGCAGTATTCTAGCAGCGAGACTGGGTGCACTGGATGAGAGGCCTCCCCTTCACAGAAAACACCCAACAGCTAGACAGAAATCCTAAGGCTTAAGGTAAGTACATACCCAAGTCAACACAGTACCTCAGCATTGAAGATTTTGCAGGAGGACTTCAGAGTCTGAAGCCAAATACCCGGTCAGTGGATTCCTTGTCATGGTGACTGAAAACAAGACCTCAGAAGGAACTTTGTAGCAGGGATCGATAAAGAAGGCTCTAGGCAAGGTTTTCCTCACGACTGAATGCGGTTCTGTGGATTTGGCTGCTTTTCAAGGAGCACAAGACAGAAAATCGCAGTGGAATTCTCGTCACAAAGGTCCAGCACTCCAGTAAGGTGACTTTTCTTACTATTCGTGTCTCTGGAGATCCACCAGGATGCCCACGAAGTTTCAGCGAGATTCGGAATTCGGAAGATTGTGCATCGCACCATGGCTTGAGGTCCAGGGGTATTGCAGCAACACATGGCCGCAGCAGCGCGTGGGATGGCTCAAAATGCAGGTCTTCTTGAGTCTATTGGGTCTTGCCAGGCTCTGAGTCGGGGTAGTCGTTTTCGGACTCCCCAGGTCGATTGGAAAGAAGGGCTACAGCAGGCTCTGGTTACAAAGCAGGCTCTCGGGTCACTGGAAATAGTTTCAGCCCATTTTTCTTAATCATCCTTCGGTTTTGGTTCCAGTGGTCGACTTCTCTTAAGATTCCAGGTTTGCAGTATTTAACAGGAACTAAAGCACATCCCCTCCCTGCATTTTACAGGAAGGGGTGGTCTGGTTGTTCGTTCAAGACAGCCAGCCCCCCACTGGGATTTGTCCCCATTCAGGCAAGGAGGAAGACCAAGGGCAGTGGAGTTTTGGGCTCCTTCTTCGCTTCCTGCCCTCAGACAGGAGCCAAGGCGGGGAGTCAAGGGGACTCCCGCTGAAGATGGTTCACATAAAGGAATTTCCTGACCTGGATGTCGGGGGGGGGAGAGGGGGGGGGACACAAAGGACAAACACTAAAATGGTGAAAAAAGACCAGGGCCATTTTGGTACAATGAGCACCCTTGGGTGCCTTTAGTGCCTTTTTTAATGCTGCTATGAACACAGCCCACAGTAAAGGTGCACTAAATTAATAAGTTAATCACTGCCACCAACCATTGAAGGTAAGCTTGTCCATGTAGCAGAATTGTTAGTTTTAATGTGAAAGGGGATACTTTGTATATCCCCGGCACTCGACATAAGGTGGGGTGTGCTGGCTTCACAGAATAAAATGTTAGTGATCCAAAGATACTTTCTCCAGGATGGGGTCTGGCATGGATTCATATGCTCATGAATATGCCCCGTCTGTGTTGAGCAAAATTGTATGCAGTACCCTTTGGGTGCACTAAAACAACCCTGACCACCTGGCAATAGGAACCCAACCTTTGGTAGAAGTCTGTACCGCGCAGGTTGGTAGCGTGTTGAGCAGCCAGGCTTATCTCAAGAGGGGTCAGTGTGAGCTGTAGGGGAGTTGCACAGATTCAGTGACAAGTATTCAAATAAACGTGCACACACATTTTCAATTTAAGTCAGTTTGAATAAGCCTTCTTCAGAAGGGAGCAATATAAAGCAACACACATACTTAAAAAATACACACTTAGTTTTCTAAATCAGCAAATACCCATTTGGGATGGCTCGCACACTACCTACACCCTCGGGTGACTTCGATAGCTAGGGTGTTGTGGACATTAATTTCACTGTTGCATTTAGAATCTACTGAGTATCAAGAGGTTCTTAGAATAAGAGTTCACACAATTGTCAACCAGGTAAGTATTTTCAAAAAACCCCAATGCAAAGTCGGTTAACCCTTTCCTGGCGGGAAGGCAAAACACATAAGCAGAAGAGAGAAGTCATTCAAGGAGCCAGGCCAGCCAATGTTAAGTTAGCAAAAGTCAAGGTAATAAAAGAGCACTTCTAGCAGGTAAGTCTTGCACAATGTTTTAGAAATCCTTGTAGCAAAAGTAGAATCAAATGTAGGGTCACAAGCTGTTAGCCCTGTGACTAGTAGAAGATGCAAGCAACTCTAAAAGAGCAACCGAGACAACTCGACAGCCAGGAACCGCAGTGTTGCTATTTGCGGTAGACGTGAGGAGCTGAAACACTGAAGTGCCACTTGTTTGAAGTTTGCCGGTTGGTGACCGTCCCACTGCAGGAGTCCCCAGCCGTCCTCCCTCTTGTCCCCACAACTGAGGCCCAGGAACACCAGGATCTGCAGAGCTGTACAAGAACAGAAGCCATCTGCTGCACTTTTCTTCAACCTAAAGGTACTGTGCAGTCATGGCAACCTTACTTGTCCTCGTTGGAGACTTGTCTGGGTTACTTCTGTAGAGTTGCTAACAGCTTCTTTTCCTCACAAGCCTAATCGGCTTCTGCCCCTACTTTGATTTCGTCTTACTCTACAAAGACTTCTAAAACATTGTGCGAGACATTTACTTAACTTCAGTTAACCTTTACTTTTGCTAATTTAACATTGGCTGGCCTGGCTCCCCGAATGACTCGCCTCTGCTTATGTTTTTGCATTCCCTCTTGGAAAGAGTTAACTGACTTTGCATTTTTTTAAGTACTTAAATTATTAAGAATTGTATGAACAACTATTATTCTGAAACCTCTGACACTTTTCTCAATTTTCTAAATGCAACAGTGATGTATTAATGTCCACAGCACCCTAACTATTGAAGTCACCTGAGGGTGTAGGCAGTGTCTGTGTGCCATCCCAAATGGGTATTTGCTGATTTAGAAAACTGAATGTGTATTTTGAAGTATTTTTGTGTTGCTTTATATTGCTCCCTTCTGAAGGCTTATTCAAAATGACAAATTGTTCAATCAAACTTTGTGTGTAAAAGTTTATTTGACTACTTGTCACTGTGAATCTGTGTAACTCCCCTACAGCTCACGTTGACCCCTCTTGCGATAAGCTTGGCTACTTGACCACACTACCAACCTGTGTAATACAGACTTATACCAAAGTTTAGGTTCCTATTGCCAGGAGGTCAGGGTTGTTCTGCACCCAAAGGGTACTGCACACAATCTTGCTTAACAATATGCAAAAAGTAGATGCCTATGGAGTTGGTCAGACTCCAAAAACAAAGGAAACACATAATCCAGATTGGGGCAAAACACATGGTGATAAAAAGGGCTCATTCCAGGGTTAAAATTAAAGACCAGCAAAACAGCTGCGGGTCTCCAAGGTCGAAGGGAATTAACACAGATGAGAATTCTCTCCAAGCATAAGGTCTATGCTTTGGTCTGTGAACTTTAAAGTTGTAACGCTCACCTGGTTCCCACGGAGGCGCGGGCGTGGTCTGGACGGCAGTGGCCTCTTCGAAGGAGATGTTCAGCACCCTGAAGATGGAGTGGGCTGGGTTCCCCAAATCTGGCTTGTCTGGCTTGGATGAATACCATTCTGTGAGCGAAAAGGAAGGGTTAATACTCTGCGGGTTTTGTGTTGATCTCCCGTTCCCCTTCTCACCCTCCTTGCAACCCTTCTGTAATTCCCTGTGGAGACTCACCTTAGGGATTGAGAAGGCGAGCTCTCCATCCTGCTTCTGATGCAGGGGCGCGTTGGGATCCAGTTACGTCACTGGATAGTAAGTTCGAGTTCGCTGTTCCGGTAAGTACCGTAAATGTTTATGGCAAGCTTGAGTCTAAACTGTTCCTCTTCTCTTTTGCAGGTAATGGAAGACTCCGGGCTGAGGGCGGTTTCCGTCAAACCTGATTTCAGGTGAGTTTTGGTGTAGGCCCACTACTGTCTTTTCCTGTCTCTTTTTCCTTAGGGGCCGGAGTTCGAGAATGCAGAAGAAATGGAGCCAGCACGAAGCAGAAGCGGAGGCCGACCTGTAAGCAGGTAAGTTTTAAATAGTTTGTTTGCTACGGTTCTTGCATTCACTAATGTGATGTTTGCTTTTTCCCCATAGGGGCCGGGGTGCTGAAATGCCCAAGGAATGGCATCGACCCGAAGGTAAGAAGAATTAGCTTGGCAGGTAAGTGCTTCTTGGTTATTTTCCCCTTCTCACCTTGCTTTCTTCTCTTCGTCTCCCCGTAGGTGCTGGAATGCTGCAGGAGATCCGGATGGGCGTCGCAGAGCCGAAGGCGCCACGTGCAGGTAAGAAAAGTGTGCCAAGATGTATGCGACGCGGTGAGTATTTAAAATGTCTTCTTGCAGGAACGTTGGCGCGCTGAATCTGGAATGCAGCTTTAACAGGTAAGGTTTGTTTTCACCTGTTTCTTCTTCCCTTTTCTATCCTTGGGTGTTTCCAGGATGCTGGCAGGCGTGGTCGAGGACTGGAGCAGGAGCAGGCACGGTGAGCGTCCAGCTGCTATGAGCAGAACAACGCGAAGCGTGGTTTGCTGTCTGGGCGTGGCTTAAATAGCCTTTCAAGTAGTCCCAGGTATGTATCTTTCCACTGAAGGTATGTATCCTGCCACCAGCCACACCCGTGTGGTTAAGTAGTCCCTTTTTCATCTGGAAGTTGTAGAATGATCTGCCAGGTAAGGAAATTGCAGCATTGGCTGCCAGGTAAGTTTGCACCAAACACTATTCCTTCCATATCTTGTATGAGCCTGGCGCCGATGGTGCCAGGACTGTTATCCCTTATGAGCCTGACGCCAACGGCGCCAGGACTGAGTCCAAAGAGCCCCTATCTGGGGTGGCTGGGACTTCCCTAGTATATATGTTGCCTGCCTCTGAGGGTGCCGGGCCCTGTCTGGCTCCTTGGAGGTGGGCATCATGACGAAAGTAGTCTTTTTTAGAATTGTGATTGTTTAATGTGATCGTACTTACTCCCCCAAGATTTATTGGGGCCTGGTTGTGTTGAAATAAACCATTTATTTTTTTGCAATACATAGTGTTAAAGTATTTTTTGAACCATTTGTTTTACAATTTCTTTGTACTGATTCTGCAGTGTCCTCTCCCTCCTAACATAAGCGTGACTGCTCTGTCAATGCTAACCTGAACTCGGGTGGTACAGCCTTAAACTAAGTGCAGTCTTGTATGTCAGTTGACTGGATTTCCCCTAACTGTGAGCATAAGTTATGGTGGAAATGTTTCAGAAGGTAAACTGCACTGCGGATAGGTATCATAGATGAACATGTTGGAGGAACATTCATCAAAGAATATTAGAGATGAGTAATTGTTGTTTTCTGGAATCCTGGACAATTTTGAAGTCCCTTCGTCGGTTTCCTTTTCCCTTCTCGTTTTTTGTTTTCATTTTGAGTGGCCAACAGGACACCTGAAGTACCCTTGCGATTTCGTCCCTTTTTTCTTAAGGTATATGGTATTGGGTTGCACCTAAGGTATAAGTCCCAGGAATGCCACTTGAGCTCTCAGGTTTGCCTTGGTGATTCGATCACCTTTCACAGGTTTATGGGAGGACCCCAGTGGCAGGTAGACTTAATTTTTTCCTTTACTGAATTGCAAGAGCTTTTACTGTATTAATAGCTGTACCTTTTTGGTAGCTTCTTGTGGGTACCAGTAGGTTTTTCAAATCCTGTTATCACCCATTTTGTTTTTAGGACTCCTTTGTTCAGGGTGACCGAGAAGGTAGGCTTAAGGATTTTAAAACCGATCACTGTGAAATGATTGGAAAATAAATACCTACTGAGAAACGACCAAATTTCTTTTGCTTGACTGACTTTAAAAAAAAATTATGCAGATAGAGACCCCACACTCCCTGGGCCACTTCCCTGCCCCACTTCCCCTTACATTCACCTATACCCTTACCCCACATCTGTATATTTAAAATGTACAAAAATACTTAACAAATTCGAACAAATATGATTTCTCATTAGTTATTTTTGTATTCGATCATTTCTGCAGATACTGTTAGAACCAGGCATGCTCTTTGTGAGCCAACAATAGCGACCTCCATCTTGGTCCTAACTGTTTTATTGTAGTATAGGTCCCTGTGCTCCCGTAGTGGTGGCTTTGGCAAAATGGCAGTACCAGTCACCAACCAGAATGATTGCTCATCTGACCTTTTGTCCCCCCAGCCCCCTTAAGGGATTGGCTGGCTTTGGGCCAGCCACTTTCTTTAACAGTATTTAGGCTTTTATGGCACTTTCTACTCTTGTGCTTTGTTCCTGCAACTTGGGAGGTGGCAGGTCTGCGGACCTGCTGAAGGAGTTTTGCCACAAATGCCTGCTGGTTTTGCCTTTTTAAACGCTTTGTGCTAAGTGCAGTGGCTTGGGCCTATCCCGGTTGGTCTTTTTTTCTTTTCTTAAAGTCCAGTCTGGGCTTCTTGAAGACTTTAAACTGTGTGTGCTGGGTTTAACTCCTCACTCGAACACTTTTCTGGCCTGTTTACCAACACATCCTGCCCTTTTCCACCCTGATATACTTGGCTGTGGGTATCAGGACATAGGAAGGTGCTGCCAGCAATTGTCCCGGTCCTGTTACAGTTTAATGCTTTGCTGCCTTAATCTTCTATCCACCAATTTGCCTGGAGTAGTCTTTGCTGGTTCCCACATCTCCCTGCATTTTTCCTCACTGTGACGTACAATTCTGGCTTGAAATCAGATGCTGTATGATGAACCTCTGCTTTCATGAATGAGTCGCTAGCATCTCCTAATGTCTTTTTTATTGCTGAGCCCACTCTTTGAGAGTTTGACAAGAATGAAGTGTCAATTTCCATATTCTGCAACTAAGGTGGGCTCACACCCTTCCTCGGGGTGGTTCTGAAAATCTATTTTAAACTGCCAGTATGGTCGCTACTGTGGTATATAATGCTGATAATGGGACAAACTTTGCTGCACCCTTGAAGCCAAAATGTAATTACAGCTGCTTCCAAACTAATCCACAACACCAGGTCAGGGACATATAATCACCCTGTGGCTGCATTGGCGCATTTGGAAAGCGCCACTGTCCTAATGGGCCTATGGTCAATCGGAGAACAGCACCGCAAAGGATTACAGTGGCAAGGCAATTCAGTAGGTCCTCTCGCCACAAAAATAAGGCACAAGATGAAAAATGCAAAAAGCCTAGGGTGGTCCCATAAAATGTAATTCTGCCCTTACACAACCCCCCCTTAAAAGCTGTTGCCTTTAAATGTACATGCCTAGATTCTCCAAGGTGCAAGATAGTTGAATCACACAATGTGTTTTTAAATTAAGCAATTGACTAATCTATTTTCCCAACAGAAGCCCGAGAATACATCAAAATATCATTCGTCACGGGACTCTGAATACCAGACCAAACGATCTAGGGATTATTCCCCTCCTCAATATAAGGTAAATGAATGTGACTGTTTCTGGAATCCCTGCTTATTTTTTTGATTTCATTGGACATATGTGGCGCCTATACACAAGTGTTTCCAGGCACCCCAAGACAAGATGGGTGACGGGGGAGGAAGGGTGGTTTGGGGGGTGGAGAGAGACACATGAGAATCTAGAACAAAGACGGTTATATTGGCCATGTGACAATCCTAAGGAGTAAGTGCAGGGGGGGACGGGAAGCGGGAAGAAGTGCAGAAGTGGGGTGCGCCCAAGGGTTGGGACAGGCAAGTGCCAGGCAGGCGAAGGCAGCAAGTGCCAGGGAAATGTGTGGAAAGGGAGGGTGAGTGTGGTGGACAAGAACCAGGTTGGGCTAGTCTGTGAAAGGGCGTGTTGGGGGATAATTTCAATTTCTGTGCCCCCTTTAACCCTAGAGACCCCAAGCTCTTTTGCTGAACTCGGCTTTTTATTTTTTACTCGCGAGTGAGAAAAAGGTCCCACTCGGATGTTTTCCTGACTGTGATTTTCTATGTTCCTTACTGTTTTATGGATTCTGGTAAACTCCATAGGCATCTGTTTTTGCATTGTGACAAATGGCACCCTTTGTGCAGTGCCACTGAGTAGTTCCTTGCACTTTTGAATTTAAACTACATTTTCTTGGGTGAATTCCTGGTCCCAAGAATAGTAAGATGACCCCTCTTACTTAACTTTACTTTATGGGCCAAGCACACACCACATGTGGAGTGCTGGGGGCGGGGAGGTGTTACTCCTTGAACCCATTTCTCATGTAACATTTTGTTAAACTAACTCACTTGAATGGCTGGTGGCAGTGTTTTATTTTTGTCACATGAAATTTATTGAAAAATCTCCATAAACAATACATAACCATAGATCACTAGCAAACGGCAACGTCAAGAAAAAAAATGCCCAACCCTCCTCCTCCCGCCCCACCCCCGCTCATACAACCGTATCCATGAGGACAGTGGAGAGTCAATCATTATACACACATCGTGACCAAACATGCTATAGGGGCTTGCATCATCAAAATCTTGGAGAACCTCAATCTGAGTAGGAAGATCATACATCAGAAGCCCTTCGTACATCACATGCCTTAAAGTCTCATTGATTCAGTCTTCGTGGAGCAGCACTACCATCCGAACTTGCAAAAATGAGGTCATTGTGCCATGCATGAGCTGAAAGTTTTTCATATGTAAATATCGCCCAGAGTTTAGCCAGCCATTCTGATTTGGAAGGCACCCTGCCACTTTTCCACCTTTGGGCCAGAGCGAGCCTCCCAGCCCCTAACATGGCCTGAACCATGAACCACCCTCGGGAGAACAGACTCCTCTGAATCTGGGACCGGAACACCAAAGAGGAAAACGGGGGGGTTGTTGGGTAAGGTCTGCGCCATAGATCTCCTTAATCATCCATGAAGCTCCGACCAAAATATCTGAATCGCGGGGCATCCCCACCAGAGGTGAAACAAGGACCCAAGCTGACCACAACCTCTCGGGCACAATGGAGGGATTCCCGGATACATTTTAGCGAGCTTAACTGGTGGGAGGTGCCATGAATGCCGGATCTTGAAGTTGTGTTCCATAGCCGCTGTGTAGCGGGAACCAGAAAAGAGAACCTTAAAGATGAACGACCAAGTAGTCATCTATTTCCCCCTCTACCCATCTCTCCCACTGCTTCTTGAAGGACTGCTTGGGCTCCACTTCTGCTGTAACTAGGGCTCTATAGATATTGGAGAGGGATCCTTCCTCGATTAGGAGTCCATAAACACTCGTTCAAAAGGTGTGAGGGGACGGGTTAGATCATCCACCCACCGGGGATCTGTCATGATCCCCTTCACTCGTAGTCGAAAATCGATCTGTACATCTCCTAGTGCCTCCACTAGACTTCGATGAATACTCCCTGCCGAAACAGCTGATCCGCCCGCTAGAGTCCCCCATCCTACCATCTGAGTCCGGAGATTCCTCCTGCCCAAAACAGGGGAGCGCACACCGAGAACAGAGGTGAGGGCCAGGAGGAAAGACTCATATCCTTGTTTCTCCAGAGCGACCACAATACCGACAGTGGGGTGCCTTCAAATTGGGCTTGAAGGATTTATACCCACGGCCCACAGAAGATCTGACTTTTCTAGGGTGCACCTGGGTGTCCTCAATGTATGACCAATAGGTCTGCATCTCATCTCTAGAGTGCTCCAAGAACACCATTAGCTGAGCTGCCTTGTGATAGTCGGAAATCGGGTAGGCCAAATACGCCATGAGATTTAGGAAGGATTAAAGTCCCGTACCCAACTCTTGGTTATTTCCCTTTCCGAATAAACCGTAGGATCTCTGAATGGAGGGATTTAAAACACGAGTCTGGAATGATAACGGGGAGAGAGGAGAAAAGATAAAGCAGCCATCTCAACTGACACCATCCGGCCGAACCAAGAATGAGGGGGGACCAGCGTCGGAGATCTGAGCAATTTGAGCCAAAACGGGGGGGGGGATTAACTTCAAAAAGGCGAGTTCGGTCTCTCGGGAGAAGCACTCCCAAATAGGTATGCGCTCGCTCAATCCTAATTCCCTCCCATCCCCCCCCCCACACCACCGAATCAGCGTTGCCCATAGGCATCAAACATGATTTCAATGTATTGATCAACCCAGAGAATGATCCGAAGGCGCGAATCAGGGTGAGTAGGTTAGGGAGCGATTGAGGGAGATTGGTCATGTAGGCCAGGACGTTGTCTGCAAAAAGCGACAGCTTGAAATCTAGGTCCCCACAGCGGGCCCCCTCTATTCCCTGATGAGCCCTTATAGCTATGGCTAGGGGTCCATCGCAAGAGCATATAATAATGGCGAGATTGGACACCCCTGCCGAGTACCTCTAGATAGGGAGAACTGAGCCAAAGTCACCCCATTAACTGCCACCCTGGCCGACGGGCCATTGTACAAGGCTGTGATCCACCTACAAAATCTCTCCCCGAGCCCCATCTTCTGAAGTACTTTGGTCATATAAGCCCACTCGACCTGGTCAAAGGCCTTCTCTGAGTCCAGGGACAACAGATAAGCCTCCTCCCCCGAAAGGGCAACCTCGTGCATCAAGTCCAGCGTTTTCCTGACGTTATCTCCTCCCTGCCTCCCCGAGATAAAACCCCACCTGGTCGCCATGAATCAACGACGGGAGAAGATGGACTAGCCGATTTGCGAAATGTTTGGCCAATATATTCACATCCGAGTTAAGCAGGGCGATGGGGCGGTAGGACTGGCACTTTCTCGGATCTTTCCCTTCCTTAGGGATAACGACAATACAGGCAGAGCATGGTTTGAGGGAGCCGCCCCGACTCCAGGACACCATTAAAAAGCTTAGACAAGAATGGGTTAAGGGCATGGCTGTATGACTTCTAAAAAACGACCGTGAATCCATCATCCCTGGGGTGGTACCTGATTTCATCGAACTAAGTGGCGATCACCTCCTGGGGAAAGATGGGACTCTCCATGGGGTCAGCTGATTCAGGAGGAAGGCATGGAATTGGCAAGGCCTCTAAGATTGTCTGTCAACCCCTGACCCCTTATATTCTGTTCTGTACAGGAGCTCGTAGTACCGATGAAATTGCTCGGCTATGCCAGGGTCATCCCGGCAGCACCCCCATCAGCAAGGATGAGCGAGTCCACCCGCCTACTCTCCCTGAACTCCTGAAACCTCCATGCCAATAATTTCTCAGCTTTTTCCACTTTCTCCCTGTATTTTTGTTTAAGGAAGCAGAGTTTCCTTTCGGTGTGCCCCACAAGGAGAGACGTAAGCTTCGATTTTAAGCTGAAGTTCAGCCCACTTCTCTGGAAACAACTGGGACCTTAATTTGCCCCCCGGTTGAATAGCCTCAATTTTATCCGCAAGGAGCCTTTCCTCTTCACCCCTCTCCCGTTTCCTCGCTGCTCCCATCCCTATGAGAACACCCCTGATCGTGGCCTTGAAGGCCTCACAGACCCCTTCCAAGCCCACCTGCCCATCATAGTTGAGTTCGAAGAACTCTTATGGCAGCTAGAATAGACTGGGCTAGCTACTTGTCCTTCAACAGATCATCGTTACAAGTCCACCTCCCAGGCCCTGGAACTCTAAGGGGATCCCTAATTGAACCTTCACCATGTCGTGGTCAGACCAGTCATCTCAACCTTTACTTCCGAGATTCTTTCATGCAGCCATTTATCAACAAAAACGTAGTCAATTCGGGAAAAAGACAAATGAGGTTTCGAAAGTGTATAATCGTTCCTGACCTTCCCGCTTCGAGTGGGAGTCTGTAAGCCCTAACTCTTCATTAGTGCTCTGGAAAGAGGCCGTAAGGCGCCTCTGCATTTGGGAGTCTCCCCCCTGGGCGGATGGATAACCTGTCACTAGTCGAGTAACATATTAAAATCTCCACCCACTATAAGCGCACCTTCCACAAAAATGATTTTCAGTTTAACTTCCGACCAGAAGCGATCCTGGTACTCATTGGGTCCGTAAATGGAGATCAATGTCACCCTGGCCCCTTTAATATCACCCTTTACCATCACTTAACGACCCTCCGGGTCTCTACTCTGGGCTTTATGGGAGAAGTGGGCCTTCTGGCAAACTACCGCCACACCTCTTTTCTTGACCTCAGATGAGGCATGAAAAACCTTTTTGTATTGACCGAGCCTTCAGAGCGGGTTCCTTCCATCTCACCCAGTGCGTTTCCTGAAGAAATAAGACATGAAGACTTAGCCTGTTGAACTCCTTCACTACCAAGGATCTCTTATAAGGCGAGTGAAGACCTTGGGTGTTGAGAGCCCAATGTCAGCGGATGACTACAATCAGCCATCAGTGTGATCAAGACTAAATTGCGATCCCTGGAGACACCATCTCCCTGGGGAAGCCACTCCCGACTGACCCTCCAAAGGCCCCACAAAACGTAAGACAAAATTCCCAACGGTTGGATTGAAAAAACACACCCAGAACCCCACAACAAAAGTCCCTCATCCCACCCCATTCATTTCCAAGCGCCTGGATTAGCTGTGACATCGAGTTGCCGCGCAGCCATGCCACCATTGGCCGCCTCCACCAGTGTTGAGTTTAAGTAGACAGGGTTTTGACTGCCTGAGAAACAGGGATGACTATCTATAGTGAAGTTGCACTATTGGTGGTCAAGCTTAGCTAGGATTTCTTTAGGTCCTATGATTATCTCGGTTTATCACCATTGAGGCAAAGGCCATTCGTGGCCATCCATGTTTGGATTGTGCTATATATTTTGGATTGCTGCTGCGTCTGTAATGGGTGCCTGTGAGGGGGAGGACTACTTGGGTGTCATCGGCATAGTTTGTGTAAGCTATACCAAGGGAGTCAAGTTTGTCAGAGTGGGTTGGTGAAACGGTTGGATAGTGTAGGGGCTGTGCAGGAGCCCTGAGGGACTCCGCAATTTATGGGTGTGGTGTTGCCATCACTGGAGAATACTTTCATGGCTCTGCCGTTTAAGGTGATCCATGTAGCTGCTTTATTCGTGAAGTGGGCTGAGTTTACAAGGTGTGAGGTGAGGGTCTTGTGATCTACAAGATCAAAGGCGGCTGAGGGGTCTAGGAGGAGGGCGGGTTTACCTTTGTCCCTGATGAATGTGATTTGATTTTTAAGATCAAGGAGAGCGGTTTCCATGCCACGGCCCTTACGGAATCCTGATTGTCTTCTGCCTAAGATATTGTTAGTTTCCCGAAGTAGTTGGATTTGGTTGTGAGCTGCCTTATCTAAGATTTTTAAAAGGAAGGGGACAGTAGTGATGGGTAGTTATTAGGTCATGGGGGGGGGGGGGGGTCTAGTATCGTTTGTTTATTTTTTTTGTTTTTTTTTTAAGAAGCTGGCGAACCCAGGCTTCTTTGGGTTGGCTGGGACAGACATGTCTGAGAACGAGGCGTTGATGAAGGCTTTGAGCAGTGCTAGTTCCTTGGAGCATTCTTTGACTAGGTTAGGGGGGCAGATGTCGCCTTTACACATGGATGGTTTGAGTTGCTTGAGGATGTTGATGACCTCTACTTCTGTGACATCCTGAAAGAAGAGCTGTTTAGGGGCATCCTTCGAATTAAGGGTAGGTGGTGACGTAGGGTTTCACTTCAGGAGGGTTTTCGCTTGTGCTAGGATTTTGTGCTGGAGTAGTTCTATATTTATTTGAGCATGGCTGCTTGAATGTTGTAGCACCATTTTTCGTCTTTGTCATCAGGGGTGGTAGGAGGGCTAATGAGCTCTTTAAAAATGGAGAGTAGTTCCTTAGAGTTGGCTTTGATGATGCGTGCGTTAAAGGAAACGTCTTTTGCTTGGGAGATGGCTTTCTTGTATTGTCTGTTTTCTTTCGTAGTGTTAGGGTTGTGAATTGCCAGGTATTCAAGGTTTGACGCTTAGCTAATCTTAGAGATGCTAGTTTGTCTGTGAAGCAGGCGTTTGCGTGAAGTGATTTCCTTTCTTTTCGAGTGGGGAATGGTGTCAATGGCTTTGGTCATCATGCTGGCGTAGATGTTGGCCACGGTGGCTGGTTCATTCGAGCAGGGGGTTGGGGGGGGGGGGGGTTTAAGGGCAGGTATCTCAAGATAAGGAAGGCAGTTTTCCTTGGTTGGTTTCTTGGAACTCCTAGCTAGCATGGGAGGTGCTTTTATTGGTAGTTTGGCTCGTTGAGATGTTGGCATCAAATTGTATGCGCTTGTGGTCAGTCCAGGGGAGGGCTGAGATATCGGTGAGGAGGGTCTGGCAGTTGTGGTCAGTCACCCAGTCTAGGGTACGGCCTTTACAATGTGAGGGAGAGGTGACAGTTTGTTGGAATCCCATGTTGGGGAGCTCTTTGTCAAGGGTAGCTGTACTTTTATCCTTGGGATCATTGAAGGTGAGATTGAAGTCTCCTAATAACAATGTTTTGGTGTTTTTCTTCAGGTTGTCTCCTAGAAGGTGCAGATGTTGGGCTTGGAATTCAGGGGTGGCGATGGGCAGTCTATAAATGGTGTGAAAATGTATAGTGCAGCTAGGTGATGGTGAGAGTTTAGCAGAGATAATGTCCGCCTGGCTATCCCAGTGGTGGTTAAGCTGTCTAATGGAGAGAGTTTTTTACGATGAGGGCTACGCCTTCTCTTGAAGATTGTCCATCTTTTCTAAGGATAGCGTAGTTTGGTGGGAGGGCTAAGGCTATAGCAGGACCTGAGGCTTCGTGAAGCCAGGTTTCTGTTATGGCTAGTAGGTCTAAGTCATGGTGGGTAAGCAGGTCATGGCATGGGCGGCTAGTGAACGCACGTTAGTGAGAGCACATTTAAGAGGGGGGTGAGGTTTGGTTAGATTTAGCATGGTGGAGTGGTTTGGAGATGGGTTTTTTTTTTGTTGGCTTGTCTGTTGGGGAGTGTGATCTGTGTGAGGTTTGGGCGGGGACATATGGAGAAAACCTTGGAGATATTTTGCACCTTAGGGTCTGAGGGGAGTTTAGTGCGATAAATGGACTGGAAGTGGGTACTGAGCCTGGTGTTCGTCATGGCAGTGGATTTGGGAGAGCTTACATATAGAGAGGGTGCTGTGCGGGGCCTGAGTAGTCTGGAAGTGGTGTTAGGCGGCATACGGGTGGTGGTAGGTGAGTTGTGCAAGCGTTGTGACGGTGACTGAGGCGTTGGAATGGTTGTGGTTTGGAACAGTTAGGTGGGAATGGTAAGTTCCCTGTTTTAATGGGTATATAGTTGGTCATTGTGAGGAGGATGAAGATGTGAAGGGTAGTAAGGGTGAGAATGATTGCTTGTGGGTGGCGGATGATTTGGTGCCGGGGTGTATGCATGTTCTGCATTATTGTGCGAGTGCCGATGAGGGTCAGAGTATGCAGATGCAGTATTCCGTTAGTATTACTCAGTATTATGCATGTATGCACATGGACGGCTATAGAGTGTCCCGTAAACAGTTCTGACAGTAATGGGCAGGGTATATGGGTGCAGAAAACTGTTCACAGTAATGAGAAGGGTATGGAAGCGAGCCCCATTTTACAGGGGCGCCTCTTAAATACAGGGGACCCATAATCACCATAAACCAGAGTAAATGCACTCCTCTAGGGAATCAAGTCATGAGGCTGTCTTGCAAATGACAAAACTTTAATCTTTACAGATCATGAGGATTGGGGAAATGAGGGCTCTGCCATTTCAGGCCAGCATTCTGTCGTCGCTGGCTCCCAATTCCTGAAGACTCCTCTTGGGCCGGCAGCTTAAATACTCTTGTTAGTCACTGGATACCCGCAGAGCTCCTCCAAACTTATCCCTCTTGCCATACAAGGGATGTTGCAGAGGTTCCATTGTTACATACAGTTCTGATCACGGGGAGCTGGCGAGCATGGGAGTACAGTTTGTGTTTTCGGGGCCAGAGTGCTTGGGCCGTTCAGGATGTTCAGAGCATTATTTAGGCGAGGGATGGGTGCTATGGATAACATGTAGCAGGGCGTAGTGTACTGAGCCCATTGAGGCAAGGGTAGTTTTTCTGTCAGGCTGCCGGGTAGAATGTGCTTAGTTATGCTAGCCCCAGAAGTCGGGTGCAGGGGTCCTGCCCGATGGTCCGTACCTCTCCGGACAGGCAACAGCCTTAGAACTGTGTGCCTTTGAAATGGCTTTGAAATATGGGCCTAAATGTACTGTAAGTCTAAGAACTTGCCTCTTGTTGTGTAGCCACTTGTCCTCGTTGGAGACTCGCTTGGTTGCATGTGTAGAGTTGCTTGCAGCTTTTTTACTTCACAAGCCTAATCAGCTTGTGGCCCTACTTTGATTTTCTTCTATTCTACAAAGACTTTTTAGGCATTAAATTCAGTGGGGGCTCTGGGTCCAAATTGCATTGTGACACACATAGATTGCATTGTTTAGGCCTCTCTCCCACTATACAGGTCTCTCAAATCGCGAGATATTTAGATTGC
Source organism: Ambystoma mexicanum (assembly GCF_040938575.1). NCBI lineage: Eukaryota > Metazoa > Chordata > Amphibia > Caudata > Ambystomatidae > Ambystoma > Ambystoma mexicanum. The sequence goes on from NC_090933.1 coordinate 109,772,666, forward strand.
ATTTAAAGCCTCTTCCACACTATACAGGTCTCTCGTTTAGTTTAGTGGGGGTTCTGTTTCTAGGCTTTCATAAGGCATAAATCCTAGCTCCAACACTCAAGATCACCCTTCAACGAGTAGATGCCTTCCTTAAGCCCACACTGCCCATTCACTACAGTGAACCGCGTATAGGGAGACGGACACTAAAGAGAACCACTGATGACACCCAATTATATAACCCCTAACCACCTCCCCTCCCAAGATAGCGACTGAACGAGTCAGCAACATCAAACAGAAATAACACCCACAGACAGAGGCCTAACTGTTAGCGGACAGCCCTCCACACCCACTACTACACCACAATACAACCAGACCAAAGAACCACCAACCAGACATTGAAAAAATAAAATAAATAACAAAAAATTAAACAAACGCCTAACAATGCCACGCAAACGACCCATTCCAAGGGAAAGAAAAAGACCAGGAACAAACACTCCGGATCAGCAACAAAGAACCACAACGACAGAACGCACCCCCGCAGTACGGAACAAGTAGCGAACCAACACTGAGAGAAGAGACAAATCCCTCTACTTAACTCCTTACCTTGCTGACAACTGGTCACCAGAGCAAACCAACCCAACGGCGGAAGCAGCAACATCAAAGTACCTAACACAAACCCGCAGAAGGAAGAACACAAACACAACCGATGCGATAACACCTTACATCACAAAAGCAAGTACCTCTACCGACGACCACAACTCATGGGAGACGACCCCGATGAAAAGAAAAACCTAAGACAAAACCTAGAAGAACTCTTCGAAAACACTGACACCCCAAAACCTACACCTCAAAAAGAGATCGGCGAGGAAGGAAACCCCAACACCAACCAGAAGACGACCAACAAGAAAGCCCAAACCAAACGCCACTGCAATCTCAAACGCAAGATCCATGTCAAAACACAACATAGATTTTCGACCTACTTGATTGACAAACTGCATTGACATCCTGTTCATCACAGAAACACAGCTGGACAACAACTACAGAATCACACTCCAAAGCTGCCTTCCAACCAACTTCAAATGCCTTCAAATAAACAGGAAAAACAAAAAGGAGGCGGCATTTCAATAGCATTCAAAGGACACCTGGAAATAAAAACAGACGCACTGCTCAACATCCTCAACTGTGATACCATGGTAATACACCTAACAGCAAGCCCAAAACCAACGTCTCATTCATCCTGGTGTACAGAACACTGACCTATGATGCAGCCTTCGTCGACAACTTCATAGAAGCCATCACCAACATAGCCATCAACCGCGAACACCTAATCACCCTGGGGGACTTCAACATCTGGTTTGAAGACAGTCATGCCAACTCCCAAAACTCGCTGATGGAACAACTCACCACCATTAAACTACTACAACTAGTCAGAGGGGCAACACACTCTGCAGGACACAACATCGACGCAATTTTTGCCAAGGAAAAACTCATCACCAATGCACCGCTGATACAAAAACTGTGGAGCGAAAATCTCAACCCATTTGTGATCTCTGCCTACTCAAGTCTGCACCTAAATTTGCAACCATCACAAAGAAACCGGAAACACGTCAAAGAAAGCAAGCTATTCAAACAACTGGAGTCAACCAAACACTCAACTACAGAACTACAGCTAGCTGACCTAGACAGGAAAGCAGAGCTACTACGCAAATGGATTGCAGACGCAATCGACAAGATTGCTCCAGAAAAACCATTCACCCCATCAAAAAAGAGCAATGGCAAAATGGTTCACCCCACTATTGAGCACCATGAGAAAGGAAAACAAAAAGATGGAATTGGAATGGAGGAAAGAATACAACCCAGACAAACTGTTCCAGGGATGAATTCCCGCAAACAAAAAGGAAATTCAAAAGGCGAAGAGAGAAGGCATTATGATGACAATCACCAATGCCACCAACACGCAAATGTTTAACATTAAAGAAATGAGAAACCCACCATGCTGTGACAACACCCCAACTCCCTCAGAGAAACTATGCAACGACCTGGCAGACCACCTTTAAGAAAAAAAACAAGGACATCCGACAAACCATACAAAACATACTACCAAGCGAACTGATCAGACAGCAAGAAAGCAGGGTCTACCATGGATCCCTGTCCCCTGGACATCTACAAATCAATCCCCGCACAAGGAATGCCAGCAGAATACTACAGAAACCTTCTGAACCGATCACTAGCAACAGGAACTGTACCGAGGACTTTCAAATCAGCATACATCAAACCACTTATGAAAAACACAAGTGGCGATGTAGAAAACCTCCAACTACAGACCGATATCAAACATCCCCTACCTGGCAAAACTCTTGGAAACCTACGTATACAAACTAACCCAAGAATACGTAGAAAAACACCACATGCTAGACCAAGCTCAAGTCTGCTTCAGACCCGCTAGAGGAACGGAAACAGCGCTACTATCCATCTGGGACGACCTAAAAACTAACGCAGACTCAAACACAACCTCAGCCTTCATTCTACTCGACCTATCCGCAGCCTTCGACAGTCATGTCACCCTAACAAAAAGACTAGAAGACATAGGCATAACAGACGCAGCACTGCTCTGGACTGTCATTCCTAGCAGACAGAACAGAAACCATATGGATTAAACCCTTCAAATCCACTAGAAAGAGTTAACGACTGGAGTGCCTCGCTATCATCACTGTACCTCAACATCCACCAACTCCGGTTACTAGAATCTTCAAAAAGTACATTACGTGCTACAACTACAGATGCTACTCAAATCTACAAAGACACCCAAGCAGATCATTCAACACTAATCGAGTGTCTAAAAGAAGTCTTCAACTGGATGACTGCCAACAACCTGAAAATCAATCCAGGAAAGGCAGAAATCCTGATCATATCCAAGGTCAAGAGAACGAAACCGCCATCCCATGGCCAACTGAAATGGGAACCGCATCACCACCATCTAAGGTAGTAAAAAATCTGGGAGTCCTGATGAACACCCTAACCTTAGAGCCACAAGTAACTGCAACAGTCAAATGCTTTTTCCTCCTCCACACGGCAAGAAGAATCCTACCTTTCCTCTCCTTCGGACACAACACTCACTATCGTCGCCCTCATGTCAAATATGGACTATGCAAATAGGGATGTAACGGTATACCGTTAAAGATACCGTGAACCACTTAATTGAACAATAATAACCGTCACATTGTTTATACCGTTATACCGTTCATACCGTTAAGTGTGCTTTTCAATCTGATTTGGGAAGGCTGCAGTAAGCAATTGCTGCGCAGTCTTGGTTTTGCACTGTTGGATGTGCCGTCTGCCAACTAGTTTCAGTTGGAGCAGTTTTTAATGCCATTCCATAAACCACACGTGCCGTACACAAAATCAATATATTAGCAAAAGGAAGAATAGATACAGTGCCAAGAAGGAAAAGGGTTTACTTTGGGGTGGCAGCTTTGGGGTTTATATATTTATAATGGATAATGTTCTCTAAACATATGGCAATGGGGGATTTCCCTGGTTCTGTCATTGAATTTACATATAATAAGTCACAATGCGAAATTCACTCATCTCTGTGGGTATTCCCTGCTGCCATACCAAAGGGTAACGTGTCAGTGATTACTGAACACCTTTTGGCCCGCAAGTAAACTAAAGGCTGTAACGAAAAGAGTGTGTGTGTATGCGCACAAGCGTATACTACCATCAGCTTCCATTGATCTGTGGCATGCAGGTTATCAAGATGGCAACATGTTCATCTTCACCAGTAGCCAGTGGGGGAGCAAAAAGCCTAAATGACCACTTAAGAAAAGCTATTCAGTTTGCTTTGCCAGTTGCAGCAGGCCTCCACCCCACCCCCACCTCTCCACACGTGTGTTTGTTTGGTGGAAGCAAGGCATTTCAGTGGAAAGTATGTTGAAAAGCCCAATTCTGGCCCTGGGTGCCTGGTTTTGTGTTTGATGATACATCTGTCAATTTATGACCTTTTAGAAAATATTTGTTAAGATTAGTTAACTTCACCTGCTATACCGCGATAACCATGATATACCGTCATTTGCCAAGAAGGTTATCATGCCGTCATAAAACAAATACCGTGACACCCCTATATGCAAACAGCCTCTACCTCAGAATACCTCCTGAAGAAACTACAACAGATCCAAAATACAGCAACCAGACTACTCCTCAAACTATCGAAGAGAACACATCACTCCTGCCCTAAAAACACTACACTGGCTCCCAGTAAAACATCGCATCACCTTCAAAACAATGTGCATAACTCGGAGCAATTGGTGGACAAGGAGCAGAATTCCTACAAAAGAGAATGACAACTAGACTCCTCAGGTCAAGTAACGAAATCCTCCTGCAACCAAAACCATACCTCCAAGAAAAAACCTGGAGGCACCTCCTTCTACCACTTAGCCGCAAAAACCTGGAACATCCCGAAAGAAATGAGAAACACCCAAAATCACCTAAAATTTAGGAAAGAACTAAAAAACTGGCTCTTCAACACCATAGACTCAAACTGAAACAGAGGAAAGGGATTACCAAACAGAAGTGGACACGGACAACTCCCAGAACCGACTGTGGACAACTCGCTATGAGAAGCTTCCACAGCACCTGGACAAAGGACGCCGGGCAGAGTGGAACACAGGTGACACCCATGAAGACAGTCAACAACTCACCCTAATCCCACCCAACACCCTCACTCTCCCCTCAGTCGCCACCAGGCAATACTGTTGTGGAATTGTTCAGGATATTGGCATTAACCACACTACCTGAGCTGGGGATACTTGGCAGATGCAGTAGCCAAATAAGTGAGGTGTGAAAACAGATAGGGCTGCGTGGGAGGCTGGGGGAGGAGGGAGCAAAAAGATCTCAAAGGCCGTTCGAACTCAGTTCAAGACAAGGACGCAGGGGTGCTCCTGAACTCCACCTTGGGAGATTACAGAACCCCAACGCCTCAAAGTTAGGATAAAGATGCCAACTAACCAATTGCACTACCAATTTCCCCCTCTGCATACATCTCTCATACTCCAAACCAAACACAACCACAAACCAACTCAGCAAACCGCACAAACTTCACTACATTGCAACAACAAAACAAACCTACTCACACAACAGTGCACGACTACCGGCCGCAAACACCCCAGGCCCAGCCAACAGACCCACCGGGCTGAGGCTGCCAACAGCACATCACTGCTTTTTCACTTTTCCAGCTTCCTCCCACAAACGACCCCCCCCCCCTCCCTTTTTCAGAGCCGCCAGAGCGCCATGGGACCACTCCTCCGGTGGTGATAGTGTGTGGTACAAATGTCCTTTAACATAACATTAAAAGACTTTTTACTTAACTGCAAGAAGTGCTTCAGTTCCCCTCTCTGGAATGAAAGGAGAAACCTGCATAAAAGCGAGGCTTTTTGGCTTGGAAGTTAAGAGTCGACCACTGGACTTGGAAGAGACGCTTGCTGCAACTCCTGGACAGTTTGGTTTGCCTGGTGACAGCCTGCTGCTGTGCTGAAGCTCCAAATTCGCCTTGACTAGAGAAGCCCTGCAAAGAAGACTTCTCCCCTGAGTTGGTGGGACCAATCAACTCCAAAGTAAGCCCGTCTGGACATCCTCTCGAAGCTGGTTGTTTATCCACTGCAGTTGCTGATAGAACTGAAGAGCCAGGGAGAGGAACACCAGATTGTGTGTTGCTTTTAAGTTGAACAAGAGCTCCAGGAAGATCCTCCGGAATCCCAGGTAGCAGGAATGCCTGAGCCACCTCAAGAGTGCTGGACACCAGATGCAAGGAAGGTCCATCTAAACAGCAGTTCAATTTGCTGAGACGTGCAGAGCTGAAACTGCGAAGTGCCACTGAATAGAAGTTGGTTGTTTTCTGTTGCTGATCATCCCTTTGCAGTGCGGGAGTCCTCCAGACGTCCTCCCTCTTGTGCCCACGATTGAGGCCCAGGATCACAGGCTCTGCAGAGCTGCACAGGAACAGAAGCTAGAACTGTTCTTCTAACCAAAGGTACCGTACAGTCTAAGGGAACTTGCCTCTTGTTGTGTAACCTCACTTGTCCTCAGTGGAGACTTGTTGTGGTTGCTTCTGTAGAGTTGCTAACAGCTTCTTTACCTCGCAAGCCTAATCAGCTTCTGGCCCTACTTTGATTTCTTCTTTTCTACAAAGACTTCTAAAACATTGTGCAAGACTTTTACATAACCATAAGTGCTTCAGTTCACCTGAACTTTTGCCCAATTGACATTGGCCTGGCCTAGCTCACTGAATTACTCTTCTGCCCTCTGACTTTGTTTGGTCTCCCTTCCAGGAAGGGCTTAACTAACTTTGCATTGGGGGGGATTTCCAAAAGTACTTACCTGCTTTAGAATATTTGTGAGATCTCATTTTGTTCCAATAACCTCTTTGACCTACTTCTAAGTATTTTTTTTATATTTGGTATTTAATTTCTATTGCGCTCGTACACAAGTGTTTCAGAGCGCGACCAGGCAAGGGAGTGGGACAGGGAGAACAAAACAATCTTACTATGCCCAGTAACATTGAGAATGCGCAAGTGCATGGGAGTGGTGGTGGTGGTGGAGGAGGGGGGGGGGGCTGCATGGAAGGGGGGAGAAGTGGAAAGTGCGGAGCAAAGGAGAAACATAAATAATAAATACATAAAGGCAACAAACCATGGTAGTGCCGCCAGCGAATGCTGGGTTTAGGGCAGCAGACAGGGTAGGTCTGATTAGTGCAGGAAGAAAAAGGGGGGGACTGTATGGGTACAGATGGAGGCCCCATTGCAAGGGGGGGGTCCAGAGGCAGCGCAAGGGGGTGGCAGGGTGAGCAGGTACCTGGGCCCAGCAGACAGAGGGTGGCCAGGTGCACGGTGCCAGGAGAGAACAGATCAGCAGGGAAGAGGGGTGGGGGGCGAAGGCAGAAGCAAAGAGGAAGGTCTTGAGGTGTTTGCGGAACCAGAGATGGTTCTCGTTTTAGAGTGGCAGGGAGGCTGTTCCAGATGGAGGGACCAGCCGAAGACTGATCTACCCCCAGCTCATTTCTTTGACAAACGACTGACCCTGAGGGAATTCGAGGTAGAGGAGCGAAGAGCTTGGGAGGAAAGGTATTTGCGGAGGGATTGCTAAAGGTATTTTGGACCCAGGCCCCAGAAGGCCTTGTGGACAATGCAGAGGGTTTTGAATTGTATCCTTGCATCCACTGGGAGCCAATGGAGAGATTTCAGAGCTTGAGAGATACGATCCCAGGGCTGGAGACCAAGGGTCTCGCAGTTCTGTTCTGGATTAGTTGCAGTGGGCGGAGGGTAGAGGCAGGTAGGTTTAGAAAGAGGCTGTTCTAATAGTCAAACCTAGAGAGAACCAGAGCTTTGGAGACTGTGAGCTTCTGGGGTAGAGTACCTTTGAGGAGGTGCAGTAGAAAGTTTGCTTTTTTTTTTTTTGGAGACATCAGATGTCGGCGGAGAAGGAAAGTGTGGAATCAAAGATGACCCCGAAATTCTTAGTCTAGCAGGTGGGTGTAGGAGGAGGGCGAAGGGAGGCCAGCCAGCGTGAGGGTAAAGGATGGAGAAGGTGTGCCGATGAGGATCTCGGTCTTGCTGGTGTTCAGACAAAGATCATTGGAGGAACACCAATCTTGAATGGCAGTAAGGCAGTCGGATAAGTGAGGGAGAGGTGGCCGAGGGCAGCCTGAAAATGAGTTCTGTCGTCAGCGTAACACTGGAAATTTGAGCAGAAAATGGCAATGCAGTGGGCGAGAGTTGCCAGGTATTGGTTGAAAAGCCAGGGCGAGAGGTTAAACCCCTGGGCAACACAACTTGTAGAGAGGGAGATAGATGAGAGGAAGGACCCCCAGTATGACCTTGGAGGGTCGATCAGAGAGGAAAGGGGTCAGCCGGGCCAGAGCCTGATCGGTGATACCCATGTTATCACAGAGATGGTTGAGCAGGATGGTATGGTTGACCGTGTCAAAGGCAGAAGAGAGAGTAGGATGAGGACAGGAAATGCTAGTCCAGGTTGAAGAGCAAGTCTTCACAGATGTTCAGGAGGGCAGTTTCCATGCTTCTGGCAGCTCTGAAGCCAGACTGGTGGTCGTGGAGACAGCCAACAGAATCAGAATCTGAAGGTTAAGCTGGGAGATGGCCAGTATTGTATTACTCTTAATGCAACAGTGATATATTAATGTTCACATTATCCTAGCTATTGAAGTCACCTGATGGTGTAGGAAGTGTCTGTGTGTCATCCCAAATGGGTATTTGCTGATATAGAGAAACAAAGTGTTTTTTTGGAGTGTATTTGTGTTACGATTATATTGCCCCCTATGGAGAAGGCTTACTCAAACTTACTGTTAAATAAATTAATAATGGTTTCATCAAGAAACCTTGTGTAAGTTTATTTGAATTCTTGTCAGTGAATCTCTAACTCCACTACTGCTCACATTGACTCCTCTTGAGATAAACCTGGCTGCTCGATCACGCTACCAACCTGTGTAGTAGACTTATACCAAAGGTTGGGTTCCTGTTGTCAGGAGGCCAAGGATGTTGTAGTGCACCCAGTGGGTACGGCTCCAAATCTTGCCTAACAAGGCTTCCATCCACACCATCCCGGAAGACATTGGGGACAGAGACCAGAATGTTCCCTCAGAGGGGACGATGGTGACTAGGTTGGCGGGTATGACTATATGGGTGCTGGGCCCAGCGACCCTACAACCAGGCACCTCCCAGAGATCCTTTGCATGATATTTTCTCGACCCTTGACAAGCTGGTGTCGGAGATTCAGACAAGGATGCTGACGGCACCACCAGCGACGACCCCATTGACACCAGGGCCGCCAGAGAAATGGAGGCAACCTAATCCTCTGCTCCAGCCTAGGAATGCGATGACGGACACCGATGACTATGGTGGCATCTCTATGCCGCCAAGGGCTTCTCCCTAGGACGAAGTGGGCTCCCTCCACTCCATGATCGCCCGTGCATTGGAACTCTTCCAACTCACCCTGGAGGAGAGCTTCCTGTATCAGCACTGGGAAGCCCATTCTGTCATTGCCACTCCTGGGCGACATCGGGAAGGAGGGTCTGGTGTTGCTGAAGAACCCTGCCTCAGCCCTTGCGAAAAGAGACTGGCTAGAAAAAGAAATACTGGGTGCCGGATTCCTCAACCAAATGTCTGTGGCCACAGCCATCGGCAGCTGCTCGGACAGTCACCCAACCCGTCGTCCTCGGCCTCCGTTCACCCAGACAGCAAGGGGAAAAAAGTTGGACTACGTGGGTAGGAAGGTCATCTACTCGGCGACGACGGTCAAGGTGGTGAATGCTCTAGCCATCCTGGCAAGGTACGACCGGGAGTTATGGTACAAGAGCCCAGATTCTGCCAGATTGGAAACTGGTTTGCATCTGTGGTCGTGGCTGGCTAAAGGCCACCAACTTCAGACAAGAGGTCCAGACAAGAGTCCTGGACATGCCGTTTGGAGACACTCTTCACAGGCCATCAAGACTGATAGACGGCCTGTGCCCTGGGAAGTCGGGCAGATCTTCGAGTTTCGGCAGAGGATTGTCCTCTTGACACCAACCCTCCCGTTACACGACCCAGGAAGCCTACAGGAGTCATTCCAAGGCCTTTGGAAGTGGCTGTTGTCCAGGTTCCCAGGGTGGTACGCTGGCCTCCAAGCAGGACTTAACTGGCCAAGATGTCGGGCCCCACCCCTGCACCCAGGTGGGAGGCCTTTTTGGCGAACTTGGTCTGCATGTGGGAAAACATCTACACGGATCGATGGGTGCTGGGCGCTATCGCCCACGGACACACTTTGGAGTTTCAGCAAAGGTGTCCGCGAATACCACCTGTGACTCGGCAGGAACACATACCTCAGTTTGCTGGAGGTTTGGGCCATGTTAAAAAAAGGGGGGGGGTGGATAGGGCTGGTTCCGAAGTGACTCTGGAGTTTACTCAAGATACTTTCTAGTAAGAAAGAAGACTGGGGGTGGGGGTGGCTGGAGGATATTTCTAGATCTACAACGACTCAACCATAGTCCCAGAAATTCAGGATGGTCTCGTTGCAGCACGTGCTCGGCCAACTGGAGGATGGAGATTGTCGTTGGATCTAGAGGACGCCTACTGCCACGTACCCATTCACGAAAAACATTGTATGCTCCTGTGCTTCGTGCAAGGGAAGCACTACCAGTTCAAGGCTTTTCCCTCGGACTGAAGTCGGCTCCCAGAGTCTTTACGAAGTGCCTGGCTCTGGTGGTGGCTTATCTGCGACTTAAGGGGTTTCACGTGTACCCATACCTCTACGACTGACTCATCCAGGCCAAGTCGAGGAACTTTGCCGTCGATCACAGAGAGGACCAGCCAGCTGCTGGCGGATGTAGGGTTCTCGATCAACTATGCAAAGTCCTGCTTGACTCCATCGCAGCGCGTGCTGTTCCTGGGATCCAGGCTGAGCATGGTATCTTGTCTGGCGGCTCCCTCATAGGAGAGGATAGTGGCCATTTTGGTCAAGGTGGAACGGGTGTTAGTACTGAAGATCGCCACGGTGAGGACCATCAAGTCGCTGCTCAGCATGTCATGTATCTGCCTGATCCGGCTCTGCAGGTTGCGGATGTGACCAGTCCAGGAATTCCTGGACGCCCGTTGGATAGATGTGTCCGGAAGCTTTAAGGTCAGGATTGTGCTAGACTAGCAGTTCCGTCGAGCAATGGGCGTGCGCTCCAACATCACCAGGGGCACAGACTTCCAGAGCCCCCCTGCACCAGGAGACTGTCACGACGGGTGCTTCCCTGGAGGGCTGGGGAGCCCACACCTTCTCCATGCCAGTGGCTACACAACATCCTGGAACTATGGGCAGTGGTTTGGGCACAAGTAATTTCTTCCGTCCTTCAAGGGAAACGTGGTGAGGGTCTTCACGGACAATACCACCACAATGTTTTACATCCAGAAGCAGGTGGGGTGGGGCACCAGATTCCCAGTGCTCTCCAGAGAGGCGCAGGAGTTGTGGCACTGGGCTGTCACCCATGGGGATGTTTCTCATTCATTTTCACCTGGTGGGAGTAAAAAACACTGTTGATGATTCTTGCCACGAGTGGTAGCTTCAGCAGGATCAAGTGGACAACTTCCTGCGGTGGGGCAGTCCCCAGATCGCTATTTTTGTGACAGTCACCAAGTGCCGGAGGTTCGCCAGCAGTTTCCCCCAGCCGGGGAACATGGGGGACACATTCTCCTTCCCTTCGGAAGGCCTGTTCCTTTACTTGTTCCCGTTGCTACTACTACGAGTCATCAGTCAACTCAGATGGTACTGTTGCAGGAGGATCCTCGTTGCTTCAGCGTGGCCAAGGCAAATCTGGTACCCGGACCTTCTCAGCATGTCAGCGTCCCCTCCAGTCAAGCTACCAGTGTTCGCGGGGGAAGGAGGTGCAATCCTGCACCACAATCACTGAACCTGAAGGCCTGGCTCCTGCAGTGTTAGATTCTGGTGGTTACGAGCTGCCAGCGGACTGCAAGGAGGTCCTCGCCAGGGCGAAGTCTACTCTGAAGTGTTAAGGAAACAAATGGAAGCGGTTTGCGACTTGGTGCTGCTTGCAGAAGATTAACCCTCTCAGGGTCACAGACACTCAAGTTCTGACGTATTTGTTGTTGGCCAAGTCGCGGCTGGCGCACGCCTCCATTGTGCATCTGGCTGCTATTTCCCACTACACCAGGTCTCCGGGACCGTCTTCTTTGGTTGCACCGTCTAGTTGAGGAGTTCATCAAGGGACTTCCGATTGTTCCCGCCTGTGAAGGCTCTTGCCACGGCGTGGGGCTGACTAGGCTTATGGGGGGGGGGCCCGATTCAAGCCTATGCACCAAGCTCCACTCAAGTTCCTGTCTTGGAAGACCGCTTTCCTTGTGGCCATCACCTCTGCCAGGAGAGTAGATGAGATCCAGGCCCTGTCCTGCAAGCAGATTTGACTTTCCACAAGCAAGGGTGGTGCTGCAGATGCACCCCTCCTTCATGCCCAAGGTTCCGTCTGAATTTCATCTCAACGAACCCTTGGTGTTGCCGTGTTTGCACTCGCTGGATGTGGCTCGAGCGCTGAAGTTTTATGTGGCCAACACGAAGTGTTTCCGGAAGACTTCTCAGCTTTTTGTGAACTTTGGTCTTGTGAACCATGGGCAGGCCTCGTCCAAAGCTTCCATCTCCAGGTAGCTCTCCGGCTGCTTCAACGGTTGGCAAACCGGCCGCTGCCTGGCCTTCCGACAGCCCATTCTACCAGAGCAATTGCTGCGACAATGGCATTCCTGTCTGGTGTGCCACTGCTGGACATATGCAGGGCTGCTGCGTGGAGGTCGATGCACACCTTCACAAAATTAGACTTGGTCTACGGGGATTCCAGGGAGGAGTCCAGAGTCGTCCGAGAGGTGCTACGCAACCTGTTCGATTGAAGGTGAGCCTGATGAGGCGGTAAGAGTAATTGCATCTGTTGAGCCTTGCCACCTCCTGTGGTTATGTACTGCTATGTATTCTTTATGAGCATGTGAATCCATGCCAGACCCCATGCAGGAGAAGGAACAAGTTACTTAACTGTAACTGTTCTCCAGCATGGGTCTGGCATGGATTCACATGCAAAACCTCCGTCCTGCCCCTCTACGGCGGCTTTTGGTCATACTGCCATTTTACATACTACCAAATCTGAAGATGGCTGCCAGAGGGGTTTGGGAAGATAGCAGTCATTGGCTGGGGCAGTGTGACCCAGAGCTCAGTGATTGGTTAAAAGGAGACAAAAGGGGAGAGAGTTTATAAACAAAAGTGAAACTGTTTTTCTTTTAACGAGGATTCCCATCCTGACTTGGAATATTCATGAGCATGTGAATCCATGCCCGAGCCATGCTGGAGAACATTTAGAGGTAAGTAACTTGTTCCTTATTGACCTCCAATTATGTCACTCAGTGTGCTGGAATATGTTTAACACAGGAAAAGTTTACTGCGCTACGTTATTGCTCTTGTGGAACTTAATCCTAAATTTGGGATTATTGTTACTATTAGTTGCTACTTTGTATTTACTAAGTTCATTGTACAGCTCACATCCCTCTTAGAATAAGCTTGGCTGCTCAGTCACACAAACAACTTGTCTAATACACGCCTATGTTAAAAGGTGGGTTACCCAATACCAAGAGATGTCTTGTGTAGTCCCACACCAGTTGGACGCTACAAATTCTTACCCAACAAGTATGTCTGTCCGTTGGTTTTCACTTATCATACGATGGGCTAGATATTTCTGCAGCTCCTTAAAGTGCTTGTAGAAAAACCTTCTGAACATAAGCAATTTAAAGATGAAATAAGAGTTTTGCATAAATGAAATATTTACTGTTGTATTCATGTTTGTATTTCTCTAGCCCCAAAGTGTTAGCCAAGCTAAACCTGCTGCGGAGTACAAGTCTTCACAGGCATATGAATCTAGTGGTCACCATTCAATCTCTGGATACAACAAAGATTACCAGTCCACTGCAACACATGAATCTGGTAGTGGATATTCCCACTCTGGATACAACCAAGATTATGACCAGTCCAGAAGAACACAGGAATCTGGTAGTAGCCATGCAACTTCTGGCTACAGTAAAAATTATGACCAATCAACAAGAACGCATGAATCTTCTGGCCAGATATCAAGTTCTGGATACAATAAAGAACATGAACAGTCCACAAGAACATATGATTCCGGTAGTCATAATTCAAGTGGTACATACAATCAAGATTATGCTGCCCAACAAGGAAGTTCAGGTATTCATAATACTTTTTCTAGTACTTAAATAATTCTAATCAACTCTGATTTCGGTTCTAGAATCAGATTACAAGTTGATTTAAAACGATCACTATAATGTGTCTTTTGTTGGATATGTTGTAAATTAATTTCTGATGTTTGTTAATCTGCTTAGAATCACATGCTGTGCATAGGTCCGACATCCAGTGGTCACTGCGGAGTATTGCATTTTGTTTTTCGTAGTCGAAAAGGGGACGTCGACTAGGCGTGTCTGAAACACTATCCCTATAGTGACGTGCGTTGTACCCACAATCCCTCACGCGTCGAGGTCCCTCAGATTGTTTTTTTCCGCCCAGCTTCTGGTCGCCTTCACGCGGAGCTCCTCGAGAGACATTGCAACCCTCGACCTTTGGTCGTTTCTTCTACGAAGATTAATACAGCACTCCCTCGACGCAGTGTAGCTGTTCTCCGCCGAGCAAAATCGTCGACGGAGGGTCGAGCGGAGGAAATCTTCAGCGCTGCCGAACACGTGGCCTGGCCTCGCTGGCCACTTACAGTAGGGAGAGTGGGGTCGTGGGACATCTCTGGGTCTTTCTGAGAATGCCTTTCACTTTCCCCTTCCTTTCCCTGGGGGTGTTTATCGCGATTTATTGCCTCTGCTATGGAGAGGACACCATTTAGGTTTTGCCCACTTTGTAAAGGCAAATTCACTTGGAAGGACAAGCACTCACGGTGTAACCGCTGCTTGCCCCTCGATCACAAAGAGGAAGGGTGCGCGGCTTGTCGGCTTCTGAAGCCTAAAACTCTAAAAGACCGCAGGGTTAAAAGGTGGGCGGCCTACGCGATGTCGAAGGCCGAAGGTTCACCCGCCGCTGCTACCACCGACAGTGACGAGGAACGCGATGACACGACTTCCGCCACGGAAGTCGAAACCCCCTCTAAGGAGCGCTTACGCGCTTCGTCGTCTGTCCCCGGCCCCGACGGGCTCGGCTCACGCCCTGCTTATGGGGATGAACACCCCGGCGACACTGACGCACACAAAGATTCACATAAAGATAAGCACACAACCCATGGCTCTTCTTCGTCTAAGTCGAAGAGAGCTTCGGCGCCCAAGGAGACGCAGGTTCCACCGGCGGCCTCCTCGGACCGTTCGGGTTCGAAGCCCCTCTCGCAACCGCAGCCGCGACCTGCGACTGGGCTTTCGGCAAACAAGGGCGCCACCACCAAACCACCGGCCGGTGCGCATCAACAGAAGGCGCATACCGCCGTACACCGCTCTATACCCATAGCGTCGAAAACTCAAGCTTCCGCCGACAAGAATGTCGCCGATAGCTTAGCCAGGATCGTTGTAGCCGACGCCCAAAAGCGTACGCCGAAAATTTCGTCGAGCGTTACGCATAAATCAAAGGATACGCCGAAAACACCCGAAGAAAAGCAGGGATTACCCCCTTCAGTCAGGGAGTCTCCCTACACACCTGAAGGTTTTGAGGAGGGCGACGGGACACTTTCCTCGACGCTTTGGGAGAGGTCGACCCATTTCGAGGTAGACAACTCGAGTTTTCCCCCGCTAGACCGCTCTGGGGTACCCCATGAAACTATGGAGAGACTCCACCTCTGTATGGAGAGGATGGAAAAGTTTATGAGTACCCAAGCCCCTCTAACTCTCAGAAGAACTAGAGAAGGGCCTCAAGACGACCCCAGAGCCAAAAAACCGAGGCTGGTCGATCCCCTGCTGGACACAGCCTCAGACTTCCAAGACGTATATGACCTCACTGGGGAGGAACAATACTTCGAAGAAGAAGATGATTTCATGGACAACGAAGGACAGAACCAGGAGGAATGTCTAGAAGACAGAACAGACATTATAGAAGAAGGCTTCGGGATTAGCCCAGGAGAAGGACCTTCGCACCCCTGGCAATCACCATCAGTGTGTTCCGACACTGATGCCCTAAATCTAACTCCTCCGGATAATTCTCCAGTTAGGAAAACGTCTCCAATAGACGATCAGCCTACTTTCAATGCACTGTTGCGCAGAGCAGCAGCGCATTTCGAACTGGACACGGGAGAACTCTCTCCAGAATTAGACTTTGTAGAAAGAGTCATTAAAGAAAAACCCCCGGTCAGCCAGACCATTCCTCTCCTCGCTTCAGTTAAAAGGAGGATCACCCCGTCGCTGTCGACTCCCGCTTTGATCAGAGGGGTCAATCCACGGATTGAGAAACTTTTCGCTCCTTCACCCTCAGACCCGCTCTACATTAGAGGACATTCCATACCGGACTCCCTAGTTGTATCTAATACTAGAAAGAGGGCAGGGGTACCACTTTCCACCAGTGAGGCACCCCCTGACAAGGAGGGCAAGAGGCTATATGCCCTTGCAAAAAGAGTTACTTCCTCGGCTGCCTTCTCAGCAAGAATTGCCAACAACAATTGCTTGCGAGCTACGCAGACGCGCAGTGGACCAAACTGCGCAAAGACGCAGAGGAAGCACCGGAGCCTTTACGTACACGCCTACTGTCAACTATTGGCGAAGGAACACAAGTGAACCAGAGCATTGTAAAAAACTCTCTGGACGCGGCAGAAACAGCAGGACGTTCCCTGGTACAAGGAATACTCCTAAAAGCGCCATGTATGGCTGCGCAACTCAGGCTTTAAACCGGAGACACAGGCGTCTTTAATAAATAAACCTGTCGAGGACGCTAACCTCTTCGGAAAAGCGGTAGATGAAGCCCTAGAGATGGCCAAAAAAGAGTTCGACACTATCAAGACTCTTGACCAGATCTCTAAGCCCACTACCAGACGCGGCTATGGCAACAAGCGCTTTTTTCGTGGCCAACGGCAACAACAACAAGGTCAGCATCAGCAATACCCTGCCACCAATTACCAAGCCAATAGTGGGCAGTACAGCCAAAGAGGCCAACGCCGGGGCAAAGGGAGAGGTCGGGGATCCACCCCCAGAGGCTCCCAAGCCCCCAACAACTCCAAGTGACGCGAAGATTCGCGTCCCCTCCCATGCAACACCGGTCGGGGGCCGGATAACATCCTTTCTTCCTGCATGGGAGGAGATAACGTCAGACCGTTGGGTACTTTCCACCGTAGCCCACGGATACTGTATCGAATTCAACAGTTCCCCATCCTACAAACCCCCGAGGGGACGACGGTTGACGCCGGAACATCTTGCCATCCTTCTTCAAGAAGTACAACAACTGCTGGAAAAAGGAGCCATAGAGGTCGTGCCTCTATCTCAGGTAACGGAAGGTATTTATTCAGTGTACTTCCTTGTACCCAAAAAGGATCTAACCATGCGCCCTGTATTAGATCTGCGCCCAGCGAACAAGTTTATCAAACCCCAAAAGTTTCGTATGGTGACCTTACAGGAGGTGATCCCGC
This sequence comes from Ambystoma mexicanum, assembly GCF_040938575.1. Taxonomy (NCBI): domain Eukaryota; kingdom Metazoa; phylum Chordata; class Amphibia; order Caudata; family Ambystomatidae; genus Ambystoma; species Ambystoma mexicanum. The sequence continues at coordinate 109,789,770 of NC_090933.1, forward strand.
TGCTTTCGCAGGGAGATTACATGACAACATTGGACATGAAAGATGCATACTTTCATATTTCAATGTTGCCAGCGCACAGAAAATACGTAAGGTTCATGATAGAGGGCAAACACTACCAGTTCAAGGTGCTACCCTTCGGTATAGCTTCAGCACCAAGGGTATTCACAAAGGTACTGGCAGTGGCTGCGGCCCACCTGCGCAGGTTGTCCATCCCAGTTTACCCTTACCTCGACGACTGGCTCATAACAGGGGACTCTTACGAAACATGTTTCTTCAATACCCAAAAGACGGTAGACCTTTTGTTCCAACTGGGCTTCTCCATCAACGAAAAGAAGTCCAGTCTAGACCCCAGTCAAATCAAACAATTCCTAGGGGCTCTAATTCAAACAAGGGACGGCCTCGTCTTCCCCTCCAAAGAGAGGGTCCAAAACATGCTGTTTCAGATCCCCCAATATGTGACCGGCCGAGAGGTGACGGTACGCAAAGCAATGCGCTTGCTAGGAATGATGGCGTCGTGTATTTATTTGGTACCTCACGCGCGCCTGCGCATGCGCCCAATGCAAGAGTGGCTCAACAGCCAGTGGTGTCAGGCCAGCGGACAATGGGACGATCTAGTGGTGGTCTCGCAGGCCTTGGTTCTCTCGCTACAGTGGTGGACAAAGGGGAACATGGAAAAAGGAAAACCCTTTGCCACACCCGCGGCGGAAGCCACTCTAACCACAGACGCATCCCTCACAGGATGGGGTGCTCACCTATCCCATCAGACTGCTCACGGAGTGTGGACTCCGAACGTAGCATCCAAACACATCAATCTACTGGAGCTACTAGCAGTATTCAAGGCGCTAAAAGCCTTCCAAAAACACCTACAAGGCAAGACAGTAATGGTCCTTACGGACAGCACTACAGCCATGTACTACATCAACAAGCAGGGGGGCACCCACTCTCCAGGCTTGTCCAAACTGTCCCAGAATATATGGAAGTGGGCTCTCAAACAGGACATGTTCCTACTGTCACTACATGTACCCGGGGAACTCAATCTGCTGGCAGACAGACTCAGCAGAGATTTCCCTCTGCCCGAAGAGTACGAATGGCGTCTACACGAAGACATCGTCTTCGACGTCTTCACACAATGGGGATTCCCAGAAATAGACCTGTTCGCAACCCTGGAGAACTCTCAATGCCTAAGTTACGCCTCCAGGTACCCCCAGAACCAATCCAAGGGGAACGGTCTATCGATGCAATGGTCAGGGAAATTTGTTTACGCTTTTCCCCCGACTCCCCTTCTCAACAAGGTGGTGCACAAGATGCACCAGGAACAAGTGACCATGATACTGGTGGCCCCAATGTGGGCCCGACAGCCATGGTTCGCTCACTTGATGGAGATGTCTCTATCTCCCCCAATAAAACTCCCCTGCCCGTACAACATGCTATCTCAGAACAAGGGCAGGACTCTGCACCCATGCCCCCAGAACATGAATTTAGCAGCTTGGCTCCTGAAATCATAGAGTTCGGACATCTACAACTCCCGCAAAGATGCATGGACATCCTCAGGGAAGCCAGAAAACCGAACACTCGCCACTGCTATTCTAGCAAGTGGAAGAGATTTGTCATCTGGTGCAGGAGTAAAAGCATCAACCCTATTGACTGCTCTCCCACACATGTGGTACTATACCTGACCCATCTCTTGGATTCAGGCCTAGTGTTTAACTCCATTAAAGTCCACCTAGCGGCACTTTCTGCATACACCACCTCCCAACTCAAAGTGTCGTGGTGGAGGATCCCAGTTATAAAGACATTCATGGAGGGAGTAAAGAGAATACACCCCCCGATAGCTGACCCTGCTCCCGGATGGGACCTTAATGTGGTACTTACCAGACTCATGGGCTCTCCATTCGAACCCATGCACAAAGCATCCCTTAAACACCTTACTCTTAAGACTGCTTTTTTAATAGCTATCACCTCCATCAGGAGAGTAAGTGAACTTCAGGCTCTTTCTATTCTAGACCCCTTTGTTACAGTTCACAAAGATAAAGTGGTTCTACGCACTCACCCTAGGTTTGCTCCGAAATTTATTTCTAAATTCCACGTAAACCAGTCTATAGAACTACCAACGTTCTTTCAAAATCCTTCCAATTTGGGAGAAAGGACTCTGCACACACTTGATGTACGCAGGGCGGTCATGTTCTACATGGAAAGAACCAGACCATTGAGGAAGACTAATCAGTTCTTGGTCTCGGTGGCAGCAGGAAGAGAAGGAGATGCGGTTTCAAAATCCACTATTTCTAGATGGATTGTTCAATGCATCACTCTCTGCTATACTCTTGCTAAGAGAGAACTACCCTTTAAGCCAAGAGCACACTCTACTCGAGGCACGGGGGCATCCATAGCATTCATTGCAAATGTTCCCCTTGAGTCCATCTGCAAAGCGGCTACCTGGAGTTCTGTGCACACCTTTACAAAACACTACTGTCTAGATACACACTCTAGATCTGACTCCCAGGTGGGACAGGCAGTATTACGACACCTTTTCTCTACTGTTCCTTCTCATAACCCACCGCCAACTCCGGGTACTGCTCGCTAGTCTATGCACAGCATGTGATTCTAAGCAGATTAACAAACATCAGAAGAGAATGCATTACTTACCGTAAAAGCATTTCTGATGGTTGTATCTGCTTAGATTCACATGCGCCCACCCTTCCTCCCCGCTCGGATGGAAGGAACATAGACTTCCTTTATATATCTCTCTCTCTTTCTGTACTCACTCACGTCTAGAAGGCTCCCTCAGGGCAGAAAAAATACAAACAGAGGGACCTCGACGCGTGAGGGATTGTGGCTACAACGCACGTCACTATAGGGATAGTGTTTCAGACACGCCTAGTCGACGTCCCCTTTTCGACTACGAAAAACAAAATGCAATACTCCGCAGTGACCACTGGATGTCGGACCTATGCACAGCATGTGAATCTAAGCAGATACAACCATCAGAAATGCTTTTACGGTAAGTAATGCATTCTCATCAAAGCATAACATTGATTTGACAGTACATGTCCTTTTTTAATTGCAGCTATAGAAAACCATAGAAGGATTGAATGAATGTTGGTGTGCCACAAATCACTCTTGCGTATGTTATTTAAATAATTTGTTGCGATAACTGTTACAGTATGTAAACTTAGATTTTCATTTTCATGCTAAATGTCCATCTGTGAGACCCCGGCGCTTTTTCTGGACTTGTGGATTAGTTTTCTGTGTTCCTGAGTGGGAATCTTTTTTTTTCACCACGCACCCTTTCTTTTACTCTTTTTACGGGTGTCCTTTTTATGACTCCTTTTTTTATTTTGGGAATTATACTTCCCCATAACTTTTTGTGCATCTGCGTTTTCCTATTACAGCACATTGTACTTTCTGTGCAGGGTTCCTGGGGTTCCCCTTGAGCTTCACATTTATATTCTGTTGGGTTCCTTGCATGAACTACTGTTGGGTAAGTTTTATCCTTTCTACAATCCCCATTGTGAGATCAGAACGCCCCCTTATGTGAAGTGCTGAGGAGATGCATAGTTCACTTTTCTCAGTGATCCTGTAACATGTCAGTTATTGACAAGCTTACTATTATGGCAGTGAACGTGTTCTACCGACATTTGTGATTTTTTTTTTTCTATATTTTTTACTCGCAGGCTGTCAAACCAGCCACAGTAATGCACAGAAGGGTCACCATTCATCTAGAATGGTGGCTTCTTTCTTGATTTGCCATATTCAGAGTGCTTGTCCTTCTGCTGTCCTGGGAGGGGAAGGTCCTGGTTTGAGTCTCGTCTTCGGTGGGAAACCTTTGCGTACAGCCTACGCTGCACCGAGCTCCAGAGTGACTGTGGATGGGGAATGAGGACAGTCAACCACTGCAGTCTTGTCATCTGGAATGCCTGCCTGAAACCAGTCCTAACTGTTGGGACTTGCTGTCTTGAAAGCTAAATCCAATGAGGAAGAAAAGACTGATGAAGCCAATTCTTGTGACAGTGATGCCTGCTGTGTGCTGACCCCTTCTTCCATGCGACCTGGGAGTCCTGAACACTTCCCTGACCCTTGGACTGGTGGGACCATCAGTCTCAAGAAGACCTGCATTGCAGGCCATCCCACAACAGGATGTGACCTTCCTGGCCTGCAAACCGCCAATACCCTGGGACCTCGAGGCTGAATGGCTGTGCATTGTTGTCCGAAGAACTCCTTCTGGGCCTCAAGGCAAGTATCCACTATAAGTCCCCTCACCAGAGTGCTGGACCGAGAAAGTGCGGCCAGTTGTTGGGATGACACCTGTAAGTGTTTCACTTCATTATGCCACTCCACCTGATCTAAGAACTTAGTTTACCAGGCTTTTATCACCAACAAGCTCTAGGAAAGGTCGGGACTGCTGAATTACCATCTGAGCTATACTGGGACGGTACTTTGAACACTAACCTGCGCCACATCCTTGGGAACCTTTAGTTCTGCTTTTGAGCCACATCTAGAGGGTGCCACTTTGGGGCGGAACTTTGATTATTAAGATAGAACGCGATTCCAAGATGGCCGCCGGCACTGAGTAGCTGTGCCGACGGCGCTCCCTGGACCCGGCCGTAAGGAAGGTGCCCACCACCCCCTCAACGGACCTGTGCAGGCATCGTTTGGACCCCCACGAACCTCAGGGGGGGGGGGTCGGAGAGAGTTGCCGGCGTGTTTGGAGCTGGAGTCACCGCAGCAGGCGGGATTGTGCCGCCGCGTCCGAGCGGAGGAGGAGCTGCTGAGGCGGCCGCCGCGGGCCCGCTTGCGTGCGGTGCTGTGTTGCCAGAGCCTGGGGGAGGCCGCGCCGCTTGGAGTTGCCGTGGGCCTGCCCCCGCGGTGAGCACGGCCGCGGGGCCTGACCCGGGGAGGAGCGTCTCTGCCTTGGAGAGGCCTTCCCGCCTTCATCACCAGCGCTCCCCGGAGAGAGAACTGGGAGCAGTGGCAGCCGGGGGAGGTCGGGTCCGGTGGGGGGCGGCCCCCCGCGACCAGAAGCTGCATGGTGTGCCGGAGGAGGAGAGCCCGGAGGCGGCGGGGAGTGGAGGCACCCATACCCGGCTCCTCCCAGGAGTGCCCTGGGAGTGGAGGACGCAGTTGGCGGCAGATCCGGCGGCCTGGGACCGTGTGGAGACCAAGGGCGGTCAGCCGTAAGGTGAGAGCTCCGGGGCTGCGTTGGGAGGTGGCGCACCCCTGAAGCGTTGGGAGAGAGGACGCATAGCGGTTGCCCTGCCTGCCTTGGTCCGCGGGGGAACTTAAGACCTGCCCCCGGGGGTGGAAGAGGGGCCCGGGAGACATCGCTCGTCCCTGAGGCCTAGCAGGGTGCGGGAGGGCCCACAGGTTGTCATTGGGAACGAGGTCAACGAGGCGAGGAACATTTCACTCCCCCAACGAGAGATTAAGAGTGGCACCTGGGTGTGGAGGCAGGGGATCGGACTATGCGAGTCCCCTAGTAATGGGGGGGGGGGAGGGGGATGAATTTAGTCTGCGCGAGTGGTCCTGGGGCCAGCAATTGTCCTTGGATAAAGACCCAGGAAGAAGCCAGGGAAGGATCGGAGCTGCCCACCTGGAGAATTTACCGGCATGACCACAAGGCCCAAGGGCAGAAGGGGAAAGCACTTGCAGACCTCTGGAGACAGCACAGGTACTCTACGCGCCATGTGGTCGGCACAGAACCTGAAGGAGGGGTCCGGGGCCTCGGGGGGGGGGGGGGGGGCAGATGAAGATTCCGTGCCAGGGCAGGCAGAGGACTTGGCAAATATGCCCAGGCGGGAGTTCATCGGTGAACTGCATTCCCTGCAGGCAAACCTGACTAAGACTTCAAGAGCAATTTCAGTTATTGCGCACAGACTTGAGCGAAGCAGTAGGGGAGTTAAAGCAGGAGATGTGTCAACTGGGGGAGAGGACTGACATCCTGGAGAAAGGTCTTCAAGAGGCAGATAGAGAAAATGCAGCAAATAGTGAAGCTAGAGAGGCTGGATGTCGCCACCAAGAATCTTGAATTTCAAGTGGAAGACCTGGAAAACAGGTCTTGCAGGGTCAACATCCGGGTCAAAATGCTGCCTGAATCTGACACTGTCTTTGAAAGCGGTGCTCCAGGGTATTTTCGCTGACATCTTGGGCACGGGCAGCCCGGAAACGGTGGAGCTAGATTGAGTGCATAGAGTGCACAGAACAGGTCGACTGACCAAAGGCCAGGCGGCGAGGCCAAGGGATGTCCTAGCTGCTTTTACTCAATATGCCCAGAAGGGAGCGGTTCTCAGAGAGGCGAGATTACGTGAGCCAATTATGTTTGAGGGTCAGAGGATCGCCCTCTTTCAGGATTTGGCGAACACTCTCCTAAAGAGGAGACTAATGGTCCCAGTGGTAAAGGTTCTCAATGAGAGATCGATTCACTACAGGTGGACCTTCCCCTTTGGCTTGCTCTTTGACTGGGAGGGGTCCCAGAGACGAATCACATCCCTCCAAGAAGGGGCTGCTCTTCTTCATATTGAGTTGGAGGACCCCCCCCCCCCCTGGTGCGGGACTTCCGGGCACGAGTGGCCGCTCCGGATCAAGGCCTTGGGACTGGACGACGGTTCGAGAAAGAAGGGGCCCCAGGGGAAACACTCGGCAGAGGGAGGGAGCTCCCAGTGATACAAGTAGTACTTCTCCCATGCAGCCTTGATTCGACATATGAAGAAAGGGGTGATGGGCCTCTATAGGTTGTCTTAGCTCATGGGGTCGTAGGGGGTGCAACCATGTTGGAAGTAGAAAGGGCGAAGATGCCCGAGTTTGGGGGGAGGAGAGGGCGGGAAGGTATTGACCTTCAGGGGGGAGGGGGATGGGTTGGGGTTTTCGGGGGGGGTTGGGTGGGGGGCGGCAACAAGCAAAGCATACAGGTCAAGGGGGACACGATACCCCCCGCTTTCAGGGATTTATTTTTTTTTCTTCCGGGTTCCCTTAGGTGGCTAACGCATAATGTTCGGGGGTTGAATACACCCCTTAAAAGGAAAAAGTTGGAGCACTTCACGCAAAAGGAGAAGCCAGATATTATGGGGCTCCGGGAGACGCATCTACTTCATAGGGATCAGGGCAGGTTGAAATTGCGGGGTTTTGACCAGATTCTGCACGCCTCGAGCCACTGCAAAGCTAGGGGGTAGCCCTGGCAATTAGGAATACGGTAGATTTCAAACTCGATGGGGGGCTTAGAGAAAAGGAAGGGAGGTATATCGTAGCTAAAGGGAAGTGTCGAGGTCCCTTTGACAATAGCGGTAGTATACGCTCCCAACACGGGCCAGGATCCCTTTTTACGGCGGGTCTTGAAGTTGCTGGAAGAGTTCTCGTGGGGTCATATTATTATTCTTGGGGATCTCAATATTGCCTGGGATAAGGGAAAGGATGGGGCAGGAGGAGAGGAGCTATAATGTCAACGGATTTGAAAGAGTGTTGGTAGGCTGGGGTTATGCGACGCCTGGAGGGAGTTTAGGGGTGATGAGGGCCATACTTTCCTGTCGGGCGTCCATGGTTTGCAATCTAGAATTGATTATATATGGATCTCGGTTGCCTTAGTTGGAGCTATTCGGGAAGTATGTACGGGGCCTATAGGGATTGCAGACCATAAGATAGTCTCCCTAGAGATGGATGTGGGTCAGAGAAGAAGGGTAATCTGGGGTTGGAAACTCCCAGTATCCATCTTGAGGGATCCAGTAATCAGAAAAGATATTGAAGAGAAGATTAAGCTCTTTTTTGATACCAACAAGAGGGAGGATACTGGGGAAGACGTGCGGTGGGATGCCTTTAAGGCCACTCTCAGGGGAGAATGGTGATATCCGCCCACCGGGTGAAACAACTGCAAGTGTTGGAATCGCAGTTAGAAGCTGAAGTGGAGGCGGCTAGGCAGGCCGCGGGGGACGCCCCCTCTCGAAGAGCAATGCGGGAATTTAGAAGGGCGGTTGGGCAGCTGGAACTTCTGCACACTTAGAAGGCGGAAGGGGCCTTGCTGTCGGTATGACAACAGTATTACGCAAAAGGCCAATAGAACTGGTGCCCTGCTGGCGCGGTTACTGAGAGGTAAAAGTTCGAGAAATGCGATTACGGCCTTAAGGTCGCCAGCGGGGAGCGGGTCACAGACCAGGAGGGGCTCCAGGAAGCTTTTGCCGAGTACGATGAGTCACTCTATGCCTCCCAACACCCTTCAGGTGATCAGCAGGAGGACTTCCTCCAAAAAATCCACTTAAGGGAAATTAGCAGTGCGGTACGTGAAGTCCTCAATCGAGAAATTGCGGAGGAGGTGGTGCGGGGGGTGATAGGGGGTCTGCCACCAGGTAAGGCTCCAGGCCCGGACGGTTATACGGCCGCCTTTTATAAGCTGTTCAGTGTGCAGTTAACCCCACATCTCACCTTGTTATTTAACTCATTTCGCCTCTCGGGCAAAATTACGTCCTCCATGGAGGAGGCTAAAGTCACCCTAATCTTGAAACCCAATAAAAATCCGGAAGACAGAGCTTCATACCGCCCTATAGCGCTGATTAATCTAGATGCTAAGATCTTCACTAAGATCCTGGCCAACAGGCTTGACTCCATCCTCCCGGACCTGATACACCCTGATCAAGCTGGGTTTATCAAGGGCAGACAAACTGCGGACAATATCCGTCGAGGGTCCAGAAAACGCACACTCCCGCAGTCCTGGTGGCTCTGGACGCGGAAAAGGCTTTTGGCCGCGTGGAGTGGTCCTTCCTTTTTCGGACAATGGAAAAGATGGGTTTTGGTGGGGACTTTCTGGCGATGGTTAAGGCTAATTATCAGGTGCCCTCCATTAGAGTAATGGTGAACGGGATCGCCTCTAGGAAGATATCTCTGCAGAGGGGGACAAAGCAGGGATGTCCCCTTTCCCCAATACTATTTGCGCTTTATTTGGAACCACTACTTCAGGCCATTTGGGAGGCAGGGGACATCCAGGGGGGTCCCATTCGGAGGGGAGCAGCATAAGGTAGCAGCCTTCACTGATATGCTGCTCATGCTCACAACCCCTCGGAATTCATTGCAGGCTAGTGTGGCCCTTTTAGAGGCCTTTGGGTTGGCTTCAGGGTTGAAAATTAACGCCAACAAATCCGAGGTTTTGAATTTAATGCTTGGACTAGCGGAAAGGGAGAATCTGCGGGCAGCTACTGGCTTTCTGTGGAGCTCGGGAGGGATTCGTTACCTAGGGGTGAGAATTACGGCTACTCTGGCTGGATGGTTTCCGGCTAATTACCCTCCGCTTCTTAAGAGGGATTTCCTGAAGTGGAGAGAGCTGAGGGTGTCATGGCTGGGGCGGATAGCTGCGGTTAAAATGGTTACACTTCCACGGCTCTTGTACCTATTCCAGGCGGTCCCGCTGCCAGTGCCGGCGAGCTACTTCAAGGAGCTGGAAACCCTGACCAAGGGATTCATCTGGGAAGGCAAAAGGCCTAGGGTGGGAACCAGACTATTGATGGCACCGAAGAGTGAAGGGAGGTCTAGCATTGCCAAATTTTAGACGTTATTACGAGGCAACCCAGCTGTAAATTATTAGGGAATGGTTGAAGGGGGAGGAAGGAACGCGGGATAAATTGTGGGTACGGATGGATAGGGCCATAGCGCACCGAAACCTAGCAGAAGTACTGTGGCTCCCGAAACACAGACCAGGTCACCTCTACGAGAGCTCCATCACCAAACTGATGGCTGACATTTGGGATAGGCTAGTGGGATTAGAAGGGATCACCACATTCCCGTCTCCCCCATATTTGGCAACAGGGATTTTTCCCCGGGCGTGGAGAGAGGAGCTTTCACGAACTGGCAGGAGGGGGGCTGTCGGAAACTGTGCGATATGTTTTCTGGAGGGGAATTGTTATCGTTTAACGATTGTAAGAAGCATTTTGCAGTACAAGAAAGAGAGAGGTTGAGGTATGCCCAGATTCGCCATTGGGTTCTCCATCCAGGGATCAACTAGGTGGCGACAAGGGACCCGACGCCCTTTGAAAAATTCCTGCTCACGAATGACTGGGCGAGAGGCCTCATCTCCAACATCTATAAGATTCTGGCTGGCTCTAACGAGGGGGTCCAATGGGCATACATGCGGGAGTGGGAGCGGGTTCTGGGACACGGGCCTGACGGACGGACTGGGGGAAGTTGTGGAGGAGAATTCCTAAACTGGTCAGGGCGCCCCAGCTACAAGAGACATGGCATAAGATCATGTTTAGGTGGCATTATACCCTGTCCGGTTTAATGGGTATTATCCTACTGTGTCGGGGATGTGCTGGAGGGGTTGCAGGATGGCGGGCTCCGCGGAGCACATTTGGTGGGATTGCCCAAAGCTTGCATCGTTCTGGGGGGAGGTGAGGGAGGCACAGGGACTGGCCTTTGGGTTGGGGGATGGGAGGACTCCAGCGCAAATTCTTTTGGGTGTCCGGGTGGACTCTGGGGCAGGTGAACCTAGAGGAAGAGAAAAAGCTATTGCTATTACGACTCTTGCCGCTATGCAGTTAATAGCCCAGAGATGGAAAGGCCCAGAGGTTCCTATGATACAGGACTGGTTCCGAAAGCTGTGGGAGATAGTGGCCCTGGAATGGGTGACTTATGCCATGGACATAAAGGCCCAGAGCTTCGCGGCAGACTGGGGGGGTGGACTACTGAAGGTTCTTAGACGATTTTAAGGTGATGTGGTGCCCACAGCGACTGAGGCTGCTGGATTTGCAATGACTGTAGAAGTTTTTCTAGAATGGTCGATGGGTGAAGGGGATTAGCTCGTTGCCGGGAGGGATATGGGTGGGGAAGGGGGAAGGGAATGTTTGCTTGTTGTTTTGTGAAAATCAATAAAAAGAGTTTTAAAAAAAGAGAACGCGAATGTTATCTGCATCACTTGCTTAGGGAACACTCTACTAGCCCTCTCCCACTATAAATGTACTCTCAAATATAGGTATGATGAACCATATGTATGTTATAATGCTAAACCTACTGTATTTTTCTCAAACCTACAGCACTATAGAACCAAGGTCTTTCACCACTATACAGCTCTCAAGTCTAGGTGTAGCCTCCATCTTTCTCTAGTATATGGTGAAACCTACTGCATTGTGAAACCCGGGCCTCTCTCCCACTATACAGGACTCTCAAATCTTGGTATAGCCTCTGTCCTAGCCTACTGCGATATGAAACCTACTGCATTGTGAAACTAGGCTTCAATGGTATAGCAATCTAAAATCTAGGCGTCCTTCCTCTAATGCAATGGACAAAGATTGCCCCAGCTGAAAAATTCGAAGCTTGCGGTACATGTATCTCACAACACCAATGTGGACACAGGCTGCAGGCACGGCCAAGCATCCATGCACGATATAATGCTGCTATGGCTATGCTCATCTGGTCTAGCATCACATATAGCTGTCCAGACGAACACCAGACGTACCTATTCTGCACTTGCCTGCAGCGACTACCAACCGAAAGGTCTCTACATAGCTGGCCACACACTCTCTACACAATAGCAACCGATTGCAAACCTCCAATAGCGTCCACCCATGTGCCTGATCTCTCTTGGGGCTGCCTAATCGAGCCTTGCCAGCCACCCAAGTCCCAGAACGGCAACACATGCACACATGCATAGCCTAAGCTAAACTCCTTAGAATTTTCTACCACATTTACTACTGTCACCGAGGGCGTTCCAACCAGGAAAAAAGCGCATTGAGGCCCACAAGTGGGGAAAGAGCATTAATGACCAAATACAAGAAAATGTGGTTAAACATTGAGAAGTCCAAGGTGGTACTTAGTGGCACTGCACACAGTGCTGTGTCACAATGCAAAAGCAGATGCCTATGCAAAAGCAGATGCCTATAGTGTTTACCAGCCTCCGTAAAACCTAGAAAATCATAGTCCGGAAAACACATGAGTGAGCGAAAAAGGTCTCACTTAAGTGTAAAAAGACCGGAGCCCACCAAAAGAGTTGGGTGGGGGGCGGGTCTCTAAGGTTAAAGGGAATGGCACAAAAATGAAAATTCTCCTTAGCATAAGTAAATACCCAAGCCAGCACATTACCTCAGCACAGAAGATTTTGTAGCAGGACTATTCAGGATCTGCAGACAAAAACCTGGTCGTTGAATTCCTTAATTAAGAATACAGACCGGGCACTGGAAGGACTTTCGCAGCAAGGATCACAGGGAAGGCTCTAGGCAAGGTTTTCCTTCGTGGCTGGATGCGGCTGTGGATTTGGCGCCTTTTTGAGGAGCACAGAAGACAGCTTCAGCGAGATTCGGAAGTCTGTGCACCGCACAATGGCTCGAGGTTCCAGGGTATTTGGCTACAGTCTTGGGAGGATAGCTTAGGGGCAACTTGCTCGCAATACATGGAGCAGCACAGGTTCAAACCCCGGATCCACGCTTAGAAATCTCTGGGTATTAAGCACGTTATAAATAACCTATCTTATCATATTGCAGGCCCGCAAGGTTGCAGCACGGCGTGGGATTTCTCAAAATGCAGGTGGTCTTGTGTCTAGTGGGTCTTACAAGGCTATGTGTTGGGGTGCCATCATTTTTGGAGTTCCCAGGTCGATTGGAAGGACTACAGCAGGCTCCTGTTACACAGCAGACTCTCTGGTTGCTGGAAATCGTTTCAGCCGCAAATTCTTAATCTTCCTCTTGGGTTTCAGTGGTCGACTACCTCTTCAGCTTCCAGGTTTGCACTTTTATGCAGGGTCACAGCCAATCAAACAGCCTTGCAACATTCAAACTGGGGGGTGGGCAGGACAGCCTGCCTGCCAGTTTGAACTGGGATCTCACACTCGGGCTGCAAGACCAAGGGCTGAAGTGGTTTGGACTCCTCCCAAGATCCTTTCTACACTTGGGAACTGTAGTTCTCAAGGTTAGCCATAGAAGGTTAAAAGGGGAGCCCCTACGGCAACAATAGGCACTTATTGCCAAAAAGTTGTTGGAGGCTAACTTTTAAGACACTGGACAGTCTTAAAAATGACGCCCAGGAAAAAGCTTCCCACTCGGAGGTATAAGGAAAAATAATCCACCAGTAAAAGCAAGGTCGGAAAGATTTCATTGCTGTGAAAATCTTACTGAACAGGTCCCAACCGTCAAGTAGACACTGGGTGGGCCTAGAATTCTGGTGGTAACCAAGGTAGTATATTTGGGTTTTACTGTGTATCCGTCATTCACTCGAACCCAGTTGATCCTTGGCAGAAACGTTGCACAACTAACAGCACAAATGCGCCAAGTTTCAACCACATTTGCCGCTCATAGTTCTATGTCTGCAAGGTAGTTGCCACAATTCTTAATGGGATGAAGGTAAACCCACAATCCTGGAAAATGAATTGGTGAAGAGCAGAGGGCAAATATGCAAGAAGGTACTGGTCCTTCCGCACAGTCTTTCAATGGCAATCCTAAGATATGAGCTAGGTCTTCAATCATTGCAGTTGCGTGCCGAGTGTAGGCTGACCACTTTAGATTGAGTTTGTGTCCAAAAGCTAATTGGCAGGCACTTGACTAGGCACCACTCAGTGGTCCTCTGTTAGTCTGCAGTGGGGAGCTATTTCATTGCATGGGAAAGTGACTTGGAGACCTTATTGGCCAATCCAACGAAGGTGAAGGCCCTAATGAAACTCAGATTGGATGGACACTGTGTGGCCTGACTAAATCCTTTTCCACGCATGACAAAAAGGTGGGTTATCTGCCCAGGTACCTGAGACAATCGCCTAGTTGGAGGGTAAGGCGTGCCTTCTGAGTACAGCGGAACCTCCTCCATACAGGGGGAAGTACTTTTCCACTACGATAAAGCCCCAAGATCCCATAAGAAGCAGTCTGCAAAGGGCAGCGCCTGATCTCCAGATGCTCAGACATATTCTGACTGCGTGTAAGCATACTTGAAATCTGAGGGTGAGATTCCTGGGCCAATTCGTCAGAATGTAAGTAGTTATTATCAGAATTGTTCTTGGAGAGGTTGATAGCTGGTCATGAGATTTTTCGAACGACCCAGGTTGTGTATCTTTTCCAAACTCTCTGCCTTCTCTAGACCTTAAGTCTAGATAGCATATCCCTCATACCGTTTACTGCCCTTCCCCAGGCACACATGCCTACTCTCGCATTCCCTTAATACTATACTGACCTTTTTGCTGAGTATCTCGATTTTTGTTGTTGTAAATAGTCGAATTATGAATTTAAAGTGTGATTTTAAGAAATGTGACAAGTTTTGATATTGAGATTGAGTTATCATGAATGTGTTTTAGTAAAAATTATATTGTGCCGCAGTATTTTTAGAAACTGAAAATGTTATCTGAAATTTCATTTGGATGTTTTTCTTTTCTTTGTGGTTTTCTTTTTTGAAATGTGAAAAGCCGGGTTTCGGCTATTACACATTATTAAAAATTAGGCCCATTTTCACGGTGAAGGTTTTTGCTGGCTGGTCAGGCCTTTCAGTTATGTTTGAGCCTTTGATCAAACCCCAGTTATTAGTCATTTTTCATAGTGTTTTTTTTTCTGGGCCTAAAATAAATGTAGTAGTTTTAGAACTGTCCAAGTGTAATCCTTGGTATTTCACTGTGTACTTTTTGTGGACCCTTGACCCCACTCCCCTCTCGTGAGATTTAGCCTTGGCCTCTCTCCATGCTACCTTTCTTTGGTTTGGCTAAATCCCCTAACCCAGGGCGGCCTCCCTAACATCTGTCCACCAGGCCAGAGTTTAGAAATACATTCCAACAGATACTACTACAGCGAGTGGCTTTGCTCAGCTGGAGTAACACACCTTGCTAACCTAACCCTAGGTTGGCTTTTCCAAGTCTTATCCGAGATGGGTTTTGAAAGCCCCTTTTAACATCCACTTTTCCCTCCTCCTATAAGACTGCTACTGTCATCTGGATCATAAAATAGAGAATGCCCAGAATATTGAATACTGAAATTTGAGACCCCTTTTTACAACTCATATTTATGGGGCGGTGGAGCGAAGTAAATAAGTTTGAGGGGTGTTGTGGCGGTCTCCCCCGCATTTATATACATAAAAAAGTTTAAAAAAACAGTATTTTGGGTTTCAAAATTATGTTCTCAGTAATCACGTAGATCCTTATATCCCTCTTCTTAAGCCTGGTCTAGGTCCGAACTGTCATGCCTACTTTCGCCCTGTCTCTTCTACCACACTATTCCAAAATCCTAACGCAAGTAGTATTCAATTGACAGTTCCTTGATTCTCAACCTCCGGGACACTCCAATCTGGCTTCTGACCTCTGCATTCTACTCAGACAGCACTCCTCAATGTCATCAACTTTCTCGTCATGCAAACGTTAAATCTGTTTATGTACCTAAAAGACAAAACAAAAAGCATGACACTTAGCAAATACAATCAGCGCAAAAGCCCTTAAAACTTTTTGCTGAGGGATGTAAGCTGGAGACGGTTTAAAGTATCTGGGAATCATGCTAAATAATAGCAAGAGCGACTACCCAATGCAGGAATTTCCGGTGGGGAAAAATCCCTTCTTTGGTTGCACAATCCAAAGCCATCAACCGGAAGTTTGGCCAGTTTTCTCTAAAACCGATAATTGATTTCTTCAAAGTTAAAATAGTTCACACCATAACTTATTTTGTTGAAGCCATGCCACTTCTGCCCGATACAATTTGGAAGAAACTTGAAGGTCTATTATGCAGGCGTGTCTTGACCCTGCCCCAATCGACGGCATTGGCATTAATCCATAGAGAACTGGACACATCCTCCATTAAAGCAATTGTAGAAAAGAATGGACTCATGCTGTATAGGAAAATCCTAGAAGAGCCCCATAAATTTCTTTTCAACCTCATTAACATTGAAATGGAGGAAAAAACAATAAACTGCTCATTGAATGGAAACAAAAAAAATAGGACCATATAGGTAGTTTGGAGGAGAAGAGATGATGCAGAATCCACAAAAGGTTAACCAACTACATGAAATGGACTGGATAGAAACTTTGGAAGAGGCAGCAGGATATAAGATTACTAAAGACATTCCTTTAAGACCCAAAAACTCAATGAAATTCCATCTTATTGATATTCCCAAATCAACGTCTTCGGCAAAATTTCTTGAGGATCAAATTGAACAAGATGAATACCAATGAGATTCGAGCAATAAGAGGTCTCACTAAGTCAAATCGTTGCCGCTTCTGCGAGACCACTACCCTGGTGGAAACCATTAAACATCTTATCGTGCCCGGGCTTAAAAAGAGACACTTCTGGTTAAGACATCTCATGGAAGACGCCTGTACTTGCGAGGAACAAGAATGGTGGTCTCGCCTGATTGGAGGCGAAAAAACGACCTGAGTGATAGCCGTTGTTCGCTTCTTAAATACAGGAACCTTTGTCCTAGGTGAAGCGCTGTGGAGAACTGTGGAAAACAGATAATCTCGCATAGGGATCGTGGAATTTTGTAAAAATTGTCTTTTTGTTTAGACAATTAAATCGAATAAAAAAAAAAATCTGTTTAGTCTTCTCTGCTGCTTTTGATACCGTCAACAATGCTTACCGTAACTCTAGTTTCTCTCCTTGGCATCATAGATGAGGCTGTTGCCCCTTGCTTCATACCTAGCCCCCAGACACTTTCAGATGTCCTGGAACATCCTTGGCTCCCCCTCTGCCCCCAAAGCCCCCTCATTGTTGGAGTTACAAAATGGTGTGTTCTTGGTCCACCTCTCTTCACACTCTATACTTCAGAGCTTTGCACCCTGATCGCCTGCTAACTCTTCGTGGACTACCCGCAGATCTTCTTTCCCTTTCCCTGCTTATCCTAAGAGCTGTTGTCAAAAATGTCAAATTTTCTCTCTGCCATTAAATATTGGATGACGTCTCAACGCTCAACTCCACAAAGAATGAAGTTCTCTACTTCCCAGCTATGCAGGCTAACTCTTCCTTGCCCCTCTTCGCTTTTGACTGACTGCTTCCGCTCGTAACCTTGGTGTTCTCTTCGACCCATCACACAACTTCTCACTCTACATCTCCAAATCTGCCATTGCAGCCAGACTCGACCTGAATATAAGACACGACTGTCCTCTTCCATTCAATACTGCTGAAAAGGCAATCCTTTCAGTACTGCTGAACAGCTAATCTTCTCCTTAGTCCTTTCTAGATCTGACTCCTGTGCCAGTCTACCCTTTGGCCTTCCCAACTGTGATTTTTTTCACCAACTTCACAGTACACACTTTTCAAACTTACTTACTTTAGCTCTACCTCCTACCTGTCTCCAGATTGACTAGCTATTTATGAAACAAAGGGCAAGTATAAACTTCTAGTTTTCAAAACTATCCATGAACTCGCTCCACCCCACCTATGCTAATCTCACTACATACACTCCTCACTCATTGGTACCCGGCACGCCGTGTCCACGGGGAAAGCTAAACATGGATTGTTTCGTTTCTGAGCCATACTACAATGTAATCCCATAGACGCACGAACGTCATTCGCATGCCGGGTACACTTTTGTTTTTCGAGGCAACCTTAGAAAGGGCGAAGGTACCACACGTAACCCCTTCTCCCTTTTCAAAGGTGGCCTTTTTAAAAAATAAATTCCCATTCATTAGTATGGAGCAAGTCGGCCCAAAATGTTGCCCTGTACTAATGAAGCAGTACGCGCGTTCTAATATTCTTAGAACCAACTCGTGCTGCAACAAAATCTTTTCAAACAGCAAAAGAAATGCTGCTTGAAAAGGTTTTGTCAGCAGTTAGTGTTCCGGGGCTACAAACTTGAGGAAAACTAGTAGCTCATGCCTGTAACTTCAGGCCCGGGCTCATTACCATAGGCGGTAATGGCCTGCCGGTTCAGCGGTTATTGCTACATTACGATCATCCTCTGCTCACCTCCTTGCCACCACTTGAACACAACTCCTCTGCTCCCTCTCGTTTTGTTGCCCTAGCTCCTCTCCCCTACTCAAGAATGCTTTCCCTCTCTCTACTCCAACTCTACCACTATTTAAATCCAACCTCAAAGCTCTCCTTCCTGAAGAGCCTGTTGCCTGACTTTGAGAATGCATAACCCTGTTAACCTCGCTCCCTACTCTTCACGGCCAACCCTACAGCACATTTCCATCACCCCTCCATACTTAATTCATCAGTTCCTCCACCATCCTGTTCCTATGTCGCTGTCCTGTCCTCATGTCTGGTGTTTCCACCTTCGCCTGCAACATCTGGTTCAAGTCACACCCTTTGTAAAATAGATATGTCATTCCATTAACAATAGTACATTTTGTATGCTTTTTGTGCCAGAAAGGCATAGCTTTCCCTGCAATTTAATACATTATAAATAATTGCATTGGCTCTTCTTACCTGATTGCTGAATGAGTCAGTAAGTCATATTTGAACTGTGACTGTATATATCTGTATCCTAAAGTAGTGTGATGCTACATTTTTCAGTGTTCAGAAGGGCTAGAATAATTAAATTTTATACTTGCTGTCTAAATTGAATTGTGCTGTACTTTGTGGGCTCATTGAGGATTCCTTTTCTTTATTTGTAATGCACATACATAAACCCTTAGGTGTGAGGGTGCAGACAAAGGCAGACAAAACGGTTAACAGAAAGCAGGGCCAGGTCACTGAGAAATGCTGTGAGAACCAAGAAGGAAAGATCAAAGCCCCAGAGCCTTCTCAATAGAACAAGGTCTTGCGTTCTTTCTTGAAGGGGAAGGGAGGAGTGGCCTCTCAAAATAGATGGCAGTGTATTCCATGTCAAGGGAGCAGCCCTAAAGGTTCCTGTCTGAACCTTCCTAGTTCTACATGTTGGCAGGAAGAGTTCTGATTGTTAGATATTACGTTTCTACCATTGGGTTTCTCTCTGATCTTGCAGGTAGGTGGGTATAGACTCCAGTCAACATTTAAGTGATGACTAGTAGTCTAAAAGTAATGTCATTCCACTGGAAGCAAATGTAATGAGCGGCTAGCCTCTGACATCGGAGCGGTAGGAGAGCTCGGTAACAACTCGTAACTGCACTGTTTTGTACCACTTGGAGTCTGACGACTGCCAACAAGCAAACTACTGCAATAATTTGATCCCGCTCACTCTCCTGAGATTAATCCTAGACTGCTCGGCCACTTAACTTGATTTGGTATTGTCAAACCAGTTTCCCTGTTCACTGTAAAAACTAGGTTGTCCTCCTAAACTCTGTCGTCCTGGCCAGATTCTAAGAATCCATCTCAACAGGGAGTAACTTAGTCGTTGTATGGACTTCTGTCCATAGTCCTAGGATGTGTTCTTAAAAGGACTTGTGGTTTGACTGGGGAGCATGTGCAGGTAGTCTTTCACATGCTGTGTATGCCTCTGTGCAGACACCCTGTTTTTATTTTTTCAATTGGTGCTTCACATCAAACTGTGATTCCCCTCACCTTCTCATGGACGACATCCCTTAAGTATAGACTAATGGAACTATGGATTTAGGAGTACAGTAGCCACTACGGTGTATAGCCTTACCTTTTCTCTCAAAGCTACGACATGTTGATCACCACCGTTACCTATGGTAGGCCGGATTTCTTACTCAGTTCCCTTGTCCTCGTGGAATTGGTCATTTTTTCCAGAAGAGGTTTAGGTTGTTGAGGGTGTTGAGGGGTAGAGGGGTAGGGGAGGTGTGCATAGGTTGTAGTAATTTCCACTAATGGCGTATGTACTGCTTCCATGCTGCTATCAGTAGCAGGCACAATGGTAGGTGTCAAAATCTACTGAGGTAGTCTGTTACTTGGATGTTACTACATCAGATGCTTGATCTGTAAAAGGGAGAGTTGATCGGTTACCAAATTCGCGTCCCTAGTTTGTTCTGTGCGTCTGTTCATTTTTATTTTGAGATTACCAAGCCATTGAGATTCAGACCAGGCAACACTTCAGGTCACCCATACATTTCAAATTATGTATTTTAATTACATTTCTGTAGGTACATGCCCTATATGTTTAATCAACACGTTTCTTCTTTAGGGGTCCAATCTGCACAGCAAACTACTTCCAGCGGACCAACTGATGCAAGCCCTGGTGGGCTGTCACCTGATATTCTAAAGATTCTTCAAGGGAAGGATGTCCCAACAGTGACGTCAATTCTTAGCAGACTAGCACAATATTATCCTCCACTTCAGAGTAAGAATCTCCTTCCTTTCAAAGTGTTTACATTGTCGAACACGTTAAACGTTGATTATAAATGGCAGGCAGTTGTAGTAAATCGAGGTATAGATTTGATGTATATAAGCTCTTACGATTAAATAAACATAGCGATCTAGTACAATGTGTCGGTTTGAAAAGAGCAATTTCAAAAGTTGTTGCTTTGAGAAATGATCAGTCATGTTCAGATTTTGTGTTCAGCTGAAGGTTATTTTTTTTGGTTAAGACTATTGTTCCACTATTGAATGATTAACCTCAATGTATTGTATGCAATTTTCTTTTAAAATGTGTAACATTGGAGATGTGCCCAGTTGATTAATTGATGGCCCAAAACTATTAGTGTCCTGCTTTCACATGGTTTAAACTTAAACCTGGGGTTAAATAGTCCAACTCTGACTAGTTTGTTGGGGTAGATTTTCATTTCTATCCTTTAGTTTGCTAGGGACAGTTAACGTCCACCTAAGGGCTTCATAAAACCATATCTGAGGCAATACAAAGCTCGACTCCTAGTATAAGGCTGTACCGCCTGAGAATTTTTGGTTGCATAGACAGTGCGGCCAGGCTCATCTTAGGGAGTTCTGTAGCTTGGTATAAATAAATTGTAGCATACATATGGTCCAAAGAAACACTGTTGGGGAGAATTCTCAGAAATGTTAATTCCCTTCTACCTTAGAGACCCCCAGCTCTTCTGCTGCACTTTAGATGTAATGTAATTTTTAACGGGATTTATTCGATTTCTTCTGACTTTGCAGTCTGACAAACATAGGCATCATCTTTACATTGTCACTCTGCACCTTCAGTGCAGTGGCACAGGGACTTTTTTATATTTCCCAAAGGTTTAAATGCCTTCTCTTGGTGAAACTACTGTTTCTGATGCTTGTTAATCTGCTTAGAATCACATGCTGTGCATATGGTCCGACATCCAGTGGCAACTGCAGAGTATTGCATCTTGTCTTTCGAGGCTCGAAAGGGGACGTCTGCATAGGCATGTCTAACACTATCCCTATCGTGACGTGCAGTGTACCCAAATTTCCTCATGTGCCGAGGTCACTCAGATTGTTTTTTCCGCCCAGATAACTGGTCGCCCTAATGAGGTGCGAGTGGTGCATACGACACAGCTGTCTATAAATGACACCTTCCAAGAATTTTATTCTCAATTGTACCGCCATGACAGACAAGTGCCACAACAGGAAATATTGGACACACTTGAGGAGATTGGATTACCCAAACTAGATGAGGCACAAAAAGAAACGCTTAACAGTGAAATCACCGCAGAAGACATAAGTGAAGCAATCAAATCACTGACACAGCTCCTGGGAGCGATGGCCTGCCTCCTGAATTTTAAAAAAACCTACTCATCAGAGCTGACTTCGATTCTACATAAAGTATTTCAGGAAGCATTCGAAACCAAAATGCTACCGAACACCGTGGAGACCCTGGTGGTTCCGATTCCTAAGCCTGGTAAACCCACAGATGAGTGTGATTCTTATAGGCCCCTAGAAATGTTAAATTATGATAACATTCTGACAATACTGGCGAAGCGCCTCTCTAAGGTGATTGGAACCCTAATACATGAGGACCAAAACGGATTCATTCCAAACCGCAACACAGTGATGACTGTTACAACATATAGTGGAGCAAACATCCGGCTGGTGGGAACACCTTGCAGTAGTCTCACTAGATGCCGTAAAGGCATTTGACTCTATACTGGGAGTGGTTGATCGCAGTGTTGAGGGAGTTCGGGCAGGGCGAACAATTTATTAGATGGGTGGAACTGCTTTATGCAGTGGCCAGGGTTAAAACGGGTAGGATAGTTTCAGTCCCTTGGGACATAGAGAGGAACCAGACAGGGTTGCCCGCTATCACCCATGCTCTACATATTGGGCCTGGAGCCGATAGCAATATACATTAGAAGTTTTTTGATGCAAGAATCGCAGTGGGGCAGAACATAACGTGGTGTCCCTGGATGCGGATGATGTGCTCCTATACCTGCAGAACCTGCACTTGAATGTCCCAGCGCTGCTAGATATGCTGGAAAGATTCGCAGAGTACTCTGGGATATCGTTCAGCAGGAAGAAATCCTGCATCTTTCCACTGGCGGAACAAGCCGGGAAACCAGTGACTGAGCTTCCGGAAGTGGGGTTTACCTGGCAGACTAGATCATTT
This sequence comes from Ambystoma mexicanum, assembly GCF_040938575.1. Classification (NCBI taxonomy): domain Eukaryota; kingdom Metazoa; phylum Chordata; class Amphibia; order Caudata; family Ambystomatidae; genus Ambystoma; species Ambystoma mexicanum. Next base: position 109,812,030 of record NC_090933.1, read on the forward strand.
AAGTACCTGGGAGTGAACATCTGGCATACACCCAGTTTAATGTACTAGGACAACACCAAACTGGCATTGAGGGGACTCCGAATATCCATAGGGTTCTGGGCTAGGCTTCCTTTATCAGTGATGGGTAGAGTTGCTTAACCAGAATGATATTGCCTAGATTCTTATACTACTTCCACAATGTGCACCACTATATTCCAGCCACCTTTTTTCCTCACGATTGAGAAACTGTGGGAACTCCTATGGGGCAATGCCAGACACTGTCCCTATCCACGCTCACGCTGACTTACAAGGAAGGTGGGGCCCAATTACCAGACCTTGAGGTACTACTTGGCGGCACAACTCAGTCGTGTGGCCAAATGGCTTGTAGACAAGGCTACTTCTGAAACAAGACTGATAAAGCGACTAGTGGCCCCTGCGAACCTGATCTCACCAGGTTGCTTGAACACAATCCCGATGATAGTAACGCTGGGCAGGAAAGTTTGGAATAGGACCCTAAAGCTGACACCAAGAGAACGCCCATACTCCCCTGAAACCCCAATGGCAGCGGAGGTCTGTGTAGTTAAGGAAGACCTAATAAACATGAGGCTATGGGAGGGGTTTGGTGTTTATACATGGGGTGACATCTATGAAGAGTGGGTCTATAGGGACTTTGAGACCATCACGGAGGTGGTAGGGCTTCCCAGAGGCCAATTTCTGTGGTACTACAGGATTACGAAAGCAAAAACTACTGGAAGGAATGGGCTGAAGAACCAGAGATGGACCCGGTGCTAGAAGTGTTGCACAATATTGGAGATGGGTGGAGACCTCTGTCCAGAATTTATGCTCAACTGGTGGACAGACCTAATCCAAAAAGCACAGCACTAAAACAAAAATGGGAAATGGACGTGGGTACAGATATGACAGTGAGTGGGCGAGGGCACTGGCATTCCCCCAGGAAGTCTCTAGACACGCAATATTCAGGCTGATCCAACTAAATGTCCTATATAGGACATACATGACCCCAGGCAGAATTGCTAGCTTTAACACAACTGTTACCACAGTGCCCTTGGTGTAACTCGGAGGGAGCGGAATTGATGCACATGTTCTGGGAGTACCCAAAGATGCAGTGCTTTTGGAACAAAATAGAACTGGCCTGTAGGAAAGCCAGAGTGGTGAGATTTGAGTGGACATCGAATGAATGTCTCTTGGGGTCCTAATCTAGGCATGTGATTAAACTCATGGATATGGTATGCATACTAGCAAGAAGGTCCATTGCAATGGCATGGAAATCGTCAGGTGGACCACGATATGAAAAATGGCACAATGACCTGGAGCACTGGGCGAGTGCTGAGACTAGGGTGTGGGGGGTTGGGGTTCGCAGAGCTGGGGGCGAAGCAGGCCCAGCATTAGAATCCTGGAAAGCACTAATCTGGGACATGTTCCACTCGCCAGATGATAAAACCCCATGGAAAACCAGTGTGCACGCACAGGGTCCTCAGTGGCCCACACTGTAGAAGCTACTACGCAATTACTGCCTGTTGACCATACGCGCCCCCCCAACACTACTGGGCTGATATGATGGCAGCACCCTACCGAGGCATCTACAGAATAACAAATTGGTAATGCAACGTACAAAGACTTGTTGGTTAAGGTTATTTGGTTAAAGTTAAAAATGTTTGCTATGTAAAGAAGCGATTGGTGAATATTGCTAATTGATACAATGTTTCTGATGCTTTTTAATCTGCTTAGAATCACATGCTGTGCATATGGTTTGACATCCAGTGGTAACCGCGGAGTATTGCATCTTGTCTTTCGGGGGACCGAAAGGGGACGTCTGCATAGGCGTGTCTGAAACACTATCCCTATCGTGATGTGTAGTACCCAAAATCCCTCACGTGCCGAGGTCCCTCAGATTGTTTTTTTTCCGCCCAGATAACTGGTCGCCCTATAGCGGAGCTCTTCATGAGACATTGTTTAGCTTACCGAATTGTCGGTTTAATCCCCGTTAAGTCACTTCGCCTATCAAGAAATAGTCTACCGCTGTGGGTTCCGGCGCCGAAGATCCAGCGTGTGGACCTCCACGTGGTCGGGCCTTCTGGCCGGCCTACACAGTAGGGAGAGTGGGCTCGGGGTTTGCCATACTGCTGTCTTTCCTCTTTTCCACTTCTTTCCTTTTTGGTCTGGTCACCCTTCCCTTCTGCTATGGAAAGGACTCCATTTAGATTCTGCCCTGTGTGTAGGGTCAGATATCCGTGGAAAGACTAGCCCACGTCGTGTAACGCTTTTCTCCCCCTAGAGCACTAAAGCGGTGTTCGGCGTATAAACCTCTAAACCCTTAAGGAGCGCTGGTTGAAGCGGTGGGCCGCGTATGGAATGTCACGCATGGAGCCCCCCCTCCCCTGCCGCGACACCAGCCGAAAGTGACGGGGGTAAATCGGATGACCAAACGTCCAACGCGGACGTTATAGACCTTGAGGTGGACTATTCTAGAGCTGCCACGCCCGTCCCCGACCCTTCCAGGCTCGACTCCGGTCTTGCTACAGGGACCATACCCGGTGACGGGCGTACAATCGCACCGCACAAAGCACACAACCCAAGCGCCCTCCTCGACGACTTCGTCGAAGAAGGCGAAAGCGCCATCGGATCGATATGATCCGAAGCCTTCCCCGCATCCGCAGCAGCGCATGACTGGGCTTAACAAACATAACAAGGGCGCTACTCCCCAAACTACACACGCCGAAGTTTCTGAACAAGAAACTTCGACGGGTTCCAAGGTTTCCAAGGCCCCTGCAGGCCCAAAAACAAAGAGTAGGCCTCTATCCGAGAAGCCATCATCGGAGGCGTTGTCTCCCGAAGATTCGGTGACTATCAGTAAGAGCATCAATAGGATTGCTACGGCGGTGGGCCTAGTACCGGTTTCGCCCACAGTTATGGGCCAATCCGCCGAAAGGTTTTCCACGGATTTGGAAGACGATCCCGAAGACTCTTACGAAGAAAGCCAGGTACCCCTCTCAAGCACCCTGAGGAGATCCTCTCAACGCCTTAGGGCGGAGGACCCGGTTCCTGCTCAGATGGGTCCATTTGGGTCATCCAAGTGGACCACGGAGCAATTCGAGGGGTGTATGGATCGGCTGGAGCAGCTTTTCAGGGCTTCTGATCAACCTCTGCCAAAAAAAGCTCTGGTAAACCCTAACCCTCAAACACAAGTTGCCCAACACCTAGATGTCCAACACTATGACTATCAAGATGTCCAGAAAGACACGTATAGAGACATCTATACAGAAGAGGTTTCTTTTCTGGACAATTATGGGGAAGATCAAGGCGCAACGGACAACTGGGAGGACACCCAGCAGGATGATCACAATTCTGAGATCGACTCTCCCCATCCATCCTGGTTCAACAAGCTTCCCCGGTGGATGATCAAATGGCTTTCAACAACATGTTGAAAAAAGCAGAGGAATTCTTTAAAATTGCCATGCTTGAAGCCTTGCCCGAACAGGATTTCGCGGAGGACATTAATGACAAGCCTCCAGCAAGCCAGTCTATCCCTCTCTTGAGCTCTGTAAAGAGACGGCTGGCCCCTTCCTTACTCACACCCGCTCAGACTAGGGCTGTGAACCCAAGGGTCAAAACTTTTCCGGCCCTCCCCCACTGACCTGCTTTATATCAAAGGGCACGCAATCCCAGACTCGCTGGTGGTGACCAACACTCGCAAGAGAGCAGGGGTTCCCCTTGCCACGGGTGAGTCACCCCCGGACAAGTAGTCCAAAAGGTTATATGCCTTAGGCAAACGGGACACGGCGGCGGCTTTTACCGTCCTGATTGCCAATAACACGACGTTACTGGCAAGCTAAGTCGACGCCCAATTGAACCTACTCCAGGAAGGCCTTCAGGGGGTTCCGGAGCCAACCAAAACCAAGCTTCTCGCCATTGTCTCGGAAGGCAAACTTGCCAATCAGAATGTTGTAAAGAATACCCTGGACTCCGCAGAGACAGCAGGCAGGTCTCTCGCACAGGGTACTCTCCTAAAGAGACACGCGTGGCTGCTCACATCTGGCTTCAGGCCCGAGACCCAGGCATCCATCAACAAACCCATCGAAGCGGCCAACCTCTTCAGGAAGGCGGTAGAAGATGCTTTGGAGACAGCCAAGAAGGAGCACGCGACTAAGTCGTTGCACCAGATTTCCCAAAAACCCTCTTCACAGAGGGGCAGCAATTCTCGGCTGTCCTTTCGAAGACAAGCCCGCGCCGCTCAAAATAATTTCGGCACGGGCAACTTCAACTCAACTGGCTGCAAGCCCCACTTACTACCCCCAGAGGGGTCAGAAGCGCAGAAAGAATAGAGGCAGAGGCTCCAATTCCAGAGGTGCGTCAACCTCGGGCCAGAAATGACCACCAAGTTCAGGTCCCCGTCCATGTCTCCCCGGTCGGGGGGCGGTTAAGATCTTTCCTCAAGGCATGGGAGGGGATAACTTCAGACCAGTGGGTATTAAAGACGGTCGCCCATGGTTACTGCGTGGAATTCGCCCGACCCCTCCCCCCCACAGTTCAGACCGCCGGAACATCTGCAGATCCTGGTCCAAGAGGTGGAGGCGCTGCTGGGAAAGGACGCCCTCAAAGCCGTCCCGATTCTTCAGGTAAACGAGGGTATCTATTCAATATTCTTCCTTGTACCCAAAAAGGATCTCATCATGCGTCCTGTTCTAGACCTGCGCCCAGCGAGCAAGTTCATAAAGCCCCAGAAGTTTTGCCTGGTAACACTGCAAGAGGTGATCCCATTGCTAAAACAAGGGGACATCATGACAACATTGGATATGAAAGATGCATACTTTCATATTTCAATGCTGCCAGCGCACAGACAGGACAAACACTACCAGTTCAAGGTACTCCCCTTCGGCATAGCCTCGGCGCCAAGGGTGTTTACCAAGGTCCTGGCAGTGGCAGCAGCACACCTGCGCAGACTTTCAGGTCCAGTTTACCCTTACCTCAACGATTGGCTCATCACAGGGGACTCGTTCGATGTTTGTTTTTCGAACACCCAAAAGACAGTAGACCTACTGTTCAGCCTGGGATTTTCTCAACGGGGAAAACCTTCACCAGCCTTGCTGTGGAAGCCACACTCACGACAGACGCACCTCTCACAGGGTGGGAGGGGGCTCACCTGCTTCAACAGACAGCGCAGAGAGTGTGGTCCCCTCAGGTAGCGTCCAACCATATAAACCTACTGGAGCTACTGGCAGTGTTCAAAGCATTAAAAGCCTTTCAGGAGCAACTGCAAGGGAAGACAGTGCTGGTCCTAACCGACAGCACAACCGCAATGTATTACTTGAACAAACAGGGGGGCACTAACTCTCCAGGGCTATCCAAGCTGTCCGAAAACATCTGGATATGGGCTCTCAAACACAAGATGTTCCTGATATCTCAACATGTTCCAGGGGAACTCAATCTTCTGGCAGACTTACTCAGCAGAGATTTTCCTCTGCAAGAAGAATACGAATGGCATCTGCACAGAGACATTGTATCCAACGTCTTCGCAGAATGGGGGTTTCTAGAGATCGATCTGTTTGCTACTCAGGAGAATGCCCAATGCCCAGATTACGCCTCCAGGTACCCCAGAACCGATCCAAGGGGGAACGGTCTCTGGATAACTTGGTCGGGGAAATGTGTCTACGCTTTTCTCCCGACTCCCCTTCTGAACAAGATGGTACACAAGATTCACCAAGAACCAGTCGCCATGATTCTGGTGGCTCCCATGTGGGCCCGCCAACCCTGGTTCGCGCACCTGATGGAAATGTCCCTCTCCCCACCAGTCAAGCTGCCCTGCCCTTATAACATGTCTCGGGACAGGGGGGAGACTCTGCACCCATGCCCACAAACTCTGACCTTAGCAGCCTGGCTCCTGAGGTCATAGAGTTTGGACATCTACAACTCCCTCAAAGATGCATGGACATACTAAGGGAGGCAAGAAAGCGTAACACACGTTATTGCTATGCCAGCACATGGAAACGTTTCGTCATCTGGTGCAGTTCCAAAAGCGTCAATCCCACCGATTGCTCACCTTCACACATTGTGTTATATCTAACCCATCTGTTGGACTCTGGGTTAGTCTTCAATTCCTTAAAGGTTCACCTAGCGGCGTTGTCAGTCTACACCACGTCACAGCAAAAGGTGTTGTGGTGGAAAGTACCTGTGATTAAAGACTTTATGGAAGGGGTTAAGAGTTTATCCCCCATCACTCACCCAGCCCCTGGGTGGGGATCTAAATGTGATTTTAACTAGGCTCATGGGACCCCCCTTTTGAGCCTATACATAAAGCTAGTCTGAAAGACCTGACTTACAAGACAACCTTTCTAGTAGCTATCACTTCTATCAGAAGAGTTGGCGAACTACAGGCTCTCTCGGTCTTGGACCCCTTCGTTACAGTCCACAAAGATAAGGTATTTCTGCTCACTCATTCCAGATTTGCACCAAAATTTATTTTGAAGTTCCATGTGAACCAGTCAATCTAACTACCCACGTTCTTCCAGAGACCTACTAACATGGCAGAAAGAAGCCTTCACACACTAGATGTGCGCAGGGCAGCCATGTTCTACATGGATAGAACCAAACCACTGAGGAAAACTAAACAATTCTTTGTTTCAGTGGCAGCTGGTAGAGAAGGGGACCCTGTCTCTAAATCAGCAATATCAAGGTGGATTGTCAAATGCATCACACTGTTACACTCTTGCAAAGAGAGAACTGCCCTTCAAGCCTAGAGCACATTCTACTCGAGGCACTGGGGCATCCATAGCATTCATTGCAAATGTTCCTCTTGAGTCAATTTGCAAAGCGGCAACCTGGAGTCCTGTACACACCTTTACAAAACACTATTGCCTAGACACTCATTCTAGGTCTGATTCTCAGGTGGGACAAGCAGTACTAAGACATCTTTTTTCTACTGTTCCTTCTCACAACCCACCTCCGACTCCGGGTACTGCTCGCTAGTCTATGCACAGCTTGCGATTCTAAGCAGATTAACAAGCATCAGAAGACATGCATTACTTACTGTAAAAGCATTTATGATTATTGTATCTGCTTAGATTCACATGCGCCCACCCTGCCTCCCCGCTCGGGGTGGAAGGGAACATAGACTTCTTACTACTTTCTCTTCATGTACTCACTCCTGGCAGACAAAATACAATCGGAGAGACCTTGGCGCGTGAGGGATTTTGGGTACTACACACGTCACAATAGGGATAGTACGCCTATGCCGATGTCCCCATTCGGTCCCCCGAAAGACTATATGCAATACTCCGCGGTTACCACTGGATGTCGGACGATATGCACAGTAATGCATGTCTTAACATAAATGCCAATAAACATTTAAAAATAAAATAACTGGTAGGCCTTTTCGGAGCTCTTTCATAAGACATTATTATTAATCGACTTTGTCGATTATCCCCTTTAAAAGTCATTTCGATGATGCTTACTGTACTATGCCGAAGACTGCAGTGGACCTTCGACTCCTACGGTCCGGTGGCAGAGCCATCCACATGGCTGGACCCTCTGGCCAGCCTACGCAGTAGGGAGTGGGGTCGGGGTGACCATATTCTTATCTCTTTTCTTTCCCCCTCTTTGCTCCCTAGGTCTGGTCATCGCCTTTGCCTTTCGCTATGGAAAGGACACATTTAGATTTTGTCCCCCTTGCAGGGCCAGATATCCTTGGAAGGACGAGCACTCGAAGTGCAACAATTGTTTACCCCTTGACCACGACGAAATGCGGTGCGCGGCCTGTGAACTCCCGCGCCGTGTTAAGCGGTGAGCAGCCCATGGCATGTTGCAGGCTGGATCCTCTTCGGACCCCATCCCTCCTCCCCCCCCCCCACCGCCAAAACCCGACGAGAGTGACTGGGGGACCAGTGATGACCATGTATCCAACACAGATGCCATTGACCTTACAACAGACATTTCTGGGTCCGCCACGCCCGTCCCCAATAGGCCTGATGCGAGTCACACTATGGGGAAAACACCCGGGGACGTACAAGATCGCAGCACTAAACGCAACCCCGGTCCTGACGGTGAGGGCAATAGGGCCAACGGAACCGGTGAAAATTTCGACTGGATCCACTGGTCCTCGGGATCAGCAGCCTTCCCCGCATTCGCAGCAGCATCTTGCGACTGGGCCTCCTTAAACAAAGGGCGCTACCTCAAACGCAAGCGGCCGTCATCTACCAATAGGTCTCTCAAAGTCAACCAGCACATTTCCCCGCTTCGCTGAACATCTCCGAAAGCATCGCTAGGATTGCTTCGGCAGTGGGGTTGAAGGAGAGGTCTTGGGAGACGTCAAAGCACAAAGAGCGGCCTGCAGACGCACCGAAAGACGCGCCCTGATGCTCAGGAGGACTATGCAGAGAGCCCTGTTCCGTTGTCGAGCTCTATTGGGAACACATTTCGGCACCATAGGGAGGAAATTGAGTTTTCCACCCTTAGACCCCTCTGGCTCATCTAAATGGACCAGAGAAATATTTGTAGGGTGTATGGATAGATTGGAGAAATGTCTTTCAGAGAACCCTACCCCCAAGAGACCTCAGGAGGACCCTCCTATGGCTGCTTCTAGGTTTCGAAGAACTGTAGAACCCACTCACGAAGGTTACCCTTGCGTCCTCTGAGGATGAGATCCACATGGACATGAATCAGGACATTTATGACCAGGAGGAGGACACTACCTTCTTAGACTACACTGTGGACGAAAAGGCGGATCCTACAGACAACTGGGAGGATAGTCGCCAGGTTGAGGCCGAACCCTGGGTGCTCCCTACTCACGACCAGGACCATGATGTCCTATGTTTGGATTCACCTCCCTCCACTCGGGCCCGCCAGGCTTCCCAGTGAATGACAAGATGGCGGTCAGTGCCATCTTGAGAAAGGCGGCTGACCATTTTCAAATTGCCACCCAGGAGGCCTTGCCTGAACAGGATTTTGTGGAGGATATCCTCAAAGAAAAGCCGCCTCAAGCCAAGCCATTCCTCTTCTGAATTCCATTAAGAGAAGATTGGCTCCTTCGTTGGTCACACCAGCCTAGACTAGGGTGGTAAATCCGAGGGTGGAAAAACTACTTGGCCCTTCGCCTACTGACGCTACCTACATTAAGGGCCATGCCACCCCCGATTCCCTAGTGGTGACCACCAGGAAATGGGCTGTGGTACCCCTTTCTATGGGAGAGGCACCTCCTGATAAGGAGTCGAAAAGGCTTTACACTTTATGAAAGCGTATCACCACAGCAGATGCTTTTTCCATGCGCATAGCGACCAACACCACATTGCTTGACAGTTATGCTGATGTACAGTGGAACCTACTGCATGTAGGTATCCAGGAGGTGCCTGAACCCGCTAAAACCAAATTAGTCGCCATTGTGGCCCAGTGCAGAAAAGTTAATTAGAACGTGCTGAAATACCCTTGATGCTGCGGAAATGGCAGGAAGATCACTGGCACAGGGCACCCTGCTCAAACGTCCCGCTTGGCTCAGGAACTCTGGCTTCAAGCCAGAGACCCAGGCAGATCTTATTAATAAACCTGTCGAAGATACAAACCTCTTTGGTAAGGCAGTGGGCGATGCCCTCGAGACTGCCAAGAAGGAGCATGAGACTCTGAAGTCCCTTCAGCAAATCTCACAAACCCTCCACCCCCTGCCCCCCCCCCCCGAGGGGGGGGGGGCGGAGGCTCCCTGCCGGTCCTTTCGGGGCCAATCACATTCCACACAATCTGTATAATACAGGAAATAACAGGAACTCGGGACAGGCATCCAGCACCCCGCCAACTATCTACCCAGAGGACATCGGTGCGGGAGAGGCAGAGGCCCCAACTCCAGGGGAGCCGCAGCCTCTGGTCAGAAATAGCCTACGGATCCAGGTCCCCTCCTATGTCACCCCGGTCGGGGGCACTTAACATCTTTCCTGATGTCTGTCAGGCTGAGAGGTCCTGTGTCCGCGGAAGCTGCTGAACCCCCGACAATCCCCTTGAAATGTAATTCCCAGAACTAGATTTCCATTCAGCTCTGCAAACCACACCCCAAAGGGAAAGGGGGAAGTGGATAACAAAACACCAGGCTGACTGCGTCAAGGCTAACCAAAGCTGAACCTGCAGAGGATATAAGAAAAGCAGATACAAATCCTTTATTTACTTAACCTTAGGAATGGGAAAGACTTTAAATCCTTAACTAATTAAGAATCATACCTGGTTCTTCTCTTGAAATTTCTTAGAGAAGCTTGTAAAGAAGCTGAAAATCTCTTACTTGAGACTCTTGAAATTCACAGCAACTTCTTAATTTGGGCAAATCTGGAAAGTTTTGTTCTTTGCCTCTTTTCCAAAATTCACTAGTTGTCCAGTTAAATTGTCTTTATTCTTTCCTTTTCTTTCAAACTTTTCTTTTGTTTTTTTCAAACTATTTACAATTCAATAAAGTTTGTGAATTCTTGAAGAGAGGTAACCTCTCCCTCCATTGGTAAAAAATGCGCTTCTTTAGTAAGAAGATCCACCACAACAAGAATGGTAGTACAACCCTCATCTTGAGGGAGATCAACAATGAAATCCATAGAAATAGTGTGCCAAGGACGAGGAGGAACAGGTAACGGCTCCAATAAACCATGCGGCTTCCCAACTTGACTTTTTGCTTGTGCACAGACTACACAAGTTTTAACAAAGTTCAATGTGTCTTGGCAAATTTTTTCCCACCAAAAATTCCTTCGAACTAATTCCAGAGTCTTTCTGAAACCAGGATGTCCTGATAAAATGGATTCATGACAATTTCTCAAAACCTTTTCTCTTAACTCTTCAGAAGGTACATAAAGCTTGTTATCAAAAAAAGGAAGATCGTCTTTCAAACGTCTGGTTGGATCCAGTCTCACCCACTCCATCTTCTGCAAGGACATATTCTGGCGAACTTCATTCAAAAAATCCATTTCTTTAATGGCTCCAGCTAACAAAAAACGTTCTGGAGCAATTAGAGGTTCTGGTTCCAGAATCTCTCTCTCCTCACTACCCGGAAATTGGCGGGATAAGGCATCAGCTTTTTTGTTCTGACTTCCGGGTTTAAAAGTCACAATGAAGTCATAATCGGCAAAGAATAAGGACCAACGAAGTTGTCGTGGAGACAAGGTTCTTGCAGATTTTAAAAACAATAAATTTCGATGATCAGTAAGAACCGTTACCGTATGTCTTGCCCCTTTCAGAAAATGTCTCCATTCTTCAAAAGCAGACTTTATTGCTAATAGTTCACAATCTGCAATTGTATAGTTCACTTCAGCGGCAGAAACTTTCTAGAAAAGAATGCAACTGGATGTAGTTGACCAGTAGTTTCATTCCTTTGAGAAAGCACCGCCCCAACGCTAAATTTGAAGCGTCCGCCTCCACAAAAAAAGGTTTAGAGAGATCAGGATGAATTAGAATTGGACTAGAAGTAAATTTTTGTTTTAACTCTTGAAAAGCTTTTTCGGCTTCAAGGTCCCAGTCAAATTTCACTCCTTTTTTCAAAAGTCTCGTTATAGGAGCAACCAGCTGAGAAAAACCTTCGATAAATCTCCTATAAAAATTGGCAAACCCTAAGAAACTTTGTATTTCCTTAACCTTAGTAGGAGAGGGCCATTCAAGAACTGCTTGAACTTTTTTAGGATTCATTTCTAAACCCTTAGGTGAAATTATAAAACCTAAAAACTCCACAGAATCTGTATGGAATTGACTTTTTTCCAATTTGGCAAACAAATGGTTTTCTCGCAGCTTTTGTAAGACTAAGCGCACATGTTTCTGATGTTGATCCAGGTCAGAAGAGAAAATCAAAATATCATCGATATACACGACAACAAAAATATCCAGGTATTCTCTAAAAACCTCATCAATAAAAAATTGGAAAGCCGCTGGAGCATTACATAAACCGAATGGCATAACTTGGTATTCAAACAGACCAAACCTGGTCTTAAACGCTGTCTTCCATTCGTCCCCTTCCTGCACACGCACAAGATGGTAAGCTCCTCTCAAATCTAATTTAGAGAAAATATTTGCTCCTTGTATTTGATTAAGCATTTCCGAGATGAGAGGAAGAGGATACCGGTTCTTAACAGTGACTTTGTTAACTGCTCGATAATCTATGCAAGTTCGAAGCGTTCCATCCGGTTTTGGTACAAAAAATAAAGGAGAGGCCGCCGGTGACTTAGAATGACGAATAAACCCTTTGGCCAAATTTTCCGACTAATATTCTTTTAAATAATCATTCTTTCTCTGTAAAAGCATATAGCCTACTACTAGGCAAAATTGTTCCTGGCTCCAGCTCAATTTTACAATCAAAGGGCCTATGGGGTGGTAATTCTCCTGCCACTTTCTCATCAAATACATCCCAAAAATCTTTGTAACACTGGGGAAGTTGACCCACTACAGCTCCCACATCATGCCATCCAATTCCAGTCTCGGCCAGAAAACTAGACACTGAATTACTTTGTTTGACATCTTGCTCTAAGAGACTTCCTGAAAAGCAATTCTCTTTACAAAAATCTGACTGCATGTCAATTGTCCTAGCACTCCAATCAGAGGATTATGGAGAGTAAGCCAAGGAATACCCAAAATAATCTTTAACAAAGGAGCATCAATTAACTCGAACGAAATTATCTCTGTGACCTCCTGATAACTCCAAAGTTAAAGAACCAGTCCTATGAGTAATAGGACCAGAAGATAGATACGTACCATCAACAGCCCTAGCCTGCTCTACAACCTCCTTCTGAATAATTGGAATTCCCAAAGATTTTGCCAGACCCCAATCCATGAAATTCCCGGTGGCACCAGAGTCAAGCATAACGGGACCATTTCCCTTACACCAACTCAAAGAACAAGGATACATTTACGGTTATATGGGGAACCGCTGTCTGCACAGTATTGGCGATCTGTTGTACCTTGACCGCTGAAGTAGAAGTCTTCTTGGGAGTGTAAGGACAGTTCCCTAAAAAGTGCCCACCTCTTCCACAATATAAACACAAATTGTTCTCTCCTCCTAGCCTTTTCTTCCACTGTTAAAGGGCCTCGGACCCTGGGAGGTGGATTATTCCCTTTGGATCTACTCTCTACCTTAGGTCTATCCACTTTCAGAGATAACTGTCTTCTATCAAACATCTTTCGGAATATTTCTAAAAAACTGGTTTAATTTCCTAAAACCGTACTCTTTTGACCCACCAACAACCCAGCCCAAGCAGATGCTTCCCCAGAAAGATAGGACAACATAAAAGTTATCTTAGATGCATCCGAGGGAAATAATTCTGGTCTACTCATAAAATGTAATTTACATTGCGTCAAAAACACCCTAAACCTCTTGGGATCCCCATGATAACGTTCTGAAGGCGCCAAAGGAACTGGCATAATTAAACTCCTTACCCCTTCTGCCACTGGAGGCGCCCGTTGCATTTGTGGTAAATGATCTTCACCTTCCCTGTCTAACTCAGGTGGAGAACCAGCGCCCCCTGAAACCTCATCCTCTCTCCTTTCTCCCCTCTGTTGAATTTGTTACTTTAACACTCAAGTCATCCACCTTTTGACTAAGTAAGGCATTTTCATCCCGAGATATTTTCTACTCCTCCGTAACTCCCTGATCAAAGATCCTAACATCTCCATGGATTCGTCGGGGTTCATGACAGCTCGGGCGGACTAATTAATTGGCCTTTCATTCTGTCAGGCTGAGAGGTCCTGTGTCCGCGGAAGCTGCTGAACCCCCGACAATCCCCTTGAAATGTAATTCCCAGAACTAGATTTCCATTCAGCTCTGCAAACCACACCCCAAAGGGAAAGGGGGAAGTGGATAACAAAACACCAGGCTGACTGTGTCAAGGCTAACCAAAGCTGAACCTGCAGAGGATATAAGAAAAGCAGATACAAATCCTTTATTTACTTACTTAACCTTAGGAATGGGAAAGACTTTAAATCCTTAACTAATAATTAAGACTCATACCTGGTTCTTCTCTTGAAATTGCTTAGAGAAGCTTGTAAAGAAGCTGAAAATCTCTCTTACTTGAGACTCTTGAAATTCACAGCAACTTCTTAATTTGGGCAAATTTGGAAAGTTTTGTTCTTTGCCTCTTTTCCAAAATTCACTAGTTGTCCAGTTAAATTGTCTTTATTTATTCTTTCCTTTTCTTTCAAACTTCTTTTGTTTTTTCAAATTATTTACAATTCAATAAAGTTTGTGAATTCTTGAAGAAACACGTGTTAAACACACACGCGGGTTATTTCAATACAGATGAATTGCACGTTGAAAACTTCCTGCGTTAAAGAGCACACGCACGGTAAGCAAAGCCCACGCGCAGAAAAACACACGCGCTTGCCAAAACACGCCAAGTAGAATTCACGCGCAAACGAGAACACGCGCAGAAAACACACGCGCTAATAAATTCCTGCGTTGATAAACTACCGCGCCTATTCACACGCGCCTTACAACCCACGCGCAAAGAGTTCACATGCGATCGAGTACACGCGTTAAAAAGGACACGCAAGAAACCACACGCGCAATTGAGTTCTCGCGCTGAAGCACATGCGCTTGAAAACACACGCGCTATAGAGTTCTCACGCGTCAAACAGATTATCGCGTCAGGAAGCACACGCCCTGGAAACACACACGCTTTAAAGTTCTCACGCGACGAACGAATCTCACGCTAGGAACACACGCGCTATTGAGTTCTCGCGCGGCGAGCCGATACTCGCGTCAGGAATCGCACGCACTGGAAAATACATGCGCTATATAGTTCTCACACGACGAACAGATTCTCGCGCTAGGGAGCACACGCGCTGGCAAACGCACGTGCAATTGAATACTCTCGCACGCACAAAGGTTCAACGATAGTTTCAGATTACACGTAGTACGCGTTTTTACAAATAGCGTTCAAGCGCACTCAGAGTTCAATAGTATAAATTCAAAGGTAACTTTTTACGATTTCTCAAGTAAATGTCATTAAGATAAACTGAGTTGCAGTACAAACAAAGTCACTTATCTCCAGAGCGAATTCTAAAGGATCTTCAGAGTTTCCTGTCTTCAAAACGAATTCCTGACAACTGATAGCTTCTCCAAAAACCCCCAAGAAAGTAGCCGCTCAACTGCTAACGCCTGAAGGATAAAATCCACCAGGCCCAAGTCTAAAGCAGGAGCAGCCACTAAACACGTCCTCTCAGCTGGGGTTTAGATGATGAAAGGCAAAGAGTGACAGTTTAGAATGTTCATTGTTCAGCAGTGTCTTCTAACCAATCGGAGCTGTCACTGTGAGACTCCATTTTGCCTTGGGTCAGAACCAGGATTCTGAATCAGCAAGTTAAGGCCAAACCAACTACAATAGAAAACTTCCCACCCACACAAGGCTAATCTAAAAAGGATAAATAAAGAGAAATAATGAGAAGGAAACTTGAATAAGGGAAAATAGCCTGAATAGGGGAAGGAAACCTGACAACAGCATAGGAGGGGATAATGTCAGACCAGTGGCTTCTCAAGACTGTCGGCCGCAGGTATTGTGTAATTCGCCTGACTGCCACAAGTCAGACCGACCAAAACAACACACCCGACGCCACACCATCTGCAGAGCCTGATACAAGAGGTGGAAGCACTTATGGAAAAGTACGCCATAGAAGCCGTCCCTATTCTGCAGGCAAACGAGGGTATTTATTCAGTGCACTTCCTTGTACTCAAAAAGGACCTCACCATGTGCCCTGTACTAGACTTGTTCCCAGCAAACAAATTCGTCAAACCTCAAAGTTTTGTATGGTAACACTGCAGGTTATCCCACTGTTGAAGCCGTGGGATTACATGGCAACACTGGGCATGAAAGATGCATACTTTCATATTTCAATTTTGCCCACGCACTGAAAATACCCAAGGTTCATGATAGAGCACAAGCACTACAAGTTCAAGGTACTCCCCTTTGGCATTGCCTCGGCACCAAGGGAGTTTACGAAGGCCCTGGCAGTAGCGGCAGTACACCAGCACAGACTATCCATCCCGGTTTACCCTTACCTCGACGACTGGCTCATAACAGGGGACTCTTAGGAAACATGCCTATTGAACACTCGGAACACAATAGACCTTGTTCAGGCTGGAATTCTCAATCAACAAGAAGAAATCCAGCTTAGACCCCAGTCAGGTCAAACTGTTTCTGGGGGCTCTAATTCGGACCAAAGACTGCCTCATCTTCCCCTCCAACGAGAGGCTTCAGAACATGTTTTTCAGATGCCTCAATATGTAGCAAGTCGGGAAGCGACGGTTAGCAAGGCCATGCGACTGCTAGGAATGATGGTGTCATGCATTTATTTAGTTCCTCACACGCAGCTGCGCATGCGTCTCATGCAAGAGTGGCTCAACAGCCAGTGGTTTCAGGCCAGCAGACAATGGAAAGATCTGGTTGTTGTCTCGCCAGCCCTCGTTCTTTCTGCAGTGGTGGTCGAGGGAAAACCTCTTGAAGGGGAAGACCTTCACCTCCCCTGCAGTAGAAGCCACTCTCACTACAGACTCATCTCTCACTGGGTGGGGGGGCTAATCTGCAACAGCAGACAGCGCATGGAGTGAGGTCCCCACAAGTAGCGTCGAACCACATAAACCTGTTAGAGCTATTAGCAGTATTCTAAGGACTGAAGGCCTTTCAGACACAGCTACATGGGAAGACAGTTCTGGTCTTGACAGACAGCACCACAGCAATGTATTACTTAAACAAACAGGGGGCACACTCACCAGGGCTATCCAAGCAGCCCGAGAACATTTGGATGTGGGCTCTCAAACACAGATGTTCCTGCTGTCCCAGCACATTCCCGGCAAACTCCACCTTCTAGCCGACGTGCTAAGCAGAGATTTCCCACTGCCCAGAGTACGGATGGCGTCTACACGAAGACAGGTCTTCGTAGAATGGGGCATCCCAGAGATCGACTTGTTCATAACTCAGAACGCCTCCAGGTACCCCCAGAAGCGCTCCAAGGGGAACAGACTCTGGATAGCATGGTCAGGGAAATGTTATGCTCTCCCCCACCCAAACCATCCCTCCCTCCTCTTCCCCCGCCCCCGACTCCTCTACTCAACAAGGTGGTGCACAAGATGCACCAGGAACCAGTCACCATGATATTGGTGGCACCCATGTGGGCCCGCCAACCCTGGTTCTCACCTGATGGAGATGTCCCTCTCCCTTCCTATGAAGTTGCCCTGCCCATACAACATGTCTCAAGACAGAGGGGAAATGCTACACGCATGCCCACGATCTCTGAATTTAGTAGCCTGGCACCTGCAGTCAGAGTTCAGACAGCTTCAACTCTCTCAGAGATGCATGGACTTACTTAGGGAAGCTAGGAAACCTAACACCCGGTATTGCTATTCCCATAAGTGGAAACGCTTTGTCATCTCGTGCCATACCAAGAGCATCAACCCGATAGACTGCTCTCCTACCCACATTGTGTTGTACCTGACTCACTTATTGGACTCGGGACTGGTTTTTAATTCTCTAAAAGTTCACTTAGCTGCTCTCTCAGCCTACACTGTTACAACAAAAGGTGTGGTGGTGGAAAATACCTGTTAAGGCTTTCAAGGAAGGGGTTAAAAGAATTAACCCCCCATTTCAAACCCAGCTCCTGGATGGGACCTAAATGTGGTTCTGACCAGACTTATGGGGGTCACCCTTTGAGCCTATGCAAGTCTCAAAAACCTTACTTGTAAGACTGCCTTTCTAGTGGCTATCACTTCTATCAGAAGGGTTAGTGAACCTACAGGTTCTAATCCCTTTCGTTACATCCACAGGGATAAGGTGGTTCTGCGCACCCATCTCCATTTTGCGCCTGAATTCATTTCAAAGTTCCATGTGAACCAATCAATTGAACTACTTAATTTCGTCCAGAATCCAATTTACCTGGCCTAAAGAAGCCTACGCACACTAGATGTGTGCAGGGCAGCCATGTTCTACCTGGAAAGAACTAGACCACTGAGGAAGACAAACCAGATTTTCGTCTGTGGCAGCTGGTAGAGAAGGGGATCCTGTTTCTAAATCGGCAATCTCTAGGTGGATTGTCAAATGCATCACACTATGCTACACTCTTGCTAAGAGAGAACTGCCCTTCAAGCCTAGAGCATACTCTACTCGGGGCAGTGGGGCTTCCATAGAATTCATTGCAAATGTTCCCATTGAGTCCATTTGCAAAGCAGTAACCTGGAGTCCTGTACACACCTTTGCAAAACACGATTGCCTAGACTCATTCTAGATCTGATTCTCAGGTGGGACAAGCCCAGCGTGCGATTCTAAGCAGATTAACGCGCATCAGAAGACATGCACCACTTACCATAATAGCACTTCTGATGATTGTATCTGCTTAGATTCACATGCGCCCACCCAGCCTCCCCATTCGGGTGGAAGGAACATGGACGTCTTACTACTTTCTCTTTTATGTACTCGCTTACAAATAGCCTTGGGCTCACTCATGGCAGATAAAATACAATCGGAGGGACCTCGGTCTGTGAGGGATTTTGGGTACACTACATGTAGCGATGGGGATAGTGTTGGACACGCCTATGCCGACAGCCCCTTTCGAGCCTCGCAAGACACAATGCGATACTCTGCGGTTACCACTGGATGTTGGACCATATGCACAGCGTGTGAATCTAAGCAGATACAATCCTCAGAAATGCTGTTACGGTAGGTAGTGCATGTCTTTCAAGAGCAGTGAAGTGAAATTGACTTTGCCTACATTTTGTAACTTTCTAGACCAGCACACAATCTTACCATAGAGTGCTGAAGGGGTTACTTAGTATCCCCTTTGTCTAGTTTCTCATGTAACATTGTTACCTTTTATACAATGAATGGCTGGTCGCAGTGGTTTACTTTTTACTACCATTGTGTTTTTACCGTGGGCTGCGTTTGCAGCCACGATAAAGCACCCATGGGTGCCCGTTTTGTCAAAATGGCCCCGGTATTTTCTTTTTTTGCCATTTCTTGTCAGAAGGGTCTTTGAGATTTACTCTGTGCACCAAACCAGGTTTGGTCCCTTGGTTCGTTTTGTCTTTGGCGGGATTCATGAGTGAAGCCCACCTCTGGCTCCAGTATGTCTGGCATGGGCAGGAAGTGAGGGAGGTGCCCGACACTCCTGTGCTTAAATCCCCTTGGTTACAGGAATGCACCCAAAGGTGACTGGCTGGCTGGCTGGCAAGAACAGCAACCCTGCTGCGTGATTGACAGCTAGGCTGGAATGAATGGGAGAAACCTGCATAAAAGGCAAGGCTTTTTGGCTTGGAAGGCAGTCGACCACTGGACGAAGGAATCCGAAGATGAACTTGAAAAGGACGCCTGCTGCAACTCCTGGACCATTGGTTTGCCGGTGAAGACCTGTGCTGAAACTCCAAATTCGAATCGACAGAGGCCCCAGCAAGGACGACTTCTCCCTTTTGAGTTGGTGGGACCAATCCATTCTAAAGTAAGCCACCTGGACATCCTCTCAAAGCTGGGCGAGTATCCACTGCAGTCGCTGCTGGAACCGGATAGCCAGGAAGAGGAACACCAGATTGTGTTGCTTTTAAGCTGGCCAAGAGCTCCAGGAAGATCCTCTGGACTCTCAGGAAGCAGGACTGACTGAGCCTGAGCCCCCCCTCCCCCCCTTCAAGAGGGTGTAGGACACCAGATGCAAGGAAAGCCCATCTTGACAGCCAGGAACCGCAGTGTTGCTATTTGCGGTAGACCCAAGGAGCTGAAACACTGAACAGCCACTTCTTTGAAGTTTGCCGGTTGCAAGCTGTGACTGTCCCATTGCAGTGCAGGAGTCCCCAGAAGTTCTCCCTCTTGGCCCCACGACTGAGGTCCAGGAACACCAGGATCTGCAAAGCTGCACAGGAACAGAAGTAATCTGCTGCACTTTTGCTTCAACCTAAAGGTACTGTAAAGTCTAGGAACTTGCCTCTTGTTGTGTAACCACTTGTCCTCATTGGAGACTTGTCTTGGTTGCATCTGCAGAGTTGCTAACTGCTTCTTTGCTTCACAAGCCTAATCAGCTTGTGGCCCTACTTTGATTTATTCTTATTCTATTCTAAAATATTGTGCAAGACTTTTACGTGCCTGCAAGAAGTGCTTCAGGTTCTGCTTGACTTTTGCTAACTTAACATTGGCTGGCCTGGCTCCCTGAATGACTCTTCTCTCCTCAGCAGGTGTTTTGCCTTCCTTCTAGGTAAGAGTTAACTGACTTTGCATTGTTTTTTTTTTTAAAGTATTTAACCGATTAAGAATAATTGTGTGAACACATCTTATTCTGAAACCTCTTTTCTTTACATATCTCAAGAATATTCTAAATGCAACAGTAATATATTGATGTCCCCAGCACCCTAACTATTGAAGTCACCTGAGGGTGTAGGTAATCTGTGGCCCATCCCAAATGTGTATTTGTTAATTTAGAAAACTAAGTGCGTTTAAAATATATATATGTTGCTTTATATTGCTGCCTTCTAAAGAAGGCTTATTCAAACTGACTCTTGATTAATAATTAATTTACTTAACAAACATTGTAAGTTTATTTGAATACTTGTCACTGAATCTTTAGAACTCCCCTACAGCTCACATTGACGCCTCTTTAGATCAGCCTGGCTACTCGACCACACGTACAAACCTGTGTATTATAGACTTATACCAAAGGTTGGGTTCCTATTGTCAGGGTTGTTGTATTGCACCCAAAGGGTACTGCATACAATCTTGCCTAACACCGGAGGCATGAGTTTCCAGGCCCCACCACACCAGGAGACGGTCACAACGGCCGCTTTCCTGGAAGGGTGGTGAAACCCACACAGGAAGTCTTCACGCAAGAGGCCTGTGGCTGCGGGCTGGAGAAGACGTTGCACATCAACATTCTGAAGCTACGAGCTGTGTTTTGGGCCCGCAAATCGTTCTTGCTGTCCCTCTAGGTCGAACAAGGTTGTGCGGATCTTTACTGACAATACTACCACAATGTTTTACATCCGGAAACAGGGTGGCACCAGATCCCCAGCGCTCTCCAAAGAGGTGCAGGACCTATGGCACTGGGCCGTCGGGCACAACATTTTCCTCGTCCCATTTCGTCTGGCAGGAGTAAAGAACACGGTCGCCGACTCTTTGAGCATGGAGCTTTGCTCTTGCCACGAGTGGGAACTTCGGCAGGACCTGGTGGAGAACCTGTTCCTCAAGTGGGGCAATCCCCAGATCGACCGGTTTGCGACGAATACAAAGTGCCAGAGGTTTACCAGCAGGTTCCTCCACAAGGGGAGCATGGGGATGCATTATCATTCCCTTGGGAAGACCTCTTTCTGTATGCGTTACCTCCGCTGTTGCTTCGAGTCATCCGTCAACTCGGACGGTACCAGTGCCGGATGATCCTCGTTGCCCCGACATGGCCGAGGCAGATCTGGTACCCGAGCCTTCTCAGCATGTCTGCGTCCCTTCCAGTTTGCGCCAAGGCTAGAGCATCGTCTGATTTGAAATGCTACAGACTCAAGTGGAAGAGATTTGCTATTTGGTCCTGCTCTCAGAAGATCGACCCTCTGAGGGTCAAGGCCCCTTGGGTACTTCAATATTTGCAGTCGTTGGCCAAATCGAGCTGGCTCACGCCTCCAGGGTTCATCTGGCGGCTATCTCCCGCTACACCAGATCTCCAGGACGACCCTCCTTGTGGTCACACCGGTTAGTCAAGTTATTCGTCAAGTATTCCACTCGTTCCTGCCGCTGAATGCTCCGGCCCCTGCGTGGGAGCTCAGTGTGGTACTTACTAGGCTCCTGGGACCCCCCCCCCCCACCCTCCCGGTTCGAGCCTATGCATTCCCTTTCACTCAAGTTTGTTGTGGAAACGTTTTTCTCGTGGCCATCACCTTAACAGGATGATTGGGTGAGATTCAGGCCCTCTCCAGTAAACCACCTTATGACTTTCCACGAGACGAGGGTGGTGCTGCGGATGCACCCCTCCTTCATGCCCAAGGTGCCGTCAGACTTTGATCTAAACGAGCCCTTTGTTTTTTCCGACTTCTTTGTCCACCGGCGGAAGGACTTTGCACTCGCTGGATGTGGCTAGAGCGCTGAAGTTTTATGTGGCCCGCGCAAAGTTTCCGGAAACTACTCAGCTGTTTGAACTTTGGTCCTGTGGAACATGGGAAGGCCCTGTCCAAGACTTCCATTTTCAGATGGCTCTCGGGCTGCATCACCTACTGTCAACGGTTGTCAAACCGACTGCTGCCTGGCCATCCAAAAGCCCATTCCACCAGGGCAATCGCTGCAACAACAGTGTTCCTGTCTCGTGTGCCCCTGCTGGACATCTGCAGGGTTGCTACGTGGAGGTTGACGCACACCTTCACAAAATTCTACTGCGTCGACAGGGATTCCAGGGAGGAGTCAAGTCGGCTAAGCAGTGCGGCTCAACCTGTTCACTTGAAGGTGAGCCTGGTGAGGAGTTCAGAGATGCTTATGTTGAGCCTTACCACCTCATGTGGTTGTGCATGTGTGTACTGCTATGTATTCTTTATTCAAGAGCATGTGAATCCATGCCAGACCCCATGCTGGAGAAAGAATAAAGTGCTTACATGTAACTGTTCTTCTCCAGCATGGGTCTGGCATGGATTCACATGCAAACCCTCCCATCCCTACCCCTCTGCGGCTCTTCTCTTGGTCCTACTGCCACTTTACGGGCTGCCAAATCTGAAGATGGCTGCCAGAGGGGATGGGGCGTAGGTAGAGGGCAGTCATTGGCTGGGGGCAGTATAACCCAGAGCTCAGTGATTGGTTGTTCAGCGAAAGACAGTTAAGAAATGACTCATTTTTTTTTTCACCAAGGATTCCCAGTCTGACGGGGAATATCCATGAGCATGTGAATCCATGCCAGACCCGTGCTGGAGAACAGTTGCAAGTAATAAACTTGTTCCTTCCTCTTCTGTTTCAGCTCCAGTGGTCGACTTGTCAGCTTCCAGGTTGAGTATTTATCAGGACGGAAAGCACAACTTCGGCAATTTACGGAAAAGGGTGGCCTGGCTGTCCAATCGGGACAGCCAGCCTCCCTTTGAGGCTAGGTTCCTTCCAGGCAAGCTGGAAGACAAAGGCCTGCAGTGTTTTGGACTCCTCCCCGTCTTCTGACACTGGCGCCTGGGCAGGGAATACAAAGGATTCCTGCCGAAGACACAACATCCACTGAGGTAGTTCCTGCCTAGAATGGCAACGGTAGACCTCGAACTACAAGGAAAGGGGAAATGGAGAAAAAATGAGCCCACCATTTTAGCAAAATGGTGGCCCGTCTGTGCATTACCAAGGCTGATGTAACAGTCGGAGTTTAAAGACAAAAATTTCACCAAACGTAAAACCACTGCCACCAGCCATTCAAGTAAACTTGCAATTGTAACAAATGCTACAAGTAAGTAAGCAAGAGGATGCTTTGTACCCCCAGCCCTCCACATAAGGTGGGGTGTGCTAGCTCACTATAAAAGGTAAAGGGGTTGAAAATCGTTCTTTCCACTTAGGAAAAGTAGTTCACCCAAGTACATTAAAGAGAAATTAACAGGCAAGCCCTAAGGGGCAACCCAGCCTAAACAATATGAAGAGAAAAATGTCACCCGTAAAGAGTAAAAGACTAGGTGAGAGGGGACATTTCCCACTCACCTAAAGACAAGGTAAGAGTTAACAAGTCAAGCAAAACATTCTGGGCTTGACATAGGTCGTGAAGATTTGTTATGTTACTTGGCATTTATATAGTGCCTTATGTATCATTGGTATGATCTCAAAGCGCTGGTAGGTTGAACATCCTCGGGAACCGCAGTTCAGAGTGTGTGTGGTATGGTGCGTGGGCACACCGGGTATGTGTGCAGATGGTGTGGTTGTTGCATGAAAGCTGCTGCTTAGCAGTCGGTGTGGTACTGATGAAATCAGTTGGATGGGTTCCGTCTGGAGGGTGGACACCCAGACTGAGTTCTGGCTGCGTTAGGCCTGAAGAGATGCTTAAGCTAGCCGGAATGTGCTCAGCTAGCTGTGTTCTATTATGATATGGAGTTCGTGGGGTTATGTTAATTATGAGAACAGCTAGACCGAATGTGTCATAGTACAGCTGTGTTCTAGTTGAATGATTGTGTATAGGGGAGAGTAAGCGTAGTAGTTTGATATGGTGATTATCAGTAAAGTGCCTGTGATCAAGCACGAGAGCAGGACAGGGGCGTACATTTAGGCACAATTTCTAAATTCTTCAATACCAGTTGCGCTATTAGGCACATTTTCTAGATTCAACTTTACTACAGTGACTATATTACAGAGACACTATTAGGCACATTTTTCTAAATTCAACTATACCACGGTTACGCTATTAGGCACATTTTTAGATTCAACTTTAGCACAGTGGTATTTGGAACACTTTCTGGGTTGAACTTTAACACAGACGCTATTAGGGACATTCAGTGATGTTGGAGATGCCTGCTAAATTGAACTTTGTGCGACATGCTGCCATTTACAATTCCAAGTGTGGGACATTCTATCATTCACAGTTCTAAGGTAAGGTTATGTTAATGTTTAATGGACATTTGCGCTGCGCACTATCACCACTTGTGTGGTCCCCTGGCGCTCTGGTGGCTCTGAAAAGGGAAGGGGGTGAGTTAGTGGGAACAAGCTGGAAAAGTGTAAGAGAGCGGTAATGTGCTGTTGGCAGCCTCAGCCTGGTGGGTCCGTTCACTGGGCTTGGGGTGTTTTACGGTCGGTAGTCGTGTTGTGCGAGTCTGTGTGGTTTGGTTTGTGTTTGCAGTGTTAACGTTTGTGCGGATTGTTTGGTTAGTTTGAGAGGTGTATGCAGACGGGTGAAATTGTTAGTGGATCGGTTAATTGGCATTGCTGTCCTTGCAATTCTGTCTAGGTGCGATGCTTGCTATCATTCACTATTCCATCTGTGTGGCACTTGCTAATCTTCAATATCCTATCTAGGTGTGAGGCAGGCTAGTGATCAAGAATCCATGCAAGTCTGGTGCATGCTAACATTCACATTGCTATCTAGATGCGACGCAGGCCAATCTTCAGTTATCTCTGGGTGTGGGACTAGTTAACATTGGCAAGCTAAGTTAGTGTGTAATACAATGCAACATTTACATTTACAGTCTGGCCATGAATGGATATAAGCTGGTGGTCACAAATCTCTCTAAGTATATGGCAGTCTACGTTATGGAAAGGTAAGGTAGAGTGGCGGGGGCTTTCTGGAGTAGAGTAATTGCTCTATACCCCACCCTTGCCACACTTAGCTTTTGTTGGGTCTGTTGACTGCTGGCTTCATTGGCTTCCCCTTGGACATCTGCGGACACATCTTGGAGCTGCCCTTTGCCTTGGGGTCCTTAGCCTCAGGGGCTGCCGGGCACAGGGCTGCCCTGGGAAGGTCAGTTATGGCCAGGTGAATGTAGCAATCGGGGGAGGTGGGCAAGTTGGAGGGGGGACTGTGGGACTGGGGAAATGCCAGACACAAAGGACTATACCCCACAGATTGCACCCTTTCTGAGCCCGTTTTTCTCAGGGAGAAAAACAGGCTCAGAAGCCAAAACAAACACTAGGCCGACACCAGATTAGCACACAGTGCTCACCCAAAAATATAAGTACATTAATGTTTAAATAATAAAATTAGAAAAAAACAATAAAAATTAATAATTTGAAAAAACCACTCGCGCCACTCCAGAAGAGTGCATAAAGTAGGCCAAAAACGGATTGCAATCATTGTGAAACTACTCACAATCAACTAGCCCCCAGCCCCTAACGTTGCTTCTAAACTGGTTTGCCTGCCACATACTTCCACATGGCTGTCCACAAAGCAAAATATGAAAGTCTTACCTAACAGGGGGATGGCTTGATCTGCAGTTCTTCTCAGCGCTGGTTGATCCCAAAGGGAAGGAGTCGTTCTCTTCAGAGCTCCTGCCATTGATAAAATGGGGTCAGGACAGCAGTGGTCACTTTGCGGTTACGGAAGTGTCTGCAGGCGCCACTAGTCGGCTTCGGATCTTCTGTTCCAGTGTTAGACTTGCCTTCTGCATCAGGAACCTCACATTATATTCAGAATTCATTCCTCTGCAAACTCTCCTTGCAGTTTACTCATGACAGCCAGCCCCCCCCATTCAGGCACATCAAAGGACAGGAGTGTCAAACTCCTCCCCTGCTGCGTGTCCAGACACGCTGGACCCCAGGTGGGACACACAGGAATCCTGCCAAAGGCAAAACTCTCATTCAGAACTCCACTCGCAGAATGATAGGAGGGTTAACGAAGGACAACACACGTCAAAAAAAGAAAGCCACCATGTTAGAACATAGGTGTCCCTTTTGTGCATAACCGAGGCGCTGAATACAGTCTGCAGTAAATAATTGCACAAAAGTTGGTAGAACACATCCACTGCCACCAGCCATATCTAGTGGGTTGTCGCTGAACAAAGTCTCAGGAGCAGAGATAAGGGGAATAATGGGTATCCCGTTAGCACTCCACATAAGGCGGGGTGTACTAATCTGTTATAAATTGACGTTTTAGGAAGGATACAAAGTATCCCTCTTAAGAATAGCCATTCTTAGGAAAAATGTAAGAATATAAGGAGAACTCAAAGGGTTCTCGGCTACACTGCACATAGGGTGCTGTGCGCTACAAAAGTGTAACACAGATGCCTTTAAGAAAAATGGAGAAATGCTACACTCCATAAAATAAGGTAGAAAATAAAGAAGAGTTCCCGTGGTTAGAGCGGTAAGAATGTAGACAGGAGGGGAAAAACGCTCCCCTCATTCAGAAGAACAGCAAAAAGTGCTGGAAAGGTGTCTCAATAGGAGTGGGATGAAGCATCTGACTGATAAATCTCCCCAATGCTGGCTAATGTAAAGACCAAGCTGTTTGAAATGCCCTTCGATGACCAGGACCTCATAAAAGCAAAGGCCAATACCCTCTAGAAGGTCCCGTCTAATGCAATGGCTAGGTCTTTAAGGCTTGCTGTGCAACAGCCCGCCACACGGGCACTTTCTTGAGGCAGGGGGTTTTTGTCCCTCCACTGCCTATTCCCCAAGAGGCCATGGTCAGTCTACCCTAGGAAGAATGCAGGGCAGACTCTTCCTTTGAGGTTGAGGTGCCCAGAGAAGTAGTGCAGCTTAAGTCTGCCTCTATCCAGAGTGCAAAACCTCAGACAATGACGCTCACCACCGGTTTGGGGGAGGCTTTCCGTGTTCAGCCAGCAATGGTCAAGGACCACTTCTGATGCTGGGGCCTTACAGGCGATCCAACAGAGAGATTTCCTGATGGTGGTTTTCTGACCACCTTTATGCATGCCTGCCTAGCCCCGTCATTCCGCTGGTTGTCCGGAGACTGCATCTGTTCTGAACCACAATGATTTTGATCGCTCTGGACTGTGCCCGACTAACTTGGTATCCAGTTCTCCAGCATGGGGTCTGGCATAGATTCACAAGCTCATGAATATTCCCTGTCGGGTTGGTAATCCTCAGTAAAAGAAAGTTTCACTTTAGTTTATAAACCAATCGCTGAGCTCTGGGGTCATACTGCCCTCTCCCTAAGCCCCTCCTCTGGCATCCATCTTCAGATTGTTACCACACGTTCAAGTGTTGGCAATCCTAGTGTTTCGCTCTTAGAGATTTCTGCATTTTTCATGCTAGGAAAAGCCTATTTTTGTTCAATCTAGCCTGTGTGCTCCATCGTTTGTCCGATTAACAGGGGTCTGTTTTTCGGCATTTCCTTGAGGGCGGATTAGAGTTTCTTCTTGGAATTTTCCAGAAGTCCAGCGGGCCTACACCGCGACAGATCATGTCGGATGAGTAGGACGGGGTCTTCCCTCTTCAAGCTCTGAACCAGCTGCAGTTTACAGCATGTTTTCATGGACGACCAGCATTCCCAGTGCCTTTATTGTCTTCACCCGACTCACAAGGAGGATTGCGAGATCTGTCGTGCACTTAGTAAAGCCACTATGAAGGCTCGACATGTCAAACTGGCTGCGTGGCTCAAAGCCAAGGCAGCTGCCCACTGTGGTTTGCAGGGGCATGCCTCCTCCGGTTCCTGCCTGCCAGAGTGGGCATTTAAGTCCTCTGAGGGCACTCCATTCATGGGGGTCCAAGACAAGGCCACGCACTGCAAGTCCGGTTCTGTCAGGGTCACCGCATGTTAGAGAATTCTCAGAAATGTGCTAATTCCCTTCTTCCTTAGAGACCCCCCAGCTCTTTTACTGGACTTTAGGACTTAAAATGTTTGTCCTGGCGAGACTTATTTCCCACTCGAGTATTTTTCTTTGATCTGAACTGGAGATAACGATTTATCACGTATGAGGAATACGTGGGAGGAACATCCAGTCGAAAGAACGTTACAGTTGGCAAGTAACTTGTTCTTCTTTTGGTTTTGGAGTCTTGACAAACTCCATAGGCATCATCTTTTTACATTGTGACACACCACCTTCCGTGCAGTGGCACAGGGAAGTCTTTCAGATTTCCCAAAGGTTTAAATACCTGCTCTTGGTTAAACTACTGTTTCCAGCACACACTATCTTACATAGTGGGGTTGCTTAGTATCTACTTTGTCTACTTTCTCATGTAATATTTTTGTTGCCCTTTCTACAATTAATGGCTGGTAGCAGTGCTGTACTTTTTCCTAGCATTGTGTTTTTACCGCAAGCTGCGTTCGCAACTGCAGTATAGCACCCATGGGTGCCCAGTTTGTCAAAATGGCCTTGGTCGTCTTTTTTTGCCATTTCTTGTTGGAAAGGTCCTTCTTGAGATTTAATCTGCGTGCCAAACTAGGTTTGGTCCCTCTGTTCGTTTTTGTCTTTGGCAGGGTTCACTACTGAAGCCAGCCTCTGCCTCCAGTGTGCCTGGCAGGGCAGAAAGAGAGCGAGGTGCCCAAAACTCTGTGCTTAGTCTCCTTGGTTACAGGAATGCACCCAAAGGTGACTGCCTGGCTGGCTGTCCTTGGAGGACAGCTAGGCTGCAAATGAATGGGAGAAACCTGCATAAAAGGCAAGGCTTTTTTGGCTTGGAAGGGGGAGTCGCCCACTGGACAAAGGAATCCGAAGAGACACTTGCTGCAACTCCTGGACTGTTTGCCCGGTGAAGCCCTGCTGCAGTGCTGAAGCTCAGAATTTGCCTCGACTAGACAAGCCCTGCAAAGGACGACTTCTCCCCTGGGGTTGGTGGGACCATTCGACCCCAAGACAAACTCATCTGGAAATCTTCTCGACGCTGGCTGTACTTCCATTGCTGCTGTGGGAAACGAGTGCCAGGGAGAGGAACACCAGAATCAAGTGCATCAGTTTAAAGTCGGTCCCGAGTTCCAGGAAGATCCTCTGGACTCCCTCAAAGCAGGACTAACCAAGCCTGAGCCACCTCAGCAGAGTGCTAGACGCCACAAGCAAGGAAAGACCATAAGGTATCAGAACAGCGGTGGTGCTATTAGCAAGAAGCTGAAACCGCAAAGTGCCACTAATCTGAAGTTTGCCCATTGCTGCCTTCGAATCGTAGTGCAGGAGTCCCCAGACGTCCTCCCTCTAGTACCCATAACTTGGGCCCAGCAACAGGATCTGCCATACTACAACAGGAACACATTTCTTCAGACCTAAGCTACTGTAAACGAAGAGGTAATTGCCTCTTGCTGTGTAACCTGCTATCTCTCAGTTGAGACTTGCCTTTGTTATCTTTTGCAGAGTTACTTGCAGCTCTGCCCATCACAAGCCTTCCAGCTTGTCGCCCAACAGTGATTGCTTTTTCAACACTCACTCTATAACATTGTGCAAGACTTTTACTTCCCTTCAAGAAGAATTTTAGCTTCCTTAGACTTTGACATTGGCTGTCCTGGCACCCCGAATACTCTTCTATCCTGTAGCTGGGAAAGGGTTAATCTACATTGCATTTGGGAGGTTCATAAGTGCTTACCTGTTTGAGAAACTTAACTATTGTTTCTTCCTATAACCTTTTCCTTTTGACACCTAACTCAGTATTGCTCTAACTGTACAAGTGATATGTCAATGTCCAGTGTCCTAGTTATTTAAGTCAACTTGAGGTGTAGGAAGTGTCTGTGTGCCATCCCAAATGGGTTTCTGTTAGGCAAAGTTTGCATGCAGTACCCTCTGGGACCACTACACACAACTATGACTAAAGGTGTAAGCAAAACCAACATTATAAGACAGATACTCAAGTGGGACAAGCGGTTCTAAAATTTGTTCGCTCATGACCCTTCTCATATCCCACCTCCTAACACTGCTCGCTAACCTATGCACAGCATGTGTTCTAAGCAGATTCCACAAGCCTCAGAAGGGATACATTACTCACCGTAATCGTATTTCTGATGCTTGTATTTGCTTAGATTCAGATGCGCCTGCCCTTCCTCCCCTCTGAGAGAAGGCTCATGGGTGCTTGTAGTCTTATCTGTCTGCTTGGAAACTGTACTCGCGCTCAGAAAAAATACATTTGAAGGGATTGTGTCCTCCGACGTATTCCTTATCTTAGATATCTTTCCAGCTTTGCTGGCCTCGGAATTTTTTTCTCTCTAGAGGGCGCTGCGCGTCGATGTCTGCCGATGTCCCTCGACAGCCGCCGTATCGACGCCGACGTCATCCTGCCTATAAAGGCCGCGCGCAGCATACGTTGCTCAGTTCCGTTTTTCCGCGCTTACTCAGTGCCTCGGAATATCGTTGATCAGTTTCGTAGAATTCCATTTTCCTCGAGATATTCGATCCATACTCAATGGCTTCCTCGTCTGAACCGACGACCCCTCCGTCCGGCTTTAAAAAATGCCGAGACTGTGGAAAAAAGATGTCGCTGACGGACCCTCACAGGGTCTGTCTGTGGTGTTTGGGAGCTGAACACCATTGTTCGGAGTGCGAGGACTGTATGTCCATGACAGCTAAGGCCCTGAAGGAGCGTAGGGGGAAGCTGGAAAAAGGTAAGACTTCTAAAGCTTCTTCCTCGACAAAGTTGAGACATTCGTCTCCTCGTCACCATTCGCACTCCAAGTCTCGAAGTGGGTCCCATCACTCCTCGAGATCGAAGCACTCGAAAAGGAGACGCCGAAGATCCCCTTCGTCCTCTTCCTCACCTAAGAGAATCCCTTGCCACACGAAACATAGTTTCCGGGCTGAATGGGAGGAATTCCGAAAAAATATGATGAGCGTCTTCGAGAAAGCAGCCTCGACCCCCCCTTGAAGACTGCCGAGAGCGATGCTCTGGTCGAAAGACCCGAAGGTCTAAAACGCCACGAGTCGCAGCATCCGGCGAAGGAAGCTTCTCGAGCGCGTCACAAACCCTTGAGTAAACCAAAGACCTCGAATCCTTCTTCGACGGTTCTGTCGACGCCGAGGTCGGTGTCTTCGACGCCGTTGTCGAAGGGACCTTCGACACACTGGTCTGTCGACTCGACGCCATCCTCCACACCGGCGTCGACGCCAAGGAAAGTCACGGTTGCGGCGCACCCAGTGGCTATTCCCAGGTCTTTGATGACAATGTCGTCGAGATTGTCGATATCCTCAAGCAGAATTCCGATTCTATCGAGGACCTCGAGGCCTCCACCTTTGTTTTCGACGGCACGTTCGAAGCCGTCGACGTTTTCGAGGCCGATTACAAGTTTGGCACCCTCTGCCCTGGAGATGGGTTTCACACCCTTTGTGAGTTCAGACCAATTGAGAACAATGTCCTCAATTATGGAAGAGGGAGAACCATCTGACCAAGAAGAGCCATTTGAGTTGCAGGGATCTGCAACCCCAGTTCAAAAGGGGTTATCCTCAGAGGAACGCAGATTAAAGGAACTCCATGATTCCTTACATGAGGCAAGTGGGTTAGACACTTCCCCAGAGGTGGAGTTCGCTAGGCCAGACCCGGGGGAGCCTGCTGAAACCCCTTATAGAGCCTTAATGGCCAGGATTACAGAATTTATGGGGTGGTCAACACCTTCACAGGCTTTCCAACAGGATGACCTCACGGATATTCTTGATAAAGGTCCACAGGAGGATCCTGTAGTACCTTTTCATAAAGCTCTTCAAAGAAAAATGACTGGGAAACCCCAGATGTAGTCCCGGCAGTAAATAAAAAACTACTAAATACAGGGTATCTTCTGCAGACCCTGAGTTTTTGTCCAAACACCCATCCCCAGAAAGTCTGGTGGTACAGGCAGCATCTTCTACTGACATCAAGACTGCTTACCCTACCGTCCCACAGGACAGGGACGATCAAAAATACGATGCTATGGCTAAAAGTCTTTTCGGCATGTAGCATGGCGTTAAAATCTATTAATGCTAATTGCACCCTTGCTAGACTTAGCCATACACTTTGGGAGTGTGCTTCTACAGCGGCTGACTGCATCCTGGAGGGAGAAGAAAGGGAGGCGTTCCTAAATATCATAAAGGACGGTAAAGATGCTATGTGCAAAGCCCTCCAGACGGGCATTGACTCGGCTGACAGTATCAGCAGAGCAATGGCGGCAAGTACAACAACCAGGAGATTTGCTTGGTTGAGAGTCTGGTTTTGCCCCAGATGTGCAAGCCAGGCTCTTGAACATGCCATTTGATGGCTCTTCTTTGTTTGGGAAAAAGGCGGATGACAGTTTAGAAAAACT
Organism: Ambystoma mexicanum; assembly: GCF_040938575.1. Classification (NCBI taxonomy): domain Eukaryota; kingdom Metazoa; phylum Chordata; class Amphibia; order Caudata; family Ambystomatidae; genus Ambystoma; species Ambystoma mexicanum. Next base: position 109,844,547 of record NC_090933.1, read on the forward strand.
GCAAACATCAAAGGCAGCAGCAAAATCCCTAGGCGCTGCAATCCATCAGACACCTGCAACAGCAGGTGCCTCTTTACCATCTGCATCAGCCGCCCCAAAACCACTGAGGACTTCCCTCACAAAACACCTGTAGGAGGCAGGTTAACTCAACATCTGGCGGAATGGCAGGTTATCACGTCAGATGCTTGGGCATTGGAGACAGTTGCACAAGGTTACTGCCTGCCTCTCCTACGCATACCTCCAGTCATCCACCGGGGATCAGCTCTCAAAAAGCTCCAGATCCGCTCCTCTTGCAGGAAATTTTAGACCTGCTAGAGAAAGGTGCCATAGAACCGGTACCTGTAGCGGAGAGGAACAAGGGCTGGTACTCCCCTTACTTTCTCATACCAAAGAAAGACGGAGGACTGAGACCCATCTTGGACTTGCGAGAATTGAACAAATTCCTCAGGAAAGACAAATTCAAGATGGTAACGCTCTCTCAGATCCTTCAGGCCCTTCAGTTCCAGGACTGGTTGGTATCTCTGGACCTTCAGGACGCTTATTTCCATGTGCCAATCCATCTCAAACACAGGAAATACCTGAGGTTCGCAATTGGCAGCTCTCATTATCAATTTCGAGTGCTGCCATTTGGGCTGACCTCCGCCCCGAGGGTCTTCACCAAGTTAATGTCGGTAGTGGCTGCAAGTCTAAGGAGGGAAGGGATTCACGTCTACCCCTACCTGGACGATTGGTTGGTCAGAGCTGTATCTTCGGAAAAAGCTCAGATCCAGCTAGATCATGTTTGCCACTCCCTTCACAGACTGGGCTTCTCCCTCAATTTAAAGAAGTCACAAATTATACCATCGCAGAGACTCCAGTTCATAGGAGCGATCCTGGATACTTCCCTGGGAAAAGCCTCGCCACCAGAGGTGAGGGCTCAAGATATTCTACAGATGGTCACCAAGTTTCAGAATGCCCAACGTCTCCCAGCCTTCGACTTTTTGAGGTTGCTAGGCCTCATGGCATCCTGCATTTTCCTAGTGCCAGAGGCTCGCCTGAGAATGAGATCTCTCCAGTGGGCACTGAGAACTCAGTGGTCACAATTCTCAGGGAGAATGACAGATCTTTTTCAGGTTCCCGACAGGGTGGCTCGAGACCTTCAGTGGTGGGCCTGTCAGGAGAACATTCTGAAAGGAGAGCAGTTTTGGCAACCCTGGCCGGAGATAACAGTAGGCACGGATGCCTCACTCACGGGGTGGGGAGCCCACGCCAATGACTTGACAATCAGCGGTTGTTGGTCTCCATCGGAATCCAGACTACATATCAACCTGTTAGAGCTGAGGGCCATCAGACTTGCGCTGAAGGCTTTTCTGCCATCTGTACAAGGAAAGAATGTCCTGATAATGACGGACAACACAGTGGCCATGCATTACCTCAACAAAAGAGGCGGCGTAGGATCACTACCTCTGTGCAGTTAGGCGATGCAGCTCTGGTTTTGGGCAATTCAAGAAGGAATCTCTCTATCGGCAGTTCACCTAGCCAGAGAAGAAATTGACAGCGGACGCTCTGAGCAGGCAGAGCAGTCTCCCACAAGTGGGAACAAGCTCAGGAAGTCCTTCAAGATATCTTTGCCATTTGGGGAACCCCTCAGGTGGATCTGTTCGCCCCCAGTGTCAACAGGAAGTGCGATCTGTTCTGTTCAAGGGAATTTCCCCCCGAGAGGAGTTCTGGGAGACGCGTTCATAGTGGACTGGGAGTTTCCACTCCTGTATGCGTTTCCACCGGTCCCTGTCATTCCTCAAATGATCAGGAGGTTGAGAAGATTCCAGAAAACCTAATTGCCCCGGATTGGGCCAGGAGAACGTGGTACCCGGACCTTCTAGACTTGTCCATCTGCCCTCCAATTCGACTTCCACTCAGAGAATCTGCTCTCACAGAAGGGAGGTCAGGTTCTCCATCCAGACATCAAAACCCTCAACCTTCACGCTTGGCTTCTGAAAGGCTGAGGTACAAGGATTGGGACCTCCCTGATGACGTTATGGAGGTGTTGCTTTCGGCAAGAAGGCCAGCAACAAAATCTTTATACCACTGCCGTTGTAACAGATTTTGCAGCTGGTGTAGGGAAAAGAATATCGATCCCTTTTCATGTGGTACACCAATGGTTTTGCCTTTCCTACTTTATTTAGCGAATTCAGGCCTTCAAGTTGGCACCATCAAGGGCTATCTCGCAGCGGTATCCATCTTTAAGCGCACTGCGGAAGAACCATCCTATTTCAAGTTACCCTTGGTAATACAGTTTCTAAAGGGGTTAACTAACGTTTATCCCCCAAGACCATTCCAGGTTCCCCTATGGGATTTAAATTTAGTCCTAACTTTCCTGATGGGCACACCTTTCGAACCACTCCACTCTTGTTCGTTAAGGTTTCTTACCCTTAAGACTGTTTTATTAGTAGCATTTACATCTGCTAGAAGGGTGAGCGAGTTACAAGCTTTCTTGTAAACCCCCTCATACAATCTTTCACAAAGACAAAGTTGTTCTGCAAGTGAAGCCTAATTTCCTCCCAAAGGTGGTTTCTGAATTTCATATCGCACAGAAGATTACCCTTCCATCTTTCTATCCTCCTCCCCATCCGGGGAAAGAGGAAGAGAGGTTACACAGGCTGGACCCAAGAAGGGCTTTAAGTTTTTACATTAGTAGACTGGCTAGGATAAGACCAGCAGACCAGCTGTTTGTAGGCTACGCAGGTCACAAGCTGGGGCTACCGATAACTAAGCAAACCATTTCCAGATGGATTATTTTAGCCATTTTGGAATGTTATAAACTGGCAGGAAAAGAGCCCCCTCAAAATCTTAGGGCTCATTCGACCAGAGTATCGCAGCCTCATCGGCCCTCAAAAGAGGAGTGCCGGTTCGAGACATATGTGCGGCTGCCACATGGTCGTCCGTCCATACCTTTACACGGTTTTACAACTTGGATTTCTCCTCCAGTCAGGAAACGAGGTTTGGAAGGGCAGTATTGCACTCTATTCATCAATAAGAGGAAGCATGAAGTCAGTACTCCCACCTCCAATAACAGAATACTGCTATGGGAGCCTATCTAAGATAAGGAATACGTCAGAGGACACAATCCCTTCGAAGAACAAGTTACTTCTTACCTTGTAACGTTCTTTCGATGTTCCACCGACGTATTCCTTATCGACCCTCCCATCCATCCCCACAGTACTACTTCCCTTGTTGCAGCTTACGCTCCTTCAGGGTGATTAGTCTAGAAAGAATTATTGTGGGCTACAAAACGGAACTGAGCAATGGATGCTGCGTGCGGCCTTTATAGGGAGGATGACGTCGGCGTTGATACGGCGGCTGTCGAGGGACATCGACTCGGCGGACGTCGACGCGCAGCGCCCTCTAGAGAAAAAATATCCGAGGCCAGCAAAGCTGGAAAGAGATATCTAAGATAAGGAATACGTCGGGAACATCCCATCGAAAGAACGTTACAAGGTAAGAAGTAACTTGTTCATCTGAGGGCCCTACACACGTGAGGGATCATGGGTACAGTGGATGTCACACTAGGGATAGTATTACTGGCACACCCTAGTTCGACACCCCTTTTCGAGTTTCGAAAAACAAACTAATACTCTGCAGCTTTCACTAGATGTCAGCCAATGCCCAGCATGTGAATCTAAGCAGAAACAAGTATCAAATACGATTATGGTGAGTAAAGTATCCCATATTTGGCTTTCAATGCTACATTTACCCCTCTTAAGAAGTCTGGCCTCCAGATGTACAGTTGATCTCCCATTCACTCTGCTGGGTCATACTCAGGCAACCAATCACTCAGAAGGGCATTCGAGCAGCCAATCAGGCTCACAGTGCATTCAGGCCATTCTTCTCCATCCAGACACACTCAACACGGAATGTGGATTCGGGCAAGCACTCTGGCATTCAGCACTCCATACTGCATTCATACCAGCTTCAGGCAGGGCTGTCTGTCATTGTGTCAAACACCAGTTACTAGACACCCACAACATGAAATGCGTATTTGTCACACAATCCATTCACCCAGGTCCCACCCCCACAAGCGTACCCACAACATAGTCACTGGGAAGGCTCGCGCCAGTCTGGCCTTGACTTCCCTGCACTAAGATATATGGAACTTCCACCCAACAGCCAGTCAGGGGGAAGGGACAGTCGGGGCTTCCCAGGACGTTAACTGGCAATAGAAAGCAAGAGGCCACAGGAGCCATCTTATCTCCTAGCAGGAATCAACTGATTCCAATGGCAGGGCCTGGGTATCCCAAAATGGAGGATACTCGGAGCACATGTCAAATTCAGCATGGAGCTGCCACCAGCCCATACCCTGCTCTGTGGGCTACGCCCAGGTGCCCAAAAAACACACTAGGAGTACAGGGTTGTACTCCCACCCATAGGTGTCATAAGGGTATCCCAGGGTCTGTTCACCACAACCAAAAAGAGCAGCACCGCCAGGAGTCCCACATGAACTCCTGCGCAGAAAACAAGACCGAACATCCATGATAAAAGCATAAAGGACAAGGATACAGCGGCCCTGTCTCTTCGATGCATTTCCAGCATCACAGGACCCCTCCCCACAATCGTTCAGCTTGGCGGCCTGGTGGCTGAATTCAGATCTTCAGTGCAGCTGAATCTGTCAGAGGACAACATGTGCATTATCCAGGTGGCTAGAAAACCTTCTACCCGGGCTCCGTATAGGAGCAAATGGCTGTTTTTGCCACTGGTGCTTAGCTAAACCACTTCATCCCAGGCACGCTACAGTTGACAGTTCTATCCTTTGTGCCTCACCTCCTAGCTCCAGGCATTCATGTTCTGTCTTGCAGAACTTACCTGCCATTGCGGCCTGCCTGTCCATGGACAGCTGTTCTTTTTCATTGACTAATCCAGTCATTAAGGCATTTTGCAGGTCTTCATCTCTCATGCCTGTGCGCACCCCTCATCCCTATTGGCATTTGAATGCGGTCCTCACCGCGTTATGCCATAAGCCATGGCCACTGCCGATCTTAAATACCTTTCTTGGATGGTTGCCTTTCTGATTGCAGTAGCGTCGGCGAGTAAGTGAGCTCCAAGCTCTTCCTGTGGAACATCTGTTCCACACTTTCCACAATTTGTGCTTCGCGCTCCTTCCTGCCTAAGGTGGTTACCGATTTTTCATTTGAACCAATTTGGGTCCACCAAGGAAATCTAATGTTAGACCTCCAGTCCCATCTCCTAGGGGATACACCCCCTACTCATAGGGATCAAGAAGGGGGAGCTGGTTGAATCTGAAACCAATAGCGTCCCGCAAGACACGCTCTTGACTGTCTTCCTCGCCCAGGTGGGCAGACACCTGAGATACAGACCCAGATGTGGATCCCCCGAGCAGTCCAACGCAGCCCTCTCCACCGGACGATGTCGGCGCTTTTCATGCCATGATGGCCCAGTCTTGCCACAAGTTTGGCCTTACTCTGGAGGAGGAGAGAAGACTTTTATTTTTTTAATTTGATCATATGGGGGAGAAGGCGGTCTTTTCCATCCCCCATCTTGGACTACATGTGGCAGGAAGGACTTTACATGTTGCGCCATCCTTCCACGGAGCCTGCAGTCAAGGGCTGCTTGGAGAAAATGTTTAAGGTGCCTGAGTTCACCCCGAAATGCTGCACGTCGCAGCGTACGGCAGTCTGTAGGCGGCTGCTGCCAGTAGGAAGGCGTGTAGCCCACATAAGTGTGACTCCCCGGGACAATGAGGGCCGTAAGATAGATGCTTTTGGCAAGAAGGTGCTGACTGTGAAGGCTGCCAACTAGTTGGCCATTATGGCATGGTACGTCAGGGAAATGTGGCACAGGTTGCCACCGCTGTTGGACCATCTGCCTGAGCAGCACCGCAATCATAGCATTTAATATTGCTGTGGACCTGGCGGAGTACGATTTTAAACAGATAAATAATTGGGGTCATCCTTCGGCAGCAAGGATGGTTGCGCTGTACAGATTTCCGACCTGAAGTGCAGCATAAAGTGGTGGACATGCCTTGCGAGGGGGAGCAGCTGTTTGAGAAGAAAATTGACGAGGCTCTGAAGAATATGAACGAGGAATCTGATAACGGCGAGGTCCCTCTTGACACTGCAGAGTAGGAGTTAGTTTTGGCCCTTCTGCTCATTTAGGGGAGCCTCAGGGAATGCAGGGGAGCCTCAGGGAATGCCAGGTTTGCGGGTTCGTGCGACAAAGGCTACAGTCGCTCCAGCTATTTCTCAGGTTTTTTTTTTGTTAGCAGTCAGCTCAGCGAGCCAAGCACCATCAAGGTCCGCGGAAGAGAGGTTCCGCTTCCCCCTCTAATAGAGGCTGCCAGTCAAGCCTCAACAATGACTGCCACAAGGGCAGTCGCCTTGGAGGGATAATGGCGCAACATGTCGACCAGTGGTTGATTATGACGGACCGATGGGTGCTGGATGCAGTCCAATAATATGGCCACTCGGAGTTCCGGCGTCCACCGCTCCCTATTTCACCGGTGAAAGTCTCACAGCCGCATCTGCTGGTCTTGGGCTGGAGGTGCGCCTGATGCTGGAGAAAGGGGCTTTAGAAAAGGTCCCAAAGTTGGAAAGAGGACAAGGAATCTACGCCCGGTTTTTCGTCAAACTGAACGGAAAGTGGCGCCCCATTCTGGACCCGCGACTGCTAAAAAAAATGTAAAATGCCATGAGTTCAGGATGCTCATGTTGCAGGACGTTATTCAGGCGGTGCAGCCTCAGGAGTTCCTGGCGTCCTTGGATCTAGAAGATGCTTATTTCCACATCCCAATGCACCCTTAATATTGTATATCGTATGTTTCTACGGTTTGTGGTTTGCGACGAGCATTACCAGTTTCGGGTCCTCCCCTTTGGCCTCAAGTCCTCTCCCAGGACATTCACCAAGTGCCTGGCTCCACTGGCGGCTTACCTCCGCAGGGAAGGTCACCATGTTTATCTGTACCTGGACAACTGGTGGGGGCGGGGGAGAACGCCTTGTCAGAGGGCGTCTTTGAGTCTCTCCAGGCGGCTGTGACCCTGTTTCAGCGTCTGGGCTTTGCGGTCAACTTCGCCAAATCTTGTCTGATGCCTTCCAGGGACTTGGTTTTTCTCATTTTCATACGCATCTCAATCTTATGAAGCCATCTGTGGAAAGTATCGAAGCTGTCGATAGAGAAGCTATCGTCCATGGCAGGTTCCTTGGGGCCGGGAACTTCGATCACGGTTCAGGTGTACATGTCGCTTCTGGGCTCCATGGCGTCCTGCATCCCAATCCTCCCCAATTGTCGGCTTTTCATGCAGCCAGTGCAGGAGTTTCATGCTTCAAGATGGTCACAGGTTCTTGCTTCCTGGTCCGAAAGGATTCTCCCGGGTGCTGGCAGATGCCCTCCAATGGTGGACTTGCTCCTGCAACCTAGTACGGGTTATGCCCCTGGTGGAGCCAGACTTTCAGTATTCCATCGTAACGGATGCTTCCAAGGTGGGTTGGGGGCTCACCTCAACAAGTTTCAGGTCCAAGGCCTATGGTCCTTCAAGGAGGCTTTGTTGCACATCACCGTTCTGGAGTTGAGGGCAATACACTGGGCACTGAATTCTTTTTTGCCCCTCGTGCAGAGCTCGTTTTTCTGGGTTCTGACACCACAATGTTTTATCTCTGCAAACGGGGAGGCATGCATTACCAGCCCCTATCCAAGAATGCTCAGGCGGTCTGTCATTGGGCCATAGCGCACAAGATTCAACTGGTGGCTTACTATTTGCTGGGTGTTCAAAACGAGCAGACTGGTGCTCTCAGCAGAGAATCAGTTCAGATGCAAGAATGGCGACTGAAGGCCGGCCAGGTGGCGAGGATATTCAGGAGGGGGGGGGCAGACTCCGGAGTCCCTTCTGGACTTCTACGCCAGTCCAGCAAACGGGCAATGCAATCTCTACGCCAGCAGGGTGGCTCACCCGGATTCGAGACGGTGTGCGGGGGGCGTGCATACTCATTCCTGTGGACGGGCCTGTTCGCTTACGGGTTCCCTCCATGTCCTCTGATCCGGAAAACTATCCAGATGGTGCGCCTGGTGATCCTTTTAGCCCGGTTCTGGCCCTGACAGAGCTGGTTCTCGGACCTTCACCTAGCAGTGGACGACCCTATTAATCTGGGTCAGAGCCGGATCTTCTGTCAAAGAACGAAGGAAAGATGTGGCATCACAACCCTGGCTCCCTATGCTTTGCAGCATGGCTCCTGACCACTCCGAATTTGGACACCTAAGCATTCAATGGGACGGTCTCATCTTGGCGGCCGCAAGGGCAGAGTCTACCAACATGTCTTGGGGCCGAAAGTGGAAAAGGTTCTGTGCCTGGTGCTCGCAGCAGCCATACTTGCAGCCATTGCAAGTTTCACCTCCACAACTCCTGCCTTATCTTCTGCTGTTGGCGAAGGGCAGGTTTTGTGTTGTCCTCGATCAAGGTCCACTTGGCTGCCACCTCCACGTTCACAAGGCAACACAACTCTACACTGCTGTTCAGTGACGGGCAGATTAAACATTACCTCAAAGGTCTTTCCAGGATGCCCCTCCCCCGAAGAAATTGTCTCCGGTCTGGAGCGTCAACTTGGTACTCTCGGCCCTCATAAAACCACTGTTTGAACCCATGTCTACTACGGCGGTGACGTCTCACATGGAAGGGGTTTTTTCTGGTGGCCATCACGTCTGCCAGGAGGGTTTCTAAAATTCAGGCTCTGGTTATCGACCAGCCGTATCTGCGTTTCATGAGGCACACTGTTTTTCCCATCTACGAATCCTCACTTTATTCCGAAGATCCTATCGTGAGTTTCAAAGGAAAGCCGGCGCTGTGGGCTGGCATACCGCTCAGTGACATTTGCCAAGCAGCAATATGGGCGGTGCCACACACCTTCACCAGACACTGTCTGGGTCGACAACATACAGAGGATGTGCAGGTGGGGGCGAACGGTCCTCAGCGCCTGTTCCAGTAAGGTAAGGCCCGGAGCTTCTGGGGTTTGGTTTTACCGCTGTTTTCAGTCATAACATGTATGCTGGTCTATTGTGCCTTCATGGTTGCCTGGGGCATTTGTCTTGTTTGCCTGTTATGCACCTCCAGGTGGTCTTACTGCTATGTAGTCTATTCACAGCATGTGAATCCATGATGAAGGATCCAATGCTGGAAAGGGAGTAGTTTCTTACCTGTAACTCCATTCCTCCAGCGTTGGTATCTTTCATGGATTCACATGCACCCTCCAGCCTTCCCCCTTCAGGCAAACGTGCGTTTAGAGTTCCTCCATTTTGGTGAGGTTCAAATCTTAAGGGAAGCTGCAGGGGCTTGGCTATTTATACTGGATGTCCTATTGGTGCAGCCTAAAGCACCCATAAAGATGTTGATGGGACACTCAGTGTCAAAGTTTTCCATAGGAAAACAGCCATATTGAAGTTACTGAGATTTCCCAGCCTGGCGACAGGAAATATTCATAGCATGTGAATCCATGAAAGATGCCAACGTTGTTGAAATGGAGTTACAGGTAAGAAACTACTCCCTTCTCTTGTTGTCCAGGATGCCCGTTTTGGTAAGGCAGTCCTCCAGGTTTCTGGTTTAGGAGTTTTCCTTGTTTCCTCCTCCAGATTTACATACTGCTTGCAGAGTATCCTAGATGAGGAATCCGTGGGAGGAAGAATTCCATTAGTAGAACAAATTACATACTGCTAGGTAATGTTTCTGATGGGTCTTCCTCCCATGCATTCCTCATCCCCCTCACTACCTGCTACCTCGTGTTGGATAGCTAGTACACAATCAGCTCTACGGTACCTCAGCTTTAAAGTGCTAGGGGAAAAGGTGGAAACAGAGGTCATTGGGCGCAGCACTGCTGTATATACTGGCCCTGATGTCATGTGGGGCGCATAGAGCAGAGACGACTCAGCTGTGCTGCTCCTCTGGGCAGCAGAATATTTTCAGGTGAACAGCTGCGCTGCGCTGAAATGGGATATCATGGATGCGGTAGTTGGAGCAAAGCATATCTTACTATGGAATTAAAATCAATGTTGATGGGAAGATGGATATTACTGTCACTCAAAGCCAACAGCAAATTAAATGATTACAGTACAGCTGTAAGTATTTAACATCCAGCTTGCACAAAAATAATTGTTCTTGAAATTGTTTTTGTTTTCAGATGTAGATATTTCATTGTTGGTGAGTGTTCTTTTTGAATCCGGAGCACTGAAGTAAAGCGTCGAGAAACCATGCAGAACCAATTGAAGCAAAACACTTCGAGTTTAATCTGGATTTGTCGTTCTGTGATTTATATTAAAGCTTTTCAGTACCCCATTGTAGCCTCTGAAGGGTTAGTCTTATGGATTGTACTTCTTAATGTTAACATAGAAACAATGTTGATTATATTATTTTGTAATGTAAACTGAAGTTGCTACCCGTTTAGTACATCGTTTTTCAGAATTTAGTTCAAACATTTGTCAATCAAGAACATGTTAATACTTTTTTCCACTTGTTAGACACCTCTTGCCCCATCTGCAACAATAAATATGGCTGTGACTTGTGAGTCTTTTAATTCTGAGTACTTTGTTTTGCATTAAACAGAAGATATTTTATACTGAAACTAATCGATACATATTAATTTTCTAATTTTATTTCTTCCTGCATCCTAGTTTGAAATGTCTGGACACGAGACTGAAATATATAAACATTTTAGTGTCTGCAAGAATGTTCAAAGTTGTTTTTAAGCCTATGCAAATGGAGCCCTATAAAAGTGATATTACTGTAGGTGAAGTGCAGTTCTCATTGGTGCTACCATTGGCCCCTGACAGTTATGGTTTTTGTGCGCCACAGAAAACTGGGTTATAGAGCTCCAGGCTCTAGTGTTTATTTTTGAAATTATATGTATGATGCAAAGCATTTTCTAAGGACATTCAACTGCCAATGAACAAATGTTATACAGCATTTGTTCTGCACGCTTCACCGCCATGCTTGTCTTGCAGCACCTGTACCTTATGTAAACATTAGGCATACTGTGACCCTGTCAAGATGTTAACGGACCTTGCACTGAGGATAGGGAAAGATTGAGGTTAAATATTCTGTATTCGAAGGCAGGACTGGAAAGTTGGGCGCAGTGGTAAGAGGGAGATAAAATACACACGTTTGAGGGCTAGACAAAAGTGAAGATGGTGATCTGGTTGTGGCTGTGATAACTGATTATCAGTGTAAGTGCATAGCTTGTGTAGTTAATTTTACATTGGCTGCATAATCTAGACCACTCTAGTCCGGAGCTAGAACAAATGGTGATGGTTGCATGATGGACCTGAGCAGGGGCTCAAGCAGGCCTTAGTAATGTGGGTGTTTTTGTAGTACTTTTTGTTGCAGGGCAGGACACTGGTTTTGCAAAGCCTACTGAACGTGGATTCAGCGCCAAGTGAGAATTTAATGCATAGGGACACGAGTGAGGGCAAGATACCAGAAGCTAGGTTCTAACTTTTGGTGGCCTCTGGTGGTGGTTTCCTAACTCTAGGTCCCACAATAACTGGTGTACACCTGCACCATCATTCTATTCTCCTAAGACAGGAACATGGAGATTGTTTAGTATTGGCAAATGCATTTTTTTAATTGCATTTGCATGAAAAGAAAAAGATGGACAGTGTAGAGCCCTACACTGAGACCTCTTACACAGTTCGTGTTTCCAAAGATTTACACTTAAGTTCTGCTGTTGCTGGACTTTATATTCTTGGAATATGGTGGTCGATTGGGTCTGAGGATTAACGTTTCTGATGAACAAGACCATCGCGATAACCCAAGATGTTTTCTGACCACTCATCAGGCAATCCATCTGTGTTCGTCCCAAGTTTGAGCAGTATAAAAAAGGGGAAGGAAACGGATTTTGTGGTTTAGATGACTCGGGACATCCGATCACCATGTGTTGGTCTCTACTGTGGTTGCGCTGCTACTAAATCTGCAGTTCGACTGGCCAAGCCCTCTAATTGCAAGTATTTTGTTTGAATTGAAACGTAATCTCATGAACATAGTCCTAAAAAGCCCATTAGGAAATTTGAGCAGGTAAGGCTGAAGCTCTTTAAGTTTTAGTGGAATCTGGGGGACCTCTTTAACCAATCTGGAAGCGTTAGCCTTGTCCAAGGTCTTAATCCAATCAAGGAGGAATAGTTTTTTCTATGTTAATCGGGTTGGCAATTGGATCTTCATCAGATCAAACAATGTCCCCCAAGAGTCTCAATGTTATTTACCCAATTGGCCAGTGTCGGAGAGGTTTCATTCTTTATTTCATTGTTGATGATCTTCAGAACCATCGGGCTGTTTGGAAAAGGCTTGCTCTTTTCAGGAAAGTAATTACTCCAGTCAACGGTTGCTTGAAGTGATACTAGGGATAGTTCTCTCCAGATCACACCAATTTGAATTGAGTTAGGACGGTTTAAGATCTTTTTCCACACAATGGCTTCAAGCTGTCCGCAAATCCCTGGGGAATATCCAAAATGCCTTCCACTCCATATGTTAAGGAGGGAACTATTTTCCCCTTCTAGAATTTTAGGTGTGCCATTAATGAGAAACTACCAGATTTGTTCATGTTCTTCGCTTGACTTGCGAGCAGTTTAGCCTTTACTATTAGATATTCTACTAAGCTGTTATTTGTGATAACCAGATATTTAAAAGTTTCAACTTTTTCTTTTGGACTTGATTCTACCGTCCATCTGAAAGGCTCTTTACTGTAGTTGCCTCGTTGCAATGCAAGCTCATTATTTTTGTTTCCAGTTGGTTTATCTCCAGGTGGTTCTGGGTAGTATATCTATGTAGGCTGTTTAGCTGTCTTTGGAGGCCTGTTTTGGTTTGGTTGATCAAGGAGGTTGTCTGTGTATACCAGACGTGTCACTTTCACCCCTCCGATTGATGGCAGGGGGAGAGGGGGATCTCGGAGCAGGCTCCAATTGGTCGATATCCGAGGTAAAGAAGTTGTAGATTGCGGGTGCCATTGGACATCCCTGTTTAACCCCTCGATGGGTTGTGATAGGAGCCCTGCACCGTTCAACCGAACTTTTAATCTGTTCTGCTGTGGAGTGCTTTCAAGGGGCCCATTATTTCCTCGGGTTTCCAGTTTGGACCTCAGGTGTTTGCGATCAACTTGGTCAAAAGCTTGGACTAGATCCATGAATTCTACGAAGATCTGGCTTTTACTTGTATGGAACTTATCTTTCAGGATACTCTGGAGGATGTTTACGGCGGTACCCACCGTTTTGACAAAACCAGTCTGGAATGAATAGATTGCGTTGACTCGAAGTGTCCAAGCTGTACATTTCTCTAACAAAAGGGACCCGAAGATTTGACCTATAACATCTAACAACGCTATAGGTCTATAGTTCTTCGGGGTTGACCCGTCACCTTTTTTGTGGATAGGGACTATTGTGAGTTTCCATGAGTCTGGTAGTGTCTTCTCTTTGGAAATGGCACTGAAAATTGCTTGTATAAAGCGCCATTTGTGAGGATGTCCATCAGCATTATGTTGGTTAGTCCATCAGGGCTCGGTGCCCTTGATCTATTGTTTCCTGATCTTCTCCAAGATGACAGACTCCTAATTACAGGCCCATGTTGAGGCGACCTTACTCTTTGGCCTTGCTGGTGGGGACTGGGTCGGGTCCGCATAGAGGGTGGAGAAGTATATTTTCCAGGTTTCCTCGCTCACACCATTAAGTTGTGTCTATATTGGGAGCCAAGGGGGCTTTTATCAAGGCCCAGAAAGCTTTAGCATTTTTTCCGCTGAGGACTCTTGGCATTTGCTCTGCATCTTGTTGCAAAACATTATACCTGTATGTTTTTATCCAAGATTTATATTCCTTTATGGCTGTAGCAGCCTTGGATTTTTGTTCCCTGTTGTTGGACTTTGATGCATGCTGCTTTAGGCGTCTCATCGCATTTCGTTTCGCCACCAAGATGGGATCATAGGCATGACTTCTCAGATTTTTGTTATTGTGGCCAGAGGTCTTGCTGCTGAATGGGACCAACCATGGTCTGTAGTCCGTAGGTATTGCCAATCCGTTAATTGATGCTCTTCCGGTGATGTAATTCTTTGTGACTGAAATTAAGTCTTTTGGTTTCACTCGTAATCTGGTCCCTGCATTTTGTTTCGACTTCTGCCCTCATTACAGAAGCCCAGGTGAGGGTTTCGTATTAGGTCAATTCCAAGAGATTATGATCACTTTTTGCTGTTCTTATAACATCATAAGCTTTGATAAGGTAGCAGGTCAATAGAAACGTAGATGTGGTCCAAATCAGTGGCTTGATCTTCACGTTCCCATGTTACGTCCTTTTCCAACTGATGAAGGTCTCTGTCCTTCATCAATCTTGACCATTTATTGCCCCTTCTAAGCGCAGATGTACTTTGTTTTTTGGTCTTTTCATTCCACTTTGAGGCCCCACAGATCGCGTTTAGGCCTCCACAGATTAAAATATGGGCAATCACGTGGTTTGAGAAGGAGTTACCTAAAATTGTAGAGACTAGCTCAATGAATTTATCTTCTGATATTGCCTGCTGATTCCAATAACATGTTAATATCAGCATATGACCTTGTTTGTTTACCTCGATCAGATTCCGATGTTCCGGCCAATCAGCAAGGATTGGCAGACGGAATAAATTCTGCTGCAAGGTTTTTATATACTCTATTCCCATCCCGATCATATGGCTATCAGGAGACCAGAATAGGGACGTCCTTTGACCCCCCCCCCCCTTTAGCTGCCAGAGCAATGATCACTTCATATCCGTCCAAAAGTGGAAAGTTCATGAGCCATGTTTCCTGCAAACATAATACGTCGTTACCTAGGTTGACGTCGCTTGGGGGTCATTAGATGGGAGAATCCTCTAGTGTTGCAACAAGTTGCCTTCATGGGTTGGTCTTTGCAACTCTGAACCGAAAAAGGCGGCTCTGTGGACTCTTTGGTCTTCAACTTGACCACCTTTGATGTAAACTTGAGTGGCTATTCTTTTTGTTTGCAGAGTGCTGCTTGAATCCAAGACCAATCCTCGACCAGTTGCTCTTTGATTTTTCTGACTCGACGTCTCCGCCTGTCGTGGGCTCGACCCTCTTGTTCTCAGATCTTGGTGTAATTTTTATAGCTTGCTCTGGTCCGACTGGCTTCCTTCCTGTACCCAATGGGTCTAAGTATACAGATTCTACCGTGTTTATTTGTATATACTTATCGTTGGTATGACGTAGGGTCGGCTCTTTACTTGATCGATTCGCCTTTAGTGCCTCAATCGATGAGGTTGATTTATTCTTCTGAACGGAGGACTCCTCGTGTTCGACTGGCGTCAAATCGAAGCCTATCAAGCGAAGGCTTTCCGTTGCCTCAGTCAACCTTCCTTTTACCACCCTGGAGGGAACGAGTAAAAACACACAATTGGTCTGTTTTATCCCAAATTCGACTATTTTTAAGTCTGTAGTAACTTGTCGCAGATTTGGTATACTATGAAGAATCTGAATCAGTCTATTCAGAATGATCTTGCTGCTTTTATCCTGCATGCTTTCCAATTTAAATGATCTGTTTCCCCTCGTCGCTTCTTTGGTAAAAGGTACTTTTATTATGACTAAGTTTGTCCTTGTGGAGTCTAGACGAGGAATGTCTTGTAAACTCTACTCTTGGCACACCATGTCTGGTGCCTTTGCTGGACTTATCTCGATTAGGAGACAGGTCATGATTTTTCCAAGCAGAGCTCGGTTTGTAGGGGGTAGTTTGGGATTCTCTAGTCCTTCTAGAGTCAGTCCTCCATTTGAAGCTCTTGTTCTTTAAAGCTCACTTCTCGAAGCTGATGTTGCTCAAGGTAGGGGGAAGGAGATCTCATTTTTACTGTTAATCTCAGCCTTTTCTGATGTTAAAAAGGATGCTGTACCAAGTTCGGTTGGACTTCTCAAGTCTGGCTCTGGCGAGTTCAAATTTACTGAGTGGCACTGCTTGCGGGATTCCACAGCGTCAGCTCTGGGTTCCGTTACCCAGCCCTCAATTCAGTGTTCATAGCTCTAGGTCGTCTGTGAGGGTTTCGGAGGACTTGCTGGTGTGCCTGATAAAAGGGCTGTCCGGGTCTATGTTCACTCTAGGGGAGCTCATTGTGACCTTTCGAAAACTCGACGGAGCTTTCACCTTCGATATTTTCAAGTTGTCGACTTCACTAGTTGGCTTGAGTGTTGCCCCGTCCTGCTGTGACAGTCTCCTCGCTATGGGTGTTAGTGGGGACAACACGAGTTTCTGTATGTCTTTAATTACGTTTCTCAAAAGTCCAGTAATCCTTGTTTTTACTTCCTTCATTAGTTTCCGATTTACTTTCCTGGAGTCATCTGGGAGGGCCTGGATTTCCCTCAGGCCCACTGGTTTCAAAAGGACAGAGCCGGTGGCAGATTTTTTAGCACAGTCGTTGATTATATTGGGGATCTCATCGTTTAACTCTTTTTGCCTCTCTGGCCCCTTCAAAACGTTCACAGGAGGAGATGTTTGCGTTGATCTGTCTCTGGTGAGACCAATTTGCATGGGCAGGACTGTAATCAGAGCTCCGTCGTTGGTGCCCTCGGCCGTTTCGTCTTCCCTTGTTGTTTGGCAGCCCTTTTCAAAAAGAGCACTTCTTGAAGCGTGTTCTTGGGCTGATAGTTTCTCCTTAGCAGTAATGAAGCCTTCTAGGAAGATTAACGTATTTATCCTAGCATTAAGAGTTGTATGATCCTTCATGGTGTCATTTATTGCTTGATAAAGTTTTGAGAAGGGCGCCAGTGCAGTGGTGACAGTGGACATGATGGAGAGCAAATCAGGTTTTTTGGGGGTGTTATTTGCACTTGAATCCTGGGGGCCCTCAAGTCTTCTATCACCCCAATTTGTGGGAGAGGTACCAAGGTCATTGCAATCAGAGTGGGAGGAAGTTCGAGACGTAGGATTAAATGTTCTGCTGTTCCTTCTTGGAGTGGTTGGAGCATGGGTTTGGAGGGTGTTTGGACACAGACTCCAATCCCCAGGCTTCTTGTGTACAGAGTCTTGCTTCTGAAAGTCTATCGGGAACTAAAGGCCGGAATGGAGTCTGAGCCTTGAGTTGGGCAGATCTTTTTTCAGCTACTGTTTGCATTGGGGTTGACGTTCCAGTTTCCAACAAACTCCCCACTTCAGGTGAATTAAGTGGGTTTTTTTAGGCTCCATGCTTGCCACCTCTAAATTCAAAGCGTTGGACCAAGTAGTGGCGGTTGCTGGGGTTTGAGAGTTTGAGGGTTTGAAGGGTTACTTACCGGAGTCTCTGATGGTTGCTCAGTCAGGCGGGGTAGCTTGTAACCCATCCTCCAGGTCGGGCTCACCTCCCTCTAATAGTTCTGCATCAGAGTTTATTGTTTCTAATGATGGATCATCCCCAATACGCTTCTGTTTTAGAAAGTAGTTCTTCAAACTTTCAGAAAACGTGACTTTCCCTTTGATTTTTTCTATAGACCCATTTATAGGGCTTAGATGTAATTATGTTGCTGATAAATGGTTTTAAAGGGTCTCCTTGTTTACCTTTATCGGTAACCTTTGATTTTCTCGAACTCGCTGTATCCTTTGTGTTTTTTTTTTGTATTTTTTGTTTTTCGCCCTTGGATTCCCTTTTGTTGGGATTTTCAAATGGCATTCCTTTCTCCTTTTACGGAGTAGTGGTCTTGTTGCCGGCTTGGGAGCAACCATAGCTGCAGAGGCTGATTGAGGGGCCTCAGATGAATTGGGGCCGAGTGGTTGCCCAGCCTCTTTTCACACTGCGGGGCAAGGGGTCCAGCCCCTATTTGTATCCCACGTGCACTCCCCTGACCGCCTCACTGGTCTTTGTTGCCAAGTCGAGGCTCTTAGTTTCTTGCACTGGGGGTGTTCTTCCCGTCAAGGAGCTGGTTGGTTCTGAATTCCAACAAATGATTGTTCATAAGCCCCTCCCTTGTTAAGGGGTTTGGAGGTATCATGTTTTGCCGGGATAGATAAAACGCGCATGGGCCCCGAAGACGTGTGTATTTGTGCTACAACTACAGTGGCTGTGCGTGTGATGACAGAGGGGGCACCTGAGGGGGCCAGGAGCAAGCCCACATCGCTGCCTGTCATAACTTGAACAGGGGAGCTAGGTGAGCCCTCGTTTGAGACTGGCAGCTACAGTCAAGGCGGGCGGCTCCACCCGGCAGCTCTGCCCACTGCCCCGGCAATTCGGAAGCACCTGGCGGCAAAGGGAAGCAGCCGCACGGCACACCCGGTCTTGCGCCCTCTTGAGCAGTCCCCAGATGATGGAGGTCACAGTGAGTGTTTTTATTTTCACTTACTTTTTGTACTATTTGTACAGGTATCGTGGAGCCGTATTCAGTAATCAGGGGGACAAAGTTAGGTTCAGCAAGACCGCACAGGCACGAATTGGAGGGGCTAAGCAAGCGCTTTCCTGCGTCCTTGAGTTGATCCTTCTCCATGGCGTCCGTGTCGGGCTGACCGCTTGATGCGGCCACCGTAAATTGCAAAGTCGATATCCTGTTGGGGCCGGACCATCTCCTGGCTTTGGGAGTTGGGCCCCCTCAAGGGGGGGCAAGATCTAGGCCCTGCTCTGGCGGTGCTAGGGAGGGTTAAAGGTGGAAGTAGCAGCTTCCTCTCTTCTCCTTGCCTGCAAGAGCTCCACAGTAACCGGCCTTCATCCGTCACGCTCTTGCAGTGCAGCTGGTTGCTTTTACAACTATATCAGTAGATGGTAGTAAATGGGGGGGCCTGGCAGTCTTGCAGGACTGTAACTCTCTAACTCCTCAGCCGCTTCGCTGTAGGTAGAAGCTTTTGTATAGTGGGTCCACCCACTAGCTGTAGAGGCTGTAGAAAGACTCCGGGTCACAGAACTATCAGGGTCCACTGCAGGATTGTAACTCTCTAACTCCGCAAATGCATCTCTGCCTCTAATATAGTGTAATGCACGGTTGCTGTCCACATAACTTCATGTTCCCAGCATGGGGTCGGGCTGGGAATCCTTGGTTAAAAAAAGTTTCACTGACAAACTAGCTTTCGCCTATAAACCAATCACTGTACTGTCATACTGCCCCCAGCCAATGACTGCCCTCTCCCTAGGCCCCTCCTCTGGCAGCCATCTTCAGATTTTTACCGCACGTTCAAGTGTTGGGTGTGCTCTGGTTTTGCTGGAGCTATTCTACGGTCCAAAGAGCGGACTTCTAAGTCCTTGGAGGGCACGCCATCCGTGGGGGCCCAAGACAAGGACAAGTACCACAAGTCCGTTTCTGTTGGTGTCACCGCGCAAGCGGGTCCCGCGATGGGCAGGGCGCGTTCAACCTCACCGTCTGCCTCCATCTCCAACCATCGATCCAGCTCCTCCTAAAGTAAATCGCCAAACCCTGCTAAGCTGTAGAAGAAGCCATGGGTAGAAGAAAAGGCAGCCTGCCCAAGAAGTCCCAGGCAGTGCAAGAACTATAGTAGACGATCGAGATGATGGCAGCCACTCTCTCAAAAGCCAAAGGGGCTGACCCAGGGAAGGTAGCCCCGACTGCACCTAGGGTATCCCTATCCCGAGGCCTCGGAAAAGAGGATGCCGTTGCTGAGCCTGGTGCCAACCCCTCGATGCGGGTGGGGGGGTTTATGGGGGCAGAGGAGAGGCCTCAGGCTAGCCACAAGCGGTACACCAAAACAGATATTGCTTCCCCGGATGAGGACCAGGAGTGCATGCACACAATCCACAAGGACGTTAAGGATGACGGCAGAAATGCCAGCGGCGACAGCGCAGGGCCTACTGGGCCTACCGCTCCAACTCCACCAAGAGATGCATCGCTGGGCTTCCTTTTGACCCTACAGTGTCTGAAATCCAAAAAAGGATGCTGCAGGCCTCTGTGGCAATGGCCCTGATCAGATGCAGGTGAAAGAGGAAGCGCCATCAACACGTCACAGCGGGTGGATCGCCATAGCCGAGGGCATCCCCACCGGATGAGGTGGGGTGGTTTCATGCCATGGTTGCCAGGACGTTCCAGATCTTCCAGCTGACAACTGAGACGACGAAAAAGGAAGGCTTACTCTACCAGAGGCGCAAGGCCAAAATCAAGGCCATCATGGCGGTGACCTTCCTGGATGAGGATTGGGAGGAAGGCCTGGCCCTATAGAACAATCTGGCTATGGCCAAGAAGGACAGGCTAGCGCAAAAGTACCGGGTGCCACCAAAGGGCCCATGTTTGCAACTGTCTCCAGACTCGGTGGTGGCTGCTAGGAAGAGATCTTAACCCCTCGTCATCGTTCTGTCTTTCCGGACAGCGAGGGGAAGAAGTTGGATGCCATGGGGAAAAAGGTAATCTACTCCATGACATTGACCGTCAAAGCGGCCAATGCACTGGCGATCCTGGCCAGGTACGAAAGGGAACCGTGGTACAAACTGACTCCAATGCTGGAGTACCTTCCCGAGTGCAGGCAATCTCGCTCCTCGAGGAGGGCAATGTGGCTTCGGACCATGCCATCGCTATCCCTGGACATCGCCAACACTAGTTTCCGACAGATTGGTAACAGTGTCTGCCTCCGTTGATGCTGGCTGAAGGACACCGATTTCCGCCAGGAGGTCCAGACAGGGGTACTGGACATCCCCTTCGATATCTTTGGGAAGACTGTTGAATCCCTGCAGGCCATCAAGACAGACGGCCCATGCCCTGTGCACTGCACAACAACACTGCTCTTCTTGCAGTCCTTTAGAGGAAAGTCGGGCCGATCGACAAAAGGTTTTGGTGTAAGATCCTTGTCGTACCGTCAACCCTCCCCATCCACGACCAAGGAGGCCTACAGAGGCCATTCAAGGATTTCGGTGGTGGCGGTCGGCGCCCCCAAGGCGGAATGCAGGTGCCGAAGCAGGACTGAACCGCTCAGGATATTGGGCCCCCACCTATGCACCCTGGTAGGAGGCCGGCTGGCTGGATTCATCAGAGTGTGGAAAAACATCTCTACCAACAGATGGGTGCTGGACGCTCTAGCCCACGGACATATCCTGGATTTTCAGCAAAGTGTCCGCGGATCCCTCTGCTGACCCGGCATGAGTAGCACATCCCTCAGCTCCTGCAAGAGGTACGGGCCATGCTCAAGAAAGGGGCGATGGAGCTAGTTCGAAAGTTCCCGCGCTTCATAGTGCAGGGAAGACTACATCAAATCAAGGACTCCCCCGACCTCCCCAAACACCCCGCCACCCCCCTTGGCCTGACGTCAGCACACATGGTGTTCATGAAGTGCCTGGCACCAGTAGTGGCACATCTAAGTCTATGGGGCATACACATGTACCCCCCATACGTCGACGATTGGTTAATCCGAGCCAGGTCAAGAGGTAGCCGTCAAACGCACTGAGAAGACAGTCAAGCTGCTGATGGATCTGGGGTTCTCCATCAATTATCCAAAGTCCTGCTTGACACAATCGCATAACGCTCTATTCCTGGGAGCCAGGCTCCACGCGATCGCCTGCTTATGCGGCTGTGCTAGGTATCGTGCAACGGCATGGCCATCTTGGATCTACCTGATCCCGCTCTGCATGTTGCAATGTGTTCTCTTCAGGAGTTTGTGGACACCTGCTGGATACAAGTGTTGGGAAGCTTCACTGACGAGATCCCCCTCGACGAGGAGTTGCTTCAAGCGATAAAGTGGTGGAGCGTGCACTCCAACATCGCCCAGGGTGCAGGGTTTCAAAAACCCCCTTACCTGGAGACTGCCACCATGGACGCTTCCCTGGCGAGCCTGGAAGCCACACCAGATGTCTTCCCTTTTGTCCCTGAAGGGCAAGGTGGTGAGGATATTCACAGGCAACACCCCACAATGCTCTACATCAGGAAGCAGGGATCACGCTAACCATAGCGCATTCCAGAGATGCGCAGGACTTGTGGCACGGGGCAGTTGGCCAAGAGATGTTTCTCATTCCATTTCACTTGGCTGTCAAGTGGGGCTGTTAAGGATTTCAATCAGGCGACACACACCTTGGTCTCAGCCTAGGATGTAGCGCTTAATTGATGTGCCTTTTCTCTTTGTTTTATGTGAACTCAATTTGTGATGGTACACAACTCGTATCACAGCCCCTTTTTCAAATATTCTGGGTCACGATGGACCATGAACAAGGCCGGTTGGTGAAAATACAGTATTTATTTTTAAAATTCAAAAGAAATCATGCAATTTTTTAATATGGGGCAGCAATCACCTATGGGTGATATTTACAATGAAAAGGATTTCCCCCTGCAATGTTCCCTCAACCCACAAGTAATCAAATTCTGACTGGATAGGAAGAAGCAGCAGGTAGTCGGGAATAGGCAGTAAACAATCAAAATCCGACCTTCCCTCACAGAATAAGAGTCAAAAACAGACTTTAAACCTTTAGCAAAGGCCTAAAATAACACTCAAATTTTACAAATTGTGTGGTTAAATTATAATATACATGTTTTATCCCAATAGCAAGTATGTTCGATCACTGGAAATCACAAGGCAATGGATCAGCAGAAGGCATGCAATTCGAAAATGAGTGTAAAGTTTAGTGCATGCTGCAGCCAAATGACACGTTGGAAAGTTGAAATGTTCTCAATTCCTGCTTTAAATTACCCAAACTGATTTAATAAAACGGGTGAAATGCTCTGATTCGGAGTGTGGTTTTTGGGCTGGGGAATATATCTATCTATCACAGTGGAATATAGAGGTGAAAATAGGGCTCTAGCTGATCAATTGAGAGATTTGGAAGGTAGAGTGAGGTTTGTTTTTGGGAAAATAGAGCAGTTTAAAGTGAGAATCAGTTTTGAAAGAAAGGAAAATGTTACTTACAATAAATTGTCTAGGCTATATTGTTAAAGGGGAACACAGCTCCAAGGTTGATTTGCGAGGTCAACCTTGTCACCCCAGTGCTCAACCCCAACAATTAAAATGTGTGGATTAGTTTGATTAATCCAAATATAACTAAGGGCTTATAATTTACACCAGACAAAATTGAAAAGATGGTGCAGCACTTACACATTAAAGACAGGATAAGAGGATAATTCTAACAGTTTCAACAAGTTACCAGGGTATAAATGACTACTCAGAGTGGGATAAGGGCAAAGGCAAGACAAGATAGCCTATGTGTCTCTATGGGGTGGTGATTATACTCTGTCCACTTTTTAGTTTTGGGATTATTGGACAGCCAACAGCGTCTGATCACTACACTGCGGTGTGCCTGGCAAGTCAGCTGGGCAAGGTCTGGTCACTGGGTAGCGAACAGCTTGGCGATTCGGGTCACTGGATGGCATGGGTACCGCTGGATGCAGTTAGTGGGCAAGCAGTGGCCAGCCAGTCTGATCTCAGGGTACAAAAGGTACCACAGCGTTCCCCTTTTTAGTGGGTTGATTCTGGATCAATGGCCTTGCTGGGAATAGGATCAGCAATGCTTTGGCCTTGCAGTGGGGCTCTGGAATCTGGTAGGATGAATGCAGAAATGTGAAATGTTCGGCCTAAAATTCTGTGAATTTACACGTGCGTACATGCTATCGGGGGACCTATTTCTGTTCATTTTTAACATTCCATCATGTGTCCTTCCCCCATGATTCACATTCTTCTGACGCTCGTCTCCCATGCATGCTATTGACAGCCAAGACCTTATTTGAAAGCCACAAAAATCACATATAAACTACTAAATGTTTAAATTTTTGCAAAGTCCTGTTACAAAGATAAGTCTTCAAAGTTTCTTAATTAAAATAGTCTTTTGAAACAAATGGGTATCCTTTGTCCTACACTCGCACATTTTTTTCTTTTCAGCTACCACCAACTGTCATTTCCCTCCTCCACTTCACACTTATGTGTCCTGGAGGTTCCATTGTGGGAGGATTCAGCCCAGACCAGATTCTGTCCAACCTAGTAATTATCACTTGGGTGTTCGTATCTACTGAGAGGGCCCCTTTTGTTTCGGTCATCCTCTCAGAAGTAACCTGTTTTGGGCTGATTCCTCCCCCCACGCAGCCACTGAAGTTTGATTTCATTCGATTTATTTTTGCTCTGACTTGGAAGAAACCTGCTGAATGGAACCATCTCGCGGAGTGGTGCAGTCCTGCAGTCCCTCCTTCTTTGGCTGATCCATTGACAGTCTTTCAACACTGCCGATCATGCTACTGGCTGGGAGGAGCAAGGTTTTAAAAACCCAGTTTGACCATGGAGCGGCCGTGGCGTGGTGCAGTCCTGCAGGCAGGTCAGAAGTGGATGAACAAGACGACCGTCTGAGGAGCTCTCGTACGCGCTGAGACGGAGAATAAAGAAAATGAAAATGGGCCCCTTGGAACCGGGGAGTTGACTGAAACTAAGGGTAAGAAGCAGGTGGGTGTGGGTCCCCCTCCCTTACATCAAGGTGTAGACTACCGCGTGTGCAGGTATTCAGGCCTACGAACTTAAACTTGAACATTAACATGAACAATGTCAACAACACAAACCTCGCCAGGAACTCCCCCAACAAACTTGTGTCCAGTGCCCCCTCATCCTCCCATGCATTCAAGTGAAGAACGCCGTTTTCAATCTTGGAGTTCCCATTGCACCACTGTTGCAGAGGGGAATCGATGAGATCATGGGGGCCTGTGGGCCTACAGACGCTAGTGCCCCGGAGCTAGAAAAAACACTGACGAGGTCCCCAGCAACAACTGACTGTATCAACGGACCTGTTGAAAACTTACGTCCCCTGCTGGCGGCCCTCTAACACTGAGGGAAACAAAACGGACAAGAGAAAAGAACGTGCAACAGCAGCAAAACAAACACAATTAAAAGCAGGGAAAAACACAAACCATACTACAGAGGTACAAGTCACAAGAATGAAGCTACCAAGCACAACATTTACAACTCTGTTGCAGACTTTTTTTTTAAGAAAAGGGGGGGAAAGCTTGACCTTGCCTCAAAGTAATCTCAGATATGGAGCTCCTAGAAGGCTGGGTGGCGGTCGAAGACGCTATCACGCCGGTGATAACCCCGACAATCTATCACGAGGTGGAAGACCCAAACCAGTCGCTCTTGGAAATACCGCCGGCACCTGAGATGCCGGTACAATGGCATTTTGGAAAACCTGAAACACCAACCATCCCAGCCCCCCTGGTGTGAATCTCCCCCTGCCATCACATCTGGCTAGGGGACTGGAGGCAACGGATCTGGTCCAGAACGCCATTGATCAAAAAGGGTCTCCCCCACTGGAGGGTCTAGGGGGTCTTTCCACCAAGGGCCCATGCAGGATACGTCCAAGGGAGAAGCTGCTTCTTTCCAAGCCCTCAACCAGCACCATGCGGTTCTGAGCCCTTCGATCGGCAGAGAAGCTTAAAACTTTGCCAACAAAGCAAATGCATTTTACGCCTGCCCGACACAAAGCATGAAAGGAAGAGGACAAAACTCTTAAGTGAGTTCTAGGGAGACTCCACACAAGAAAGTGGACCTAATGGGGAATTATGTCTACGGTGACTATAGCTCTTGCACCATTTGGTAAACTATATTAAGCCCTGAACGACTCAGATCAAACAGCGGTCATGGCCCTAATGCACACCAAAATTATATACTTAGAAAAATAGATACTGTCCAGAGAAGCAAGACAGGAAAACTCAAGGGATCAAGGAACATCATGTACAAGGGAGCTGGAGAGAAATTCACAAGGAGCCCAGACGACCGTCTCTCCCCCAGCTAAAAGTAGCAAGGAAATACTGAGTGAAAAAAACATGAATACATCGAATAACGGTTGTGTTAACTTAGACTGCCAAGAGATGACTCCGGAGCGCGCTCACAATGCCCTGATCTCTCGACCTCAAAAATCCTCAAAGACTAAACAAAAAGAACTGGACAGCTTCTTCGCCAAGAAACCTAAACCATCTGATAAGCTTTTAGCCAAAGCAGGGCAGAACACTGATAAAGGAGATCTCCAGAGTGGTCCTAGAAACCCTGTCTCCAGTGGTGGACCGACGTATTGCAGTAGCTAAGTGACAAATTCGAGACCACCCCGGCAAGGAGAGAAAAGCACTAAATACAACCAGGTCGAGAAAAAGGAAATTCTCTGAGCAAGAAAAAGCGGAGGAGGAATCAAACTCCATGGAGGCTCTAATGAATCTAAGCACTTACACGGTTGAAGACTCTGATTCAGACATACTGCTAAGGGAGAAAGCTGGTAGCAACACCACCACGTGACGATCCGGAGCAACAGTCTCAAAGACTAAGTCCACCAGAGAAGAGGGGATTAGGAAGGACTCGTATAGAACTTTGGAAGCTAATCGACCGGCCCTCGAACCCCGCTCCCCAAAGACCATAAAGAAAAGAGCACAACCCCTCCCCAGACAACTGTGGAAATGAAAACCGTTCCAGAAGACCCACATGGAGAAGGCCTGAGGACAAGTCTAAGCAATGGCCCCCTCTCGATCGAAATTGCTACAATAAAGAGAGCCTAGGAAGTAGACTACATGCAACGCGTGAAATAAGAGGACTCAAACGGTCCTGAGAACAAACGCATTAAGAGTAACCTAAACATCTTCCAAATGGAGAGAATAAGAGCAAAATCAGATGGTTTTAGGTTAAGTTGGAATTCAATACTGGACATATTTGATCAAGTACCGAACCTCCGGCAATTGACTTCACAGGACATAAAAATGATTGAACCTTGTGAGAAAGGTAGGATTGATCGGGTGTACCTACATATCCCATCTACATTAGCGACGATCATCCTGAACAAAGAACGACATAACCTAAGGTACTTGGGCTATAACCTTACAGAACTACGAGAGTGATCAGCAGAGAAAAAAGGAAAACCTAAGACGTTCAAAAAGGAGAACGTCCCCAGTAAACGAGGGCCACTTATGAACAATCTAGGTCCACCAATGAGGACGAGGGACCCTGCCGTACCATCAAGACCTCATCACGAGCAGAACAGTACGATCAGCGAAGGAAGACCAATCAGAAATTACTTGGAAGGGGGCCCACCACAGGAAGCAAAAAAAGTTAGCAGGTGATGGAAACCGACCAAACAAATCAGAAAGATGGGCCAAAGGTCTGGGGGGGGGGGACTATGTATACCTCTGGGGACTATGGATCACTGTAGTCCATAGTCCCCAGAGGTATACTGACTAGGAGAGTGATGAAGAAGGAATCCCAGCTACTCGGCATAAGCGGACATGGGTATCCAAAACAAGAAAATACTCCAACAAGATCTAGCAATCAGTGGATGGGAAGCCCTCGACGAGTGAGCCGGTCAAGTCTGACCGTCTGATCATGGGCTCTTGGAATACCCAAGGGTTTTCCCACCTGATGGCTCCTTCAGATGTGAACTTGGGATCATTCGACATCCTGTGTCTGCAGGAGACATGGTTGATGTCGAAGCCGTACCTGGATGGTTACGTTGTAACCTTTAACCCTGCGCAGAAGAGAAACGCCGGTCGACCAAGGGCCGGCCTCCTGACAGCCGTAAAATCAGGAAGTGGACTAGAATGTCAAGCAGAACTCCATCTTTCACACTTCACCCAGGCTACTAGATTAAGGTGGATAACTAACACGGGAGTAAGGGGAAAGAATTGTCAAAATCTTGCTTATTAATACATACTGCAATCCAGCAGAGACCGACCTCGACCAATATCTAGAGCAAATTGATAGCCTGCTGGAAGAAGAGTATGAAAACCATCAAACGAATTATATTATAATAAATGGCGATTTTAATTGCTCATTGGAGCCTAGAGAGACCCAAAAAACTCACTTATAGGAGAGAGAGGCAAAAGATGGGAAAACCTAATGGACGAATGGGATCTCCATAACCTACATTGGTTGAGATCAAAGAAAAACAAGGAAATACCCACATGGCAAAGAGATGAACAAAAAAGGACAATTGACCACCCTTTTGTATCAAGAGCCCTTTTGAGTCGGATCAAACCCTTTGGTGTGGAAGAAACAGACAACAGTGACCATAACCTGTTGAAAACGTGGCTGTCAAAGACCAGTCCAGGAACAAATGCTAAAAGTATTAGAAACAGGCCCCAGACTGAACCGCTGGAAGCTCATGTCCAAAAGTATCAGTTCAATCAGGAGGACTTGCAACAGCAATTTCACGGATACCACTGGAAACCCAAATAAAACTACCTTGGACTATGTGCCGCTATTACATGCTTATCGCACATCAAAGCTCTGAGGAGGTTTCAATCGTGAAGTACACAAACACAGTTGCGACAAAGAATTGGTGGAGCAAAGAGCAACCTTGAGGAAACTCCAACGGATGACGAAAAGCGCAAACTCTTTTCCTACCTCCTTGCGTTGGTACTGCTTTGGGAGTCTGTCATAGATATGGAATACGTCGGAGGACCCATTCCCCTCGAAGAACAAGTTACTCTCTTACCTGGTAACGTTCTTTCGATGGCATGGTCCAACGACTTATTCCATATCGCTCCCTCCCTGGCTTCCCCGCTACAGAATTTCTTGTGTGATTGCAGCTTTGTGTAGTCAGACTGGCAGAAGACTGGTGCCACACGTTCTGGGGTAAAAACTACAACTGAGGCTACAGGCGTTGTGCGTCCTCCTAACATCCAGTGCCGTCAGAGGAGGTCCTCGAGGGCGGCGTATCAACGTCATTGACGCAGACGCCGAAAGATTTTCTGAAACCAGCACAGCTGTGGTGATTACTGTCATAGATATGGAATATGTCGTCGGACCATCCCATCGAAAGAACGTTACCAGGTAAGAGAGTAACTTGTTGTTCTTTTTTTTTTTTTGTTTTTTTTTTTTTTTGTTGATTCTTCTCAGATTTGGTTTGACAGAGCCTGTCATTCAGGGGTCATGCTTGGTTTTGCTGAAGCACAATGGGGATATGAATGGGCATGGCAGAGCCTTATTACTAACAGTAGTTTGAGGAAGAACAGATAAAATTGGCATCAGAGCAGCATCATTTTAAGGTAAAATACCCCCTTTTCAATGGGGACTTTGGGCTGGCTGCAAAGCAGCGCTGCTTTTTCACCTCATTTCTTTTGTATATGGAAGAACACGCAGGCAGGCTTCCTCAGTGTGCCCCCTTGTTCCATCCTGCCCAATATGTGCTTCGCAAGATGGTGCAGCCATCTTTTTGTCGCTGCAAAATGCAGTTTTGAGGCCATGGTGCTTGCAGGGGCCAGCGCAGCCATTTTGCTGGTGACTGCAGATGTGTAGCTTGGTGATGTGGGGAATTACTGCTGAGTGGGTAAATGTATCCCACAGGGCACAGGACCCAGATCGATCTATTTGTGACGGCAGTGAACTCTAAATGCCAGAGATTTGCCAGCAGGTTCCACCAGGCGTGGGGCATGAGGGAAGGCCTGTTCCTGTACGCGTTCCCTCTGCTGCCTCTCCTACTGTGAGTCCTCAATCAACTCAAACAGTGCTGATGCAGGATGATACTCGTTGCCCTGGTGTGGCCGAGGCAGATTTGGTACCCGGACCTTCTAACCCTGTCTGTGTCTCCTCCGGTGGTCACAGATCTGCTCACCAGAGAAGGAGGCGCAATCCTGCATCATGACCCAGGATAGTTGAACCTGAGGGCCTGGCTCCTGCAGCTTTAGAGTTTGAAAGATACAATGCGGTGCTGATGAGACTCATGGGAGCTCCCTTCGAGCCCAAGCATCGAGCCCCTCTCATTCTTCTCGTGGGAAAAAAGCTTTCCTTGTGGCCATCCTCTTTGCCAGGAGGGTGGGTGAGATCCAGGCCCTATCCTGCAAGCAGCCGTATTAGACTTTACACTAATCGATGGTGGTGCTGTGGACGCACCCCTCCTTCATGTCAGTTTCCTTTGTCACTGTCTAAAAGGGCCTTGCACTCACTGGACGTGCCTCGTACTCTGAAGTTCTACGTGGCACGCACAAGTTTTTTGGAAGATGTCAACTGTTCGTGGACTTTGGTCCTGTGAACCATGGGAAGGCCTTGTCCAAGGCTTCCATCGCAAGATGGCTCTCTGGCTGCATCACAAACTCATCGGTTGGCGAACCGACTGCTGTCCAGCTGTCAAAGAGCCCATTCCACCAGAGTGATCGCTCCGACAATGGCATTCCTGTCTGGTGTGCCCCTGCAAGACAGCTGCAGGGCTGCTATGTGAAGGTCCACATACACCTTCACGAGATTCTACTGTGTAGACATGGATTCCAGAGTGGAGTCCAGGGTCGGCCAAACAGTGCTACGCAACTGGTTGACTTGAAGGTGAGCCCATTCTAGAGGTAACCTCATGTGGTTGTGTAATGTTGTACTGCTATGTGTTCGTTATTCATGAGCATGTGAATCCATGCCAGACCCCCATGCTGGAGAAGGAACAAGTTAGTTGCATGTAACTATTCTCCAGCATGGATCGGGCATGGATTCACATTTGAAACCTCCCTCTGTGGCTCGGCTTGGTCATACTGTGCCTTTACGTGCTTACCAAATCAGAAGATGGCTGCCAGAGGAGGGGCTTGGGAGAGGGCAGTCATTGGCTGGGGGCAGTATGACCCAGTGTACAGTGACTGGTTTAGAGGAGAAAGACTGTGAAAGTGAAACTGGTTTTTCTTTTACCAAGGATTCCTGGCCTGATGGGGGGGAATATTCATGAGCATGTGAATCCATGCCAGACCCATGCTGGAGAACAGTAGTTTCAGGTATATAACTTCCTTTCGAGGGGATTGGGTCCTCTGACGTATTCCATATCTATGACTGTAATCAACACAGCTGTGCTGCTTCGGAAAATCTTCTCCGACGGCCGACGTCACTGGATGTTATAAGTAGGACGCATGACACCCGTAGCCTCAGTTCAGTTTTTTCCGCAAACATGTTCCCTTCGGAGATCTCGCTGCGCCTCAACTCTTTGGAGTTTGTTCTTAACAGGTTCTTTGAATCTGTTCGTTTGTGAAGTATATTCTTTTATGAGATGTCTACCTCGTCTTCCAACTCGCATCCGGGCTTTAAGAAGTGCGGGGACTGTGGGTCCAAGATGTCGGGGAGGCCCATGACACGGATGACTGTCGACTGCCAGTCGCTTACATCCAAAGCCTTGCGGGAGCGCAAGAAGTTGTTGTCGGTAGGTAAGGTGTCCAAGCCACGGAAGTCGAGGTCTGCAGGGCATTCGACGGACGATTCGAGGGGCGACTCTCTGCATCGTCGTTGGAAGTCCAGTGGGTCTCGGTCCCAGAGTAGTTCCCGCCACTCCTCTGCCTCTTCGAGGCACTCCTGGAAGCGCAGTCATCGGTCGCCTTCCCCGTCCTCATCCGAAGACTCCGCCCGTTGGCGGGTCGCTTATCCCACCAAGCATGCGACGCCGGAGGAATGGGCTTCCTTCGGGAAGAAAATGATAGCGATTCTCGAATCGCACGGCACTGGTCCATCCGCGCCTCCGAGTGGGGTCGGTCGTGATCAGTCGACAGACACGGCTCGCACGCCTTCGGGCTCGGGTGGTCGGCACAATTTGCAGGAAAGGTCCAGCTCGGACAAGGGGAATCGTTCTTGTCTTGCCCGTTCCAGGTCCCGGTCCTCATTGCATGAGACAGTGTGCACCTGTTGCGTCTTCGAGGAAGACGTCGACGCCGCTGACGCTGAGGTCGTCGACTGACTCTTTTGAGGCCCCGCCTCCGAAGACGACGTCGGTGCTCAGGCTGTTGAGGGACACGCTCGGGGCTCCGCCCTCGAGGCTTATGTCTACGCCGTCGATGCTGCGTTCGATGCAGATTCATTCGACGCCTTTCGAGACGGTTTCGACGGGGGTAACCCGGGGCTCAGTGGAACCCCCTAGAAAGGCTCTGGCCAAGGTCAAGCATGGCTTTGTTCCACATTCTGTGCTTTCATACCGCCATCTTGAGTTTATTTGAGGTGGATGAGGGCTCTGATGATGGCATGGTTCCTGATACGGTGACAGATGAGTTTCTCTCGGGCCATAGCCAAATTGAGGACCTGTGTCAGTCCCTGCACGACGCCAGTGGGCTGGACACCTCTCCGGAGGTGGAGTTTTGTAGGCCTGAGCCTGGCACTCATGCAGACTCCTCGTACCGGCGCCTTAGGTCTAGGGTCACCGAGTACTTGGGGTGGTCTGCTCCCCCAGGGGATTTTCTTCAGGATGACCTTACGGATATCCTCGACCAAGGTCCACCAACTGACCTGGTCCTGCCGTTTCATATGGCTTTACAGAGGAGGGTGTCAGCGGCTTGTACTGCTCCGGAGAGTCTCCTGGCAGTGGGCGAGTCTTTGCCGCGGAAATACCGCCCAGCCAGTAGCGACCCCTGCTACTTGACCAAGCACCCCACTCCGGAGAGTTTGGTGGTGCAGGCTGCTACAGCCCTGGCAAAGCAGGCGTCGTATCCTACCATCCCTCCTGATGGGGACGACAAGCGTTTTGACGCCTGGGCGAAGAGTGTTTTCTTCAGGGGATATGGTGCTTCAGGCAGCCAACTCCGTATGTGCCTTGTCACGTTTCACGCACACTCTGTGGAACTGTTTCCTTAGCGGCTGAACATATTCCCGAAGGGGACGAACGGGATGGTTTCCTTGCCATGGTTCAGGATGGCAAGGATGCCATGTGTGAGGCCGTTCAGTCGGGTTTGGACATGGCAGACTGCGTCAGCTGGTCCATGGCGGCGAGCACCGTAATTCGCAGGTTTGCGCGGTTGCGGAAGTCGGGGTTTGCTCCTGATGTGCAGGCCCGGCTCCTCAACATGCCCTTTGACGGGGAACATCTTTTTGGCAGCAAGGCTGACGAGAGCCTTGAGAGGTTGCAGACCTCCAAAGCTGCAGCGAAGTCGTTGGGCGCTGCAGTTCACCAACCTCTGCCTTTTCTTCTTAGGGGGCAGCAATGGAGGGGAGGTTCCTTTCGTTATTACTCATACTTTGGTAAAGCGAGAGGGGCTGCCAGTCAAAGGGGCCACCGTAGGAGTGCCAGAGGTGGAAAACAAGGTACTCGAGGTGCCAAGGCCGCTCGGACAGTTTCCTCTTTGCCCTCAGGCAACGCCGCTTCAGCTCAGTCATGAGGCCATGTCCCATGGTTCGCCGGTTGGGGGAAGGCTGGCGCTGCATCCTGTAGAGTGGCGTGCCATTACTTCAGATGTGTTGGTTCTGGAGATCATAGCCCACGACTACTGTCTTCCTTTCTGGCAGAGGCCTCACGACGAGCCACCAGGGAATCTTTGAAGAGTCCGGATCCACTCCTTGTGCAGGAAATTCAATCCCTGCTGGAGAAAGGCGCCATAGAACTGGTGCCTGTAGCGGAGAGGAACAAGGGATTGTATTCCCCTTATTTTTTGATTTCCAAGAAAGACTGGGGATTGAGACCCATCATGGACTTGCGCGGTTTGAACAAACTCCTCAGGAAGGACCAGTTCAAGATGGTTACTCTCTCTCAAGTCCTCCAGGCCCTTCAACTTCAGGACTGGTTGGTGTCTCTCGACCTCAAGGATGCTTATTTTCATGTGCCGATACATCCAAAGCACAAGTACCTGAGGTTCGCAGTTGGCGACTCGCACTTTCAGTTTCGGGTCCTGCCGTTCGGATTGACCTCCGCCCGAGGGTCTTCACCAAGCTCATGGTAGTGATGGCAGCACACCTCAGGAAAGGGGTATTCACGTCTATCCCTACCTGGACGATTGGTTGATCAGGGCGCGCTCTCCCGAGCAAGTCCTGGATCATCTGTCAGTCACCTGCCACTCCCTCCACAAGCTGGGCTTCTCCCTCAACTTAAAGAAGTCCCATTTGACACCAACTCAGAGGCTCCAGTACAGTACATCGGAGCAGTGCTCGACATGTCCCTGGGGCAGTGTTATCCTCCCCAGGTGAGGGCTCATCACATTCAGCGAATGGTGCACAAGTTTCAGCTTGCCCAGAGTCTCCCAGCGTTCGAGTTCTTGAGATTGCTCGGCCTCATGGCATCCTGCATTCTTCTGGTGCCAGAGGCCAGGTTGCGGCTGAGATCTTTGCAATAGGCACTCAAGCTGCAGTGGTTGCAGTCCTCCGGCAGGATGTCGGTCCCTGTTCAGGTGCTGTCCTCGGTCGCCCAGGACCTTCTGTGGTGGGCCGTCGAAGACAATCTGATGAAGGGGGCTCCATTTTGGCTACCCTGGCCGGAGGTGACTATCGTGACGGATGCATCCATCACAGGATGGGGAGCTCATGCCAACGAGTTGACAGTCAGCGGTCGTTGGTCTCCGTCGGAGTCCAGACTCCATATCAATCTGTTGGAGCTGAGGGCCGTCAGGCTAGCTCTGAAGGCTTTTCTGCCGACTTTACGAGGGAAGAATGTCCTGATCCTGACAGACAACACGGTGGCCATGCACTACCTCAACAAAAGGGGGGGCGGGATCACTTCCTCTGTGCAGGGAGGCGATGCAGCTCTGGTTCTGGGCAATCCAGCAGGAAGTTTCGATCTCGGCAGTTCAACTGGCCGGAGACGAAAACGAGACGACGGACGCTCTGAGCAGGCAGAGCGCGATCTCACAAGTGGGAGTTGGCTCAGGAGATTCTCCTGGAGATCTCCGCCCTTTGGGGGAACCCCTCAAGTGGATCTCTTCGCCTCCAGTGTCAACCGGAAGTGCGAAAGGTTCTGCTCGCGTGAATTTCCTCCAAAAGGAGCCTTAGACACGTTTGTGGTGGAGTGGTCATTCCCACTGCTGTACGCGTTTCCTCCAGTCCCAGTCATCCCGCAAGTGCTGCAGAGGTTACGAAGGTTCGGTACCCGGATGATCCTCATTGCTCCAGCATGGGCCCAGAGGACGTGGTACCCGGACCTTCTTGGTTTGTCCATCTGCCCTCCACATCGTCTTCCCTACCGAGATGATCTGCTCTCACGGGGGCGGGGGGGGGGGGTCAGCTTCTCCATCCAGAAGTCCGATACCTCAACCTTCACGCTTGGTTTCTGAAAGGTTGAGGTATAAGGATTGGGACCTCCCTGAAGACGTGATGGAGGTTTTGCTTTCGGCTGTACCGTTGCCGTTTGCAAAAGTTCTGCGACTGGTGCAGGGTTAAGAATGTTGATCCTTTTGCATGTGACATTCCCATGGTTCTGTCTTTTTATGCTTTCTTAGGCCCACAGGGGTTTGCAAGTGGGTACCGTTAAAGGTTACCTGGCGGCGCTGTCCATATTTAAGCGCTCGCCTCAGTGTTCATATTATAAAATTCCTTTAATTTCTCAGTTTCTGAAAGGGCTCACTAATGTGTTCCCTCAGTCACCTTTCCTGGTCCCCGGTTGGGATTTGAACCTTGTTCTTAAGTTTCTGATGGGTGCTCCATTTGAGCCTTTGCATTCTGCCCTTTGAGATTGTTAACTCTTAAAACTGTATTTTTGGTTGCGGTCACTTCCGCTTGCAGAGTGAGTGAGTTACAGGCACTTTCAGTTAATTGTTATTTTGCACTTATATAGCGCCTTATATTCCATTGGTATGGTCTGAAGGCGCTGATAGGTTGAACGCCCTTGGGAACCGAAGTTCAGATCAGTAGGGAGAGTCAAAAGGGTGTGTGTGCACCGGATATGTGTGCAGCTCGTGCGGTACACGTGTAATAGCTGATTCTTATCGGTAGGTGTGGTGGTTGAGAGATCAGGAGAATGTGTTCGTTCTGGCAGGATTTATCCGGAACGGATGTGGCTGCGTTCGGCCTGGGGAAAACGCCTGGCTGGGGGTGTGAGACCAGCAGCGTTTACATAGAATGATGTGGAGTAAGCGGCGGATGTTCGTATGAGAACAGTTATACCGAATGGTGTCATAGTATCTCTGTGTTCTATTTGAGTGGTGATGTAAAGGAGAGAGTAAGTGTGGGGTGTGGTATGAATGGTTATATGCTCTTTCAGTGTGCAAACTTCTAAATGCAACTTTCCCAGATGGGGTACTGGGCGAACTTCTAAGTTCTATTTTCCACAGAGAGGCTACTAGGTGAACTTTTAAGTACAATTTTCCATACAGAGGCTATTGGGAACATTTCTAAATTCAATTTATCAGCGAGGCTACTGGGCACACTTTTAAGTGTAACTCTCGCAGAAGTTATTGGGTACACTTCTAAATGCAATTTTCACAGAGCGTCTACTGGGCACATTTCTAAATTCAATTTTCCAGAGAGGCTATTGGGCAAACTTCTAAATGCAACTTCCCAGAGTGTCTATTGGATACACTTCTATAATCAACTTTCACAGATGCTATTGGTAGCACTTCTAAATGCAGCTTTCACAGCGTGGCTAATGGGCACACTTCAAATGCAGCTTTCACAGAGGATATTGTGCCCATATCTAAATTCAATTTTCCACAGAGAGGCCACTGGGTACACTATTAAAATCCATTTTCCAGCGAGGCTATTGGGCACACTTCTAAATGTAACTCTTACAGAGGCTAATGGGTACACTTCTAAATTTCAGAGGGTTATTGGGCACACTTCTAAATGCAACTTTCAAAGAGTGGTTATTGGGAACACTACTAAGTTCACAGCAAGGTTATTGGGCACACTTCTAAATGCAACTTTCCAGAGTGTCTATTGGGTACATTTCTAAATGCAGCTTTCCAGAGTGTCTATTGGGCACACTTCTAAATGCAATTTGCACAGAGTGGCTATTGGGCACACTTCTAAATGCAACTTTCACAGAGGATCTTGGGCACACTTCTAAATTCAATTTACCAGAGAGGCTATTGGGCACATTTGTAAAATTCACGGAGAGGCTATTGGGCACACTTCTAAATGCAACTTTCACAGAGGATCTTGGGCGCACTTCTAAGTTCCATTTGCCAGAGAGGCTATTGGGCACATTTCTAAGCTTGATGGAGAGGCTGTAGAGCACACTTTCTAAATGCAACTTTCACATGCTAACATTCACAGTTCCATCTAGATGCGACGCAGGCCAATATTCGCAATTCCATCTAAGAGTGGACATGCTAACGTTCACAATTCCATCTAAGAGTGGACATGCTAACTTTCACAGTTCTATCTAAGTGTGGACGTGCTAACATTATGGCAGTATGTTGTTTGGAGGTAAGATAGAGTGGCATGGGCTTTCTGGAGTGGAGTGATTGCTCTACTCCCCCACCCATACCACACTCACGGTTTTGGTGGTGTCTGTTAGTAGCTGGCTTCATTGGCTTCCCCTACTGACACCTGCAGACACATCTTGGAACCGCCCTTGGCCGCTGGGGGCTGCCGGGCAGAGGGCTGCCCTGGGAGGACCAGTGATAAAGGACGAGGGGCCTATCGGAGGGGGGTGTGGGTGGGAGGGATGGGATCAGGAAGAGGATTTAGAGGAGGGGAAGCGGGGACCGACTCGCCTGCTCCTAGGATGGGAAATAGGAGCAGGTGCAGGAAGCGGGTCGGTACACTGACGCTGCCTCGGCCGCAACAACCAATCGGGCGGGGGGCGGGGTGGGAGGCAGGAGGGGGAGGGGAAGAACCAGGAAGCGGGGCTGGGGAGCTCGGGGCACGCAGGAGCCTGGGGGCACTTTTTGGCCTTAAAAAACACAGGGAGAGGGAGGCGGGATGGGAGGCGGGAGGGAGAGGGGAAGAACCAGGAAGCGGGGCTGGGGAGCTCGGGGGCCTGGGGGCACTTTTGGCCTTAAAAAACACATGGAAAGGGTCGCGCAAGGGGGTCCGACTCACCTGCTCCTAGGATGGTGAAGCCACCCTTCACTGTATTTCATAAGGACAGGGTTGTCCTTAGATTTTGTCCTTTTCTTCCGAAGGTGGTGTTGGAATTTCATTTAGGCCAGAAGGTTGTTCTTCCGGTGTTTTATTCTCCTCCACATCCTGGTAAGGAAAAGGAGAGGCTCCATAGGCTCGATCCTAAGATAGCTTTAAGCTTTTATATTTCACGCATGTCACAGGTCAGAGTGGACGATCAACTCTTCATTGGTTACGCTGGAAAGCATTTGGGACAAGCTGTGATAAAACAGACTGTCTCACTGGATTATTCTGGCTATTTCTGAGTGTTACCGCTTGGTGGGTAAGGACCCACCGGTCGGCTTGTGGGCCCATTCTACCAGGGCTATGGCTGCCTCTTCTGCCCTACAGAGGGGTGTTCCTATTCGTAACATCTGTGATGCAGCCACCTGGGCTTCGGTCCATACTTTTGTACGTCACTACTCCCTCGATTTCATCCGTGGGCAGGATCTGGCCTTTGGCAAGGTGGTCCTTTACTCCACAATTTGAGTGGGCATTCTAAATTTCTGTATTCTAAATTCTTTTCCCACCTCCTTGCATTGGTACTGCTTTGGGAGTCTGTCATTGATATGGAATACTTCGGAGGACCCAATCCCCTCGAAGAACAAGTTACTCTCTTACCTGGTAACGTTCTTTCGATGGGATGGTCTGACGACGTATTGGAGCGTTGACCACCTCGAAGCCGCCCATGTCAAAGCCACATATGTGGAAGCCGTCGACTCAACTATTTCGGCTCCCTTGACCACAAATATGACAACTACATTAAAAAAGACATACATTTCAAGTCCCGCTCTATTTATGAGGATGCAGAGTAATCTCTGAATCCAGACCTTTTGGTTTACAATATGGAACACCATCCGTGCCAGAGGCATTCATTTCAGAAGATTCAATAATGAAAAACCTACATGAGGCTAGTGGGTTAGACACCTCGCCAGAGGTTGAATTTGGCAGGCAGACCCCGGCGACCATGCAGAAGTGACATACAGGCAACTGATGTCAAAAGTTGGGGAATATATGGGGTGGTCAAGGCCAGTCTTTGAGCAAGACGATCTAACTGATATCTTGGACAGAGGACCACACGAGGACCCAATTGAGCCTTTGCATCAAGCCTTACAAAGTCGTCTGGCTACCAACAGGGAGGCACCAGAGGCCATTACTGCTGTTGACTGCAAAGTACAGAGTTTCAAGCTCTGACCCTTTTACTTGTCCAAGCACCCAACACCATAGTCTGGTGGTTCAGGTGGCCACCTCCACCAGTAGGCAGAATGGCTATCCTACAATCTCTCAGGATAGTGTTAACAAGCATTACGACGCGATGGCTAAGCACGTTTTTTCCAGCTGAGAGTATGGCCTTGAAATCGGTCAATGCTACGTGCACGTTAGCAAGGTTTACACACCCTTTGGGAGTGCATTTCCATGGCGGCTGACCATATCCCTGAAGGGAAAGTACAAGATGGATTCCTAAACATTGTCAAGGATGGGAAAGATGCAATGTGTTTAATCCCTCTAGACTGGTCTCGACAGTATCAGCAGAGCCATGGCGGAAAGTACAGTGATGCGCAGATTTGCCTGGCGGAGAGTCCGGATTTGACACAAACATACAATCCAGACTTCTCAACATTCCTTCTGACGGCACTCATTTATTCGGAAACTAACTTGATGAGTTTGGAGACGCTGCAAACTTCTAAGGCAGCAGCCAAATCCCTTGGTGCTGCAATCCGACAACCTCCAAACCACCCCACGGGTACACCCTGGAGGGGTAGGTCCTTTTGTCACTACTCCAAATTTGTAAGGGGCAGAGGACAGCCAGCTCAACGAGGACAAAGAAAATTCCACCACAGTGGACAGGGAAGAACTACGAAGACCGCAACCGCAGCGCCTATCTTACCTTCAGCCACTGCATCAGCCGTGCCAAAACCTCTGAGGACCTGTTTCATAAGACTGCAGTGGGAGGAAGTTTGTCACAACATCTGACAGAATGGCATGCTATAAACTTCAGATGCATTGGCATTGAAAACGGTTGCCCAAGGTTACGGACTCCCTTTTCTGTGAAAGCCTCAGTCACCCCCCAGGGAACAACTCTTTGAAAGTTCCAGATGCGTTCCTTATGTAGTAGATTTTAACCCTGCTAGAGTGGTGCTATAGAGCCAGTACCTGTAGTGGAGAGGAACAAGGGTTGGTACTCCCTGTATTTTCTAATCCCCAAGAAGGATTGAGACCCATCTTGGACCAACATGTTCCTCAGGAAGTTCAAGATGGTAACCCTTTCTCAGATCCTTCAGGCCCTCCAGCTTCAGGATTGGATGGTATCATTGGACCTTCAGGATGCTTCCTTTCATGTGCCGATACATCACAAGCACACATAGTACCTGAGGTTCGCCGTTGGCGGTTCTCATCAGTTTTGAGTTTTGCCATTTTGGTTGACCTCTGCCTGAGGGTATTTACCAAACTGATTACTGTTGTGACAGCGAGTCTCAGGAGAGGGGAATTCAGTTATCCCTACCTAAACGATTGGCTCATCAGGGCCAGTTCCCCAGAACAGGCCTTGGAACATCTCGGCTATACTTGCCACTGCCTTCAGAGGCTGGGATTCTCCCTCAACTTCAAGAAGTCTCACATGATGACATCACAAAGACTCCAATTCATTGGGGCAGTTCTGGGTGCATACTGGGAAAAGCCTTGTTGCCAGTGATGAGGGCTCAAGACATTCTGCAGATGGTGACCAAATTCCAGAATGTCCAGCAATTTTCTGAAGTTGCTCGACCTCATGGCATCTTGCATTTTACTGGTGTCACAGGCTCGCCTGAGAATTGAGATCTCTCTGAAAGGCTCTAAGGACTCAGTGGTCACAATTCTCAGGAAGTATGTCGGACCGCCTACAAATCCTGTTAGGCAAGATAGTATGTACTAACCCTGTGGGAGACTACACCAGCCTTGTCCTCTTGGCAGTAGGTAACCCAACCTTTGGTATAGGCCTGTACTACTCAAGTTGGTACAGTGAGTTAGCATCCATGCTTATTTCAAGAGCGGTCAATGTGAGCTGTAGGGTTGGAACAGATTCACAGCGACAGGTATTGAAATAACACTATACTCAAGGTTGTCTTGATTAAAATAATTATTTATTAATGTCACTTTTAAAATGAGCCTTCTTTAGAAGGGGCAATATGCAACACTTAAATACACTTTAAAAATACACTCCTTCAGTTAAGTAGGTAGGTACTTTTTTGGGATGGCACACACGCTTCCTACACCAATTGCTGGGACACTGGACCCTAATATATCACTTTTTCACTCGCACCAACTATGCACCTCATATATAGACCTCCTGGCCCGATTGACTCATTTGAAGAAGATATCACAACATTACTCTCAACTAACACGAAACCTTCCTCACAAATCTTAGTTTTAGGAGACTTTAATCTAGGTCTCAATTACCCTAACGATCGCCATGCTCTGGCGCTTGCCAACTTATTAACTGAACTAGGTTTTACTCAAAGGATCAATAAGCCTACACACATCAAAGGTAGAACCTTAGATGGGTAGCAGACTTTAACTGTGAAGCGCTAATAACGTCTATTGAACCCTATGCCTGGACAGACCATCTACTGGGCTTCACCATCCAAAAAAGCCCCCTTCAGACTAGGACTAATCCTTTGGCCTCTTCTCACTAGGAATAAACGTAACATTACTGTGGACCAGTCACTTCCTCTTCTCCCTATCTTAAACCCTTTGCCTGTTAACTTGGACCAGGAGATGTTAGACTTATGCAATTCTACCATCACCCAAGCTATAGATAACACTGCACCAATAGAAATGTGCAAAAGTAAACCTGAAGCCCAACTTAAATCATGGTTCACCCCTAATCTCAAAGCCTTACGTGCGTAAAAAGGTAAATTAGAAGCCATATGGAAAAATTGCCCATCAGCCCTAAACAAAGACAACCTACTGAAAATCACAGCAAAATGCAAATTGGAGATCTTGAAAACTAAATGGAATACATACAATGATGGGATAAACAAAGCTAGCTCTAGCACCAGAGAACTTTGCTATCTTAAGAGAAATGGAATCACCTGTCCCTCCCACAGATGCGTTCACTAAGGATAAATCCTGGTGCACTAATATTCAAACTGCACTATTCAATAAAATCTCTCTCCTCCAAATGAAAATAACAGTACATTCTCAACTCTGGTACCTCTCGGAGGCATCAACTCAACTACAATAAACCTCCCCAGCGATTCAAATTTGCTCAAGTTTCCACTCTAGAAGAAGACCTTATAGCCTTGCTCAAACCTTCTAGGTGCCAGGGTAATATCTGTACGGCCTCTAGAATCGAAGAAGCTGCAAGAGACTTGTCCCTGTTCACTACTACTCTAACTCCTCATTTAAATCATGCACTGTCCCCAGCAACCTTAAGGCCGCCTGGGTCCTACCTCTCTTAAAGAAACCCTCTTTGGACCCAAATATCCTGACTAACTATAAACCTATAAGTCACTTTTCTATTAAAAATAATTGACAAAGCTGCCTACCTCCAATTTCAGTCATACCTAGAGTGCAATAACCAATTGGGGCTCAGACAGTCTGGCCTCAGACCTAAGAATGGTACAGAAACTGCCTTGATTGACGAAGAACCAAATTGACTGACTAATGGACAGTGGGGAACTGGCCCTCCTTCTCTTACTAGACCTATCGGCTGCCTTTGATTTGGTAGATCATGAAGTACTTTGCAAACACCTGTCTACAGCTGCCCATTTCTCCCCTGAAGCATCGGCATGGATCCAATCGTTTCTGAATAATGGGTCTGAGTCTTCTCACCTTCTGCTTCCGCAGAACCTACACCTATTACATGTGGAGTTCCACAAGGCTCATGCGTATCGCCTACCATGTATAACATTGTCACCAAGCCACTGTTCGATGACCTAGACCAATGTTGTCCAACATACAGCCCGCGGGATACAATGCAGCCCTCCAAGCCAT
This sequence comes from Ambystoma mexicanum, assembly GCF_040938575.1. Taxonomy (NCBI): domain Eukaryota; kingdom Metazoa; phylum Chordata; class Amphibia; order Caudata; family Ambystomatidae; genus Ambystoma; species Ambystoma mexicanum. The sequence continues at coordinate 109,887,086 of NC_090933.1, forward strand.
TTGATGTGGCCCGTGGGGCTCAACAGTACCCGACCAACATTGCAGAAATAAATAAATAAACTGGGTCGTGGCAGAGGAGCGGGACGTGGGGAGGACTGTTTACTCCTGTGGTGCCCCTTCAAGGCGGCACCAGAGGCAGTTGCAGGCCTCGGCCCGGTATATTTATTTGGGCAATGTGTCAGGTCTGTGGTGAGTGTGTCTTTGTCTCTGCAGCAATGACTGCAACGATTCCAGCAAATTGGCAAAAAGAATGCACGAGCGTTTATTTTGCTTCCTCTTTCATTCTTTTTTCCCCCCCGAGTTACAATGCGAACGCGCGTTTATTTTGCTTTCATTCTTTTTGCCCAGATTACCAGAGCTCAAGTTGAGGGTACGTGGGTGGACTGAGTCCACCCACATTTTTAAGAGGGTGGACTCAGTCCCATTGAACCACAGCCATCAGGTTTGCCGGATGGACAACTCGCGACTGCACTAAATAACCTGATGAAAAACAACTAAGGTGAAATGTCCAATTTCGGTACTGCAAAATTCAGGGAAAACCTTTGTATTGGTTCTTGGAGTTTTGGAGTTTACATGTGCACGTTTTAACATGTTGATTTCATGGAAGGTTTATGCCTTTTGTCCTCTGCAATTTGGGTGGTTGTGAAAAGCCACTTTAATGAAATATGCATATTTCAATTTGAGCTGCACATTTTTGACTTTGCATCACATTGCAACAGAGTTTACCTTTTTGATATGTGGGTGGGACCATGTGCAAATGAGCAAAGTTTTGTGACTGGGCGGGGCATACATCTCAGGGTTTTTGATTTTCAAATGTAGGCAGGTATGCCTGGAAGGAGGCACCAGAGGCAGTTACAGGCCTCGGCCACGGCTCTATTTATTTTGGGCAAAGTTTGTCGGTCCGTGGAGCAAGTTAATTTATGTATTGCTGCAATGTTGGTCGGATGCAGGTACCCGACCAACATTGCAGAAATAAATTAACTGGGTCATGGCAGAGGAGCAGGATGTGGGGAGGACTGTTACTGCCTTTGGTGACCCCCTCAAGGGGGCACCAGAGGCAGTTCCATCCTCAGCTCATTTTATTTATTTTGGTAGTGTTGGTCAGGCCTGTGTCTTGTGCCCGACTCCCATGTGTCAACTGCGAGGAGCCATCTTGAACCACACACTATGCCCGGTTTGCCACTCAGTGTTACATGGGTAGAGGAAGGAGATGGCCTGTTGTGGTTTGTCCGACTGGAACCCTGACCGCAGGTAAAGATCCCAAGATGGAACAATGCGAACATGTTTGCTGCAAACGTACCCATGCCCTTTCCTGGCCACATGGAGGCTGGGCATGGGGACCCTGGCCCTAAATGTTGTCTAGTAAGCAGAGGCTGGCCATACCTCTTACGGGGCATGTGGCGGTAGGCCAGCCGCTTGGAGTCTTGCATTACTGGGTGCTGGCCTCATCATCTAGAGTTGGGAAATGTGGAGGATCCATAGTTGCCTCTGCCAGGTTTTACCTTCAGACCTTTTTGCCCTTTCACCAGCACTGCAGGCCCAATGTACTTCAAAGGGTGGACTTGAGCAATTCTGTTCAGCCCAGGTCCCTGTGGGGAGGCCCAACCGATTATTTTATTTATTTCTGTAATGTTGGTCGGATACAGGTACCCGACCAACATTACAGAAATAAATACGTTAACCGGGTCGTGGCAGCAGTGGCATCACCATTAACACAGAAGTAATGAATGTGTATTACAGTGATAAGATGGCATATGTATTGGGCACACTCGCATGCTCAGGCAGCGTCAATCCTGCTTTGTACAGGAACAGCCAGCATAGACCTGTTACAGACGCATATTTTGGGCACAACCAGCATGCCAATGTGTTACATCAGTGACAGTGCTGTCTTACACTGTGGACACAGCGATCATTAAAATGTGTTGTGTTCTAAAATGTTCTTATCTGCTGTTGGTGACATGGAATATACATGTTCCCCTTTATAACTGACTGTAAACATGTTTTTTGGTCACACTTTTCGTGCTGTAAAATGTGTCATTTCAGCCCCATATTTTGAAAAAAATCTTGTGCAACCCCCCCCCCCCCCAAATCTCTCCCTAGATCCTTATAGCTCCCTCGCTACGCTCTGTTGCCCCCACGATTTCAGAAAGATATCAACACGCACTGGAAGAAATCACAAGAAACTAACCTTTGATCACTGCCCCGGACACCAAAAGCTAACTTTGGGTCTGCATGGCTATCACTGCCTGTGATGCTATTGTGTCAACGGTCACACACCATCGCTTTTTAATCTACTGCTTTGGGTGAGGTTTTGACTTTTGGCTCGCCGGCCCACCAGGTGACAAAAGGTTAATGCTTCGGCCCCACATTCAAAAAGGTTGGACAAGCCTGACCTAGACAATCTGGGTCTCCCCTACACTAACTAGGCAGATGACACCCAGATCCTCATTCCTCTAACTGGTGATTATGACACTGACTTGGCTCTGGTCCATAAAATCTGTATGGCCTCTCACGGCCTATTTCTGAATGATGAAAAGACGGAGCTCCTTCTTCTAGGTGCACCTGCGAAGCTCAACAAACTTAGCATTCAATTCCAATCTTTCAATATCGATGGCATTGATCTCAAAGTGGCAAAAGAGGTAAAAACCTTGGGCTTCTACTTGAACGCAGCCCTGAACATGCATAAGCAAGTCAACGCTATGGCCTCTGCGGCGGCTTACACCTGCAAGTTGACCCATGCCTGCAAACCCTTATCCACAGCCAGTTGCATGACCCTAGCGAGAGCAGTAATGCTCTCAAAACTAGATTAGTGCAACGCGCTCTACCTCGGATCAAGTAAATATATTAAACTCCATACTACAGAACAACGCACTAAGAACTACTCTAAATATTGCAAGAAGACAACACATTGCAGAGGCTAGACGGAAGAACAATTGGCTGTCGGTCAAGGACAGAATTCAGTTTAAAGCTGCTTCCCTTACACAAATGTTTAACTAACTCTACCTCAGTTTACCTAATGGAAAAACTTGTCAAACATTAATCTACATGCACCACTAGAACATTGCATTCATTCTGCCTGAAGGTCCCTGGATATAAGCGGAAGAAAGCAGGGTATAGGAGCTTTCCTGTCATAGCAGCCCAGCGTTGGAACTCCTTGTCTACAACCTTAAGATCTGACCAGTCGTTCTTTATCTTCAGGAAAAACACGAAGTATTGGCTCCTTGCTAATGATCTGTGACCGGCTTTAGTACCTCACATTTAATAATATGATGCTGGTATGTATGTAAAATGATATGTATATTTCTTACGTATAATACGGTTATCTTCACTGTGTAAATAATGTATTGTAACTTTTCATCCCTGTACTTTATGCAACCTGTAATCCTTTAAACTTTTAACGCGCCCAGATACCTCAGGGTGTGGAGCGCTATATAAATAAACGCACTACTGAAGTTATGTCAAATAGGAATAGGTTAGTGTGTTTATTTATATAGTTGGGGAAGGAAACGATGGTTAACACGTTTCTCCAACAGGTAAGCACTATGAATCCTCCAATGAAATTAAGGTTAACCCTTTCCCAGCTATACAAGTAAAGTATGTATACTTTCTGGAGGTACAGATCAACACAAAGTCAGCGGGTAAGAGTCTACAGGGAGCCATGGCAGCCAATGTCTCTTGAGCAAAGTCTAGGGGAGCTGAGCCACTTATTGAAGATGGGGCATGAGTCTTGCACAATGTTAGAGTTTTGTTAAAGAAATCACTGTTGGGCCACCAGCTGGGAGACTTGTGAAGGGCAAAGCTGCAAGCAAATCTGCAAAGGGCTGCAAATGCAAGTCTCCAGTGAGAGCAAGCAAGCTACACACAAGAGGCAAGTACCCCTAGTTACATAGTAGCTTGAGTCTGAAGAAAAGGTGTCAGCTGGCTCCTGTTCTAGTCCTGCAGATCCTGTTGTTCCTGGGCCTCCGTCGTGGAGACAAGAGGGAGGACATCTGGGGACTCATGCACTGCGGTTTGAAGTTTGGTGGCAGCAATGGGCACACTTCAGATAAGCAGCACTTTGCGGTTTTAGCTACTCGCAAATAGCACCACTGCGGTTCTTGGACATCTTGTGGACTTGCCTTGCTTCTGGGGTCCAGCACTCTGTTGAGGTGGCTCAGGCTTGGTTAGTCCTGCTACGAGGGAGTCCGGAGGATCTTCCTCAAGCTCTTGTCTGTCTTAAAGGCGATGCACATGTTCTGGTGTACCTGTCCACTGGTACTCAGTTCCTGCAGCAGCAAAGAAGTACAGCCAGCAGAGAGGGGTTCCAGGCAAGTTTGTTTTGGGGTTGATTGGTCCCACCAATCCAAAGGGAGAAGTCCTTTCTGGCTTCTCCAGTTGATTAGAAATTCAGCTTCAGCTCTGGAAGCAGGGCTTTTCGGGCAAACCAACGGTCCCGCAGGGACCAGCCAGCTACACTTCCAGTTTCCTCTTTGGTTCCTTCGTCCAGTGGTCAACTCTGCCTTCCTTGCAAAAGACCTTGCCTTTTATGCAGGTTTCTCCCATTCATTCACAGTCTAGCTGTCACTCACACAGCAGCGTGGCTGTCCTTCAAGGACAGACAGCCAATCCCCTCTGGGTACATTCCTGTAACCAAGGAGACTCGGCACAGGGAGTTTCAGGAACCTCCCTCGCTTTCTGCCCTGCCAGACACACTGGAGCCATAGGCGGGCTTCACCAGTGAATCTCACCAAAGACAAAATTAACAAAGGGACCAAAACTGGTTTAGTGCGCAGAATAAATCTCAAGAAGGACCTTTCAAACAAGAAATGTCGAAAAAGACGAGGGCCATTTTGTCAAAATGGGCACCCATGGGTGCAATACTGCAGCTGAGGATTCAGCCTGCCTTAAACACGCACAGTGGTCGGAAAATTCAACCACTGCCACCAGCCATTAATTGTACAACGGGTGACCTAAAAATGTAACCTGGGAAGATAGACAAAGGGAATACAAAGTAACCCCTCAACTCTCTGTAAAATAGTGTGCTGGGTCTACAAAGAGAAAAAGTAGTCAATTTCACTTTACTACTTTTGGAAACAGTTGAAGGTATTTAAATCTTGAGAAATCCAAAGGACTTATCTGTGACACTGCACTGAGGGTGCTGCGTCACAATATAAAAAGATGATGCCTATTTTTTTATTTTTGTGTTCCACAGAACAAAAGTACTTTTAACAGTTAAGCTCTAGAAATACAAATATAATAGAAATTCACAATACAAAGATTAAGAAAACATTCCACCCTATTATAAAAATACTGCAGCGTTCTTTAAAAACTCTAAAGCAGGAATACTCGGGCTCAGTTCATTACAATTCATAATCCTCCTCCACAACTCATTTTCTGAGAAATACCCAATTCCATGTAAACATTGTAGTCGCAAGATTTCCAAATTTGGACACTCAACACATATATGCCTTCGAGTCTCTGTCTGAAGTTTACATGACGGCACAGCCTCTGGTCTCGTGGACGTTATGACGCCGACCCAATATTTCATTAGTTGGTACCAAGTTCAACCTAAGTCTTAATACTTGAGACCTAAAGCTTCTCGATGGATGTTTTTTCAAATAAGGTGCTGGTACATTCAAGCTTTTACAAGACCACATGAAATGATCACCAAAACATTTAAAATCCATAATCATTCCTCTCAAATTTGTCCAAACATACCTGCACCATCTTAGCTTAGCTACTTTTGGTGTGAGGCCCAATTCTATGTCTGCACCTTGGCGCATTGATTCACAGCTCATGACCCACTCCGCGAGGATCCTGCAGCCTTACCAAATTTAACTGCTCCAAAACCGAGGCCACTGGAGGGTTCAGAATGTTCATAAAGAGCTGTAACTTCCCCCAATCTATCATTGTCTGAATGGGGAGCTGTCCCAGCTCATACAAAATCCATATAAGTGGTACTGATTGTGGTAGCTGCAGAAGACCTCTCCACAATGCTCCCTCCAATTTTGACCAGTCTAAGGGCCAAGTCTTGGTTTGGGCACCATAAGTTAACTTCGGCATGAGTTGCTGCTTGTACAGTTTCAAAACTGGCAAAAGCGAGTATCTTCTGAATTTGCCATCGAAAACTCGCAGCTTCACCAGTGCCCCTGAGAATTTGACCTTAAGGTCTTCTTGATACTCTGTGCCTGTAACCTTATCGTACATTACAACACCAAGGTAAACTTGTTTACTACTTCGAGCTTACCATTTTTCAGGTGCCAGGGTACGGTTTTACAATTTTGTCCCCCTTTTAAAACAAGGACCTTTGATTTTTATTGTATTTAGTGATAAGTCCAGACTCCCCAGAAAATCTTCCACAGCTGTTAATGCACTCTTCAGACAATAGCTGTTAAATCGCATAAAACGATGTCTGTATACAGTAGATATTGAATTACCAGGGAGCCCAATCTTTGGGGGGGGGGTATTGAATAAACCTAAATGACCTCCCAGCCCCAACAAGTAGAAACAGAAAAGAAATGGGGCCAATACACAGCCCTGTTTTAGGCCCCTATTTGTCTGTATCCAGGGCGAATAACTTCCCAAAGCATCAAGCCTAATCCTTGTCTCTGTGTAAGGCCTCCAGGATACCCAGCAGAGCAGCCGGGCGCCCCCTGATCATGTAACTTTTTCCACAAGAGACCTATTCACTAAATCAAATGCCTTGCTGATATCCAGAAAAGCTAAAAATACAGGCCGAGATTGGGTCTTGGCTTGGTGTGCTAGTAAGTGTAAAACAAAACAATTTGTGGCAGTGCTCAAACCCTGCCGGAAGCCTGATTGAAAGTCATCTAGAGACTTAGATTCCAGTGCCCATCTTTGCAAGGCTTTTAAAAGCATTTTCGCAAAAATCTTATTCGAGGCGTCCAGCAAGGAGGTTGGTCTATAATATAGGGGTGAAGACCTATCACCACCTTTAAAAATCAAAATGATAGTGGCTGCAGACCAGGTATAGGGAAACATTTTGTTTGCAATAATATTAGTAAATAAATCTCAAAGCACTCTTGACCAGACTGTCAGATTGTCTTTGTAGGTCAGGTTTGAAGAGGCCATCTGGCCCCGGCGCATTCGAGCGCTTACCTTTCTTTATCAAATAAGTAACATCCTCCAAGTCCCATACCATGGCCCCACTCCATTCCACCTGGGACCAACTAACTGATCTTTCAAGCCCCTCTACCCTATATAGTTCAGAGAAATGATTAACTCAAGCTGTATCACTGACAGCCTGGGCTTGTAGATCATCCTGGGTTCCTGAAGGTCTTAAGTCCCAGAATGTTTCTGTCCTATTTCCTGACGTACATGCCAACATTATCTCAGCATCTTTTATATACAACACAAATTGCCTACCTTTCACCCAATTTCTGTATGTTTGTCTCAGTCTCTGTACCTCATCCTTATAACCAGCTTTTCTAAGGTGCCTTTTTTCTCGGTGCAGTTGTTTATGTGTCTATCTCCACATCAAAAGAGTGAGTGCCTTTCGTTTGTTTTGACCCCTGGATTAAACCTCTATCCGTGGTTAACCTACCCAACAGCTCCCTTACTGACCCCGAAAATCCCTCTGCCGAGCATAAAAATACCAGCGTGTCTGCAGGTAGATTCACTATCTCGCGGAGAAATGCCTTTGCTATTCTTGGAAGCCATTTTACTTAGTTCCCACCCAAGTTTAGCCACCACCAAGGGCTAAGGGTCTTTCTTCCGGACTAAACCCACCAATTTGTATAGAAGCAGAGTGATCACTCCAAGTCAGGGGTATAACTTCCAAGGTGTCCCCTTTCAAAACTAGATCTTGTGAGATGAAGACTTAATCTAATATCATCTTGCATAGCCCATTCTGCGAAGTAAAGGCTGGAGGAATATCCATTTGTATATTGCCATTCACAATCGTTAGATTCCAAGCCTCAAATTCTTGCGTAATTCTTTTTCCCCTCTCCCGAGCCTCCTTACCAACAGACTTCCTATTTTGATCCAGATACCACTTATCCGCTAAACATTCTGCATTAAAGTCTCCAACAACTATCGCTGATGCCCCATTAGCGGGAAACTCGCCCAGTAATGTAAAGGACACAGCTGTAAGAGCCTCCTCCAACTGTTCCCTTATTGGACTAAAATAGACATTCACCAGGAAACACTTACTTCGACCCCCCCCCCCCCTGTCTTGCCATTCTAACACTACCAGGCTATCTGGCCAATCTATTTCAATTGTCTGCATGGTGACCCCCCCTCCAAAGACCATTCCGTTTAACTGCAGTTATTAATCCCCCATACGGCCTTCCCTTCACTCCTCGCTGGGCTTTAATGAATACAGCATCAAAACCATCTATTATCGGAATATCCTGCAAAAAGGTTTCCTGAAGGCAGATTAATTATATCGTATGTGCCAAAGAGACCATGATTCTTCGTTAAGTTCTTATAACCTCTTGAATTCCACGTGATAAGTGACCAGTTAGACCATCATGTGCGTTGTAAATAATTTGCCCCCTCCCAAGGGTCGTCGCCTCTCCTTCTCATTGGGTCTTGGGTGTAACCTCTTGAGCTGTAAATCTCTTTATTATAGCTATCACTTTCCTCTTGGATGTTGCCCCTCTTAGTTTGGTAAATTGGCGCAAAACTTGACAATATCGAGGGCCCTGTTAGTTACTTCAAATCCTAGAGCCAAAAGGCGCTCTTTCTCAGCCATGATTATCTCTTTAGTTAGAAGTGACATCAAGTGAAGCTTTCCTGTGTTTAAGCAGTCATAAACAAATTCAACCGTTTTGATATCACCTGAAGACAACAATCTTAAGTGGCATGAACAAGTGAACACTAGGCAAAGACGATTCCCCTACTAATTCTTTAACCACCACTGGCTTAGAGAAGATCGCATAGAGCTTCTCCACCTTCGGTGGGTGAATCTTTATGCCCTCTATGTTAGACTTTCCTACTTGCACGTCTGCAGGACCACTCAGAGGAATCACCATGCCCTCCCCCAGTAGACAACACTTTCCCATACCCTTCCCATCACCGAGCTCGATGATGGTCGAATCCTCGGAGGCCAGAACTTCCTTACTATCTGAACCCTCCTCCTCCACTGGGTATACTGAGATGTTACTCAATTCGAAGGAGGGGCTATCCTCGTCCTGCATATTATTTAGGGGTTGTGAGACCTTACCAGCTTCAGCCTTCACCACCCTTTCTTTATTTGGTAGTCCCTTCCTCGATTTAAACAAATCTTTTCTTCTGCTCCAGGACATCCCTGTCAATCTGCATATGTCTATCCACTTCCATCCTTAAATTATGCAGAAATTTCCTAGACCCCTTATTTTGCTGGGTCGAAGGCAGCTTCCGGTTTTTAGGCTTTTTTTTGTTTGTCCCACACTATTATCGTTGTCAGGGATCTTTGCCTTTGGGCTACTAAAGGGTTTTTTCCCCTGGACATCTACTAGTCCAAGGCATGACACAGATGGGTGGGCTATTTCTGATTAACTTCCGGAATTACCCCAGGCTCCCTCAACCCTTTGTTCACCACCAGGCCTTCCTTATTCCTTGGCACTACCCCCCTTCCTCAGGAGTATAAAGCCCTGTTGCACCATTCCCTTTTAAATGCAGAGTATTGAAGACCGATACTGCCATTATGTATCACTCTAGTAAGTGTACCTTGTTCAGGACTTCCTTTACTGATTTCTTCCTAAGGTCCCGAATTTCGAAATTCAATGTATCATACCATAACCTCTATCCATAGAGTCCATAATTCTGGACAAAATTGGGAATGACAGTTCGTCGACTGGGGGCAGTTGGTCCTGTTGGGGGACCTCTTTAGTACCTGCAACCCTTAGCGTCTCAGCGTCAGGCCCAGTAGCCCAAGTGGTCCCATTTAATTTCAATCCCCTTCCTCCTTGATGGTCCCAGTTCTGCTCCTGAGATGCCATGACCCACAAATCCACCACCCATACTTTTGTTTGCCACAAAGGTGGTGTCGTAAGAGGGTCTCTGACAAATCCGAATCTCTTACCGGGGATTCAGGGATTGTCCATTCTTTAGATTTAAAGCCCATTGGCCCATAAGCCTTTCTGAATAACTCGTGTGAAAGCAATGGGACCAGTATTGAGTTATCTGAGACTAAGTCTCTCTCCACCATCCCTGCCTGTCACCAAAAAATTCACATTTGATTCAATATTAGAGAGAACACGGCTTATATCCCCCACAACCTCAGCCATCGAGTCCACTTGTTTTGCTGGGTCCTGACTGACCTCCATGTCCTCCTTCTCCGCCCTGGAGATTCTTAGAGGGGAATCCCAAAACAATGTCCTCTACCATGGTTAATTGTGAGCCTCCATCACCCAGTGGAGTAGTTTGGGGGGATAACGGAAAGGTAATTACTACCTGGGGAGGTTCCCTGCCCCCCAATTGTGGGGTCCCGTCTGGTGTACCACTCATGCTTATAAGCGTGACACCCATTAAAAAAACTTTATAAAGATCCAAAATACTCCTGGGCAACTCCTCTAGAACGCTGCAGTAAGTTAAAAATAATTACAAATTACTGAATGCTAAAACAGCCTAAGCAGGCGGCTTAAAAAAAGTGAAAGTGTGAAATTAGCCAGTATGAGTTCCTGTGGGAAGCAAAGTCACCAGACCAGTGATCGGCACCTTACTTTCCAACAATCGTTTAAAAGCATTAATGCCTACAATTGCTTACAGATTTCCAAGATTTATGAGCACAACATTGTGTGCGCCTGCAATATGTAAATAGCAACTGCCGAATCAAGAACCACAAGAATGGAAGTAAATGCTCACAACCCCAATCAGCCGACTATGACTGGACTAGCAGTGAGTATTGCACGTATTCAGCTGTGTGTGCTCTGCAGCAACCAAGCCTCATGGGGGGGGGAGACTCGCTCGCAACCCCAGTTCTAATGAGCAAAATTGTCTGTTTGCCCAAACAGGAAATAACGTTGAGAATCAAACTATAGTCCGTCCAGGGAGCTTGCTTACGTCCCTACTCAGAAAACTTTAGCCGCCTGAACAGCAGGTTTCAAACAGATTTCAAAGCAGTTTTCAAGCAATGTCCAGCTGTGATTAGGCTAGCAAACCACAAGGGGAGAGACTCGCTTGCAACCCCAGTTCTTTTGGGCAAGTTAACGTCTATATTTGCCCAAACAAATAACATTAGAAATCAAACCATAGTCAATCTGGAAAGCTTGCTTTGATCCCCAGTGAGCAGACTTTAACCGCTCGAACAGCTTTCATCACAATGTCCGCGGTATAAATCACGCGGGGAGAGACTTGCTCGCATCCCCAATAAAAGAAGGGTAGATTGACATATGTGCTTCAAACAGTTAACTGGCAGCGTTAGTGATCAAGAAAATAGTTTCTCGGGCACAGGGAACGCCTGACAGCTCGAGGAGCTGCCAGAGTCCGTCTCTCCCCCCCCCCCCCCTCTGTCCTGAAAAACCACAGGCTATCAGTGGTCTCACTGCACCCAGTCACTGTACCTCACTTTTTGTCCTCCGTCACACAGTCCGTCAGGATACAATTAAAAGCTTCGTAGAACAAAGTGAAGGCAAGTCAGACACACTTCTATTATTGTGTCGTGGGTGGCCCGTGGAATCAAAGCCACCAATACTCGGATGAATATCGGGTGGAGCATCCGTCCCCGCCATGGCCAACACGTTGCCAAACACTTGCTCAACACTTCCGCTTCGCGTAGCCCTGGATATTTATTCAGTACGTTCCAGTACGCTCCTCCACATTCCTTAAAGGGACAGCAGCCCAATACTGGCAAATGGTGATAAAACACTCCAGCAGGGTTTTCTCCTGCTCACACTTGCTCAACACTTCAGGAGTTTGTCAGACTCAAAAACCAAAAGAAAGTGTTCAAATCAAAGAAAAATACATCAGCGAGTGGGAAAAAGGTCTTGCTCTCTCTTTCCCACTCGCTCATGTATTGAGCGAGTGGGAAATTTTTAATTAAAAATTAAAAGTCCAAAAGTCCAGCAAAAGAGGTGGGGGTCTCTAAGGTAGAAGGGGAATTAACACAGAAATGAGAATTCTCCCTAACCTCCCGAGCAGAGCTTCACTGGAACTTCAGCGGTGGGCCTGTCGGGAGAACATCTTGAAAGGAGAATAATTTTGGCAACCATGGCCGGAGATAACCATAGTGACAGACGCCTCACTCTCTGGGTGGGGAGCCCATACCAACGATATGACAATCGGCGGTCGTTGGTCTCCATCAGAGTCCAAACTACATAGCAACTTTTTTAGAGCAGAGAGAATCAGACTAGCACTAAAGGCTTTTCTACCATCTGTACGGGGAAAGAATGTCCTGATAATGACGGACAACACAGTGGCCATGTACTAGCTCACCAAGAGAGGAGGTATAGGATCACTATCACTGTGAATGTAAGAAGGAATTTGTCGGCAGTTCATTTAGCCGGAGAGAAGAACACAACGGCAGACGCTCTGAGCAGGCAGAACACATCTCTCACAAGAACTAGCTCAAGAATTCCTTCAAGAGATCTTCACCCTTTGGAGAACCTCTCAAGTGGATCTGTTTGTGACTGGTGCCAACCTGAATTGCGAGCTGTACTGCTTAAGGGGATTTTCCCCCAAGAGGAGCTCTAGATGATGCATTTGTAGTGGACTGGGAATTTCCACTCCTATACGCTCCTCCAGTCCCCGTCATTCCTCACGTAATCGGGAGGTTGAGAAAGTTCAGGAAATCCATGATTCTACTTGCCCTGGATTGGGCCAGGAGAACGTGGTACCTGGACCTTCTGGACCTGTCTCGCGAGAAGAGGGTCTAGTTCTCCATCCAGATATCGGGACGTTCAGCCTTCACGCATGGTTTTTTGTGGGGCTGAGCTACCTGGATTGGGACCTCCCGGATAACTTAATGGTAATTCTTCTTTTTTTTTTTGTTTTCCTTTTCGGCCAGGCCAGCAACCAAATCTTTGTACAGCTGCTGTTGGAATAAGTTCTGCAGCTGGTGTAGAGATAAAAAAGTTGACCCGTTTACAAGCACCGCGACCAGTTCACATCCACATCACGACCAGTAAGTAACGGTGTCCCGCAAGGAGCATCCCTATCACACCTAATCCTCAATTTCTACCTGAATCCCCTACCCGCAATCATCCGCGCGTACAATCTTACCTGCTACAACTATGTTGACGACACACAGATCATCTTTAAAATCCGAAGGCTCTGGCAGTCTGGACCTGTCATCATGCCTCACTAATATTGACGACTGAATGACGACCAACCACCTCACCCTCAACCCTGGGGGAAAATGAAATCCTAGTTTGAGGGAAAACAACGCTGCTCCCCAACCAATCCTGTGGCCAAAACCACTAGGACAAACGCCAGCTATCGTTAATGTGGTAAACCTTGGATGCACATTGGACTCAGACTTATCCCTCACCCAACACACTGCCATCATATCCAAAACCTGCTTCTACTACCTACGGATTCTCAGGTGTATTTTCCCCTACCTCACTGCACCGTTTTTCGGCCATCCACTTCATCCCATCTTGCTCAGACTATGCAAACTGCTTCTAACTAGGAGCCCCGGCATCTCAACTAAGGAAACTCCAAAGAATCCAAAATGCAGCAGCACGCCTGCTCATTAACTTGCCAGCCAGAGAACACATCCATCCTACTGTTGCTCCACTGGCTCCCGATTGCTTGACGCACCACCTTTTAAAGCCATGTGTATCACCCACCGGGCAGTCCACGACACTGGCCCAGAATTCCTCAGACAAAATTGTTCCCTGCAAACCCTCTAGGAAACTCTGATCTCACACAGCACTTTGCCTAAAGATCCCACCCCACAACTCTGCAAGGCTGGGCGGCTCCTCATCCGTCAAAGCGTCACTCATATGCAACTCCCTACCACTACACATTTGCAACACTGAAAACCACCTGAAATTGAAGAAGACCCTTAAATCCTGGCTTTTCCCAATATTCCCCTGATACGTGGTACCTCGACTACACCACTGAAACACCCCTGCACCAATTACAACACAGGGGCTGGCAGCTTTCGCAGCGGCTCACCTGACACATTATCACCCCATGCACAACATTCTCACCTGACAAGTACACCAGGTAAACCAGCAGCCTTCGCTGTGGCACAGCTGCAGTAATCTCACCCGTGCTCGCTGCTCATCAGATCCTTCCACTAGAGACACCACGAATGAAACAAATAGTCCACAGTAGCCTGCATCCCTCACTAGGGCAGACTGCGCAATAAACCCAGCCACGCTCAGCGCATCCTGACCCTTTTCACTAGAGAGAGCATGAATGGCGAGAGCCGTCCGCTCTGAACTGGGGATCGCACATATAACACCACCACATGTGTGGACACAGGCAGCAGGCACGGCCAAGCACCCATGCACCATAGAATGCAGCTATGGCTATGCTTACCGGTCTAGCAGTACATATAACCGTCCACACTGAAACACCAGACGTACCTCAACACCTCTGCCATTAGCATATGGCGACTACCTACAAAAAGAAATTCAGAATAGCTGGCTACAGATTGAATCTCTCAAAAATAGCACTCTATCGCAACCTCCAACAGCTCTTCGACATGCCTGGAACTTTCGGGCTGCTTAGTCGAGTTTAGCCAGCCACCCACCCAACTCCTAGATCAGCAAAAATGCACACACGTATTTCCTAACCTAAACATTTAGAACCTTCCAGCAAATTGATCAGTCACCGAGGGCGTTCCAATCCAGAAAAAAAAACACTGAGGCCTTACAAACGGGGAAAGAGCGCTATATAAATAACCAAATACATGTAATACACCGATGGTGTTATAATTTTTGTTACATCTGGTAAATCTGGGGCTACAGATTGGTACCATCAAGGGTTTTTTGGCAGCGCTTCCTATTTTTAAGCGCACTTCAGAGGAGGTCTCTTTAAGATACCTCTAATAGTACAATTTTTCAAGGGACTGACAAATCGTTTAACCTACAATCCCTTTTCAAGTACCACTTTGGGAGCTCCTTTCGAGTCTTTACACTCCGGTCCTTTGAGGCTACTAACTCTAAAAAACATCTTTTCAGTAGCAATTACATCTGCCCGAAGGGTGAGTGAGCTACAGGCTTTATCCTGCAAGCCTCCTTACCCTATCTTTTATAAAGAACGTGGTACTGAAAGTGAAGCCCACTTTTCTCCTGAAAATTGTCAGAGTTTCATTTCACTCGGAAGATAACGTTACCATCTTTTTAGCCTCCATCACATCCTGGAAAGGAAGAGGGAAGGCTTCACCAGCTTGACCCTAGACTTGCACTGAGCTTTTACATCTCCAGAATGACCAGGTTTAGGCAGGATGACCAGTTATTTGTGGGCTATTTATTGGGTTTGGCTATTATCAAACAAACACTATCCAGATGGATTATATTGGCAATATCGGAATGCTACAAGCTGCCGGGGAAAGATCCTCGAACACCTAATACCATGGGCATGGGAACTTCTGCTTTACAGAGGGGAGTTCCAATATGAGATATATGTGCAGCTGCCACATTGTCGCCTGTACACACCTTCACTAAACATAATAGTTTACTCTTCTTCGGGTCAGGAATCTGCATTTGGAATTCTATGCATACACCCATGACATTTCATGTCCTAGTTAATTCTACACCCTCCTTCAAATCATTTAAACTGCTTTGGGAGTGTATCAAAAATGAGGACTATGTGGGAGTATACAATCCATTCAAAGAACAAGTTACTTACCCCAGGTAACATTCTTTCCACTGGATGTTCCTCCCATGTATTCCTGATCACCCCTCCCAACCTACCCCACAGTAGAATTTTCCCTTGGGGTTATGGTCTATGCTCTTTCAGGAGGAGTAACCGTCAGACACAAGATAAATCCTTCACTCGTAAAAACAGAACTGAAGCAAACTGGCGCTTCGCGTGCTACATATACCTTTGGTGATGTTGACATTGAGACTGAGGCCTCCCAGGGACATTGAGTCGAGAGGCAACGACGCACAGCACCCCCTGCTGAATTGTTTTTTTCGGAAGCAGCAAAGCTGGATATTGGGAAATATCAGGAATACGTGAGAAGAGCCTCCAGTCAAAAGAGCATTATCAGGGGTAAGTAACTTGCTCATCTCGATGTGTGAAGGGTCATGGGTAGTGTACACATCCCAGTAGGGATAGTATGACTTGGAACACCCCATTGACATGCGGTTTTCGACTCCAAAAAGAATCAATTTTTTTGCAGCTGAGCTCCGGTGAGTGAATAGCCTATTTACTGCTATCCGTGTACCCAATCTGAACACTCGCCCCATGTTTCCTACAGCCCCAGGCCCCTTTCTCAGTCATTCTCCCCTGCCTCCCCACCACGCTCCCGCCTCCTGATTCCCATCCCTCCCGCCTCCTGACCCGCCCATCCGGCTTTGATTGGTCCAACCAGCAGACTCCCCTCCATTACCAACTCTCCCAGGGCAGCCCCCTGCCCGGCAGCCCATCGGCTAAGGACCTGAGGCAAAGGACGACTCCTATAGAGACGACTCCAGATGGTATCTGCAGGTATCCGCAGGAGAAGCAAGAAGACGATTACAAGTAAGTGTGGCAAGGGCGGGGTCTGAAGCAACTACTTCACGCCATACTACCCTACCACTTAACTTGGAAGTGTCCCTGATAGCCTCACTGTGCAAAGTTGATTTGTGAAAGTTGAACTTAGAAGTGCATTAGAAGCCGAATTGAAAAGTGTGCCCTGTAACACCTGTGAGAAGTGGAATTAGAAGTGTGCCCAATAACCTCTCTGTGAAAGTTGAACTTAGAAGTTTGCCCAATAGACTCTCTGTGAAAGTTAATTTAAAAGTATGCCCAATAGCCCCTCTGAAAGTTGAACTTAGAAGTGTGCCCAATAGACTCTCTGTGAATGTTGATTTAAAAGTGTGCCCAATAGATTCTCTGTGAAAGTTGAACTTAGAAGTGTGCCCAATAGCCCTTCTGTGAAAGTTGATTTTAGAAGTGCATTAGAAGTTGAATTTAAAAGTGTGCCCAATATCTCTTAGGTGAAAGTTGGATTTAGAAGTGCATTTAGAAGTTGAATTTAGAAGTGTGCCCAATAGCGCCTCTGTGAATTTAGAAGTGTGCCCTGTAACACCTCTGTGCAAAGTTGAATTTAGAAGTGTGGCCAATTCCCACTCATCGAAAGTGGTATTGGAAGTGCGCCCAATACCCCCTCTGTGAATTTAGAAGTGTGCCATATAACACCCCTGCGCATAACTAAATTTAGAAGTTTGCTCAATAGACGCTCTGTGAAAGTTGAATTTAGAAGCGAATTTAGAAGTGTACCCAATAACGTCTCTGTGAAAGCTGAAACTAGAAGTCTGCCCAATAGCCTCTCCATGAAAGCTGAATGTAGAAGTGTGCTCAATAGACTCTATGTAAAAGTGAATTTAGAAGTTTAATTTTTAAGTGTGCCAAATAACCGCTCTATGATTTTAGAAGTGTCCCAACTACTCCTCTGTAAAAGTTGAACTTAGAAGTGTGCCCAATAGCCGCTCATTGAAAGTTGTATTTAGAAGTGTGCCCAATAGTCTGCTGTGAATTTAGAATGTGTGCCCTGCAACACCTCTGTGCAAAGTTGAATTTAGAAGTGTACCCAATAGCATCCCTGTGAAAGTTGAATCTAGATGTGCGCCCAATAGCCTCTCTGTTGAAAGCTGAATTTAGAAGTGTGCTCAATACTCTATGTGAAAGTCGAAATCAGAAGTGCATTTAGAAGTTGAATTTAGAAGTGTGTCCAGTAGCATCTCTGTTAAAGTTGAATTTAAAGTGCACCAAATAGACTCTCTGTGAAAGTTGAATTTAAAAGTGCATTAGAAGCTGAACTTGGAAGTGTGCCCAAAAACCTCTGTGAACCTAGAAGTGTCCCGATTGCCCCTCTGTGAAAATTGAATTGGAAGTGGGCCCAATATCCTATTAGTCTAATACCGTGCCTGGTTGAATTGACTAATCTCCCTAATAACCTCTCTGTACAAAGTTGATTTTAGAACATGCCCAATACCCTCCCTGTATAAAGTCGAATTGAGAGAAGTGTGCCTAATAGTCTAATATCCCCTCTACACAAAAAATTGAATCTAGAGATAGACCTAATAACATCTCTATACAAAATTAAATCTAGCGGTAGACCTAATTTCATCCCAGTGTACAGTTGAATTTAGAACTGGGCCTAATAGTTTAATATCCCCTCTATACAAAATTGAATCTAGAGGAGACCTAATACCATCGTTGTGTTCAGTTGAATTTAGAAGTGTACCTAATAGCCTAATATCATCTCTGCGTACAGTTGAACCTAGAAGTGTACCTAATAGTACCTAATAGCCCAATATCAACTCCATGTACAGTCGAACCTAGAAGTGCACCTAATAGTCTAAGATCATCCCTGTGCAAATTGAACTTAGAAGTGTGCCTAAAAGCGTGCCCCCACTGAATTTAGAACAACAATTAGAAAGCCCTCCTAAAATCCACCTAAAAGCTTGTACCAAGCATGAGTACACCCACTCCACCAGAGTTTGTCGGAAACGACCACCGTGGACTGACCCCACTCCCTGATCTGCCTTCCCTCCCGTCCCCCCAAAACATCCCACCCCCTTCACATTCCCTACCATTCCCCTCTCCAAACACCAAGCCAGAGGGGCACGATGGCGTGCCATCCACCCTAACACCACTCCTCCCCCAAACCTCACCACCGACCAGCCAATATTAACCATGCCCCCTCCCCTCACTATCATAACAGGCACACCCCGCCCTGCATTCATCAACCCCACGCCTTGCCCACAAAGCCCTGCCTCCTCCCCCCCCCAACCGCACCCTTTCGCCTCCCTAAAAACTGCACACCTAGCCCTGGCAAGAACCGAAGCTGCATCCCTCTCTCCCTCTGACCCCCCTACCCTCTCTCACACTCCAATCGCAACAAAGAAACTAAAGAGGAAACGTACCTGGTCCCCCTCAATCTCTCAGCACTCCTCACCTCCCCTGTCTCGACTCACCACCTTATTCCCACAATCACTTCCTTCCCCCGTGGCTTCACCCCTCCTAAAACCCCTCTCCCTCGATTTCTCATCAACTGCAACTGAAACACCTAACCGCCCACACCCCACCTTCAAATCCCCCGAACCAAACCCGATCATCCTAACACACACAACTACCCAATCCCGTCCGAAGCCCGCCAATTTTTCTGCTCACCCACTACTCCCATCGAGCATCAATCCCCCTACCCTTCTCCCCCCCAGTCTCCACTCTCTCCGCCACCACCCCCTTCCGCTCCAGCTCCGAGACCAACCTCACCTGCCGATGTGAGCTGCATCCTATTTAATGCCCGATCCGTAGCAAAAAACAGACACTGCATCTTTGACCTGCTCGCCTCTGACAAACCAGACCTGGTTTTTATCACTGAAACTTGGTTCTCTGACGACTTTGCCCCAATCACTAATGAAGCCTTCCCCCCTGACTACTCCCTCATCCCACTGAACCGTCCCTCCAGAGGAGGGGGAGTAGCATTCGTCTTCAAGTCTCTCTTCCACGCCTCATTCATCGACAGCCAACCTTTGATTCCATCCTGCCAATCTCTCTTCGTTAGACTATCCCTCTCCCTGTTGCTCTCACACACCTTTCTAATAATCTACAGGCCCCCTAGCTATGATAGACAATTCGCAAACAACCTCTGCGCCTCTATTGCCACCCTTCAACTAAACCATCCCAACCTCACCCTTCTTGGAGACTTCAACATATGGCTCAACATCCCCACCAACCCTATGACACTCTCTGGTCGACGGTTTGGACGCAATTAACCTCCAAACCCACATAAACGGCCCGACTCGCTATAAAGGATGCTCTTGATGCCATCTTTAGCTCCAACACCCTGGTTCATTTAAAGCCCCCCACCCCTATCCTCTTGTCCAATCACTTCATTCTCTCGTTCACCATTCACTCACCCGACCCCTTTCCCGTACTCTAATCTGAATCTCTGAATCTACGCAAATGCTGGAAAAAACGAATAATGGTCCCGGACCTAGCCGACGCACTCCTCCAGTCTCCACCACCTACCTGCCAACTCAACAAACAACTAACCCCTGACGCCTTTGACTCATGGCTTAACGCATCTCTGATATGGCTCACACCCCCTTGCAAACCATCAACCCGCCATGGCCTCTTCCCCAGATGGTTCACTCCCGAGTTGAAAATCACTAAGCTACTATATAAATACCTAGAACGCAAATGGCAGAAAGACAAAACCCAGGAGAATGGGGCCACCTTGGCCCAACACCTTTATCAGTACAAGGCCGAAATCCAGAAAGCAAAAAAAGTCCACTACAACTCCCGAATCCTAAACTGCAAAAACCCAAGCAAAGAACTCCAAAAAATCATCTCCCAATTCACCAATCCGGTTTGCAACACGACCGTCCCGACTCCCTCACAATCACTGTGCGACTCACTCTCCCTCCACTTTTTCACCACGGCTCTCGAAAGAACAAATACTCTAGCCACCAAACTAGCTCTCTTACATCCTCCAAGCAGTTCTCCCCCCATATCGGCCACCCCAACAAGCTGCGACCATTATGCAACCAACGTTTGAATCCTTTAGTCCAATATCACCAGAGCAATTTCTCAAGCTTCTATCTGCCCGCAAACCATCTGGCTCGCCGCTGGACCCTTACCCAGCCACAACCCTCAAAGAAATGTTCGTTTCCACCTGCGCAGGTGAACACGCAAGATCCATCATAAATGCCTCCCTTTCCTCTGGTACCTTTCCTGACGCATTCAAAACGGTTCATGTCAAACCTCTAATTAAAAAACCTTCACTCGTCCCTCTCGAGCCCAAAAACTACCGCCCCATCTCAAACACCAGATTCCTTGCCAAACTCATTGACCGAATCGCCTACTCCCAACTAAATGCCTTTGTCGAAGCCAACAATCTCCTAGACCCTGCTCAATCAGGTTTCAGAGCCCGTCGCGGAACTGAAACCACCCTAACCTCAATTTGGGATGACCTTAAAATGACGGCAGACTCCGCGGGAAGCGCGGCACTAATCCTTCTTGACCTATCCGCCGCCTTTGACACAATCAATCACTCAATCCTCCTAGACTGCCTCCACTCCCTAGGAATTCGTGGAACCACTCTTAAATGGATAGCTTCATTCCTCAAAGATAGGTACCAAATAACGATACTCTCCACCTATACCTCCCAAGCCCGACCAGTCGACACGGGAGTCCCACAAGGAGCATGCCTATCCGCCCTCCTGTTCAATCTCTACTTGATCACCCTCCCACCAATAATTTGTTCGCACAACATCCTGTGCTACAACTACAGCTACAGAGTGTGGTGCACCCAATTTTTTATTTATTCTACATTCAAGCAGTGCTCCTCTTCCCTGCGTTCCGACTGCGATATCCTGGCATCCAACTGTACTTCAAAGGCCTTCACTGAATTTGATTTTGGTCTTTCCTGTGTTGGTCGGGTTGCCTCCATTGTCAAGGGGATAGCGCACCTAGTTATTTTAGTGTCACTTCAGCACCTTAATAGGGGTAGATAGAGTGGGAGTACTCACCACTTTCCCTTTTTTCCCCCCTCTCCACTTCCTACTTTTTCTTTCAGTTTTCTCTTCTACTTCACCCCTTTATCTCTTTATCCTTTTCCATTCCTTCTCCAACACTTTTCTGCTCATCTTTCTCCACTTCCATCTTTACCTCCTTCCTCACCCTTCCTACTTGCACTCCCCTTGTCAGAGGCGGATTCCACCTTTCTAGCTTTTCTCAGCTCTCCCCTCTTCTTTCCACTTCCCCTCTTCCCTACTTTCTCTTGCTACCCCTTTTCCTTTTTTCTTCCCTTTTTCTTTCTCCTTTACTTCTTGCTACCCTTTTGTCTTTTAGGTATGTGGCTCTTACTACCGTTTCGGTTCTGGAGGCTTTACCGGTTTTCAATCCTAGTCTGTGCTGCCTGGCCCTAAGGGACCCCCCCCCCCCCGAAAACCCTCATGCCTGTTGGTTAGAATTTTCTTCTTGTGTGTAATTCTCCCACTCTGCAAAAAGGGCTGGGGGACTCCCTATTGGATTTTTAACTCTCCTCAGCGAGTGAGAATCGTTTTCCACACCTTTTCTGTCACTCTGGGAACCCTTCTTGGCTTTCCTAGATGGAGTCTGCTGGCCATCTTTTTGTGGCATCTGTATTTTATTATTGCAGCACACGACACCTGTTTAGTTTACTGAACTGTGATAACTTAATGTTACCTATGTTTTTCTTTGAGATCAGCACACCCAACCTTATGTGGAGTGCTGAGTGGACACCTGGATCCCTTGTCTCACCTCTCCTGTAACTTTATAGTTACAGTGGCAAGTCTGAGTGGCTGGTGGCAGTGGATTTTTTCTATCAACTTTTTTTGTGACTTTGACATGCAGCCTCCGTTCAGCTGTGGTAAAGGGTACAGGTGTCACCATTGACCTAAAATGGTGCTAGTCTTTTTTTTTCAACAACTCACAATGGCTTGCCCTTTCTTGAGCCTTCCTCTGCAACCCTGTGTGGGACGTCCTGCTCAATCATTTATCTTCAAGCTCCTTTTGGGAAGCCTGCCCGGTGTCTCCAGGGTGTCGGAGGACAGGAATCTGAGAGGACAACAAAACTCCTCTGGTCTTTGTCCTCCAGTGTGTAAGCCAAGAACCCAGTTCGAACTGATTGAAGCAGTCCTCTTGCGACAGCCACCACCCAGAGTTTGAAAGTTGCATGCATGCTGATTGGCTGGGTTCCTGCATAAAAGGCAGGGTTCTAATGCTGAAGCCAGAGTTAGAAGAAACGTCTGAAGGAGGTTATCTGCAGCCAGTGTAGAGGCAAAATTAGTCTAATTAGTCTAGCACTATACAGGTGTCTCACATTTAGCAGGGCCTCTGTGCCCAAATTGCATTGTGTGATTTCGAAACTGCATCGGTAGGCCTCTCTCCCACTATACAGGTGTGTCAAACTGAGCAGGGACTCTGGGCCCAAACTGCATTGTGTGATCTCCAAACTGCATTGATGGCAGGGCCTCTGTGCCCAAATTGCATTGTCTGATCTCCAAACTGCATCGGTAGGCCTCTCTCCAACTATACAGGTGTGTCAAACTGAGCAGGGACTCTGGGCCCAAACTGCATTTTGTAATTTAGACCACATTGATAGGCCTCTCTCCCACTATACAGGTGTGTCAAACTGAGCAGGGACTCTGGGCCCAAACTGCATTTTGTTATTTAGACCACATTGATGGGCCTCTCTCCCACTGTACAGGTGTCTCAAATTTAGTTCACTTTCAAATCTAGCTCACTCGCAAATTTAGCTAACTCTCGTGAGACAGAAGCCACCAGTGAATTACGGTGGAGGGTCACTGTGACTAGGACCTCTCGCATCACAAGGCGAAAGCCTAAGCTGCGCCCGTCCAAGCCACTCTCCAACCAGCAGATACCCTTCCCAAACCCACATAGCCTGCTCACCACAGTGAACTGCGCTCAAGGAGACGGATAGTAAAGAGAGCCACCGTTAACACCCAACTTGATAACCCTACAACCCCCGTTCCCCTCCTAGGACAGCGACTGAACGAGTCGCCAACTTCAGCCGGAATACCACCTACAGACGGAGCCCAAACTAGTAGCGGACACCCCCCCCCCCCTCACCCGCCACTACACCACAAGACAACCAGACCAAAGCAGGACCAACTAGACGTCACCAAACAAAGACCAAACAACTCTCAATCTTACAATGCCGTGCAAACGACCCATTCCAAGGAAAAGACGAAGAGAAGAAAGAACAAACACTCCAGAACAGCAACTAAGAACAACCATAGATTGGACCCCCACAGACAGGAACAGAAACCGAACCAACACTGAGAAAAGAGACAAATCCCTCTACCTAACTCCATACATTGCTGACAACAGGCCACCACAGCAATCCAACTCAACGTCAGAAGCAGCAACATCAAACAACCTAACACAAGCATGTAGAAGGATGAACAACACAAACAGACGACCGACGCAATAACCCTCTACATCACCAAAGCAAGAGGAACTTCTAATCAACAACCACAACTCCCGGAAGACGAACCCGATGAAAACAAAAGACCCAGACAAAACCTAGAAGAACTCTTCGAAGACGCTGACACCCCGAATCCCACAGCCCAACAAGTGATCGACCAGGAAGGAAACCTCAACCCCGAGCAGAAGACTACCTCGACAAAGCCCAAACCAAACAACACCTCCAAACTTCACTGCAATCTAATAAACGCAAGATCCATGTCAAAACACTCAACAGAGATCTTCGACCTACTCGACGACATCGGCATTGACATCCTGTTCATCACAGAAACATGGCTGGACGACAACTACAAAATCACACTCCAAAGCTGCCTTCCGACCGACTTCAAATGCCTACAAATAAACAGAAAAAAACAAAAAAGGAGGAGGCATGGCTATAGCATTCAAAGAACACCTGAAAATAAAAACTGACGAACCGCTCAACATCCCCAACTGTGAAACCATGGTAATACACCTAACAGCGAGCCCAAAAACCAACATCACATTCATCCTGGTATACAGACCGCCGACATATGATGCAACATTTGTCGATAACTTCATGGAAGCCGTCACCAACCTAGCCATCAACCGCAAACACCTAATCATCCTGGGGGACTTTAACATCTGGTTTGAAAACAGCCATGCCAACTCCCAAAACTCACTGATTGAACAACTCAGCACCATGAAACTACAACTAGTCAAAGGAGCAACGCACTCGGCAGGACGCACCCTAAATGCAATTTACGCCAAAGAAAAACTCATCACCACGGCACCTCCAATACAAATACTGTGGAGCGACCACCTCATCATCCCATTCGTGATCACGCTGCCTACCCAAGCCTACATCCAACATCTGAAACTCACAACCACCACCTAAAGAAACTGGAAACACGTCAAAGAAAGCAACCTATTTGAACAACTGGAATTAACGAACCATCAACTACAGAACTGGAGCTAGCTGACCAGACGGGAAAGCAGAGATACTACACAATTGGATTGCAGATACAATAGATGAGATCGCCCCAGAAAAACCGTTCACCCCATCAAAAAAAAGAGAAATGGCAAAATGGTTCACCACACTATTAAACGCCATGAAAAAGGAAAACAAAAAGAGGGAATTGGAATGGAAGAAAGAATACAAGCCCGCAGGAAAAAAACACTACCAGAAACAAATCCGCGCATACAAGAAGGAAATTCAAAAGGCAATGAAAACATTACGATGACAGAATCAACAATGCCACCAACACACACAAAAATGTTTAGCATCATTGAAGAAATGAGAAACCCACCAAGCTGCGATAACACCCCAACCCCCTCAGAAAAACTATGCAATGACCTGGCTGACCACTTAAAGAAATCAATGACAACCGACAAACCATACAAAAGCAACCAACAACAACATAATATAACCAACGAACCTAACACGGAACCTCAGCACAAACTCCAAAGCTTTCCTGAAATATCAGCAGAGGCATTCACAATGCTGGTAAAACAAAGCAAGAAAGCGGGATCACCCATGGACCCCTGTCCCCCAGACATCTACAAATCAATCCTTGCGCAAGGATCGCCAGCAGAACACTACAGAAATCTTCTAAACCTATCGCTAGCAACAGGGACTGTACCAAAGATCTTCAAATCGGCATACATCAAGCCACTCTTGAAAAACACAAGTGGTGATGTAGATGACCTCTCCAACTACAGGCCGATCTCTAACATCCCCTACACAGCAAAACGTCTAGAAAACTACATATATAAACTGACCCAAGAACACGTAGAAAAACACCACCTGCTGGACCAAGCTCAAATCGGTTTCAGACCAGCAAGAGGAATGGAAACAGCACTACTATCCATCTGGGACGACCTCAAAACTAATGCACACTCAAACACTACCTCAACCCTTATTCTGCTTGACCTCTCCGCAGCCTTTGACAGTCAGCCACGACACCCTGACCAAAAGACTAGAAGACCTTGGCAAAACAGACGCAGCACTACGCTGGACCAAATCATTCCTAGCAGACAGAACAGAAACCATATGGATCAAACCTTTCAAATCCACTCCACGAGTTAACGACTGTGGAGTGCCACAAGGATCCTCACTATCTCCACTATATTTCAACATCTATCAGATGCCGGTCATCAGAATCTTCAAAAAATACATTACATGTTACAACTACGCAGATGACACTCAGATCATCTCAACCACTAATCGACTGTCTAAAAGAAGTCTTCAACTGGATGGATGCCAACAACCTGAAAATCAACCCAGGAAAGACAGAAATCATGATCGTATCCAAAGACCAAGAGAACGAAACCACCATCCCGTGGCCTGCGGAAATGGGAAACGCACCAACACCATCGAAGGTAGTAAAAAATCTGGGAGTCCTAATGGACAACACCCTAACCCTAGAACCACAAATAAATGCAACAGTGAAGAAATGCTTTGTCCTCCTGCACACAGCAAGAAGAATTCTACCTTTCCTTTCCTTCACGCACAAAACACTCACTATCGTCGCCCTAATCATGTCAAAAATCGACTATGCAAACAGCCTCTACCTTTGCATACCAGAATACCTCCTGAAGAAACTGCAACGGATCCAAAATCCAGCAGCAAGACTTCTCCTCAAACTATCCAGAAAAGACCACATCACTCCAGCCCAAAAAACTTCACTGGCTCCCAGTAAAACATTGCATCACCTTCAAAACAATGTGCATATCACACAGGGCAATCAGCGAACAAGGAGCAGAATTCCTACAAAAGAAAATAACAGTCTACAAACCAACAAGACCCCTCCGATCAAGCAATGAAATCCGCCTGGAACTCAAACCATACCTTAAGAAAAACTTGGAGGCACCTCCTTCTACCACTTAGCCACAAAAACCTGGAACAACATCCCAAAAGAAATAAGAAACACTGAAGATCACCTAAGATTCAGGAAATCACTAAAGACCTGGCTCTTCAACACCACAGACCAAATCTGAAAACCAAAACTGGAATAAGGATGACTAAACTGGAAAGGACACGGACATCCCTGACCCGACAGGGTAGCTCCCACGGCACCTGGACGGGTGACACCAGATAGACTGGAACACAGGCGACACGCACGGAGACTGAGTCAACTACCCCAGACAATCCCACCTACACTTTCGCCCGCCCCTTAGTTACCGCCAGGTACCACCGTGTTTTGGAATTGTCAAGATATTGGCAATCACCAGACTACCTGAGATGTTGACATTGGCAGGTGCACTGGCCACAGGAGTATGAAGGGAAGATAGGGGGGGCTATGAGAAAGCATGTTAGAGGTGAGGGCCAGAGGAGTAAGGAACCTTGTATGCCAGTGGGACCCAGATCAGGACAGAGCCGCATCAGGGGAGACCACGCAAACCGAGCGCCTCAATTCAGGATAGAGACGCAAACTAACCAACCGTACCAACAACTTCCCCTTCTGCATACACCTCTCAAACTCTAAACCAAACACAACCAAAACCTACAGCACAACAAACCGCACAAACTTCATTGCAACAACAAAACAAAAACACACATAGACCCGCACAACAGTACATGACGACTACCGGCCGCAAACACCCCAGTCCCAGCCAACGGACCCACCAGGCTGAGGCCGCCAACAGAACATCACTGCTCTCTTGCACTTTTCCTACTTCCTCCCGCTAACTCAACCTCCCCTCCTCTTTCAGAGCCGCCAGAGCGCCAGGCGACCACTCCGGTGGTGATAGTGCGCGGCACAAATGTCCTGTAACATAACATTAACATAAAGAGGCAAAAGCCCTCCAGGGTTGAATCGGTGCTGACTAGCTTCCCTGGGACTGCATTGGTACCCAATTTGGCTACCTCAGTTGAATCTTCGGTACCAAAGAAAGATGAGAAGTTCTCACAAGCAGCACAAGCATGCTCAGTCAGTAGCAAGCTTGCTACCAGCTTCTCCAAAAAAGCACAAAGCACATTTGATTGATTTGTGTTATGCCTTATGGTCGCCTACAAGACCACATTTGATTGATTTGTGTTATGCCTTATGGTCGCCTACAAGACCACATTTGATTGATCTGTGTTATGCCTTATGGTCGCCTACAAGACCACATTTGATTGATTTGTGTTATGCCTTATGGTCACCTACATGACCACATTCGATTGATTTGTGTTATGCACTATGGTCGCCTACAAGACCACATTTGACTGACTTGTGCTGTGCCTTAGGGTCGCCTTTATACCTTATTTGCAACCCCTGCTTACTAGCAACACTGCCCACATCATGTATTGGTGCCTATCTACTGTCATTCACCTATTGTATATCTACACTAGATGTTGGACTAGTCAACCTAATCCACTTCCCTATCAAGACACTTACACCTGCTTACTTATGCTAACCACCACCCCGTGGCCTATCACCATGACACCCGCTAACCCGTATTTGAATGATCCAGCACTCTGGATACGCCACTTTGCTACCAGACCAACACCTAACCAACCTTGTACTACGGCCATTAGAAACACTAGATTGAACTCTAGAACTAGCCTACCCCCGTGGCCTATCACCATGACACCCGCTAACCCGTATTTGAATGATCCAGCACTCTGGATACGCCACTTTGCTACCAGACCAACACCTAACCAACCTTGTACTACGGCCATTAGAAACACTAGATTGAACTCTAGAACTAGCCTACCTACCCTCCCATACACCCACCACCCCAGCATCTTATCCAGAAACTCTAGATTAAGAGTCCGCAGCATGAAACAATCGCATACTGGCCACAACCATGCTAATTCGACCACTGACTCAGCCAAGTCAGCCCTTACCCATCTACACGACCTACCTATACCACTTGAAAAACCTTCCCATAAAGACAAGCCCATTAAAGCAGCTTTGGTGAATGCTAGGTCTCTTCCTGCCCATGCTCTCGACATCGCTGACCTTTTATCTCACGAAAAGCTCGACTTCCTCGCAGTCACAGAAACCTGGCTCAATGCTGCTTCCGGCCCATCCCTGGCCCTTGCTATACCCAATGATTATACTATTATTAGATGCGACAGAAACTCCACTCAAACGAAGGGAGGTGGACTTGCCTTCATATTCAGAAATACACTCGACATCAAAGTCATCCAGGACGCTCAAATCCCCTCAGCTGAATCCTTGTCCATTAAGCTACCGCTATCACCTAACCACACGGCATCTCTACATCTTATTTACCGTCCACCAGGTCCCATCTCCTCCTTTATAGAGGACATCGCATCACTCATAACCATAGACACCAAACCCAACTCTCAAACGATTTTACTTGGAGACTTTAATCTTGGTTTCAATGACCCTAAAGACACTAACGCCCACGACCTAGCTAACACCCTATCGGACTTGGGTCACACGCACATTATTCACGAGCCCACTCACATCAAAGGCAGAACACTGGACTGGATTACTCACCTCAACTTCCCTATTGACCTCCTATCCAATGACCCATGCATTTGGTCTGATCATCACATAATAACCTTCTCTATCAAAGCTAATACACCTCACCCGGCGCCAATCATTGCCCCAGCCACCAGCACGAGAAATAAGAAAGATATCACACCTGACAAACTCTTACCTATACTACTCCCCATCCTGAACAATATCGACCCAGAGGTCGACCCTACAGTCCTAGTGGACATCTACAACCAGGCTATACTTAAAGCACTGAACACCATTGCCCCACTAAAATTGCGGAAACCCAAACCACAGCGTCACCTCAACACCTGGTTCACGCCACAACTAAGAGAATTACGTAAAGCTAAGAGAACCGCAGAGTCACATTGGAAGAAACATCCCACAGCCTCCAATAAGACTGAACTTACCCTTGCCTCCGCTAGTTACAAAGAAGCCATCTTTATTGCTAAAAAGGACACATATAACAAAAGGATTATACAAGCGGAATCCAACACAAAGGAACTCTTTAAGATTTTGAAAGAACTTGAATCCCCCATTGCCCCCATAGACAAATGTGTTACCGATGCACTATGGTGTAGTAATATTCAGAAGGCCTTATTAGATAAAATAGCTCGCCTACAATCTAAAATCAACGCAAAAAAATCCCTGCTACTTGCTGACCCAGACTACAAACAAATACCCAACAAATCACCTACCGTTAAATCAACTCCTAAACCTTTCAGCTTCTCACCCCTCTCTATCTGGGAAGTAGAAAACATCATCAGAAAACCTAAGCCATCTAACTGCCAAGGTGATGCTTGCCCTGCCCCGATCATCAAAGCTGCAGCACACGACCTGGCACCATTTATAACCAACCTCATCAATGCCTCCTTCAAAACCGGAGTAGTGCCTGATAACCTAAAAGATGCGTGGGTCATCCCACTCCTAAAAAAAACCTACTCTTGATCCAGCCAACCCGTCTAACTATAGACCGATAACAACTGTACCTTTCTTATTAAAAATATTGGACAGAGCAGCCTACTTACAAATACAGGCCTACTTAGAATCAAATAATCTCCTAGGACTCAGGCAGTCAGGTTTCCGACCAAGACACGGTACGGAAACTGCATTAATAGATCTTACTACCCAGGTCCAAATCC
Organism: Ambystoma mexicanum; assembly: GCF_040938575.1. NCBI lineage: Eukaryota > Metazoa > Chordata > Amphibia > Caudata > Ambystomatidae > Ambystoma > Ambystoma mexicanum. The sequence continues at coordinate 109,917,708 of NC_090933.1, forward strand.
TGAAAGACAATGGTAAACTTGCACTCCTCTTATTGCTTGATCTGTCAGCAGCTTTTGACCTGGTCAACCATCAAACACTCTGCCACCACTTGAAAACTGCAACACACTTCTCAGACGCAGCCACAGCTTGGATCAGCTCCTTCTTGGAGAATAGAACCATGAGGGTCTTCTCTCCCACTGATTCTGCTGAACCCTCTCCAGTACCCTGCGGAGTCCCGCAAGGCTCTTGCGTGTCCCCGACACTCTATAATATATTCACAAAGCCTCTCTTTGATATCCTTGACTATCTGGGTGTCACGTATACCAATTACGCGGACGACACCCAGATACTCATTCCTATCTCGGGGAACTATGAAACAGACAGCAAAACCCTTAATGAAATCTACTCAGTAATTCAAGCTTGGATGGCACATCACGGACTATGTCTTAATGACGAAAAAACCGAGTTGATCATCCTTGGCACTCACGCCAAACTCAAAAAGCTCAATCCTGCATTTAACTTCTTCACCATTGATGGCAATCTCATCCCTGTGTCAAATAACACTAAAACCCTTGGGGTCTACATCGATGCCACCTTATCCTTGTCCAAACAAACTAATGCAGTAGCATCATCAGCCGCTTACACCTGTAAGTTGATCACTGCATGTAGGACATTCATCTCCTCACCCAATTGCATTACTCTTGCCAGAGCATTAGTCCTTTCCAAGATAGACTATTGTAATGCCCTTTACTTAGGCACTAGCTACAAGAATATCAACAAACTACAAGTAATTCAAAATAATGCCATTAGAGCTGCCCTCAACATCTCCAAAAAAATGCACATTTCGGAGACCAGACGCAAGCTACACTGGCTTCCAGTCAAGCACAGAATATCCCTTAAAACTCTTACCCTCACACATAAAGCCAGGGCCAACCTTGCACCAGCCTACCTCACCAACCAACTTACACCTCACACTTCATCAAGACCACTTAGAGCAGCACAAGCTAACACTATGTCCATACCGAGATTTAAACTTCACAATTCGGGCGGTGCTAGCTTCCCTGTACAAGCCTCCAAATTATGGAACACAATACCTGCACTTTTGCAAGCAGAACCGTCATTTAACCTATTTAAACATAACACTAAGCGCTGGCTTCACAACATGGACTCTATGACAGCCTAACTGCCTGATTCAAGCATGATCAACTGTCACTATACACCCGGGTAATTAATATAATTATACTAGACTATGTATATATGCATCTGCATGACTAAGCTTGTACCCACTTGTAACTGCAATGTAACGTAACCCTATTGAATGCCTTCAACTGCAATTGTAACCAGATCTAACTTATGCGCCCGTATGCCCTTGGGCCTGGCCGCGCTTTATAAATAAAATAAAATAAATACAAATAAGGAAATCTAAAGATCAATGCGCTATATGTACCCGAGAGTCAAAATAAGCACATTGGCCTCATTTTCGGACTCTGATAATTTTGATTCGTCAAAATATTTCAGTGCCACCTGAAGAATTTTTTGGCACTCAAGTGAGACCTAAGACTCCAGAGATGTATCCCCAATTTTCTCCTGAGACTGAGCAGTTTTTGGCTGAACCTACTCAATCGAATCCACTATTAGTTTTGGCCAACATACAGGTACCCAGACTTTTTATGTTCAACTTTTATAATTCTGCTCTATGATCATCCAGGATTCTCTTCTACATCTTCTTTGAGGCAAGAAGAAATCAAAGGCAAACCATCACATATGGCTAATGATATTACAAATAGTCCTGTAGACTTGTCTGGACAGTTTCTGGTAGTCTTCGCCCACTGTATTAAAGATAAAATGGGGTCTCTGATCCTCATCAAGCAGCGGATCCCAAGTAGCGAACACCAGTTAGAATTGTAGGAGAGGGTGGGTACTGCCCCTCCTAGCAAGAAACAGTGTCAAAAGATACAGATTCGGAGTTGTATGATAATTTTGCTTGCTGAGTGCCTTACTTTGATTCTGATCCGTTTTTTGTTTTGGCTTAATGCCGTTTTGGGGGGGATTTTTGTGTAATTCGGGCAATCCGTTTTTGAGCTAGTTCATGGTTTTCTGAGGGATTTATTCGGGGTTTCCTTTGATTCCCAAACCATTTTTGAGCTGGTGTACTTCGCCAATTCCCCGCCTTTGTGCTGCAGTAGTTTGTTTCAGGCTATTTTTCTTTACCCACCCAACCCCTCACTGTTAGGGACAATTCTCATAAATGTGCTAGTTCCCTTCACTTTAGCAACTTTGCTGGATTTTGAGGACTTGATTTTTTTTACCTGGAGTGAGTGTTAGCCTTTTTCCCCATTCTCTCATGTATTTACTCTTGTTTTCTTTGGTTTTGGAGTTTTAGACTACTCCATAGGCATCTTTTCATTTGTGTCACACAGCACACTCAGTGAAGTGACACAGGGAAGTCTTTTAGGCTGTCCCATGGTTTAAATACCTTCTCTGGGATAAACTGCAGTTTCCCAGAGAAAGTAAAGTGAAATTGACTTTTAGTCTTTTCAAATTCCTAGATCCAGCACACCCTATCTTACAATAGTGCTGGAGGGGTTACCTAGTATCCCCTGTGTCTAGAACCTCATGTAGCAGTCCAATGCTACCCCTTCCTCTAAGAATGGCTGGTGGCAGTGGTTTTACAAAACTACCATGATTTTTCCGGACTGCGAACACAGGTAGCATTATTTCGCGGAGACATGTTTTTCAAGATGGCGTCTGTGCCCCCTTTGTTTAAACAGGTGCTGGTCGTCTTTTTTCTCGATTTTTCTTTTTGGAAAGGTCCTTCTAGAGTTTCTCTGCACGCCAAACCAGCTTTGGTTCCTTTGTTCCTACGCCTTTGGCAGGCTTCAGGGCTGAAGACCGCCTCTGGCGCCCGAGTGTCTGGGGTGGGCAGGAAGTGAGGGAGGTGCCCGAAACTCCCTTTGTTTAGTCTCCTAGGAGACCCAAATGCACACTGGCGTGATTGGCTGGCTGACTATCCGGCAAGGACAGCCACCCTGCTGGGTGACAGACAGCTAGGCTGGAATGAATGGGAGAGAACTGAATAAAAGACAAGTCTCTTGGCTTGGAAGGCAGTCTACCACTGGAACGAAAGAACCGAAGATGCGCTTGAAAGGATGGCTGATGCAACTCCTGGACCTTTGGTTTGCCCGGTGAAGCCCTGCTGCAAGTCTGAATCGCCAAGTTCATCTTGACAGAGAAGCCCCCACAAGGACGACTTCTCCCTTTCAGTTGGTGGGACCAATCAACTCGACACTAAGCCACCTGGATACCATTCCTCAGAGTGCTGCAGGAAACCAAGTAACCAGGGAGAGGGACACCAGTTTGTGTGCTTGACTACAGCTACCGGAATTGAAGATTTACCATTTGCAAGCTTTTCGATCAGTCCCAGTGCAGTGCATGAGTCATCTGACGTCCTCCCTCTTTTCCCCACGACAGAGGCTCAGGAACAGCGAGATCTGCAGGAACAAAAGTCTTCAGCTGCATCTTTTTCTTCATTGTAAGGTACTGTGAAAACCAGAACCTGAGACCTTACCTATCGCTATGAAAGTGCTTGAAACTTTGGCAACATGCAGGCCTAGTCAGCTTGTGACCCAACATAAGAATCTTTCGTTTGCAAACGACTTCTAAGTACTTTGGCAAAGACTTTTCCATTTATTACCAGAACTGCTTTATCCTATACAAGACGTTAGCCCATTGACTTTGGCCTAACCTATTGCATTGAATTGATTCCTCTGGTGAACACCCAAGTATTTACACTGTCTAAGAATAACTGTAAGCTTCTTTTTATTAACCTATGCCTTTTTGCTCCTCCTTCAAAGTAGTTTAAATGCCTCAGAACGGTACAGTGTAAAGTACTGAAGTATATGTGTGAGATATATTGCCTCCTTCTAGTGAATGTTTCATAACTGACTGTGAAATAAATTAATAAGTGTTTTACCAAGAAACCTGGAGTACGAGTCTATTTGAATACTTGCGATTGTAGACCTCTGTGTAACATCATTATAGCTCACATTCCCCTCTTGAGATAAGCCTGGCTGCTCAGCAACGCTACCAAAACTGCATAGTCCACACTTAAGTTTGGTTTTGCTTACACCTGTAGCCCTAGTTGTGAGTAGTGGTCCCCAATGGTACTGCATACAAACTTTGCCCAACACTCAGCAATTGGTTCGGGCAGTCTGGTGTCTTTGCCTCTCCCCTGGGGGCCATCTCTCCTGACTTCTATCTGCCTTCTCCATTTATCTTCATCCGTCCTCTGCATCACATCTAGATAGATTTGTGAAGATTAGCCATATGTCACTGTTGGGGAGAATTCTCATTTCTGTGCCAATTCCCTTCAAGCTTAGCGACCCCCAGCTCTTTGGCTGGACTGCAGGACTTTTTAATTTTTAGCCTGGAGTGAGCCCTTTTTCACTATTTGTTTTGACCTGATTTGGATTGTTTCCTTTTGTTTTTGAAGTCTGACAAACTCCATAGGCATCTACTTTTTGTATGGTGACACGCAGCACCTTCAGTGCAGTGTCACAGAGAAATCCTTTAGATTTCTCATAAGGTTTAAATGCCTTTTCTTGGGTGAACTACAGTTCTCCAGCATTGGATCTTTCATGGATTCACATGCTGTGAATATTTCCTGTCAGTCTGGGATACCTCGGTAACTTTAACCTAGTGTTTTCCTATGGGAAACTTCGATACCTTAGTGCCCTATCAACGTCTTTTTGGGAGCTTTAGGCTACACCAATAGGACGTCTGGTATAAATACCCCCGCCCCCGTGGCTTCCCTTCAGATTTCAACCGTCTCCAAACTGTTGGGATCACCTTGTGTTTACTCTTTGTGTTCTACACATGCTTTTTGTACTTCGGCCATAATGTCATCTGGGGCCCAGAAAAAAAATCACTGTTTAGGCCTTGTGCAACCTGCGGCCTAAAGGTCTTCGAGGACAACAGCCATGCAGATCGTCTGTACCCCAATCATTCTGCAGACTCCTGTGAGATCTGTTGTGGATTTTCTCAGAAAACGCTGAAGGACCGCAACCGCCGGCTTATTTGTTGGCTCAACGAGGGCACTTACCCGGGTTCGGCGGTTTCGTCCTGGGGGAAGCATGTCTTCCACTCCGGCGGAGAAGGTGTCGTCTTCTCAGCAAAGGGTGATGTCCACGGAACCCCTGCTAAGAAGCAGCACACAGAGGTGCAGCGTCGGAGGTGGGGAAAGGTTGCATCATTCTAAGGTGATGCGTGGCTCTTCAGTGTCTAAGTCGGCGAGACCGGACAGGTCCAAGGTGTCGAGTGCTAGGCCCGAGAAGACTGGGCAGAAGTCCCCGACGGTGGAGATCGAGAAGTCGAAGGAGCAGGAGTCTTCCTCCTCAAAGCAATCGTCGTCCAAGGACAGTCATAGGTCATCTTCCAGCTGGGACTCCAGCGGTCCGCTTTGGCAGAGAAGGCCAGGCCTGTGGAGGCCTTAGTACCGACAACAAAGTCGTCGATGGATGTTCTGTCACTGATGGTGGTGTTACAGTCCTCACTTTCGTCGACGTTGGTGTAGTCGGCTCAGTCTACGGCCATGACCGTCAGTGGGCCGCAGTTGCTGCTGATGGCTCAGCTCGAGACGAATGGTGGTTTGTTGCTGACGGGGGATCCGTGGCAGTCTGGGCCGGCTTCGGGCCGTTCCTCCCGGTGGACATTCATCAACAGGATCCGCCATCATATTCTGTGTCCTCTGGTCTGGAGGAGAAACATGAACCAGGTTTCGATCCATCTGCGCTGGGTCTGGGGGAGGCAGGTCTGTCAACGTCTAGTGGGGTCTCTCCTGTACCATTGGTGACCCCACACTCTGCTATCCATGCAGGTGTTTAGTACGCTCCAGTCGTTGGGACAATTGGATGCAATACTTCCAGTGGCTCCGAGCCCGGGGCTCCAGTGGTGCGTATTGTGCCTGTAGAGGCCCCTCGACCGAGTCTCCCCAGGAATTCGCCTTGTGTGGCTGCCATTGCCGTCGCCAGTGGGGTTGGGGCCTTCCCCGAAGTCATCCAGAGGAAGGGGAGCTAATCGATTCGGAGAGCAGGCCTTGACACGCTGTTGACTGTGTCCTTGTAGCCCAGGAGAGACGATAACTGGGATACGGATCCTCAGGTGGAACGCCTAGTAGCCTGGCTCAGCAGTCTCCGCCGTATGATGTTGGGGCGTTTCATGCTATGATGGCGAAGGCGTGGCAAGAATTTTGTTCTTGCTCCTGAAGAGGAATGAAAGGACTGTTTACTCTTCCATCACATGGGGAAGCAACAGGGTTGGTTCTATTTTGGATCGTGTGGCAGGAAGGCCTGTGCACGATGTGCCACCCTTTATCGGAACAAGCCGTGTAGGGGTGTCTGGAGAATTTTAAGGCACCTGAATCGACCCCAAGTGCCTCATGTCTCAGACCACTCCTGAGTCGGTGGTTTCGGTGGTGGCTAGTCGGAAGGCGAGGAGCCAGCACAAGTGTTACACCCCTGGACAGTGAGGCCAGAAAGCAGGATGCATTTGGGAAGACAGTCCTCACGGTGGGTGCTACAATAGTGAAAGCGGCTAATTCCTTGGCAGTTATAGCCCAGTATGACAGGGAGATGTGGCACTGGTTGGCCCCGCTCTTAGATCATCTCCCAGAGCAACAACACAAGTAGGCTATGCTGCTGGTTAGAGAGGGGGAGGAGCCACAGCATCAACATTGCAGCTAACTGGGCGGAGTCGGCCTTCAAACAAATAATAAATGGTGTTCTCTGGAGGCAGACGTGGCTGCGCTGACATTCGTCCAGAGGACCAGCATAAAGTAGTCGACATGCACTGTGACGGTCAGAAGCTCTTTAGCGCAAATCGACGAGGCGCTAAAGGGGATGAAGGAAGACTCAGACGGCGAAGTCCCTGGGGGCTCTGCAAACGGCCCATTCTCTTTGCCCCTTTCAGGCATTTCGAGGGGCCTCTGGTAATGCCAGATTTGCTGCTTCCTGCGACAGAGGTTAGTCGTTCCAGTTACTCTTCCCAGGGCTTCAGGCGCTCACTCCAGTCGGCGCAGAAGAGCAGGGACCATCAGGCGCACCGTATGGAGGGTCCTGCCGCCTTGGCTGCTAAGGAACGGCAGTCTAAGTCTCAGCAATGGGGGCAGTCATCTTGGGGGCAGTGTGTGGCGACACGGCGACGAGTGGAATCGTATTACTATGGACCGCTGGCTACTAAATACGGTACGTCTCGGCCACTCGGAGTTTCAGCATCCTCAACTGCCAATCCCACCTGTGCAGCCGCATCTGCCAGTCTTGAGGCAGGAGGTGGAACTCGTGTTGGCGAAAGGGGCAATAGAACCAGTCCTGGTGTCGGAACGGGGCGTACTCCCGGTATTTTGTCTTCAAAAAGGCCAATGGAAAGTGGAGGACTATTCTAGATCTTCGGCCGTTGAACAAGAATCTGCAATGCCTGAAATTCAAGATACTCACGCTGTAGGATGTAACCCAGTCGGTGCAGCCAGGAGAGTTCCTGGCATTGTTGGATTTGGAGGATGCGTACTTCCACATTCTGATGCGGCCAAACCATTGCAAGTTCCTGCGCTTTATTTTCTGGGACGATCATTACCAGTTCTGTCCTCCCATTTGGGCGGAAGTCGACTCCCAGGACGTTGACAAAGTGCCTCGCTCCAGTGGCTGCCTTCCCCTGAAGGGGTAAATCATGTGTACCATATCTGGATGACTGGTTGGTACGGGGGCTGTAGCCGGAAAGGGCGTTGGTGTCTCTCCAAGCGTCCATTAGCCTGTTACAATGGCTGGCGTTCGCCGTCAACTTCTCAAAATCCTATCTGATGCCATCCAGGGAGTTGGTTGTTCTCGGTGCTCCGTTTCTCACACATGAAAATCATGTATAGCCCTTGGACTAAAGAGTGGTTAAGTTGCAGTGTAGGGCGGCCGAATGGGGCCAAGGAACTATGGTCTCGGTCCGCAGTTACATGTTGCCCGGTTCCATAGCTTCCTGCATTCCACTTATCCCAAATTGTCGCCTGTTCATGCGGCCAGTGCAGGAATTTCTCGTAGACAGGTGGTCGCAGAGTCGGGTGTTATGGTCAGACAAGGTGGTCATCTCCCGGGGGCTGGTGGAAGCCCCGAGATGGTGGGCTTACACAGACAATCTTGTACGGGGCATTCACCTGCTAGAGCCAGATTTTCATGTCACGCTAGTGACGGACGCTTTCCAGGTGGGTTGGGGTTGGGGGCGCTCCTCCAGGGCCTGTGGTCTCGGAAGGAGGTGTTATTGCACATCAACGTACTGGAGTTGAGAGCGGTGCACTGGGCCCTGAAATCCTTTCTGCCTCGCATCCAAGGTGCAGTGGTTCACGTGTTGACGGACAATACTGCCACAATGTTCTATTTGAGGAAGCAGGGAGGCACGCATTCTCTGCTCCTGTCCAGAGAGGCTCAGGTGGTGTGGCATTGGGACATTGCTCGGAATTCACATAACGGCTTACCATCTGCCGGGGATCCAGAATGTCTAGGCACATGCTCTCAGCAGAAACGGGGAGCAGTTGCACGAGTAGAAGCTGAAGAAAGAGCAGGTGACGAGGATCTTCCAGAAGTGGGGGTCCACCCCTCTCTCCGCTTGTTTGCCACGCCAGAGAACAAGCAGTACCCATTGTTTGCCAGCAGAGTCACTCATCCGGAGTCCAAGGGAGACTCGTTCCCGTGGACGGGCCTATTCAGGTATGCATCATCTGTTTCCGCTGATTCGGTGGACAAGCCAGTTGGATATACAAATGACAGTCTTATTTACTGTTCCACAATTACAATTTGAAATTCACCATTACGTACAGTCAACATGCCATTCACTTTCTATATCTCCATCTCTACATACAAGACCATATGATCCAAACCACTTTATACACAAAAGGCACAGCAGTTAACAGTGTACCACATGCAACATGTAATCATCCTCGGCACATTATACAAAATATACCATATGGGGAACTTCTTCGAATCAGAAGAAATTGTTCAGTAGAGTCAGAATGTACTAAACATCAAGACATCACAATCAAGAAATTTAAAAATCGTGGGTACAGCCCTAAACACCTCAAACTCGTGCTGGAAAAACAAAAACAAGACTAAGATCAGAACTGCTGAGGGAAAAACCCAAACAAACAGTGCAACAAAACAAACTCAGATTTATTACAATTTACAGTACAAATAACACAAGTATCAAGAAAATCCAAAAGAAAAATTGGAATATTCTACTAACAGATCCGGCAATGAAAAAATGTTTAGACAAAAAGCCTAATATGGTCTTTCAGAATTGCTAAAATCTCAAGAGAATGATAAGTCCATTGCATTTTGACAATCGTAACTACGAGAAATGGAAAAGACAAACAACAAGTAAGACTGAATCATGGTTTAAACCACCAACGCACGGCAATTATCAATGCAACAACTGCTCAATATGCCCACATATGAGCAATGCAAAAAAGGAATTTTTGAAACCAGATGGAAACAACATTAAGATTAAACAATTGATTAATTGCAATAGCAAATATGTGATTTACGCCATAACCTGCATATGTAAGGAAACATACATTGGCAGCACGATTAGAAAACTTAAAACCAGGTTTGGAGAACACTTAAGAGCAATTAAAAATAGACTTAATCTCCTATAGCTATACATTTCCATGAACAACATCCAGGGGCAGACATATCAGAAATCAAATGCTATGGAATTGAAAAACTATCCCTCCCCAAAAGAGGCGGAAATCTAGAAATACTTTTACGAAAAAAAGAAGCCTTTTGGATATGTAATATGGACACAATATATACAGGTTTGAATGTGGACCAGGAACTACATCATTTTCTATTTTGAGTTTTTGAAAAAATTGTTAAGTGTGTGCAAATTATGAAAGGACAATGTCCACAATACATTGCTCTGCCCTGGGTTGCATATGGTATTTTATTGAACATCGCAGGCATATTCGACTTTTTTTTTTTCGGTACCAACCTATGTGATCTAGAGGTTTTTTGCTAGTTATTTACATATTGAATACTGCCTCCATTTGTAAAACTAACATGCACTAAAATTTGAAGACGAAATGTAACAAAAGGATGAACAGTAAGAATATGCATGCGGATCTCGAAGGCCAGATATAACGCTGTACATTTTATATCATATGGTATCTTTAGCTCTACGAGTTGGATAGTATAAGATATCCAATTCCAAGATGGCGTGCACATCACGTGAAAATGACACGTGACGATCATTTTTTCTATTGAACTTTATTACAAGTAGTAAAACACGCGCGACAACATAAACCTCAACAATGTAGACGGCAATCAGACTGGGCACAAACTGAATACATAACCGAGGTAAGAAATTAGACACATCGTAACTAGTACGATTACAAACAAATAGTTGTGAGGTGCACTCACATTGTGCGGGAATACAAGTGCTTACACGCCGTTTCTTTTCATTCATAGCATTTATCAGATTGACTCTTAATATTGGATGGAACACTGCAGCATTTCTAAAGCCAAGCATAGGAAATCTAACATAAGCAATATACAGCGAAGAAGCCGAACATGTAAGACCGCATCCTATTTATATATATTTTTTCAGTCATCATGGTACACGTGTTAGATCTAACTTGGAGATCCAAATGCATTCATAGAAACACAAAAATATATATATTTATTCTCTTTACTTGCAGTGCAATTTCCAAACGAAAGAATGTGTTAAATGTGATTGAACAAACCTACAAAGTTAACCACTGTACTTTTGAAGAACCCACATATTGAAGAGTATAGCAATATTTTCATGAAGCTAGCCACCATACCCCTGAAGAACGGGGAAACACGTGTCGGGATTTGGCTAGGAGAAAATAAACAAACACTGAGCACATCTGTATGTTCTATGATTACAAAGAAGAGGTGTGACAAATTAAATGATGTTAATTCAATGAAGACCTCTCATGAATTTAAAATACTAAGCATGGTAAAGTACAGCAAGTAATAAACTTGATTTTTTTTCTAAATACTTTTCTTTTTCCTTACAAAGCTTTGAAAGTGCTAGCGCGGCTAAACATTGGATCTAAGTTCCTCAATAGACAATCCAGTTGGTGTGCAAGTACCTGTGCAAAGTGATCTTTGTCGCCCCATTCTGGCCTAGGCAGACGTGGCTCTCGGATCTCCTTCATCTCGCGGTGGAAGAGCCGCTTCGTCTGGGAGCAGAGTAGGATCTGCTGTCGCAGGACGATTGAAGAGTGTGGAATTCCGATCCGGCATCGCTCAGCCTGGCTGCGTGGCTCCTGACCACTCAGAGTTGGGTCATCTAGGTATCTCACAGGAGTGTCGACGGATCCTGGAGGCAGCAAGGGCGCATTCCACCAATATCTCTTACAGTAGAAAATGGTTGAGATTCTGTGCCTGGTGTGAGCAGCAACCGGACGTGTGGCTGTTGGAAGTTTCTCCAGGCCAGGTTCTCCCTTACCTGCTGCATCTGACGCAGGGGGGCCTGGCGTTGTCTTCAAAGTACATTTGGCGGCCCTTTCCAGATTCACCAGATGGCGCCATGCTACTCCTGTTTAGTGACAAATTGGTTAAGCACTTTCTGAAAGGACTTTTTCTGACATTTCCCCCAGAGAAAAGATTTGCTCTGGTACGGAGTCTCAATGTGGTTCTCTCTGCTCTCATGAAACCACTGTTTGAGCCCATGTCGACGGCGTCCTTGAGGTTCCGCTCGTGGAAAGTCGCATTTCTGGTTTCAATCACATCTGCCTGAAAGATTTCAGAGCTTCAGGCGCCGTATCTGCGATTCATGAGGGACAAGTTTCTGCTGTCTACTAATCCACACTTTATACCGAAAGTGCCTTCAGCGTTTCACAAATGCGCTACGATTGCCTTGCCCTCGTTCTTCGCTAAGGCGAACACGCTGGCGGAAAGAGCCCTGCATTCCCTGGACGTCAAAGTGGCGCTGAAGTTTTATGTGGCCTGTACTCCGGACTTCAGGAAGTTGAAACAGCGGTTTGTGGCTTTTGGTCCCTCCAGCAAGGGACAATCAATTTCCAAGCAAGGGCTTTGCTGCTGGGTCTCATCCACAATTTAATTTAGTCATGGGAAGGCTGGCTAGCCCTTAAGGGCACGCCTAAGGCCCATTCTACAAAGTCATTGCGGCGCTCTGGGCTGGAATACCGCTCAGTGACATTTGCCAGGCTGCTTCTTGGGCGGTGCCGCATACCTTCACCATACACTACTGTCTAGGACAGCAAAATGTGGAAGATGTGCAGGTGGGACGGGCGGTCCTCCAATGCCTGTTTCAATAAGGTAATCCCTGCAGCTTCCAGGGGTTTTGTTTCTCTATTCACTTGCTGGTTCTGTTAACCTGCATGCTGTTGGATGTTATTCTGTGTTCGTGGTTATGGCCTGGGGTTGGTTTGCCTCCTGTCATGCACCTCCGAGGGTTGGTCATACTGCTATGTAATCTATTCACAGCATGTGAATCCATGAAAGATCCAATGCTAGAGAAGGGAGTAGTTTCTTACCTGTAACTTCATTTCTCCGGCATTGGTATCTTTCATGGATTCACATGCGCCCGCCGGCTGCCCCTGCAGACAAACCTTGGTTCGGGTTTCCTCTACTTTGGGGGTCAAAATCTGAAGGGAAGCCGTGGGGACGGGGCTATTTATACCAGACGTCCTATTGGTGTAGCCTAAATCACCCAAAAAGACATCGATAGGACACTAAGATGTCCAAGTTTTCCATAGGAAAACGCTAAGTTAAAGTCACTGAGGTTTCCCAGCCTGACGGGAAATATTCACAGCATGTGAATCCATTAGATACCAACGCTGGAGAAATGGTGTTACAGGTAAGAAACTACTCCCTTCCCAAGAATAGTAAAGTGAAATTGACTTTACTTACCTTTTCTCTTTGTAGGTCCAGCACACCCCATTTTATGGGGAGTGCTGAGGGGAATGGGTGTTTACTTAGCTTAGTATCCCCTTTTTACCTACTCATTTAACATTTTTTATATTACCCTCACTACTTTAAATGGCTGGTGGCAGTGGTTTAATTTTCCTACCATTGTGCTTTTCTACAGCAGGCTGAATACTCAGTTGCAGTATAGCACCCATGGGTGACAATTTTGTCAAAATGGCCCGGTCTTCTTTTTTTCGCCATTTTCTGTTGGTGGGGCCTTTCTTGGGTTTTACTCTGCATGCCAAACCAGGTTTAACCCTTTTGTTCGTTTTGCCTTTGGCAGGCTTCAGTGCTGAAACCCACCTACGGCTCCAGGGTGTCTGGAAGGGCAGGAAGTGAGGGAGGTGCCTGAAACTCCCCTGACGTTTGTCTCTATGGAAACCCAAATGCACCCAGTGCTGATTCAAACAGCCACCCTGCTGTTTGAGTGGCAGCTAGGCTTTGTGTGAATGGGAAAAACCTGCTTAAAAGGAAAGGATTTTGGGACGAGACAGTCAACCACTGGGAAGAACAGCCCGATGAAACCGTGAACGAAGTTTGCTGCATCCTCCTGGACCGTTGAACTGCACAGTGATACCCCGCTGCTGTGCTGAAACTCCTTTTTCTGATCGACAAGAGACACTCCGGAAGGGACGACTTCTTCCCTTGGGTTAGTGGGACCAACTAACCCAGAGATGAACTTCACTGGAAGACCTTCTCCGACTGGATGTATGTCTTTGCTGCTGCAGGAACCGAGTGTTAGGGGCCAAGAAATCTGTAGTTGAGTGCAACGTCTGTAAGCCGGCCAAAAGCTCCAGGAGCCTCCAGAAGCAGGGCGACCAGAACTAGAGTTCCCTCACCAGAATGCAGCTCAATGCGTGAAGGAAGCCCAACCAGTGTCAAAGTTCTTCGGAGCACTGAAACCGCAAAGTGCTGCTGATCCGAAAAGAGCACGTAGCTGCCACTGACCTCTGTATTGCTGCCGCAGCAGTCCTGAGACATCCTCCCTCTTGTCCCCACGACTGAGGCCCAGGAACACAGGATCTGCATTGCTGCAACCAGACAGAAGCCTGCTGGACCCTCTTCTAACCAAAGGTACTGTTCCTACTTGGGGTACTTACCTCTGTCGGTAGCTTGCTATTCTCAGTTGAGACTTGCAGCAGCTGCTTTTCTAGAGTTGATCTCCGCTCTACCCTTCACGAGTGTAACAGCTTGTGACCCTACAGTGATTTTTCTTCAACAAGCTCTCTAACTTTGTGCAAGACTCTTACTATCTAATTGCCTCCGCACCATAGACTTTGCTCCAATGACTTTGGCTGGCCTGGCTCACTGCAGACGTTTCTATTGCATTTCACTTTGGTACTTACTGTCCCTCATAGGTGATACATTGGTTTTAAACTAATATTGCTGGGAAAGGTCTTTATCTAGACTTCATTAAAAGATTTAAAGTGCTCACATGGTCTGAGAACCCGTTTCACCCTTTTTCCTTACTTTCCTTTCTACAAACCTCAGAATTTACGAAGTGTACTTGTGATGTATAAATGCAATTACTGTCCTAGTTAGTGAAGTCACCTCAGGGTGTAGGAAATGTGTAAGACGCATCTCTAAAGAGTATCTAGTAGCTTTGTGTTGATTCTGAACAAGTCTTTAAAAGTGTATTTGATTGCTACAAATATTGCCTTTTTTTTTAAAGAATGCTTATTTAAAAACTACTGTTATAATTACATAAACCTTGAGTATAAGTGATACTTGGCTACTTGTATTTGTGTATTTCGTTGCTACAGCTCTACAGCTCACATTTACCCCTCTTGAGATAAGCCTGGCTGCTCAGTCACACTACCAACTTGTGTAGTACAGGCCTATACCAATAGGTGGGTTACCTAATACCAAGAGGACACGGGTTGTGTAGTCTCCACAGGGTTACTACATGAATTCTTGCCTAATGGTCACATCTAGATGGAATCGTGAAGTTTAGCCACCTAGAGGAACTTGAAGAGGACCCAATGTACTGAAACCACCCTGCTCCTCCTCCCTCGCCCTACACGCATACCTTGTACTATACACGCCCATGGGCTAGCCAAACACACACCCAACATAATTAACACACACACAATCCTAGGCACTGGACCATACTCCTTTGGACACAACAAGCCAGTGCGCAGAAGCTTAAATACCAGCCAATTGACACACAAAACACGCAACAGAACTGACATTCACATACAACCAACAATCCAGGCATTGGGCTTCGCCCTTACAGATATAACAAACCAGTGCACGCTATCAACCCATCTTCAGCCCAACACAGACGCCAGTTTCTCCTGGTTCTTTACCCATCCTTTCCCCCTACCCTCACGAACCTACCCTGTCCCCTTTCTAGCATAGCCACGTGAGCACCTGGAGACTGCTCTTGGATGGTAGCGGTGTAAGTCAACATCAGCGACCGCCAATGCCAAGCCGATTCAGTGACCAACCCTTCCTTCTGTGCTACAGGGATGATCCAGACTGGACTTCACTCTCTTGAACTTCTGAGCCTAAGAAGTCTTGAGACCGCTACAGTCTGAGCCATCCCACAAAGTGCTGCAACCTTCCAGGCCTGCATACCTGAATACCCAGGGACCTCTGGCACTGCTGCACTGCATCGTCTCGTCGAGCGCAGTTCCGGCAGCACACTTGTGGGCATCCGTCTGGACCTACAGAAAGTCCATCCTGATCATAGAAGTCCCCTCGCGTCTAGGACCGAGAGAAGAACATCTGCTGGGTGACAACCATTGCTGCTTCAAAGCCTGTCGCGCTTCCAGATCCAAGAGACACAAAGATAATCTGCTGGGCATGCCTTTCAGTCCAATCGTCTGCTCCCACCAAAGGTTCTTCATCCAGCCACCAAGTCCAGATACCTGAACCAGAGCTGCTGTCTTACCTGGGGAACCCGCCAATGGCATTGCTCTTCATAGAAGTTACTGTTTAACTCCTGGGTACTTACCTAGACAGTTTTTGCGCTGTTTTTTGCGCTGTTCACTCCTGAGTCACATTGGGTTGGATGACTCAACTATGTTCCTAAGGACACTCATGCACGCTCTAATAAGATCCGACATCCTGGTGTCTACCAACCTCCCATCGCCTCATTGACAGTGGTATCTCCTGTGGGAACACCCTGAGGTTGCCCCTGTGAAATCTGGTGGCTGAACGCTGGTCCTCTGTGGAGCAATAGGCATGGGGGTGGGGGGCATCACCTTGCAGCGACAGCAAGTGTGGGCTAGGTGAGGAGTTTGCCATAGTCTGGGAGGTGCCTGCAGTCTGTGGTTGACTGCTCTGAGCCTGAACCCCCCCCATGGCCTGTTGGCTGGTAGGCATCTGAGGGGTTGGAGGGGGGGTGAGCACAGGCAAAGGCCCCGGCTGGCAGTGCTCCTGTGTATGTGGACTGAGCCCTTGATCCAGTGCCACTAAATCGGAGCACGGATCGGAGGTCTCTGGAAGGGACTGTGGTGTTTATCCTTGTGGTGGCAGCAAGAGCTCCATCTGTTTTATCGGAAGCCCAGGGGGAGCATTGCCTGGAGACTGCAGAAACACTGTGTGGCTGCTGCAGCAGCCAGCTACTAATGCAGGAGTGAGGACTTATGGAGTCGGCGTGCTGTACAGTGTGCTGTGCCTGCAGTTCTGGACAGATGCAGCAGGCAGCTCCGCGTACGAGAGGTGAGCAGGCTGTCTGTGTGGGGCACAGTTGGTGGCCGGTAATTCGACAAAGTGATTAATGGAGTAGGCCCTTAATGGATTGAGAACCAGCTTAGGTGCCCCTGGAAACCACCCTTTTTTTTCTCTAACTAGAAACTGCCGCTGTATACAGACCTGCACTATATCCCCAAGATTACTGCAAAGAGCTTAGGACTTACTGAAGAGCTCTTTCCTATGGCCTGCTTCTGTCTATCCCCTACTGTGACCTTTGTTCTTGGGAAACTGTGAAAGTGGATCCTGGTTAAAGCTTGTATTGGTCACTTTGGGACGTACTGGATCCTGACCGGGGGGGGCCTGCACCAGAAGGGAAGAATGTCAGACCTCTAGAGAAGCTCTTGTCTGACAGTGTTCCATTAAAACTTTAAGCTTGCAGCAATGACATTTCTCTCCTTGTAGGGCCAATAGTCAGTTCCTGTGATGACCTTGTGCTGATGCAGTTGAACTTCAGTGTTGACAGCTCTTGGCTGGGTGCAGTACTGGGTCCATATCGCGGGTGATTGCGGGAGTTACAGTGAACACCTGCTGAGGCCTTTGGTCGTGGTAACTGTGAGCACCACAGACGTTCCCCTGGTCTTGTGAACCCAGGGTGGCCATACATCGGGCAATACTGTAGGTGTGGTGGATGCTAAGGTTTTGCAGCGTGATGCAAAGTCAAAGTCTGGGAAAGTAGGAAAACACCAGTCAAAGTTAAAATTTAAACTGCTTCTCAGCCCAAGACCTATAAAGTGATGGAAGATTCTCTGGGCGTGAGCTCTGTCTGCACATATGTATGCCAACAGAGAGTTAAGTGATATAAAGACAATGTTCAACCAACTACAGGCCAGTATACAGTTGCTGGATGGGAAAATGTCTACTTTGATGTGCAAAGTAGACTAAGTGCAGGTGCGTTTGGACAAACCTGGTGAGAGATTAGATGAGGTTGAAGGGATGGTCTCCACAGTCAAGGATGAATCTTCAGCCACTTCACGGGAGCTCATTCAAGTCAAGAGGGCTTTGGAGGAGTTGGCTGATAAGCAGGCAGATCTTGAGTCCCGCTCCATACGAAACTATCTACGGAGAGTAGGCGTCCCTGAGTCGGAACAGCAGTACATGGAACCCTTAGTGGAATCGATACTGCAGAGGACATCTCTGCAGTGTTCATAGTGGTAAGGGTGCATCATATCCCCAGTGGCAAGAAACAAATACCTGGAGCGCCAGCCTGACCAATCACAGCTCGAATGTTGAACTATTGTGATAGGGATTTTGCTCTCTGAAAGGCCAGGGAGAAAGGGCTTTTGACATATAAAGGGAATCCTAGCAAGATCTTGTCAGACTTTTCGGATAAAGTGCAGACGTCCAGGAGGGCGTACATCAGAGTTTAAAAAACGATTGAGGGTGAGGGGCATGAGATAAGCCATGTTCTTTGTTAGAGAGAATTCTCAAAAATGTGTTAATTCCCTCCACCTTAGGGACCCCCAGCAACTTTGCCGGTTTTTGAGGACTTCATTTTTTTTAACCTGGAGATAGAGAGACCCTTTTTTCCCACTCATGTATTTTAATGTGACTTTATACACTGTGTTTCTTTTGGTTATAGAGTCTAACCAACTCCATAGACCTAATCTTTTACAATTGTGTCACAAGGCACCTTCAGTGCAGTTGCCACAGGGAAGTCTTCCAGATTTCCCAAGGTTTAAATACCTTCTCTGGGATCAACTACTGTTTCCCAGAGCAGTAAAGTGAAATTGACTTTACTTGGCATTGTAACTTTCTAGACCCAGCACACACTATCTTACAATAGAGTGCTGGAGGGGTTACTTAGTATCCCCTTTGTCTAGCTTCTTATGTAGCATATTGTTACTCTTTCCTCAATTGACTGGCTGTTGGCAGTGGTTTCGTTTTGAACTACCTTGGTTTGTATTCACCACGACCGTTCGCGGCTCCGGTAATGTTACAGCGGAAGCCATCTTTTTCAAAATGGCCTACAGCCATCTTTGCTAAAATGGTGCCCGGTCTTCTTTTTTCGCCAGGTCTTTGTGTGAAGGTACTTCTAGAGTTTCTCTGCGCGCCAAACCAGGTTTGGTCTTTGTTCATTTCGCCTTTGGCAGGGTTTCTGAGAGAAACCTGCCTTTGGCGCCAGCGTGTCTGGGGTAGGCAGGAAGTGAGGGAGGTGCCAGAAACTCCCTTTACTTAGTCTCCTAGGAGACCCAAATGCACTCTGTGGTGATTGGCTGGCTGACTGTCCGGCAAGGACAGCCACCCCGCTGGGTGAGTGACAGCTAGGCTAGAATGAATGGGAGAGAACTGAATAAAAGGCAAGTCTCTTGGCTTGGAAGGCAGAGTCGACCACTGGACGAAGGAACCGAAGAGCTTGAAGAGGACGCATACCGCAACTCCTGGACCGTTGGTTTGCCCGGTGAAGCCCTGCTGCAATGACTACATGCCAAGTTCGCATAGACAGAGAAGCCCCTGCAAGGACCACTTCTCCCTTTGAGTTGTTGGACCAATCAACTCCAAAGTAAGCCACCTGGCCACCCATCTCAGAGCTGGTTGAATTTGTTCACGGTTGCTGCAGGAAACCATATAGCCAGGGAGAGGGACACCGGATTGTGTGCGTTAATTTTAAGCTGGCCTAAAGCTTTTGGAAGGTCCTACAGACTCCCACGAAGCAAGACTGACCAAGCCTGAGCCCCCTCAGCAGAGTATGGCACCCCAGAAGCAAGGACAGTCCACCTTGACAGCTAGGTACCACGCTTATTGCTATTTGCTGTACTGCATGGATCTGAAACGCAAAACAGCCACTGAAAGTTTTGACAGCCCCAGTGCAGTGCAGGAGTCCCCAGACATCCTCCCTCTTGTCCCCAGGACTGAGGCCCAGGAACAGTGAGATCTGCAGAGCTGCACAGGAACAGAAATCATCAGCTGCATCTTTTCTTCTAAGGAACTGTAAAAGAAGTCTAAGAGAACTTACTGCTTACTGTAGGAGTGCTTTTAACTTCCACAACTCACATTTTATCAGCTTGTGACCCTACATTTGATTCTTCTTTTCATCAAAGACTCCTAAGAACTTGTGCAAAGACTTTTCCATTTACTTGAAGTGCTGCATCCTTGCAAGACTTTTGCCTATTGACTTTGGCTTAGCCTCTTGAATTGAATTACTCTTCTAATTGCTATCTGAAAGGTTTTGCCCTGCTTATGAATATTTGTAATTTCTTGTGCTCTAATAACGTTTGCCTTTTACCAACTTTTAAGAGTATTCTGAATGGCAACCGTAAGATATTAATGTCTCCAGCACCCTTGTTTACTGAAGTCGCCTGTGGTTGTAGGTTGTCTGTTGGCCATCCCAAAAGGGTCTTGTCTGATTCAGAAACTCAGTGTACAGTATTGAAGTGTATTTGTGTATTACTAGTATATTGCTCCGTTCTAAAGAAGGCTTTATAACTGACTGATAAATTAATAATTGTTTATGCAAGAAACTTTTAGTGCAAGTTTATTTCAATACCTCTAACTGTGAATCTTTGTAACTCCACTACAGCTCACATTTCCCCTCTTGAGATAAGCCTGGCTGCTCAACACGCTACCAAAACTGTGTAGTACAAGCTCATACCAAAGGTTGGGTTGCCTATACCTGTAGTCATAGATGCTTGTAGTATTCCCAGAGGGTACTGCATTCAAATTTTGCCTAACACTCTTTCCCGCTAAACTCTGAGTGAAGAATGAAGGGTGAGTGCTGTTTTTTCAATTACCTGGGCGAGGCCAATACATTTCTCAAGTCGCTGCAGAGGGTCCCCAGATGCAGGGGAAATAATGAACAAGTGGGTAACTTGCCATGACTGATCATGTAGAGAGATGGCACCTACAGTGGTAGGTTGCGGGGGCTATGGCTGGCTACTAGGTCTGCCCTCAAGATGAAGACACACTTCTCTAGTCTGTGGGATTTGCTATTGGGGGAGGTGGTTACTGGGTATTGGGGGACTTGTTTTGGGGGGCTGGCAGTGGTTTGAGGGATTGCCCTCGTTTGGCAATTGGGACTCATTCTGGTTGCAGCAACCGCTCTGGGGCAAAGGAATGAGGATGTGCTTTACAGCTGAGGTTGTGATGGATATAAGCGCAGGCGGTTCAGATGGGGGATTGGCATAGGAATGGCTAAGGGCCTGAAATGCATGACCTGGAATACCCGGTCTGAATTGCTCCTGTAAGGCTCAAGGTGTTCCAATACTTGCAATGTCATCAGATTGATGTAGCATTTCTGCAAGAGACGCATCGAGCGCCAACAGGGGAATCGTGCTTTGGACAGGGATGGAGATGCCATTGCTGCTCCTCCGACCCTTCATACTCTCGCACGGGTTTGCAGGTTGATTAAGGGCTTGGCGGGTTGAGCCTGATGGCTGTGATTAGAGATCAAGAGGGATGGGCATTGTTCTTTGTGGGGGCGATGCACAGGCGCGAGGTTACCCTGATTAATTACTATGGCCCTAATCGGGATACAGTATCGACGTTGGAGAGGATAGCTGAACCGCTTTATAAGTGCTCCACTGGAGGTATGGTGTGGGCAGGGGACTTCAACGCAGTAATGGAGCCAGTAGTAGACGACTGGGGATTTGGTGGGCCACCTCAAAATCGATCTAAATTACAAGAGCTGTGCTGGACATGGGATCTGAATATTTGGAGGCCTAGGCATGATGGGGAACAAGGTTACAGGTTTAGCTCCATAGTGCACCAATCAGCGTCACGATTATTTCTTAATATTGGATAAGGTCAGCGGATGGGTGGAGGGAGTTGACATCTTGGCGTGCACGATGTTAGAACATGCACTGGTGGTGAAGGGTCTAGATCAGTGGTCTTCAAACTTGTTTTGCACTCCCCCACCCCCAGGCAAAATTTGGGCAGGCCGGGTCCCCCCAAAATGCCAAATGTACAGTATGTCAAATGGCTATGAACTATTGTGCGCCGTCACTGTTAGGGAGAATTCTCATTTTTGTGTTAATTCCCTGCCACATTAGAGACCCCCAGCTCCTTTGCTGGATTTCAGGACTTTCTATCATGGAGAGAGTGACCTTTTTCCCCACTCGTGTATTTTTTATCTGATTTGGACTGTTTCTTTTGGTTTTGGAGTCTGACAAACTGCATAGGCATCACCTTTTAGTATTGACACCCAGCACCCTCAATGCAGTGTCACAGAGAAGTCCTTTTTATTCTCAAAGGTTTAAATGCCTTCTCTTGGATAAACTGTTTCCAAGAGCAGTAAAGTGAAATTGACTTTCTCCAGCATGGGGTCTGGCATGGCTTCACATGCTCATGAATATACCCCGTTGTCAGGCTGGGAATCCTCGGTAAAGAAAAAATCAGTTTAGTTTCTGAACTGCCTTTCTCCTAATAACCATCACTTGTCTCTGGGTCATACTGCCCCCAGCCAATGACTGCCCTCTACCTAAGCCCCTCCTCAGGCAGCCATCTTCAGATTTTTACTGCACGTTCAAGTGTTGGGAGTCCTCGTGTTTAGCTCGTGCTTTTACTGAGTATTGTGTTTTTTTCAGAGTTTACTCTTATTTTTCGGTCAATTCGAGCCTCAAGCTCCACCGATTCATTTTCAGATTAACGGGGACAAGTTTCGGAAATTTCTACGCCCCTCAAGGGCGAATTTTTGTCGAATTTCACTTCTTGGAGGATTCCAGAAGATCTTTGAGGCCTACCCCCCGTGGACATGGCCGAAGACAAAGAAGGAGACTCGACGCCTGTTGGATCCAAACTGTTTAGGATCTGCCCAGGATGTGGACTACAGAACGTCTTCGAGGATGAGCACTCCCTGTGCCTCTACTGCCTGCACTCCAACAATTGCACGTGGAGGAGGACTGTGCATTCTGCACCCACCCGGATCATGAAGGATTGTCGCAAACGACTCGGTGACTGGCTGGAGGCGAAGAGCCCGGCGACAGGTGAGCCCCGGCAACGTACTTCGCCAAAGAAGTCTGAGGGGTCTTCTAAGACCTTTGAGGGCGCTCTGGCAACGGCGGCCCAACAGAAGGCAAAGAACCGTGCGTCTGCAAGCACCGGGAGCACTGTTGGGACGGGCTCCTTGGCTGCCAGGCTGGGCACAGCATCGCCGACAGTCAACCACGAGCCAACGCTTCGGCTCGACGAAAAGGAAGTCTGAAAACCTGGGTAAGCTTCAGGAGAATCCCTGGTTGACACCGATGGAGAAAGCCAAGGGGGAGCGAGATGGTGACCCTCCCCCAATAGTGAACGCCTTAGACGCGCCGAAGGTCGTGCAGGCCCAGATTCACCTGGCTAAGGCTTTGATTGAGGGAGTGGCAGTGTCCCTGGCAAAGCCTGCAGAGGCAACCCCAGTGCCATCCCGGAGGGAACCGTCTTTCCAGCCCATCGATAAGACCCCCATGAAGCCCCAGGCTGAGAAGAGGGGGGGGGCGGAGTCTCGGATATCTCCTCTGAGGAAGAGCTGTCGGTCTTCAAGTCAGTCCTTGACAAGAAGTTTGTTGAGGTCGGAAGGTTCCCGACGAGGCGGACGTGGAGAGCGACGGTGGAGCCAAAGAAGAACGGCAGGCCGACTAGGAACCAGAGGACACAACGCCGCTGCCGACGCTCCCGTTGCAACCGATGCCACATCCAACACAGGTCGGAGGACATCTTGCTCACACTGTACACCCTGTGCAC
Organism: Ambystoma mexicanum; assembly: GCF_040938575.1. Lineage (NCBI taxonomy): Eukaryota > Metazoa > Chordata > Amphibia > Caudata > Ambystomatidae > Ambystoma > Ambystoma mexicanum. The sequence goes on from NC_090933.1 coordinate 109,941,033, forward strand.
AGAGATGGACAATGATGCCCTTGCCTCCGGCAGACGATCCAGCGGTGCCTGGACCATCAGGGAGCCCTCCAGCCAAGCGGAGGCGAATCCATCCACCACTGCCCTTCCATCATTCACCTCCATCACCTCCACCGAGGGATGAGACGGGGATGGACGAGGGCGGCGACGACTGAGCAGACCTCCCGTCGCCCCCTTCCTGGGCTTCCCCTCCCGACAAAATTGGCTCATTTCACGCCATGATCGCCAGGGCATCAGAGCTTTTTCAGCTATGCCCCGAAAAACAAAAGGAGGGATTCCTTTATCAGCGACGAGAGGCCAAGAGGAAGACCGTACTCGCAGTCCCTCTGTTGGACGCCACCTGGGGCGAAGGACTGTCCCTTCTGAAGAACCCATCCACGGTCCCAAACTCCGCTCCTATGTGCCTCAGGGCGCAGCCGTCCCCAGACTCGGTGGTCTCCACGGCAGCCAAGAAGAAATTGGCAGGAGCCACGGCATTGAATTTCCCTTCTCTGCCGGATGGCGAGGGGAAGAAGCTGGAGGCCATGGGACGGCGGGTCATCTCGTCGGCAGCGATGACCATAAAGGCCCACGCTCTCGCTATCGTGGCCCGCTATGATAGGGAGCTGTGTTTTCAAATCGCTCCCATCCTGGGCTTCCTCCCAGACAAGAGGGCGGAAGCCCTTGAAATCCTGCAAGAGGGCGAGGTGGCTTTGGACCATGCCATCATGGTAGCCAAGGACATCGCCAACACCGGCTTTTGCCAGATGGGCAACAGCGCTTGCCTTCGCCGGCGCAGTTGGCTTAGGGCCACCGACTTCAGTCAGGACGTACAGACCAGGGTACTGGACACGCCCTTCGACGGGAGCAACCTGTTCAGCAAGGCAGTGGACGAGTCGCTGCAGGCCATCAAGGCAGACACCGAGACAGCCAGTGCCTTGGGCACGCTTCATCGAAGGCCGTCCTTTCGGTCCGCCAAAGGCAAGTCACAGAGTGCCTCCAAAGGATTCGGCCGCAGCTCGTCCAACAATCAAGAGGCCCGTTCTTCGTCGTATGAAGCTAATAGGGGCCGTAGCAAGGCTGGAGTACATCATTGTCGCCAAGGGGCCCAAGGTGGTAAGGCCTCGGCGAAGCAGGACTGAACTGGCCGCCCGCTTGAGCACCCCAGTGGGAGGCCGGCTGAAGAGCTTTGTCGGCATGTGGAAGTCCATCTGCACTGACCGTTGGGTGCTGAATGCCCTGGCCCACGGGCACACCATGGAGTTCCAAAGGAAGTGTCCCTGTTTTCCACCCGTGGCCAGAAAGGAGAATCACATCCCACAACTGCTTCTAGAGGTACAAGCAATGTTGAGAAAAGGCGCTATAGAGCTAGTCCCCAAGAGGCTCTTGAGTATACACGCGGTACTTCCTCGTCCGAAAGAAGACCAGTGGGTGGCAGCCCATTTTGGATCCCCGCCGCCTCAACAAGTACATTAAATCCCAGAAGTTCTGGATGGTCACCCTTCAGCACATACTGGGACAGCTGGAGGAGGGGGCACTTCCTGTCATCGTTGGACTTGGAGGATCCCTACTTCCACATCCCCATACACAAGGGGCATCGAAAGTTCCTGCGCTTCGTGGTCCAGGAGCGGCACTACCAATTCAAGCCCCTCCCCTTCGGGCTGAATTCGGCCCAAGAGTCTTCAAGTGCCTGGCGGCGCAGCTGCACCTGCAGGGGATCCATGTCTACCCCTACCTGGACGTTTGGCTCATCCGAGCGAAGTCAAGAGAGCTTGCCGTCAAGCACACAGCGAGGACCGTCTGCCTGCTCACGGAACTGGGGTTCTCGATGAACTATGCAAAGTCCTGCTTGGAGCCATCGCAGGACGCCCAGTTCCTAGGAGCCAGACTCAACACAGTGACATGCCTAACTGCACCGTCTGAGGAAAGGGTAAAAGCCGTACTGGGCAAGGTGCAATGGCTGTTATCCATGGAATTGGCCCGGGTGAGATCCATCAAGTCCCTGCTCGGCATGATAAAATGCATCTACCTCGTTCGGCTGTGCAAGCTGCGGATGCGCCCACTGCAGGAGTTCCTCGACGCCCCTTGGATGCGAGCTGCGGGGAGCTTCGAGGACAAGATCGCCCTCAGTGAGACATTCTGATGAGCGATCTGGTGATGGGGGGGTCTGCGTGCATCTCACGGCAGGCACAGGCTTCCAAACTCCAGTGCACCAGGAGACTGACTGACGCCTCCCTGGAGGGATGGGGCGCACATACAGGACATCTCCACGCAAAAGGCCCATGGCTCCCAGAGGAGAGGTCGTTGCACATCAACGTCCTAGAGCTCCGAGCTGTGTTTTGGGCCCTCAAAGGCAAGGTGGTGCGGGTCTTCACTGACAACACCACCATGTACTACATTCGGAAGCAGGGGGCCACCAGATCGGCAGCTCTCTCCAAAGAAGCACAGAATCTGTGGCACTGGGCCGTCGCCCAGAAAATGTTTCTGGTACCCTTCCATCTGGCAGGAGAAAAGAACACCCTTGCCGACTCGCTCAGCGGGGTGCTGCACTCTTGCCACGAGTGGGAAGCGCAGTAGGATCAGGTGGATCTACTGTTTGGACGATGGGGCAATCCCCAGATTGATCTGTTTGTGATGAACACCAAGTGCTGGAGGTTCGCCAGCAGATTTTCCCAGCCGGGGAGCATGGTGGATGCGTTCTCATTCCCCTGGGACGGCCTGTCTCTATGCTTCCCCACCGCTGCTTCTACGACTATCAGTCAACTCAGACGGTGCCTGATGATCCTCGTCGCACCGGCGTGGCTGAGGCATATATGGTACCCGGACCTTCTGGACATGTCAGCGTCCCCTCCAGTCAAGCTTCCGGCAGACGCAGATCTTCTCACCAGGGGAGGAGGCACGATTCTTCACCACAACCCGGGAACGCTGAACCTGCAGGCCTGGCTCCTGCAGCGCTAGAGTTTGGAGGATATGAGATCCCGGGCAGACTACAAGGAGGTCCTTGCCAAGGCCAGGGCTGCTTCGACTCTTAAGTGCTACGGCATAAATGGAAGAGGCTCACCGTCTGGTGCTGTGCACAGAAGTTAAACCCTCTACAGATTACGCCCCCTCAAGTGCTGCTGTACTTGCTGTCGCTGGCCAAAGCAGGGCTGGCCCACGCTTTTATCAAGATCCATCTGGCGGCTATATCTTGCTACCCCCGAACTTCAGGGCGATCGTCGCTGTGGTTGCATCGCCTGGAGAAGGAGTTCATGAAAGGACTTTACCGCTCGTTCCTGCTGGTGAAGGCTCCGGCCCCGGCGTGGGAGCTCAACGTGGTGCTGACTAGGCTCATGGGTCCCCCGTTCGAGCCTCTGCATTCGGCACCTCTGAAATTCCTATTGTGGAAGACAGGGTTTCTGGTGGCCATCACCTCCGCACGACGAGTGGGAGAGATCAGGCCCTCTCCTGTAAGCCTCCGTACTTGACTTTCCACGCAACGAGGGTCGTGCTGAGGACGCAACCCTCCTTCATGGCCAAGGTGCCATCTGACTTCCATCTCAACGAGCCCTTGGTGTTCCCTGTTTTCTTCCCGTCTCCTTCGTCGCCGGCTGAGAAGACTTTGCACTCGCTGGATGAGGCTAGAGTGCTGAAGTTCTACGTGGACCACATGAAGAGTTTTCGAAGACGTCACAGCTGTTTGTGTATTTTGGACCTGTGAACCAAGGTAAGGCTCTCTCCAAGGCTTCCGTCTCCAGGTGGCTCTCCGGCTGAATCACGCACTGTCATTGGTTGGCAAACCGAACGTTGCCTGGCCATCCGAGTGCATTCGACCAGGGGGGATCGCTGCTACTATGGTGTTCCTATCTGGTGTGCCCCTGCTGACATCTGCAGGGCGGCTACGTGGAGGTCAACGCACACCTTCACAAAGTTCTACTGCATCGACCGGGATTCCAGGGAGGAGTCCAGAGTCGGCCAAGCGGTGCTGCGCAACGTGGTGAAGCCCGCCTCTGGCTCCAGTGTTTCTGGCAGGGCAGGAAGCGAGGGAGGTTCCCTGTGCTTAGTCTCCTTGGTTACAGGAATGCACCCAAAGGTAAATGGATGGCTGTACTTGGAGGACAGCCACCCTGCTGAGAGTGAAAACTAGGCTGCGAATGAATGAGACACCTGTTTAAAAGGCGAGGTCTTTTTCAAGGAAGGTGGAGTCGACCACTGGACAAAGGAACCATAGAAAAAACTGGAAGAGAAGCTTGCTGCACTCTCCTGGACTGTTGGATTGCCCGGTGAAGCCCTGCTGCAGTGCTGAAGCTCAAAATGTGTAATCAAACTGGCTGAACTTTGCTGCTGCTGGAACAAAGTGCCAGGGGACAGGAACACCAGAATCAAGTGCATAGTTTTTAAGTCTGACCCGAGCTCCTGGAAGATCCTAAGGACTCTCTCGAAGCGGGACTATCCAAGCCGGTCCCACCTCAACACAGTGCTGGACCCCAGAAGCAAGGAGAGCCCATAAATTGCCCAAGAACTGCAAAGTGCTGCTGATCTAGAGTGTGCCCACTGCTGCCACTGACCTTCAAACTGTAGTGCAAGAGTCCCCAGACGTCCTCCCTCTTGTCCCCATGACTGAGGCCCAGGAACAGGATCTGCTGGACTACAGCAGGAACACAAGCCAGCTGGAACCTTTTCTTCAAACTCGAGCTACTGTGTAACTAGGGGTACTTACCTCATGTTGTGTGTCGCTTGCCAGCGCTCACTGGAGACTTGCATTGGATGCCCTTTGCAGAGTTGTTGCATCATTGCTCTTCACAAGCCTCCCAGCTTGTGGCCCAACAGTGATTTCCTTTTACAACAAAACTCTCTTTAACAGTGTGCAAGACTTTTGTGCTATCTTCAAGAAGTGCCTCAGCTCCCTTAGACTTTGCTCAATTGACATTTGCTGTCCTGGCTCCATGAAGACTCTTCTTACCCTCTGACTTTGTGTTGATCTGTCCCTCCAAAAAGTCATGCATACTTTACTTGTATAGCTGGGAAAGGGTTAACCTATATTTCATTGGGGGATTGAAAAGTGCTTACCTGTTTTGAGAACTTGTTAACTTTTGTTTCCTTTCCCTAACCTATTCCTTTTTCCACAACCTCAGTTTTGAATTACGTGTTAAGTGATATATCAATGGCTACATTGTCCTAACAATTGAGGTCACCTTAGGGTGTAGGAAGTGTGTGTGTGTGAGACATCCCGAAAGGGTATCTACTTAACTGAAACTGAATGAGTGTATTTTTGAAGTGTATTTTATTGTTGCACATTGCCCTTTCTAAAGAAGGCTTATCTTAAAACTGACTGTTTAATAAATAATTTTATTTTAATCCCAAAACCTTGAGTATAAGTATTATTTGAGTACTTGGCACTGTGAATCTGTGTCAACCCTACAGCTCACATTGACCCCTCTTGAGAAGTCATGCTGCTCATTCACTTTACCAATGTATGTAGTACAGACCTATACCAAAGGTTGGGTTGCCTATTGCCAAGAGGACAAGGCTGGTGTAGTCTCCCACAGGATTACTACATACAATCTTGCTTAACACCGGTGGCAGGAGGTGAGGATATTGTGTAGAGGTGTTGCATTGAGTATTTAGCTTTGCTTGTGTTCAACTTAACCCCCACAAGGCTAAGCTCCATCAGAAAGTAAAAAGCAATTGTAGCATGCCAAATATGGATAACTTCAGCCAGGAAGCCCTGATCATTCTTAAAGTAGATCAGCTGAAAGAAATGTTTAAAGTCAGGAATCCTACTATAAAAGGAAAGAAAAATGTGTTGATTACAAGGTTGTTGAATCACCAAAGTTTGGATAGTAGGCCTGTAACACCTACTAACCGACGAAATGTGGAAAATGAGGATGACAGTTAAGAGTCTAACTCCAATCTGGAAGAGGAGTCGGCAGAGGAGTCTCAGGTTAGAATCCCCTTACTCCTACGTCCCGTCCCCTTTCCTCCATACTTGTGGGACATTCCGTCCTGTGGGTCCGGGAAGGGCTTCAAAAGCTCTGCTACCGGGGTTATCCCTGAGGTGCATCGCAGGCCTAATAGGCGTACCAGGGTTTTTCTCTGTGGGTTTCTGTGAGGGGCCTGCCTATACTGGATCACGATCCGAGGTTCACCGATCCGGTGCTAATGGCCAGCATAGTCGTGCTGAGGCGTTTGGTAACAGAGTTCACTCCGAGGTCTCATTGTCTGGAGCTTCCCACACAGACACTGGGGTGCACCCTTAGGCCTCTGTTGAGGCTATCTGTACCGAACCACGGTTCGAGGCCCCTCTCGAGTGAGCTATTAAGACCGGACTCTGTTCCGAGGTTCCTCTTAACGAGGCTAAGGTGTGTACCGACAGAACTGAGTGGCCTGTAAAGGTCTTGTCTGTGTGGTGCATTCCTCAATTTTCCTGCGCTCGAGGAGGTACCTGTTCTGTTGAGGGGGCACAGGGAGAGGTCGTCAACCGTAACTTCTGTTACTGGCGTTGCTGAGGTTCCTCCTTTGGAGACTAATTCAAGGGACAGGATGTCCAGTAAATATCTAAGGCCCCATAGTACCGGCTCTGCCGAGGATCCTTGTGTCAAGGCTAAAATTTCAGTCAAGTCCCCTGACCAATCTGTGAAGTCAACTGCCTCATTTACACATGTGAGGCAGTTCTCCTCAGATGGTCACAAAATGGTGGGCCTCCCCGCGTGGAGTACGGTGGCCATTTTGGATTCTTCCCTCTTTATGGTGCACAACCTTTTCCACGCAACAGTGTGAATCCGTTCTGCCCTTCTTATGACTGACAGATGCCTGGGTGTTTTGGCGCAGGGTATGCTAGAGGCTGCTGCGCATCATGTTGACACCTCGGCTCATGGCCTCATAATGGGGTGGCCACCTCTCGTCAGGCTTGGCTTCATGCAACAAAGTTTTCAAAGGAGTATGGCGGCCATTTTGGATTCTTCCCTCACACCCGCGTTTCCTTCTTTACGGTGGACAACCTTTTCCACGCAACTGTGTATCCGTTCTGCCCTTCCTATGACTGCCGTGCTTGGATGCCACTACCACATTCGGTCTCGCTTCCTCCTAGACCTGCCTCATTGGTCTATGTAGATCCAGTTGGTGGCGGGCCCTCTTGGCAGCCCTCGTCACTGCATTCGTGGGGTTATGCTCCTCATGAGGCCTCTGACCACTCCAGCGCCTAAGGTCTTGGCAGAGGATGCCTTTTTTGGGAAATGTCATCTTCAAATGAACTCTGATCCCATGAGGGAGTACTTTAAGTGCCTTTTTAGAAAAATCTTCCCTCAGACTCCGTTGTCTGCCCCGACAGTTCCTGTCACAGTGCCTGTAACCGCGGCAGCAGCACCTCCTCTGCCTCCTGGCCCTCCCCCGGCTCTTCCACCTCTGCCTCCCTTGTCACCGGTGGACAAGACTCCAGCAGAGCGTGATGTCAATCTGATGCCGGGCGCATCTCAGCTGGGGGACCCGGATGTTCTAAACCCCCCTTTGGCAGATCAGGACAGTGAGGACCAGCCCCGCTCTGTCCGAGCATTTCACGAACGGGTTCTAGACATGTCACTCCTTGACATACCAGTGCCTGAGGCACCCGCTCAGCAGGAAGGGGTCCTTTCGGGGGTGCTAACCTGGTCTCCACAGGGGCGTACCGCCTGTTCCTTCAGAGGGACATCCTGGCCAGGCCTGCAAGGTCTGGGGAAAAACCCCACACCAGGCTGCACATTAACAAAAGGATTGATGCCCGTTACAGGCTTCACACCTCTGAGGAAGTAGCCTTGGCGTCATGTCCGCTCCCGTCCTCGACGGTGGCAGTAGCTGCCACTCTGTAATTCAAGCCAGCCTCTGCGTCTTCCGCAGCTGCGGCCAAGTTCTGTCCAAGAAGGACAAATTGCTTGATTCCTTGGGCAAGAATTTTGCCAATTCGCTGCTGCAGTTGTGTCAGGCCAATGCAGAGCTCATCCTGGCGGCGGCGAATATAAAAATGTGGAGAGATTTGGCTAACTTCCAGGAGTTCATTCCTGTTGACAGGCTAGAAGACTTTAAAGTCGGCTTATCCGACACCTCAGTGTTGACGCAGGATATGCTACAGGCTGATGTGCACCATGTTGTCACCTCGGCTCGTGGCCTCCTGATGGGGTGGACACCTCGTCAGGCTTGGCTTCATGCAACAAAGTGTTCAAAGGAGGTCCAAGATAAAGTTCTGGACCTGCCTTTTTGATGGCAGTTATTTCATTCTTCAATGGATGATGAGCTCACCAAGACTAAAGCGAGAACGTTAACTGCCAAGTCTGTGTTGCTGCTCGTGAAGACCCCAAAGGTCAGAGATCTGGGTTCCTATCTCGATCCTCTTCAGGCTTTAGAGGGTTCCACGATTGCAGGTAGTGATGGACTGATCCTCTGCCAGATAACTCCCACCGGAGGCAGCAATGTGGCTGATTTTTCTCTAGGTCGTCAGCCTCCACTTCAGGGACAGGTAGTCTCTCCACCGAAAAGTTTGCAAAATATTTTTTGGCGCTCGCACAAGACTCCGGTGGGAGGACGAATCTCGTCTCATTTAGAGGCGTGGCAAACCATCACGATGACCGGTGGGTTTTGTCCATCGCTTGGGCGGGCTTCCGCTTGCCCCTTCCCCACCCTTCAATCCTCCCTTTCAGCAGTCGGGGACACCCTCCATCAGAGCAGAGGTCCAGAAACTTCTAGATCTCAGGACTGTAGATCCCGTTCCGCTAGTGGAATGAGGGGAGGGCTTCTACTCTAGTCTGTTTACGGTGCCAAAACCCAACCAGGCTGGCATGTGCACCATTCAAGACCTTTCCCAGTTCAACCTTTCTCTTCCCCAAGAGAAATTCAAGATGATTACGCCCAGCCAAATAAAGTCCTCTCTTCAGAAGGGCGACTGGTTCAGCGTTGTGGACATTCAGGATGCTTATATGCATATCCTGATCTGGAGGCTGCATCAGAAATATCTGTGGCTCTCCTTGGGAGAGGAGCACTATGTTTCGAGTGCTCCCTTTTGGTCTCAGCTCTGCGCCGCGTGTCTTCACAAAGATGTCAGTCATTGCGGCTTTTTTAAGGCTACAGGGTATTCATGTGTATCCATATTTGGACCACTGGCTTCTGCGCAACCCCTGTCCGGTGAAAGCCTCGAGTAACCTTCAGTCTCTCCTTCAGCTCCTGTTGAGTCTTGGGCTGTCAGTGAACTGGCGGAAATCCTCCATGACAATCTCTCAGGACCTGATATTCCTGAGTATTCCTGAGAGATAGGTTGGAACACTATCTACTGCAGGGTGTACTTGATGGTGGATCTGTTAACCACGTGTCAAGTCTTTATTCAGTCGGAGAGCATGTCTGCTTGGTGGTTCCAGGGGCTTCTGGGCTTCATGCGTGCTTGCTCGCTCTTCCCCTGGAGCGTCTCAAGATGTGACTTACGCAGTTGGCTCTTTGGAGCTCCTGGCTCCAGGCGGTGGACCCAGACACCAAAATGTTTTTGGTTCCACCCTACAGGTCAGATCTCCTTTGGTGGTGGTCTTCCAGCAATCTGTCGGTGGGTGCACCTTTTGTGGAGCCCTCCCCTCAGGTGACCATTACGACAGACTCCTCCCTTATCAGGTGGGGCACGACAATGGATCATCTTCAGGTGTTCGACCTGTGGTCGCAGCAGGACAAACAATTTCACATAAATTATCTGGAACTTCTGGCGTTTTTTTTATTTTTTTTAATTTTTTTCCTGCGCTCAAAGCTTTCAAGCCAGGGATTGTGAACAAGGTGGTCCGCATCCTCACGGACAATGCGGTAGCTATGTTTTACATCAACAAGCAGGGGGTACCCAGGTCAACTTTCCTTGTAGACTAGCCATTCAGATTTGGAAATGGGCCATTCAGCAGAGTGTTTGGCTGTTGGCGGTACACATTCCAGGCCAGCTGAATGTGACAGCGGACTCTCTCAGCCGGCGAGCGGTGGTCAGCTATGAGTGGGAACTGAACACAGAGATCCTCTCTGACCTTTTTCGCCATTGGGGCACTCCAGAAGTGGACCTCTTTGCAATGTCATCAAACAGGAAACGTCCTCTTTATGCTTCCAGGAACGGATTCAGATTCTTCCCTGTGGGATGCTCTCGAGATTCCGTGGCACAACATGATGGCCTACGCCTTCCTGCCTCTTCCTCTGATTCACCGGGCATTATGAAAGCTCAAACATGTCGAATTGCACTCTACCTATTCATAGCCCCATGGTGGCCAGCCAGATTCTGGTTTTCGGAGCTTCAGCATCGGTCGGTGTACTCGCCGATCAGGCTTCCGCTGATTCCCGACCTGCTTCACGAGAGCGATAAGCAGATGTGGCACCCCTCCCCACAATCAGTCAGCTTGGCGGCCTGGTGCCTGAGTTCAAATCTTCAGATATTTAATTTGTCTGCGGATAATATGCGTATCATCCAGGCTGCAAGAAAGCCTTTGGCGAGGTCTCAGTACAGGAGCAAATGGCTCTGTTTCTGTCACTGGTGTTTAGCGAAAACGCTGGACCCCAGAGAAGCTGTCATCGATATGGTCCTGGCTTTCATTTCTCATCTGGCAGCTTCGGGCATGCAGTCTTGTAGGACTTATCTGTCGGCTATTGAAGCTACCTGTACAGACTTTTGATATTTTTCTTTGACAAACCCTGTCATTAAAAGGCACTTTGCAGGTATATTGCATCTATATCCACCTCTACGCAACCCACATCCCAAGTGGGATCTTAATTTGGCCCTTACTGCTTTATGCCATAAACCCTTCGAGCCCATGGCTACGGCAGACTTGAAATTCATTTAATAGAAAATCGCCTTTCTGATTGCGGTAACTTCGGCAAGGCGTGTAAGTGAGCTTCAAGCCTTGTCGGTAGAGCAGACATTTCTCACTTTTCCAAGGATAAGGTTGTTCTCCGGACCAAGGGGGTCATTCCGAGGTTGGAGGTAAGGGATTACCGGCGCCTGTAAGGGCACCGATGGCGGTAATCCCTTGCCTCCGTATTCCGAGTTCCCTTTGCAGGTCCCTCTTTACCTCCTGCTTTTAGCAGGAGTAAATTACGGGACCCGCAAAGTGACCTTGGAGTAAATCACGGCACCGTAATGTACGGTGCCGTAATTACCTCCTTCCCCATTCCCATTGAGCCCTATGGGGGCAGAAATGGGGATGGGGAAGGGCTATGGTGAATGGGGAATTACCGGTCCATCCAACCTTGGAATGGACCGGAAATTACTCCTTTCACCATGCCGGTATTCCATGGAGTAAATAGCTCCATGGTTGCCAACCATGGAGCTATTTACTCCATGGTGTAGTCCTAACTCGGAATGAGGGCCCAATCCTTTTCTTCCAAAGGTGGTATCCGATTTTCATCTGAACAAGTCTATTTCCTTACAAGTCTTCTTTCCAGAACCGGCTTCAGATGCCGAGAGGGTTCTGCATAATTTGGATGTAAGGCAAACTCTTAAGTATTATTTGGACAGAATATCTAATCTTCGGAGCTCTTCCCAACTCTTGGTGACCTTCGGAGACCCGAAAGGAAAGCAGGCTTCGAAAGCAACTATCTCCCAATGGATTGCTTCCTGTATCTCCGAAGCTTATGCCGTTCAGGGCCTTCAGTTTCCGAAGGGAATTCATGCCCATCTTCTGCGGGACAGGGCAGCCGCCATTGCCTTCCAAAAATACGTTCCCTGGGAAACCACTGCTAAAGCCGCTACATGGGCTTCCCCATCAGCTTTTGTGAAACATTACTGCTTAGATCTGAGCTCCAGGGATGATGCTCAGTTCGGGCAAGCTGTTCTTAAAAACATCTTTCAGTAAAAGAGTTCCATCCACCCGTTATTCTGTAAAGAGTGCTTGGTAATCTCCCACAAGTATGGAGGAAAGGGGACGGGACGTAAGAGTATAATAAAGTTACTCACCGTAGTGACTACCTTAGTCCTCTTCCATAGTCCCCTTTCCCCCATATGCCCGCCCGCCGCCCTCTCTAATAAGTACCCTCTATTATTGCTTAAATGGTCTCAGACCAGGTGATAGAAAAGGACTGAAGGGCGATGCGCAGGGTGGAGCTAAGGAGTGCGGGGTTATGGCCACGTGCGGTAACCCGCGTAAAAGGAGAAGGGCACATTTTCAATTTGATGCTTTTTTACAAAAGTGCTCCGGTCCTGTCCCACAATTATGAAGGAAAGGGGACTATGGATTTAGGAGTAAGGTAGTCTCTACTGTGAGTAACTTTATTAATTTGCCACAGCATGCCTTTTTGCCTCAACCCATGTCCACTGGCACTCCACAAGGTCCGACATTGAGCCCAGTTTGTTTCTCTTAGAAGCTAAGAAATTAGATGCGCAAAGAGAAGCCAAACATCAAGACATCAGAATCAGGGAAATGGAAATGCAGCATGCACTGGATGTGAAAAGATTGTCTATTGAAACTTGATGTGAAACTTGATATTTTAGATTGGTTGGATGCTTTTGAGTATAATCATGGTTTTCAGGGTCTCAACGGGAATTAGTTAATTCCCTGGCTTTTGTCTATGCTCCCCCAGGATGCAAGTGATGTTGTAAGGGAATTGAGTGAGCCTGAGAAACAAGAGTATGAAATTTAAAGATGGCTTTAATAGCCAGATTTGGGAATACTCCTTCCCAGTACCTTAAGAGGTTTAGGACCCTCAAAAAGACTGATGGTACCCCTTGGGCTACCTGGGTGTATGCATGTTTGAAACACTTAAACCAACCATCTAAGGGTTACAGAATGAACTCCTTTGAAGGAATGAGAATCTATTTTTGATGCCTGCTCTCCTTAGCTGAGTCAGCACTTGGCTGATTCAAATGAGATTGATCCCAAAAAGTTAGCATAGGCTGCTCACTTGTGTGTTGCCAACAGGGCCACTAACAAGGACTCTGGGGCCACTCACAAGAATGATGAGGGGAAACCGCACAATAGAGGGAAAAGAGAATTCTAATTCCAACCATCCAAAAGAGGACCACAAACAAAAGAGGGGCAAGTTCCATGGGAAACCTGGTCAGTCTAGTGAAACCTCTGGTGCCAAACCAGAATGAGATCATGAGACGGAAGGAGACCCTTCTAATTCCGTGTCAATGAAGGAGACTAAGGGGTAACCCAAGGTCTCAGGAAAAAAGAAAGGTATCACACCTGTGACAGACATCCCTGAGAGGACAGTCCTGAAGCTGAGTGGGAGGTCCAACCAGAAGCTGGCGAAACAGCTACTGGTGAAACAGAGCTGGAAGATGCCCTTCCCTATGTTGAAGATCTGGATCTCAAAGACCATCCTGAGCTGCAAACTTTACTTGCAGAAGGTGGGCCCACTAGGGCAGACTTCAACAGAGGTCAGTGTCCTATTCTTGAAGGTCTTCGCCAACCGTGTTAGGGAGAATTCTAAGAAATGTGTTTAATTCTTCTCTACCTTGGAGACCCCCAGCAACTTTGCTGGATTTTTGAACTTCAATTTTTAACCTGGAGAGAGTGAGGCCCTTTTTTTTCCTCCCTCTCATGTATTTTAATGTGATTTTGAACTTGTTTCTTTTGGTTGAGGTGTCTGACAAACTCCATATGCATCCTCTTTTACCTTGTCACACAGCACCTTCAGTGCAGTGTCAAAGGGGAGTCTTTCAGATTTCCCAAAGGTTTGAATACCTTCTCTGGGATAAACTACTGTTTCCAAGAGCAGCGAAGTGAAATTGACTTTACTTACATTTGTAACTTTCTAGACCCCAGCACACTCTCTTACAATAGGGTCCTGGAGGGGTTACTTAGTATCTCCTTTGACTAGCTTTTCATGTAACAAACAATTTTATATTCCCTCTTTCCTCGATGAATGGCTGGTGGCAGTGGTTTACTTTTAACTACCGTGGTGTGTATTTACTGCGGGCTGCCATTTCTTTGTGGAAAGGTCCTTTTTGAGATTTTCTCTGCGCGCCAAACCAGGTTTGGTTCCTTTGTTCGTTTGGCTTTGGTGGGATTCACGAGTGAAGCCCGCCTCTGGCTCCAGGGTGTCTGATGGGGGCAGGATGCGAGGCAGGTGCCCGAAACCCCCTGTGCTTAGTCTCCTAGGAGACCGGAATGCACTGTTAGGTGATTGGCCAGCTGGCTGCTCGTCAAGGACAGCCACCCTGCTGGGTGATTGACAGCTAGGCTGGAATGAATGGGAGAAACCTGCATAAAAGGCTTGGAAGGCAGACTCAACCACTGGAAGAAGGAATCTGAAGAACAACTTCAAGAGGATGGCTGCTGCAACTCCTAGACTGTTGGTTTGCATGGTGAAGCCCTACTGCTGTGCTGAAACTCCAATTTCGTTTCGACTAGAGAAGCCCGCAAGGACGACTTCTCCCTTTTTGAGTTGGTGGGACCACTCCACTCCAAAGTAATCCACCTGGACATCCCCTCACAGCTGGTTGAAATTCCACTGCAGTTGCTGCTGGAACCGAATAGCCAGGCAGAGGAACACCAGATCGTGTGCATTGCTTTTAAGCTGGCCAAGAGATCCAGGAATATCCTGTGGACTCCCAGGAAGCAGGACTGACCGAGCCTGAGCCACCTCAACAGAGTGCCCGGATGGGAAGCGGACCTAGGACACCCCATCGAGGACCAGACGTGGGTGGAGAATTGGACAAGGATCAACTCGACCTCCAGATGTGTCACGAATAAAGAATGCGCTCTAAAGCGTCTCCACCGCTGGTACTACTCGCCAGTACTATTGCAACACATCTATAGATCCGAGCTGCTGGAGGCGCTGCGGCGAACGGGGGTTCTTCTTCCACATGTGGTGGGGATGCCCAACGGTGCAGTTCCTTTGGAAGGAGATCATACAAATCATTGAGGACTTGAGTCAGCGCAGGCTGCCGATGGACCCAGAAGTGATCCTCCTGGGTGTAATGAGCCCAGACCGCTATCCTAAATCAGGACGCTCCGCTAAATTGCTTACACATCTGATACTAGCAGCCAAGATCATGGTGGCACGTAAATGGAAAACGCAGGAGGGCCCCCCCTACTGCCCCTCTGCTGGATAAAAGTTTGGGAATTAGTGGTGGCTGAGAAAGTCACAGCGGCAAAAGGGGCCCTCCACCGCTTCACTGACTGCTGGGCTCCAGTGCTGGATTACCAGAGCCGATTCCCAGCGTGGACTTTCCAACTTTGCCTGGTGACGAACTTCTTAGGGCACGGAGCCCCGATGGCTCTCCAGTCCACCAGAGCCTCACGAACATGAAGGTGGTCACGTTGGGAGCCGCCGAGGGGGGGGAGGACTGAACACATTTCCTGTATGTCGACTGTGTTGGGAGTTAGTCCAGTGTGGTTGATCTGCTTGCTATGCTGTAACCGAAATAAAGTTGTTAAAAAAAAAAGTTACATTTTCTTGTTGGCGTCTCATCTCGAGGCGAAGAACGATGTCCTGGCAGACAAACTGAGCAGGGTAGTCTGCTCTGCACGAGTGGGAGCTGAAACCTTCCGTAGCAAACATATTTCAGTAGTGGGGCCATCCATCAGTAGACCTCTTTGCCAATCAGCACAACTCACTATGTCCTCAGTTTGCATCAAGGCACGGTCATGGTCTTCTATCCCTGGCAGATGCTCTGCATCTGGATTGGTTGAATCTAACACTTTATGCGATCCCACCTCTACCATTGATTCACAAGATATTGCTCAAATTCAAAAGCCACACAATTTGACAATGATTCTAATAGCCCTATTCTAGCCTCACCAGATCTGGTTTCCAGACCTTTTGGAGTTAGCAGGTACTGCCCTATTAGATCTTCCACTATCGAGAGATCTTTTCACTCAACAGAAGGGGCAGGTACTTCACCCCTCCCCTGAATTGCTCACCTTGAAGGCTTGGTTCCTGAAAAGCTAGCCTTCTCCCACTTACATTTGTCAGAACAAAACATTGCCATCATGTCAGCCTCCAGAAAAGTTTCCACCTAGAAGCGATATTGTAGCAAATGGTTTTGTTTCCGTCACTGGGCATTAGAACAAAACCTTAACCCTCTAAAGGCATCTATTGATGTCATGTCCTTCATGTCTTATCTAGTTTCAACTGATGTCAAAGTAGACCCGTGCAAACATTATGTATCAGCTGTTGGTGCTCACATGAATAGGGAACACAAGTCTTTCTCTTTCCAAAGAAGCCATTAAAAGGCACTTTGAGGGCCTTTTATGTTTATGTGCCCCGATTATACATATATAGTGTTTCATAAGGACAAAGTTGTTCTATGTACTGTCCCCTCCTTTCTACCCAAGGTGGTTTCCGACTTTCACTTAAACCAGGAAATGTCTTCCTGTCTAGACCGCACGCTTCTGTGGCCGAAGAAAAATTACATAACCTAGATGTTGTAAGAACTTTAACATTCTGCCTTAAAAGGACCAAACCGTTTAGAAAAACAGACCAGCTCTTCGTTAATTACGGTGGTCCTTCTCCTGGAAATAAGGCAGTGAAAGCATCCATTGTTAGATGGGCTGTCTCCTGTATCTCCAAGATTTACGACATGAAAGGGCTGGAAACTCTGCAGAGACTACAGGCTCATTCTTCTAGCGCCAAGGCAGCATCTGTAGCCTTTACCAGGCATGTTCCCATTGTAGACATTCTGCAAAGCTGCTACTTGGGCTATCCCACTTACCTTTTGCAAGCACGATTCTATGGACACGTCTTCTAGAAATGATGCAAAATTCTGCCAAGAGGTTCTCCGCAACTTGTTTGCCTGAATCCTGTACCTGCTGTCTCCTCCACCCTTGCTTATTCAAAAGCTTTAGTCTTGTTCCAACCAGTTGGGAAGGAGGTAGAGCCAGGACAACAGAGAAATGAAAAATGACCTTCATGGTGATTCAGGGTCTTAGTCCCTCCTTCACAACACCCTCCCAGCCATCCCCTACAATATGCATATACTTAAATTCTACGCCATCGGCGGAACCGGGTGTGGACTGTTGGTGTCATGAGGGTAAGGTGTGAGCCTGGTGCGCGGAGGGATGCACGCGTGATGTAGGTCCCTCCCCTTCAAAAACTCAGTAACGGCTATCTTTTTCAGCCAGCTTTTCTGGCCCGCCTGTGGGTGCAGGTGTTGCAAACCAGTTGTGAAGGAGGCAGAGCCTGGACTAAGAACCTGAATGATATGGCATTTATAATGCACCTATACACAAGTGTTTCAAGGTGTGACAAGGCAAGGCAAGGGAGGGGACACAGGGAAGATGGAGGCGATCCTCCTAGGCCAGGTGATATTGAGATCGCGCAAGTGCAAGGGAAGGGAGGGGAATGCAGTACGTAGGATAACAGTGAAATAAATAAAGACAATAAATAAGTGTGGCTAGCTGGTGGCAAGGGTAAGTGCAGACATCAGGAGTCAAGTGGTAGTAGGGGCGGTTTATAGTCATAAAACCGAAAAGCAAAATGTCGAAAGTCAAAAAATAGAAAAAATAATGTTGAAAAAAAAAGTCCAATCTTTTTTATTACGTTTTTTATTCGAAATAAGGGGGGTTCCCCCCAATCCCCCACTTTTTTTTAACCTTTTTTTATTTTTTTTTACATGCGGGTGCCAAAAAATAAATATAAATAATAAAAAAAATCATTTGACTTTTTTTTTTTCGACATTATTTTTTCGATTTTTGTGTAATTTGACATTTTTTTTCGATGTTATGACTGCACACCAGTAGGGGCTGTAGGGATACAGAAACAGTCCCTGAGTGCAAGGGTTGCCGGGGGGAAGTGCAGGTGTGCAACTGGCAGGGAGGGGACCTGGGCCCGAGATCAGAGGGTAGTCAGGTAACCAGTGCAATTACAGATTCAGCCAGGAGATCAGTACGGGAGAGGAGCGAAAGCAGAAGCAAAGAGGAAGTTCTTGAGGTGCTTCCGGAACTGGAGATGGTTCTCCTCCAGTTTGAGAGAGGCAGGGGAGGCTATTCCAGAGGGAGACCCCAGCAGAAGGAGTTCTACCACAAACTCGCTGCTTGGAGAAGCAATTAACCCTGAGGGAGTTTGGGGTGGATGAGCGAAGAGCTTGGGAAGGAAGATATTTAGGAAGAGAGAGTTGAAGATATTGAGATCCCTGGCGGCCTTGTGGACAATGCAGAGGTTTTTTTTTAAACTTGATCATCATCATCACTGCCATTGGGAGCCAGTGCAGAGATTTCAGTCTTGGAGAGATAAGATCCCTGGGCTTGAGGCCAAGGACAAGTCTTGCAGTCCTGTTTTGGATGAGTTGCAGAGGGTGGAGAGTAGAGGCAGGCAGATTTAGAAAGAGGGTGTTGCATTAGTCCAGCCTAGAGAGAAGCAGAGCTCTGGAGACAGTGAGCTTCTGGGGGAAGGAGAGGAAGGGAAGAATACCTCAGAGGAGGTGCAGCTGGTAGTGTGACTTCTTAGAGACGTCAGAGATGTGAGGAGATAAGAAAGTGTGGATTCGAAGATGATCCCAAGGTTCGTAGCCTCACAGGTGGGAGCAGGAAGAGGGCCAAGAGAGGCTGGTCAGAGAGTGACATGAAAGGAGGTAGCAGGTGTGCCAATGAGGAGATCTCGGACTTACTAGCATTAAGGCAGAGATCATTGGTGGAACACCACTCCTGGATGGCGGACAGTCAGAGATGAGAGAAGGAGAAGAGGTGGCAGACGGGAGCCTGAAAATGAGTTCAGTGCCATCTGCATAGTACTGAAAGTTGGGGCAGAGAGCGCCAATGCGGTGGGCAAGACGTGCCAGGTATTGGTTGAGCAGCCAGGGCGAGGGTTAGACCCCTGGGGAACACCAAAAGTAGAGATAGAGGAGAGGAAGGACCCAAGTTGGGCCTGGGAGGGTCAATGGGAGAGGAAGGTCAGCCAAGCCAGGGCCTGATCAATGATACCCAGGTTATCACAGAGACTGTTCAGCAGGATGGCATGGTTGACTGTGTCAAAGGCAGAAGAGAGATCAACCTCGATTCCAACACCCCCTGTGGCCTAATCTTACTTGGAGAGCAGATCTTCACGGGTGTTCAGGAGAGCAGTTTCCATGCTTCTGGCAGCTCTGAAGCCAGACTGATGGTCATGGAGGCAACCAACAGATTCAGAGTGAAGATTAAGCTGGGAGATGAGCAGCTTTTCCAGGAGTTTGCCCAGGAAAGGAGTGATGGAGATTGGACGATAGTTAGCTGGGCAGGAAGGGTCGGCAGAGGGTTTCTTAAGGAGAGAGTGTATACGAGAGTGCTTCAGGGGGAGGGGAAGACTCCAGTGCCGGAGGAGTGGTTGCAGAAATCAGCCAGAGCAGGAGCCAGGGTGTCAATGTGGTCCTTGAGGGTTTTGGAGGAACATGGGTAAACCTGTTTTGACAAGACTTTCATAGATCGGACTTGTCTAGAACCTTGTCTGAGGAGAACAGGGGAAAGGCAGAGGAGGAGGGAGGAGATGTGGCTGAGGTAGGGCCAGAGGAAGAGCAGGGAGTAGAGGGGACAGGGGGAGAGGAAGAGAGTGGACAGGATGTCCTGAGTTTTAGAGATGAAATGAGAAGCCCGGGCCGTGCAGAGGGCCTGGGGGAAGGGTCAGGAGAGGTCGAGACTGCTGCAAGATTGGCCAGCTCCTTGTAGATTTTAAAGAGTTTGGCCGAGTTGTTAGCTGCCGCAGTAATGCAGGCTTGGATTTGGCCCCTCCTCTTGGTGCGGACTGAGAGCCGGTATTGCCTTTGGAGCAGGCTGCAGTAGAGGATGTACTGGAAGCACGCCATTTCCTCTCCGCCACCCTGCACTTGCGTTTTACGGGTGATGGGGTTTGAGTCGTACCAAGGGTTGCACTTGGCTTTGGGCTGCAAGCAATCCTCATGACAGGGACAATAACATTGAGAGTATAAGATATAGCAGAGTAAAGCATGGAATGGGCTGTGTCAGGGTGCGAGTCAGTAAGGGGGGGGGGTGCGGAGGGTCTGCGGGACAAAGTGGCAGCGAAAGCCTCAACTGACCACGCTTCATGTGTCTGATAACTGAGAAGGTAGGTGGCAGTGCTGGAGTTGGCTTGGCCTGAGGGGTAGAGAGGGTGAGATGGGACAAAAGGAGAGAGTGATCACTACAGGAGAGAGGAGTGGTGAGAGGGATTGAAAGGAAGAGGTCTGAAAAGATCAGAACATCCAAAGTGTGCCCTGCAGAGTGAGTCGGGCCAGAGGGGAGAATAGAGAGAGAGTCGCAGATGTCACGTATTTGGAGGGATAGGAAGCATCCAGGTGGATGTTAGTCACCAAGAAGGAGGAGTTGAGTGGTTGAGACCAGGAGGGGAAAAGGAGAGGTCTGCCCACTCAGAGTGAAAGGAGGAGGTCTGACCAGGTGGCCGATATATGGTAACTGATATATGTACTCACAGTAAGGATATCTATCTATCTATCTATATATATATCTATCTCTATATCTCTCCACACAGGGAAGATCAGGGCTACACCTCCTCTGGTACGGTTGGATCTGGGAACGGAGAGGATTTTGCAGCCATCCGAGAGGAAAGTGTCAAAGCTTGTGACCGAGCTGGCCATGATCCATGACTCGGTTAGACCAAGGACATCAAGGTCAAGTTCCTGCAGGAGGCGGCAGACGTCAGAAGAGTGTTTGACAGCTGAGCGGGAGTTGAGATTGGCAATATGTCACCATGAAGGTAGTTTTTCATGTTTTTAACAGGGTACCCAACATTTGGTGAGTATCCTCTGGTAGTCTGGCTATGTTTGATTTAATGCATCTCTGCACTACTTGTAATTTCGATCAGAACACACTCTTTACAAAGCCTCAAGGTTTATACTCTTCTGAAAGGAGACCCTTTTTGACTGTGAAAATGTTTGACTGGTATAGTAATTTCACAATGATTAGAAGTCATTTGGTCTAATATTGTAATATGCTATTTGTGCAAACTGTATTGCTATATATGTACTGTATCGTGCTTGTTAACGAGTTTATTAAAACAAACTGGAATAAAGAATTAAAATAAAACCCAAGAATGCAAAGAAGAGGAAGTTCAGGAATGTCTGTGGAAAGAGTAAGGGAATGAGGGACACCCTTATCAATGCAGAAGAAATGTTTTAGGGGGTGCTATTGAGCATCTGACTGAGGAGGTGAGCCTTGCGTGCTCCGGCCAGACCCCCGACATACTGCTTGTAAGATCCTGTTTCCCGTGAACAGCAACGTTTTCCTCGGTAGTTGGTGATTGCTATATACTTTAGTTTCAGGCTGCCGCAATCCCAGTCAAAATGGGGCCAGAGTGGACTGTTCGGTGCCGATCCAAAAAGAGACAGGCGTGGTGCCATTTTGGGCCTGGATGTGGTGAAATCGTTGAGGGGAGATAGTGGGTGCTGCAGTGTGTTCCTCCTGCCTGTGAATCCACCTGTGACAGAGAGCACAATTAAGTAACCAGGTATCCACGAGGTTGCAGTAATAGCGGCTGGGCTGTGACTGAATCGCTTGGTACGACTGCTCTGACAATGGCCTAGCAGCAAAAGTCCCGGACAAAGGCTGGTGGGGCCTGCGTGCACACATCGACCGTGCCGACCTGTGGTGGCGAAAACCGCAACACAGGGGATCGGCCGTCGTGCCGGCTACTCTGTCGTGGTGTTCAGTCTACTGGGCCAGTGACGGGAGGACGAGAATGCACTGAAATTGATGACAGCTGGGCTATCTGGGCTGTTGGCGGTGAATCATCGCTGGAGGTCGCCGACCTGACCTTGTAGCGTAGCAAGGGCAGGGCGAGTGGTGACAGTAGGAGGCCCCACCAGGCCTCCCACTTCCCAACATTGAGGCAGCGTCAAAACTGCTGGCTGGCCGTGACTGAGCACAGAGGGACATGAGGTACATGAATGCGACAAGACGCACAGGGACAGCTGCAGCAATGGTAGGTGTCTGCTGGGTATACGCACTCCGAGCCTCACACACCGACACTTCTCCAGCGATTACAGTTTGAGAACATTATTGCTCCTGATAATTTTCATCACTGGAAAATACTGCACCCCCTACGCATGCCTAACACTCGATGCCCCAAGCTACCTAATAGGGTCCCTCCAGAGACTGATACAGGGCCTGGGGTAGACCCGGTATAGCAGCCCTCATAGGGAGCTGTGCAAACAATTGCATGCAGAGACGTGGCACCAGATAGGTGATCTGGGTGGAGTGGTGGACACAAGCGGGCCCCAGATACTCATCCTGTGGCGTGCGGTGGTGCATGGACCAGTGTTAATTCCCCCACACGCAGGCAAAGCTGCAGAGGCTGGCGCCTGCTAGCACACCGCCCATACATCTGTAACCATTCCGCAGACTGCAACGCGACCCGTAAGCAGAGCCATCTTAAGCTTATTTGGGGCCCTGGGCATGGACATCTTTGGGGCCCCCCTCAATCAAACCAAAGGAATTAAGTGATCAAGTATATCTGGTGGCACCCCCCCTCCCGCCACCTTGAGCAAAACCCATAGGTAGACATGCCACATTGCAACATTCAAAATAAGCATGTTTACTCCCTTTAAATCCCCTTACCCTCTTCATTCTTGCTCTGATCAGATTGATAAAAAAGTAGCATTTGAAGGCCAACATTAGCAATCTACGAAGAGGTTACTTCTCTTCTAGTATAGAAACAGGATACTTTTTATCAATATCATCCAGGAAGGTATGCAGCCTGTAGTATTTATGCAGAACTGTATGTAAAAGGCACATGTAACCCAGAATAGGCAGAGAGCACACATTAGCTGACTCAGAGAATGCAAAAGTGCTCAAGCATGGATAGAGTAGACCAATTGTAAGGAAGGGGAAAGATACACATACCATAGCATGGATAGCGGAGGCAGATTAGAAGCTACCAGGAAGGTACCTCTATCCAGACCGACTGAGATTAGAAATGGGACATGGTTTTCAAATTGCATTGACATTAGAGCTCAGGGGAACAAGTGCCTGTGGTGTGCTCATCAATGCTCACTATTATAATGGAAACAACCCTATAGCCAGTGAAACCATGAGTGAGGCTTTTATGAAGATCATACCCTGAGAAGGAAATCACACTGAGGGGCTGACAATATTGAAAGGTTTAAGGACGCGCAACACTGAGAGGTTAGGCAATACAAGATTAAATGAGATGCCCAGGATCACATATTGCTTTAGGGGGTGAAGCTGGGATTTGTACCATCTCTGCAATTTCTGCATTTGAACACTTTCTTTTCCAGCTCTTACCATGTACTGAAACTATCTCATTTTATAAAACTGACTTGCAAAGTACACATCACATTTCCAAACCTGACCATTTTTAAAACCAAAATATTACAGACCGGTGTTATGCAAAAATGGGAATGATTCTAGCTACATTTTCTCCATCATCAAGGGAAGCATATAAGTACCAGAATACCAATCGATGTAATATAACAGATTAAATCTAGGTATGTCTTTTGTACTTTTAAGCTTTAAATACTTCCAAAACAATGGCTTGTGAAATTGTCATTCATAAACGTGCAGAAAAATCTTTGACTTTTATACAAAAAGTTGCATCAAACGAACAGACCTTAAAATATGCTTGCCCAATGCCTACAACATCCGGTCCACACTCTCTCCTGTCTACCACCTCTTCCACTCAAATGGCCTACATAAGAAGAAAGATCAAGCAATGAGCTAAACGATGCCACCAGCATGCAAGAAGGCAAACCCCACAGAAGACAGCACAGTAATGCAACAGATATATGATTTGACCACGATCACTGGATCGTCTGCTGGCAAAGCCTGGATACAAGCATGAACACTTTGGTCCCAGAGTCTTTTATTCACCCTTTGGACTAATAGTTTATGCTTATCTTTGGAGGGGATGGCCTAGGTTTTAGAACGCTCCATCTGAACAAACCAATTTCTAGACCATCACCATATGAATGACATGTTATTTTTTATAGCAACCCCTATCTGGTGCAGGAGCATTGCTGATAATTGCACCTTTTATGTTGCAAAACCAAGTACATATGCAGGTAGGTTTATAAACTTCAGGCATAGGAACGGTTCAGCCAGCCTTGCTGTAATGTGCTCTTCTAATCTTTCATTTGAACACACATCTCTGCAATGCGTGCTTAACACACTGAGCCAACGTCTACCATTTTGGAACTCAATTTATCAATATGGGTTTCAACTTTGGCTATTGCACATGAACAACATAATTACCACAAGGAGGAAAGAATGCTACAGAAGTTGTGCCCTATGAAACACACAAACTTTGTATTCCACAGTGAACATAGAAAGCATTACATGATTAATTGGTCAAGGCAGAATGTACTTGTCAAAACAGACAGACAATCGTTTTAGCGCCTCAGCAGCATGCCATAAAATCTCCTGGCATGTGCTATTTAAGTCTGTTGAACAATGGAATCTTACTTTAGATCAGGCAGCCTTGTGGGGGCCCCCCTCCAAGGTGGGGGCCCTGGGCAAGTGCCCATTTTGCCCTCCCATAAAGACGTCTCTGCCCGTAAGTGAGCTGGGGGTGAGGAGCGAGCGAATGTGGGAGCACTGGTGGAAGGGGACACTGGCCATGCAAAAGCTGCATTCGCCCTCACCTCTGTGCCTGAACAAACACACACATATGCGCCTCAGGAATCTGATGGAGCGGACAGTGGGTTGGAGGGACCACTTCCAGAGATAAGTGCGACGCCTAAAAGGGTCAGGCAAGGCCAAGAAGCCAAGACTACACAGCAAGATGGACAAATTTACAATGAAACAGCGAGTAGGGGTGACAACCCGAAGAAAGAATACATCTGTGACATCATGACTGCCATTGGGGAATCCAGGTCATTGATGGAGGAAAATATAGGTGGCCTCTGAACAGGTGTCCTTGCGACAAGACCATAAGAACCTGGCTTCATGAGTGGGCAAATCGGAACAGCGGATTTCAGAATCTGAAGATGCAATCCAATAACTGGAGAAGCAATTCAGTGGTCACCCAAAAACCTATCTGCCTTGAAAATAGGGTGGAAGACAGCAAAGGGAGGGTGCGACGGGGCAATGTATACATCCGTTGGAGTGTCTGAGAAAGAAGGACCCTGCATAGAGCTCTCCCTTGAGCAATGGCTCACAGAACTATTTGCTCTGAAGAAGCTATCAAAATTCTTCTCAGTTGAACGTGCACATAGGATCCCGGCTGGCTCCCCGCTCCTGGAGCATAACCACGGACGAGCATCGCAAGATTCCTAAACTACCGAGATCACGATGCAGTGCTATAGATAGCTCAGCCACCGGCCTCATTACATATAATGACTACAAAGTCTGCTTCTTACCAAATCACACCAGGGAGGTCGAGCAGGCACGCCAGTCATTTGACTTTGTGAAGAGAAAGCTACACTTGGTCAACATGGGGCACTACGAGGGAGTCATTCACCTCTTCCATATTCCTCGAAGCGTGGACATGGCTGGAGCTCTAATCCTATCTGGGCTGGTGCCTCATCTGCCCAAGGGTCGCACTAGACTGGATCCATAGAGCAGCCCGTCCCTGGCCCGGTCTGAACCACAGCCTCTGGAACAGCTCACGCCTACGACGATGGGTGACGGAGAACAGACATTGGACTTCCGACCAGACAAGATCACTTAAGGGGGATTGATCATATGCGGCTGTGACCTTTTGGGTGCAGGCTCACCACAGCGACAACAGTGGTTACCCCGCAGAAGATTGACCATGTTGGTTGTGCACTAGTTCAGTGCATGCTTCGGGTGCTTCAGTTTTGGGGGGGGGGGGAGAAGTACAGGATGGGTAATGTGAGTTTTTCTTTTCCCTATCATGTTTCCTGTGGGCACGGTTGCTTACAGGTTGGGGGAAGCCTCGCTTGATACATATGTTTAGACAACAGATGCCTCGGGTTGGGGCAGAGTATAGGGAGGTGTGGGGGAGGTTTTTTTTTCTTTTTTTCCCCCTTTTCTTTGTGTTAATTTCCATCCAGCTATCACATATATATCTATACACCGCTGTACACATAGACCTATCACTGTGATCAGTGATAGGTCTACGTGTACAGCAGTATACTTGACCACTGACAAGCTCGATCCCCACACTGCACCTTGATATGCAAGGGAACTGAATGAAATCCCTTAAATTCCTTACATGGAATGTTAATGACCTGGGTACCAGAATCAAACGTCAACTTGTCACACAATTCCTCAGCAGGCTCTCCCCCGATATTGCCCTCCTTACCGAAACGCACCTAGTGGGTACATCATGCACTCTTTTCTGCAGAAGGAATGCTCTATATTAAAAAGCATAATTCAATTTTAGCACTTCATCCTCACAAAAAATGCTGCATAATTGTCAGGCCCACTGGGAATATTACACAACTCATTCCTGCCCACAGAAGCCGAATGGAAGTCGACCCTTCCACCTTGGTTGGCACAGGTTCTTGATTGTGAGTAACCGGTCATCACGCAACAGCCAGTGGGGGTGGAAGAGAGTTAGGGAGATGTTGTGGATAGGGAGGGGGAGTTCGGAACACTGGAAAGAGGGTTGGGAAACATGAATGGATAGGAAAGGGGAGCTTGGGGAATATACATAGCTTCTGATGCTTGTGGATCTGCTTAGAATCACAAATGTGTGCATATAGTCTGACATCTAGTGGTAATCGCGGAGTATTGAGTCTTTCTTTCGAAGATGGAAAGGGACGCATGGGCATGACTGTAACACTATCCCTACCGTGACGTCTTGTGTACCCAAAAATCCCTCACGCGTCCAGGTCCCTCAGATTGTTTTTTTACTCCAAACTAGGTGGTCGCTTATGCAGAGCTCGTGAGAGTTTATATTGCTAAATTTGTTCCTACCGTCGTCTAGTCATCTTCGCAACCTTCTTGATGACTGCTTCGTGGGTTTCCTGCCACCGCCGGCATCTGCAACTGCTTGGCGACTGTTGACTGTGTGGCCTCGGCCTTCAGGCCTTGTCCTTACAGTAGGGAGAGTGAGGCCCTGGGTTTTCCTCTTGCTCTTCTTGGTCTGGCTGCCGCTAAAGTCTGCTATGGAGAGGACTCCTTTTAAATTCTGGCCGTCGTGCAACAGCAAATTTCCTTGGAAAGACACCCATCGTCGATGCAATTGGTATCTTCCTTGTGACCATGACTAGAGCTTGTGCAAGGCCTGCAAACTCTTTCGACCAAAGACGTTGTTGAAAGACACGTGGACTAAGAGGTGCGCGGCCTACGCTATGCAGGCAAAAACCTTTCCCCCGCTGGCGGTTTGGACAACTAGGGATCTGTCGGCAGCCATGGCTCTGAATCGGAAGCCATCAAATTATCTACATGCTCCCAAGTGCCCGGCCCTGACAGACAGGCCACCGGCATTATTATTGGGGAAGTCGCACCCAAACGACAAGGGCACCCATGCACCATGTGTACTCAAGCACACAAACCCTAAGGCCTCTTCGACAGAGTCGAAGCGAACAAAGGGGCGCTGAACATGTTGACGGTACCTTGCGGGTCGGTGCCCTCCACGCAACCACACTCATGGCATGCGACTGGGCATAATGCTCCTTCTGGAATGGGTGTTTGCCCCCTGCCCCTAAAAAGAAGTGTTGATCCGCCATCCAAGGGGCGCGCAAGCGCTGAAGGACCTGGAGTCACCAACTGCGGCTGCACCTTCAGGCGTGCCAGAACCCTCAATACAGCCGCCAAAGCTTTGTGAAAAGCTTTCGGACATCGTTTCGGCAGACAAGGAGTACAAGGGCACCCCCTCTTGCTGAGAAGACTATCCTGAGGCCCCACCAGCCTCTCTTTAAGGTCTTATTAGGAAATTCTCCCCCTTTTAGGCAGCCTCCTCCTGACCATTCAAGCTTCCTCTCTATGGACTAGGGAAAAGCTTGACCAATGTATGGACAAAATGGCCGATTTCATTGACTTTTAGCACCAATATAATGTACTCTTGAAGAGACCTAGGGAAGTGGACTCCTGCCCCATCCCCTCTAAATTGCAGAAACCCCCCTCCTTTGCACAGGGACACCAAGAAAACATCTTGGATGTCGCAGATGACCCTCTTTGATCACACCTCAGCCGATCAGGACCCAGACTATTATCGGGCGGAGGACCAGGGATCTTGGCATACACTGACACTTACCGCTGACCCAGACGTCATCTGTCTAGATCCCCCTACTACTCCTCCAAAGAGATTTGTCACCTGTTGACCATCAGGTGCTGTTCAACTCAATTTTAAAAGGAGCAGCTGACCATTTTAAAATTGCAACTCACCAAGCTGCTCCAGACTCAAACTTTGTGGAGGACCTCCTCAATGAAAATGCTCCAGTTAGACAAGCCATACCTTTACTAAATTCCATAAAAAGGCACCTGGCCCCTTCTTTGCTGTCTACGTCTCTTACACGAGCAGTCAACCCGTAGGTGGAGAAATTATTTCGGCCAGCACCCTCCGACCCCCCTCTGCATCAGGGGTCATGCCACAGCGGATTCCTTGGTTGTTATGACCACTCGAAAGAGGGCAGGGATACGACTGTGCTCAGCAGAATCCCTTCTGGACAAAGACTGCAAGAAGCTTTACACCCTGGGTCTGCGGCCTACTCCACAAGGATCTCAAACAACAGCACGTTCCTCGCGAGCTACAGTGGTGTCCAGTGGGGCCTAGTGCAGGATGGTCTTCAGGATGTTCCAGAGCCCACCCGATCACACCTGCTGGTGGTCATGGATGAAGGCAGACAAGTAACCCAAAATATACTGAACACCACAATGGACTCGGCCGAAACCCTAATTAAAAGGCATGCCTTGTTAAAAAAAACTCTGGGTTCAAACCCGAAACTCAGGCCTCGCCAATTAACACGCCAGTTGAGTATTCCAAAGCAGTTGATGATGCCGTAGAGACGGCAAAGAAAGAACACAAGACTCTAAAGTCACATAGCCAGATCATGGCTAAACCATTTCACCAGCGTGGAGGCTCCAGCGCACGCCAGTCCTTTCGTGGCCAATCCTTCTCCCGCTCGCCCCAAGGGCAATAATGCTCAGGGGGTACCCCCTGGTCCTCCAGTCAAGACTCCTCTGGTAACTTCCAATACCTGCAAAGAGGCTCTCGTAGGGGCAAGGGTAGATGCAGAAACTCTACTCGTAGAGGCTGCCCAGCCTCCACCTCAAAGTGACTTGCCGGTACAGGTCCCCTCCCAAGCTTCCTCCCCAGTCGGTGGTCACTTATCTTCATTCATCCACGTCTGGGAGGGGATCACTTCAGATCAGTGGGTACTAAAGACTGTTGCCCACGGGTATTGTATTGGGAGAAGCAGACGCCTGTCGCCAGAACACCTGTGCATCCTGCTGGAAGAAGTCCAGGGCCTGCTGGAAAAGGACACCATCGACGTCATCCCCCTTCAGGTAAACCAGGGTATCTGTTCAGTGTACTTTTACACAAAATTAACCCAAAATTAAATAGTCGTAAGTCCAGCAAAAGAGATGGGGGTCTCGAAGGTTGACGGGAATTAGCACAGAAGAGAATTCTCCGTTACAAATGGGGCTTCCCAGAGATGGATTTATTCGCCACTCTGGAAAATACCCAATGCCCATATTATGCCTCCAGGTACCCACAGAGCCGCTCCAAGGGAAACAGTATCTGGATAACATGGTCCGGGAGATTTGTCTACTGTCGGGGAGAATTCTCATTTCTGTGCAAATTTCCTTCAACCTTAGAGACTGCCAGCTTTTTTGCAGGACTTGGGACTTTTTAATTTTAACCCTGAAGTGAGACCTTTTTCTTACACTCTGTTGTGTTTTTACCTGATTTGGATTGTGTGTTTTCACTGTTTTTGGAGTCTGACCAACTCCATAGGCATCTGCTTTTTGTATGGTGACACATAGCACCTTCATTGCAGTGTCAATGAGAATTCCTTCACGTAATGTTTAAATACCTTTTCTTGGGTGAACTACAGTTCCCAAGAATAGTAAATTGAAATTTACTTTACTTACCTTTTCTCTTTGTAGGTCCAGCACACACCATCTTAATTGGAGTGCTGGGAGATTACCTAGTAGCCCCTTATCCTACATTCTCATGTAACATTTTTGTTACCCCCACTAGTTTAAATGGCTGGTGGCAGTGGTTTACTTTGTCCTACTATTGTGCTTTTCTACCGCAGGCTGAACCCTCAGCCGCAGTACAGCCCCCATGTGTGACCATTTTATCAAAATGGCCTCTGTCTTCTTTTTTCACCATTTTCTGTTTGTGAAATCTTTGTAGGGTTTTACTCTGCGCGTTGAGACAGGTTTGAGCCCTTTGTTTGCCTTGCCTTTGGCGGGCTTCAACCCTGAAACCTGCCCCTGGCTCCAGTGTGTCTGGAAGGGCAGGATGTGAGGGAGGGTCCCGAAAACCCCCTGCCCTTTGTCTCTAGGAATGCCTGAATGCAACTAGTCCTGATTGGCTGGCTGGCTGGCTGTCTGTCCTTTTAGGATAGCCACCCTGCTCTGTGATTGACAGCGTAGCCTGTGCATGAATGGAAGAAACCTGCTTAAAAGGAGAGGTTTTTGGGACTACAGGCAGAGTCAACCACTGGGGAGAAACACCAGACGAAGAAACCATAAACGAAGCTTGCTACAACCTCCTGGACCTTTGAATTACCCGGTGAAGCCCTGCTGCTGTGTTGAACTCCTTTTTCACCTCAACAGAGAAGCTCAGGACAGAATGACTTGTCCCCTTGGCTTAGTGGGACCAACTAACCCTGAGACAAACTCCACTGGACCGTTATCCGTGACTTGCTGTGCCTCTCCGTTGCTTCGGAAGCACAATGCCAGGGGTCGAGTGTCCGTAGTCGAGTGAAACATCTGCCGTGGAATGAATCTGGCTAGAAGCCCCAGGAGACTCCTAAGGACCATCCAAAAGCAGGACCTCCAGATCCAGAGTCCCCTTACCAGAGTGCAGGACCGAGGGAGCAAAGAGTCCAACCAGTGCCTGAGATCCGCATCTGTGCTGTTTGCTAAGCGCTGAAACCGCGAAGTGCATTTGAACCTAAAACAGCCTGTAGTGGCTGACGACCTCCCAAGTACACCTCTTGTCCCCACGGCTGAGGCTCAGGAACAAGGGTCTGCACCGCTTTAGGAAGACTGAATCCAGCTAGACTACTCTTCTAACCACAGGTACTGTTTAGGTTTGGGGTGCTTACCTCGCAGCATGTAGCCGCACTTTTCTCACTTGGGAATTGCGTTGGCTTACCTTTTTCCAAGTTGATTCCAACTCCCTTCCCACAAGTTTACAGCTTGTGACCCTACAGTGATTTTATTGAACCTAACTTTGTGCAAGACTTTGATCTAAGAAGTGCACCCGATCCATGAGACTGTCCAAAATGACTTTGGCTGTCCTGGATCCCTGAAGACTCTATTATTTGTCTGTCATAGGTGGTAGCCTGTTGTGTACTGGTGCTGCTGGGAAAGGCTTTTCTAGACTTCATTGGAGGGTTTAATTGTCTTCACATTCACAGAGAAACTGTTATAACCTTTTTGACTTCCCTAATCCTTTCCTTTCTACAAACATCAGAATTTGCAAAGTTTACTAGTGTGGTATATAAATGCCATTACTGTCCTTGTGATTGAGGTCACCTCAGGGTGTAGGAATTGTGTAAGAATCATATCAAAAGATTATCCACTAACTTGTTTTGATTCTGAAAAGTCATTTTAAAGTCTTATTTACACGAATTGCCTTTTTAAAGAATGCTTATTTTAAAATGTATGTTAAATAAGTATAACTGAAACCTTGAGTATACAAGTTACTTTGTTACTTGTATTGATGAATTACATTTGTACAGCTCTGCAGCTCATATTTACCCTTCTTGAGATAGGCCTGGCTGCTCAGTCACACTACCGACGTGTGCAGTACACACCTATACCAGAAAGTGGGTTACCTAATACCAAGCAGAAAAGTGTTGTGTAGTCACATGGTGTGACTGGATTCATTCTGACCTAACATCTACGGTTTTCCCCCTGATTCCCCTTCTCAACCAAATAGTGCACAAGATGCACCAAGAACCAGTCACAATGATCCTGGTGGCCCCTATGTGGGCCTACCATCCTTGCTTATCCCATCTCATGGCAATGTCGGTCACCCCTCCCAGGAAGCTGCCGTGCCCATACATCATGCTGTCTCAAGATCAAGGAGTGACACTACATCCATGCCCTCAAACACTCAAATTCGCAGCCTGGCTCCTGAAGTCGTAGAGTTTGGGCACCTTCAGCTTCCTCAGATGCATGGACATACTCGGAGGCACGGTAATCTACCACCAGACATTGCTACTCCAGCAAGTGTAAGCTCTTTCTTATCAGGTGTAATGCCAAGGGCAGCAATCCTATTGATTGCTCACCTAAAGATATCGTCCTTTACCTAACTGACCTGTTGGATTGGGTTACAATTCTGTAAAAGTCCACTTAGCCGCTCTTACGGCATACACCACATCCCAGAGCAAGGTTTCATGGTGGTAGGGGGCGTGTCTACGCAGGCATGCAATAGGATGTGATTCCTGTGGCTCCTGTGATCCTTAAATGATTTGATCCTGAACATATGGATTATGCAAGCCTAAGAGTCACTGAGTGCAGCACTGGGTGAGGGAAATCGGCGAGCACAGTTGGTCACACTGGAGGACAACAGAAAGGACTACATAGAGACCCTGATGCAGCAAGATATTCGTCTATGTGCCCTCAGTCAAGACTTCATGGGTGCATAGGTTGTTGACGAGGAAACCTCTGCCTGGAGCCCCACCCAGGCCAATAATAGCCCAGATTACGAACTACTGGGATAGGAAAAAGTTCCTTGAGCACTTTCGCAAAGGTGGGACAATCCATGGGCATGGGCCACAATAAGAGCATATCCTGACTATACCTTGCAGGTTCAGAAGCAATGAATGAGCTATACAGTGGTCAGGACGAGAGTATGAGCAGCTAATCTGAAGTACATGCTGTTGTATCTGGCTAAACTGAAATTGATTCACAAAGGCCGCTGTCTCGGGAGGATAGCTCAGCGTCAACGTGCTCGCCTTGGAAGCAAGATGGCACAGAGCAACACAGGTTCGATCCCCGGGTCCACGCTTAGAAACCTCTGGGTATTAAGCACGTTATAAATAACCTATCATATTACATCAATCTTCTTCGATAGCCCCGAAGAGGCATACAAATGGATGGATACGCAGTATTTGCCAACCGGATTAGAAGCCGATACAAGTAGTCAGGAGTAATCACATGCAGATGACCATAACAATTACAGCACTGCAGAAGCCTGGAACCATAAGCCTCAGGAAACAAATGTGGTTAAATCCAGGAGCCAACGCTGTGGTGCTTACTTCAGATCGCACTACGGAGGAATGCCCTTTGCATTAGTTTGTACGGATACTAGCAGTTACATATCTGCCTACTGCGCCTTACACACCAGGACATGACCCTGGGACGGAGGCCAGAAGTGGGAAGGCTGCACAAGGAACTGAGCTGGGCTATTGTTGGGGGCGGTAGTTGGGGGTAGTTAAAGGGGAGTTAGCCTATGGGACCACATGGAATATGCTGAACTTGAATGGTGGACTGATGGTACATATCAGAATTTTTCAATTCGATGGGGGAACTTATAATAACCGGGAATGTTAGAGGCCTCAACCGTTACATTAAATGTAATAGGATTATGACGTACCTAAAGCATCAGAAAATTGACATTGCATTTTTGCAAGAAACGCACCTCACACAACAGAAAAAGACGGCTATTGATACAAAAATTGAGAGGCATGACGCTGGACTCGTCATATTCTGCTTATGCTAAGGGCATTTTAATATGGGTGTCACTGTTTGTTCCTTTGAGAGTGCTTGACATGTTGCATGATGAAGAAGAAAGGAGGTTTGTATTGCGAGCCGAGCACAATGAATTTTGCATTTTAAATACATATGCACCAAACCAGGGGACTGCGGCTTAGTTTTGCATTTTATACCTGCTAATAAGTCCACACAGAGATGGCACATTGCTATGCGGGATGGGATTTTAATTGTACGCTTAACCCTACACTGGACAGATCAGATGACAAATGTATGCTCCTCGCCTCCTCTGCCAAAGCCCTTTGCACATTATTGCAAGCATTTAAAATCTCAGATATATGGCGGACTCTACACCTGCATGCCCGCGGATACTTGCATTATACCTCTCCCCAAGCCCTGTACACGAGATTATATTTTCACAGAAGAGGACACACTGGGTGAATTCGATAGGGCGGAATATAAAGCATGGGTATTGTCGGATCATGCCCCGCTGGTGGTCACATGGTGAGTCCCCCCCCGCAAAGCCCTCCACACCTCGGAGCATGCATGGAGATTTAGGAGTGAGTCTCTGAGGGACGAAGCATTCCAGGAACAGTTAAGGGAAGGTGCGCAGAATTACTTTAAGTTTAATACGGGAAGTGTGGCGTCTGCGGGCACGTTATGGGAAGCCTTCAAGGTTGTGATCAGAAGAACTGCAGTCGCCAAGACGAATGGGGTTCAGGCCACGATAGAGAACGACTTGAGCAAGGCAAAAACAGAATGAGAAGCCATAAACGGTCAGAGTGATCCATCCGGCGAGAGCGCCCTAGAGGCTATTGCCCTATGGCACAAATGTTTAGCACACTGGGGTAGATTGGGTAAGTTGAGTTACAGGAAATATGTGGAATGACAGCACGCCGAAGGAACAAACCAGGACGTTTGCTAGCCTGGTTGTACAAAAGTGAAACTGAGCGGAGCATGATTCGGGCAATTATAGCTAGGAATGGGGAGACCTGTGAGACACAACATAATGTAAACTAACTTTTTATGATTTTTATAAGGAATTATAGGAAAAGACATCAGATACCCATGAGTCGGAGATAGAGTAAGCTTTGGCACTGGTAGATCTTCCGTCCGGAGCTAGATGCAGAGGCGATCAACAAGCTCGAGGCCTCCATAACCAAAGAGGAGCTGGAACACTCTATAAGAGGGTTGCCGGCAGGTAAAGCTCCAGTTGCGGGTGTATTACCAAGTGAGTTCTGCAAAGAATTTGTGGTAGAGATTACTCCCTCATTGATGGCTATGCTGAATTAATCATTCGATAAAAGCATTCTGCTGCTGACATTGAGTGAGAGTCAATTATAGTACCATTACTGAAGCCTAACACTACAGACCCCTCTCGCTACTCAATCAAGATGGGATAATACTAACAGCGCTGATTGCTAATAGGTTGAAACCTGTAATTCACAAACCCATACACCCAGGTTATGTCTCAAATAGAAATATCATTTGTAATCTGAGACGATTGCACCATGTCATCGAACAGACTCAAGACAGCACCCTGCTAATGGCAGTGGCCTTGCTAGATGCAGTCAAGGCATTTGACTTGGTCAGGTGGCCATGGCTATTAGCGGTGTTAAAAAGTTTTGAAATGTGCCCCACATATATTAAATGGGTTTAGCTACTGTACAGTAACCCAGTAGTGCAAGTCAAAACAGGCACCACACTATCTGAACAATGGAGGTTAAGAAAAGGGACGAGACAAGGCTGTCCTTGGTCCCCTATGTTATTTATACTGGCCTCAGAGCTGCTGGCGGTATACCTACGAAAAGAATACCATG
The DNA here is from genome assembly GCF_040938575.1 of Ambystoma mexicanum. NCBI lineage: Eukaryota > Metazoa > Chordata > Amphibia > Caudata > Ambystomatidae > Ambystoma > Ambystoma mexicanum. The sequence continues at coordinate 109,976,506 of NC_090933.1, forward strand.
AGACAGGCATCAGTATACGGTGTGGCACACGTGAAGGATTTTGGGTACACTACACGTCACGTTAGGGATAGTGTTACTCACGTCTATGTCCCTTTTGATCTTTGAAAGAAAGATGCAATCCTCTGTGATTACCACTAGATGTTGGACTATATGCACAGCATGTTAATCTAAGAAGATACAATAATCGGAAATGCTATTATGGTGAGTAATGCATACCACACATACCAATTTGAATATACAAAGACCTATACAATAGACCCAAGCCTTGTTCCTCCAGTTAGGCTCTTGGATTTTCTGCACACCTAAGATATTTAGAATGCCCCTCCTTAATCAAGGGCACCTGGATCCCAAGCCAGATGGTCTCCACCCACCTAGTCCTACCACCCTACTTCCCTTATTAACGCAAGGACATTAATATGGTTCATAAGCAGGCAAGCACATTTAGACGCATAGAATAGTCCCTTGGCACACAGAAGCCAATAGTACAGCACAGGGAACATGTAGCATTGACGACATATTAGCAGCAGCAATGTGCTATGGCATGAATGGCAGGTAACCATGACTATCTAGTCCTTACTCCGCTTCCATCACTTGATAGGGAAAATGTCTCTTGTAAGTTAGCCCAACAATATCCTCCTGTGCATTGAAATGCCACCATATGCACCAAATATTTATTTTAATTGTATTTTGGTTTATTTAAACCTTTATAAAACTTTCTAAAAGAATATTAAAAAAGAAATTAAGGAAAAAAGCACATCAAGCTTTTTTCAATTCAACACAGTTACAGAAATCCAATAGCCACCATGTAACTTAATTCATTGTCTATACAATTAAAAATCAAGATCAACCTAAATTCAGGCTATGTCACATTACAAATGTTCTTTGAAAAGGCATTCACCCTCATTTTCAGTGCTATTGATGAACCATGTAGCATTTCATACCACAATTGATCCCTATGAACATTTGAAGTATCTTCAACAAATTGCGATAAATATTCAATCCTTTCAGAAATCAATTTAGGACAAATTAATAACAAATGCATCAGATTCTCCTTTTCTCTTGCAATTGAACAAAAACAACAACATTTGTATTCTTTTGGAACGGATAAACGAATGTTACATATTTCTTGCGTGTTTAGGACATTAAACCTGAATCGCATAGTGCAATTCCTGAACTGACGTGAGGGATATTTTATAATGTACGCTTCCGGTACCGGGTACCATTTCCAAAATGAAACGATTTGAGGATACAATTTCGAATTTAAAATTACTGCGTTATTCTCAACCCAGTCAAAAGCTTTAACTAGCATTTTCACTTTGGATGGATTTTTAATAAGAGTCTGAATTGTAAGACAAAGATTTGCAATTATTAATTCAACATCCTTTTTAAGCATATGCATACAATTCCCTGTCATGTTAACTCCTAATAAATTATACATAGTCTTTTTTATTGCTAATTAAATTTTTTCTATAGAAGGGCAGCTTTTTACATTCCATACTACTTTTCAGTGAATTCAGGCTGAATTCATATTGTATTGCTTCAATTGGAATACACTTAGGCAAAAAAAAACATTTCTCCAAATAGTAGATCCTATAGTTTTTAAATATGGTGTCAAGGCTGCAGGAAAAAATTCCAGACCATACGAAAGACGCGGAACGACCTTCATACAATACAATATGCTACAAGCAGACATTGAATATTTACCAAATTTCTTCTCTATGACCCTTGTTTGCCTCCCGGCAGCAATAGCCTTCAGCCGTAGGCAATTTATGAGAAAAATGTGTGTCATTGAACTAGAATATGAATATCCCAAATACTGTATGGCTTTTTGAGGTTTGATCTTAATACCCTCGCAAGTTCAAATAGGTTTAACTATTTTTTTGCTACTTTGACCCAAATTGATAATTACAGTTTAACTTCAAGTCGGATATAAAAGACGCAAAGGAATTAATAAGTCTTTGCAGACCAATTTTTGTAGAGTCAAAGAGTAGAAAGTCGTCTGCATAAGCTACCCATTGTATTTTAGTTATGCCTATCTTAGGCGCAACCAAACCACTACTATCAAGGAATTTCCCCGCATCTGAGACGTACAAATTAAACAAAATTGCAGCTAATGCACATCACTGCTTGAGACCATTTAGCGCCTTTATTTCATTTGACATTAAGCCATCATTGCTCAATCTCACCCTCATAACCGTATCTGAGTATAGATGTATCAATAACTCAAAAAAAAACTGTCAATGTTTAGATCCCTTATCCGTCGCCACAGCATTGCTGTGTCGACCATGTCAAAGGCCGACGAGAGTTTCATTGAGGCTATATATAGGGGAAGTTGGCCTTTACTCCGTGCATTATTCTGTAATGTAGTGAGAAGTAGACCTCCGGCATCTGTCCCATACCCTTCCTGAAGCCTATCTGTCTAAAATTCAAGATTTTGTTTTCTTCAGACCAAGCAATTAGTTTGTCAAATACCATGGAGGCAAACATTTTATCTTCAACATTATCGGTCAATAATTTGTTGGACACAACCGATTACCTTTCTTAAATATTAAGAGGACGTACGAAAGTTTCCAAGAATCAGGAATTCTCTTCAATACGATAACATCACTGAATATTAGATGAAGTATATTGGCCCACATCGTCACATTCTGTTTCAACATCACAATGGACAAGTTGTTCTGGGCTGCAGTAGCCGAGGATTTGGCCTTTCTAATGTAGCATGTAATATTTCCAACGGACACATCCAAGGACCAAATCAATTGCCCAGTATCTATCTGTTGGTTTAGATGTTCTAAGACTATATAGCTTTTCAAAGTGTTCAATCCACACTGTAGCATTCATTGGATTTATTGACAATTGTGATTGTGAAGCTTCTGTACTGTTTATTAATGACCAAAGATTTCGAGAGTTATGCCCACTCATTGCATTGAGCATTGCCGCACCATCTTTTTGTTTCTGAGCAGAACAGTGATGGATTATCCAATTCTTATATCGTTGCCTACAATTTCAGATTTTTCATTTAACTATTGTTGCAACCTCTTTTAGCTTTTTTACATCTCGAATTTCTTTGTTCAACTGAGCTTTACGTAATAGCAAACATTTTCAACAGTATAGATGGACATTTTATTTCCAAGGGTGCTCTGGGTGAGATCATGTTGCATCAAATTATTAAATGTAACTGTCTTAGCAGGGTTCCATTTTACTGGATTGCCTCGGACATTAAGCTCAGTCCTAGCACAGTATACATTGTTGCTTAACGCCTCCTTTACTCACTTTAGATTAATAGACAACATGGCATGGTCACTATATAGAGTAGAATGGACACTCCTATTATCAGAAATATCACTAATTTGTTCACCTCCTATTATCAGAAATATCACTAATTTGTTCACTTACGAACATTAAGTCGATTATCGATGACTCGCCACGAGCTTGCCATATCGGTTTATCATTGAACAACAATTTTAGCCCCCAGCATCTCGCAAAGAACAACCATAATGCACGTCTGTGCTTTTTATTGCCAGTTTTGGAACTACAGTCGCCCATTGAGGTTAGTACCCATTCCATCTCACAGCTCGAGATATTGCAATCAGCATTTAAATCACCAGCAAGAATTATGAGCCCCCGAGATTCAGGACAAGCCAGTCCTCTATTATAATAATTTAATTTATCAATCGTTTTTCCCAGGTGTATATCGATATAGTCAGCAGTATTCCAATAAAGATTTATCAGCATTAAAAAATAAAGTACCCTTTTCAGTTTTTAAACGAAAAGTAACTATCATTACAGAAGTATTAATATTCTGTTCAGATACCATAATGATAGCTGGATTGGTGCAATATGCTAAGCCAAGGCCCCCCTTGGGACGTCCTCTGGTTCTACAACTGGCAGGCAAACATAATAGTTCAAAACCGCCCCACATCAAAAGGCCTCTTGCCCATGTTTCTTGAATCAAAATGAAATCAAAGTTCTCCAATTCATTGCATACTCTATTATTGGCTATGATATGGGAACAACCTCTTGAATTCCAAGAAACAAGTCTATATGTGTTTGCTTCGCTAAAGTGGTTTTTCCTTGTTTTTCAACTGGGAGATCAACTCTCTTAATGATAAGGCTAGGGATCACCTTTCATGCATATCTCTAAAGGAAGGTCTTTCATCAACAGTTTGTAAGTTTCCCTGACCTCTGACGGATTTAACATCTTCTATCCTACAGCGGTCTTGATTCATTACTCGACCTGTTTTTGTTAACTCTTGATAGTTAAATATGTCACACCCTCTCTTCTGTAGCAAACCAGCTTCTTTCAATATCAATGAGCGTACAAGAGGAGATGGAATTACCAAACGTACATAAACGTACCTGTGCGGAAGGATATAGTCTATCACTTTTATATCAGCAGACGTGATTAGACTAAGTTCCGAGATGTCTGAAAATAGGCTCAGAATGTAAGCTCTATTTAATGAATATGGACAGCAATCTTCAAACACATAATACATGATTATGCTTGTATCGTTAGGATACACTGGAGATCCTAAACAACTCAGTGCTGCTTTGGAATTACCTTAATCATATTGGCCATAGCCCAAATCTTTATGTAACTCCTCTGATCTATTGAAAGTCGAAGAAGCTGTTCTATGGTTATTCACACCCTGTTTTACGTGGTAAGCCCGCATTGCAGACTCCCCACAATCCACAGGTTCTGCATGGATCCGATTATCACGATTAGAATTTGGGTCTACATTGGTTATCACAGGGTAAACTCTCGATATCGACTGTGATTTTTCCTGTCTGAGCATCAGCTTGTTGCTGACTCCATATGTTTTCAATCATTGTTGTTCAGAGAGTACTTTATTCGACGATGGTAAATAATTGCCATCACCCAGTCCGATATTAACACTAGTGATGCTATCAATGTACACTGTTTTCTGTGCCCCAGAATTTTGCAACTTGACCTCATTAAATCCATTAATTTCTTCACTATTTACGTCAATCTTGGGTTTTGTTAATCTTTGATTTTTTTTTAATTATTATCACTTATAAGCAAGCCTTGTAAAAGGCTAGACAGTGGAGGGTGCATTTTTGGTTTGAACAGAGGAAATCGTCCAGAAGAACCTGCATTATCTATTACAGTTGGACAGGCCGATGAAGGTGAATTTGTGTGAAAATTACAGTGAGATTCTTAAAAATATCAAATATGTCAAGGACCCCCAATTCTATCGATTTCAAATGTTTGTCTATTCTGCCTGATGTTTCTTTATTTTTTAAGGCTTCAGAGTACTCACTTTGGGTAGCTCTGTTTTCCCGCACCAATTTATTTGAATGATCAGACGATTTCTTTCAAGAGATTCTCCAGAGATTTTAACAGAGGAGTCTGAAACAATTACGTCACTTTCTGATTGATTTCCACTCATTATACCCTGCAGATCACTGTCTATCAACTTACGAGAAGATAAATGAGTCACTTTCTGAGCCTGTATTTGTTTGCGTCGAATTTCTTTCTCTTTTTTCTTTGATATTTTTATAGTAAATTGAGATGATGGTTCCTTTGACTCAGAAGTAACCCTTTGGTCAGATGGATTACTTTAGGGGCATACCGAGGATGATATTGCAACCCCACTGGCATCGATAATGTCTGCAGCAATTACAGGAGACACATGTGAATCGGCTTTCCTTGAGCTATTATTTAGCAATGCTTCGCTCACTTTCATCTCGAGATTCATAATTACAATGTTTTTTGCACACATTTCTGGCATAGCAGTGAGTACCAACACAATTTCATTTAAAATTCTTGTTCGCTTCTTGAATTCTACGAGAATCGAAGAGTCAGCAATGTTGTTTTTAGGTAAAACATTTGTTGTGGCTTATTCATGCTTTGACTATATAATTCAGTGTGCTGAGTCACAGCGTCCACATGCTGAGAAAGACCCAGTAGGGTGATTTCGCCGCTCCCAAAAATTGGGGGGTATTCATAAATAAGAAACTAGAATCATGCAATTTTGTGTGGCTATCACAAGTTTGAACAGTATTAACACTCTTGAGTTGCTCGCTGTTACCGTCTTCATTGAATTATGATTGAGAATTCTCCAGATTACCATTAAATTCGAATTCAACCGTCTTGCGCACGTTATGTGCACATAGGTTGGAGCACTGCTGCGTGCACTCTATCAGATCCTCGTTGGTGTCAGAGGAACCAGGAAGAGGGAGAGCAGCAGCTCGTGATAAACTCATGCGGCGAGTCATGGGCGGGGCAGAGATAGCCACGGCATCCCTTTTAGCATTAATGGATTTGCGCTTCATATTTACAGTTTCAAATATTTGTGATATTTATAAGCAAAGCGGATTCCTCAAAGTCAAAGTAGACACCCAAACCGAAACAGACAGTATAACCAAAATACAAATCAGACGCACTTTACAAGTTACTTAGCCTCACACGCCCCAGGCTTAACAGGCCACTTGGCAAGGGCACGCCTTTTTGAAAATTCATGTGTGCCGGGGGAGGGGCTTCTAAATAAAATGGAAAATATAACATTTTAGATATTATGACTGCTTAACTTTAAGACGGTAAATGTATTTTAACTGCAGTCAATAGTTACACTGTCGTCCAGGCATCAAGTCCATGAGAAGTAATTGAGTCAGTTTCACGGCTCGTAGCTCCAGCGTTTCCTCCAGGTGTAACGGGCCACTTCCTAAGGCCACTTCGCAAGGGCACACGCATGTGCCTTTTTGAAAATTCACACGTGCAGGGGGAGGGGCTTACTGTCGTCTGGGCATCAAGTCCATTCAAAGTAATTGAGTCAGTTTCACAGCTTGTAGCTCCAGCGTTTCCTCCATGCGTGACAGGCCACTTCCTAAGGCCACTTTGCAAGGGCGCGCCAAATATTCACCTGTTCATAGAATTTCCACCATATGCATTTGTAATGTACTTGGCTCAAGCTTGAAGAGCTGACCCCTGTCTCCTCAGGCGCTGTAGTCAGGACGGAAAACTGGCGAATGCCAATTTTTCAAAGTCAGTGAAATGCGGAAGTGGGGAGATGCTGCGAGTGCCAGTACCCGCTTCAGCATGGGTCATACACGGAGCGTGGATCTACCTCGATTGTCTGTGACCTCACCCATACCGTGCGCCTTTCCACCGGACTGCCTGCAAACAGCTCCAGCCTCGCCCCGTGTTCCAAAAATCACCAGCAAGTAGCAGCGGACAAGGCAGGGCTTAAGAGCCTTCCCATATGTCTTGCGAGTGTCCAGCACCACATGATTGTTCTGCACAACCTGACTAGCCCCTGTAAGGAAACGCCAACACTGTGCTCATGGGTACTGTAGTTCCCCCCCCCGCCTTCTCCACAATTCCTTAATTATCCTCCTCCTCAAGCCCCCTCAAGACCTTGGTTTATCAGGATGTAAATGATGAAACAATTTTACCAATTTAGGAGCATGCACCGAATCTGCCGGTTCCCATGAGGTGCACCTCATACTCCTGACCATCTTGTAATAACACTGGTGCTTTCTGAATTCGGGCAGTAGTCACTGCAGGTTTCACTAAAGAGACATGAAAAACAGGTTGTATTTTCATAGTTGCTGGAAGCTTAAGTCTCACAGAAGTTCAAGAGACCATTTCACTACAACATAGGAACCACTGTATGGTGGCAGAAATTTTCGAGACCCAGACAACTTAATATGTTGCATAGACAGCCACAGTGTATCTCCCACTGCATAACTGCCCCACCTGTCTGCGTACCCCTTATGACACTTTAGCCATATGATATGATAGTTTATTTATATAGCGCTTATACACAATGTGTTTCAAAACGCTTCAAGGCAAGGGAGGGAACAAGGGAAAATACAATGACGTTCTTACAGGCCATGAACAGTAAGGATGTGAAATCAACTATTGTACTCGGCCTGATGACATTTCAGATAGA